>NC_064819.1:143968792-145218792 GCF_024166365.1 Elephas maximus indicus | reverse complement strand
ATCATGAGTTACTTCTATTTCTAGATTTTTGAAGGAACACTATAGTGTTTTCCATAGTAATTGTACCATTTTACAATCCCACCAGCAGTTTATAAGAGTTGCAATTCCTCCAAAGCCTCACCAGTATTTTTTTTTAACGGTACCATTTTTGCAGGGGTGAGATGATATCTCATTGTAGTTTTGATTAGAACCTCTGGTGGCTAATGATCATCAGCATCTTTTCATGTGTTTGTTAGCCATCTGAATGCCTCTTTGGTGAGGTGTCTGTTCATGTCCTTTGCCCATTTTTTGATTGGATTGTTTGTCTTTTTGTTGTTGAGTTGTTAAAGTTTTCTATATATTTTAGAGGTTAGACTTTTATCAGATACATTGTTGCCAAAGATTTTTTTCCCAGTCTGTAGGTTCCCTTTTTACTCTTTTGGTAAAGCCATTTGATGAGCATAAATATTTAATTTTTAGGAAGTCCCAGCTATCTGATTTGTTTTCTGTTGTTCATGCATTCGTATTTATGTTTGATGGACTGTTTATACCAAAAATTAGGCCCTCTAGTTTTGACCTTATGTTATCTTCCAGGAAGTTTATACTTTTAGCTTTAACATTTAGGTTTTTGATTCATTTTGAGTTAGTTTTTTTTTTTTTTTTTGTATGGTGTGAGGTATGAATCCTGAATTATTTTTCTGCAAATGGATATCCAGTTTTGCCAGCACCATTTGTTAAATAGACTGTTTCTTCCCCATTAAAGGGACTTTGACCTTTTGTTGAAGATCAGTGCCGCTGAAGGGGTGGATTTACTTTTGGGGTCTTGATTCTATTCCATTGGTCTATGTGTTTATCATTGAACCAGTACCAGGCTGTTTTGATTACTGTGTCTGTATAGTAAGTTTTGAGGTTGAGAAGTGTGAGGCCTCCTACTTTGTTCTTCTTCAATATTGCTTTGGCTATTCAGAGCCTCTTTCTGTTCCATATGAAGTTGGTGGTTAGTTTTCCCATTTCATTAAAGAATGTTGTCTGGGATTTGAACCAGGATTGCATTATGTCTACAGATCTCTTTGGGTAGTATTGACATTTTAACAATATTAAGTCTTCTAATCCATGACCATGGAATATTTTTTCCATTTATGCAGGTTTCTTTTAGTTTCTTGCAGTAGTATTTTATAATTTTCCATGTATAAGTTTTTTACATCCCTGGTCAGGTTTATTCCTAGGTATTTTATCCTTTTGGTTGTATTGTAAATGGTATTGTTTTCTTGATTTCTTTTCCAGGATTCTCCTTGTTAGTGTAAAGGAATCCAACTGATTTTTGCATGTTGTTTTATACCCTGCTGCTTTGCTGAATCCTTCTGTTAGATCCATCCAGTAGCTTTCTTGTGGAATCACTGGGATTTTTTATGTATAGAATTATGTAATCTGTGAATAGGGATAGTTTTACTTCTTCCTTTCCAACTTGGATAGCCTTTTTCCCCATATTTTTTTTTTTTTGCATTAGTGCTCTAGCTAGGCCTTTCAGTATAAGATCTAGTAAGAAAGGTGATAATGGGCATCCTTGTCTCATTCCTGTTCTCAAGGGGGAGGCTATTAATCATTCTCCATTGAGAATAATGTTGGCCATTTATTCTGCATATATGCCCTTAATTATGTTGGAATTTTTTTCCTTCTATTCCTTTTTTGCTGAGAGTTTTTATAAGGAAGAGGTGTTTGATTTTATCAAATGCCTTTTCTGAATTGATTGAGTTGATTATGTGATTCTATTCCTTTGTTTTATTTATGTGGTGAATTATGTTGATTGACTTTCTAGTGTTGAATCACCCTTGAATCCTTGGTATGATTCCCACCTGATCTTGATATATGATTTTTTTTATGAGGCTATTGAATTCTGTTGGCTAGAATTTTGCTGAGAATTTTAGTGTCTCTATTCATGAGGGATATTGGTCTGTAGTTTTCTTTTTTTGTGATGTCTTTGCCTGGCTTTTGTATTAAGGGTATGCTGGCTTCATAGAATGTATTAGGGAGTATTTCTTCCATTTCTTTATTCTGGAATAGCTTGAGTAGAATTGGTGTCAACTCTTTGAAAGTTTGGTAGAATTCTCCAGTGAAACCATCTGCGCTAGGGCTTTTTTTCTCGGAATTTTTTGATGAAGTCTCCAATTTCTTCTTTTGTTATGGTTCTATTTAGATTTTCTACCTCTAATTATGTTAGGTTAGGTAGATAGTGCGTTTCTAGAAATTTGTCCATTTCTCCTAGGTTTTGAAATTTGTTGGAGTATAATTTTTTATAATATTCTGCTATGATCTTCCTTATCTCAGTTTGTTCTGTTGTAATGTCACCCATTTCCTTCCTTTTTTTGGTTATTTGTGTCATCTTATTTTTTTTCCTTGACAATTTGGTCAGTAGTTTGTCAATTTTATTGATCCTCTCTAAGAGAACCAACTTCTAGTCTTATTGATTCTGTATATCGTTCTTCTGTTTTCTATTTCACTTATTTCTGCTCTGATCTTTATTAATTCTTTTCTTCTGTTAACTATGGTCTTCTTTTGCTCTTCCTTTTGTATTTGTTGACATTGTTGGGTTAAATTATTGATTTTGACCCTTTCCTCTTTTTTGTTATATGCATTTATGGCTATAAATTTTCTCCTGAGCACTACTTTTGCTACATCTCAAAGGTTTTAGTAAATTGTGTTGCTACTGTAATCTTTATGGGGCAGATCACCAGGTCTTTTCTCCCTCAGAACTGCTGGTGAGTTCATACTGCTGGCCTTTTGGTTAACAGCTGAGCACTTAAACAGTGTGCCTTCATTTTTTTTTTCCTTCCTTCTCAGCATTAAGTATAGCTTGCTAAATTATACTTGGGTACCAGCTAAGAAATAGAGGCAATTATAGTTATCTTTCCTCCCTCTCTTTATTTAGCCATATAGTTAAATCATTAGTAAAAATGACATCATATATTTGTATAAAATATTGTGATTTTGTTGTATTTTCAGCAGCATTTTAATTTAATTTTTACAAAAATACACCAGTCATGTAGAGCAGATATCGTTAATCACCTTCACAGATGACGAAACTAAGGATCAGAGAGATCAAATGATTTGTCCAATGAGTAGCAGACTGGAACTCAGACCGGAATATATATTTTTATTTTAATAAAATATAGAATATATTTTTTCTACTATAAAACTGACTCATTTTATTATAAAATGTTAGAAAAAATACAGAAGAAAAAATTTCCCATATCTCGACATCCAAAGGTGATCATTATTCAGATTTTGGCATACTTCTTTTCAGTTTTTTAAAATAGGAATTCTTTAAAATATAAAAATTTTAGTAAAACTGCATATATACCTGTAGTCTGTCTTTTATCCTGCTTAACATTTTTTTCATGGTCATTTTTAAATACTATAAAATTTGCTTACTTAGAGCTTTTCTACATACCAATGTTGAACTTGCTAATTTTAACAAGTAAAGCTACATAAAATAAAAGCAAATCATTCCCCACTCTTGGGACCAGTATTAACAGTCAAGATGTATAGCCTAATACCTTTCTAAGTCAGCACATGTAAATCAAACTCTATTTTTTCCTAATTTCTTTATAAATAAATATATAGTACATTTTATATGGTAAATGTTACATTCTATATTATATAATATATGCTAATGTATATTATTTTTAATGTATATTAATGTATATTATAATATTTTATACTGTAATTCATATAAATGATATCTTCTACATATTATACATTTTGGTCTTATTTTTAGCGTAGTATTCTTTTTTTTTAAAAAAAATTACTGTTTCTCTAACCCTTTTTTTTTTTCCCTCCCTCCATATTGCAAGCTATCGATAGAAGGATTATGTGTGGTTACAACATCTATTAGACATAAAATTGCTAAAATAGAGGAGTGAGAAAGTAAATTGTGATGCCTTCAACATGTTGAACAAGTTTTACAGTCTTTAAATATGTTTATAGTGAGTGTGCTACACTATTGGGAAACACTTATTACTGTTTATGTTACATAGAAGGAAATGGGTTTCAAAATTGTACATGCAATATTTCATCAAGTACATTAAAAATGTGTAGAAATACACTGAGAAGAAAATATACCAAAGTATTGATTTTTTTTTCCAGGAAACATTTTAAAATTCAATGTTTCTTTTCATTTGAACAGCTCTTTTCTTTTTTTCTTTTTTTTTTTCTAGTCTATGTACGAATTCCAATGTGAACTATGAACCAACTTACTCTTTCTCATATAGAATCCCCCAAATTCACTTTTATCCTTTAGTAAACTGTTTATCCATAGATAAGAAACCTACATTGACCTTGCAAAACTTCTCTTGATTGAATGGATTCTGAAAAAATAAAAAAAGAAAAAAAATACTTTTTCATATTCTAGATTAATGTCACTCTCATATATCATGGAACTGTAACAACAGACATACTGATAATATTTAGCTAGGTCTCTATTAGTAAGTCATTTGAGCAATTAATAAGTCACAAAAAAAAATTTTTTTTTTATGAGGTATTGAATTAAAAAAAAGACATGTACAGAAAATCACTGAAACTAAAACTTTCCTTAAAATCTTTGTGATTGTCAATACATTGCCAGGCACTTTAGAAAGTCTTATAGGAGCTCAAGAAATATAAAGTAGCTTAAGAGACCCTCTGCTCAAGCCAGGACATATCTTTAAACAACATATCCTTAAAAATAGATAATTGGTTCTGTTTATTTTTTAATTTCTCCATTTCTCTATAACGTACATAGATATTGAAAGCATTTTATATTTTCTATTTGTGAGACATGCATCTTCTATGACAACAATTTGTCACCAAGGTAACCAAAGCTTTGCTTAATGTCCTGTACCTTGGTGAAATAAAATACATGTTATTTTAAGTACCTTTTTTTTTTTTTTTCAGTAGAGATGGCTTGAAATTTTACTTCAAATGAAAATGAAACTGCAAAACTTCTCAGAAATATGATTTTTTCAGGTCTGAGGGGCCATTCTTTTCTCCCTCTGCCTTCTCAGCTTGACACATTAACAATCACAATCGGATTTTGCTTTTGGCCTCCACCCACCTTTGCAAAATGAACTTCTTTAATCCTATTTGGAACACAGCTAAGCATAAATACATAAAGTATGCAAATTGAATAGGAGAGTAAAGCTATCCAAAAATTTCAGCCTGTAGCGACAATCAGCTGGACAGATCCAGGCTAAGCAGTACTTTCTTCCTGTGGTCTTTAGTTCTCTATGGAGTATCAAAATTAATATTGAAACTTTCTACTTCAGAATTAAAGACAGTGTCGGATATATGGAACTTCTTCACATTCACCTCTTTCAGTGTCAATAGTCTACTTTATTATTTGTAAAGTATCTGTTTTATTTTTATTGTTGTAAAAATATATATAATGCAACGTAAGCCAATTCAAAGTTTTCTTACGTGTACAATGTAGTGATATCAATGACATTAATCCTGTTGTGCAACCATCACAAGTGATCGTTACTAAATTGATCTTGCTGACGGCACTGGATTCACTGGGTTATATGAAATATCTAGAATAAACAAATATGTAGAGACCAAAGTTTTATTAGTGGTTACCAGGGAAGGTGGAGAAGGGGAAAGAGGGAGTCATTGTTCAGGAAGCAGTGAGTGTCTGTTCATGGTGATGGAAAATATGGAAAGTATTTTTATCTGCTGAGAGAAACTGCCTCTATGTGCCCATGAAGAGCATATGTGCTGGAAAGTAACTTTTTTCATACCGTTTCAAAGCCTTTGGCATGAGTTTATAAAAGGGCAGAGTTGGTTTATCCTGATACCTACCACCAACAATATATGTGGTCTGTTTGGTTGATTGGTTGGCTCATTCATTCAAAAGAATGTTTGTGTTTAGGAAGATGGGAAAGAAAGAGGTGGGAGAAGAGAGGTTAGATCAGCTTTTTCTGGATCTAAAGCAGAGAACCAAACACACAAGGCCTCCTTGTTACCTTCTCAAAAGGAAGTCAGTAGCTATAAATCAGAGAGCACGACTATAAGAACTTTGTAAGATTACCAAACTTGTTTACTTTTTCGTGTATACTACTAGTTATTTTCCATTATCCCAAACTGACTGGCATTTAACAGCTTAAAGCACATAAGGTCTGTGAGCTGCTCTTCAGGAGCTATGAGAATTGGGGGAGATTGGGGAGGAAATCGAAAGAGGGAAGACCCACTCAAACCCCTCAGCAATTGAAAGGATATGGGGAAAATGCTCAAAGAATCAAGTAAGTGAGAGAAGAATTAAAGGTTAAAGGAGATCCACTGAGTTCCTGAAGTCTGCACCATGGAAGAAAGGATGAATATTGGGAATAAACCTGAACTTTAGAGGGGCCAGCACTAACAATGGGAAGGTCTGTGTGATCCTGGCATCCAGCCTCCCTGATGTACTTCTCCAGGCTATTCTTGGTTTTCTTAGATGCTTTACTTTCTTGATAAAATCTTCAAGAGTTTCATACTGTTTTTCGTGGGGGGCTCAAGAAACTGACAACAGAAGAGGAGCCAACATGGAGCTATAGACAAATGTACCACACTGTCCCTCCATAGCACTTAGACCCAAAAAACTAAGTAAAACAGAGACAAACATCAGTCCTGGAACCCTAATCATCAAATGAAGAAATAAAGAACTCAGCCAAGCACCGAATGGAATAAGAAACTGACAGAGAACAGATAGCTGGGAGGGATACCAGCAGAGGTCTTCTATCAGCTAATGCAGCACAGATTCACAGTCTTGGAGATCAGTGGACAAACAGTATGGGAAAGCAGCTTCATGGAGCTCCCAATAGGAGACAGCAGCCAGTAACCAGTGACATATCCTTTCCCACCACCTACCTTTCTTCCCCTCCACTTGGCTGCCACCTCACGTAGGCCACAGTCATTGACAGGGAGACCCCGGCTCCAGATCTGCACTGCTTGGATTTTCCCTGCCCGCATGTGTACGCTCTTTCAGTGCCATTTCTTGTTGCTGGTGTTGCTTTTCTCCACTTCTTTTGGTTTCCAGCCCCTCCTTTCCCTGGTTCTGTGTGACATCATTGCTTCTTCTTGAAAGGCTGTGAAGCATCGCTCAGCTGGGAAACTGCTTACCCAGTCTGCGTAGCCATGTTGGTAGGATTCCTGGAACGTTTGTTTGTTTTCTTCTGTTCTGGCTTGTTTTCTTTTTCTTTTCTTGTCTTGGGAGCCCCCTCTAGCTGGGCTGTACTGCACGGCTTGGAAGCCACTTCCCTGATCAGGGTAGCTGCACCAGTGGAATCCTTAGGAGCATTTCTTCCTTTTTTTTTTTCTTTGTTTCCTTTTCTTCATTTCTCAGTTTCTCATCTCTGTATACTTACCTTCTTTTCCAGTCTCCTAAATACCTGGCACTGTGTGACATCTCTGCCCCTTCTAGCAGGCTATACTGAGCAGCCAAGGAGCCACTTGAGGGGATCCCTGGAGGATTTTCTTTCTTTTATTTTTATTTTTAATTATTTCTTTTCTTTTTCTTTTACTCTCTTTCTTGGTTTTTCATCTTTCCATTCCAATGGCAAGCTCCCTTAGCACTCCTTCCATTTGTTTTTTGGCTCCTGTTTCTCTCTCTTCTCTATCTTCTTTCTCACACTCATCTTAGCTCCACACATCACAACCTCCCTCCTCCTTCCTGCCTGCTTGCACCGTGCATTGAACATCACACTTCTGAGCAGCACAGGCGTGGCCTACTGGAATCTACCCTGCACTGACTTTTGGCTCACCCTGTCAGCCCTAGTATGTGCTACAAACAACCCATCCCCGGCCCTTCCCTTCAGCTGCACCTGCCCTGCTGCACCATAGCTGAATGACTGGCCCTGCCTATTGGACAAGGAGGTGAAAAGCATCGTGACCACAGACAAGCAAACAACAAAGAAAGCACAGCCTGCCTGCTCAGACATAACCAAATAAAAAAGTGGGACAAAATAAACAAAACTATGATCAGTAAACAAAGAAAATGACTACTGAATGTCCTGAAGATAGCAGACAACATCAAAACATATGAAAAAAACAGAACAGGATGGTTCCAGTAGGCATCCAAAATAAAACACCAGGTGACTTTCCAGTAGAAGAAAAGTCACTAGAACTACCTGATAGCAAGTTCAAATCTCTAATATTCAGAGCTATCCAAGAGTTGAAGCAAAAATCAGATGAAAATGAGGAAAAAATAGACAAATTCATGGAAAAGGCAGACAAATTCATGGAAAATACAGACAAACATACTGAGGAATTCAGGAGAGTAATACAGAAAAAAAATGTCAAAATAAATTCACAACTAGAAATCATACAAAAAACAACAATTAGCAATCCAAAAGGTAAACAACAATATTTCAGAAATGAACAGTATCATAGAAGGTCTGAGGAGCCGGTTTGACACAATGGAAGACAGGATCAGCGAAACTGAAGACAAACACCTGGATACAATTTTATTTGAGGAAAAATCAGAAAAAAGGAAGAAGAAGAATCAAGAAACCCTGAGAATGATGTGGGATACAATCAAAAGCAAAAATTTGTGAGTGATCAGAGTTCCAGAAGAGGGGGAGAAAATGGAAACACAGAGAGGATCATTGGAGAATTGCTGACAGAAAAGTTCCCTAATAACATGAAAGATGAAAAGCTGACCATTTAAGAAACTCAACAAACCACATATGGGATAAACCCCAAAAGAAAATCACCAAGGAATATCATAACCACACTCACGAAAACCAAAGACAAAGAAAAAATCCTGAGAGCGGTGTGAGAAAAACAAAAAGTTACATACTGTGAAGAAACAATAAGACTAAGCTCTGATTATTTGGCAGAAACCATGCAGGCAAGAAGGCAATGGGATGACATGTAAAACCTTGGAAGAAAAAAATTGCCAACCAAGAATAATATATCCTGCAAAACTCTTGTTCAAATATGATAGTGAAATTAGGACATTTCCAGATAAACAGAAATTAAGGGAATATGGAAAAAACAAACTAAACTTACAAGAATTATTAAAGGAAGTCCTTCAGTTGGAGAACAAACAACATCAGACCACAGCCTGAATCTATTACGTGAGATCGTGTCAGCCAGATAACCTAGGAAATGAACTCTCAACCCTATCCAAAATCAAGAGAAATACAACAGGGAACCAGAGAGGTTTACCTGTAAATGACAACAACCTCAGAACAGTAAAAGAGGGAATAAATGGTGTAGGTATAGACC
Source organism: Elephas maximus indicus (assembly GCF_024166365.1). Classification (NCBI taxonomy): domain Eukaryota; kingdom Metazoa; phylum Chordata; class Mammalia; order Proboscidea; family Elephantidae; genus Elephas; species Elephas maximus. The sequence goes on along the minus strand of NC_064819.1, from coordinate 145,209,576 downwards.
TTTCTAGGGGGAGAGGAAGACAAGGGATACCCAGTAATAATAGACTGGTTCAAGCCTTAGAAGGTAAGGGTAAATTTCAAGGTAACCACAAAGAAAGTTAACAAACCCACTCATCAAAATAGTGAAGAAAAACAAAGTCTCAGCAAAAAAAAAATCTACAAAAACAAAAGAAATGAAAAAAATTCTACAAACAAAAGGAATTTAGCACAGGAGAGTAAGAGGAACAAAGAAAACATCAGCATCACAAAAAAAGTACTACACAATGCCAGCAATAAACTCACACCTATCAATAATTACACAGAGCATAAATGGCCTAAATGTACCCATAAAGAGAAAGAAAGTGACAGAACAGATAAAAAAACAGGATCCATCAATATGCTGTCTACAAGAGACACACCTTAGAAACAAAGAAGTAAATTTATTAAAAATCAAAGGATGGAAGAAAATATATCGAGCAAACAGCTACCAAAAAAGAGTAGAAGTGGAATTATAGTCTCAGATAAAATAGACTTTAAAACAAAATTCACCATAAAAGACAAAGAAGGACACTATATAATGATTAAAGGGACGATCCATCATGAAGACATAACTGTAATAAACATCTACACGTCCAATGACAGGGCTCCACAATACATAAAACAAGCTCTAACAGCACTGAAAAGAAAAATTGACGGTCCCACAATAATGGTAGGAGACTTCAACACACCACTGTTGGTAAAGGACAGAACATCTAGAAAGAAACTCAACAAATATGCAGAAGAGCTAAAGGACACAGTCAGCCAACTTGACCTCATAGACATATATAAAACACTCCACCCAACAACTGCAAAGTACACATTCTTTTCCAACACACATGGAACGTTCTCCTGAATAGACCACATTTTAGGCCACAGAGCAACCCTCAACAAAATCCAAAACATTGAAATAATACAAAGTACCTTCTCTGACCACAACACCATCAAGGTAGAAATCAACAATAGGAAGAGCAAGGAAAAAAATCAATTACATGGGAACTGAATAATGCACCACTTAAAAAATCCTCTGGGTAATACAAGAAATCATAAATGGAATTAAAAAATTCCTAGAATCAAACAAGAATGAGAAAACATCATACCAAAACGTTTGGGACACAGCAAAGGCAGTCCTCAGAGGTCAACTTATAGCAATAGATGAACACATCAAAAAAGAAGAAAGGTACAAAGTCAAAACATTAGCTACACAACTTGAACAAATAGAAAGAGAACAGAAAAAGAAGCCCACAGTCACCAGAAGAATGGAAAAAATAAAGATCAGAGCAGAAATAAATGAAATAGAGAATAGAAAAACAATAGAAAGAATCAACAAAACCAAAAGTTGGTTCTTTAAAAGGATCAACCAAATCGACAAACCAATGGCCAAATTGACAAAAGAAAAACAGGAAGGGATGCAAATAACCCAAATAAGAAATGAAGTGGGGGACATTACAACAGACCCAACTGGAATAAAAAGGTTCATGAAAGTATTACAAAAAACTGTACTCCAACAAAATTGAAAACCTAGAGGAAATGGATGAATTTCTAGAAACACAGTACCTACCCAAACTAACACCAAATGATGTTGAAAATCTAGTAGACTCATAACAAGAGAAGAGATTGGAAAGGGAATTAAAAAAAAAAAAAAAAAAACCTCTGGCCCAGATGGCTTCACTGGAGACTTCTACCAAACATTCAGAGAAGAGCTTATACCAGCAGTAATCAAACTACTCAGAACATAGAAAAGGAAGGGATACATACTTTCAAATTCATTTTATGAAGCCCGCATAACCCTGATACAAAAACAAGGCAAAGATGCCAGAAAAAAAGAAAATTACAGACCAATATCTTTTATGAACAAAGATACAAAAATTTTCAACAAAATTCTAGCCCATAGATTTCAGCATCATATAAAAAAAAATAATAATATAATACACCAAGATCAAGTAGGAGTCATACCAGGTATGCCAGGATGGTTCAACATTAGAAAATCAATCAATGTAATAAACCACAAAGAAAAGAATCACGTGATCATCTCAATTGCTGCAGAAAAGGCATTCAACAAAGTCCAGCACCCATTCCTGATAAAAAGTCTCAATAAAATAGACATAGAAAGGAAATTTCTCAACATAATAAAGAGCATCTATGCAAAACCAAAAATCAACATCATTCTTTTTTTTTTTTTTGTAATTTTTATTGTGCTTTAAATGAAAATATACACATGAAGTCAGTCTCTCACACAAAAACGCATATACACCTTGCTAAAAATTCTCCCCCTTATGAGACAGCCTGCTCTCTCCCTCCACTCTCTCTTTTCGTGTCCATTTCACCAGCTTCTAACCCCTTCACCCTCTCATCTCCCCTCCAGGCAGGAGATGCCAACATAATCTCAAGTGTCTACCTGATCCAAGAAGCTCACTCCTCACCAGCATCCCTCTCCAACCCATTGTCCAGTCCAATCCATGTCTGAAGAGTTGGCTTCGGGAATGGTTCCTGTCCTGGGGCAACAGAAAGTCTGGGAGCCATGACCACCGTGGTCCTTCCAGTCTCAGACCATTAAGTCTGGTCTCATGAGAATTTGGGGTCTGCCTCCCCTGCTCTCCTGCTCCCTCAGGGGTCCTCTGTTGTGTTCCCTGTCAGGTCAGTCATCGGTTGTAGCCAGGCACCATCTAGTTCTTCTGGTCTCAGGATGATGTAGTCTCTGGTTCATGTGGCCCTTTCTGTCTCTTGGGCTCATAATTGCCTTGTGTCCTTGGTGTTCTTCATTCTACTTTGATCCAGGTGAATTGAGACCAAATGATGCATCTTAGATGGCTCCTTGGTAGCATTTAAGACCCCAGATGCCACTCTTCAAAGTAGGATGCACAATGTTTTTTTAATAGATTTTATTATGCTAATTGACTTAGATGTCCCCTGAAACCATGGTCCCCAGACCCCTGCCCCTGGTAAGCTGGCCTTCGAAGCATTCAGTTTATTTAGGAAACTGCTTTTGGTTTAGTCCAATTTGCTGACCTCCCCTGTATTGTGTGGTGTCTTACCCTTCACCTAAAGTAGTTCTTCTCTACCATCTAATTAGTGAATGCCCTTCTCCCACCCTCCCTCCCTCCCCCCTCTCATAACCACAAAAGAATGTTTTCTTCTCAGTTTAAACTATTTCTCAAGTTCTTATAATAATAGTCTTATACAATATTTGTCCTTTTGCAACTGACTAATTTCACTCAGCATAATGCCTCCAGGTTCCTCCATGTTATGAAATGTTTCACAGATTCCTCACTGTTCTTTATCGATGTGTAGTATTCCCTTGTGTGAATATACCATAATTTATCCATTCATCCGTTGATGGGCAGCTTGGTTGCTTCCATTTTTTGCTATTGTAAACAGTGCTGCAATAAACATGGGTGTGCATATATCTGTTCATGTAAAAGCTCTTATTGCTCTCGGATATATTCCAAGGAGTGGGATTGCTGGATCTTATGGTAGTTCTATTTCTAGCTTTTTGAGGAAGCACCAAATCAATTTCCAAAGTGGTTGTACCATTTGACATTCACACTAGCAGTGTATAAGTGTTCCAATCTCTCCACAGCCTCTCCAACATTGATTATTTTGTGTTTTATGGATTAATGCCAGCCTTGTTGGAGTGAGATGAAATCTCATTGTAGTTTTGATCTGCTTTTCTCTAATGGCTAATGATCATTAACATTTCCTCATATATCTGTTAGCTACCTGAATGTCTTCTTTAGTGAAGTGTCTATTCATATCTTTTGCCCATTTTTTAATTGGGCTATTTGTCTTTTTGCAGTATCATGTGGATTTTAGAGATCAGGTGCTGATCAGAAATGTCATAGCTAAAAACTTTTTCCCAGTCTGTAGGTAGTCTTTTTACTCTTTTGGTGTTTGATTTTTAGGAGCTCCCAGTTATCTAGTTTTTCTTCTACATTCTTTATAATGTTTTGTATACTGTTTATGCCATGTATTAGGGCTCCTAATATTGTCCCTATTTTTTCTTCCATGATCTTTATCATTTTAGATTTTATATTTAGATCTTTAATCCATTTTGAGTTAGTTTTTTGTGCATGGAGTGAGGTATGGGTCTTGTTTCATTTTTTTGCAGATGGAAATCCAGTTCTGCTAGCACCGTTTGTTAAAAAGACTGTCTTTTCCCCATTTAACTGTTTTGGGGCCTTTGTTAAATATCAGCTGCTCATATGTGGATGGATTTCTCTCTGGATTCTCAATTCTGTTCCATTGGTCCATGTGTCTGTTGTTGTACCAGTACCAGGCTGTTTTGACTACTGTGGCGGTATAATAGGTTCTAAAATCAGGTAAAGTAAGGCCTCCCACTTTGTTCTTCTTTTTCAGTAAGGCCTTATTTATCCAGGGCCTCTTTCTCTTCCATATGAAGTTGGTGATTTGTTTCTCCATCTCATTAAAGAATGTCCTTGGGATTTGGATAGGTGTTGCATTAAGTGTATGGATCGCTTTTGGTAGAATAGCCATTTTTATGATGTTAAGTCTTCCTATCCATGAGCAAGGTATTGTCTTCCGCTTACGTTAAGTCTCTTTTGGTTTCTTGCAGAAGTGTACTGTAGTTTTCTTTGTATAAGTCTTTTACATCTCTGGTAAGATTTCTTCTTGAGTATTTTATCTTCTTGGGGGCTACTGTAAATGGCATTGATTTGGTAATTTCCTCTTCGATGTTCTTTTTGTTGGTGTAGAGAAATACAACTGATTTTTGTATGTTTATTTTTTTTATCTTGTATCGTGATACTCTGCTGAACTCTTCTATTAGTTTCAGTAGACTTCTGGAGGATTCCTTAGGGCTTTCTGTGTATACGATCATGTCATCTGCAAATAGAGATACTTTGACTTCTTCCTTGCCAATCTGGATGCCCTTTATTTCTTTCTCTAGCCTAATTGCTCTGGCTAGGACTTCCAGCACAATGTTGAATAAGAGTGGTGATAAAGGGCATCCTTGTCTGGTTCCTGATCTCAGTGGGAATGTTTTTAGGCTCTCTCCATTTAGGGTGATGTTAGCTGTTGGCTTTGTATAAATGCCCTTTATTATGTTGAGGAATTTTCCTTCTATTTCTATTTTGCTGAGAGTTTTTATCATGAATGGGTGTTGAACTTTGTCAAATGCCTTTTCTGCATCAATTGATAAAATCATGTGATTCTTGTCTTTTGTTTCATTTATGTGGTGGATTACATTAATTGTTTTTCTAATGTTAAACCATCCCTGCATACTTGGCATGAACCCCACTTGGTCATGGTGAATTATTTTTTTGATATGTTGTTGAATTCTATTGGCTAGAATTTTGTTGAGTATTTTTGCATCTACATTCATAAGGAATATAGGTCTATTCTTTTCTTTTCTTGTGGTGTCTTTACCTGGTTTTGGTATCAGGGATATGGTGGCTTCATAGAATGAGTTTGGTAGTATTCCACCCTTTTCTATGCTCTGAAATACCTTAAGTAGCAGTGGTGTTAACTCTTCTCTGAAAGTTTGGTAGAACTCTGCAGTGAAGCCGTCCGAAGCAGGGGTTCTGTTCGTTGGGAGTTTTTTGATTACCTTTTCAATCTCTTTTCTTGTTATGGGTCTGTTTAGTTGTTCTACCTCTGTGTTAGTTTAGGTAGGTAGTGTGTTTCTAGGAATTCATCCATTTCTTCTAGGTTTTCAAATTTGTTAGAGTGCAATTTTTCGTAATAATCTGATACGATTCTTTTAATTTCAGTTGGGTCTGTTGTAATATCGCCCCTCTCATTTCTTATTTGGGTTATTTGCTTCCTCTCTTGTTTTTCTTTTGTCAGTTTGGCCAATGGTTTATCAATTTTGTTGATTTTTTCAAAAAAAACCCAGCTTTTGGTCTTTTTAATTCTTTCAAGTGTTTTTCTGTTTTCTATTTCATTTAATTCTGCTCTAATTTTTATTATTTGTTTTCTTTCTTCTGGTACCTGAGGGTTTCCTTTGTTGTTCTCTTTCTATTTGTTCAAGTTGTAAGGATAATTCTTTGATTTTTGGCCCTTTCTTCTTTTTGTATGCATGCATTTATTGATATAAATTGACATCTCAGCACTGCTTTTGCTGTGTCCCAAAGGTTCTGATAGGAAGTGTTTTCATTCTCACTGGGTTCTATGAATTTCTTTTCCATCCTTAATGCCTCCTATAATCCAGTCTTTTTTGAGCAGGGTATTGTTCAGTTTCCAAGTGTTTGATTTCTTTTCCCTGCTTTTTCTGTTATTGATTTCCACTTTTATGGCCGTATGGTCAGAGAAGATGCTTTGTAAAATTTCGATGTTTTGGATTCTGCTAAGGCTTGCTTTATGATCTAATATGTGGTCTATTCTAGAGAATATTCCATGTGCACTAGAAAAGGAAGTATACATGACTGCTGTTGGATGGAGTGTTCTGTATATGTCTATGAGGTCAATTAGGTTGATCGTGGCATTTAGATCTTCCGTCATTATCGTGCTTCTTTCTTGTTGTCCTGTACTTCCCTGAAAGTGGTGTGTTGAAGTCTCCTACTATTATTGTGGAGCTCTCTCACTTTTCAATGTTGATAGGGTTTGTTTTATGTATCTTGTGGCCCTGTCATTGGGTGCATAAATATTTACTATGGTTATATCTTCTTGGTGTATTGTCCCTTTAGTCATTATATAGCATCCTTCCTTATCCTTTATGACGGATTTAACTTTAAAGTCTATTTCATCAGAAATTAATATTGCCACTCCTGCTCTTTTTTGATGGTTGTTTGCTTGATATATTTTTCTCCATCCTTTGAGTTTTAGTTTGTGTCTCTAAGTCTAAGGTGTGTCTCTTGTAGGCAGCATATAGACGGATCTTGTTTTTTAATCCATTCTGCCACTCTCCATCTCTTTAGTGGTGCATTTAGTCCATTTGAAAAAAAAAAAATTTTTTTTTTTTCATTTACACTCAGGGTAATTATGGATATGTATGAATTTAGTTTTATTATTTTGATGTCTTTTTTGTGTGTTGACAGTTTCTTTTTCCTACTTGATTTTATGTGCAGAGTAGATTTTCTTTATGTATTGTCCTTTCCTCATATTTTTTGTTGTTGATTTTCATTCTGCTGAGTCTGTATTTTTCCCTTGTATTTTATTTTGATGAGTAGAATAGTTTGTCTCCTTTGTGGTTACTTTATTATTTACCCCTGTTTTTCTAAATATAAAACTAACTTTTATGTCTTTGTATCGCCGTATCTTTGTCTCCATATGGAAGGTGTGTGATTACATTTCTTAGTCCCTCTTTATTATTTTAACGTTGTCTTCTTTTATGTAATAACATCACTGTTACCCTGTTTTGGGCTTTTTTTTTTTTTTTTTTTTAATAATCTGGCTTTGTTTTTTTTAGATTTCCCTGTCTGGGTTGACTTCTGGTAGCTCTGCCCAGTGTTCTAGTCTTGGGTTGATACCCGATATTATCGATTTTCTAACCAAAGAACTCCCTTTAGTATTTCTTGTAGTTTTCGTTTGGTTTTTGCAAATTCCCTAAACTTGTGTTTATCTGGAAATGTCTTAATTTCACCTTCATATTTAAGAGACAGTTTTGCTGGATGTATGATTCTTGGCAGGCAATTTTTTTCCATCAATGTTTTAAATATTTCCTCCCATTGCCTTCTTGCCTGCATGGTTTCTGCCGAGTAGTCCGAGCTTATTCTTATTGGCTCTCCTTTGTAGGTGACTTTTTGTTTATCCCTCACTGCTCTTACAAGTCTCTCTTTATCTTTGGTTTTGGCAAGCTTGATTATAATATGTCTTGGTAACTTTTAAGATCTACCTTATGTGGAGTTCAATAAGCATCTTGGATTGATATCTTCTCATCTTTCACAATATCAGGGAAGTTTTCTGCCAACAAATCTTCAATAATTTTCTCCGTATTTTCTGTTATCCCTCCCTGTTCTGGTACTCCAATCACTCATAGGTTATTTCTCTTGATAGAGTCCCACATGATTCTTAAGGTTTCTTCATTTTTTTTTAATTCTTTTATCTGATTTTTCTTCAGATATATTAGTGGCAAGTGATTTATCTTCAAGTTCAGAAATTCTAGCTTCTACTTGCTCAGTTCTGCTCCTCTGACTTTCTATTGAGTTGTCTAATTCTGGATTTTTATTGTTAATCTTCTGAATTTCTGATTGCTGTCTGTCTATGGATTTTTCCAGCTTATTGAATTTTTCATTATGTTCCTGAATAAGCTTTCTAATTTCTTCAGTTGCTTTATCTGTGTGTTCTTTAGCTTGTTCTCCATATTGCCTCATTTCCTTCCTGATGCCTTGAAGTGTTCTGTATATTAAACTTTTGTATTCTGCATCTGGTAATTCTGGGAATGCACTTTCATCTAGAAGATCCCTGGATTCTTTGTTTTGAGAGACAGTTGAGGTGATCATAGTCTGTTTCTTTATGTGACTTGATATTGACTGTTGTCTCCAAAAGCCATCTATAATTTATTGTATTAGTTTATGTTTGTTTATTGTGTCATAGCTGCTTGCTTTGTTTTGTTTTGTTATACTCCTATGGGTTGCTTGAGTGAGCTAGCTTGATTATTTTCACCTTTGGAGCTCTGGTGTTCTGTCCCCAGCTGGCTAGAGCTGTTATCAGGTATATCAGTCTAGGAGCCCATTAAGTTTTCTTGTATGAATTCAGCTCAGGTTTCCAGGTAGCTCATATCAAGTGCGTGGTACAGGCTCTGTCCTACAGTTTTAGAAGGGCAGGGGTTATTGGCGTATATTCCGGTATCTGATTGCAGCAGGGTTTCACTCTCTGAACAAGGCAGGGGGCTGAGAACTGACCCCCAAGTGTCTCTGAGGAAAATGAGCCTCTGTTCCCTAGAGCGTGCTGGTGGGTGGGTTCTACAGAGGGACCACGGGCACCCAAAGTTTTTGGTTGTAAGGACTGGGAGATACCAGTTATCTTTGGACCCCTGTTGTGGGTGGCTGGGTGGCCTGAGTGGAGTTACCAGTCCTTAGGTCCCTGATGGGGGTAGGTGAGGACCTTGTTTAATAGGCAAAGCTATGTCAAACATCAAACACCCACCTCTCCACCACACACCTGAAATGGTTGGAGTTTGCCAACAAGGGCCTTTTCTCCCTAAATAGGCCCACCCATGTCTATGCAGAAGGGAAAGGTGCTCAAGGTCTATGGATGGTTTATGCCTGGACAGGAGCCTCTTCTATCCTGAGCACCCCCAGTTAATGGAGCTAGCAAATTATCTTTTCCCCCAGTTGCAAATTTTTTCCTTCCCCAAGGCTGGGAGTAAGTCTGTACGTGCTTACCAGGGTCTATCTCAGGCCCAGGGATTCAGCCACTGAAGCCGGCTTGGGGGGGGGAGTGGTAAAATATGCACAAGTACTTAGGTTTTGCCGAGAGCACCATTCTCCTCAGTTTCCAGAGATGTGAGTAGGTTGTGTGGCTGGCTGCTTCTCCCCGAGGAACCTGCAGCTGAACACTAGTACCAGCCTGCCACCGCTGCCGCTCCAGGAATGGTGCCTGAGGGCTTTCCGCGATTCAGGTCCAGTAACTCCTCTCCACTACTGAATGGTCTCTTCCTCCCCCTGCCCCTCAGTTCATTGTCTAAGCTTGCCTTTGATGCACAGGGCTCCCATCTTGTCACAAATATATACGTTTCATTTGTTTTTTTTTTTTTTTTGGTCTTTGTTGTAAAGAGGGCTCGCCAGAAGTGTCTGTCTGTTCCACCATCTTGGCTCCCAACTAACATCATTCTTAATGGAGAGTGGCTGAAAACATTCCCCTTGAGAACAGGAACAAGGCAGGGATGCCCTTTATCACCACTCCTATTTAACATTGTGCTGGAAGTCCTAGCTAGAGCAATAAGGCAAGAAAAAGAAATAAAGGGCATCCAAATTGGTAATGAAGAAGTAAAACTGCCTCTATTTGAAGATAATATGATGCTAACCATAGAAAACCCAAAAGACTCCATGAGAAAACTATTGGAAGTAATAGAAAGATTCAGCAGAGTAGCAGGATACAAGATAAACGTAGAAAAATCAGTTGGATTTCTATATACCAATAAAGAGAAAAATGAAAAGGAAATTAGGAAAGAATACCATTTATAAGAGCCCCTAAAAAAAAAAAAAATACTTAGGAATAAATCTAACCAGGGATGTAAAAGACCTATACAAGGAAAACTACAAAGCACTATTTCAAGAAAACAAAAGAGATCTACATAAATGGAAAAACCTACCATGCTCGTGGATAGGTAGACTCAACGTTGTGAAAGTGATGTTTCTACTCAAATCAATTTACAAATACAATGCAATCTTGATCTAAATACCAACAACAGTCTTTAAAGAGATGGAAAAACTAATCATTAATTTTATATGGAAAGGGAAGAATCCCTGAATAAATAAAACACTATTGAAGAAGAAGAATAAAGTAGGAGGATTCACAGTATCTGACCTCAGAACCTACTATACAGCTACGGTAGTCAAAACAGCCTGGTACTGGTACAATGACAGATACATTGACCAATGGAGCAGAAATGAGAACTCAGATGTAAATCCATCCACCTATGGTCACCTGATCTTTGAAAAGGGCCCAAAGTCCATCAAATGGGGAAAAGACAGTCTTTTTAAATGGTGTTGGCAAAACTGGGTGTCCATCTGCAAAAAATGAAACAGAACTCATACCTCACACCATACACAAAAACAAAGTGAAAATGGATCATAGACCTAAATATAAAGCCAAAAAACTATGAAGTTCATAGAAGAAAAAATAGGCTCAACACTAGAGGCCCTAATACACCACATTAACAGAATACAAACCACAACCAATAACACACAAGCTCCAGAGGATAAGCTAGATAACTGAGATCTTCTAAAAATTAACACTTATGCTCATCAAAAGACTTCACCGAAAGACTGAAAAGAGAACCTACAGAGTAGGAAAAAAATTTGGGCTATTACAAATCAGACAAAGGTCTAATCTCTAAAATCTACAGGAAAATCCAGCACCTTTATGACAAAAAGACAAATAATCCAATTAGAAAATGGGCAAAGGAAATGAACAGGCACTTCTCCAAAGAAGATACTCAAGTGGCCAACAGACAAATGAGGAAATGCTCATGATCACTAGCCATTAGAGAAAGGCAAGTCAAAACCACAATGAGATACTGACTCATCCCAGCATTACTGGCAGGAATAAAAAAAACAGAAAATAACAAATGTTGGAGAGGCTGTGAGGAGATCGGAACTCCCACTGCTGGTGGGAATGCAAAATGATACAACCATTTTGGAAAATGATATGGCGCTTCCTTAAAAAGCTAGAAATAGAAATACCATATGAATCAGGAATCTTCTTCCTAGGAATATACCCTAGAGGAATAAGAACCATGACACGAATAGACATATGAACACCCATGTTCATTGCAGCATTGTTCACAATAGCAAAAAGATGGAAACAATCTAGATGCCCATCAACAGATGAATGGATAAACAAACATACACACAATGGAGTATTAAGCAACGATAAGGAACAACGATGAATCTGTGAAGCATCTCGTAACATGGATGAATCTGGAGGGCATTATGCTGAGTGAATGAAATAAGTCAATCACAAAAGGACAAATATTGCATGAGACCATTACTGTAAAAACTCATGAAAAGGTTTACACACAAAAAGAAACAGTGTTTGATGGTTACAAGGGACGGTAGGGGTGGGAATGGGAAAACACTAAATAAGACAATAGATTAGTGGTAACTTTGGTGAAGTGTAAGACAATACGCAATTCTGGGGAAGCCAGTACCATTTGTACAAGGCAAGGTCATGGAAGCTCCATAGACTTATCCAAACTCCCTAAGGAACCAAATTGTTGGGCTGAGGACTGTGGGAACCATGGTCTTGGGGAATATCTAACTCAATTGGCATAACATAGTTTATAAAGAAAATGTTCTACATTCTACTTTGGTGAGTAGCATCCAGGATCTCAAAAACCTGTGAGCGGCCATCTAAGATATTCTACTGGTCTCACTGCTTCAGGAGCAAGCGAGAATGAAGAAAACTATAGATACATATAGATACAAGGGGAAGATTATTCCAAAGGACTAATGGACCGCAAGTACCATGGTCTCCAGCAGACTGAGTCCAGTACAACTAGATGGTGTCTGGCTACCTGACTGACTGCTCTGACAGGGATCACAATAGACAGTCCCAGACACAGCTGGAGAAAAATGTAGATGAAAACTCTAACTCATACACACACACAAAAAAAGCAAAAACAAACAAACAAAAAAGTCTTACTGGCCAGACAGAGACTGGAGAAACCCCGAGTGTATGGCTCCCAGACACCTTTTAGCTCAGTAATGAAGTCACTACTGAGGTTCACCCTTCAGCCAAAGATTAGACAGGCCTATAAAACAAAATGAAACTAAAGGGGTACACCAGCCCAGGGGCAAGGACTAGAAGGCAGGAGGGGACAGGAAAGCTGGTACTAGGGAACTCAAGGTTTAGAAGGGAGAGTGTTGACATGTCGTAGGGTTGTTAACCAATGTCTTAAAACAATATGTGTACCAATTGTTTAATGAGAAGCTAGCTTGTTCTGTAATTTCATCTAAGGTACAATAAAAATAAAACATATAAAAAAGCTGAGAACAGAGCGCTTCGTGCGTAGTGAGGTAGGATAGTGTTTAAAAGCAAATGTGAACTCCTTAAGCTTTATTTATTTATTTTGGTGGTTGTTGCTTTCCTATCTGTGAAGAGTACGTAATAGTATCTACCCCAAAATCAAAATTTTTCTGTCAGCAATCAAATTAGATAATGCACAGCAGGCGATAATGCGAAGTAGGTGATCCTGTGTTTTATTTTTTATTTCTATTCTTGTCCCTTAACTGGCTTATAATGCCTTTAAATGCCAAGACCATGTTTTAAACTTCTTGTAGCTCTGGTGCCTAATATCAAGGGCTGTGAATACTGGGGCTTAATAAATGGCTTTTCAAGATTTTTTTATGCCCTTGCTTGGAGAATATTGATAGTTAAAATATATAGAGCTCTTGCTATGTGCCAGTCCCTATCTAAGCGATTGAACTATATGACTCAGGTAACTGCACAACAGCCCTGAGGGAAATTGATTACTATTTTTAAATGAGGAAGCAGAGTCTGAGAGGTGAAGTAAATTGATCCGGCTGGGATTTGAATGCAGGTATTGTCTCCAGAGTGCCTGTATAGTGCAAACAGTTATGTGCTCAGCTGCTGACTGAAAGCTTAGAAGTTCCAGTCTACCCAGAGGCACCCTGGAAGAAAGATCTGGTGATCTACTTCTGAAAAATTAGCCATTGAAATCCCCCAGAGAAGAGATCTACTCTGACATACATGGGATCTCTGTGACATGCATGGGATCTCTGTGACATACATGGGATCTCTGTGACATGCGTGGGATCTCTGTGACATGCGTGGGATCTCTGTGACATGCGTGGGATCTCTGTGACATGCGTGGGATCTCTGTGACATGCATGGGATCTCTGTGACATACGTGGGATATCTGTGACATACATGGGATGTCTTGACAGCAATTGGTTGTCTGGCACGAGATGACTCCTTAATCATTATGTACTACTGGGAACCACCTGGGATCCCTCATTAGATTAATAACTTAAATTAGGAAAGAAGAGGAAACATTTAAGTTCCACGAAATGGGCAAGTGACTGTCACTGCTTCTGAGCCTGCAGTGATCTTTGTATGTATTTCATCTCCCATAGCAGAACGTGTTCTTCCTTTTCCAGGAAAGTACAAGAAATAATCCAAGAGTGCAAAGAACAGCTTTAGGAGCAAGATATATGGGTCAATGCTGTTGCTTTAGCAGTTAAGTTTTTTAGGTGTGCTATTTTCTTCTTCACTGAACAATTTCCACAGAGAAACTCTATTGCTCTATACAACTAAACAAGAACAACAATAACCAGAGGTAATGAATCATACTAAAAACGCGGATCCTTTCATATGCTATCACTGTCTGTTTCAGTTATCTAGTGTTGCTATAACAGAAATTCCACAAAAGGGTGGCTTTTATAAACAGGAATTTATTCCCTCACAGTTTAGGAAGCTAGAAGTCCGAGTTCTGGGTGTTGGCTGTATGGGAAGGCTTTCTCTGTCTGCTCACGGGGAAAATTCTTGGCTCTTTCAGCTTCTCTTCCTTTCCTTGGTAATCTCCATGTAACACAAATCTTTCCCCACTTGTGGTTGCTTGCTTCTGTGCCTAATCTACTCTTTTTACATCTCAGAAATGATTGGCTTATGGTGTGCCCTACACTGATATGGCCTCAATAACATAACAAAGAAAATCCTATCCCCAAAAGGCATTACATCCACAAGAATACGGGTTAGTATTCCAACACATATTTTAGGGGGGGACATAATTCAATCCGTAACACTGTCTGAGTAGTGAGTCTTGGAATGGATGGGGCATATTGCCATCATATTCGCAGGCATATTATAGTTTTATATGATTTATTTGAAATAGTGTTCATTACCCAGAAGACTGTGAGGCCTTGATGGGCAGAAAGAGGTGGTGGTCTAGTGGAAAGATCATGGGCTACCTACAGGGACAGATAGACCTGTGTTCAAGCCCAGGTGATCTGCGTATTAGCTGCATGATTTTGGTCAAGTTACTTAACTTCACTGAGCTTAAAGAGATAGTAATGCATAAATTTTAGGGCTATTATGAAGATTACTTTTTGGATTCCAAGTAGTTTATATGGACAGTGAGAATTATTCAGCTGCCCCAGAGTAAGCCTGCTTGCCTTAGCAGTAAGGCTGCCCACGGTTGCCCAGATTCACCAGACTATTGCACAATTTTTTCTTTTGACTTCACAAACCTGAGCCTAGGTTTCCTTAAGGATTCCCAGAAAATGTTAATGGCAATGGTAATTTTTGTCTTGGGCAATAAAACATAGCACCTTAGCTCCAGGTGCTCTAAGAAATCTATGCACACGCTATTCTGTGAATCGTCATCATTTTCTTATATGTAGCAGAATAGGAAGATATGATTGTGTTTGTATTCAGTAACTTAAAAATGAGTTGTTAGGTTTTAAGATGAGTTTGAAATGTGCCCTGTATTAACACACATGCTGATGTAAGCATTAGCTGGATGGATTAGTGCCTAGTCAATGATGTTACACCAGTTATTTGGTTTCCTACTATTAATGTGTTATATGCAGATGATGTAACCAACCATCCTAGTTTCCTGGCTAAAACTAGGACAGTCTACTGCAAACCGAGACAGGTTGGTAACCCTACATACTAGGTTAGAAGGGATTTGTGTTAGAGTCAGTTACACAAATTCATTTTCTGATGGTTAATCTATTAAAAGTCCAAATAATTATTTTTACTCAGTTGCTCCTAAATGAAGTAATTGTGCATTTTATTTTCAAATTAAATTAATAGGTTTTATACTGTTTTGGAAACCCTGGTGGCATAGGGGTTAAGAGCTTGGCTGCTAACCAAAAAGTCAGCAGAAACCAACAGTGGCTCATTGGAAACCCTATGGGGCAGTTCTACTCTGTTCTATAGTGTCGCTATGTGTTGGAATCGACTTGATAGCCACGGGTTAACTTTTTTTTTTTGGTATAGTGTTTTCGGATTTACATCAAAAAAAACCATCAAGGTAGGTATAAATTAACATTTATAGTCAGAGGAGGTCAATTTATTTTATCAAAATGAACTCTAGAGAAAATTGTAGGTTTGAGTGTTTAAGACTTAGCCAGAATATGATTACCAGGACTTCGTAATTAATTAGATTCCTTTCCAAATCCTTCTCCATCCTGAAAATGGCCGTTTCAGGGCTTTAGCTCAGTGTGTTACATTATTAGTATATGATTTACAGCTAGGGTCTGCTTTCTGGCAGATTTTGAGCCACACCCAAATTTGAGAGCAGTTTGAGGAAGTCATTTAAAAACGAACAAAGAAAAACTCTTCAGACAACTTCTACCATTTATCAAAATGAAGAGAAAACAGAAAAACTCAGAAACAGACTGGGATCCCAGGTACAAAAAGTAATTTCCTTTTTCAGGATAGAAGGGATAAGAAAATTTTTTCTAATAAAAGTGCTCAAAGACTCAAGTACTGAAAGTGTGAAATTAGTTTATTTGGTTCTCTTGGAATATGATGGGTTTTGATGCCTCTACCAACTCATTTCCAACTTATCATCTCCTAACCTTTATCATAGCACCACTCTTTTTTTGCTTACAAACACTTATGCTCAGGAAACAACTCAAAATTAGTTTATGCTGCTGTGTAATACTATAGACCTTAACTACTTATCCATCCACAAGACATTTATATTTTAGAATATGTAAAAGTCTCTAAAGGTGAAATTCCATGTACTGAACACTAAGAAAGAGGTGGAGAGCTTTGCTGTTGCATCTGAAATTGTGCCACGGGCAATCATTTTCCAGAGTAGAAACATAAGAGCTGTTGCCTGGTCAATATGAAAGACTCTAGCCTATGTCTGAGGCCAGATGTTACCTTGTGATTCCTTATTGACTACGTATTAACTTTCCTTTCTTCATATGAAATACACTGGCACCTTTGAATTCTTAGAGCCCAGACTAATTTTGTACTCTTCATCCTCCCAGGTTTACTAAAAATGTATAAACCCATGGCTGTGGCAAGCATCTGTAATTGATGCAATAAAGATTGATGGCATCCAGGGATATCATGATGGGACCTTCAGTTCCTGCATGTCTCCCAACAATCCCCTGCAGCTATGTTGCAGACCCTGCCTCTTCCCTGCTGATGGAATCACAACTGTTCTTAAACAACAGGTAGCAATCTCTGTTTTCAGAAGAAGGTAGGTCCTTCAGCCACCCCCAGGGCAGGATTCATGATCAGTCTAAGGAAGTCATGATAAAGCCATTCCAATTTTCCTATGGATGGTTTAAGAGTGAATATGACTCAGTTTTAGTCAATGGAATGTAAAAGGAAGTCTGTCAGGGGCTCCTGAGGTAGATTTCCTCCTAAGTTAAAAAAAAAAAGGAAGAAAGGCAGAGCCTCAAAGAAGGTTCTTTCCTTCTTGACTAGAGTACTGGTGTGTAAGAATGTGATAACTTGTAGCTTTGGTAAGCATCTTGAATTCATGAGATGACATACCCAAAGGCAAAAATAAAACATTCTGAGGGTGGTGGAGCTGCTGTACCAAACCAAGAATTGTGGATCTCCTAATTTCTTGTTTTATAGGTTAATTAATGTCTTTATTTTCTAGCATTTAACCAAATGCTTGGTAACTTGCAGTCAAAAACATCCTTAAGTGCTAAGACTTTATAAAAACAAAATAATTTTACATGAACTATTGATATTTAAAAATCTTAAACTGTAAATAGAGGCATCTTCAGAAAAGCTAACTTTATTTTTCTGTAACTTACATTTCAGGAAAAATAATGCCATTTATATAAAAACGTAATTTTATGATAAGTCCCTTGTCCTTTTCCTCTAACCAAGTTTCTCCTATAGAGAATTTCTGAAACTATCACCAGCAGGAGAATCTGGATAACCTGGGGCTTTGAATATTCCAGATATATTATAGGATAAATTGGGTATTTTGGAATACACATAGCCTAAATGATCTTGGCTCATCACAAAAGTAGCACCTTTAACAACTCCATCTGCTCGCTGCCCTCCCCACACAATTTAAACGCTGGCCTTTCTTATTTCCCCTGCTCATTTTTCCTGCAGCTTTAGCTTTGTCTTCTGTATTCTCCCGAAGGCTTTGCTACTATAGATTTAGCTTAATTTGATGCCACCTTATTTTTTCCTCTGATTCCATTTCCCCATCATCTGCTTCATACTTGCAGCCATTTCTGATCAGGGCACTAAACCATTCATCTCACTATACAACTACAATACATTCTGGATCCAAGTAGTTCAGGCCCCAGTAACTGGAGCTCCACGGTGATTTAGGATCTTGCATAATCACTGAAGTGCGTGTTATGGATTGAAATGTGTGCTCTAAAAAGGTACATTGAAGTCCTAACCCCTGTAACCATGAATGTGACTTTGCTTAGAAATAGCAAAGTTATCACTTAAGGAGGCCATATGGGAAGTAAAATGGGTCCATATCCATTCTGAATGGTGTCTAAAAAAAGATGAGGACAGTCACATGGGGAAGACAGACATCATGTGAAGAAAATACTTCTACAAAACAGGTAATGCCAAGAAATGCCTAGGGCTACCAGAAGCTGGACTAGACAAGGAAGAACCTTCCCCTAGAGTAGACACAGAGAGAATATGGTCCTGCCTATGCCCTGAATTCGAATGTCTAGCCTCCAGAACTGTGAGAAAATAAATTTCTGTTCTTTAAAGCCACCCACTTTGTGGTATTTTATTATGACAGTATATTGCCTATACTTTTATCTTTTTTGATTAGTTTCTCTTCCATACCTGGCAAGAGTGTCATGTAGTAGGCCTTCGTAGAAAGTACAGGAGTAGTAGAATAAGATGGCAACCAGAGATTTTTCTCATGAACATTTCCATATATTATATATAAATGAAAAAGATTCATAGGCTCAAATACTGTAGCACTTTGAATTTAAATAAGACTATCTATCTGAGACCTCAACCATCTATGACTACCAAATAAGGCTACAATCATTTGTTAGGTTTAAATTAACAAGCCCTAGTTTGTCTAATTGCTAGAAATCAGCCATCTTTGAAATGTGTTCTCTGTATATTTTTGAGATTTCCCCATGCAACAGCATTTTTAGAACTTTTACACTGCAGCAAATGTAAAGAAATACAAGTGAGATGACGTTTTAAAAAGTACCATTCTGATGCCTTCTTGGCAAAGTATCTAAAGGCAAAACCATAATTGGGAAGTGAGAAGTGGAGTGAGAATGTCTTAAAAAGGGATCTGTGCATGAAATGTTTCTCTGCCCCTTGCTTGCATTACAGGTTCTGGGCTTGTCTTTACTTAGATCTCAGTGAACTCTTTACTGCATGAATCATTACAGTCACCTGTGAGATCTTAAGTAAACAACATCACAGCAACAGCGTGGAAAACCACAAAGGAAGAAAAAAATTACTAAAGAATAAATGGTGAAATAGCATTGAGAAGCAATAAACCCTTGATTTTGATGGGATATACCCAAACCTTATCTAAAGGATGCTACAGTGTACTTATAACCAATATCTTGGGAGGAGATGAACAAAAGGCAGCTCAAGAATTACCTGGGTGCATTGAGTAGTGAACACATTTTAAAGAAAGCAAGCATACAGAAGTAAATTCTTCCAAAGTTTTACATTAGAAAAAAATTAAGAAATTTTCTTCTTTGCATTTTGACTAGCAATAAATAATTGTAAAGTCCAAGTTTAGAAGGGAACACAAAGAAAATACACAGTTAACCTATAGTAATAGGGTTATACTAAAAGTTTCCTTTTTTAAGATGTCTTCTTTCAATGCTGTTTTATATTATTATTTTTTTCTGATTATAGAAGTTATTTATGCTCATAATTGAAAACTTGGAAAATACAGGACAGAATATTATAGAAGATACATGTCTATTGTAATTATTTTACTCCAATATAATAAATCTTATTATTTTAATATATTTCCTTTAAGTCTCATTTCTTACTTTTTCAGTTTTCTTCATTTACTCATTTATATTGTTTCACTGTTTCTCAAAACACTGACTATTCTCCCTACTATTTGGGTGAACAAATTTTACTTTTTTTAAATTAAATCCCTTGCTATATCTCCTTGGTTCTTAAGACCCCACTGCCACGGAGTCGATTCCAACTCAGAGCTACCCTGTAGGGTTTCCAAGGCTGTAAATCTCTATGGAAGCAGACTGCCACATCTTTCTCCCACAGAGCCACTGGTGGTCTCCAACTGCTGATATTTTTGGTTAGCAGTTGATCGCTTTAACCAGGGCTCCTATCATTGGTTCTTAGAAGCCCATATTTTACATTTTATCATCTCTAAAATTTGCATGCATTTTACAATTAATGGCATGTCCTAATTTGCCAGCTATTTTTTTTATTGGTACTTAAAATTGTGGTGCACCTTATGTTCAGATTTGATGAAATGTAATATATTGTCAAGTAATTTTGAATAGAGCTATATCAATTTACATTATCACCAAGTTTTAGAACAGTTTTTGAATATTGAGAAACTAAAAAAAAAAAAAGTCAAGTAATAGTAACCTATGGTTTTAATCTGCAGGTGTCTGTTTACTTTGACTACTTGATAACCCCGTTTTTGCCATCTGCCCATTTTCTATTAAAATAATGTTTCTTTTCTTTTAAATGTATTAATAATAATAATTATAATTTACAGAATACCTACCTAGTGCTTGTCAGGTACTACACCAGGCAAAGCAGGCATTGTTTCTCTTATTTTATTCATAAATCACCTTATTTGTAGAGGTAATTTATTTTCCTAAAAATATTAACTTTGTTTTATAGTCTTTGAGGAATATTTTCTATATTATTTCTAGCTTGAGTATTGCCTTTCCCATTTGCTTTGTATTTATTATGTAAAAATGGTCTTTTGTTTGTTTAATGTGGCCACCTTTTTTGATTTTTTTTTTTCTTGTGGACATTATGCTTAAGAAGGCCTTCCTCACCCCCAAGATCTGTTAAATATTTACTTGCTTTTGTCATGGCTTTTTGTAATTTACTTCCAATATTTATCACTTTGTTTGGTACAGAATTTTGTTGTCATTATTATTGTACCATGCTGGGTTAGGGCCTATTTGGAGTTTTCCCAAATGTCTAATTCATCTAACATCATTTTAAAAATTATCTTTTCTTTATGATTTGTGATGTTTACTTTATAATACACTAAGTTTTACACATGATGTTGGTGTTTCTTGAATAATGTTACAGCTATTGTATTTATCTGTGTGTTGAATTTTTAGTAGCAGCACCTTGTTAATCACCATAGCTTTAAAGTATATTTTAGCACTTTGTAGGGAAAGCCTCTTCACAATATTGTCTCCCTCTTTGTTCATTCCCATACACCCCCTCATTATTCTCCTTTTCAGAGTTTTCGATAGCCTCATTTGATCATCATAACGAATACATTTTAAATTTTTTTTCAAGTTCTGCCTTCATTCAAAATTCTATCAAGGTTTTGATTGAACTTTTGTTCAATTCCTAAAATGATTTTGAAAGTTGCCATCTGTACAATATTCTTTCTTCTCATCAAACCTATTTTAAAATTGATTTAATAATGACATAAAAATACAATAAAACATACAATTAGTAGTTTCCTAGTTAAATTTAGTTGAGGTTTATTATTTTATTCAAAATATTGTTTATTACTGTCTATTATGTGCCAGCCACTCTTCTAATTACTAGGGATCCAAAGTTAAATAAGATGATTATGTTCCTGCCCTATAGAATTACATTCAAGAATTATAATAAATATGTAAATAAATACATACATACTACAATTTCAGAAAGCACTAAGTGCTGTGAAGAAACAAAGCAGAGTAAGGGACTAAGCAGTGAGTGAGGGTGAGTGTTATTTTACATAGGATGATGGTTGGAGAGGTCCTCTCTGAGGAGCTGACACCTGAGCCTCAAGAGCCCCAGAGGGGCAGGGGAGAATCTGGGGGAAGCAACTTCCAGGCAAAGGGAATGACAAATGCAAAGACCATTAGGTGGGACTGAATGTGGCATGCTCAAGGAATAGCCTTACTGCACAATGGCTGGAGTGGAGGGGGCAGGGGCAGAATGGTCGGAGTGAGAGGGGTCAGAGAGATGAATGGGGCCAGATCTTTCATGCTGTCATTTATCACAAAAAAAGGAGTTTGGAATTTATTCCAAATATGATGGAAAGGAAGCCATTGGAGGTTTTGAGGAGAGAATTTGAGTAGGGAATTAATTTACGATTTTAAAGATTCCTTTGGCTTCTGTGAGGAAAAGAGACTGTAGAGAGGTAAGAGGAAAGACAGAAGGACTGGCTAGGAGATGTCTAGCTTAAATCCAGTTAAGAGATGAGAGTAAGTAACCTGGGCCAGGTTACAGTGGAGGTGTGGTAAGAAGTGATTGGATTCCATATAGAGCTGACAGGAATTGCTGTTGGATTGGATGCATGTGGAATATTATAGACAGAGGATAAGAAAGACTCCTAGGTATGGCATTGAGCACCTGCGTGGCTGGTGGTGAATTCACTGAGAAGAGGAAGAACACCAGACAGAGTTTAAACTGGCCATGCAAGTACAGATGACAAGTACCTGTTCTGTGGGTTGGGAACTCAGGAAATATCATAATTAGAGATAAAAATTTGGATGTCGGTTGGCATGTAGGTGGTACTCAAAGACATGCGGCTGGGTGAGTTCACCCAAGCAGTGAGTGTAGATAGAGCCTGAGACCTGGTAGAGAGAAGGAAGAGAAAGGGAGCATGGAGAGAAGTTTCCTCAAGATCAGCTGGTGAAGGAGGAAGAAAGCTAGGAGGGAGTGATACATTGAGAGGTGTGGGAAGAAAACGTCACAAGTAAGAGAGAGTGATCAATTGTGTAAATGTGGTTGGGAGGCCCAATAAAATGAAGACCATGAATAGTCCACTGGATTTGTAAAGATGCATGTGATTAGTACACTAACTGTGCACTTCCATTGAAGAAAAGCCTGCTTGTGAGTGGGTTCAAGAGAGAATGGATATAGTGGAAAGAGAGTTCAGAGACAGCTCTTTAGAGAAGTTTTGTTAAGAGATGGAGAAGAGTGAGTTTGAGAGGAACTTAGGGTCAAGGAGGGCTTTTTAAGATGGAGGGTTTTGTAGCATGCTTGTTTGCTGGTAGGAAAGATCCAGGAGAGAGAAAGAAGCTCAGATTGCAGCAGAGAGAGAGGACACTTGCAGGAGACAAGCCCTTAAGAGCGAAGAGAAAAATGGAATCTCAACCACAAGCTGAAGGTTAGTCTTTAGATAGAACAAGAAGTTACTTACCAAATTTTCATTTAAGCAAAGTAACCTCTATTTTAAACAAATTCCCTAAAGCGTACTTTCTATGATTGTTCATTCATATATTTATTGTGGTGTGTATGTAGCCCGTGAATAAAAGCACAATACAGTAATTGGCAAACTTTCAAACCTATGGCAGACTCCTTTGAATCACCAGCTATTACCTTATTTGCAAAAGTAAACAACAACAACAAAAAGGATCCCTTCAATCAACCTCCTAAATGCAATTTATTCCACCTAACTGAACCCTCTAGGCATCTATTTAATAATAGTGTGCCTTTTCCAGTATTCAGTGCACTTTTCCATTTTACAATTGTCCTTTATCTGAATATGTTACTGAACTGAAGGGGAAATCTCTTGTGAAACATACAACAGATTGGAGTGTGTAGCGCAATGCCCGAGGCCTGAGTACTAACTGTGCAGCCTCAGCCCTGCAGCCCTGAAACCTGAGTGCACCGGCAGTTCTGCCCTTCGGCATAGGCAGTGCTGCTTCAGAAGCGTGGAGTTACAGTCAGACTTTGTTTTTTTTTTAATGAGTACATTCTTAAACAAGATTACTGGGGACTTTGTACTTAGTACTTCCAGGTTGTAGTGGGCTTTGGCCTATGAGAATAAAATGGAAACAAAATAAAACAACAGAATAGAGTTAATAATGGAAAAGTGTTGTAATCTATAAAATAGATTGATATTGAATGCAACACCTGATTATTTGTGTTGGAATCAGATAATGTGGGTCATATAGAATATTTTCAGAAATTTTGTCAGCATACGTTGATTGGTTTGATGTGTCTCTCTTAAGTTCCCAAGCACAATTTCCCCATTATTAAAAGAAAGGTGAGTGAAAGTGATACTTGATTTGCTCTTTATTTTACTCTGGGCGGCTCTATTCCTGAAGCTGATGGGTGTGTTATCACTCAGGTTTAGGCTAAGTCACTAGTTGTTGTCATAGAAATTGATGGCAAGTGTTAAGAGGGGACATTTAGCAAATATGAACCACTTCTTATTTGTATAAATGGCCAGAATTGTTTTGTGTGTGATGATTGTGGCCATCTCAACAGGTGCTTAGTGAGAAATGCATTAATTCTGCCACCCACTGCATAGGCACTCTCAGATAGCACTGTTCACAGTGGCCCAGAGGAGGTAAAGAGCTTTCAAGGGCTTTTCTGTTCCCAACACAGTCAGACTGTGATTGAAAAGCTGAAAACTGTGCTTATGAAAAAGTCAAAATACCAACAGAAAATGAGAAAAGTACAAATTTATTGAAGGAAAATAAAAGCAGCCTAAAATTTTGGCCTAAGATTTGGCAGCGGTATATCGACAGGGAATGGCCAGATGTTCAAGCCTGTTTCAGAAGAGGACATGGAACCAGGCATTTCATTGCTGATGTCAGATGGATCCTGGCTGAAAGCAGAGAATACCAGAAGGATGTTCACCTGTGTTTATTGACTATGCAAAGGCATTCGACTGTGTGGATCATAACAAATTATGGATAACATTGCGAAGAATGGGAATTCCAGAACACTTAATTGTGCTCATGAGGAATCTTTACATAGACCAAGAGGCAGCTGTTCGGACAGAACAAGGGGATACTGATTGGTTTAAAGTCAGGAAAGGTGTGTGTCAGGGTTGTATTCTTTCACCATACCTATTCAATCTGTATGCTGAGCAAATAATCCAGTAATCTGGCTATATGAAGAAGAACGGGGCATCAGGATTGGAGGAAGATTCATTAACAACCTGCGTTACGCAGATGACAGAACCTTGCTTGCTGAAAGTGAAGAGGACTTGAAGCACTTACTAATGAAGATCAAAGGACACAGCCTTCAGTATGGATTGCACCTCAACATAAAGAAAACAAAAATCTTCACAACTGGACCAAAGAGCAACATCATGATAAATGGAGAAAAGATTGAAGTTGTCAAGGATTTCACTTTACTTGGATCCACAATCATGGAAGCAGCAGTCAAGACATCAAAAGACACATTGCATTGGGCAAATCTGCTGCAAAGGACCTCTTTAAAGTGTTGAAGAGCAAAGATTCACCTTGAAGACTAAGGTGCACCTGACCCAAGCCATGGTATTTTCAATCACATCATATGCATGTGAAAGCTGGACAATGAATAAGGAAGACCAAAGAAGAGTTGACGCCTTTGAATTGTGGTGTTGGCGAAGAATATTGTCAAAAGAATGAACAAATCTGTCTTAGAAGTACGGCCAGAATGCTCCTTAGAGGCAAGGATGGCCAGACTGCGTCTTACATACTTTGGACGTGTTGTCAGGAGGGATCAGTCCCTGGAGAAGGACATCATGTTTGGCAGAATACAGGGTCAGTGGAAAAGAGGAAGACCCTCAATGAGGTGGATTGACAAAGCGGCTGCAACAATTAGCTCAAGCGTAACGATTGTAAGGATGGCGCAGGACCGGGCACTGTTTCGTTCTGTTGTGCATAGGGTCGCTATGAGTCAGAACCAACTCTACAGCACCTAACAACAACAAGATTCTGGGGACTCAAAATGACTTGTAGCAGTTGTTTGTAGCTATTTTTCCCCTGACGGCCACTCTGAAGTCATGTGTATAGAGTTTCCTTCTGTCTTACAGCCATTGCACTAAATATCGAATTTATCACCACTTTCCCGATGAGGGAATTTAGGTTAATGGAGGTGAAGTAACTTGCATAAAGATTTGGACATAGGTCTTTCTGTCCTTTCTAGGGACAGTTGGTATCCCTGTCCTGCTAGTTATTAACTATGTGATTCTGAGAAAGTTACTTCGTCTTCCTGTCTGAGTTTCCTGATATGACAAATGGGGGCAATACAATGGTTTCTAGCCTTACCTTTTTACGTGGCTGTATCCTTCCACTTCTTCAAGTCTCAGCTAAGACATCATTTCTCAGGAAAGTCTTCCCTGCCACACTTACCCTTCCCCTACTACAGAATGTATTCTGTAGTGCCTTTATGGCACTCTCATCTCATGGTATTAACTCACTGTAATATGATTGCCTGTTTACTTTCTTTAAGACAAAAAGATTAAGAGTGTGGACAGAGGAGCAATGAAGCGTCATCAGGTTTTGCAGTACATAGGTAATAAGTTCAACACACCCTCTACTGTATTCCCAAACTGCCAAATCTATCTGGATTCTATCATATTTCTGAGGGTAAAGGAGTGGTTCTGTTTTATCGTGGTACTTGGTGAGATAGCCTTTGAGTGAAAGCTTTTCAAAGACGTGTAGTTAACCCGAAGCCAGAGCAGTGCTGGAGAAGAAAGGCAGGGCTGCCAGTGACGGGCAGGATTTTACAGGGAAGTGCAAAGAGTTTTCCACCCCTGGCCAGAGCTTCACACCTACTGGCGCATTTACTCAACACCTCAGTCTGCAGACTGATATATTTTCGATGAGGGAAAAGTTAGGGAAATCCTGGAGAGTCCAAACAGACAGAAGACACAGCTCTTCTATCCTGAATCAATGGGACCATTTGGGCCATAGCTTTGCCTTTCTGCAACCAGAGTCCAATCTGGTGCAAATCAATATTTGTTGATGCATAATTTCATGGAGCAGGCTTGTGTTTTCTACAGCAAGTTTGTCTTTTAATAAGATGACCAAGCACGACTTTATAAGGCAAACAAGTGAAATAAAACCTTCCAGACTACTACTGGAAATGTTCCTTTTCTTTTTTTTTTTTTTTAAACTCCAATACAGACCTTTCAGTGAAAAGGTCTGACAATTTTATGCACCCCTTCCTGTTTAGCATGGCAATGAGAGATGGAATTTGGGCTTGTTCTGTCTGAATTAAGGTCTACTGTGACCTATTGATGTCACTTTCTCAAAATACAGACTTAAATAATAAACTTTTTCAAAATCATCCTAAATTAGAACGTTATAGCATTCTTGTCTGCTCACCTGTGATTTTTTTTTAATTTAGAAATTACAAAAATGTAAAATTATTGAATTCTAACTGCTATGCTGTTTAGTACTTGGTACTATATTATCCTAAAACTATATAAAGATGTATTGCAGCATATTTGAACCGAGACCCTATGGAAGAGGTTGCATAGAGGATCCAGAGGAATTGTTGTTGTTAGGTGCTGTCGATTCAATTCCAACTCATAGCAACCCTATGTACGACAGAACGAAACACTACTTGGTCCTGTGCCATGCTCACAAGTGTTGTTATGCTTAAGCCCATTGTTGTAGCCACTATGTCAATCCACCTTGTTGAAGGTCTTCCTTTTTTCCACTGACCCTCTACTTTACCAACCAGGGTGTCCTCCAGAGACTGATGCCTCCTGAAAACGTGTTCACAGTATGTGTTAGTCTTGAAATCCTTGCTTCTAAGGAGCATTCTGGTCATACTTTCTCCAAGACAAATTTGTTCATTCTTTTGGCAGTCCATGATATATTCAATATTCTTCTCCAACACCACAACTCAAAGGCATCAATTCTTCTTTGGTATTCCTTATTCATTGTCCATCTTTCTCATGCATATGAGGTGATCAAAAATACCATGGCTGGGGAGAGGCACACCTTAGTCTTTAAGGTGACATCTTTGCTTTTCAACACTTTAAAGAGGTCCTTTGCAGCAGATTTGCCCAATGCAATGCATCTTTTGATTTCTTGACTGCTGCTTCCATGGGTATTGATTGTGGATCCAAGTAAAACTGAATCTTTTACAACTTCAATATTTTTTCCATTTATCATAGTGTTGCTTATTGGTCCAGTTGTGATGATTTTTATTTTCTTTATGTTGAGGCATAATTCGTACTGAAGGCTGTGGTCTTTGATCTTCATCAGTAAGTGCTTCAAGTCCTCTTCACTTTCAATAAGCAACGCTGTGTCATCTGCATATCGCAGGTTGTTAATGAGTCTTCCTCCAATTCTGAGGCCCCATTCTTCTTCATATAGTCCAGCTTCTCAGATTATTTGCTCAGCACACAGATTGAATAGGTATGGTGAAAGGACACAACCCTGACACACAGCTTTCTTGACTTTAAACCATGCAGCATTCCCTCCCTCTTGATCTATGTACAGGTTCCTCAGGAGCACAATTAAATGTTCTGGAATTCCCATTCTTTGAAATGTTATCCATAATTTTTTATGATCCACACAGTCGAATGCCTTTGCATAGTCAATAAAACACAGGTAAACATCTTTCTGGTGCTCTCTTCTTTCAGCCAGGATCCATCTGACATCAGCAATGATGTCCCAGACTCCATGTCCTCTTCTGAACCTGGCTTGAATTCCTGGCAGTTCCCCGTCGGTATAGTGCTGCAGCCGCTTTTGAATGATCTTCAGTAAAATTTTACTGTTGCATGATATTAATGATATGTCTCAAAATGTCCGCATTTGGTGGGATCACCTCTCTTGGGAATAGGTATAAATATGAATCTCTTCCAGTCAGTTGGCCAGGTTGCTCTTTTCCAAATTTCTTGGCATAGATGAGTGAGCACTTCCAGAGCTGCATCTCAATTGATATTCCATCAGTTCCCACAGCCTTGTTTTTCTCCAATGCTTCAGTGCAGAATGGACTTTTTCCTTCAGTACCATCAACTCCTGATCACATGCTACCTCCTGAAATGGTTGAATGTCCACCAATTCTTTTTGATATAGCAACTCTGTGTATTCCTCCTATCTTCTTTTGATGTTTCCTGTGTAGTTTAATATTTTCCCCATAGAATCCTTCAGTATTGCAACTTGAGGACTGAATACTTTGTTCAGTTTTTTCAGCTTGAGAAATGCCAAGAGTGCGCTTCCCTTTTGGTTTCTATTTCCAGGTCTTTGCGCATGTCATTATAATACTTTACTTTGTCTTCTTGAGCCTCCCTTCGAAATCTTCTTTTTAACTCTTTTACTTCATCATTTCTTCCTTTTGTTTTAGCTACTCACAAATATAGTAGATTTGATTCCTGTGTATTCCATCTGGTGAGGTCCACATGTATAGTTGCTGTTTATGTTGGTGAAAAAAGGTATTTGCAGTAAAGAAGCTGGTGGACTTGCAAAAAATTCTGTCATGTGATCTCTGTCATCATTTCTGTTACCAATGCCATATTTTCCAACTACCGATCCTTTTTCGTTTCCAACTTTTGCATCCCAATCACTAGTAATTATCAATGCATCCTGATTGCATGTTCAGTGAATTTCAGACTGCAGAAGCTGGTAAAAATCTTCAATTTCTTCATCTTCAGCCTTAGTGGTTGGTGCATAAATTTGAATAATATTTGTATTAACTTGTCTTCCTTGTAGGCATATGGATATCATCCTATCACTGACAGTGTTGTACTTCAGGATAGATCTTGAAATGTTCTTTTTGACGATGAATGCAATGCCATTTCTCTTCAAGTTGTCTTTCCTGGCATAGTAGACCATATGATTATCTGATTCAAAATGGCCAATACCAGTCCATTTCAGCCCACTAATGCCTGGGGTATTGATGTTTATGAATTCCATTTCATTTTTGACGACTTCCAATTTTCCTACGTTCATACTTCATTCATTCCACATTCTGATTATTAATAGATGTTTGCAGCTATTTCTTCTCACTTTGAGTTGTGCCACATCGGCAAATGAAGGGTCTGAAAGCTTGACTCCATCCATGTCATTAAGGTTGACTCTATTTTGAGGAGGCAGCTCTTCCCCAATCACATTTTGAGTGTCTTCCAAACTGTGGGGCTCATCTTCCAGGACTATATCAGACAGTGTTCTGCTGCTAGTCATAAAGACTTCACTGGCTAATTCTTTTCAGAAGTAGGCCACTGGGTCCTTCTTCCTAGTCTGTCTTAGTCTGAAAGCTCAGCTGGAACCTGTCCGCCATGGGTGACCCTGCTGGTATGTAGCAACATGCAAGCCCCCACAGTACAGCAAACTGACAGACATGTCCAGAAGAATTAGGGTCACTTAAGAAGAAGGTTTAAATGTTACTTTACTACTCAGCTAAAGATAGAATCAAATAAGAATGTTTTAGAGTTGCTTCAGCAGCCCCTGTGAGAGAAATCTAGGGATATCCAGCCAATCTGATCAATGCTTTATGAAAGGGCAGCTTTTCATCCAATTTTGAGAGTTACCTCTTCAGTTGGGGAGAGGACTGTGTGATCCAGTCATAGGATGTAGCTCGGACTAGAGAAGGGGGAGCTGGCTGAGAAGTTGGAGGAGTAGTGAGTAGTTTCAGTCTATAAGGTGTCTCTGGGTTTGAAGAGTTTTCCCTAAAAATCAGTTTGAAGCCCTAGTCACTTTAAGGAAGGTCAGTTCAAGTCATGGGCAAACTAAGAGAAACTGTGAATATTTTACAAATACACTCATTCCCTCAGCTTACTAAAGTTACTTTTGACCTTAGTTTGTGAAACCTGATGTGCATATTAGTTTAGAAATGGCGTTTACAAAATAGGCATTTACAAAGCAGGCATCAACTGCCATTTGTTTTTGTTTTGTGTATGCGTGTGTGTGTGTGTTGTTGTTGTTTTAAGGCCAAAGACTGATTTTAATTGTAGAAAGCAACTTTCAGGGTATTTTCTGGGCTTTATGTATCCATGCTGAATCTCCTTAATAAACTCCCATACGCATAGCTCCTGTCTAGTTATGGCTCACCCACCTACCACTCCACTGAAGCTGCTCTTTTCAGGATTACCAACTACCTTCATGTGGCCACACTGAATAGTTTCTTCTCTCTCTTCATCTTATTCTATAATGCAACAGTGTTTGGTAAAATAACCTCTATCTCCATCTAGACATATTTTCTTTACTTGGATTCTATGACACTATGCTCTCCTTTTTTTTTTTTCCTACTTACTGAAAGCTTTTTACCTCCTTTATTACATCTTCCCCTTTCTTACGATTAAATGTGAGAATGACCCAAAACATTAGATCATTCTACATCTACAATTATCCCTTAATGAGCTTATCTAATCCAATAAATAAGTCCAACTTTAAATATCATCTTTGTATGGATGAGTCCCTGGGAGATGCAAACAGTTAATGTGCTTGGCTGTTAACCAAAATGTTGTAGATTTGAGTCCTACTAGAGGTGTCTAGGAAGATAGGCCTATGTGACCTACTTCTATAAAATCAGCCATTGAAACCCTATGAAGCACAGTTTTACTCTGACACACTAGGGGTCTCCATGAATGAGAATCAACTGGAAAGAGGGGAAAAAATGCACTGATGACTTCCAGATTATTCCAGCCCTGACCTTTATATTGTGCTCCAAATTTTTACATCCTTGACATCTTTACTGTAGTATCCATTGTTGTTGTTGTTAGGTGCTGTTGAGTCAGTTCCAACTCAAAGCGACCCTATGCTCAACAGAACAAAACACTGCCCGGTCCTGCACCATCCTTACAATCGTTGTTATGCTTGAGCTCATTGTTGCAGCCACTGTGTCAATCCACCTCGAGGGTCTTCCTCTTTTCTGTTAACCCCGTACTTTGCCAAGCGTGATATCCTTCTCCAGGGACTGATCCTTCCTGACAACATGTCCAAAGCATGTAAGATGCAGTCTCACCATCCTTGCTTCTAAGGAGCATTCCGGTTGTACTTCTTCTGAGACAGATTTGCTCGTTCTTTTGGTAGTCTGTGGTGTATTCAATATTCTTTGCCAACACCACAATTCAAAGGCGTCAACTCTTCTTCGGTCTTCCTTATTCGTTGTCCAGCTTTCACATGCATATGATGCAATTGAAAATACCATGGCTTGGGTCAGGTGCACCTTAGTCTTCAAGGTGACATCTGTGCTTTTCAACACTTTAAAGACGTTCTTTGTAGCAGATTTGCCCAATGCAATGCATCGTTTGATTTCTTGGCTGCTGCTTCCATGGCTGTTGATTGTGGATCCAAGTAAAATGAAATCCTTGACAACTTCAGTCTTTCCTCCGTTTATCATGATGTTGGTCATTGGTCCAGTTATGTGAGGATTTTTGTTTTCTTTATTATGTTGAAGTGCAATCCATACTGAAGGCTGTGGTCTTTGATCTTCATTAGTAAGTGCTTCAAGCCCTCTTCACTTTCAGCAAGCAAAGTTGTGTCACCTGCATAACACAGGTTGTTTATGAGTCTTCCTCCAAACCTGATGCCCCGTTATTCTTCATATAGTCCAGCTTCTCGTATTATTTGCTCAGCCTACAGATTGAATAGGTATGGTAAAATAATACAACCCTGGCGCACACCTTTCTTGACTTTAAACGAATCAGTATCCCCTTGTTCTGTCAGAACAACTGCCTCTTGATCTATGTAAAGTTTTCTCATGAGGACAACTAGTGTTCTGGAATTCCCGTTCTTTGCAATGTTATCCATAATTTGTTATGATCCACACAGTCGAATCCCTTTGCTTAGTCAATAAAACACAGGTATTCATTAGACATTATCCATTAGACATCTCAAACTTAACTTGTCTCAACAATACTTTTAACCCACCCAAAGCCTATTCCTCTCCCAGTCTAGTCCATCTTAGTAAATGCCACCACCCATCCAGTTGGTACTTTAAAACCTGGATATCATCTGTGATTCCTCTCTTTCTCTTCATCATTTTATAGTTGAATCATTGGTGGGTCTTTAGTTACCAGGATATCAGACTACATCTTACCTCGCATTTAGGAGACAGATTATAACTACAGGCCTCTCAGCTGAGCTCTTTCCATACCATCCCAGTCATCAGGTGGTTTTAGATTAAGAAACCAAGGTCAGTCTACAAAATGATGCAATTGCCCCTGTTTGTCTCAGCTAAATATCCTGAGGCACAGAGGCTCTTAGGCTATCCTTTCACTGTGAGTGTAAATGGCCTCGAGCTGTTATAGTGGAAAGAAAAGGGAATGAGGAAAGAAAGCTCTCATTTATTCCCTGTCAATGCTTCTTTTCTGTTGCCCCTCTCCTCTGTACCACTGGCCCCTTTTAGAAAGGCTGCCCTCTACACAGATAGCAGTCCATTCTTTTGCTCAAATACTTAATAAGCTCAACTTTTACAGAAAGTTCATTTTTTTCTTACACTATAGTATATTTTGAAATTCTACAATCTTTGTTGCCACTATGCCCTTTTATAGGTTTACACAGACAGCTCTTGCTTTGCACTGTATTGTGTTAACAAAAACTGATGTATATTGAAACTTTTTCTTTGCTTTTTGTGGGTTTGTGTAACTGAAATTTGATGATTTAAGAACTTCATACTTTTCTGAAAAACATGTTGCCATCACACATAAACTCTCTCATCTTCTCATCTCTAACTAACCCATCCTTGCATCCATCTTTTATGGAAGGAAGTGTCCTACTCCTCCCATAGGGTCCATAGCACCACCTGCACTCTGCATCCCGCCTTCTTTTGCATTCTCAAAGACTTGGAGAAGGGAGAAGAGTTACGAACAATAGAAAATTCAGTAAAGGAAGGAGGAGTTAATATTTCAAAACATTAAACATAGTCAGTGATTCCTACTTTTGTATACCTTGTGTCTGGCACTTAGTAGGGCTCCTCTTTTTTATTTAGTCTTTAAAACACTCTCCTACTTTGTTTCCTTCCTTAGGCCATTCTTTTTTTGTTTTCTTTGCTGGCTCCTTCTCTGACTTTCTCATATTGGAGTAATTCAGGATTTAAACTTAGGCTGTCATCTTTTCCATCTCTAACCTTTGCCCTTTAGTGATCTCATAGTTCCCATGGATGTGAGCTCTCTTGTGCTGATGACTCCCGTATTCCCACTGGAACTCACGTCTCTCTGCTGAGCTTCTTCATCTTATGCCCAAATATCTGCCGGACATCTCCCCTTAGATGTGTCTTGGGTTCTCTAGCTTAACAGATCCAAAATATAGTTCTTGATTCCCCCTTCCATGCCTGTCTTCTCAACCCCCTGCTCCTCCTTATTCATGTAAAAAGCACACCAGTTCATCAAGTTAGTCCAGCCAACAATTGAGGAGTCTTTCCGTTTTGATAAGCCAGACATCACATATATTGGCAAGTCTCATTGATTTTGCTTTGAAAATATATCTGAAATTCCCTTCTTCACTTATGTTCATCATCACCCTCTTAGTCTAGGCCCCCACCATCTCTTGCCTCTATGAACATAACAGCTCTTGTTTTTTCTGTTTTTGCTCTTGCCCCTCACTCCACCCCCTGAAAGTTACCCCCAACCTCTTCCAAGTAGCAGCAAGGGGGATCTTCTCCATGATAATCAGGTAATGCTCTTTCCCTGATTAAAACCTTGCGATGGCTCCCTCTTAGATTAACATAAATCCAAACTTCCTCCCATGTCCTTCATCATGTTGCTTAGCCCTCCAACCTTACCTGTTTCTCTCTTCTCACTCAGATGTTCACATATCACTGGTGTTATGAAGAAAGAAGGCAGGCAGGGAGGAAGGATATGAGGAAGAAAAGAAGAAAATTTCACATTTATTAATTACTAGCAAAGTAATTAAGTGGTAGAGATGAGATCCACCCTTAGCTCAAGAGCAAAAGCAAAACTATTTTGTAATGTATAAAATCAAGAGCTTATTTAAGGATTAGCGTGAGTTGATAAAGGAGGATGTGTTTTGAATTTGGAGCCCTGGTGGTGCAGGGGTTAAGAGCTCAGTTCAAATCCACCAGCCACTTCTTGGAAACTCTATGGGTTAATTTTACTCTGTACTATAGGATCACTACGAGTTGAAAGTGACTTGATGACAATGAATTTGTATTTATTTTGAGTTTAGGTAGGCTTATCATTTACTTGCGGTGGACCTGTTGGCACAATTCACCGCTTTGAACCTCAGTTTCTTCATTAATAAAACTGACATTATAACCTACCCCATAGATGGTTGTGATATTAAATCATAATGTATTTGCATAATAGGCATGTGTAGTACTCAAAATGTGTTAGTTCACCTTTCCCTCTCCCCTTCTGTTTTCAGAAACACTTGATATGTGTTTCAAATGTGGGCCAAGCATCATAAAATCTCTGACTTTCCTTGTCCAATGATAATAGCAACAACTCCATTGCTGTTACCACAACTACCACCACCTGTTAGTGAACATCTGCCCTGTGCTGGGCAGTGTAATGGGTGTTTTACATACATCACTTCCTTTAGCCTCCCAGTACCTGCATCTACATTTCCTAGAAACTTTGGTAAGGTTATTCTTAAAGAAAATGTTCCCATAGTCAAGAATATTTGATAAATGAAGAAAATTATATACTCCTCCTAGAAAGTTATATAAGTCTAACTTTTGGCAAAAATATAGCACTGAAGATTCTTCTTTCAGTGGAAGATGATGGATTTTGCCTTAGCTTTCCTGTCCTTAATGTCCACTTTGTTGCCACCCAAGACAATGGGGGTGTGTTCATATCCCTATGCCAGTTAGGCATATTTTCGTAAGTAGCTCTAGATGTTTCATCAAACATTATAATGGCACACTGGGCTTGGATATAATAGCCATCTCTCAGCCCCCCAAATTTCTTCTGACCAGCCATATCCCACACATTGAATTTAATTGGTCTTCTGTTAGTATGGAACACAAGGGGGTGGACCTCAACACCCAAGATGGCTACATGCTTCTCAAATTCACCAGTCAGATGACATTTAGGTACTAGAGTTCTGTTAATTGCTGCTTAAGATCAAATGGAAGTTTGGTAAATTGTATGTTCCAGTTATCATTATCTTCTTTACTTTGTTCATTGTTATTTCTTCCATTCATTTACAACTGTTATTGGATGGATTGTCTCTGCTGTGAAATTTACTCCCACCTTCCCTCATCACAGATCATTGTGCTGCTTGTTATAAAAGGCAGCATTTCTACAGTGTAGAAAAATGAAAGTCTGACTGAGAGGAAAGAGAGAGTTGCATGTTAACCTACATAGAGTCTAGGGAAAAACTTAGGAAACATATGACTTTTAGTCTAAACTATAATCATGCTTGGTAAAATACAGGATCGGTGGAAAAGAGGAGGACCCTTAATGAGGTGGATTGACACAGTGGCTGCAACAATGGGCTCAAACATAACAATGATTTTAAAGATGGCGCAGGACTGGGCAGTTTTTCTTTCCATGGTGCATAGGGTCTCTGTGAGTCGAAACTGACTCGACAGCACCTAACAACAGCAACACAAAATTCTGTTAAATAGGTTTAATTTTTTTGCCAGAATTTCAAGCTATTGCATCAAATGTGAAAATAACAATGACTTACAGATTAATGTTCTATTCAAACCTATAGTTCCTTAAATATTTTCAAAATTTTTTAACATTTTTTTGAATTATATATGTGATTCAATCATGCCTTGAGCCAAGAATTGCTAGAGTTAAAATGAAAGGGGATGAAAAAATAGTATAACATTTAGGAGCCCCTTAGAATAGGAACATTGTCCTATTTTTATTTTATTTTTATTTGAATAAAGCTAAGTCATGACAATGTCTGGCATAGAGGAGGTATTCAATAAATATTTAATAAATGAATGAACTTATACACCATAAAATGAGGTCCTAAGTTCTAAAAGCCAGCTGAAACATAAGTCTGCTACGTAAATCTCCTTAATAAGTATGTTAATGCCCCAATTTCTTATTTTATTTTTTAGAATTTGGCTTCAATTCTTTTAGATAAACTCATTACTTTAAGAGTGTCTGAAGGCAGTCATCAAAACTGCTATTGTCTTTGTCTTTAAAAAAAATAGTCAGAATATGGTTCTGGCAATTTTTGTAAAAACGGCTGTCATTTAATAAATTTAAATTGCTAATAAATTTAAACTGCTATTACATTTGTGTAAACCACAAGGTATTTCTTTTTGTTTTGTTTGCTAGAGGAGCTTGATGGGAGGGACTCAGGATTTTTAGCAAAGACAAAACTCTTCCCTCTTTCCTTCGTGTTTTCTTCTCAGAGTACTTTACCTAGTTCTTTCCTTTTTAGGGTTTCTTTACCTAGTCTCATGATTATATAAAATGTTAATATTTCTTTTGTCTACACTTCCTGGAGTCAACTCAATGTCAATGGGTTTGGTTTAGGAAACCCTGGTGGCGTAGCGGTTAAGAGCTATGGCTGCTAATCAAAAGGCTGGCAGTTCAAATCCACCAGGTGCCCCTTGGAAACTCTATGGGGCAGTTCTCCTTTGTCCTATAGGGTTACTATGAGTTGGAATCGACTTGACAGCAGTGGGTTTGGTTTTTGGTTTTTATACTTCCCAGGAGCTATCAAAGAGATTGCTGAGTTAAGAAATTGCTAGACATTATTATATTCAAAGACGATAGTTTAAATCCTTAGGAAAAACTGTTTTGTATGACAGCTGGCCACTCAATTATTCATTAATTTACTCAACAGATTTTATTGAGTAGTAACCATAAGGAGCCTTGGTGGCATAGTGGTTAAGTGCTTGGCTGCTAACCAAAAGATCAGCCGTTCAAACCTACCAGCTGCCCCATAGGAGAAAGATGTGGCAGTCTGTTTTCGTAAAGATTTATGGCCTTGGAAACTCTATGGGGCAGTTCTACTCTGTCTTATAGGGTCGCTATGAGTTAGAATTGACTCAACAGCAATGGGTTAACCATATGCCAGGCATAGAGTACTCAAAAGTCAAAAATATCAAACCACATTCTCAAGAATGTCACCGTCTATTATAGCAGCCCTTTGCATCTTCTATTGTGCAGGGTAAATATTCGTTATTCCTTTTGTCAACCCTCATGTGTCATAGTTCCAGATTCCCTTACCTCTCCTCTTTTTTGAATGAGTTGGAGTTTATCAAAGGTCCTCAAAGTGTGTAGTCCAGAGCTTAGCACAACCCTAGAGATACTGTTTGACCTGAGCAAAGAGTGCAAATGCTTACATCCCATGTTCTGGAAGCTCTGATACTATCACACAACTGAAAGTGTTTCTGTATTAGCCTGTCACATCATACATGAGAGCAATGATTACTCTTTGTTTACTGAATTAAATCCAAAGTTATTATCCTGCCTTCCAGCCCCCACACAATGTACTCGTATTAATTTATCCATCAATACTCTTTACTTGTCTGTTAGTTTGTTATACTGTGTGGCTCACATTGTTGCTGTGATGCTGGAAACTAGTATTTCAAATACCAGCAGGGTCACCCATGGTGGACAGGCTTCAGCAAAGCTTCCAGACTAGAAAGAAAGATCTAGAGACCTACTTTAGAAAAGTACCTAATAATAACCTTATGGATCACAACAGCATACTGTGCGATATAGTGCTGTAAGATGAGCCCCCTAGGTTGGAAGGCACTACACAATAGCCATAACAACGGGCTCAAACACACCAATGATCATGAAGATGATGCAGGGCTGGAAAACATTTCATTCTGTTATACATGAGGTCATCATGAGTTGTAACCAACTCAACACTAACAACAACTCTTTAATATGAATAAATTGTGTATTTTCCTTGCTATGTATCTTTGCCATTTTGTTTCCTCTGCCTAGAATACCCTAAAAGTGGCCTGTTTCAAAGCTAAATATTTTACAAGAATCATCTTTGATGCTTTTTTGTTCCTGAAACATTCTCAATCTCTCACTGCAATGTGGTATGCCTAGATTGCCTGCCCAGTAGTAGACACTGGCTCATTAAACTCTCTAATTAGTTGAAGGCTTACTATGGGCTAGACACAGACAGGTATTGAATAGTATACATTGCATTAGAATGTACATCATAACTGACACTCACAACCATTTAATCCTCACAACTGTATGAGAGCAGAGATCATTTTTGTTAATACAGATAATAAAACCAGAGCCTGTTGTTTTCTTCTCTGCAATTGCTTCATCTTGGACTGCCTTGGTTTTATAGGAGTTATCATGTGTGCTGCTACGAAGAACATTGTTATCTTAATACCTGACCCAGAAACTCTTCTCAGTGAGACAGCTGTATCTGTTTAGGAAAATATCCTAATAAATTGTTTTGGGAGAAGATGATGGGGTTCTGAAAATAAGCTGCGGAAGAAGTCAATGAAAAAAAGAATAAACTACTTAAAGAGATTAATAAGAATTGGGACTTGAGAGGCAAGCAAAAGGGAGAAGAGAGGGAAGGGGGGCAGCATATAATGGGAAAGTGGAGAAAAGTAGACAAAGAACTTTTGAGCACGGGCATCTCTATTATTCCATGATCAAGCTCTTTGATATTTGGTTTTGTGATATAGCACAGCTTTTCTTATGGCCACAAATCTTCGGTAAAATCTGCCACACATAAATTCCTTGTGTGAGTGACGTTTTGATTAAAAACAAGGACTAGGAACTCTATTTAACATCTGGAAAGTGGAAATCAGAAGGATGGCAGTGAGATAGAGAATCCAGGAAAAACAAGATATTGGAATGAGAAATTATTATTCAAGACCTTAGAATAGAAGGCTTTTAAGAACACAAGACTCCTGGGAATTAGTCCCATTTTATAGTAAATCTCAAAGGACAGTGTGACCCCAGCTAACATGTGCATTACATTTACATTTCTTCCTCCCGGCTAGACCTGAGGCAACTTGAGTGCAGAGACTATGGTTTTGATTTTGATGTTCCTTGTGCCTAACCCTTAGATTTCCTCATTGCCTGCTTTATTTTCAATCTCTAGTTCCATACTCAGCAATTTTTGAGTGGTTACTCAAACAGCTATCATTTCCAGGGGAATTTCTCATTTGATACATGTCTAAATTTTAAGGCCACTTTTTTAAGCCTATTGTTTACACAAATACAGAATGTTTTCCATTAGTAACTGTGAAAACCACCCAAATGTGCCATTTCCAATCAACTATGATTTTCTTGGTATTTTATGGCAATTAGGTTAATGTCAGTATTATTTCCCTTATTTCAAGTACATAATTCAGACATATTTTATGTAGAAACTGACCTGAAATTTCTTCCCATTTAGACCTTCTAAGAACTGATAGTAATTTAGGAAAAATGGTAGCAATAAATATCTACTTCATTAAGTCAATTGTTTATTTAGGAGTCTACACCTTAGAGCCATATCACATTATTTTATGCTGTGTGAGCTATTTCATTGTCAGCTGAATTTACAAAGGTTAACTTGGAGAATTAGTTTACCATCTAGTTTCCATAAAAGACTTGCTATAGTACTCTTACTGACAATTTAGAAGTAGAATTAACTTTATTATATATTTATTATGATCAGAGATTTTGACTTTAATACTTGAATAGAAAAATAAATATAGTGAAGGCACAGATTTGGTAAAATCTGTTTATAGTAAGCCAAATTTATCAATTTTTCTCACCATGAAAGGTCAACATTCGCAATCCATGAATTTGTACCTGTTGTCCATACAAAGATGATCTAAACATTGCATCTGCATGAATCATCATTATATTTATATCCTATTTAGTAGAATACTAAGTGACAATTAGATGATCAGAACAGTGGACTATGAATCACAGATACTTAAGTTCTGGCTGTGACTCTGCCACCAACGAGGTGAGTGAATCTGAACACCTTTCTAGGTCTAGGTCTGGTTTTCTTGCTTGTAAACTGAGAGGGGATTTTGTGGTCTCTCTCTGTGCTAATAATATCTATAATTCTAAGTTATAATTTCTCAAGGAAATTAAAGTTATTTTCCAAATTTAAAAACTCTCAGCAGTAAAGAGTTCATTTAAAGGAAACAATTTGGTCATGCTGATAAAATATTGAAGGAATAAGCCCAGAAGATTAGCTCATTAAAAGGTAGATTTCAGTAATTTCAATGGCATATTGTTTTCAAGGGGGTCAAATATGTCACATGTTGGACTTTGAATGCCATGACTAATCAATCCAACATCTTCCAAGAAAGGCATTTATTTCTTTATTTGTCTCATTTTCATTTTA
This sequence comes from Elephas maximus indicus, assembly GCF_024166365.1. Taxonomy (NCBI): domain Eukaryota; kingdom Metazoa; phylum Chordata; class Mammalia; order Proboscidea; family Elephantidae; genus Elephas; species Elephas maximus. Next base: position 145,168,913 of record NC_064819.1, on the reverse strand, counting down.
CATTGATAAACAGGGCTATAAATCCAAGGAAAACCATAGCAAGAACAAAACAAACTCCTGTCCAGAGAGCACATCATTAAAGAGGGATGGTAAATACACGGTTTTGTGCCTTCTGCTTTGGTCCTTGACCACTGCTTTCTCTGTGTGGGGAAATTCTTTTGGCGCCTCACCGCTTTTTATTCCCTAATGTCCTATTCTTCTCTTTAGGGCTTAAGGAAATTTTATCCTGTCTGGCCGATTTGCCGGGAGAGTTTTCCTAGAATAATTGACTTAGCAGTTACTACACTGTGGTGTGGTTCCTTTGGAAAAATCCCTTTAGAAGATTCCACTGGGAAGCAGCCCATTTCTCAAAGACAAAGAACTAAAACATCCAGTGAATGGATCTCCCAGAAGATTTGTAGTTTCCAAGAGTACAAATAGATAATTCTAAAGTTGAAGAAAGGAAGTGGGAGGATAATGGGTTAGGAATGGAGACACTTTATCTTGAAAGACATAATCTATGATATAATAAAAATGTTAGCATGTAAAAAGCTTAAAAGGATATTTAAAAATGATATATCTTGGCTTTCATATTGTTTTCTTCTTTCTCTTTTCAAAATTTAAGGGAGTAATATGTTTATATAAAATGTAAACCTTGTTTTTAATTTTTGGAGCGCGGATAAGACTATATATGACTAATAGACTTGTATGCTATCGAATCAATTCTGACTCATAGCAACACAATGTGACAAAGTAGAACTGCCCTTTAAGGTTTCCTAGGCTACAATCTTTATGGGAGCAGATTGCTAGGTCTTATTTCCCATGAAGCTGCTGAGTAGGTTCAAACCACTGACCTTTTAGTTAGCAGCTGAGCACTTAAAAATTGCAACACTGGGGCTCCTGACTAATAGGCTAGGCTGTACTATATACAGTAGAGTTTGATTATGGGTAGAAGTTATGAGAATGCACCAAAAAAAAAAAAAAAAAAACCCAGCGCCGTCGAGTCGATTCTGACTCATAGCGACCCTATAGGACAGGGTAGAACTGCCCTGTAGAGTTTCCAAGAAGCACCTGGCAGATTTGAACTGCCAACCTTTTGGTTAGCAGCCGTAGCACTTAACTACTATGCCACCAGGACTCCATTATTAATTGTTCATTATCTGAGAGGCAATTACCAAGAAAGCACAAAGATTTAATTTCTAAATTCCTAGCTCCATTCTGACTGATGGCCCACTGCATTGAATATGTACACCAAGAGGTAAAAACAATGCAAAGATTTTATCAGTAATGACAGGCAACATATCTAATTTTAGGCACAAAAGTTTTTTTTTTTTTTTTATTAACTTTTATTGAGCTTCAAGTGAACGTATACAAATCAAGTCAAACTGTCACATATAAGTTTATATACACCTTACTCCGTACTCCCATTTGCTCTCCCCCTAATGAGTCAGCCCTTCCAGTCTCTCCTTTCGTGACAATTTTGCCAGCTGCCAACTCTCTCTATCCTCCCATCCCCCCTCCAGACAGGAGATGCCAACACAGTCTCAAGTGTCCACCTGATACAAATAGCTCACTCTTCATCAGCATCTCTCTCCTACCCACTGTCCAGTCCCTTTCATGTCTGATGAGTTATCTTTGGGAATGGTTCCTGTCCTGGGCCAACAGAAGGTTTGGGTTTTTTTTTTTTTTTTTAATTGTGCTTTAAGTGAAAGCTTACAAATCAAGTCAGTCTCTCATACAAAAACTTATACACGCCTTGCTATGTACTCCTTGCTGCTCTCCCCCTAATGATACAGCACACACCTCCTCTCCACCCTGTATTCCCCATGTCCATTCAACCAGCTCCTGTCCCCCTCTGCCTTCTCATTTTGCCTCCAGACAGGAGCTGCTCCCATAGTCTCATGTGTCTCCTTAAGCCAAGAAGCTCACTCCTCACCAGTATCATTTTCTGTCTCACAGTCCAATTCAATCCCTATCTGAAGAGTTGGCTTTGAGAGTGGTTCCAGTCTTGGACTAACAGAGGGTCCAGGGACCATGACCTCTGGAGTCTCTCTAGTCTCAGTAAGACCCTTTGGTCTGGTCTTTTTCTGAAAATGTGAGGCCTACATCCCACTGTTCTTTTGCTCCATCAGGGATTCTCTGTTGTGTTCCCTGTCAGGGCAGTCATCAGTGGTAACTGGGCACCATCTAGTTCTTCTGGTCTCAGGCTAATGTAGTCTCTAGTTTACGTGGCTCTTTCTGTCTCCTGGGCTCATCTTTACCTTATGTCTTTGGTGTTCTTCATTCTTCTTTGCTCCAGTGGGTTTAGGCCAATTGATGCATTTTAGATGGCTGCTTGCTAGCGTTGAAGATCCCAGAAGCCACTCACCAAAGTGGGATGCAGAATGTTTTCTTAATACATTTTGTTATGCCAATTGACCTAGACCTTCCCTGAAACCATGGTCCCCAAACCCCCGTCCCTGCTACTCTGGCCTTTGAAATGTTCAGTTGTGTTTAGGAAACTTCCATGCTTCTAGATTAGTCCAATTGGTACAAAGGTATTTTTATAAAATAGAAAATTTTAGCATACATTACCTGGTAAATTGCCACACACTTCAACTCTCCCCTTTTTTTGTCTACAGTTAGTCATTGATTTAACAATATGTTTTCTTTTCTATGTCATAACCAAAGACCTTGGAAACAATTTTGATTTTTCAGACAGTTCAGATTAGTACTTGAGCGTTTATATCATATCTGAGTTGATTCTCTAGGATTCTTAATAAAGTGTGTGAGCTTTCTGGGAGAGGAAGAATATCTTTTGGTCCGTCTTAGGGGTTGAAGGCTTTGTAGGAGAATTAAAAATATATGTAAAACAAGATAATTGTGTATTAGTTAGAATTCCTTTGAAAAATTCAGAAACATAATATGAATTAGTTTATGCAAAAAGAAATTTTGTTGGGAGTGTACTTAGTTCCTCAACAATTAAAATAAGAGTAGAATTAATAAGCTGTGGGGCAGGTAGAAACATATCTAGGAACAAAGTAAGAAAAAGTAGAAGCAGGAACTTTACAATGTCAGGACACTGTCACCAACTCTCATCTCTACTTCACTCTGCACATTAGCCATTCTCTCCTTCAGAAGACCAACTTAATCCACACGAAGTAGTGGCACAGTGGTTAAGAGCTATGGCCTTGAACCAAAAGGTCAGCAGTTTGAATCCAGAAGTTGCTCCTTAGAAACCCTATGGGGCAGTTCTACTCTGTCCAGTAGGGCTGCTATGAGTTGGAATCGACTTGAGGGCAATGAGTTTGGGGTTTTTTTGGTTATCTTCAAAATTTCATATTTTACTGCTCCTGTAACTAGATTGTTTCTCAGTCCCAGGTCAAAAATCCCATGGAAAAACTCTTAATGGCTTGGTATGGGTCAGGACCCTCTAAGTGTTTGACTGCTAACCAAAAGGTTTGCAGTTTGAATCCACCTAGCAACTCTGTAGGAGAAAGACCTGGCAATTTGCCCCTGTAAAGATTACAGCCTAGAAAATCCTATGGGAGCAATTCTACTCTATCACATGGGGTCATTATGATTTGAAATCTTCTCGACAACACCTAACAAAAACAACACCCTCTAGATACACATGTGGTACTGTATTAATGTAGTGGGGCACTGGTGGCACAGTGGTTAAGCATTAGACTGCTAACCAAAAGGTCAGCAGTTCAAATCCACCAGCTGCTCCTTGGAAATCCTATGGGGCTGTTCTACTCTGTCCTGTATATGAGTTGGAATTGGCTCTACAGCAATGGGTTTTTTTAAGGTTATGTTAAGGTAGTAGCTGATGCTGAATCTGTAGCTGACTTAAAGGCACTGGTCCTTTTTGAAGCTTGAGTTTTAATAGCAACATAGAACAAGAAAAAAGGACTTGGTCCTATGTGAAATATGGGCTATAGTACTGAGACCAACCCTCAGGAAAAGAGGAGGAGGCAGAAAAAAAAAAAAAAAACCCACTGGAAAAGGGAGATGGTAAAGAAGCTTAAAAATCTAAAATGCCCATTAAGAAATGGTAACCAACAGCCTACCTTCATACAAGTCCACTGATTGAATTTATAAAAAAAATAAATAAATAAATAAATATATTTTTATCTTTTTTTACATGGTTTAGGAAGGAGCCCTGGTAGTGCAATGGTTAAGCTCTCAGCTGCTAACCAAAAGGTCTGTGATTCAAACTCACCAGTTTCTCTGCAAGAGGAAGATGTGTCAGTCTGCTTCCATAAAGATTACAGCCTTGGAAACCCTATGGGACAGTTCTACTCTGTCCTATAGGGTTACTATGAGTGGGAGTCAACTTGACGGCAATGGGCTTTGACATGGTTTAGGAAATCCAGTCCGAGAAACTAACCTAAAATTATCCTGGGTTTCTAGTGCCCTTGATACCTTAACAGAAGCAAAAATTTATCTTCTCTTGATGGATATACAACCAGGTTATTGCATGATTCCCACAGATAGAGTCTAGATAAACCTGAACCTATGGTTCAAAACTGCAAATCACCTGAAGGGAACAATTTATGCAAGTCATAGTTAGAAGGAATAAAGGATAAATAAACAGCAGAAATTAACCCCCTAGAACCTCAGATATTGGTATTATTGGATATATAATCTAAAATAAATTTATTTAAAATACTTAAAAGAAAAAGAAGAGGGAGTTAAAATGTGAAATCTATGTATCTCAAATTAAAAACTCAATGGATGGGCTAACAGAATGTTAGACATGGGTGAAGAGAGAATTATTGAACGAGAATGAGAACGTCTAGAGAAATCACCCAGATTCAAACCAAGAGATGAAAAATAAAGAAGCAAGATAAGAGAAGTGAAGAGTAGTTTAAGAAAATGCATCATAAGTCTAAATGTAATTTCAGAGAAAGAGTAAGCATGGGAGAAGCCATTTTTCCAGAACTGATGGAAGATGAACATTCTCAAATTCAGAAGGCTGAAAACACTGCAGTGAGACTACTAAATGATAAAGACAGAGGTCTTAAAAGCAGTCATAGAGATAGGACTAGTGATTAATAAAGATAATTAGTATCACAGCAGTCTTTTCAACAGCAATAACATTGAAATAATATCATAAAAGTGCTGAGACAATATAAATGCCAAACCTGATTGATATATCAATCTTAACAGTAATATAATAGAATTTACCTCATTAAGGAGGAAGCAAGTGATCCCAAAGGAAGATCTGAGACATAAGCAGGAATGGTGAATGAAAGAATTGGTAAACAAATTGGAAAATCTATAGAAATGGGTAAATCTAAACTAACAAATTAATTGTGTGTGTGTGTAACATATACAGCCCTGGTCGGGCAATGGTTAAGCACTCATCTGCTAACCAAAAGCTCGACAGTTCAAACCCACCAGTGGCTCTGCTGGAGAAAAGACCTGGTGATCTTCTCCAGTAAAGAGTACAACCTAGGAAATCCTATAGGGTAAAGTTTTACTCTGTCATATAAGGTAGCTATGGGTCATAATTGACTCCAAGGCATACAACATCGATAAATGATATATACATTTCTCAATAATTCATTAAAAAAAAAACAAAACACATTGCCATCAAGTCTATTCTGACTGATAGTGACCCTATAGGACAGAGTAGAACTGCCCCATAGGGTTTCCAAGGAGCAGATGGTGGATTTGAATGGCTGACATTTTGGTTAGCAGCCAAGCTCTTTACCACTGAGCAACCAGGACTCCCAATAATTTATGATGGGTAAATTATATCTTAAGTATATTATTTTGTCTGTCACTAACATAGCAAATATTTTGCAGTGTACCATTTGTAAACATTTGCCATCACACACACACACACACACACACACACACACACACACACACACACGTTGTTAATTGGCATTGAGTTGATTCTGACTCATGGCGACCCCCTGCATGCTGAGTAGAATTGGTCCACAGGGTTTTCAAGGCTGAGACCTTTTGGAAGTAAATCACCAGGCCTTACTTTTAAGGTGTCTCAGTTGGTTTGTACTTAATCATACTATTTAAGAAAAATGTAATGGAAACGGTGATATTTATATGTATTTTTATCCTCCTCTTAAACAATACAGGGGTTTAGAATTTCTAAATTTTATTATCACACTAATGCTTTAAGCTATTCCTGGGCAGCATTTTTTTTTTTTTTTAATATTTATTGTGCTTTCAGTGAAAGTTTACAAATCAAGGCAGTCTCTCATACAAAAATTTATATATACCTTGCTATATATTTCTAATTGCTCTCCCCCTAATGAGACAGCACGCTCCTTCCCTCCACTCTGTCTTTTCGTGTCCATTCTGCCAGCTTCTGACCCCCTCTGCCCTCTCACCTCCCTTCCAGATAACAGATGCCAACATAGTCTAAGTGTCTACTTGATCCAAGAAGCTCGTTCCTCACCAGCTTCTTTTTCTATCCCATTGTCCAGGCCAATCCCTGTCTGAAGAGTTGGCTTTGGGAGTGGTTCCTATCTTGGGCTAACAGAAGGTCTGGGGGCCATGATCACCGGGGTCCTTCAAATCTCAGTCAGACCATTACATCTGGTCTTTTTACAAGAATTTGGGGTCTGCATCCCTCTGCTATCCTGCTTCCTCAGAGGTTGTCTGTTGCGTTCCCTGTCAGGGCACTCATGGGTTGTAGCCAGGCACCATCTAGTTCTTCTAGTCTCAGGCTGATGTAGGCTCTGGTTTACGTGGCCCTTTCTGTCTCTTGGGCTCATAATTTCCTTTTGTCCTTGGTGTTCTTCATTCTCCTTTGCTCCAGGTGGGTTGAGACCAATGGATGCATCTTAGATGGCCACTTGCTAGTGTTTAAGACCCCAAACACCACTCTCCAAAATGGGATGTAGAATGCTTTCTTAATAGATTTTATTATGCCAATTGACTTAGATGTCCCCTGATACCATGACCCCCAAACCCCTGCCCCTGCTACACTGGCCTTCGAAGCATTCAGTTTATTCAGGAAACTTCTTTGCTTTTGGTTTAGTCCAGTTGTGCTGACCTGTCCTGTATTGTGTGTTGTCTTCCCCTTCACCTAAAGTAGTTCTTATCTACTAATTAGTAAATACCCCTCTTCCTCCCTCCCTCCCTCTCTTCCCCCTCTCGTAACCATCAAAGAATACTTTCTTCTCTGTTTGAACTATTTCTTGAGTTCTTATAATAGCGGTCTTATACAATATTTGTCCTTTTGCAACTGACTGTTTCACTCGGCATAATGCCTTCCAGATTCCTCCACGTTATGAAATGTTTCACAGGTTCATCACTGTTCTTTATTGATGTGTAGTATTCCATTGTGTAAATATACTGTAATTTATTTATCCTTTCATCCATTGGTGGGCACCTTGGTTGCTTCCATCTTTTTGCTATTGTAAACAGTGCTGCAGTGAACATGGGTGTGCATATATCTGTTCATGTAAAGGCTCTTATTTCTCTAGGATATATTCCAAGGAGTGGATTGCTGGATTGTATGGTAGTTCTATTTCTAGCTAAAATTTTAAGGAAGTGCCAAATGGATTTCCAAAGTGGTTGTGCCATTTTACATTGCCCACCTAAAAAAAACCACAACCTCTCCAACATTTATTATTTTGTGTTTTTTGGATTAATGACAGCCTTGTTGGAGTGAGATGGAATCTCATTGTAGTTTTGATTTGCATTTCTCTAATGGCTAATGATCATGAGCATTTCCTCATGTATCTGTTAGCCACCTGAAAGTCTTCTTTAATGAAGTGTCTGTCCATATCTTTTGCCCATTTTTTAATTGGGTTATTTGTCTTTTTGCAGTTGAGTTTTTGCAATATCATGTGGATTTTAGAGATGAGGTGCTAATCGGAAATGCCATAGCTAAAAACTTTTTCCCAGTCTGTAGGTAATCTTTTTACTCTTTTGGTGAAGTCCTTGGATGAGCATAGGTGTTTGATTTTTAGGTGTTCCCAGTTATCTAGTTTTTCTTCTGCATTGTTAGTAGTGTTTTGTATAACTGTTTATGCCTTGTATTAGGGCTCCTAACGTTGTCCCTATTTTTTCTTCCGTGTCTTTATCATTTTAGATTTTATATTTAGGTCTTTGATCCATTTTGAGTTCGTTTTTGTACATGGTGTGAGGTATGGGTGTTGTTTCATTTTTTTTCTTTTTTCAGATGGTTATCCAGTTATGCCAGCACCATTTGTTCAAAAGAATGTCTTTTCCCCATTTAACTGTTTTGGGGCCTTTGTCAAATATCAACTGCTTATATGTGGATGGATTTATGTCTGGATTCTCAATTCTGTTCCATTGGTCTATGTATCTCTTATTGTACCAGTACCAGGCTGTTTTGACTACTGTGGCGGTATAATAGGTTCTGAAATCAGGTAGAGTGAGGGCTCCCACTTTGTTCTTCTGTTTCAGTAATGCTTTACTTCTCCGAGGCCTCTTTCCCTTCCATATGAAGTTGGTGATTTGTTTCTCCATCTCATTAAAAAATGTCGTTGGAATTCGGATGGGAATTGCATTATATCTACAGATCGCTTTTGGTAGAATAGACATTTTTACAATGTTAAGCCTTCCTTTCTATGAGCAAGGTATGTTTTTCCACTTATGTAAGTCTTTTTTGGTTTCTTGCAGAAGTGTCCTGTAGTTTTCTTTGTATAAGCCTTTTACATCTCTGATAATATTTATTCCTAAGTATTTTATCTTCTTGGGGGCTACTGTAAATGGTATTGATTTGGTGATTTCCTCCTCAATGTTCTTTTTGTTGATGTAGAGGAATCCAACTGATTTTTGTATGTTTATCTTGTATCCTGATTCTCTGCTGAACTCTTCTATTAGTTTCAGTAGTTTTCTGGAGGATTCCTTAGGGTTTTCTGTGTATAAGATCATGTCATCTGCAAATAGAGATACTTTGACTTCTTCCTTGCCCAACTGGATGCCCTTTATTTCCTTCTCTAGCCTAATTGCTCTGGCTAGAACATCCAGCACAATATTGAATAAGAGTGGTGATAAAGGGCATCCTGATCTGGTTCCTGATCTCAGGGGGAATGGTTTCAGACTCTCTCCATTTAGGATGATGTTGGAGATTGGATTTTTATAAATGCCCTTTATTATGTTGAGGAATTTTCTTTCTATTCCTATTTTGCTGAGAGTTTTTATCATGAATGGGTGTTCAACTTTGTCAAATGCCTTTTCTGCATCAATTGATAAAATCGTGTGATTCTTGTCTTTTGTTTTATTTATGTGGTAAAAAAAAAAAAAGGTTACATTAATTGTTTTTCTAATGTTGAACCATCCCTGCATACCTGGTATAAATCCCACTTGGTCATGGTGAATTGTTTTTTTGATATGTTGTTGAATTCTATTGGCTAAAATTTTGTTGAAGATTTTTGCATTTTAGTTCATGAAGAATATAAGTATGTAATTTTCTTTTTTTGTGGTGTCTTTTACCTGGTTTTGGTATTAGGTATATGCTGGCTTCATAGAATGAGTTTGCGAGTATTCAGTGTTTCTCTATGCTCTGAAATACCTTTAGTAGCAGTGGTGTTAATTCTTCTCTGAAAACTTCATAGAACTCTGCAGTGAAGCCATCTGGGCCAGGGCTTTTTTTTGTTGGGAGTTTTTTGATTCCCTTTTTAATGTCTTCTTTTGTTATGGGTCTATTTAGTTGTTCTACTTCTGTTTGTGTTAGTTTAGGGAGGTAGTGTGTTTCTAGGAATTCTTCCATTTCCTCTAGGTTTTCAAATTTGTTAGAGTACAATTTTTCATAGTAATCTGATAAGATTCTTTTAATTTCAGTTGGGTCTGTTGTAATATCACCCATCTCATTTCTTATTTGGGTTATTTGCTTCCTCTCCTGTTTTTCTTATGTCAGTTTGGCCAATGGTTTATCTATTTTGTTAATTTTTTCAAAGAACCAGCTTTTGGTCTTTTTAATTCTTTCAAGTGTTTTCCTGCTTTCTATTTCATTTAATTCTGCTCTAATTTTTATTATTTGCTTCCTTTCTTCTGGTGCTTGAGGGTTTCTTTGGTTGTTCTCTTTCTATTTGTTCAAGTTGTAAGGATAATTCTTCACTTTTGGCCCTTTCCTCTTTTTGTATGTGTGCATTTATTGATATAAATTGACGTCGCAGCACTGCTTTTGCTGTGTCCCAAAGGTTCTGACAGGAAGTGTTTTCATTCTCATTGGATTATACAAATTTCTTATCCCATCCTTAATGTTTCCTATAATCCAGTCTTTTTTGAGCAGGGTATTGTTCAGTTTCCAAGTGTTTGATTTCTTTTCCCTGCTTTTTCTGTTATTGATTTCCACTTTTATGGCCGTATGGTCAGAGAAAATGCTTTGATGTTTTGGATTCTGCTAAGGCTTGCTTTATGACGTAATATGTGGTCTATTCTAGAGAATATTCCATGTGCACTAGAAAAGGAAGTATACTTGACTGCTGTTGGGTGGAGTGTTCTGTATATGTCTATGAGGTCAAGTAGGTTGATTGTGGCATTTACATCTTCCGTGTCTTTGTTGAGCTTCTTTCTTGATGTCCTGTCCTTCACTGAAAGTGGTGTGTTGAAGTCTCCTGCTCTTACTGTGGGGCTGTCTATCTCACTTTTCAATGTTGATAGAGTTTGTTTTATGTTTCTTGCAGTGCTGTCATTGGGTGCATAAATATTTAATATGATTATATCTTCTTGGTATATTGTCTCTTTAATCATTATATAGTGTCCTTCCTTATCCTTTATGATGGATTTAACTTTAAAGTCTATTTTGTCAGAAATTAATATTGCCACTTCTGCTCTTTTTTGATTGTTGTTTGCTTGATATATTTTTTTCCATCCTTTGAGTTTGTATCTCTGAGTTTAAGGTGTGTCTCTTGTAAGCAGCATATAGACAGATCATGTTTATTAATCTATTCAGCTATTCTTTGTCTCTTTATTGGTGCATTTAGTGTAAATTTAAAAAAAATTTTTTTTTTTTATGGGTAGGTATGAATTTAGTGCTATCATTTTGATGTCTTTTTTTATGTGTTGTAGGCAGTTTCTTTTTCCCACTTAATTTTTTGTGCTGAGTAGTTTATATAATCTTTTCCTCATATTCATTGTTGTTGATTTTGTTTCTGCTGAGTCTCTATTTTTTTTGTTTGTTTGTTTTTTATTTTGATGTGTAGGATAGTTCGTCTCCTTTGTGGTACCTTAATATTTACCCCTATTTTTCTAAACTTAAACCTAACTTTTATTTCTTCATGTCACCTTGTCTTCCTCTCCATATGAAAGATCTATGAGTACATTTCTTAGTCCCTGTTTATCGTTTTAATGTTATCTTCTTTGGCATATTAACATTGCTGTTTCCCTGTTTTGAGTGTTTTTTTTATCTTGACTTATTTTTGTGATTTCCCTCTCTGGGTTGACATCTGATTGCTCTGTCCAGTATTCTAGTCTTGGATTGATACCTGATATCGTTGATCTTCTAACCAAAGAACTCCTTTTAGTATTTCTTGTAGTTTTGTTTTGGTTTTTACCAATTCCCTAAACTTCTGTTTATCTGGAAATATCCTCATCTCACCTTCACATTTGAGAGACAGTTTTGCTGGATATATGATTCTTAGCTAGCAATTTTTTTCCTTCAGTTTTTTATATGTCAAATCATTGCCTTCTTGCCTGCATGGTTTCTGCTGGGTAGTCCAAGCTTATTCTTATTGATTCTCCTTTGCAGGTAGCTTTTTGCTTATACCTAGCTGCTCTGAAAATTCTCTCTTTATCTTTGGTTTTGGCAAGTTTGATTATAATATGTCTTGGTGACTTTCTTTTTAAATTCTACCTTACATGGAGTTGGATGAGCATCTTGGATAGATATCTCCTCATCTTTCAGGATATCAGGGAAATTTTCTGCCAACAAATCTTCAACAATTCTCTCTGTATTTTCAGTTATCCCTCCCTGTTCTGGCACTCCAATCACTCGTAGGCTATTTCTCTTGATAGAGTCCCACATGATTCTTAAGGTTTCTTTATTTTTTTTTAATTATTTTATCTGATTTTTCTTCAAATATATTGGTGCCATGTGCTTTATCTTCAAGTTCACAAATTCTGCTTTCAACTTGCTCAATTCTGCTCCTCTGACTTTCTATCGAGTTGTCTAACTCTGTAATTTTATTGTTAATCTTCTGAATTTCTGATTGCTGTCTCTGGATTTTTCCAGCTTATTAAATTTTTCATTCGGTGCCTGAATAACCTTTTTAATTTCTTCAGCTGCTTTATTTGTGTGTTCCTTTGCTTGTTCTGCATATTGCCTGATTTCCTTCCTGATTTCTTGAGGGGTTCTGTATATTAATCTTTTGTATTCTGCATCCAGTAATTCCCAGAAGGCACTTTCATCTAGAAGATCCCTTGATTCTGTGTTTTGAGAGCTTATTGAGGCAATCATGGTCTGTTTCTTTATATGGCTTGATATTGACTTTTGTCTCTGAGCCATCTAGAAGTTATTGTATTAATTTATTTTATGTTTGCTTACTGTATCATAGCTTCTTGCTTTGTTTTGTTTTGATATGCCCAAGTGGGTTGCTTGAATGAGTCAGCTAGGTTATTTTCGTCTTTGGAGCTCTGACGTTCTGCCACCAGATGCCTAGAGCTGTTATCAGGTGTATCAGCCTAGGAGTCCATTCACTTTTCTTGTATGAATTCAGCTCAGGTGTCCAGGTAGCTTATCATCAAGTGTGTGGTACAGGCTGTGTCCTACGGTCTTAGAGGGGCGGGGTGATTGGTATAGGTACCGGTATCTGGTTGCAGTAGGGGGTCACACTCTGGACAAGGCAGGGGGCTAGGAATCGTCCCCCAAGTGTCTCTGATGAAAGCATGTCCCTCTTCTCTAGAGGGTACAGGTGGGTGGGTTCTGCAGACTGACCATGGGCACCCAATGTTTTAGGTTGTAAGGACTGGGAGGTACCAGTTATTCTTGGGCCCCTGTCATGGGTGGCTGGGTGACCTGAGTGGAGCTACCAGTCCTTAGGCCCCTGATGTAGGTAGGTAAGGACCCTGTTTAATAGGCAAAGTGATGTCAAACATCAAACTCCCACCTCTGCACCGCACAGCTGAAATAGTTGTAGACTGCCAACAAGGGCATATTCTCCTGAAATAGGCCCACACAGGTCCATGCTGGGGGGAAAGGTACTCAAATCCATGGATCATTTATACCTGGATAGGAGCTGCTTCTATCCTGAGCTCCCCTGGTTAGTGGAGCTGGCAAATTATCTTTTCCCCCAGTTGCAAATTTATTCCTTCTCCAAGGCTGGGGAGGATGGCTCTAAGTGCTCAACAGTGCCTATCTCAGGCCCAGGGAAATCAACAGCTGCTGAAGACGGCTTAGGGGTGGTGGGGGTGTTAAAATATACCCAAGTACTTTGCTTTTGTTGAGAGCGCCATTATTCTCTGGTTCTGGAGATGTGAGTAGGCTGTGTGGCTGGCTGCTTCTCCATGAGGAAACTGCAGCTGAATGCTAGTATCAGCCCGCTGCAGCTGCTCCCGGGAATGGTGACTGCGGGCTCCTGGAGATTTGGGTCTGGTAACTCCTCTCTGCTTCTGAACCAAACCTTCCTCCCCCTGCTGCTCAGTTCATCTTCCGGCTTTGCCTTTGATCTTCAGGGCTCCTACCTTATCATAAATATATTCATTTCACTTGATTTTTTGGATCTTTGTTGTAAGAGGGTTTGCTGGAGGCATCTGTCTATTCCGCCATCTTGGCCCCACCTCCCTGGGCAGCATTTTAAATATATATTTTTTCTTTAACTATGCAGATAAGACATATTATTATTGTTTTATGTGTGGGTATACATACATACCTATATATATATATATAAACCAAACCAAACCCATTGCCGTCAAGTAGATCCCAACTCATTGCAATCCTATATACAGTGGGTTTGTACTGTCGACCTTTCAGTTAGCAGTCCAATGCTTAAGAATTTGAACCACCCAAAGTACACACACACACACACACACGCACACACACACGCAGTATGCCAATGTTTCCCCTTTATGATTTTTGATTTCCTGCTTTAAAAATTTTTCGCCTTCGTTCCAAGGAGACAGAATATGGTAACACAAATAAACTAATGTTATAATGGGAATGTGACATTATGCAGGGTACTCACTGAGATATAGCTAGGCAAGGACTGTTTACTAGACTTGCCAAATCACATCCCATATACTGCCGTATACTCAAACCAAGAAACCAAGACTAGCCATGACTGAGCATCCTGGTGGATTTAAAGTCGACAGAGGTCTTCTGACTTCTCTTTCATTTTGATATCATAGATTTCTAAACAGAAGTTGAGTTTTAATAGCAACATAGAACAAGAAACAAGGACTTTGCTGTGCTTACGGTGACAGTTTTCTCCTTGTCAGTGTAGAAACACTCCTAGGCAGAAACCTATAGTTTTGTTTGTCTTCCTGAGTTGGAGTGAGAAGTGAAAGCTACAGAGTTTGTACTCATTTATCTTTATCAGTCTTGCCTGCACTTGCGGAATAGATCTCATTTCCTTCAAATGGGTTGCCCTTAAACTGTAATGAACCTTCAGCTGGAACATGAGCTCTGGTGAAAGAACCTTGGCCTCATGCAACAGCCTGCTCAGCTTAACTATGTAAGCCAGTAGAAGGGTATACAGACTGTGAGCTGGAGTGGCTTGAATTTGTCAGCTGCCAGAAAGGTGATCCATTCTGATGGATATGATTTTCTGAAAATAAATTTTTTGACTCATGGAATTTCTTTGATTCTTAAATGCAAGTTGAGATTAGCTTTATGGAATGTAAAGTTCAGCTAATTAAAACATTTTTCTGCCTAAAACCAAAAAACCAAACCTGTTCCTGTTGAGTTGATTCCAACTTATAGTGACCGTATAGAACAGAGTAGAACTGCCCTATAGCGTTTCCAAGGAGCAGATAGTGGATTCAAACTGCTGTCCTTTTGGTTAGCAGCCATAGCTCTTAACCACCGTGCCATTGGGGCTCCATTGTCTGCCTAACCACTCTTAAGTCTGCGGCATAGTTTTTCAAATAATGTGTTTAATCCATATTTTGAAACTGTAACCACTTTAGAGATCTTAATTTATTTTTTGATTTATAGTTTGTTTATGCACATTTCTTTCAATATTTCAGGAAGGTATGATATTTAACCAAAGGCAAAAACAGTATGCTTAGCATTTTCTCCCTAGTTGGAGTTTTAACACTGTATGTCATGTTCTCCACATTTTAGTTCAAGTGAACAACATCTTTGCTAATCTGTCTGAACATTTTGTTTCACATGAACCATACTATACTCCCCCACAGATAGGAAAGGCCTAGCTGGATGTCATGTCTCATTTGATTATTGGCCCTTTAGCAGTGTTTTATGAGGCTAAGTGCATACTCTAGTATGCATAGTTCTCGAAGTTGCATGATGATTGCAGGAATACGTGTAGAGTTTTCTAGGCTTGGGTTAATAGAACATTATTTTATAGTTTATCTTCATCTCTTGGATTGTTAATAAGCTAACTTCCATGTCAGAGTTTGCTATTTGTTCCAATAGCCATCCTTTCCTTCTTTCTTGGAAACTAGAACCCTGTTTTTTAGCTAGCCATATTTCCTCCCTGATAAAAGACTCCATTTTCCAGCTTCCCTTGCATTTGGGTGTGGCCATGTGACTACCACTTAGTCAATAAGATATAACTAGAAGTTTTGTTAGTGCATTCCTGGAAGTCTCATTAAAGGGAGCGTTGCTTTCTTCATTCCCCTTTTCTTCATTCACTTCCTGGAAAGAGAAAGAGATGTCTGGAGCTCTAGTATGTTGCTTGAACCATGAAAATAGTATGTTGAAAATAAGCACTAGAAGGAGCCTGGTTCTCATATCTTTTGCTGCATGAGAAATGAATAAGCTTCCATTTTGTTTGAGTTAGGTTTTTTTTTTCCTTCTATTATGTGCAGCCAAACATTCTTAATTTTCTGGTAGAATTCAGTGGAATGATGCTATAATTAAAGCAATGGCATAGTGGACACAGCTGGGTAGAGTAGGAGGTGGTACAGATACTGTAGTCTAGAGATCTGGTGATCATTGTTATGTGATAAAACACTTGGTCAAAATATCCACTTTTAAAGCATACCACTTATGGGCTGAAGCCACAACATGAGGGGAAAATTACAATAAATTCAGAACTGAGAGTGTGTTGGCTGCTACTTGATGACTTTAAGGAACTCTTAAGATAGAGAGAGACACTTGGGCTGTATTTAGATAGTCTGCAAGCAGAAATAGAAAGGCAGAAGATTTTCCCCTTTGCTAGAGGGGGAACTGTCTACTGATAGCCAAAAATTGCCTTGTCTGGAAGTCCCACAATTTGGACATTTGAAGGGGTGAAAAAAGTGAACTGCTCCTGTGTTCAAGCTGAAGCAGTAGTGCCAAACTAAAGCCTTATCAGAAGGTAAGACTATGATGCCTTTAAGGGTCCTTGACCAGGCATAAAGGGGGTCAAACCTTTGAGAAAAGTTCAAATTAAGGTTATAATCTTATTCATTCAGCAATTAATTGATAACCATCTATGATGTTATTAAATACTATAGAAATAGGGGAAAAATCATAGTGTAAGGGGGAATTAGAAGTGAAGGGAGCAACATTTTAAACAGGGTGGTTAAGGTAGACTTCATTGAGAAGGTAGCATTTACGCCTAGACTGCAAGTGTTGAGGGATAAGCCCTATGACTCTCTGGACAGAGCAGCCAGTGTGAAAACCTTGCAGTGTGCCAGATGTGTCCACAGAAAGGCAAGCAGGCCAGTGTGACTGGAGAGAACAAGTAAAGTTGGAGATTTAATCAGGGAGGGACAGACCTTGTACAGCCATATAAGCTGCTGTGACGAGGTTGGTTTTTGCTCAGGGTTAGAGCCTTTAAAAAGCTTAAGCAGAGTAGTAATTGATCTGGTTCATGTTTTAAATGTGTCTCTTGTCACTGTTTTGAGCGTAGTCGGAAGGGCAAGGGTAGGAGAAGCAGAGGGACTAGTTTGTGGGATATTGCAATAATCCAGGAGAGAGACGATGGTGACTTTACCAGGATGTACCAGTGAAGGGACTGAGAAGTGGTTGGATGCTGCATATCTTTTGAAGTTAGAGCCAACAGGATTTCTTAGAAGTTATCTTCCCACTCAAACTCACTTTTTTCCAGAAGACTTGAAA
Source organism: Elephas maximus indicus (assembly GCF_024166365.1). NCBI lineage: Eukaryota > Metazoa > Chordata > Mammalia > Proboscidea > Elephantidae > Elephas > Elephas maximus. The sequence continues at coordinate 145,151,776 of NC_064819.1, read as the reverse complement.
CAGTGGCTAATTATGTGAGACAAATGGGAGTAAGTAGAACATGGAGACCAGAAACTAAGACAGGAATATTTAGGTGAAAAATTGTCTGGACAAATCTTTGTGGTTCACACAGAACTGAGAGGAAATAAATAGATTGGATGGTGTCTTTGTTCTCTAGTGCTGTCATAACAGAAACACCACACTGGATGGCTTTATAAACAGCAGAAATTAATTTTCTTATACTTCAGGGGTCTATAAGTCTGAATTCGGGGTGTAGTTCTAGGAGGAGGTCCTTGTTTGTCTATTTTAACTTCTAGTAGCTGCCAACAATCTTTGATGTTCCTGAACTTATAGATGAATCTGTCTCCGTCCTCTGTCTTCCTCTTCCGTCTGTGTGTGTCTCTGTGTCTACTCTGGTCTTTATATAACACAAAAGTAATTAGGTTTAGGATCCACCCTACATTGGTAAGATCACATTAATATAAACAAAAGAAAAATTTTTATTTTCAGACAGAGCCATATTTACAGGTACACAGGTTAGGATTTCAAAACATATTTTTTGGGAGGGACACAATTCAATCCATAACAGACGTTTTTTTGAGAGAATAGAATTTCCAAATAAATCCCAGGCTTGACCTAGAGTAAGCTGTGGCTTAATGCTTTTAACACTGTTCACCTCAACCTGCACCAGCAGTAATGTGCTAAAAAGCTAGTGGCCTCCAAAAGGAGACCCCACAGTCAAAGCTCTACATCCCTCTCTTTGTTTCAGTTGTTCTCATGTGTAAAATGAGAACAATAACGGCAACGGTTGCCATCAATTGGACTGATTCAATGGTGGCTAACAAACTTGAAGCAATGCTGGCAAGGTTTAACTTTTTTTTTTTATAATTCCTTACTTCCTTTAGCAAGGTTGTCATATTGATGGCATGAGCTAATACTCTGTCCTCTCAAGCTCATGCAGGCATTTCTAATACTTTATGCCACACTTTCCTGATGAGCTCAGGTATAGATTTAAAATTCTTCTCAACATATTACTTTAGGCAGCCAAAATTAAAGTTGACATAAAGATTGGAACATATTTCCTGTCTCTGATTCATAAGCTAAAACACGAATATTCAATTTTACATGCAAGACCTCAAACTTCTTCCTTCCTTGAAACATTCTTTATTGCTCTTCCCCACCTATTTCCTCATCTTCCTTTGCTGTTTCTTTTCCCTTCCTCTCCTCTCCCCTCCCCCCCTTCCCTTCACCTCTCTCCCCTCCCCTCACCTTCCCTCACCTCACGTCTGCTCCATAATCTCATGCACACACATTAGCCTGTTCTCTAATCACTTAATAATGCTTTTAAATGAACCATGAACTTCCACATTTATACCTTTGTAAAGTCTACTTTCTCTAGATCATTTTTCTCTTATCCACAAACCCTATCAAGTCCCAATGTAAACACTGCTTTCTCTTTGACATGTCCGAAGACCTTTGACAGAATTAATTATTTCATCCCATATACTGCCTAGGCATATTGCACATAATCTATTTTATTATTATTTTATGATTATAGGAACAGTTTTAAAATTATTGTATTATAGGGATTAGAGATGTATGTATGTATTTATGTCTTCCCAGTTAAGCCATGGACCCTATGGGAAAGACAGTACATGATCATAAAACCTGGTACAGTATCTTACAGGCAGTAGATGATCAATAAATACTTGTTCAATAACTGGTGGATGTATAGCCTTTATGAGGTTTATCAATTAGACTTTGTTTGCTACATAAAGTTTAAAAAACTGGAAATGATTGTTTGGAATCATTGACTGAATTGATTGGAAAAAAGGCCTCCACCTGCCTCATAAAAAGGAAGTCCAGAGGTAGGCTGTCTAGGAATATTATGGCAGCTCCATAATGTTATCAGATACCCAGTCTCTATGTTTTCTACTCTGCTATTTGTAGGATGTTGCCAAAATGGCAACTGGAGCTCCACTCATTCCAACTGCATTCCAGGTCACCAGCCAGAGAAAGAACAAAACAAGGATGCATACCCCACCTTTTAAAGGAATTTTCCAGATTCACACAACACTTTTACTCACAGTCTTCTGGCTAAATTTATTCATATGGACATTCTAAATTGCAAGTGGAGTTAGGAATTGTAGTCCTGTAGCTTTGATGCAGTGTATCCAGAGAAAAACTGAGATTCCTCAATGAAGTTACACAAATGGCCAATAACAGTATGAAAAGATAGTCAACACCATTAGACACTAGAGGAATGCAAATCAAAATGACAACGAGAGACCAATTCACAACCACGAGGATGGCTATAGTAAAAAAAAAAAAAAGATAGGGACTAACAAGTGTTGGCGAAGATATGGAGAAATTAGAATCTTTGTACATTATTTGTAGGAATGTATATTGATTCAGCTGCTTTGGGGAACAGTTTAATTAACAATGCCTTGAAAATTAAATATACAGTCAAAAACAAATTTTTTTTTTTTTTATGACCCAGTAATTCCAATACTAGGTATATACCCAAAAGAAATGAAACAATATGTCTACATGAAAACTTGAACATGAATATTCACAGCAACATTATTCATAATAGCCAAAAAGTGGAAACTAACCACATGTCCATGAACTGATCAGTGAATAAACAAAATGTGATATATCCATACAAAGGAATATTATTCAGCCCTAAAAATGTCAGTTTGTCGTACTGTGGGGGCTTGCGTGTTGCTGTGATACTGGAAGCTATGCCACTGATATTCAGATACCAGCAGGGTCTCCCATGGAGGACAGGTTTCAGCTGAGTTTCCAAACTAAGACAGACTAGAAGAAGGATCCAGCAGTCTACTTCTGAAAAGCATTAGCCAGTGAAAACCTTATGAATAGCAGTGGAACACTGTCTGATGCAGTGCTGGAAGATGAGCCCCCCAGGTTGGAAGGCACTCAAAAGATGACTGGGGAAGAGCTGCCCCCTCAAAGTAGTCGACCTTAATGACGTGGGTGAAGTAAAGCTTTCGGGACCTTCATTTGCTGATGTGGCGTGACTCAAAATGAGAAGAAACAGCTGCAAACATCCATTAGTAATCAGAACTTGGAATGTACGAAGTATGAATCTAGGAAAATTGGAAATCGTCAAAAATGAAATGGAATGCATAAACATCAATATCCGAGGTATTAGTGAGCTGACATGGACTAGTATTGGCCATCTTGAATCGGACAATTATATAGTCTACTATGCTGGGAATGACAACTTGAAGAGGAATGGTGTTACATTCATCATCAAAAAGAACGTTTCAAGATCTATCCTGAAGTACAACACTGTCAGTGATAGGATAACATCCATACGCCTACAAGGAAGACCAGTTAATACGACTATTATTCAAATTTACGCACCAACCACTAGGGCCAAAGGTGAAATAGAAGATTTTTATCAGCTGCTGCAGTCTGAAATTGATCCAACACGCAGTCAAGATGCATTGATAATTACAGGTGATTGGAATGTGAAAGTTGGAAACAGAGAAAAAGGATCAGTAGTTGGAAAAAATGGCCTTGGTGATAGAAACAATGCCCGAGATCGAATGACAGAATTTTGCAAGACCAAGGATTTGTTCATTGCAAATACCTTCTTTCACCAACATAAATGGCAACTGTACACATGGACCTCGCCAGATGGAACACACAGAAATCAAATTACTACATCAGTGGAAAGAGACGATGGAAAAGCTCAATATCATCATCAGTCAGAACAAGGCCAGGGGCCGACTGTGGAACAGACCATCAATTGCTCATATGCAAGTTCAAGCTGAAGCTGAAGAAAATCAGAGCAAGTCCATGAGAGCCAAAATATGATCTTGAGTATATCCCACCTGAATTTAGAGACCATCTGAAGAATAGATTTGATGCACTGAACACTAGTGACTGAAGACCAGACAAGTTGTGGAATGGCATCAAGGACATCATACATGAAGAAAGCAAGAGGTCATGGAAAAGACAGGAAAGAAAGAAAAGACCAAGGCGGATGTCAGAGGAGACTCTGAAACTTGCTCTCGAATGTTGAGCAGCTAAAGCAAAAGGAAGAATTGATGAAGTTAAAGAACTGAACAGAAGATTTCAAAGGGCTGCTCGAGAAGATAAGGTAAAGAATTAAAACGACGTGCAAAAAGCTGGAGATGGAAAACCAAAAGGGAAGAACCCGTACATAGATCAAGAGGCAGTTGTTCAGACAAAACAAGGGGATACCGATTGGTTTAAAGTCAGGAAAGATGTGTGTCAGCGTTGTATTCTTTCACCATACCTATTCAATCTATATGCTGAGCAAATAATACGAGAAGCTGGACTATATGAAGAAGAACAGGGCATCAGGATTGGAGGAAGACTTATTAACAACCTGCGTTATGCAGATAACACAACCTTGCTTCCTGAAAGTGAAGAGGACTGGAAGCACTTACTAATGAAGATCAAAGACCATAGCTTTCAATATGGATTGCACCTCAACATAATAAAGAAAACAAAAATCCTCCTGACTGGACCAATGAGCAACACCATGATAAACAGAGAAAAGACTGAAGTTCTCAAGGATTTCATTTCACTTGGATCCACAATCAACAGCCATGGAAACAGCAGTCGAGAAATCAAAAGACACATTGCATTAGGTAAATCTGCTGCAAAGGACCTCTTTAAAGCGTTGAAAAGCAAAGACATCACCTTGAAGACTAAGCTGCGCCTGACCCAAGCCATGGTATTTTCAATTGCATCACATGCATGTGAAAGCTGGACAATGAATAAGGAAGACCAAAGAAGAATTGATACCTTTGAATTGTGGTGTTGGGGAAGAATATTGAATACACCACGGACTGCCAAAAGAATGAACAAATCTGTCTTAGAAGAAGTACAGCCAGAATGCTCCTTAGAGGCAAAAATGGCAAGACTGTGTCTTACATACTTTGGACATGTTGTCAGGAGGGATGAGTCCCTGGAGAAGGACATCATGCTTGGCAGAGTACAGGGTCAGCGGAAAAGAGGAAGACCCTCAACGAGGTGGATTGACACAGTAGCTGCAACAATGAGCTCAAGCATAACAACGATTGTAAGGATGTTGCAGGACCGCGCAGTGTTTCGTTCTGTTGTGCGTAGGGTTGCTGTGAGTCGGAACGAACTCGATGGCACCTAACAACAACAGCAACAACAATAAAAATGAATAAACTACTGATACATGCTTCATATGGATAAATCTCAAAAGCATGCTAAGTGAAAGAAGCCAGACACAAAAGGCCACATATTGGTGGCACGGTGGTTACAGTGTTGCCTGCTAACAGAAAGGTTGGTGGTTAGACCACTAGCCGTTCCGAGGGAGAAAATGTGATAACGTGCTTCCGTAAAGATTACAGCCTTGGAAAGCTTATGGGGAAGTTCTGCTGTGTCCTATAGGTTCACTAGGAGTTGGATTGACTGGACAGCAGCAGATTTGGTTTCAGGTTTTTATGTATATGAAATGTCCAGAATAGGTAAATTCATAGAGATAATGCAGATTAGTGGTAGCCAGAGATGGTTGGGGAGGGAAAGTGACTGTAAACAGTATGGGCTATGAGATTTTCTTTAGGTTGCTGAAAATGTTCTGGAATTAGATAGTTGTAGTGGCTATACAATTCTACAAATATACAGTGAAACCTGAGAGAGCTGGAAATCAGTGGGGCTGCCTTGTTTTTCTGGGTCTCACAGGTTTTCTGCCTTTGGCAGGGTGCAGTCTTACCACCTTTTCATTGCTCATTTTAGTGGAAAATATTTGAGTTTTGCTTCTCTGACAGGCTTCCACCTTACACAGGTTCCGGCTTTTGTAGTTTTTACTATATTAACAACACTGAATTGTAAGCTTTAGAAGAGTGAATTGAATTGTAAGCTTTAAAAGAGTGAATTGAATGATACGTGAATTATCTCAATTCAAGCTGTTAAAAACAAAAATGACTGAAGGATAGAGAGCCCAGACTAGGTTTATCTGATGCCAGTGATTAAAACAGATAAAACTGGCTATTAATATCAGTGGCTCCACTAGTGCCAGGAAACATGCAAGTCCCTGGGCCTACCATTGATAAGCTTCTGTGTTTAGACCTGTTTTCTACCTGCCAGTGGTGATCACGGAAATCCACTCAACAGCTGCATGCTCTGTAGTGGTTGTACGTATTTCCCAGACCCCTCATCCCACGTAGCACCTCAGAACAACTGTTTGATTAGGCCCTGAGGAGAGAGCAGCATGACGTCTCTACTTACCCACACAATTGCCTTTGTCAACTTTGCTTTCGGTCTGTCATCTTGCCTACTGAGGAGGATGGCACTGGGTGGAGAACATGTTGCATGACTGATTGGGTTGAGTGAGTGGTCTTCACTCTTCCTTGAGTTTCTCATTTCAACTTACAAATGAAGAGGGATTTGAACAAATCACTGAACTCAGCAGCTAATTGAATTGGAATTAAGATCTCTTTACACTCCATTTACAATCCCCTGTGCATAAAAGAAGTAAAAATGGTTGTAACGTGGAATTAAAATAGAGGTTCAGTGAGCAACACTGTCACTGTGTTTATTATAAAAACAGTGTAAGCTTATTGACCACTGTGTGTTTATAGACTCGCTTTAATTGCTTTATGTGTAACTCATTTAGTTCACACTGCATTCTAATGAAGTACATAATGTTATTCTTGTTTTACAGATGAGTCATTCACCCAAGGTCCCAGAACAACAAGTGGCAGGGCCCAGGCACTCTGATGTGAGTCTCCATTGTTAGCTATTGTGCTTCACTGCCTCTTATACAGTTTCTTGAGCACAAGCCTCGTTCAGTGACCATGTTTTTTTTTTTTTGGCTGGTCATAGTAATAATAGTAATTATTATTACTATAGCAAACATTTCTTTTATTCTTACTATAAGATAGGCACCTGTGAAATACTTTACATAATTACAAGGTAAATAGGAAAGTAGAAAAGTCTTCCTTAGATTTGGAATTTGAATTCAAAACAGATTTATAGTTTTCTAAAAAGTGGATATTGCAGAGAACACTGTACCCCAAAGCCTGATCTTGCTTCCTTTGGATATATTGTTGTTGTTGTTAGGTGCAGTCGAGTCGGTTCCGACTCATAGCGACCCTATGCACGACAGAACGAAACACTTCCTGGTCCTGAGCCATTCCCACAATCATTGTTATGCTTGAGCCCACCATTGCAGCCACTGTGCCAAATCACCTTGTTGAGGGTCTTCCTCTTTTCCGTTGACCCTGTACTCTGCCAAGCATGATGTCCTTCTCCAGGGACTCATCCCTCCTGACAACATGTCCAAAGTATATAAAACGCAGTCTCACCATCCTTATCTCTAAGAAGCATTCTGGCTGTACTTCCTCTAAGACAGATTTGTTCGTTCTTTTGGCAGCCCATGGTATACACAATATTCTTCGCCAGCACCACAATTCGAAGGTGTCAGTTCTTCTTCGGTCTTCCTTATTCATTGTCCAGCTTTCACATGCATATGATGCAATTGAAAATACCATGGCTTGGGTCAGGCGCAGCTTAGTCTTCAAGGTGATGTCTTTGCTTTTCAACGCTTTAAAGAGGTCCTTTGCAGCAGATTTACCTAATGCAATGTGTCTTTTGATTTCTTGACTGCTGTTTCCATGGCTGTTGATTGTGGATCCAAGTGAAATGAAATCCTTGAGAACTTCAGTCTTTTCTCTGTTTATCATGGTGTTGCTCATTGGTCCAGTTGTGAGGATTTTTGTTTCCTTTATTATGTTGAGGTGCAATCCATACTGAAGGCTGTGGTCTTTGATCTTCATTAGTAAGTGTTTCAAGTCCTCTTCACTTTCAGCAAGCAAGGTTGTGTTATCTGCATAACGCAGGTTGTTAATAAGTCTTCCTCCAATCCGGATGCCCCGTTCTTCTTCATGTGGTCCCGCTTCTCGTATTATTTGCTCAGCATACAGATTGAATAGGTATGGTGAAAGAATACAACCCTGACACACAACTTCCTCACTTTAAACCAATCGATATCCCCTTGTTCTGTCCGAACAACTGCCTCTTGATCCATGTAAAGGTTCCTCATGAGCACAATTAAGTCTTCTGGAATTTCCGTTATTCGCAATGTTATCCATAATTTGTTATGATCCACACAGTCGAATGCCTTTGCATAGTCAATAAAACACAGGTAAACATCCTTCTGGTATTCTCTGCTTTCAGCCAGGATCCATCTGACATCAGCCATGATATCCCTGGTTCCATGTCCCCTTCTGAAACCAGCCTGAATTTCTGGCCATTCCTTGTTGATATACTGCTGCAGATGTTTTTGAATGATCTTCAGCAAAATTTTGCTTATGTGTGATATTAATGATACTGTTCTATAGTTTCCACATTCAGTTGGATCACCTTTCTTGGGAATAGCCATAAATATGGGTCTCTTGCAGTCAGTTGGCCAAGAAGCTCTCTTCCATATTTCTTGGCATAGACAAGTGAGGACCTCCAGCGCTGCATCTGTTTGTTGAAACATCTCAATTGATATTCCATCAATTCCTGGAGCCTTGTTTTTTACCAAGGCCTTCAGAGCACCGTGGACTTCTTCCTTCAGTACCATTGGTTCCTGATCATATGCCACTTCTTGAAATGGTTGAACATCAACTAATTCTTTTTGATATAATGACTCTGTGTATTCCTTCCATCTTCTTTTGATGCTTCCTGCATTGTTTATTATTTTCCGTATAGAATCCTTCACTATTGCAACTTGAGGCTTGAATTTTTTCATCAGTTCTTTCAGCTTGAGAAACGCCAAGCGTGTTCTTCCATTTTGGTTTTTCATCTCTAGCTCTTTGCATATGTCATTTGGATATATAGCAGATTATATTTCCCAGTCTTCTTTTCATTAGTTGGACCCATTTGAGTCAATTGAGTCTGGGTCCCAGGGATGGTCTATAAAAGTCTTTCATGCACTTTTCTGATGTCTTTTCCCTTCTTAGCCAACTGGGATAGCAACCATCAGTGTGATCTTAATAGCCACATTTTAAAGATGGCCTAAATACCGTCTTCCTGGGACCTGAATGAGTGTTTAAGGGAGTTACTTTGCATATCTGAATCAACAGGAATATTGCATAAGCAAGACATATGTATCTATTGTGTTAAACTACTGACGTTTTGGAGTCTAGTTGTTATTGCACCATTGTACCCTAACTAATATATTGCATATTGTCTAATAATTAAGAAATGTATGTGAATGAATAAATGAGGGAGGATGGGCTGAAGGAAGTTAGGTAGGCATTTTCTTGAGTTCTTAGTGTTTGCTAGGGCTTTATATGCTGTTTCAAATCCACACAGCCTCCTGAAGAGAATAGTAGCTGACACAAAGGCACATATAAAATTGATTCTTTCCACCACTCCAGGGTGTCTTGAATGATGATAATGTATTTTCATTTGAAAATATGAATAAGTAGAGGAGGAAACACACAAAAGAATAGTTGCTATATACCTGCTTCCATAAGTGGTGAGTTCCTTATGGTTTTAATATCCCTAAGCAAAGAGTTGAAAGACTTTGAGGACATTTTCAGTCTTCAGATCATCAGGTGTTGGCCATATTTTAAAGCAATTTTACCTACCCAACCCATGGCTGTCAAGTCGATTCTGACTCATAGCGACCATACAGGACAGAGTAGGACTGCCCCATAAGGTTTCCAAGGAGTGCCTGGTGGTTCTGAACTGCCAACATTTTGGTTAGCAGCTGAAGCTCTTAACCACCACGCCACCAGGGTTTTGCTATTCTTGCTTCTAAGGAGGATTCTGGTTGCACTTTTTCCAAGACAGATTTGTTCGTTCAAATGAACAAATTACTTCTATTAGCTACAGGAAATTCTTTATATCTTAAATTATTACACTGTGTCTGCTAGAAAATTGTATTATAGGTTTCAGACAGAAAATATGCTAAAATGTTTTTAAATAATAATTTAAGTATTATTTAAATATTAGTAATAAATATTAAATATTATTTTAAAATAATAACTTAAAACATTTTAGATGTGTTAGGTATAGATTTTAGAGTGTCTTCAGAGAGTGATTAGTTTTATTTTCTCTCTTAAACCTACAATACAATTTTCTAGCAGACACATTGTAATAATTTAAAGTGTAAAGAATTTCCCGTAGTTAATTCAAGGAATTTGTTCCTTTGAATGAACAAATCTGTCTTGGAAGAAGTACAACCAGAATGCTTCTTAGAAGCAAGGATGGCAAAGACTACATTTCACATACTCTGGATATGTTATCAGGAGGGATCAATCCCTGGAGAAGGACATCATGCTTGGTAACGTAGAAGGTCGGTGAAAAAGAGGAAGTCCCTCAATGAGATGAACTGACACAGTGGCTGCAACAATGGGCTCAAACATAACAATTGTGAGGATGGCGCAGGACCAGGCAGTGTTTCGTTCTCTCGTGCATAGGGTTGCTAAGAATTGAAACCGACTCAATGGTGCCTAACAACAACAGTAGAAGTAATATTTTTATAAGGAAAATAAAAGATTTATCTAAATGTAAGTTTTCCCAGGTATCTTCTAAGTCCTATTCAGTACAATATAAACAATCTATTAATGTGAAAATATAATATATTATGTGAAACTTTAATTTATACATATTAAGCATAAAGCCAAAAATCAAACCCACTGCTGTCAAGTTGATCCTGACTGGGACTGAGTGGAGCTGTCCTGTAGGCTTTCCAAGGCTATAAATCCTTACAGAAGCAGACCGCCACATCTTGCTCCTGTGGAGTGGCTGGGTGGGTTTGAACTGCTGAACTTTCCGTTAGCAGCCGTGTGCTTTAATGACTTTGCCACCAGGGCTCCTTCCTAAAAAGTAAAAATTTATATTACTTGTCTTTTAAGACTTAGGTAAATTCATTTCTGTGCTTAAGGTAGATATCTGTTGTCATGGTATTGTGTGCCAGTAATTTATGTAAGTCAGGATTTCCTTCTTAGCAGCTGGAAAAAGAGGAGTAAACCCTGCCAGAGAAGCAGTAGAAGATGTGCCTGTTCTTAACCTGAACCAAAATGTTGGGGCCGTGGTGACAAAATCTAGGCTCTGTCCAATTTGGACATCATTTGCAGTTGATTTTAGCTTGTCACATGCAAACAGATTTCTTGCTTTAATTTTAATTTGACAGTTACAAATGCTCTAAGCACCATTTGTGTTATAAAATGAAGAACCTCCTTTTTTCTTTGTCCCCCAAATGAAGATAGGTATTTATTGAGAATTTGGACCTGAGGGACAGTATTTTTCAAGGCATAATCTAACCCACTTAGCAAAACATGGGAAATCTCTTGCAACATGTAAAACTTTCCTTTACGTACAAAGCACCGGAGAGCTCTAAACAACACCTGCATTCACAGTCAGAGCTTTTGTTCTCTTATTTTTGCCTTGCTCTCTGTGTACTTAATGTTCTCATCCATAAATCATTTTTATTAAATGAATAAACAACTTCTTTCATTGATGAAGTAAAAACTGGCTGCACTGGCTACATTATAGCTAAGAGAATCATATTGATAGAGTCCTGCAAAAAGGAAATGAATGTAGGTTTATGCCTAAGAGAAAGGCAACTCATCAAAGCATAAGTCAAATTAGATTTGGAATGATGACAAAGAGCAGAACTCAAGTTCAGTGAAATTTAAGCCTATGGACATTTTATTAATAATTATTTAAGATGGCCACTAATGAATTTTGGTTGGGAGTTTTAGAGAGTGGCTAACTATTGATGGACGTGAGCGAAGTGCTTAAATATTTAATAGCAAACATCAGAGACAGAGGAAATGACCTGATGAAAATAGAGCTAGTGATGCTAATTTTCACCTGAAATTTAATGTGAGAAGTTTACTTTATGGTAATTAACACACCACATCTCTTTAGTGATTAGTAAACATCTTCTCTGGTGTATATAATAAAGGGAAATAGAGACTAGATATATAAAGTCAAATGCAGACTTCATGTAAACCCTAAAATAGCCAAATCATTTAAAGTATCCCAATAAATTTCTATGCATAAAAAGATAGTTAAGTAATTTTTATCCCAATAGATATAGTGACACTAGGATTAAATAAATGGTGAATGTATTTGTCTTGAAGAACTTAGTCATTTTATAACGCTTCAATTATCTAGTCAAATGAAAAGTTTGATGTCATGTAGCCTAAACATCTGTGGTTCTGGATGAAGATTTAACTGAGGTGCTTATTCTGAATTGTGTTTTTCTTTTTTTATTTTATTGTACTTTAGGTGAAAATTTACAGCTCAAGTTAATTTCTCATTCAAAAATTTATACATATATTGTTTTGTGACATTGTTTGCAATCCCCACAATGTGACAGCACGCTCTATCTACCATTCCATCCTGGGGTCCCTGTGTCCGTTCGTCCAGTTCCCGTCCCTTCCTGGCTTCTTATCTTGCTTTTGGGCAGAAGTTGCTCATTTGGTCTCGTATATTTGATTGAACTAAGAAGCACGTTCCTCACATATGTCATTATTTGTTTTCTAGGCCTGTCTAATCTTTGTCTGAAAACTGGGTTTTGGGAGTATTTTCAGTTCTGAGTTAGCAGAGTGTCTCGGTGCCATAGTCTCAGTGGTTCCTCCAGTCTCTGTTAGACCAGTAAGTCTGATTTTTTTTGGTGAATTTGAATTTTGTTCTACATTTTTTTCCCGCTCTGTTGTGACCCCTGTCAGAGTGGTCAGTGGTGGTAGTCAGACACCATCTAGTTCTTCTGGACTCAGGTTGGAGGAGGCTCCGGTTCATGTGGTCCTTTAGTCCTTTGGGCTAGTATTTTCCTTGTGTCTGGTTTTCTTCATTCTGCTTTGCTCCAAACGTGAGGGCCAATAGATATATCTTAGATTGTTGCTTGCAACCTTTTAAGACCTCAGACACCACTCACTAAAGTGGGATGTAGAACACTTACTTTATGAACAACGTTATGCTAATTGGCCTATTTGTCCCCCGAGACTCTGATCCCCAGCCCCCCAGCCCCAGCAACTTGGTCCTTTAAGGTGTTTGGATGCGTCTAGAAAACTTCAATGCCTTTGCTTTGGTCAAGTTGTGCTGACTTCCTCTATATTGTGTATTGTATTTCCTTTCACCAAAGTTGACACTTGTTTACTATCTAGTTAGTGATTTCTCCTCCCTTTCCCTCCCACCCTTGTAACCATCAAAGTTGTTTTTTGTGTGTGTGTGTGTGTGTGTAAACCTGGGTTAAACCTTTTCTTGAGTTCTTATAATACTGGTTTCATACAATGTCCTTTTGTGACTGACTGGTTTTGCTCAGCATAATGTTCTCCAGATTCATCCATGTTGTGAGATGTTTATGGACTCATCATTGTTTTTTATCTTTGTGTAGTATTCCATTGTGTGTATGTACCATAATTTGTTTATCCATTCATCTGTTGATGGGCATTTACGTTGTTTCCATCTTTTTGCTATTATGAATAGTACTGCAATGAACATGAGGTGTATACATCTATACATGTGATGGCTCTTGTTTCTCTAGGGATTGCTGGATCATATGGCATTTCTATTTCCAGCTTTTTAAGGAAGTGCCGTATAATTTCCCAAAGTGGTTGTACCGTTTTACATTTCCACCAGCAGATCATAAGAGCTCTAATCTACCTGCAACCTTTCCAACATTTGTTATTTTCTGTCTTTTTTTGTTAATGCCAGTATTATTGGGTGAGATGAACTGTGTTTTTTTCTGATATATGTGGCAAACCTCTAAGTGGAACTCAATGTCTTATGTTGCTTTCTTGTTTTAAGTTATGCTATGCCTTCAATTTGAAAGAGACTCAATGTAATTTTCAAACTTAAGATTTACTGAATTGCTAATTATACAGTAATTTAAAATAGAATCTCTTAAATAATGAAATGATTTCAGAAATTTAAAAAACGCATTCAATCACTTGAATGTAAAATAAAAGAACTACATACTGACCTCTGCAGCTATATATTGGTGAAACCTGTGAAAAATGGAAATAATAATTCTCTAACGTTGAAAGTTTTATCTACATAAAACATCCTTTACAGATTTAACATTTAAAATCTTAGCAGGGTCACTGACCACAGAGCCACTGATTTATGAATTTTTCAGTAATGCACAATTTATGCTCCAGTAAAGGTAAACTTATTGAAATCCCCATGATCAATGTCAAAACCATTCACAGAACTTCCTTTTGTCTATAAATGCTTCCTATTGTGCCTCCTAGTTCCACCCTGTAGATCCATAACCTCATTCCCTGATTGCCGACTTTTCACTGTTTCCATTTCTCTGTGCTTTCCAAGCTGACTCAGCTGTGGTGAGCAGGCTTTGCTCGTAAAGCCTTTCCCTCAGAGATAAGGCCTGCCTTCACATACCCTTAGAACATCCCTTCATTTCCTCCCATGCTTGAGTCCTTTAAAATACAACTTGTCTAGTCTTACAAGTTTCGTAAGAATTTTCCAGCTGATTAAAAATCATTATCATAATTTTTTTTTTTTTTTTTTTTTTGCTTGTATGCTAGATAGACACATCACTGTGCCACAGCAGAGTGAAATCATTTTGGAGCATTGGAAAGTCTAGATGCTATGAAATATCAACCTGGATACCTTCCAAAAGCAAATCATAGTGGGAAATTATGGCAATCAAACCTCAGATTGGCACCTATCAATCCCATTATTTACTGAGTTTCCAAGTAGGGAAAAAAGTTGGAGAGAGAATGAAAAGTGGGGCATGTTCTCAAATACAGCAGACAAGTTTAATGTAAAAAAGATAAAAGCTGAAGTCTTATCTTGAGAAAGGGATTTGTTGTTGTTATTGCTGGTGGTGGGTTAACTTATAAAGTCCTCATAGTCTGGCCTTTTTTTTTTTTAACCCTTTCTTATCCACATGACCAGAATGCAGAGTTTTCCCCAAATTCCATGCTTTTACAGGCTCCCTCTCTTTCTGCTGCCCTCCTTCCTGCCCCAGGAAGAGTTGAGTATTTCTTTTTTGATTCTAGGAAAACTTCTACATAATCGGGCTTAACAATTTCAGCTTCTGAGGACAATCATTTCCTGAAGGCCACTTCCTGTTAGTTAGTTTGCCTTACACTAAGTTCCAGGAGCCCTCCCTTCCTCTGAAGCAGCTCAGAATCCATCCAGTAACTCTCCAGCATGAGATCCTTTTACATATTTGAAACTTATTTACATGTTCTTCTCCCTGCTTGTCTACTCCAAAACCAAATTCTCCAGTCTTCTAAAACAGTACTCTTATGATCAGTTTTCTGCCAGACCCTCATTCAGATAAGCCTCATTTAGATGTATGACTTTGCCAATATACCTCTGAAATGGTGGTGCCCAAATATTATTTTTTTCTAGATATATACTACAGTTAATGCAACTGGATATTGTACCATGTTTCTAGCAGAAACAAAATTTTCTTGGACCTGTTAAATTTGGGATTAACTAAAATGTTCACATCTTTTTTTGTATGAAAGTGCTTTCCAGTCAGGCTTTCCTTCATCAATGCATTGCATTTTGTATAGTTGTTTAAATTGTGTGTTACCAATATATTGCAAGGAAAATGTGTGCAGTGGTCCACTCTTGCTCCCACATTTCTTCTCCTGCTCAGTGTATAAAATAAGGTGAGGAAGCAAAAGTACTAAGAGCTGTTAACTCTAGACACCTAGGACTTGGACTAGAGCAGGTAAAGAATTATAAGAAACCCCATTTGTTGTAAGCAGAAGGTTGGAAAAAAAGAAAAAGAAAAAGATTTAGACATTTATGAGGTAAAACCAGACATATATAGTTCTTTGATTATATATCCATAAATATTTCTAAAAGTATACAAAGGAAATTGGTGCAACCCTTTAGTTACCTGTAGGACAGGATTATAGGTTGCTAGGAGACAACAAGGTAAGAGAGGAATCGTCACTCTCTAATTGTTGGTATTTTTTTTTTAATTTTGAACTGTGTTAATGTATCACTTATTCAAGCAAAAGTTTTTTTTTAAGAAAAAAAGTATTCATCCATCTATCCTTGTATATCTTAGAATTTATTTTCTGGAAGATACACAAAAATGGTTAACAAGGGTTATTTCAGGTGTGGAAGTATTTTGATTTATTTGCTGACTGTATGGTTTGAACTGTCTAACCGTAAGTATATATTTAAATGCCATCTGGGATTATCTGCCACACATATTTATTTCATTAAGTTTTTCTCTATTAAAAAAATAGTTGCAATAAAAGCAGGAAGACAGCTTGACAAATTGAAACTCAGGATTCAATAAAATGCAACTGAAACAGCAATAATTTTAAGTTCTAAATGCTATCAAGAAACAATCAGCTCTCTAGATGCATGATAATATTTTGATCCCAAATTCTTTGCTTTGCAGAACTTGATAAACACGTCTGGTGATTTAACTTGGCATTTTCTTTGTGATCTATTTTTCTAATTTATTACTGATGAACTGTGTTCTGTTATTCTGTTTCTATTCACGGTATTTTAAACCCAAGTTAGGGACATACAGAGTTCAGAGAATGGTTCAAATGCAGTGAATACATCTTTTATGTCCTCGAATATCCTTACAGCACTTGGCAAACAAAAGATGGTTCATAAATACTTGATTTAAAATTTTAGAAAAGAAAGTTGCCACTTGGATGGAAAACTTCTCAAATAGAACAGAGTGTTGGTTTTGAGAAGAGGTGTCAATTGACCTGAAACCTTCTTTAAACTTCAGGACTAATTTAGAGATTCAGTAAGGGTCTCAACTCCAAATTCTTCCATCAAAAAACAAAACAAAACGTTTGATAAATTCAATCCTTTACTTATCTGTTCTGAAGAAAAATGCATTGTACAGGTGGCTCAAGCTTTCTGGAAATGGAGGTGGGGAAAGATAGACATTTATAGTGACCAGCCAACAGAGAATTATTAAGTTAAACCAGTCCCATTTATCATGGGTGGACATTTAAGTTCTTACTTAAGCATGTGAAGTACTCTCCTGAAGACATATTTTTCTCTAACGATCAGTACTATTTTGAAAATAAACTAATATTTTCGGTTGTCTAGAAAGATACTAGAAGGATTTATTTGTGTCGCCATGTCATTTCATAATGTATTCGCGCTTTTAGATGACTACTTTTTAGTAATGTGTAAAATTAGTAAATTCATTTTAAAAACTCTTTAATAAATAAATGTTCAACTGTAATTGAATTTTACCTAATTATAACCACGCCCTCTTCCTGAAAAGACTCACAATAAATTAGATTTCAAACTCTTAATAAATACCCCAGCTTTATGCTTCTTCCTCTGAGTCACTATTAAGACTCTGCAGAGTGTTCTTCCTTTCTATGGTAAGCAATAAACTCAGTTTTGTTTTATACACACATACACACACACACAAGCACAGATTAAACACATATATGCATGATTCAAAATTTATTGCTTTTAAAAAATAAATTATAATCCCTTTTGGAAAGGAGCCCTGATGATACAATGGTTAAGCACTTGGCTGCTAAATGAAAGGTCAGTGGTTCGAATCTACTAGCAATTCTGCAAGAGAAAAGACAGTGATCTGCTCCCATAAAGATTACAGTCTAGGAAACCTTATAGGGAAGATCTACTCTATCATACAGGGTCACAGTGAATCAGAACCAACTCAGTGGCAAACAACCAACAACAACTCCTTTTGGCATTTTCTTGGGAGATGGTATACAGATTTGACATGTCTTTAATGTTACTACTATGTTGTGTAGTTGTTAGGTGCCATTGAGTTGGTTCCAACTCATTGCGAACCTATGTGCAACAGAAGAAAACACTGCCCAGTCCTGCACCTTCTTACAGTCCTTAATGCTTGAGCTCATTGTTGCAGCCGCTGTGTTAATCCACCTCGCTGAGGGTCTTCCTCTTTTCCACTGACCCTGTACTTTGCCAAACATGATGTCCTTCTCCAGGGACTGATCCCTCCTGACAATGTGTCCAAAGTATGTATGACGCAGTCTCGCCATTCTTGCTTCTAAGGAGCATTCTGGCTGTGCTTCTTCTAAAACAGATTTGTTCGTTCTTTTGGCAGTCCATGGTATATTCAATATTCTTCGCTAGCACCACAATTCAAAGGCTTCAATTCTTCTTTGATCTTCCTTTTTCATTGTCCAGCTTTCACATGCATGTGATGCAATTGAAAATACCATGGCTTGGGTCAGGCGCAGCTTAGTCTTCAAGGTGATGTCTTTGCTTTTCAACGCTTTAAAGAGGTCCTTTGCAGCAGATTTACCCAATGCAATGTGTCTTTTGATTTCTTGACTGCTGTTTCCATGGCTGTTGATTGTGGATCCAAGTAAAATGAAATCCTTGACAACTTCAGTCTTTTCTCCTTTTCTCATGATGTTGCTCATTGGTCCAGTTGTGAGGATTTTTGTTTTCTTTATGTTGAGGTGCAATCCATACTGAAGGCTGTGGTCTTTGATCTTCATTAGTAAGTGTTTCAAGTCCTTTTCACTTTCAGCAAGCAAGGTTGTGTCATCTGTATAACACAGGTTGTTAATGAGTCTTTCTCCAATCCTGATGCCCCGTTCTTCTTCATATAGTCCAGCTTCTCGTATTATTTGCTCAGCATACAGATTGAATAGGTATGATGAAAGAATACAACCTGATGCACACCTTTCCTGACTTTAAACCAATCAGTATCCCCTTGTTCTGTCCATACTACTAATAAAATTATAAAGACATTGATTGCAAATAATAAAAATGTTTAATGTTTTAATTTGTCTTGATATTTTGCCTAAGCAGGAAATTATTGGTTAGGTTATGAAGTCTTACTTTCAAGGTTCATCCTTTAAGTATGATGGGGAATAAATTGCTGGACAAATGTTTATTTAAATTAAGTGTGAAAGGGATGGAAGTAATAGTAAATATGATCCATTAAGTCTTTTATTTTTTTAACTTATAAAAACAATATCTTTGCTCTTTTATAACTCCCCAACAATTTGAATCTATTCATCCCATCCCACATTTTCTTGAGATTCCCTCTTCCTCACCATCCCTCTGGGTTTACTTTTCAAAGGGTTTGGTAAAACATCACATTTGACTCCAATATAATAATTTTTTCCCTAGATAGAATAAACCTTTACAAATATTCCTGCAATGGATATGCTTTCAAAGACTGAGATGTTCTACAATTTTTTTGAAAATTTGAAGACATAGAAAAAACTAACTTTCATCTATTGGAAAAAACTACCTAATATTTAAAAAGAGGTTGTTTTTCTTTTGTATTGCTGAGAGATTCCAATAGTGTAGAATAGTGAGTTGAAGGTGTTTATTCCACAAAATTCTCATTACAGAAGGAAAAAATAAGGTCCAGATGAGATCTAATTCCATTTCTTGTTGAGTAACAAGCAGTTTTCACTTGCTCGGGTTTATGACATTGGAACTGTGTTGGCAGATCATGAGGTTTTTGGTGACATCAGTGAAAACAGACTTACATGGTTTTGGTTTATGCTCCAAGGCTCGTGAGCACATTCTTTGCCAGTGAGCCACACATGTGAAGCACACGGGCAGGTGAGTGTGACTGCATGGTTGCCTCTTTCTTTACCCATAGTTTATTCTTTCTATCGTACATTTGAGCATCTATTGAGCATGTTACTAAGTAGAACTAATCATCTAAATTACAAATACATTAGAAATGATATGGTTACACAAACAAATCCTTCTGGCATCTTTCTAGAAAACCCAAAATATTTGTTTATTTTCAAAATAGTACTGATTGTTAGAGAAAAAAAGTCTTAAGAAGAATACTTGACTAAGAAAGAACCTAATTGTTCATCCACAATAAACAGGGTACTTCATGTCTTAGAATGACTGGCTTAGACTTAGTAATTCTCTGCTAGTTGGTCTCTATGAATGTCTATGTCTTTCTCCTCCTCCATTTCCAGAAAGCTTATGCTACCTGTGCAATGCGTTTTTCTTCAAAACGGACAGGTAAAGGATAGAGAAGATATTTTTTTAAATAGATGATTTGTTTTCATTTTAAACGTCTTATAAATATCACTACTAAGTCTTAGGAGTCATCCAGCTGCAGGAAAGATTTTATATGAGAGATTATTTGGAAGATTTATTTTCTGTAATGCAAAAACTGAGATTCTTGTGAATCTCCAAATTAGTCTTGAAATTAGATGAGTGTGTCAGGTCTACAGCTTTTGATATCATACCTCTTCTCAAGACCAACACTCTGTTCTGTTTGAGGGTGCCTTTCAGAATCATCCAAATGGCTATTTCCCTTTTTAAGTTTTCAAATCAACAAGTATTTATTAACCCTATTTTGTTTGAATTACTCCAGGGAGTTTAAAAAATAAATGGAAGGTATGGTCACTATCTGTGATGAATACACTTTAAGGTGACCCCCAATGAGTCACAGCTTTGTATAAATTTCTTCCCTTGAGTACAAGTAGAACCGATGTCTTACTTGCTTCTAATCAATAGAGCATGGCAAAGGGACATCACTTTCTTGATTAGGTTATATATGTGGCAAATGTGAAGGGATTTTGAATATGTAATTAAAGTTCCAAACCAGTTTATTTCAAGTTATTCATAAAGGAGATTATCATTGGTGGGCCTGACATGATCAGATGAAAGCCCTTAAAAGTAGAACTCTAGTGTTCTATGAGACTCTCCCTTGAAGACTGTGAGCAAGTAAACTATCACATTAGTAGAGGGCCTGTGAGAGGGATAGATGCCCAGAAATTTTGGCCTACCCCTAGGAGCCAAGTGTGGGTGATAGCAAGAAAATAATGACCTCAGTCCTGCAATCACAAGGAACTGAATTTTGCTAACAACAATGTGAGCTTGGAAGAGGACCACCAAGCTCCAGAAAGGAACACAACCTGACTAACACTTTGATTATAGGTTTATGAGACACTGAGCTTAGGAACCAGCTAAGCTGTGCCCAGATTTCTGACCCATAGAAAATGTGAGGTAATGAGAATTGTTCTAGGTTTGTGGTAATTTGTTACACAGCAATAGAAAACAAATACAGTGTCTTTGGACCATTCTTTAAGCTATCTCTATAGCCCCAACTTGGATTTAAAATAATGTAACTTGGATTTAAAATAATGTAAATAGACATAGGACAGATTAGGAAATAAAACAGGTTACCGGTAATAAATCTGAAAATGGATCACACAGACACACACGCACACACAACAGTTAAATCATCAATGTGTTTAACAAGTTCTGCAGAGGAAAAAAAATGAGGGTGAAAAATTCATCATGTGAGTGCATTCTGAAAACTGATTGTTTCTTGAAATAGTTTTGTTCTATATGGACCTGAAATGACTGTTGGTTCAGGTTCATTTGATTAACATCCACAGTTTCTATTTGTCAAGTTGTCTTCTTGCTCTTATTGCTACTACCTTTGAAAATCTTGGATTCTTTTCGACTTTGAGCCAGAAGATATTAGAGATTTTACTTTAATTCCTCAGTGCTTATGGTATAGATTTTCTGGAAAGCTAACCTATAATTCTTAAAAGGGTAGACATACTTATTGAGCAATAATGCTTTAGATATTAAATATTTTATGACCACACTGAATACCAGACCAATTCATGGAAGCTATCAGTTTTCTATGAGGAAAAACTTAGAAAGTAAAAATCACCTTTGTTACTATTTATTCTTTTTGGAAAAATTAAGAGCATGATTATATCTTGGTGATCATAAAATTTTTTACCCAACTGGGACACATTGTGAATTAAGGGGGGAACAATTGAAAATCAAGCTAGAACAATAAGGGCATACCAGGACTGCCCTCAGCAAATCAGACTTTTGGCTACTCTTGTTACAAAGTAACAATAATAAATAAATAAATGTTATCTTATAATTTATTTATTATTATTACCTAATGGTATAGTGGTTAAGAGCTATGGCTGCTAACCGAAAGGTAGGCAGCTTGAATCCACTAGGAGCTCCTTGGAAGCTCTATGGGGCAGTTCTACTCTCTCCTGTAGGGTCGTTATGAGTCAGAATCAACTTGACGGCAACGGGTTTGGTTTTTGTTATAAGGTAATTTCCAGATAACAAATACGGTGATGTATTTATGTTCATTTGGCTTTCTTTGGAGATTTGTTATTTACAATTAATTCTCACTCACACACACACATACACAGTTTGACCTAAAAGAATGTCATAGATTATTCTAAATGTATTTAAATTCCAACTGAAAAAGCCAATGTTTCATGATCTAATTTTAGGTGCCTTATTAAAACCTATCTGTTCACATATATCCTGACTTCATTTCTCTTGTTTCTTTGCCTATTGCCCTAAACATATTCTACTTAGCTCATTCTATATGAGCTCATTCTATATGAGCTAAGCTATTCTGTATCTGTAACTGCTCTTCCTTTTTGCTCTTTCTATCTGAGCGGCAGCGTGGTGCAGGAATGAAAACACTCATGCTGTATGGTGACTGCCTTCATTCAAATCTTGGCTCTACCATTTGTGCTTTGGACCACATAATTAATCTTGCTGTGCCTTAATTTTTTTTACTTGTAGAGTTTTTCACCTGTAGGAATAAAAATGTTGATTTAAAACATACCTACCACAGAGATTGTTGTGATATAATGTTGAACACATAGTTAAGCACTCAATAAATGTTAACAATTTTTTTCCTGTTAATAAAAGTCCCAATCAGGCCTATTCACTTAGGCTTTAAAGTGCAACAAAACTTTTTCTATAACTAGAAAAATAAAATTAACTCATGCTAAAAATTAACTTCCTAACTTAAGAGGAATCCTCTTTGGCATTCAATAGTAATCTTTCTCTTTTAGACTTTGCTAAGTTCAGTGAGGAATGTGACAATATGCTGTTAATGATGATATCACTAAATAAACATTGGCCATAATTAAGTATAGGTTTAATTAAATATTTAAATCTGAAAAATAGCATTCTACATTGAATAGCTTAAGATATAAACTGGTATTCTCTCTTCTTCACCTCAAGTAGTTATCTCAAGGTGTTATATTTGAATTGAAACATTAGTTAAGCAGGTATAAATGAAAAGTCTCTAAGACCTTAATCAGTTCTCAAGGAAATGATTTTAGAACAAAGGATTTTTGGCAATGGAAAAATGTCTGCAAGTTAAAGCCAAAACATACTTCCGTGCCTTTGGTCTTTAGAGACTAAGATTCCAACAGGATTAACCGACTGGAGTTCTAAGCATAGTATGGCATATGGCTTTTGGAAGGTGAATGTGTTTCCCATGAAAAAGACTTTGGGTGACTGTATGGTAGAAATTTAATAACCCTGGCCAGAGAATGTTTGCTATGATTCATTTTGCTAATTTTGTACATCAGCTCAAATTTTCCATTAAACTAAGCAAAGATCCAGGTTACTCAGTTACCAAAATATCCAGTTTTGTATTTCCAGAAAAAAAAAAAAAAGCAAAGGAGAAACAAAGGTGATTCTTCAGATGTGAGTCAAATTATCTCTCAATATTTTGGAAAGGTGAGTCATCTCTTGGATCTATTGTTTTTAGTCACATCATTCGCTTTGGAAAAAAATAATGATGACATGAAACATAAACACAGCAAAATTATCTTCAGAAAAAAAGTTGAATGAATACATTTTCCCTCTCTATGTATCCTCTTCTTTCCTCCCGCCTTTCTTCCCTCCTTTCTTCCCTCCCTCCCTCCCTCCCTCCTTTCCTTCTTTCCTTCCTTCCTTTCTTCTTTCCCATTTGTTGGTGAGCTTCAAGAATCTCAAATAAGAAGCTATTACACAGAATAAAAAATAGGTTGATCAATGACTCTTGGTAACAAGCTGCACACCTACAGAACAACATGAACTAGAGAACCGAGTGATTCTTCAAAACTATATACAATGCAAATAGCTCAAGCAGAAAATTCAGACCACACCTCTTCTTCTAGAGATATGTTGGATGATCCTTCACTCTTTGCTTCACTTAAATAGCATAATCTTAGACCTCATAAAGGGTACTTAAACTTTACTATATATTCTTCTTTGATGTCTTGCCTGGGATCTAAATTCATTTCTCAGCTCTCATTTAGGTAGCTCCCCACAGACACTTCAGATTTTACATGCCAACCCAATAGCCGTTGCCCATCTGGTCATACCTACTCGGCCCTCTGTAATAAGCTATGGCTAACAGAGTCACAGTCTACTCCATAGTACAAGCTACATAATTTTACACCTTCTAGGACAATCATGGAAACCCTGATGGCATAGTGGTTAAGTATTATGGGTGCTAATCAAAAGATCGGCAGTTTGAATCCACCAGATGCTCCTTGGAAACTCTATGGGGCAGTTCTGCTCTGTCCTATAGAGTCGCTATGAGTTAGAATCGACTCCATGGCAAAGAGTTTGGGTTTAGGACAATCACAATGCTCATTAGCAAAGTAAAGACTGAAAATTTCTATGATTTAAAAAAAAAATTGACTTTATTTCATCCATGGCTCTGCAACAACAGATATTTGTTTCATGCAGCACCAATTAACACTTCACCAGAGTAAAAAATCGAAACCCTCATAGTGTTCTGTAAAGTCCTATACAATCTGACTCCTGTTATCTCTGACCTCATCTTCTCCATCTTTCCCCTCACTCATACCTTTCCAACCACACTAGGCTCTTTACTGTGAGCTAGTTCTAATTCACACCAAGGCTGGAGGCTTAGCCTACTCATAGGTTATCCTGGGACAATAATCCCAAGAGAACTTGAAGATCAATTCAATACTGTGAGGCATATAAAACTGCCAGAACAATATCTAACCTCAGTATGATGTTTGTAATCCCTTTGAGTATTTATTTGCTTATAAACCACAACTCTGCTGATTTTAAAAATGATAATTGTTCATTTCTTAAGGTATGTATCAAAGGGTCTCTCTTTGCCATTATGTTGTGGATGCCATTGTTTTGTAGATGTCATTATTTTTTAGATGAAGTTAATCTAAATATCTGAAACAGGTAGTAAATTGCAAAGTTGTTAAGACTTTTCTATAATGGAGTCTTTAATCATTACATGCTAGAACATCTAATAAATTCAAATTACTGTAATATAGGCAGTAGAGATAACAAAATGGTTCAGAGCGTTATGTTTGAATCCAGATTACTACGCACAAATTTTGGTTCTGCCATTTACTCATTGTGTAATTTTGGTCAAGACACCTCTTTCAGCGGCAGTTACCTTGTATGTAAACCAGGAATAAAAATTGACCTTTTCTGGTAGGAATGATGTATCAGTGAAAATAGAATAGGTTAGTGGTTCTCAAACTTAAGCATACATGAAATCACCTGAAGGATATGTTAAAATAGATTCCTGGGCTCTTTCCCAGAATCTGTAGGTCTGGGTTTAGACCCAAGGATTTGCATTTCTAAGAAATTTTCAAATGTTTGTGGTCCAGAACCACAGCTGAGAACCACTGGCCTAGAATATACTGCAGTAAAAAAAGCAACTCAAAATTTCAGTGTCTTATAATAACAGAAGTTTATTTCTGGTTCATGTTGCGCAAACATTGTAGTCTGCAGAGGGACTCTGGTCAGCATTGTCACCCAAGAGCCCAGACTGACGGAGGCTTCCTGGTCATTACAGAGGGGAAGAGAACATGGTGAATCATGGACTGTCTCTTAATAATTCTGATTGCAATGCACACTAAACTTGTAATTTTCTTACTAGGTGACTTTTCAAGTGGGATGTGCTATGTTCTGACACCTGTTTTGGCAAACATGGGTAGAGTAGTAGTCAGATGTCATGAGGGAAGATGGTTCTCATTTTCACTCTGACTTTGAGAAATAACACTCTCATTTTTATTTCCCTTATGTCATCCTGAACTGATTTTAGTAACCCCCAGCTCTTCATTCCATACAAATCCTGCTTCTAGGAATTTTTCCAACATCAGTTTCTTGATTTCATTTCTTCGAACTTGCCTATTCCGTTGGTGACATAATAGCTAAGAATTATTAATCAGGGCATTGTTTTGAGTGTTTTCCCTACATCCTCTTCTTTAATTACCAAATCTCTTATCACCCTCATATTATAGATAAAGAAACTGAGGTCCAGAGGCCCTTTGACTTTAAGCTAGTAATTGTCCTCCGTAGCATTTGATGCTCCCTTGCTTTGAGCCCTCCTTCAATTTGTGGATTCCATGTGCTATAGCCCAGAGTTCACACCAGGCACTCCTCTGCCTAGTCTGGCTCCTGGAAAGGAGATTCAGACTAGTATGATAAAAATGCCTGCTGCAGCACTATTCACAATAGCCAAAAAGTGGAAACAACCTAAATGCCTGTCAACAGGTGAACAGATACACAAAATGTAGTATACGCAAACCAGGGCTGAGCCCCAGGTTCAAGCTTCTGCTGAGAATTTGCATTTCCACTCTAGATATACAGAATCAGAATCTTCAGTTTAACAAGATCCCCAGGTGATTACAATTCTGATTTAATATATCTGGGGTGGAAATGCAAATTCTCAGAAGGGGTTCTAATTGAAATGAATCAGTTCGAAGCCCTAACACAAACAGTGGAATTTCACTCAGCAGTAAAGAGAAACGGAGTCCTGATATGTGCTCCAAGATGGATTAATCTTGAAAACATTATGCTGAGTGAAACAAGTCAATCACAAAAAGGCACATATTGTGTATTATCACTTATATGAAATATCTAGAATAGTCAAATGTTTAGAGACCAAAGTTTGTTAGTGGTTACTAGGGACGGGAGGGAAGAGGGAGGAGGGAAGCACTGTTTAGGAAGCATTGATTTTTTGTTTATGGTGATGGAAAATCTGGCAATGGATATTGGTGATAGTTACACAACATGATTAATGTAATTAGTGTCATTAATTGTACATGTAAAAAATCTTCAATTGACAAATGTTGTACTATATGTACCTTTACAACAACAACAATAATAAAAGGCTGCTTCTATTTGCTTCTCAAATATGTTGGAGAGCTACAATTTGTTACAAATATTTTCATGTGAGTATTGCAAACTTTTCAAAAATGTGTAGCAACCAGGGAATTGTTTTCTCCTATCTTGTCTTCATGCAACCTTGATTCCTTGGTGCTTGTGCTCACTAAATTCTAGCATGGATCAGTTTTCCCTAAGTCCCCCCCTCCCTTCCTTTTAAATGTCACTTTATAAAGACTGGAAGGTATAGTGCAAGAACAGAGGTTTTAGAGCCAGATAAACCTGGGATCAAATCATTGCCCCACCTAGATGTGGGACTTTGAGGAGGATATCTGATTGCTCTAGGCTTAATTTTTGTTTGTAAAATGAGAACAATAGCAACTGCCTCAAAGAAATCCATTTTAGGTAAAGCATCACTTTTCTGGACTGCAGGGGCCTGCTGGATAATCAAGCAGAAGGCAGCTGGACCAGTAAGAGATTATGCAAGTGTCATTAATTAATGAGATATGTGAGTCTGTTCTTTACAGTTTTTTCAGCTTATTTGTGCTGCCAAAAGATGAGTTCTCAGTCTCTAGAGACTGGGATTAGTAGCATGAAGAATGTGAAGTGATCCTTCTTTTCTAGCAAGACTATTTTTCATCTCTGCTCAAATAGCCAAGCTGATTTACTTCATAGTTCTAGATTTGCTTTCATACTATCTGATTATTTCTTTTTCAGTTTACAAATATGCATCATGAATTATGTGTGCCTTAGCATTCTCTTCAGTACTACTATGGATACAAGAAAATTAACACTCATGGTTCCCACTGCTAGTGGGGTTACATGCTAATTGAGATAAAGACAATACTCCAGAAACAACTCTAGAAAAATTCAAGATTATATGATATACAATATCAGATTGTGGGTATAGTCATATATCTATAGTGTACAACTGGGGCTTTTCTTGCCCTGGATTTGGGAGGATTTATCACGTGGATACTCTATAAGGAGCTTTGTATTATCTGGAGGATATGTTTACAAAATACAGAAGGGGTGGATTTCTGTTATCTCACCCTTCAGACACATGCCAGGTGGGTCTTATCAGAAAACTGGATTAAGATAGGGAGGAGTACGTAAATATCTGTTCCAGAAGCTAAACCCTCAATGTTAAACAAAGCCTTTTAAAATATGTTCCTTTCTCTTATTCATTCTCCAAAATGCTGCCAGCAAAGTCTTTTAAAAATGCAAATATGAGCATTCTTTCATCTGGTTTAAACTTTTGATAGCTTCCTTTGTTTTTAGGGGAAACCCTGGGGGTATAGTTGTTAAGAGCTACAGCTGCTAAACAAAAGGTCTGTAGTTTGAATCCACCAGGAACTCCTTGGAAACCCTATGGAGCAGTTCTACTCTGTCCTATAGGGTCACTATGAGTCAGAATCGGCTCGACAGCAATGGGTTTGGTTTAGTCATCTAGTGCTGCTATAACAGAAATACTACAAGTGGATGGCTTAAATAAAGAGAAATTTATTCTCTCACAGACTAGTAGGCTAGAAGTCCAAAATGAGGGCATCAGCTCCAGGGAAAGCTTTCTCTCTCTGCCAGCTTTGGAGGAAGGTCCTTATCATGAATCTTCCCCTGCATTTCTCAGCACAGGGACCCCAGGTACAAAAGACACACACTTCTCCTGGCACTACTTTCTTGGTGGTATGAGGTCCCCATGTCTCTTTGCTTGCTTCTCTATTTTATATTTCAAAAGATTAAGACACAGTCTAATCTTGTAGATTGAGTCCTACTTCATTAATATAACTGCCTCTAATCCTGCCTCATTAACATCATAGAGGCAGGATTTACAACACACAGGAAAATCACATCAGATGACAAAATGTTGGACAATCACATAATACTGGGAATCATGGCCTAGTCAAGTTGACAGATATTCTGGGGGGACACAATTCAATCCGTAATACCTATATGCATTTTTTTGTCTGTTTTATTGTTGACCTGTCCCATTAGAACACCAGCTCTAAAGGGGGTGTTTGGCTCATTGCTTTATCCCCATTGCCTGTGACTATTTTTTATACACGTTTACACCTCCAAAAATATGTGTTGAATGACTGAATGAAGCATGACTTATTTATGATTACTTTGTCAGAAGAGACCTGAATATGGATGATACATTTTTTAAAAGCCAGATTTTCGTAAACAGAACCCCTCTCCCCAAAAAAGCTTAGGATGTCAAGGATTTCGCTTTTCTTTCCCTATCTGCCACATTTTAAGAGAACTCTTTTAGTCTCCAATAAAACTTCCCACAGGGTCAGAAACAGGAACAAAAACATACCCCTAGGCATATTTTAGTGCTTAGAGTTAGGGATTCTACAAGCAGTGATCTGTTCCATTAGTATTATTTTACCTGATCTCAAATCTACAAGTATTTTGTAGATACTTTGTTGAGTATGTTGGAAGCACAGAAGGAAAAAATGGAGCAGATATCAAGAGAAAGGCAGAGGTAAGACAAAGTGAGACTATTTTCCTGAAATTATTCTTGTTATCTTTTATATTTCTAGCCTTAGCGCTATTCAAGGCTCAATGCATTCTTATCCTTGGATCCTGTGAGCCAGCCTGCATGCTTGTCTTAGTTTGGGTTTTTCATATGTAGACTTTAAGGGATGGATTCATGAAAAAGTAATTTCAGATGTGTTTTCAAAAAAATAAGGAAGCAGGGTAAATGAGATAGGAAGGGAAGGGGGGTGTGATAGAAACCAAAGCTCGACAGTGGATAACTCTAGCCTAACATGGCAACTAACAGCATCAACAAAAACAACATCTCAGTGGAGTTCTAGAGGCAACATTGGTCATCCTTTAGAGTTTTCCTAATCATGGAGTAAAGGAGTTAGGGTGTTTCTACCTACACATCTGCCAGTCATTAAGAGTTGCCCTTAAAAGGACCCAAATTCTCAGGGAATTTCAGCTCTCTACTTGTAGTTGAGGGAAACTCTTGAACAAAGATACCAGTATCAAATGTTGTGAGTGGAAACACACCAGGAGCTGGTGTGACGGACAATGGCGTATAGGTCCAAAGGAGTGTGGACAGAGCACTGACAGCATCAGCTGTCATTTAAATCCTTAAATTTAAATCCTTAAAATTTAATCCTTAAATTTCGCTTTTTTTTTTCCCCAGCTATCTGAAGTTTGTTTTCTGTAACCTCCGACCAAAAAAAGCATAAAAGAACATCATGACATTGTCAGGGTGTCTTTACATGAAGCACTTTGGCTGCAGTGCAGAGAATGAATCAAAAGACTACCAAGTTTGCAGACAGACCAGATAGGACACCATTGAAGAAACCCATTGGCTAATTATTTTATTTATTCATTCAGCAAATATTATTTAAACATTATGTACTGATTGATAGGGAGGAAGAATGAATAACACAAAAAAAGTTTTAGACTTGGCAGATATTTTGTCTAATGAAGGCAGTGGAACAAGTTGTGAGAAAATTGTAATTGAGTATGATGAGAAATCTGTGCTTTGGAAAAACATTTGAAGGTATTCAACTTGCACCTGAGTGTTAAGGAAACGTTCCTTGGAGAAAGCGATGTGGAATCAAGATCCTAAAGAAGGGAAAGAATCACGATGGCCTAGAAAACTGCAATATAAAAGAATAGAAGTGAATTCACCTGAAAGATACTAAAGAGGTAGAATCAACAGGCCATGGTGATGTTTGGATACTAGAGGTTTTCCACTTGTTTGGCTAAGTGTTGTTGTTAGGTGCTGTCAAGTTGGTTCCGACTCATAGCAACCCTGTGTACAACAGAATGAAACACTGCCCAGTCCTGCGCCATCCTCAAAATCATTGCTGTATTTGAGCTCATGTTGCAGCCACTGTGTCGGTCCATCTTGTTGAGAATCTTCCTCTTTTTCACTTAATCTCTACTTTACCAAGTATGATGTGCTTCTCCACGGACTGGCCACATCCAAAGTACATGAGACAAAGTCACTGCATCCTACCTTCTAAGAAGCATTCTGTCTGTATTTCTTCCAAGACACATCTGTTCATTCTTCTGGCAGTCGTTAGTATATTCAATATTCTTCACCAACTCCACAATTCAGATGCACCAGTTCTTCTTCAGTCTTCCTTATTCATTGTCCAGCTTTCACATGCATGTAAGGCAATTGAAAATACATTGGCTTGGGTTAGGCACAACTAAGTCCTCAAAGTGACATCTTGGCTTTTCAAAACTTTAAAAATATTTTTTGCAGCAGATTTGTTTAATGCAATACTTCATTTGATTCCTTGGCTGCCGTTTCCATGGGTGTTGATTGTGGATCCAAGTAAAATTAAATCCTTCACAATTTCAATCTTTTCTCCATTGATCACGATTTGCTTATTGGTCCAGTTGTGAGGATTTTTGTTTTCATTATGTATTTCATTTCATAATCCATAATGAAGTCTGTAGTCTTTGATCTTCATTAGTAAGAGCTTGAAGTCCTATTTACTTTCAGCAAGCAAGGTTTTGTCATCTGCATATTGCAGATTGTTGATGAATCTTCCTTCAATCCTGATGTAGCATTCTTTTTCATGTAGCCCAGCTTCTTGGATTATTTGTTTAGCTTACAGACTGAATAAGTGTAGTGAAAGAGTACAACTCTGATGCATGCCTTTCCTGATTTCAAATGATACAGTATCCCCTTGTTCTGTTCGAGTGACTGCCTCTTGGTCTATGTATAGGTTCTACAAGAGCACAATTAAGTGTTCTGGAGTTCCTGTTCTTTGCAATGTTATCTGTAAATTGTTGTGATCCACACAGTCAAATGCCTTTGCATAGTCAATAAAACATACGTAAAAGTTTTTTCTGGTATTCTCTGCTTTCAGCCAAGATCTATCTGATATCTGCAATGGTATCCCTGGTTCAACATCCTCTCCTGAATTCAGCTTGAATTTCTAGCAGCTCCCTGTTGATGTACTGCTGGAACTGCTTTTGAATGATCTTGAGCAAAATTTTACTTGAGTGTGATATTAATTATGTCATATAATAATTTCTACATTCTGTTGGAGCACCTTTCTTTGGAATGAGCACAAATACTGATCTTTTCCAGTTGGTTGGCCAGGTAGCTGTATTCCAAATTTCTTGACATAGATGAGTGAGCCCTTCCAGTGTTGCATCCATTTGTTGAAACATCTCAATTGGTATTCTGTCAATTGCTGGAGCCTTGCTTTTTGCCAATGCCTTCAGGGCAACTTGGACTTCTTTCTTCAATACCACTCGTTCTTGATCATATAGATACCTCCTGAAATGGTTTAATGTTGACCAGTTCTTTTTGGTACAATGACTCTGTGTATCCTTCCCATTTTCTTTTGATGCTTCCTGTGTCATTCAATATTTTGCCCACAGAATTCTTCAATATTTCAACTTAAGGCTTGAATTTTTTCTTCAGTGTTTTCAGCTTGAGAAATGCTGAACACATTCTACTTTTTTGGTTTTCTAACTCCAGGTCTTTGCACATTTCATTATAATACTTTACTTTGTTTTCTGGAGCTTCTCTTTGAAATTTCTGTTCAGCTCTTTTACTTCATCTTTTTTTTCTGTTCGCTTTAGCTACTCTGCATTCGTTAGCAAGTTTCAGAGTCTCTCCTGACATCAATTTTGATCCCTCCTTTCTTTCCTGTCTTATTAATGATCATTTGCCTTCTTCTTGTATGATGTCCTTGATGTCATCCCACTACTCATCTGGTCTTCGGTCATTAGTGTTCAATGGGTCAAATCTATTTTTGAGGTGGTCTGTAAATTCAGGTAGAATATACTCTAGATTGTACTTTGGCTGTCATAGAGTTGTTCTAATTTTCTTCAGCTTTAACTTGGATTTGCCTGTTTGTAGTTGATTGTCTGTTACACACTCGGCCTCTGAACTTGCTCTGATTGATGATATTGAGCTCCTCCATTGCCTCTTTCTGCAGTTATAGTCAGTTTGATTCCTATGTATCCATCTGGTGAGATCCACATATATATTCACCATTTACATTGTTGAAAAAAGGTATTTTCAATGAATAGGCCATTGGTCTTACAAAATTCTGTCATGGTATCTTGAGAGTCCTTTCTGTAACCAAGGCCATATTTTCCTACTACTGGTCCTTTTTCTTTGTTTCCAATTTTTGCATTCCAATCACCAGTAATTGTCAGTGTGTCTTGATTACATGTTTTATCAACTTCAGAGTGTAGAAATTGGTAAAAATCTTGAATTTCTTTATTTTTGGCATCAGTGTTTTGTGTGTAAATTTGAATAATAGTTTTATTAACTGGTTTCCCTTGTAGGTGTATGGACATTATCCTATCACTGAGAGTGTTAGACTTCATGATAGATCTTGCAATGTTCTTTTTGACTATGAATGTGATGCCAGTCATCTTCAATTTGTCATTCATGGCATAGTAGATGACATAATTGTCCAATTCAAAATGCTGAATACAAGTCCATTTCAACTCACTAATGCCTAGGATATTGATCTTTATGCAGTCCATTTCACTTTTGATGACTTCCAATTATCCTAGATTCATACTTCATACATTGCATTTTTTCTGATTATTAATGGATGTTTGCAGCTGTTTCTTCTCATTTTAAGTTGTGCCACATCAGCAAATGAAGGTCCCAAAAGCTTGACTCCATCCATGTCATTAAGGTTGGCTCTACTTTGAGAAGGCAGCTCTTCCCTAGTCATATTTTCAGTGCCATCCAACCTGAGGGGCTCATCTTCCAGCACTATATCAGACAGTGTTCCGGTGCTATTCATTAGGTTTTCACTGGCCAATTTTTTCAGAAGTAGAGTACCAGGTCTTTCTTCAAGCCAGTTTAGTCTGGAAGCTCCTCTGAAACTTGTCCACCAAGTAACTGCTAGTATTTGAGACACTGGTGGCACAGCTACCATCATCATAGCAACACTCAAGCACCACAGTACAACAAACTGAGAGATGTGTAAAAACCAGCTACTTCTACACAATTCAAACCCAAAATTTTAATGACTAACATGGCTGTCTTGGTTTTCTAGTGCTTCAATAGCAGAAATACCACAAGTGGATGGCTTTGAGAAACAGAAGTTTATTCTTTCACAGTCTAGTAGGCTAGATGTCCGAATTCAGGGTGCCAGCTCCAGGGGAAGGCTTTCTCTGTCTGTTGGCTCTTGAGGAAGGTCCTTGTCATCAATCTTCCCCTGGTCTAGTTGCTTATTAGTGCAAGGACTCCAGGTCCAAAGAACATGTTCTGCTTGTGGCACTACTTTCTTGGTGGTATGAGTTCCCCCTGTCTCTCTGTTTGCTTCTCTGTTTTGTATTTCAAAAGAGATTGACTGGAGATAAAACCTAATCTTGTAGATTGAGCCCTGCCTCTACTCCTGCCTCACAAACATCATAAAGTAGGGTTTACAACACATAGGAAAATCACATCAGATCACAAAATGGTGGACAGTCACACAATACTGGGAATCATGGTCTAGCCAAGTTGACACACATTTTGGGGGGACACAATTCAATCCATAATAATGGCTGATATGTTACTCTTCCAAATAATAACAACACTTTAAAAGTTGTGTTTCTAACGTAATAACCCAAAGGAATCAATAATGGTTGTTATTTTATTCATTGAGGGAAGCTTTGATGACAAATCTGGCCAAATATGCAACCAGTCAGATAACACTGGCCTAATTTGTTTTTGCTGCTCTTTAAATAAAGAAAGTTGTTAAGGAAGATATGGTCTGTAAGGGATGAGCTGACTTTCCCCAACATTTTATGGTGTTGTTTGCTAAGCTTAAATGGTAAGCTTTTGTGTAGAAGTTAATTGTGCACTTATAAATGTTATGTAAATGTTTAAATAATTTTCGACTCAGTATATAGTAAAATTAGGCCATGGAAGTTGTCTTAGTCATCTAGTACTGCTTTAACAGAAATGCCACAAGTGGATGGCTTTAACAAATAGAAATGTATTCTCTCACAGCCTGGGAGGCTAGAAGTCCATATTCAGGGTGTCAGCTAGAGGGGAAGGCCTTTTCTCTATGTTGGTTCTGTGGGAAGGTCCTTGTTATCAATCTTCCTGTGATATAGGAGCTCCTCCACTCAGGAACCTCTAGTCCAAAGGATGTTCTCTGCTCCTGGCATTGTATTCTTAGTGGTATGAGTTCCCCCAGTCTCTGCTCACTTTTCTTTCCTTTTTTCTCTTGTAAGATAAAAGTGGTACAGGTCACACCCCAGGGAAACTCCCTTTATATGGGATCAGAGATATGACCTGAGCAAGGGTGTTACATCCCACCCTAATCCCCTTCAACATAATCCAATCTTGTGTCATTAATCACAGCAGAGATTCAGATTTATAACAAAAACAAAAATTATATCAATCACAAAATCAGCCACAAAATACTGGAAATCATGGCCTAACTAAGTTGATGCATATTTTGGGGGGACACGATTCAATTATGACAGAAGTAAATATTGAAATTGGAGTTAATGTTTGAAACAGAAAAAGATTAGAGAACCTCTAGCACAACTTTGGAATTATGTTTTAATTATATGTATCTGAATTGACATGTCCTAATCATTCCTTTCAAGTCCTTGGAATGTTCCCAAACCCTCCAAGAGGCTTCTGGCCATTGTGCAGGCATGAACACATTCAAAATACTATTGCCAAGTGACACATTGTTTGGAAATGATGAGTTATATTCACTTGTCTTTCTATGCTCCCTCCATTCCCCAACATATGGGTGATGTGCAAATCTACTCTTCCCTCTATTCAGAAAACTTTTCTTTTGGTGTGAGTGTGGGAGGAACAGCAATTTTCTTCTTATGGTGAACTGCTCTTCACCTATTTTGATTATGTAATTCAAGTGTGGGTATCCATCCTCAGTACTGGTACTGAATACTCAGGACTTCAGCTATAGCTGGTTGTCTTAGGAGTTGGAATGTGACCTAATCTATGTGTATCAGAGTCCTCTACGAAAATTTAGAAAACTGAAACTGGGAAAAAGATTTAGCTTCTCTTTGATGATGAAAGGCATGTGAAATGTGGGACATGGTTGATGCCTATTTCCAGATTCACGGAGAAAATCTGTCTTGGAGAAAGAAATCAGCAAGCAGCAGAAACAAGAGGTGCAAGAGAGCCCTAATTGGTTGCAATTACACAAAATTCCTTTTTTGCCTCAGTTAGTTTGAGGAGTTGGTCTTCTTTTATTTGCAAAAACAAAAACAAATAAAAAACCAATGCTGTCATGAAGGGACATCTACCTTGTGGAAGTGGATGGTTGAAACTGTGTAGACTAACTTTATGAAAAGGCTGTATAATACTGACCTAAGGAGTTGCTCTAGGAAAAACAGATTTCACCTGAAGGCAAACAAGCTGGTTTTTCTGCATTTATTCCTTACCTACAAGTTTGGAACTCATGAGAATTTTGTATTAGTTATCTAGGGCTGCTAAAACAGAAATGCCACAAGTGGATAACTTCAACAAACAGAAGTTTATTCTCTCACAGCCTAGCAGGCTAGAAGTCCAGATTCAGGGCATCAGCTCGAGGGGAATGCTTTTTTGTCTCTCTGTCAGTTCTGGGGAAAAGTTCTTGTCATCAATCTTCCCTTGGTCTAGAAGGTTCTCCACACAAGAATCCCAGGTCCAAAGGATGGGCTCTGCTCCTGGTGCTGCTTTCTTGGTGGTATGATGTCTCTGCTCACTTCTCTTTTATAGATCAAAAGAGATTGCTTAAGACAAAGCCTAATCTTGTAGATGGTGTCCTGCCTTATTAACATAACTGCTGCTAATCCCATCTCATTAACATCACAGAGATAGAATTTATAACACATTGGAAAATCACATCAGATGTCAAAATGGTGGATAATCACACAATGCTAGAAATCATGGCCTAGCCAAACTGACAGGTATTTTGGGGGGACACAATTCAATTCATGACATTTCACCCTTTGGTCCCCCAAAATTCATGTCCTTGCCACATGTAAAACACATTCACCCATCATATCATAGCAAAGGTCTCAATTTAAACTCCATGTCCAAAATCCAAGAATTCTTCTTCATCTGTGAAATCTAGACTACAAGTTATCTGCTTCCAAAATACAACGGTAGAGCAGGCACAAGCTGGACATGTCCATTACAAATGGGAGAAATTGGAGGGAAAGAAGGGATAAGAGGCACCAAGCAAATCAGCAGAACACATTACATTAGCCCGCAAGGCTTGAAAATAATCCTCTGTTCTCTGAGATCATTTACACAGTGGCCCTGCCCTCCAGACTCTAGACATTGGCCACATTCTCCAGATTCTGAGTGGAGGCCCCACAGCCCTGGGCTTCAGCTCTCTCTTCCAGCCTCACTGGAATGGCAACACTGCTCCCTAGGTTTTGAGCAGCCTCATTCTCCTAGTCATCTGAGCTGTGACTCCACGCTTTGAGACTGAGGCAACTGTGCTTGCTGTATACCTTGTCTCTTCACCGTCTTCTTCCTGATTCTTTGGCCTCCCAGTTCCTCAGACCTTGTCACCTGCATCTGCCCTGCTGGGGCAAGTGTTTCAAAGCTCTGTAGCTCTGCCAAGAAGTGTCTGGAGGCACACCACTCCACCAGTAAACTTCTGCCAGAAGTCTCTCATCTCTCTTGCTCTGTTGGTCAGGAAGTCTAGCTCCACTGTTAAGTGCTTGGAGGCACCTTACACTGCCAGGGATCCTCTGGTGAAAAGGCACTCAGCTCTCTCACTCTGTGAGCCAGTTACAGCTCTGTGTCTTACTGGTCTCCTGGTTCTGCTCCTGCTGGTTCTCCACTGCCAGTTCTCTGGTGCTGCTGCATCATCTCCAGTGTAAAGGCTCTCCTGAATTCCTTCTGAGCCCTCAACGGAATTTTCTTTGACATCCATAATTCCACCAACAGTCTCTTCAAGGCAATCTAGGCTCCCATTATTGGGGACTTTAAAGTTCTTCCAGCTTCTATCCATTCACAGATTCAAAACTGCTTCCATATTTTAGGTATTTATTACAGCAGCACCCCACTCCTGGTACCAAATTTTGTCTTAGTTATCTAGTGCTGCTACAACAGAAATACCACAAGTGGATGGCTTCCACAAACAGGAGTTTAGTCTCTCACAGTCTAACAGTCTAGAAGTCCAGATTCAGGGCATCAGCTCCAGGGGAAGGCTTTCTTTCCCCGTCAGCTCTGGGGGAAGGTACTAGTCATCAATCTTCCCTTGGTCTAGGAAGTTCTCCATGAAGGAACCCCAGGTCCAAAGGATGCACTCTGTTTCCAGTGCTGTTTTTTGCAGTATGAGGTCCCATTTCTCTCTGCTTGCTTCTCTCTTTTATATCTCAGAAGAGATTGGCTTAAGACACAACCCAATCTGGTAGATTGAGCCCTGCCTCGTTAACATAACTTCTGCTAATCCCATCTCATTAACGTTATAGAGATAGAATTTACAACACATAAGGAAATCCATCAGATGTCAAAATGATGGACAATCACACAATACTAGGAATCATGGCCTAGCCAAGTTGACTGATATTTTTGTGGGACACAATTCAATCCATGACAGGTTGTGAATGCAAAATCAAGTTATTTAATTTTGATTTAGAGACTAGATCACTGCATAAATTAGGTAATTTATTTATTGGCCCTTTGCCTTAGTGTCCATAATGATAAAATCAGAGGTAAATAATGTTGAGTGTATAGATATGACTCAATTTAAGTATTAAACAAGTTTTAGAGCTTTTACAAATCTCTCTTTCTATAGCACTTTTGATATGCATAATTTAAAACAGTATTTTCTAAAGGAGATGTACCATTTAGATTTATGGTAATGTACCATTAGATTTATAATTCTATCATAATGACTGATGAGAGTTGTTAGAATGAAACAGCAGTTTAATAAAGATTCAAAAAATAAACACATTTATTACACAAATCATAAATGTACAGATGAGTAAATTTTCACCAAAGGAGCATATTTGTGCTATCCTCACTTAGATTAATAAATAGAATAGTAGTAGTCCCCCAAATTGCCCCTTCCCATTTATCATTCCTCCCTTTTCTAATGATAAACACCATCCTGTCCTCGAATACTATAGATCAACTTTATTGCTTTTTGAACCTTATAGAAAAAGGAAATGATACAAGTACATACTCTTTTTTGTTTGTTTCCTGGCATCCTTTGCTAAAATTTACATTTGAGAATTTCATTAACATTGTTTCATCTAGTTATAGTTTGTTGATTCTCATTTGTGCATAGTATCCCATCTTTTGAGAATACCAGAATTTATCCATTATCTTGCTCATGGGCATTTTGCTAGTTTCCAAGTTTTAGCTATTATAAACAGTGTTTCTATAAGCATTTTTGTGTGTTCATGTTGGAAAATGTAGGGCCTTTCTAATGTTATCTGATGTTGTCTTCTATGAAGGATTTATTTTTGTTTTCTATCAGGGTGCATATCCATAATATTGATTTGGGTTGAGCTGATTTGTATGAAGCTGAGTTCCTGTCTTTTGGGAGGCACGGTTTATTTCCTATTTACCGTCAACCCTAGGTTATATCCTTATTTATTTATTTGTTTTCTCTTGAGTTCCAAGCTTTTATTTTGCACCAAGAACTCTCTTCCTTGGGGGCCTCTAAGCTTTATTTCTTGTCTCCCCAGTCCTGTGAGTTTGCCAAAAGCTTTGCATTGCTTCCCAAACTTTAGCCGTCACATACTCAGCCTCTTAGCTTCTAGCAGTGCACCACTTACAAAATGTATGCCTTGAGGGGAAAACAGCACAGGATTTTGTACTTACCTCAATGTGATTCTCTTCTATCTACAGTTATGGCTCCTTAAGTCTTAGCTACCATCATAACTCTCACCTCTGCTGTCTCCAAGAGATTTTTTATTTTCTATAGTTTTTCCAGCTTTTTCCTTGCTCTTTGTGGAATGATGCATCAAGATTTGGTACAATCTACTCTGCCATTACTAGATGCATAAATATGATAAGATATTAAATTTCAGATTTAGCAAATTTTGTTGTTGCTATAATGTTCTGGCATTTTTTCATTTCATGGAGATTATCCATCCCAATGATGGAAATCAAGATGACTTTCATATACACTGCTATTATTCATGGAGGCTTATTTTAGAAATGTCTTTATTTCCTTGTTTAATATTTGAAGTATTATAATATACTGTTTATGACTATGATGGGTTTTTTAAATACTCATTTAAAAGTTATCAACAGTCTAACCTAATAGCATGTATTATCCTTTGAATATTTTTCTTTTCTTTTTTAGGACATTTATTATTTCTTAAAAAGAAGCTTGAGCAGAAGCTCCTATTTACCATTTCAAAACTTCCTATTGAAGTTATTAAGAAGGCACTAAGAAGTTATGATAAAACTGAATGAAAATACTGGATGCAAAATTAATGCCAGTATCTGCATAGATTCTTCATCAACAATAAGGCAGACAGATCTGGAATTAAAAAATGAAAAGGATGATATTTGCTTCATGAGAGTGAGAGCACATGGGAAAATGTGGGAAGATACTTTGTAGCCCTTCTGCTGTTGTTCTTCAGACTCAGAGGCCTGGGGTTAAGGACAATCAGAAAATCGGGTAGCTACTTCTCTACTGGATTCATTTTGAGAGTCTCCCCAGCTCTTTCTCTTCTCCATCCTCTGCAACATCTTCCTGAATCCATTTGAGATCAAACTCCAGGGGAACAACTGAAGAGAATAAGGTGAGAAGAGCTATGGGGTATCATACTGTGTGAGTTGTTGGTGCTGTTGTGTGCCATTGAGTTAATTCTAATGCATAGTGACCTTATATGACAGTGAGCGGTCAAATGCATTAACCATTTGCACTACCCAAGGACTCCAAAGTACTGTAGGGTATAGAAAAGGGTATAGAAAAGAAGGACTTCAGGAGCAGAATGCATTGGAAATTGGAGATTTACATAAATTGTGTCAATTTTGAGTAGGATAGAACTTCAACGGGGAGTGTGTGGCAGGTAGAAGATATTGCCAGAGCCATAGCAAGTGAATGCTCCTTAAACTGCAAACCACTCTGCTGTGATCGTGGCCACATAGTCTGTTGAGAAACGTTAAGTCTGAATATATCTCATCCTTTCCAAGTGAGAATAAAGAAAACCAAAGACAATACGAGACCTAGCAGAAGACAATGTTCCATAAGGGAAGGAGGCCACCATTTTGAAATTCCGAAGGAAGAATCTATCACATAGAGCAATTTTGTCATTTATTTAACCGATAGTTATAAAGCACGTATTACGCATCAGGCATTGTTCTATGTGAACAAGTCAGATTAAATCCTTGTCCTTGTGAGACTTGTAAGTAAATAAATCTATGATAAAATATCATCTAGTAACTAATGTTATACATAAAAATCAAGCAAGGTGTTTGGAGGAAGGTGTTACTTTAAATAAGGTGGTCAGGAGGTAACTTTTGAACAGATTTTTCAAATAAGTGAGGGTACATGCTGTGAAACTGGGGAGAGCTCCAGGTTGATATAATAGCTAATGCTAAGGCCTTGGAGGCAGAATATTCAAGAAAAATTAATGAAGTCACAGTTGAGGTCCAGAAATCAAGGAAAAGATGATGGACAATGTCAGGCAGAGAAGTAGCCATCAGATCATAAAGGACTTGTAACTCGTGACAAAGATGAAATTAAGAGTGGTAGCATAACTAAGGTGTTTTGAGCAGGGTAGTAATATAATATGGTTTATGTCTGAAAAGGAATAGTCTGGCAGCTCTGTAGAGCTATAATACTATATGCATAGAAGCTACAAGACCATTCAGAAAGTGATTTCAGAACTCCAAATAAGGAATAAAATCAGCTTGGACTAAGGACTATGTAATGTGGATAATGAGAAATAGTTAGATTTTAATTATATTCTGAAGGTAGAGCAAAGTACCAGGGTTGACCTTGCAAATCTCCTTTAGAATCTAGAAGAACATTCTGAGTAGCTTGAGGGAGGTGTTAGTTTCTATAAAAAGTAAGCATAACGTTTTAAG
This sequence comes from Elephas maximus indicus, assembly GCF_024166365.1. Taxonomy (NCBI): domain Eukaryota; kingdom Metazoa; phylum Chordata; class Mammalia; order Proboscidea; family Elephantidae; genus Elephas; species Elephas maximus. The sequence continues at coordinate 145,109,922 of NC_064819.1, read as the reverse complement.
AGAAAAAACAAAACAAAAGCCAACAAACTGAAATGATAACTAGATGAAATGCGAAGTAGATAATTGAGATAATAGGTGTTAGGAAACTAAAATTGCAAAGGTGGAATTGTGGTTCACACAGGAGGGAGTAAGAACAAAACTATGCAGAAAAAGAAACGACTGATGTGGAGAACCTTAAAAGCTTCCCCAGAAGAAAGAGGAAAGAGAAATGAGATAAAAAAAAAAAAAAAAAAAAGTGTGTGGGGGGGCAGTAATGGAAATGAAAAACAGATAATACTTGTCTAACTTTAAGTTTTTTTTCTAAAGTAAAAACAAAAGCAAATTTAACAGAAGCAATAATCAGGTAACGGGGACTTTTCAAAAATCTGTATTCCAAATCAGTTCAATATAAAGATACTAACTGCTAGAAATAAACTCATAACTCAAAAAAAAAAATTGGAACAATTATTCTAACTGTACTGAAGCTAAGACTTAAATATTTACCAGTGGGTGGTGATATACTGGAACCCTGGTGGGGCAGTGGTTAATAGCTTGGCTGTTAACCCAAAAGGTAGGCAGTTTGAATCCACCAGCTGCTCCTTGGAAACCCTATGGGGCAGTTCTACTCAGTCCTATAGGTTCACAATGAGTCAGAATTGACTCGACAGCAACTCCCTTTGTGTCTTTTTCAAACAGTTATTTACACGGAACCTAAGAAGCTTCCAGGGGGTTAAAGAGATAAGGAGAGGCCAGAATGCCTTCTGTAAATAGGCTCAAATGTCTGTTAGGCAAAAGCAGGTGTGGCAGAAGCCAATGGAAGTCTAGATGATCAACCCCACTTTACAACACTGGAAGAAGGTTGCTAGTCTCCTATGGAGGCTGCTACTAGAAATCATTTCTGCCTAGTCCAGCAGTAGTTGTGTGCATATTCAGAAAAGAGTTCTAAGACCCATATCATAGAATTCTCTAGCACTTAATTTTTTTTTTTTTTTAACTCATGCTCTCCCTTCTCCATTTTAGCATAATCTACTTGGCAAGAATTAGAACATGAATTTCTGGCAGCAAGGCAGAGTTGAGTTCCAGCTCCACTCTTATGTTACATTGAGGTTCCAAATTCACTGCAATGAGTTGCAGTGGATTTTCAGCACTTAAAGACGACAGAGTTTTACCTCAAAGGCACCAAGGTAAAAATGATTTTCAGTGTTTGCTGGCCACCTAGGCAATGACAACTGTGATGGCTTTAGCACTATGAGCATAGTTCTAGCTCAGAGTTACATCTCTGTGATACATGAGTCTTAAGGTTGAGAATTTTTGACTCAACTAATCAGGGGCAAACACCACCAGAGAAGATTTTCTAGATATACACAAACACCCTGAAGAAATTTGGAAATACTTGGGGGAGAAGAATCCTGTGAAAGACTGTAACATTTGTGATCAAGCATGTGAATGTTGGTGCTGTTAGCATTAATGTCAATGGGACTGTATCTATAACCACAAGCTAGTAAATTCTAATATTCAGGTTACACATAAAGGTGGGAGAACAACAACAACACATATTGAAAAGCATCTAAGAAGGTAAGTAAGTCAGGATCTAGTTGGAAGAAACAGAAAACATTTCAACTATATTGAGCAGAAAAGGAATTATTCCTGAAATGTGTAGTAGAGAATTTAACCTTGCCCAAAAAGAGATCTGGCCTTTGCTCCCGACTTCTGGGAGGTAACCCCTAAGCCCTTGGAACATCATGCCACATAGGAGTGTTTTTGTTTGTCTTGGTTCTTGGGTCATGCTGGATAGTCTAGCAATGTGATTTAGGGTGGGGACTTTGAGTCACATGGTATCATCTCAACCTTTGAAAGAGCTGGAGACAGGTGAGCCACATGAATGGCCAATCAGGTTTACGTGATTGAGCCCAAATAGACTCTGCACACCAAAGCTTGCGTGAGCTTCCCTGGTTGGCTATACTCTACGCTTGTCACATATTAAAAACAAAATAATAGTACCCACAATTACAATTACAATCTACATGCTTGGTACTTTTCTGGACTCTGTCCTATATGTTTCTTCCCTTGACTGCTTTTAATATTTATCCTTTCCCTGTAATAAACCATATCCATGAGTATAATAGCTTTCAGTGAGTTCTGTGAGTCCTTCTACTGAATTATTGAACCTGAAGATGGTTTTAGAAACCTGCTGTCAGAAGTGAGGACAGTTTTGTGAACCGCATTTCCTCAAATCTTGCAGAAGGTCTGGAAGAGTAGGCTCTAGGCTGATGTTAAAGGCTAAACTCCCGAAACAACACCACTGACCTGGCCTACAATCAGGGAGGAGAGAAATCAGTAGATCATCACTTGAAGTCTTCTAGACTTCAAGAATACATTGTTGAAGCTGAAATACAGGGATCATAAAGATGCCATAATGGCTACTAAATGCTTGTACAGCTGGTGACTGGATCTTGGAATACCAGTTCAAGAAAACCCAGTGTATCTATCTATAAATATGTTTGCCCATAGCAATGGCCAAAACAAAAGAAATATGGCCTCCTTCTTACTTCCGTCACCTAAACATCGTGTGAGTGCATCTCAGTGGTGAAGAGCAACTCACATTCAGATCCCTAGCTCCAAAGAAATTGGGGAAATGTAATTTGTAAATTTCCCGGCTTTGCAGTGCAGGAAGGTGCATTAAAGAAGGCTGTAGTAGGTATTGAGTATGAATTTACCATATCTGCCACAAAAGGTAAACTAGTTATCAGGAAAACAATAAAAATCAGGTTGACTTTTGCAAAAAGATGCTAGTAAATGATGGAGATTTCCTAACAAAGTTTTGAAAGAAGAAGGTAGTGACCAAAGAATTATACTGAGTCAATTTTTTGTCCCTTTGTTAAAAGACATTCTTGAAAATGCAAGGATTCAGAAAATATCACACTAATATTCTCTTCATGAAAAAAATTAAAGATTAAATTTGGTCAAATGAAAGATAAATTGAAATGAAAGTCTCAAGAAAGGGAAAGTTTATGTATAAAAGGCTTTAGGGATTAATTGAAATCCTAATCTCAGGGAGCCAGTTGGATTATGTGTTGTCAGGTAGATTCTTTAGCCCAGTGTGGAAGTTGGCCTTACGTATTTCCTTCAACTCCTTTGCTTGTGCTTCTGCTCTCTTGCTAATAGTAGGAAAGGTGTTTCTTGCTGTTTATCCTGCAGTATAGATGAGGGCCACTTGAAGCCACAATGGCTATTATTATCTGTTTGCTCTTGACAACAATGTCTAAATTATTTACAGAGGTGATAGGTGGTATATTTTACTTTTGTTTCTACCCCAAAAAAGCAGAACTGCACAGATTGCAATAATGGTCATTTTTTATTACGAAGGAAGTTCAGTTATGTTTTCTGGATCTTTAAAATTCTCATTTCCATTTTAAATTGGAAAAGATTCATAAACCAGTTATGGTAGATATCTGTCAAATCTCTCTTCATATTGCCATCTCTCTTGTGTCTGTGAATATTCTTGTGTTAATTTTGCCTAAAAATCAGTGCCTGCAATATCTACAGCAAAACTACACAAAAATGCTGTATTATAAAATAATACCTTTAGAAGGGTAGTAGGAATGGGTTATTTCTTTCTCTTATTTTTCTGCATTTGTCGAGTTTTCTCTGACAAGATTATTTTTATAAATATTAAAAAACAAAAAACTCACTGCCATCAAGTCAATTCCAATTCATAGTGACCCTGTAGGACAGAGTAGAACTCCCCCATAGAGTTTCCAAAGCTATAAACCTTTATTGAAACAGACTTCCACATCTTTCTCCCATGGAGTTTTCAGTTGGCTGCCAAGCGCTTAACCAATGCACCATTAGGGCTCCTTTTATAAATATTACACTAAATATTTTAAAAAGGTACCATACGGTTGTGCTATGATGCCAGTTTTGTCCTCTCTACCACTCTATCTAAAAGACCAGATTGTTATTCACACACATTAAGAATGGTTATAGATATTGGGATTATGGTCTATGAGTGCTTTCCTGTATTTTTAAATTTTCTTAATAAGCATGCATTGACTTTGCAATCTTAACAATATCTTTAAATCCAATTGCGTGTTGTGTAAAATGATCTTTAATTAAAGCCTTGGCTCAAAGGAAATACAAGAAGACCTGCCCCTAATTTCAGAATTGGATTTTTTTCTGCTAAATTAGACAGTAGATCTTTACTACTAGGCTTCCCAGAACTTACCTTTTCTCATTCAATATAAGAGTAACATTTCGGGAAAATAAAGTATAAAAAACCTTTTAAACAGTCTGCATTTTCTTTTATTTTTTGCTTGGGGTCAAATGACCTGGTGACTCGTTTTCAACATTTATATTCACTTAGCTGTCAACAAGCAAAAGAAATTTACACTGTGGAATTAAAGCAAAGAGGTTTATTACTGGAGAAAAGAATTCATGAATTGGGCAGTGCAGGGTTGAGAGGCTCTCAATACAGTGCTCTAGTTTGCTGGAGCTAAGAAGAAATATTTATAGTAACTTCTCAGCAAGATACTAATTGTTTAACCCTCCTTGGACTTGCTTAGACTTGTCTAAACATAGCCTGGCCTTGCCCCAAATTGTCATAGGAACATTGCCTGGTCAGCAAACTGTTGAAATTAATTCAAGGGTTATAGCTTTAAAGCAGAAGCAGGAGTGCAAAACAAAATGGAATTGGACCTATTCCTAGGCCAGCCACCCTAGATAAGCCAGGCACCTCTTTATCTGAAGCTCTTATTCATTCCCTCCTTATTATTAAGAATATCTGAGAAATTCTTTAATCACATTTTCAACTGCAATTTTAGAGAAAGTGCTTGTATTTATTTTCCCTGTAGGACAGAGTTATCAGAATATGTTGGAAGAAAGAGAACGTTATTTTGTCACTATCTTTCAGAGGTTCTTAAAGATGGCTGCTTACCATAGTAAGCCTTTAACATCCCAGACACTATTTACAAATAGCTGGGCACCATGTAAAATCTTCACCATGCCTCTGGAGCCTTTACCTCTGTGGTGTTAACCTTGGAATGACATATAGGCTGCATTAAGGAACAACCTGGGTTTAAAGGAAGTGGTTAACGAGTGAACTCCAGTCTGTCTGAAATATGAGTACTCTTAATATACATAATTCTTTTCATAGGCATTAAGTAGCATTGAACTTAATTTTAAGACAACATTTGATAGTTCCAATAATAATCACAATATCAATTAGTATAATTATTCCTTTAAGTAGAACAGATCAGATGCATAAACCAATACCATTGGGTAACTGGCTGAATTTAGCCAACCAGGAGTCAGAAGTAGTCAGCAATGTGAAGCCAAGAGGCCCTTTGGCAAATCTTTTCAGCATCTTATAATAGACCTTTTAAGCTGAGAAATGCCATAGTTGGGTAAGAATGGTTGGAGGAATACCCCTCCTATTCCACATTCATCAACTATTGGATTATCTTGTGACAGTCTAACAAAACTGAAAAACAAATTTGTGGTCAGGAAGGATTTTCATACAGTGTTGTCTTAAAGAATAATTAAAATAATTACTGATTTACACTAAACATAGCTCCCAGTCTGATCTACTCTAAACATAGTTTCTACTCTGATCTTTGGAGTCCGTTTCCAAAAATAGACCGAATTCTTCAAAAGGGCACAGTGCTTAAAGCAAAAACAGGCTTACTAGCTTATCCAGACCGTTGACTCAAAGGTGGCTTCAGGAACCAGTTTTTTCTCAAGGCTCAAAAGACAGCTAAGGACAATGGCCTATGTGAGTTATCCCACGAAAGCCAGAAATCTGGATTCCAGGAGAATTACAGCTCTTTCATCATTCCCTTCATTGATCATGATCCTGCCATAGAATCTTTGATCAAAAACATCCAATAATGGTAGCCAGGCATCATCCAATTTTTAAGATTTCAGGCACCACCCAGTGAACTAGGAGGTAGAACAGAAACACTAATATTAGGCCAATTGTCTGAAATAACCAGTGAAATCATGACCCAAAGGTCTTTAAACCAAGGAAACAAATCTCATGAGGTGTTTGTACATAAGCAACATTAATAATTGTTTTTTATGTGCCTCAACAGCAAGTATATTCCACAAAACCTAAAATTGCATATTAATAAACATAACAAAGTTCACCTATTAAAGCATAAACATTTCTTTGAGGGACTAACAGGGAATCTAATGCTATTCTGTTTTGTAAAATCACAGCTCGAACTTCAGATACCTGTCTAGTTATGGCCTCTATAACTTTGCCAAGTTTATCAACAGAAGAGTCTAATTGGAGCATTACATTATCTAAACCCATTTAAAATCTGATTGCTTTCTTTAACGCAAGAACCAGTTATTTCATTAACTAATGGAATTATGCTGACTATCAAGTATTCTATGGTAAGAGTTTTCTCATCTTCTAATTCTTTTAAGGTTTCCTTTCTGGTCTCAATTTTATGTTCCTCTCATATTTCAGATCAAAACAAAACTCATTATTTAGGAGAAAGAGGAAAATGGTAGATAACAGAATCTTAAAACATCAGCAGTATTCCTACATAAAACTCGTAGTAATCCTTCAGATTACTCAGTTCTTTATAGTTAATTTCAGCTACATGCAATTCTGGACCAGTAGCAGGCTGTAAACCTATCACCTTCTACACAGAGTTCCGGAAATCTTAATTTAGTTCAATGGTATCCATGTTCAAAATATCACAGTCCTTTCCATTAGTCCAAAATTGTTCATCTTTTGTTGAAATATTTTGGTTAAGCTTTTTCAGTAAGTCAGCAAAGCAGAAGCTTATCTGCAGATGATAAAACTGAATGTGGCCATGATTAACTTGTAATAATATTTCTTAGAAGCAAAAAACTTGATGGGAATTAAAAAATTAATGAGAAGCCAGATGCCAATTAAAAATTATCTCTAGACATAATGATTAGTCTTATTTTCAAAAAAGGCTCAGATATAACACATAATATTGAGACAAAAACCATATACACAGGATATAACAAGACTATACCAAGATTATCAAGTCTTTAAACATTTGAATAGTAATAATAATATTAAAAAAAAAAAAACTCTATAGGCAAACAATGTAAATTCCCCAGTTAAACCATTGGCTTTGATGATGCTGGAGTCAAAAGAAATAAGGTTGCAATCAAGTTAGCAATTAAAATAATGAAATTATGACATATCATATACCTGTCCAACATGAGGCAACAATGCTGACATAAATTTTAACCCAAAGAAAATTTTGTCACTTTTGATTTGACAACACATCATGTAACTTGTAACACATTAAATAAACCTCTTTGAATACCTTTTCCTATGTAAAGCAGGAAAAATCTTTTGTAACTTTCCACAAAGTTTGAAAATTGTCAGGAGGTTATTATCATAGGTCACCAACAAACAATACTTCAGTTATTTAACTGGAATTTAAAGGTAAAATTCTTAGTTTTATTCAAAGCCCTGTGAATTGGTTTTCGACTCAGGAATATTATTCTAATAACAGGCCGAACTCTTGCCTTCCAGGCAGCTTACACAATAAATAAATAAACTCTTCAACCCAATAGTTAAAGAAAATGTTGTTATTTTAACAAGAAACCCAATTCTTTGCTTTATACACTATTTGACATTAAAGCTTTTAAAAATCTCATAAATTAACTCATCAAACTTTAGCCAGAGAGATAAAAATTTTGACCATATCAAATAAATTCCCTTTTTTATAAACCTTTTAAACTTTGACTTTGTTGCATATCTCTTATAGTATAACTCTTTAAGTGCCACACATGCACACACACAAAATTAACACACTCATTAGCAGACCCAATTAATATATACACACACACATATAAGCACATATATATGTATGTATGTATATACCTTTTCTCTGACATAAAAAGCAAAAAGTATAGAAACTTAAATTATAACAGATATCTGTTAATTTAGTATTAGTAAGTTACTTCAAGGTCTTGGAAATTATTTTAAGCCTATATACCACAAATCATAATTATTGTTGAAACAAAGTTTGTTTAAATATTCTACAGTTTCATTCAAACTTACCATATCCCATATTTTCCGTTATCTAACTTTAGTTTTTTAAGATTTTATCAACTGGTTTTGAAAATCACAAAGTCTCTGCTTAGCCAATCAATTCATTGGTATGAATATTGCCTTAAGTCTCTGGCTAGGGGAGAAAACATTTTCCCAGAAAATTTCAGGTGTGTCTCATTGTGATTCCTATGTTATAAAATAAAACAAAAACCAAACCCGTTGCTGTTGAGTCAATTCTGACTCATAATGACCCTACAGGACAGAGTAGAACTGCCCCACAGGGTTTCCAAGGGATGGTTGATGGATTCAAACTGCTGACCTTTTGGTTAGCAGACAGCATATAGGCACTACGCCACCAGGGTTTCCTTCTATCCCATGAAGGTTTAGAATTCCTCTAAAATAGAGAGAACGTGTTTATACTTCTGTTATGACTGGGATCCACTTAATTTCTTTCTTTCTTTTTTTTTTTTTCTCTAAGTTGTGCTGGATTCCCCACTACCACTTAATTTCTGATAACTATAGTAAGAGCACTTTTCTTATTTTCCTTTGTCTTAAAAGATCTTCGCTTAGTTAAGAGGGGTCCTTTAAAAGATTCCCTGGAACTTCATAACCTCAGAGGTTAGGGGCCAAGGAGGCCTGACTCTCTCCTGCCCTCCCTGACTTTTGGCTCATGGTCAAAGACAAGAATTAGTCAATCCAGTTTATTTATATATATTTAAGTTGGCCCAGGTGATTTGAAAGTCAAAAGGTTACTAAATTCTTTCCATTTTACTATTCTTTACTATTCTGTTGGCAGGCAGTTTTGCCTTTTCTTTATCATAACCTTTTATCTACCCAGTAATTACCAAAGCTTTTTAGCAATTTTGTAAATGAACATATAAATTCTTGGCTAGCTACTTTTTTTTTTTTTTCTTGGCTTGTCCCATGCCTCCCTTTTCCCATTTTAAGATAAATTATCTCTTTTCCTTAAAATAAAACACATTTCATATAATATCTAGCTTAAGTTACTTAGAAAGGCTTTGCTTTTAAGATTTTGCTTTTAAGGTGGACATAGTACAAAATATAAACCTTTGTCAGAAAAAAATTCATTTCTACTAATTTCTGGGAATATTAAGGCTATCTATATTAGTGCTTATTTATCAGTAAGCTAATGAGAGTAAGTTCTTTGAAGAAATATTATAATCTAATTTTAATAATACCATCTGAAGGTAAGAATTATTACCTTCTAGTTTTAATAGTTTTGTCCTTTTGCCTGCTTTATAGGATCCTGTGAAGAAGCAACTTTTGGAATAATTTAAAGGCCTTGTTATACTAATTAAATAGACAATTTATCTTTTTCAGTACACTTTTCAAATAAACTGATTTGTAGTTATTGAGAGCTGAACTCATGGCTTCCTAAGACAAGACAGAAACAGGAAACAAACAAGACATAAAACACATAACTTCATTGGTCTGTAAGGTTAATTCAAAACTTAATCTTACATTCAACATCATGCAACACAAATACATGGGGAAACTAATTTTTTTTTAACAGGTGACATAAGAGTGTCACAAGGGCTGGTGTAAGAACAAGTCATCTTTCCTCCGGAATTATTCAAGTCTTTTTTTTTCTAGCTTCTCATTTAAGGGAATTCTGAAGGTATTTATTTAATTTTGATGTGTTCTGTTGATAAAGCTTGACCTATGTCAGTAAAAATGTTAGCTTGTAAGTTTCAGGTACTGAAGAGGGGGCCTCAAAGGGAAAGTGACTAGGCGGGCTGAGTTTTGAAAAAGCAGAACAGAGGCCTACATGGAACAAATAACTGCACTCAATTCAGGGTCTGCTTGCTTATGAGCATTAACCAGGCACAATAAATAAAACTTTTTTTGAATTGTAGCTGGAAATTCTATTTAGATAAAAATCTATTCCTAACAAGTTAACGGGGGGTTTCACGGCTAAGTACAGAGATGCAGGTCCTCAATGGAACTGAAGGTTATAGGAATAGGCTGGGAGTTTATTAAAGTTTGTTCTTAATTAGCAACTCCTACAATTTTTGTACTTTTCATATTTCAGGGCAGGGGATTTTGTTAATAAGTAGAGCTGATGGAAAATTTTGTAAGGTTCTCTATTAATGATAGTTTCTGTCTGTAAATTCAGTGCCATTGAGGGAGAGAGAAAGATTCTTGTTAGATCTGTTAGTCACTGGTGTGCTGTGACCTTTAATTCCCTCCTTTTCCTGGTGGGCCAAAATATTTGAGCAGCCCATGAGACCATTCTGGGGGTTTGAAGGATGGTAGAAGCTACCCATTTAATAACTGAGAGAACTATTATTGCCTTTGATTTCCTCTGTTTGAGAGGTCTCTTTAGGTTGATGGCACTGGATTTTAACAACAGCGATTGCAGAGGGAAGCAACAAAGCCCCAAGGAGGTTGGTCATTAGAGGACTGTTTTTATTTTGGGTCTTGGATGAGGTAAGTAACCTTGATGATTTTATAGTATCCCAAAAGCATGCCTGGAGTCCGTAAAATGTTTACTGACTGTCCTGAAGCCAGTCAGTAAAATGTTTACTGACTGTCTGAAGGTAGTATGCAGGCCCTGACAAGTGCAACCAATTTAGCTTGTTGGGCTGAAGTAACTTCAGGAAGAGTGCCATTCTCGATAACAATGAAAACTGTTGTTGTCATGTTGTTAGATGCTGTTGAGTTGATTCCAACTCATAGCAACCCTATGTACGACAGAATGAAACACAGCCTGGTCCTGCCCCATCCTCATGATTGTTGTTATGTTTGAGCTCATTGTTGTAGCCATTGTGTCAATTTATCTTTTTGAGAGTCTTCCTGTTTTTCACTGATCCTCTACTTTGCCAAGCATGATAGTCTTCTTCAGAGACTGGTCCTTGCTGATAACATGGCCAAAGTATGTGAGACAAAGTATCACCATCCTTGCTTCTAAGGAGCATTCAGGCTGTACTTCCTCCAAGACAGATTTGTTCATTCTTTTGGCAGTCGGTGTTGTAGTCAATATTCTTCACCAATGCCGTAATTCAAATTCATCTTATTTGATTATTTATCATAATTCAAATCCGTCATATTCATCTTCAGTCTTCCTCGTTCATTGCCCAAATTCCCCATGTATATGAGAGGGTTGAAAAAACCAAGTTTGGGTTAGGCACACATTAGTCTTAAAGTGAAACCTTTCGAAGTGATGTTAAAGAAGCCTATTGCAGCGGATTTGTCCAATGCAATGAGTCCTTTGATTTCTTGACTGCTGCTTCCATGGGTGTTGATTGTGGATTCAAGTAAATTGAAATCCTTGAAGACTTCAACCTTTTCTCCATTTATCATGATATTACCTATTGGTCCAGCTGTCAGGATTTTTGTTTTCTTTATGTTGAGGTGTAATCCATACTGAAGGATGTAGTTTTGACCTTCATCAGTAAGTGCTTCAAATTGTCTTCATTTTCAGCAAGCAAGGTTGTGTCATCTGCAAAATGCAGGTTGTTAATAAATCTTCTTCCAATCCTGATGCTTTGTTCTTCTTCATATAATTCAGCTTCTCAGAATATTTGCTTAGCATACAGATTGCATAAGTGTGGTGAAAGGATTCAACGCTGATGTACACCTTTCTTGACTTTAAACCACACAGTATCCCCTTGTTCTGTTCGAATAACTGCCTCTTGTGCTATGTACTGGTTCCTTATGAGCACAATTAAGGGTATTGACATTTCCATTCTTCCCAATGTTATCCATAATTTGTTATGCCCACACAGTTGAATGCCTTTGAATAGTCAGTAAAATACAAGTAAACATCTTTCTGGTATTCTCTGCTTTCAGCCAAGATACATCTGACATCAGCAATGATATCCCTAGTGCCACTTCCTCTCTAAGCCTGGCTTGAATTTCTGGCAGTTCCCTGTACATGTACTGCTGCAACCACTTTTGAATGATCTTCAGCAAAATTTTACTTGAGTGTGATATTAATACACTGGGTTTGTTTGTTTGTTTTGTTTTGTGATATTAATGATATCGTTCTGTAATTTCTGCATTCTAATGGATCACCTTTCTTTGGAATAGGCATGAAAATGAATCTCTTCCTGTCGTTTGGCCAGGTAGCTGTCTTCAGAATTTCTTGGCATAGATGACAGAGCACTTCTGGTGCTGTGCTACATCTGTTTGTTGAAATATCTCAATTGATATTCCATCAATTTCTGGAACCTTCTTTTTCACCAGTGTCTTCAGTGCAGCTCGGACTTCTTCCTTCAGTACCATTGGCTCTCAATCATACGCTATCTCCTGAAATGATTAAATGTTGACCAATTCTTTTTTGGTACAGTGACTGTGTATTCCTTCCATCTTCTTTTGATGCTTCCGTCATCTTTCAGTATTTTGGCCATAGCATCCTTCACTGTTACAACTTGAGGCTTGAATTATTTCTTCAGTTCTTTCAGCTTGAGAAATGCTGAGCATGTTCTTTCCTTTTGGTTTTCTAACTCCAGGTCTTGGCACATTTCATTGTAATAATTTACACTGACTTCTTGAGCGACCATTTGAAATCTTCTGTTTGGCTCTTTTACTTCATCATTTCTTCCTTTCACTTTAGCCACTCGACATTCAAGAGCAAGTTTCAGAGCCTCTTCTGAGATCCATTTTAGTCTTTCTTTTCTGTCTTTTTAATGATCTCTTACTTTCTTTATGTACAATGTCCTTGACACCATTCCACAACTGGTCATCAGTCATTAGTGTTCAATGTGTCAAGTCTATTCTTGAGTTGGTCTCTAAATTCAGGTGGAATATACTCAAGGTCATATTTTGGTTCTCATGAACTTGCTGTAATTTTCTTCAGTTTCATCTTGAACTTGTATATGAGCAATTGATGGTCTGTTCCACAGTTGGCCCTTGGCTTTGTTCTAATGATGTTGAGGTTTTCCATCATTTCTTTCCCCAGATGCATTCAGTTTGATTCTTGTGTATTCCATCTGGTGAGGGCCACGGGTGTAGTCACTGTTTGCGTTGTTGAAAAATGGCATTTGCAAGGAAGAAGTCATTGGTCTTACAAAATTCAATCATGTGATCTCCTGCATCATTTCTATCACTAAGGCCATATTTTCCAACTACCAATCCCTCTTCTTTATTTCCAACTTTCACACTCCAATCACCAGTAATTATCAATGCATCCTGCTTACATGTGTGATCAATTTCAGACTGCAGAAGTTGGTAAAAATCTTCAATTTACTTATCTTTGGCCTTAGTGGTAGGTGCATAAATTTGAATAATAGTTGTATTAACTGGTATTCCTTGTAGGTGTATGGATATTATTCTATCACTGACAGAGTTGTACTTCAGGATAGATCTTGAAATGTTTTGTTGTTGTTTTTTTTTTTGACGATGAATACAATGCCATTCCTCTTCAAGTTGTCAGTCCTGGCACAGTAGACCATATGATTATCCGATTCAAAATGTCCAGTACCAGTCCATTTAAGTTCACTAATGCCTAGGTTATCCATATTTATGCATTTCATTTTTTATGATTTCAAATTTTCCTAGACTTATGTTTTGTACATTCCACATTCTGAGTATTAATGAATGTTTGCAACTGTTTCTTCTCATTTTGAGTCAAGCTACATGAGCAAATGAAGGTCCTGAAAGCTTGACTCCATCCACATCATTGAGATCAACTCTATTTTGAGGAGGCACCTCTTCCCCAGTAATCTTTTGAATATCCTCAACCTGAGGTGCTTATCGCCTGACACTGTGTCAGACAACGTTCTCCTGCTATTCATAAGGTTTTCACTGGCTAAGTTTTTGAGAAGTAGACCACCATGTCCTTCTTCCTAGTCTTAGTCTGGAAGCTTAACTGAAATCTGTCCACCATGAGTGACCCTGCTGGTATATGAATACTGGTAGCATAGCTTCCAGCATCACAACAACATGCAAGCCCCCCACAGTATGACAAACTGACAGAACTAGTAGGCAACAAACTGCTTAAATTTGGATTAGCCAGGGGAGTTTCTTGTAGGTCAGATCTCTGTGACAAAAGTTGATTATTCAAATATAAGCAATTATGTCATGGGAAATCATCCCTGTTTGGTGAAGAAAGTAAGATGGCAGTGTTCAAGTTGGAAACCCTAAAACTAGCAGAACTTTTTTTTTTTTAATGTGAAACCTAAACCAGTGTCCCAGTAGGGAGAAATCCAGGCTTATTTATCAGGGATGCTTTAAAAGCCTTTTAAAGTTAAATTTATGCATATCTTGGAGGGATCATCTGAGGTCTCTTCAAGGCTGCTCAGTGTAAGCTTGTCTTGAAATGCTTTTTATTTTGTGTCTCTTGCCTTGATTGACTGTTCCTGTTCTGGGAACTCAGAAAGCTGTTGTGTGAGAGTATAATTTTTCTAGTCTCATGAGCCTCTTAGTTGTTGGTTCTTTATGGTTTGAATCAGTTCTTTTACTTTCAGATTAGAGGGACCTCCCTTTGCCTGATCATTATTCTGGGAACTCAGAAAGCTGTTGTGTGAGAGTATAATTTTTCTAGTCTCATGAGCCTCTTAGTTGTTGGTTCTTTATGGTTTGAATCAGTTCTTTTACTTTCAGATTAGAGGGACCTCCCTTTGCCTGATCATTATATGGATTAGTTGGTATAAATTAGGGAATCCAGGTTGGTAAGCCTTGGTAAGAATTCTAAATTCTTCCTCAGTAAATTATTTAGAGAGAAAAAAGGAAGTTCGGACAGAGTAAGCTGCCACTGAATGGACAGAAAGAGAAATGTCAGATGCCTAAGGTTGCAATTTTTTATACCGTTTAGTAAATCTCAAGATTATATCTTATGGGGGGTAATTTTACTGTCCTGCTGTCTTTGGGATGCCTCCTAGTACCAATCAAAAATCAAAAAAAGCCATTCCATTTTTGTTACAACCAGTATATCTGCTGCCACCAGCCACTTTATATTTTCATTAGGATAGGAAGCACTGTCTTTCTCTCACCAAGATAGCAAACACTATCTCACAAAGACTGCAAACATATACACACGTGTTTTACTGTAATTTACCTTGAAACCTGCTCCAGAGGCTTTACTCTAAAACCTGAAACCTGCTCTGTAGACTCGAGGGGCACAAAAAGACCTTAATATCCTGCCTAGGGAAATGAAAGTAACCCACAGCTATACCAAATAGCCACAGAGGATGGTACAAACAGCACACTCTTAGACATTCAGATAGTGAACCTAAAGTAAAAGGAGGTAGAAGGAAGCCAACAAAGAACCTCAAACAACCTCAGTGCAGAGAGTAGAGGTTCAATTTGAGAGGTCTTACCTAGAGACGACCCCCAGGAGTTGTGGGGATGGATTGAGCTCAAAGAATTTAAGCAGACCAGGCGATGCTCCATGTCCATGATTCTCTGGGGTTGCTGGAGGGAAGATACCTTCAAATTCTATCACTGACACCAAAATGTCAACAAGCAGAAAAACTCACACTCTGTTTGAAATTAAAGCAAAGAGGTTTATTGTGGGAGAAAACAATTCATGAACTGGGAAACACAGGGTTGAGAGGCTCTCAACACTGCGCTCCAGTTTGCTGGAGCTGAGAAGAAATATTTACAGTAACTTCTCAGCAAGATTTTGATTGGTTGATCCTCTCTGGGCTTGCCTGGACTTGCCCAGACTTGCCTGGGTTTACCTAGGCATAGCCACATTCAGGTAAAAATTGTTTTCTTGGGCTCTCCCTAGGCTTCCCAGACTTGTCTAAACATAGCCTGGACTTGCCCAGAATTGTCATGGTCACATTGCCTGTTCAGCAAACTATTGAAATTAATACAATGGATATAACTTTTAAGCAGAAGCAAGAGTGCAAAACAAAATGAAGTCAGACCTATTCCTAGGCCAGCCAGCCTAGATATGCCAGTCACCTCTGTATCTGAAGCTGTTATTCACAGCTGTAATATAATTTGAATCTGAATGACACAACTGTGATTCATATAGAAAAATTGTGAATTCATGTCTTTGAATTCATCCTTTTGTGGCCAAATTTTTCTTGTGAAATAAAAGCCAAACAGAGATTCTCTGTGGGTTTATGACAGTTAATGGTCACTCACAGACACACACACACACACACATTTAATATTATAAAAATATATAATACTATTAAAAGGATTATTACTAAGAGGAGCAAAAGGGCTCTTAAAGTTTAATTCCTTCTCCCATCAAATATGGATGATGAAATCTACCTTGTAGGGCTATTATGAACAGTAACAAATGACCTGTCATGTAGTAGGTACTTGACAAATATTTTTGCACTCACTACTGATTCACTGAAGACAGAGTTCTAAGGATAACATTTCAGATGTTGTTTGTAATCAACAGAGAAGGATATTTTGTATTTTTAATCTGGTGAGAAGGATTGACTATAGGCATTGGTGGGTACAGTAAATAACCTTTGGGATGCTCTTCTAGGCTTTGTTCTACAGTTCAATGTTTATGTCCATTTAAATGATCTAACTAAGGACCTATCTAGTTGAGCAGTCTTTTACATCTCATGCTTATTTACATCCTAAAATTATTTCTCATGGAAGACAAAACCGTGGGATGAGGACAGTGTAATAACATTACCAAAGATTGTTTATGGATAGCTATCCAATTTAGTTATTCCCATGCTCGGTAATCTCTACAGTGCATCATTCTGACCAGCAGTGATGTTTGGGTGCTGCAGAGCGCAGCTGATGAGCACATTTCCTAAGCCTCCCTGTTGCTGAGCTCAGCCAAAAAGCTGCATATGAGTCTAAACAGATGTTTCTGTTGTTTAGGCCGGTAAGGTTTATAGAGTGCATGTTTATCTTTCAAAAGAGAATGTGGAGAGTCCATTCAGTCTTGAGATTCAATCTTTCTGGAGGTTGTACTGCTAGTAAAGTTGGAACAGAAACTGAATGAGCACATGAAGTCATTTGAGGGTGTCAGAAAAGATATTCCTTTACTATTTGGTGGGAAGAAATAGGACACATGGAAATTGATTTACAAAATTAAAAAAATGGTTCATTTTTTAAAAGACAGAGCTTGGACAACAGTTTGCATTTGAATATACTTAATGTAGCTTCAGTGTGACTGATACTTGGAAAAATGCTTTCCAGGCCAATTTAGTTGATAAGAAACAAGTACAAAACATGAATATTTCCTACACATATTTCATATGTTCAAAATAAAATTATCTAAATGAGGAGAAAAATATTAAAGAAATGAAAATGCTATATATCATTTATATGAGTCATCTCAGATCTAAAGTGTTTACCACAAGAAAAGAAGACTTGACTTTTCTAACAGCATTTGTCTTCTAACAGTTTAGAAGGGGAGATAGGAAAGCAGTTAATTTCAGTGCAGTGCTATGGGAATATATAAGAGCTACACCCTTGAATATTTTTCTTTTTGGTTGTCAAGTATCAGATCACCTCCTATTTTAGAGGAACATTAAAAAAAAAAAAAAAAAGGAGGGGGGAGATGACCCTGCTTATCACTAAAAAGATGGAAAAGGAGTGGACAGTACTTTTCAATCCCATCAGTGAAGAGTGTGGTCATGTCACCTAAGTATGACTAAAAGCCAGGGCACACATCATGGGTTGCAAAGGATCCCACACTTAGAAAGGCCTTGTGTTTGATTTAATAGTTTTTGAACAAGGGGCCTCACATTTTCGCTTAGCACTGGGTCCCACAAATTATATAGCCGGGCCTGCTAAGAACATTATCTTGCCTAACTTGAGGGAGTGAAACTAAGTCACACGGAGAGTTAGGAAAGGTT
Organism: Elephas maximus indicus; assembly: GCF_024166365.1. NCBI lineage: Eukaryota > Metazoa > Chordata > Mammalia > Proboscidea > Elephantidae > Elephas > Elephas maximus. The sequence goes on along the minus strand of NC_064819.1, from coordinate 145,092,144 downwards.
GATGATCTTGGGGCTGAGCTGTGGATGCAGTGATGCAACAGTGGATGTTGAGGAGTGACAGAGCCCAGCAGTATCAGGAGATGTTTCCATGGAGTGCTAGCATTGCTAGCATCAAAGGCAGCTTTCTAAACAAGCCATTCCCAGGGTAGGATTTTAGCTGTGAATTGGCTTACTAGCTAGAGAATATATTTTCATCCTTACAATTGATTACACAGGCTACTGATACCCTTTTTGATAAATTCCTTTTCCGTATGAGTTATCCAGAATCTCATTGTTATTTTCAACCTAGAACCTTGCTGAGTATGGGTACTATCTGCAGACATGGGTTGGTTAAAATCCTGCTGCCCTCCGGTTGATCCTGCCTCAGAGCAACCATATAGGACAGAGTACAACTGCTCAATAGGATTTCCAAGGGTGTAATCTTTATGGAAGTAGACTACTATATCTTTCTCCCTTGGAATAGCTGGTGAGTTCCAACTGCCAACCTTTCAGTTAGCAGCCTAGCATACCACCATGGCTCCTGCTTGGGTTGGTCAGGAAAAAGTTTTCTCAGAGGAAGTTTATGTATTTGTGTCCTGAATAATAAGTATGATTTAACCAGGAAAGTAGAAGAGGGGGAATGACATTTCAGGATAACATACAAAGACCAAATGATAGCAAGAAGTTCTCCCAATCTTCAAGTAGTTAGTATGTGTGGAGTATTTGGGGAACTGAGAGTTAAGATTGGGAACTTGTGAGACTAAGACTAAAGAAGTATAAAGGGGTGAGTCAGTCAGGAACAGGATCAGCAGTTTGAACTTTATCCATATGCAATGGGAGCTTTTGATGTATTTTACATAAGAGAATAACATTGTGTAGTAAAGAATTAAACCTTGCTCCCAAATAGGTGTGGTCTTTGCCTTTGGCATCTGGGATGTACTCTCTAAACCCTTGGAATGTCAAACCTAATAGTAGTATCTTTCTCTGGGGGCCTTGGGCAAGCAGATAGTAACAATGTGATTTATGTAGGGGGCTTTGTGTCACACCAACAATGTGATGTAGGTTGGGAGCTTTCGATCGCATGATACCAGGCATCAGTTTGATTTCTTGAGGTGGTGGAGACTAAGATCAGCCATGTGGGGAGCCAACTATGCTTACGTGATAAAAAGCCAATAAAAACTCTGGACACCAAGTGTAAAAAGTGTGGCATGGGGGTGGTGTCTGACCTCCTCTAACTTCATAAGGGGGAAGGAGAATCAAGATCCATAGCTCAAGGCTGATTCCTATGAGGCAGAGGTAAGACAAGTCTCCTCTCACTGCCATCTTTACAAACAACCGTTCCTCCCACAGCACCCTCTACCTATCTGATGAGTTCAATAATTTATTGCAGTGGCCACACAGAACTTGCAGACAATACTCATGATTATAGGGCTTATTAGGGAAGTAATGGGTTACAATTCAGATTCAGGAATGCTCAGCATACAGTTCTTCCATCAGGATGGCTCTTTTCAGCTGTGTCTACAGGCCACTCTGGTAAGTGCTACAAAGCTTTTTAGCTCGGCAGTAAGTGCCCAGAGGCACCCAACTCCTACAGGAAGTCTCGGCCTGAAGACACTCAGCTCTAGCTCTGTGAGTTGGCAAACCTATTTCCACCAAGTGCCCAGAGGCACCCTACTGCTCTAGCAAGTCTCTACCGAAAGGCACTCAGCTTTCTCCCTCTGTGGGCTGGGAAGCCCACCATGCCATCTCCTGCCAGTCTCTCCTGCTGCTGTTTCGCTGCCACTGCTTCTCACCGTCTTCGGTGTTATAGCTCTCTTTCTCTGTCTCTCAGTCTCCTGGCTCCAGAAGTTTCTCAGCACAGGGATTATGTGTCCAAAGGACACACTCTATCTTGGCCCTTCTTCCCGGGTGATGGTGAGATCCTCTCCTGCCCTGGAATTGGCTCTCTTTTAAGCCTAGTGTGATGGTAAAACTGACCAGTTCCCTTTGCGGGCTACTACCTTATTTGCAGAGTTCCAGTCAATCGCTTGGGTGGTATTTACAAGACCATGGCAAGAAAGACCACACAAAAGTGATCCATCACAATGCACTAAGGCTTGAGTGAGCTTCCCTGGTTGGCATTATGCCATCAGTATTGTCACACATCAATACTAGAAAAGTAATTTTGCCCTAACTCCGCGGGAAGACAGCAACTGAAAGCTCTGCTCTATCCAATTCTTCCCTTTTAATCTGTACCATTTGCCTGAAATAAACCACAACAGTGAGTATAACAGCTTTCAATGAATCCTCTGAATACTTCTAGTGAATTATCAAAACTGCTGGTGGTTTTGGAAGTGCCCCAAAATTGCAGTTGATTTCAGAAGTGAGGATGGTCTTGTGTAAACTGTGTCTTCTAACTTTGCAGTTGGTTCTCACACAAACTTAAATATTTGTGTTTTAGAAAGATCCCCTTAACAGAAATGAGAAGAATGATATGGAAGGAGATTGAAAGAGGGGAGACAAATAAAGAGAGGGGTATAATCCAGGTGACAGAATGAATTAAAGTCAAGGCAATGGGAATGGCAACAGGGGAATGAATTGCATCTATAATCTATGGGGTTGATCAACATCTAGAGGTGGGAAGTGAGGGAGAGGGAAAATGAGGGGTGACTTCAAGAATGGATGATGATATCCTTGATCTCTGAGACGGTGGTAATTTTTCAAATTAGGCTCATTGACATTTTGGGCCTGATAATTCTTTGTTTTGTGTGTATGTGGGGGGGGGGAGTATGTCCTATAAATTTCAGGATACTTAGCAGCATTCCTGGATCCACTCCTTATATGCCAGTAGTACCTCTTCCCTCAGTTTTGACAAGTAAAACTGTCTCTAGACAACTCCAACTATTCTTTGGTGGGAAAATGCCCCTTAATGAGCACAGCTAGGTTAATAAGGGGTACAGTAGGTTTGAGTTGGTGAGAGAGATGAGTCCACTTTTATACCTTCTATATTTGTTGTGGCATAGTGGTTGAGTGTTATGTCTGCTAACCAAAGGATTGGCAGTTCGAATGCACCAGGCGTTCCTTGGACACTCTATGGGGCAGTTCCACTCTGTCCTATAGGGTCGTTATGAGTCAGAATCGACTCGATGGCACTGGGTTTGGGTTTTGGTTTGGTATATTTGTTGTGGCTGGAAGACGTCTACTTAGAGATGTCCAATATGTAGTTGGAGGTAAGGGTCTGAAGCTCAGGGAAATGATCTCAACTGCAGATATAAATTTGAAAACACTAAATGTATGTGTAATAATTGAGACTTGGGTAACGGCAAAATCACACAGAAAAAGTTTAAGAACAGAAGACCAAGAATAGATCCTGAGGTCCCCAACATTTGGAGCTGATATAAAATGAAGATACTGACCTTATCAAAAGGACCAAGAATGACAGCATCTGAGGCTTTTTTCTCTTCTTTCTCTGTGCCTCTTAACAAATATGCACTTGCAGAATCTTTCTAATGATGATTATTAAACTATAAAGGAAGAAGAAACATAAAAATTGCTTCAGGATCCAAAGCCAGAATTAAAGCTACTTGTAGAGTTTGGTCGGTGGCTGTGGAGAAGGGTTACTCATCTCATAAGTACTTAGCTACAATATCTTTAAAACAAACTTTTTGATATCTTCATTGTGGAAAGAATGTTAGAAGAAAAGTTGTATGAATCCATCTCTAAATTTTTGGTACTGTGTTTTCACTTTCTGGACAGATTCTGTGTAATACTGCCTTATGTTAAAACTTTAGATGCACTTAACATTTTAAAATATTTTTAACAATTTAAAGTAAATAATGAAAAAATACTTAAAATCTAGAGAAATGAACTATTGGATAATACACCCAAATAAAAATTTGCCTCAGAAACTAAGAGCACTAATTTACTTCATAAGAATTAACTTTTAACCAACATTATGAATAAAAAGCTCCATTTCTTATTGACTGAATGAATCTTTTATTTTATTGTCCTTTTAAAATCAAACAAGTCATTGATGAATATGTTATTGTTGTAAAAGAGTCAAGCCACACAGAAATATTTAGAAAAAAACATGAATATCGCCCTTCTCCTGTCTGCCACTCCTCCCACTTTCCCCTCCTTTCCCCAGATGCAACAATTATCAACTGTTTGGTGTTCCTCCATCTAGTCCCCTGCAGACATCAGTGAATATGAAACATTGTTCTGCCACTTACTTTTTTCCCTTTCTGTATCTTGGAGATATGAAAGAATCTTAAGCACCACATGAACAGAAAAGTTTTTCTTTCAATAATAAGAGAGTGAGCTAATATAATTAAATCAATCCAACATTTATCACAGAGAATGACAATGACAACATCACTGAGAATTCTGCTAGCTGACATAAGTCTTCAGAACAGAACCCATTTGCAGGATGAATTTGTTAAAAAGTTTGTGGAAAGTATGCTTAGAGTCTCAGTATTTAGATTTGATAACTGCAGAGGCAAAATACTGCCCTCATCTCATAGCAACAAGAGAGCATGAGTGTGACAATATTCTATTTTGCTAAATTGTCTCTTTATTGTATACCAATTATGTTTAGAGATTCAGGGAATGTAATAAAATTGCCTGAAAAGAAAATTCCAGGAGCAAGGTGAAATAATCATTTTCTTTGTAGCAAAAGATACTTAGTCAATTTCTTATTCCTGTCATTTCCACGCATCATTCTCATGAGGAAAGGCCTGGGAATATTTCCTAATGAGGAATTATCTTGACTGAGGAGACTACAACATTGACCTGACAATTTCTTTATTTGTTCTGTAATTCCAAATCAACCCTTGCATGACAATGAAGCTAACACTTTAGTGGTCTTGTAGGGTATCTTCTTGAAGAATGTTAAAATTAAGTCTTTTTGCCCCTCTTACTACTAATTTTCATCTTTCAGCTAATGCTACCCTAACAGCACTATTCATCATCTTGATACAAGCAGGGAGTATATTCATATCATCAGAAAAAATTACTCTGTTTATTCCACATAGAGTAATTCTTTCTTAAATTCACACAATGAAGTCTATTTTATTCCTTACTGTCATTTATTAGATAAGTCTGATCAATAAACTTGCTGCTTCTTTCTGAACCCATTATTTCTCTGTTATCATTTTCACTTTATTTCTAGCCAAATATTTCATGCAGACTCTAGTACTCACCTGCTTGGACATTAACTTCCTCCTTCTCAATGAAATAAACTATTCTCAGTTCTTTTTCCTCAAGTCAGTACTGAATATTCACATCGACATGTTTCAAGGCAGAGGATTGTTAAGGAAAGAAAGAGTACTGGCTGGGGATTTAAAAGTCTTGGGCCAGAGTTCCAAATTCCATCCCTATTTTCCAAACATACCTTTCAGGCAAGTCACTTGTCAGCTTGAGTTTCATCATCGGTTAAAATGGGGCAGAATTCTATCTGCACTACTTATACCCCTGTGATTGTATTGAGGATAAAAAGAGGAGAGGTCTGTGTAAAAGACCTTTGTAAACAATAGAGCATTATACAAAAGCAAATTATTAAAGTGCTAGGCATAGCCTAGGTGCTCAAGAAACCAGATGTTATGGATCGAATTGTGTCCCCCAAAAAATGTATGTCAACTAGGCTAGACCATGATTCCCAGTATTGTGTGATTGTCCAACATTTGTCATCTGATGTGATTTTCCTATGTATTGTAAATCCTACCTCTATGATGTTAATGAGGTGGGATTATTGACAGTTATGTTGAGGCAGGACTCAATCTACAAGATTAGGTTGTGTTTTAAGTCAATCTCTTTTGAGATATGAAAGAGAGAAGCAAGCAGAAGGACATGGGGACCTCATACCACCAAGAAGCCAATACCCAGAGCAGAGGGTGTCCTTTGGACCCAAGGTTCCTGTGCTCAGAAGCTCCTTGGTCAGGGGAAAATTGGTGACAATAGCCTTCCTCCAGAGCCGACAGAGAGAGAAAGCCTTCCCCCGGAGCTGGTACCCTGAATTTAGACTTCTAGCCTCCTAGACTGTAAGAGACTAAATCTCTGTTTGTTAAAGCTATCCACTTGTGACATTTCTGCTATGGTAGCTCTAGAAAACTAAGACAGAATTTGGTACTGAGAGTGGGGTGCTGCTCTAACAGATACCTAAAATGTGGAAGTGGTTTTGAAACTGTAAATGGGTAGAGTCTGGAAGTATTTTAAAGTACCTAGTGATAAAGAGACTGTTGGTGGAATTATGGATATCAAAGACAATTCTGGTGAAGATTCAGATGGAAATGAGGAGAGCTGTTACACTATTATACTCCATACAGTAGCAGAGAACTGGCAACAGCAGAACCAGGAGACCAGCACAAGACAGAGCTGGAGCATACCCTTAGAGCAAGACAGTTGAGTGCCTTTGTGCAAGAGACTGCCTTGCTGAGTGGGTGCCAAGGAACTGGGAAGTAGAAGCTGAAGAGACAAGGAACATAGGAAGCAGAGCTGCCTCGGTCTCAAAGGGTAGAGTCGCCACTTCAATGAACTAAGAGAATGAGGTCACCCAAAGCTGAGGAAGCAGAGTTGTCCTTCCAGTGGAATCACTTGGGAATCTTGTTAAGATGTAGATTCTATTTCAGTATATCTGGGGTGGAAATGCAAATTCTCAGCAGAAGCTCAAACCTAAATAAACTGGTTCAAAGCCCTGCAAGAAACATTTAAAAATGTTGGTTGAATGGATAGTCAACACTTATTGTTTGTCTCTACCAGATGCTTTACCTAGTAAAGGAAACAACAGCTGGGGTAGACTTTCTGGTTTATAACCTTGTACCTGTCCTCTTCCCCTGCAACCTCACCAACTCTCAGAAATTTGCCAGTACATATAGGTGCACTCCCAGTGGCTCTATCTGAATCTCGTGATTCTGCCACTCCAAACTAAGTCAACAAGATTCCCTCTGCTGGGAATTTAATCTCTGATAGAGGAGGCAGACAATCCTTGTTTTGAAGCAGAGTCGCATTAATGATTGTGCTGTAGAGAGAAGGCTCTCAAACAGCTGCTCAACCTAAACCAACCAACCAACCAACCAACCAGTTGCTGTCAAGTTGATTCCAAATCAGAGTAGAACTGTAGGGTTTTCAAGGCTATGATCTTTTGAAAGCAGATCACCAGGCTTTTCTTCCAAGATGCCTCTGGGTAAGATAGAATTGCCAACCTTTTGGTAGTAATGGAGTGCCTAACCATTTGCAGCCTACATACATTCAAATCCCAGGTCAGCCACTTACTAGCTGTGTGACCTGGGCCAGTAACCTAACTTTTCTGGTCTTCAATTTTCTTATATGTAAAATAGGGATAATAAACAGTACCTACCTCATAGGGTTATGTAGCATGCTTATAACAGCCCCTGCTGCACAGCACTCAATAAATAATTTATCTATTACTATTAAATTACTTTGAACAATACCTAGGGTTGTTGTTGTTCATGGTCGAGTGGATTTAGACTCTTAGTGACCCTATAGGACAGAGTAGAACTGCTCCCATAGGATTTCCTAGGCTGTAAATCTTTATGGAAGCAGATTGCCAGATCTTTTCTCCCATGGACATGCTGATGAATTTGAAATACCTAGTGTATATAGTAAATATTTAATAATGTTATCTATTATTAGTGGTACTCACATTGAAAGGAATAAGATAATTAGTTAACACATGAAATTTACTTAGAATAGTGCCAAAGATGTAATGCTTAGTAATTATTTTCTATTATTTGTATCATTTGAATGTTCTTATAAATGATATGCTATACATATTGTTTTGTGGCAACCTTAGAGCATGGGGAATGATTTCATTTTTAAAAACTGCTGAATGCTATTATTTTCCCTTTGTTGATGATCTGTTAAAAAAAAAAGTTACTGTCGAGTCGATTCCGACTCATAGCAATCCTATAGGACAGAGTAGAACTGCCCCATAGGGTTTCCAAGGAGTGCCTGGTGGATTTGAACTGCCGACCTTTTGGTTAGCAGCTGTAGCTCTTAACCATTATGCCACCAGGGTTTTCAATGAGCTGTTAGGTAGTTTTAATTTTTTTCAAAAAGCTGCAATAAATCCCTTTATAACATGCCTCCTTGGGCATGTACTTGACCCTTTTTATAGGGTACAGATCTAGCAGTACAGTAACTGAATCATAGGGTATATGTAATTTGAATGTCAATAAGTATTGAGAAATTGCCATTAAAGTAGCTGTGCCCATTAGCTACTACAGCTACCTGCTTCTCCACTCTCTCAGCAATATGCCATGTTGCTAAACTTTGAAATATTTGCCAATAAGACAAGTTAGGAACTCATTGCTTTAATTTGCATTTCCTTGATTACTACTGAGAAGCATTTTTCATATGCTTATTGGCCATTTGTATTCCCTCTTTTGTAAACTGTCTGTTTTCTATTTGTTTCTTTAATATATGATTTAGAAAGTCTGTTTTCCTACTGGGCATATTGGAGAATTCTTTGAGAAGTGTGGTCAGCAGCATCAGCTTCCTTGAGGATTTTCTAGATTAGCATGTTTTCAGACTCTCTCCAGACCTGTTTAATTAGTAATATGTTTTAGTTGGAAGCCCTGGTGGCATAGTGGTTAAGTGCTACGGCTGCTAATCCAGAGGTCAGCAGTTCGAATCCGCCTTGCAGTCATTGGAATCTATCAGGCAGTTCTACTCTATCCTATAGGGTCGCTATGAGTCCGAATTGACTTGATGGCGGTAGGTTTTTTGGTTTTTGGGTATGTTTTAGTTTAACAAGCTCTCCAGGTGATTGAGAAGCAGTAAACTAGGCCACTCAGAGAAGGAAAAAAAAATCAATTAGCGATCTTAAAACTAGATTAACTTTATGATTACGCCAGGGCTTCAAACCAGTTCGTTCTGGTTCAACAAGAATGAAAGCACTGTATTACACTTATCTTCTTATATTACTTAGTAGATATAACCTTTTAAAATTTCATTAGTACACGAAACAATTTGAACACAGCCCTGTTGGCACAGTGGTTAAATGCTCAGCTGCTAACTGAAAGGTCATTGTTTTGAACCCACCAGTCGCTTCACAGGAGAAAGATGTGATCTGCCCCCGTAAAGATTTAGCCTTGGTAACCCTATGAGCCAGTTCTACTCTGTCCTATAGGTCATCAGAATCCACTTGAAGGCAGTGGGGTTTATGCAGAGTGAAAAAAGCCAATCCCAAAACATTACATACTGTATAATTTCACTTATACAGCATTCTTGAAATAACAAAATTATATAGATGGAGAATAGAATAGTGGTTACCAGAAATTAGAAAGGGGGGAGCAGGAGGAAGAGTAGTAAAGTTGGAGGAAGTAGAATTGGTAATAAAAGCTCATTAAGAGTGCTCCTGAGGAACCTGTACATAGATCAAGATGCAGTTGTTCAGATAGAACAAGGGGATACTGAGTGGTTTTAGTCAGGAAAGGTGTGCATCAGGGTTGTATCCTTTCACCATACCTATTCAATCTCTATGCTGAGCAAATAATACAAGAAGCTGGAATATATGAAAAAGAACGGGGCATCAGGTTTGGAGGAAGACTCATTAACAACCTGTGTTACGCAGATGACACAACCTTGTTTGCTGAAAGTGAAGAGGGCTGGAAGCGCTTACTGATGAAGAGCAAAGACCACAGCCTTCAGTATGGATTACACCTCAGCATAAACAAAACAAAAATCCTCACAACTAGACCAAAAAACAACATCGTGATAAACAGAGAAAAGATCGAAGCTGTCAAGGATTTCATTTTACTTGGATCCACAATCAACAGCCATGGAAGTAGCAGTCAAGAAATCAAAAAATACTTTCCACTGGACAAATCTGCTGCAAAGGACCTCTTAAAAATGTTGAAAAGCAAAGATGTCACCTTGAAGACTAAGGTGTGCCTGATCCAAGTGATGGTATTTTCAATTGCCTCATATGCATATGAAAGCTGGACAATGAATAAGGAAGACCGAAGAAGGACTGACGCCTTTGAATTGTGGTGTTGGCGAAGAATATTGAATATACCATGGACTGCCAAAAGAACAAACAAATCTGTCTTGGAAGAATTATAACCAGAATGCTTCTTAGAAGCAAGGATGGTGAGACTGTGCCTTACATACTTTGGACTTGTTGTCAGGAGGGATCAGTCCCTGGAGAAGGACATCACGCTTGGCAGAGTACAGGGTCAGCGGAAAAGAGGAAGACCCTCAAACAGATGAATTGACACAGTGGCTGCAACACTGGGCTCAAGCATAACAACGATTGTAACAATACTGCAGGGCCAGGCAGTGTTTCATTCTGTGGTACATAGGGTCACTATGAGTCAGAACCAACTCGGTGGAACCTAACAACAACAGCAACAACAAGCATGCTCCTTACCCTCAACTGTTGCTGGTTAGAATGTGAAATGATACAGCTGATGTGGAAAGCAGCTTAATGATTTCTCAAAGAGTTAAACATAGAACTACTGCATAACTCAGCAATCCCAGTCCTAGGTTTATACCCCGAAGAAGTGAAGACAGGGACACAAATAGAAACCTATACATGAATGCTTATTGCAGCACTTTTCACAATAGTTAAAATGTGGAAGCAATCGAAATGCCCATAAACAAAATGTGGTATATAGACACAATGACATACTACTTAGCCATAAATAGAAATGAAGTCCTTTTTTTTTTTTTTTTTACTTCATTACTTAGCTAAAAGGTTATCTGGGGGCCATACTTTCAGGATTTCTCCAGTCTCTGTCAGGCCAGTAAGTCTGGTGTTTTTTGTGAGTTAGAACTTTGTTCTACATTTTTCTCTAGCTCTGTCCAGGACCCTGTATTGTGATCCCTGTCAGAGTAGTTGGTGGTGGTTGCCAGGCACCATCTAGTTGTACTGGACTCAGACTGGTGGAGGCCCTGGTAATTGTGGTCCATTTGTCCTTTGGACTAAACTTTCATTTGTGTCTTTAGTTTTCTTCATTCTCCCTTGCTCCTGACAGGGTGAGACCAGTGGAGTATCCTAGATGGCCACTCACAAGCTTTTAAGACCCCAGATGCTACTCATCAAAGTAGAATATAGAACATTTTTCTTTATAAACTATGTTATGCCAATTGAGCTAGATGGAGAAATGAAGTCTTGTTATATGCCAATATATGGATGAACCTTGAAAACATCATTCTGAGCTACAGACATAAGTCAGTTGCAAAAGGACAAATATTGTATAATCTTACTTATATGTAATAAGCACATATATAAAAATCAAAGATTATTAATAGTTACTAAGTGTGGGAAGAAAGGGGACAGGGAAGTTTTTATTTAGGGGGAGCATTGAATTTATGTTAGCGGTGGTGGAATGATTTGGAAAAGGATAGAGAGAATGGTTGCACAACTTGAAAAAAATAATCAATGTCACTGAGCTGTACATGTAGAAATTGTTGAGATGGTGTATGTTTTGTTACGTATATTTTCTCCACGATAAAATTTAAAAAAAAGGAGTTCTCCTTGTACTAATAGAACTGTTTTATATCTTGACAGTAGTGGTGGATACTTAAACTTATACACATGACAAAATTGCATAGAACTGTATACACGCACTCACATACACAAATGAATATAAGTAAAACTGGGGAAATCTGAATAAGATCAATGGATTATATGAATGCCAACAATCTGATCGTGATACTGTATTGTACTACAGTTTTGCAGGATGTTACAAATGGGGTAAAGTTTATGAGGGATCTCTCTGTATTATGTTTTACACCTGCATCTGATTCTGCAATTATCTCAAAATAAAAAGTTTAATTAATAAAACAAACAAGCAAAAAAGTTTTATTAGATTAATCGTCTTCAATTCCCCAACATTGATAGGAAATTGGAAAAAAGGCTGATGGCCATTTTCACTCTGAATTTTGTAAAATGTTCAAATCCTCTTAGTCATAAGTTTAAGGACTTAAAAATAGGTGTGCTAGATCAGGAGCATTTAGCTTCCTATTGAAACTTTAATTATTCCTCCAACTGTATCTCTCCAATGTTTAAGCCTTAAGTATTATGTTAATTATTCCTAGATAGTGAGAATGAGAAAGCTGCAAAATACAGAAAGGCTTAAAAAGTAGGAAAAATAACATATAATGTTTAAATTTTAGGGTTGGGTTCATTTCCATTTTAGTGGCAGTTCTCTTTTGGGAAATAAAAACATAACTAGAAACATATAATGAGATTTCTGTATAACAGACTTCAAAAAGAACTTTGGGGACTCCTAACTACAGATGGGATTGTAGTTTTCAAATAATTACAAAATAGGAATGTTCAGTAATCCCAAACCCCTGAACACTTGCAGTATTCATTAATGATTCCAAGAGGAAGAGTATTCACTGATCTTTGATAAATCATTGCAAGTTTTGTGTTCTGATATGATTTCCCATATAACCAACCTAAGGTACTTTTGATTGCTGATTTTGTTTCTTTTTCTACCCAGGGACCACCTATTGGAAGGTACTTATTTTGCCTTCATCTGGGAACCTTGATCTTCTGGGTCTTAGTGATTTTTTTTATTTATTGGTTGACATTTTTAGATGTTGATTGGACATTTATTTGTTTCAGGCTTGGGTGAACTTTGAAAGTAGCCTATAAACATTGGAGAGTAGAAGACAAATGGAGTTGTCTATGTTCTAATTGTAGTCTTCTACTTTATTTGACTGGCTTATTCCTGTATTTACTGGGGTAGGTTTCACGCCATTCAGTATCCTCTTCCACGTGGGATGTAGAAGCTGCCACAAAAATTTACCAAAATTGTTAGTAGAATTTGTCATATTTAGAATCCTTAAACTACAATTAATAATTCAAAAATTGTTCAGTAATTTTCACAAATTAAAATCAGTTAAATGTACATGGCTTCTTATTATAAATAACGTATTTTAATTCTATTCATCTTCCCTAGAGCCGGGGTGGGCGGGGTTGGAGTACTCTCTTAAAGATGGTTATTTGGTAAAACATAACAACACTAAAAGAATATGTGAACTGGTAGCTTTGCTTCCGGATGAATTTCCTCTCTGGTGTATTCTATTCTTTGAAAACTTCTGGAAGCACATTTACGTGGAGTGTAGTTTTAGGGAAATGTACACTGCAATAGTTACTCAAACTATAAGAAAATACCAAATCCTGAAAATTTGAGACCAATTTTTGTTTGAAAGTTTATACATTTTTCACCTCATTTTGGGAATCTCTTCAGTCTTCAGAAGCGGAAAATTTCTAACATGGGCTTTGAGCTCCTTTTAAAGCCACAGAGAAAGAAGCAATCTTTTATGGTTCCTGTGTATTAAGTAAGGAGCCCTGGTGGTGCAGTGGTTAAGCACTTAGCTGCTAACCAAAAGGTTGGTGGTTTGAATACACCAGCAGCTCTTCAGGAGAAGGATGTGGCAGTCTGCTCTGTAAAGATTACAATCATAAAAACTATGGGGCAGCTCTACTCTGTCCTATAGGGATGATATGAGTTAGAATCCTTTTGACAGCAATGGGTATGGTATACTGAGTCATAACACAAGTTACTGGTGCTAAAAATCCCACACTAGACTCACTTCCCTTAAACGGCTTCTTCAAACAGGTCAGTGAAGGACCCCTGGAACCATAGTATATGGTGCCTCATGCAGCGATAAAAATGCTGGATTGAATTCGGAAACAATGGTCAAATGATGAAGATTAGAACACATGATTTCAATTTTTTTTAGTTGCAGCTGACTCTGAGGCTGCTGGGAGAAGATGCATATCAGGGAGAACTAAGCAGTCATAACTAAGCCAAACCAAACCCATTGCCCTCGAGTGGATTCCAACACATAGCAACCATGTAGGACAGAGTAGAACTGCTCCATAGAGTTTCCCCAAGGAGAGGATGGTGGATTCAAACTGCTGATGTTTTTGTTAGCAGCCAAGCTCTTAACCACTGTGCCACCAGGGCTCCATAACTAAGCCAGGCTTCCATTTACCTATCATCTATCAATCTATCATCTATCTATTTATCATCTCTTATCATTTGTTTATTATTTATTTTAAAGAACAACAATTTGATCCCTTGGGGGAAATGCTAATGTATTTCCATCTTCCTTATAAAATGTTCAGTCACAAAACCTGGGAAAGAGCTAGCTTCTTCCTGTCATAGATTGTCAAGGAGTGGTGAGACTCAAGGTTGTTAGTTGATTAAAAGCACTAAATACTTTCAGTCAAGGACAGAGTGACTCTGTGATGTTTACTTACCGGTGTTTACCTGCTCTGCATTTGTGCTGTCATATAAAGATGCAGTACATTTTTCATTTTTCTGTTCACAAAATAATTCAATCTTTCTGTGCATCACTGTACCACACTCTTGTTCACCATTATCTGTAACCATTTACATTATCCCTCCTTTTTAGCAAAGGTAGTCTTTAAGGTTCTTCAACAAAAGTCAGGTAAGTTGGGAGGGGAAAAAAAAAAGATAATGTCTCATGGCATATTTGCCTGGGAAGAGAGTTAAACTAAAGTCTTGGTAGATCTTCTAGGTGATCAAAAAATCTGAAATAGTCTGAAGAACTCTGACATTACTATTCTTAATGTTGAAAAATTAAAAAATATATATAGCCCTGGTGATACAGTGGTTGACCACTGAAAGGTTGGCAATTCAAACCCACCAGCTGCTCCATGGGAGAAAGATGTGGCAACCTGCTTGCATAAAGATTACAGCCTTGGAAACCCTATGGGACAGTTCTGCCCTGTCCTATAGTGTCACTATGAGTTGGAATCAACTCTTCAGCAATGGGTAACAGGTACTGAAATAAAAAGAAAGTAGCTATTACATGTCCTGTTTCATCTTCTGTCCAATTTGTAACACCCTGAATCACACTTCTCCCAGTCAGAGTTACTGTCTGTCCTACTTTAGGCAGAATTTTCACAGACCTTCCTTTTATCTAAGTCTGTCTGTGAACCTCACCTCTATTTCTGTTACCTTATCTAATCTGGGAGATAAACAGGGTCAAAAACAAACAAATCTAGCTACCAAAGAAATAATAAGAGGGTTTTTTCTCTCTCACAACAAAATAAAGTGAGTCATCCTTCTCTCTTATTTGCATGAGTACCACACCTATTGCAGACCTTTGCAGGAAAGGTCACTAGCTGAGAATGATGACTCATGCTGCCCACTCCCCTTCAAGAACTTTCTAGCTGTCCACGCTCATCAGTAGCATCTGTAAAATTAACTCCACCTGGCACTTCCTTCAGTCTAGGTCCTGAGAATCACTACATATCTGCTATCTCTGAGTAAGGATCTTTTTACCTGACTTACACTCCCTTCAGGAATTCAGGCATGTGATGATGACCCTGGTACCCTAGGAGTTCTGGAATTCAATATGTATGAAGTAGTCCACTATAGTTTGTTAGCAGTAGAAAAGATGATGTCATTCAGGGATGCACAATCCATCCTTTGTCCAGGGAAATTTTGAATTTCTTCTATAGTTTTTTAACAGTAGTTTGATATTGTAATACAATTAAAATTTTATTGTTTCCTTGAAAACCACTAAATATCATTTGAGAAGATAACAGTGGTTATTATGTACTACATGGCCACTACTGTGTTAAATACATTGTCGTATTTGACCTTCCCCCAACGAAATAGGTGTTATAATCTTCATTTTTCAGAAGCAGTAACTAAGGTCAAGAGAGATTAAATAGCTTATCATCACACAGCTACTAACACCTGAGGAGTCATTTGAATCAGTCTTTTCTTCTTCAAAGTCTGTGTTCTTTTTCACTTTGCTATATCATCTCAGGGAAGACCAATTTTACTAATTTTGAACCTGCTTATCATAATTTATGATAAGAAAAGCTAACATTTATTCGCCTTTATACTCTGAGGATAAATTTACTCATTCAGCAAATATTTACTGAGTGAGAATTATGTTCCAAGTGGTTCGTTTTTCTCTAAGTTCTCTAAATATTTGTCAAGTGTAGTGATGTGGACACCTGTTTAGGAAGATGATATTCATTTTCAAGCAGACCACCAAGATGGTGATTTCATCTATTACTAGTTGTTAGAGCGCTGGGGCCCATTAGAAATCTTTAATCTGTTCTCTTTCTTTATTCAGCCTTGAGTTTGAATCTGAAATATTATACTTCTTTTGAAGAAGTGACTTTTTAAAGACCAAAATTCCTGATTGTCACCACAGGTAATTAAAACCAAAAATATTGAAATATTTTGAAAATTAACAAAACAGACTCCGAAACAGTATTTTATAGCGCATTTTACTTGAATGCCCTCTAACTCTCAGCTGATTTGATAGTCCCTTTTTCCATTTTGATGGAATAAAAATTGCTTTTGTTTTTTCCACTAGTACCAGTCGATCCCTCTACAGGTTTTCCCAGTCCCTGAAATATGATAAATGATCTTTAGGAAAAAAATCAAATGAAGAATAAATAATGTTAATAAGTAGAAAAAACAAAACACTCAAGGAAACAACAAAAAAAAAAAATTAAAAGAAGGAAAAGCTAAGAAGTAAAGGTAGAGTTTCAAGCACATGGAACATTAGGGGAAGTTACATAAAACAAAACTTTTTCCTTTTTAACATAGTCTTGTGCACAGATGGACATTCAAAGACTGATCAGTGGAAAGCTAATTTTTGCTAGTTCTTCCCAGGGCTCAGGTAAAGTTGACATGGCCCAAGGGTGCCTGATGACATTTGCAGTACAGGGTACACTCCTACTGAATACTCTAATATGACCTTCCTCTCCTTGAGGTGCTCATGAGCCAGTCTAGGTGCTGGAGCTAGAGAAAAATGATAAACTCCCATCTGTTATTTGGGAACTTGAACACATTCATTCACTTATTCATTCATTCATAATTGTTCATTCATTTAAGAAAGTATTTATTGAGCACTAATGGGAATGTTGGAAATGCTGGTGGCCTAGTGGTTAAGTGCTACGGCTGTTAACCAAAACGTTGACAGTTTGAATCCACCAGGTTTTCCTTGGGAACTCTATGGGGCAGTTCTACTCTGTCCTATAGGGTCGTTATGAGTCAAAATCAACTTGATGGCAATGGTTTTTTTTTTTTATTTTTTTTTATTTAATGGGGATGCGGTAGACGCTATGAAAAAAAGAAAAGAAAAAGCACATGAAGGATCTTGCCATAGCACTTCCATATTGAATATCTTCTGAGTGTTCCACAGGACCCTGGACCTCAACACATTCAAAGTTAAACTCATCATGCTCTTCATACTGTCACCACTAATCACCCATACCTCTAACCCCAATCAAATCTATTTTTCAGCTAATATTTCTATTTTTGCTACTGGTAAATATCATCCACTTTGTTATTCAAACAGAAACTTCAAAGTTATTTCTTGCTCTTTCAACTTCCTCACCCTACTTCCTCTAATAAGTCATCAAATACCTTCAGTTATGCTCCTGATAGCTCCTTCTCTACACCTCCAGATTATCTTCCACCTGGACTTACTGAAATAGGCATCTAACCAACTTCTTCTCCAGTCCATTATCTCTCCCTTTTATACTAATTGTAGTCTGCGTAATGTCCCTAAAATACAAATTCTAGCATACTACTTTCTTGCTAAAAATTCTGTAGTTACTCCTCGTTGCCAAACAAGGAATAAAATTCCTTAAAATTGTAGAGAAATACCTTCACATCTATTTTATGCACTTATCTTTTTTTTTTTTTTTTGGTAAAAATATACACAACAAAACATACACCCAGTCAACAATTTTTACATGCACAGTTTATTGACAATGGTTGCATATTTTGCATTGTGACACCATTCTCATTATCTCTGCCCAGGTCGTTTCACCATTGTTAACTTAGACTCTGTCCAGATTGTTTCACCGTCATTAACTTGGATCTCTGCCCCTTGAAGTTTTCATCTGTGCTTTAGAATTACTGTTGTCATATTGATTCCATACATTCAATTCTTTAAAAGGGCACCCTGCTCATGGTAGACATTATTTATTGAGCTAAATTTTGTTTAGTTTAAAGATGATTTCATGGGATAGTTTCAGTTCAAGGCTTAAAAGTTATTTCCAGGCAATAGATTTGGGGGTTCCTCCAGTCTCAATGTGTTCAGTAAGTCTGGTTTTCAATAAGAATTTTAAGTTCCTTCCAACAATTTCTTATCTTTCATTTTCATTTTACACACTTTTTTCCCATGAATACTTGAGTTATGTTGTATTATTCTTGAAATATCTGTTAAGAGCCATATTTTTTGGACTTTATGGAAAATAGAAAATCATTGATTTTTTTTTTTTTTAGTAAGAAAGGAATAAGATCAGAATGTGATTTAGAATGATGAATCTAGTAGTATTTTGAAAAAAAAAATAGATTGAAGAAGGCTACAATAGAAGATTACTGCAACAGTAATAAAAAAGTGAACCTGGGTAGTGTAGGAGGGAAGGAGGTATAGTGAGATCAAATTTGTTAGATAAGATTGTATAATAAATTTACTTGTAAACTGAGCTGTTATGAGTCATCTTGATCAGGCTGGTAATTTGGCTTAACACTTACAATGAACAACTGAAAGGGTAGAATGAACAGTCTTTTAGATTTTTCTTAAGATTTAAGATGAGGCATTTAGTAGGGAAGTGAAAAGTGGATATGCTATAAGCTACCATACAACGAAAAAAGAACTACTTTAATCTAGTGTAGGAGTTACATAAAAGAAAATTTCTAAAATATTGGAGCTTCTTCAGGTCACTAGATAATTAAACCATCACCTTGATTTAATTTTACAGTATTAATTTGTTAGCAAACTTTTAATAAAAAATTTAAGAATGAGTAAAATTTAAAGACTTTTTTTTTTACTTCGAAGTTATACATTATGCCGAGCACTAAATGGAGCCCTGTTGAAATAAATAAACATAAGATAATCCCTACCCTCAAAGGAAATTACAAATTCATTGAGGTTTTATAACAAGCAAAGCAAAAATCTAGAATTTAGGCAATTAAGTAGAAAATTTAGGTCCCAAATGCTTTCCCCTAAAAGGTGTATAACCAAAGCATGAAAAAGAGGATATTTAATTTGTTTTTCTTAATTTATGGGTTACTTACTAGAACTAGAGGCCCAAAACACTAAACAAAAAGAAAGTATTCATGGGAAATATTCAACATGCAAAACATGCCTGCCAAGAAACCAAACAACCCACACATAGCCAATAAAAGTGAAGACTCTTACTTCATACTCTAAATGCCTCCAGACTTAAACTGTGCCAAGGAGAGAACATTTCACAGCTGTAGGACCTCTGTTTAGAGAGATTTTCCTGCCAGTCTCAAAATTCTGTGGTGCAAATCATTACTTAGAGAATGACAACCAAACTTCTTAAATAATGAAGGTAAAAAGAGAAAAGTTATTTGAGATTTTCAAGGAAGAGGATGATCTATTGAGCATATGGCTAATTAGCAGTCCTTAGAATTATGGTCGGGGTTCATGCAGTCTGAGGAGATAGATTAAAATCCAAGAAATTTTAGGATTAGAATCCAAGTAAGGACAAGGTTCAAGCATTCTAACCAGACAGTAGTGACATCATTAGAGTTGGTGTTACTCAGTGGGGTGACTTATGGTGTAACCCACCTCCCCCACAGACCTCCTCCTGTAGCACACCATACAGAATCCTTAGTAATTTTTTTTGTGCTAATGTCACTCATAAATTGTCGTGTATCACACCTTCTTTTCCTTTAATACTTCATTCTCAGACAAGTTATTGATATAGGTTTACAAATACTAATTACAACAATATTGTACCTAAAATGCCAGAAAATGTGACAAAATCAGCAACTATGAAAATACGAGCAGTAACAAAAACAACAGCATGTGCTTGTAGCTCGTTCAGATGAAACCACGTGATTGGAAGTGTCATTGTAATCGGGTAATAACGACAACTCTGACTAGAGCACAATAGAAGGTTCAAAAAATAAATTAGCATAGCGTTTCAGCTTTGTTGGTATATTGATACATGTAAGCTGGGCTTAAGAAAAATGTTATTGTTATTACTAGCTCTAGGGATATTTTTATAGACAATCATTTTGGTGTTACCCCCACTGACAGTGTCACCTGGTGTAATTTGTACCCCTTGCATCTCCCTAGCTACACCACTGCTAGACAGGTCATAATCTGAGATTTCTTAGAGCTGTAACCCAAGCTAAGACAGATACTATGCAGTTTTGCTTTGCAATCTTTAGTTTAAATATCTGTCACTTAAAAATATTTTTAAAGTGCTCTCTTGCTATAAAACTGTAGATACAGAACATTTACCAATTCTGAAACAAAACAAAATTTGTGCAAAAATTTATTATTTTATTTTATTTTTTTGCTTTTGTTTGTTTTCTAATCACATAATTATCAGAATATTACTCACTGACTTAAGGATAAATCACACATGCGATTTAACACAATTTTGATAAAAGTTTATATTTTACTTTGTCCTTAAAGCCTACTGGAAAACATTAAGGACAAAGTAAAATATAAACTTTCAAATAATCATTAAATATTTCTTACTTCTCTTTAATGCTTAAGATGTAAACCTAGGTAGACATCATGAGAGGTCAGTGTAGCGTAAAGAAGAATTTATTGGGAAATAAATTTCTATGAAAAGCGACAGAGATTTAAATTTAGAGAGGAGACATTCATATTGAAATCACCAAAATGAATTTTGCCACTTGTTAAGAAGGGCATAATAAAATGTGTCCTGGATCCTCCCCCTTGAGTCTGGGCTAGACATAATAACTCACATCTAACCAAAAAAGTATAAAAAAGTATAGAGAGGGAAAAATATTAACTTTATAGTGGCAGACACTACCTTAATCAAGTGATCAAAGTTAACATCACACTCCTTAATATGTTATGATGAGGTTACTTCACTGTCTTAGTCATCTAGTGCTGCTATAACATAAATACCACAAGTGAATGGATGTTAACAAAGAGAAATTTATTTTCTCACAGTCTAGTAGGTTACAAGTCTAAATTCAGGGCCTCAGCTCCAGGGAAAGTCTTTCTCTCTCTGTCGGCTCTGGAGGAAGGTCCTTGTCCTCAATCTTTCCCTGGTTGAGGAGCTTCTCAGGCATGAGGATCCCATGTCCAAAGGATACGCTCTGCTCCTGGTGCTGCTTTCTTGGTCGTATGAGGTCCCCAACTCTTTGCTTGCTTCCCTTTCCTTTTATCTCTTAAGAGATAAAAGGTGGTACAGGCCATATCCCAGGGAAACTCCCTTTACATTGGATTAGGGAGGTGACCTGAGTAAGGGTGGCGTTACAATCCTACCTTAATCCTCTTGACATAAAATTACAATTACAAAATGGAGGACAACCACAGAATACTGGGAATCATGGCCTAACCATGATACATACATTTTGGGGGGACATAATTCAATAAATGACATTCATCTCTGTAGTATTCTTCCCCAAATTCCATATTCTCAGTTCAATCATGAGAAAAACATCATACAAGCCCAAACTGAGGAACATTCTACAAAACACCTAACTTAGTGTTCCTCAAAACTGTCTAGGTCATAAAAAACAAGGAAAGACTGCGAATTTCCCACAGATTGGAGGAGACTAAGGAGACATGATGACTAAAGGTAATGTAGTGTCCTGGATTAGATTCTGGAACAGAAAAGGGCATTAGTGGAAAACCTAGTGGAACCTGAATAAAGTCTGTAGTTCAGTTAGTGGTAATACACTAATGTTATTCTAGAGGAGTCCTGGTGCACAGTGGTTAAGGGCTCGGCTGCTCACCTAAAGGTCAGCAATTTGAACCCACCAGCTGCTCTACCAGAGAAAGATGTGGCAGTCTGTTTGTCTAAAGATTACAGCCTTGTAAACTCTATAGGGCAGTTCTACTCGTCCTAATGTGTCCCTATGAGTCAGAATCGACTTGACTGCAATGGGTTTGTTTTTGGTTTTAATGTTATTCTTAGTTTTGACAAATGTACTCTGGCTATATAAGACATTAACCTTAGAGAAAACTAGGTAAAATGTATGGAAGCCCTCTGCACTACTTTCACAACTTTCTGGTAAAGGTAAAATATCCCAAAATGAAAAGTTTATTAAACATACACAGACACACACAGAATCAGGAATTAATTACAATAAAAAAGGATACGAAAGCTTTGTTACAGCAATGTGTCATGTACAAGCACAGCATTTTACTAATTTCTTGATATTTAAATCTGGGCTTTGTGTCAAGAGGGTCTTTGGGAATTTAGATGCATTAGAAATTAAGCAGTCCAAATAAAAGTTTCACTTTAACATTTATGTGTGCAGAAAAACAATGGTAGGTGATTCCTTGGTTTTCATTCACTGGTATTTGAGTACTATAAGAGTGTGAAGAATAATTCAAAGCATTAATTTATACATATAGGAACTGATACCCAAAGACTGCATTATCAAACCTG
The DNA here is from genome assembly GCF_024166365.1 of Elephas maximus indicus. Lineage (NCBI taxonomy): Eukaryota > Metazoa > Chordata > Mammalia > Proboscidea > Elephantidae > Elephas > Elephas maximus. Next base: position 145,069,778 of record NC_064819.1, on the reverse strand, counting down.
AAACCATAATACAGTCCGTCTGATTCTTCAGCTATGATTCTTTCAATCACACCTTGGAGCCTACCAGACCATTCCCATAATTTCACTGGGCATGTGATATGGTGAGTGAAGAAGCCATCTTCTTTCTCACTGGAATTTTGAGGAGGCAGTAAAAAGGTAGCCTTAGCTTCTATATCAAAAACTTACTGAATGGCCATAAATTGTGGGAAGTTCTCTATCCTGATTTTTGGGACTAATCTGCTAAATCCTTGATGGAGATATTGATTATTCTCTTCATAATCTACCTGGTTTAACTGCTGGAATCATTAGAGTTGTGAATTAGAGATGATAACAAAATTGCTTGCAATGCTTAATCAACCACATCAACCTTCTTAAGGTTGATGTGGTTGACTAAGAGGACTCCCAATGATCCCCCCATGTAACACCCTGTATAATTCCCAGGGATTAATGTTTGATTTAGTGTCTTGCTTCTAATGAATAGAATACAGCAGAAGTGATGGAATGTCACATCCAAGATTGGGTTATAAAGGCTTGTGACTTCTATCTTGGAGGTGTTTGCTCCCTCTCATTCTCTCTTGGATCACTGACATTGGGGCCAGCCAGCTGCAGGTTATGAGGCAACCCCTTGGGGAGTAAGATGGCAAAGAACCAAAGCCTGTAAAACCCATGTGAGTAGCTATAAAAGTGGATCCTCACCATGAGCCCTGAAACATGACTGCAAACCTAGCAGACAGCTTGACTGAAACCTCATGAGAAACATTGACTCAAATCATCTAGCTTAGCATGCCTGCATTTCTGATCCACAGAAACTGTAAGATAAGAAATGTCTGTCATTTTTAAGTCACTAAATTTTGGTAATTTGTTGTACAGCAATAGATAACTAATGCAGTTGATGTAAGAGAGAAAAATAGACACCTACATTTACTTAATGTCAAGGGTATTAAGTACTACAGTTGTTTCTTATCTTTTTTATAGAGACTGATGCTGGCTGAATATAAATAACTTATTTTCTTATTTGGTTTTATCTATTTTTAGAGGTATGGTTTATAATTTTTTTGATTATCTAAAAATACATTTATTTTTGAGGGACCTTAATTCTCTTTTACCTTTGTTGTACTTCTACAATCTTTGGGACTACAGAATTAAAACTGAAAATGGAAATCGAGCTTTAATTTTACCTTTTGATTGCTAAAATGTTCTAGTTAGATGAAAACCTGTCTTAATACCAGAAAAATTTTCTTAAAAAAATGCTAAATCACCACCTTACGTTCATTTAAAAATATTGAAAGGCAACATAGAAGTGTTTCCATTGATAACAGCATCACACTAGTATCTTGATTGGCACAGTGGCCCAAGTGATGCTTTGAAAAAGTGCCTGTCCTTTATTGTTATTTTTTTCTTTCTACTATAAAATCATCCTTTTACATATTCCAAATTTTCAGTATTGTTCTATTCTTTGTTATTTTACAGTCATATTTATTTTCTTCTCATTAAAATTAGAGCCTTTTATGAATTTGTTTTGTGAAGTTTAGAAAATATACCCTGTTTTTTTTTTTTATTATGAAACAGTCATGATGGCACTTAGTGAAGACACCAAACATGGATTCAGTCCACAGATGACTCACAATCTGGTGGAAGGGACAGAGAGAAGGCAACTAACTTAATTTCTTATTTTGTGTATAGTGTCCCCTCTCCTTATGAACTTGCAACTTATGGTCCAGAATAAGGGTGACTCAACTCCATCTACTTCAGCTGGCATGAGCAGTGGAGCACGGAAATGTTTCCCTATCATCACCTTTCGGCTAGGTTGCTATGGTTTTGTCATGTGTGCCCTTCACTTTGAGATGTTGGCCATTTTTAATTCTATTATGGTCAATAGGTAAAAAGCAAAGCAAGTTTTATTCAGAGGCATTATGACTATGATGGAAACAACAACCAAAGAAGGCTCAGTTGAGGTAGTGAAAAGTGATTTGACTGTAGGAAAAAAATTCTGAAGGACAAAGAAAAAATTATTCAACCTATTGTAAATGCTGTCTATGCAGTCAACAATAATCAGCAAAAGATAAAAAATACACATGAAATGAAAAAATTATTAACTGTGGCTAGGAAGGTCTGCATCAATGTGAAATGCCTGCTGCCTTTATGCTATCTCAAGCAAGGATAAAACTTTGATTGAAAAGATAGAGATGAAAGAGCTGTTAATTTTTTTTTTTTTTCTAGAAAGCCACTATAGTCCACAGGTTCAAGGCCTATTGCCTATTCATCACACCCTCAGACCGAGTGGTGATACATGGTAGCTGCTGGGGAAGAGGCCCTCTACAATCCTCATCATGGAAAGGCATTACCCACACCAACAGATTTTCATGTGGTTGAAACTAGTCTATTTTGGAAAAAAAAAGAATTATATATATGTGCTTATGTATCTATATCCAAAGATGATATATCAGCAAGGAGAAGAGTGTGCCTTGCTTTAACTCTTTAATGGACTCGAATGAGTACAGGTTCATTTTGTGAAAATGCAAATTGAGCCTGTAAGCCAATACCTCTTTTAGGTACTCTAGGCTTAAGCATAAAAGGGATTTGGGAAGTCCTATCCTGTGGGCGAAGCCCTAGTGCACAGTGGGTAAGAGGTCAGCTGCTAACCAAAATGCTGGCAGTTGAATCTACCAGCTGCTCTCTGGAAACCCATTGGGGCAGTTCTATGCTGTCATATAGGATCTCTGTTAGTTGGCATTGACTCACAAAGGGTGTTTTTTTGGTTTACACTGGGAGTGGATCCCTGGTGGCACTCTGGTTAAGAGCACAGCTGCTAACCAAATGACTGGCAGTTCAAATCCACCAGCTGCTCCCTGGAAACTCTATGGGCCAGTTCTACTCTGTCCTATAGGGTCGCTATGATTTGGAATCCACTTGACGACAATGGGTTTTTACTCTGTGAGTAAAGAATATATGCAAGTATCAGAGAAATATTTGTATTTTAGAGCAGTTGGGAGAAATTGTTAGACTATCTTCCCATCAGGACTATCTGCAGTCCCAATGGAGCCCCCTTCCTTTATCTCAGACTCCAGCACAACATAATATTCTTTCCTCTTTGAACACTTTTTCTCCCTTTCAGCTCTCTAAAAAAACCAAAAAACCAAACCCAGTGCTGTGGAGTCGATTCCAACTCATAGCGACCCTATAGGACAGAGTAGAACTGCCTCATAGAGTTTTCAAGGAGCGCCTGGCAGATTTGAACTGCTGACCCTTTGGTTAGCAGCCGTAGCACCTAACCACTACACCACCAGGGTTTCCTTCAGCTCTCTAAAAAAAAAAAAAAAATTTTTTTTTTTTTTTTTTTTTTTTTCAGCTCTCTAAGTACTTCTAATTCTCCATTGGATCGTTAAAAAAAAAAAAAAAGTCCACTGGATAAAAACTCAGTTTGTATAGTTGCACTCATGATTTCTGTAAGTCACTTACATTTTATACAAGGCAGTAATTTCTCATGTCATATACAATGAATGTTCTCAGATATGTTTTAGAGAGATATACATCAACAATAGGAGCCTTGGTGGCGCAATGGTGAAGCACTTGGCTGATAACCAAAAGGTCAGCGGTTTGAACCACAAGCTCCTTCGTGGAGAAAAGACTTGCCGATCTGCTTCCATAAAGATTACACTTTAGGAAACACTATGGGGCAATTCTACTTTGTGCTATTTGGTCACTATGAGTCAGACTCAACAGCATACAGCAACAATGTAAACAATATAGTGTTACATAAAGAGATACTATTGTATGGATGTAATGTAATAATCTCAGTTAAATTACAGCATAGCTGTAGTCACATGTACATTATTTATAAGAGTAGGAAAAATGGATATAAAATGCAAAAGCTGTAGAATAAGTCTTTTAACTCTCAAATTAATGTGACATTGTTTAATCTACAAATTGCCTAGAAAGAATGGTTGGGTGTTTATCATATTCCTTCTGAAGTTTCTAGCCCAAGTAATAAAGGTCTGTGTATACTTTTTATATTTTTATTAGTAAAAATTATTTCTCTCATTGCTAAAAGTCAGTCAGTTTGAGGGCAAAACAGAGCAGCTGTGGATGCCACATCACTTTACTTACTTACTTTGTGGTTAAAGATGGAGCATAGAGAAAGACATTTACTGTGAAGCAACGGAACCCTGGAGCCACAGTGGTTAATTGTTCAGCAGCTAACCAAAGGTCAGAAGTTTGAATCTACCATCTCCCAAGACAGATTTGTTCCTTCTTCTGGCAGTCCATGGTATATTTTTCAATAACTTTGGCCAACACCATAATTGAAATGCTTCAGCAATTCTTTGGTCTTCCTTTTTCATTGTCTAGCTTTCACATGGACATGAAGTGATTGAAAATACCATGGCTCGGGTCAGGCGCTTCTCAGTCCTCAAAGTGAAAACTTTGCTTTTTAACACTTTAAAGAGGTCTTTTGCAGCAGATTTGTCCAATGCAATACATCATTTGATTTCTTGACTGCTGCTTCAGTGGTCAAGAAATGCTTCAAGTCCTCTTCACTTTCAGCAAGCAAGGTTGTCATCTGCTTATCACGGGTTGTTAATGAGTCTTCCTTCAATCCTCATGCTGTGAGTTATGGATAACATTGTGAAGGATGGAAATTCCAGAACACTTAATTGTGCTCATGTGGAACCTGTACATAGACCAAGAAGAAGTCATTCAAACAGAACAAGGGGCTACTCAGTGGTTTAAAACTGGAAAAAGGTGTGTGCCAGTGTTGTATCCTTTCACGGTACTTATCCAAGCTGTATGAGCAAGTGATTTGAGAAATAATAATCTGAGACATCAGCTGCTAGTACAAGCCATTTTGATTTTTTTTTTTTTTTGCAGTTCATTTGCTTTTCCATAGGTAGAGAGTTGTTCTAGTATCACTTGTTAGCAAGAGTTTTTTCTCTTCCCATTACATTCACTTGACACCATGGTTGAAAATCAAGTGAACATAACATGTGGGTCTATCTCTGTAATCACTGTTTTGTTTAAATGACCTATTTTTTCCCTGTTTAGTTGGGTCTTCTTTAATTTCTCTCAGTAATGTTTTGTAGTTTTTAATATAGAACGCCTTGCACTTTTTTCTTTAGATTTATTCACTTCCAAGTATATAAAAGTACAATTTACTTAGTTCTAGAAGTATTTTCATGCGATTTCATGGGTTTTTCTACATATATATTCATGTCATTAGTGAACAATAATTGTTTTATTTATTCCTGTCTCATATTTTTGCTTTTTATTTATTTTTCTTGTGGATGGACAAGAATGGAGAATCCTTACCCAGTCCCAAATTGAAAAGAAAACGATTTAACACTTCACTATCAAGTATAATGTTGACTGTAGACTTTTTTTAGCTGATAAGAAGTTCATTTCTCGTCTTGGTTGGATGAAGGTTTTTATCAGAGATGAGTGTTGAATTTTGTTGCATTTTTTCTTTGTATCTATTAAGGTAGTCAAAAATTTGTTTCTCCTTTATTTTGTGTAAACAAACAAAAATGTTGCGGTCGAGTCAATTCTGACTCACAGCAACCCTATAGGACAGAGTAGAGCTGCCCCATAGGGTTTCCAAGGACTAGCTGGTGAATTCAAACTGCCAACCTTTTGGTTAGGATCCGAGCTCTTAACCATTACGCCACAAAGTGGTAAATTATTTTGATTGAATTTTGAGTACTAAGTCAACTTGCATTCTTGAGATACACTCCACTATAACGAAGCAATTTCCTTTTAATTTATTGCTAAATTTGATTAACTAATATTTTGCTAAGGATTCTGGGTCTATGTTCATAAGGAATATTCGTTGAAGTTTTCTCTTCTTCAGGTGACTGCCTGGTTTTGCTATTGGGTATATTAATGTGATAAAATACGTTGGCAAGTATTTCTTCTTATACTGCCACATCTTTCACACAACAACCAGTGGTTTTGAACCACGAACCTTTTGGTTAGCAGTCGAGCGCTTTAACCACTGTACCACCAGGGCTTCTCTATTGTGCATTATGTGAAAGTTTACAAAGCATATTAGTTTCCCATTTGATAGTTTGTACATAAAATGTTCCATGACATTAGTTTCATTCCCAACAATGTGTTAGCTCTCTCCCCATTTCTGTCCTAGTTTCCCTGTTCCCTTTCCTCCTGGTTTTCTACCACTTCTTGCCTTCTTATCATTGTTTTTGGGCAAATGTTACCATTTTGATCTAAGATAATTGATTGCTCTAAGCAACACGTAACTCTCAGGTGTTAATGTTTATTTTGTGGGTTTGTCTATGGTTTGGCTGAAAGGTGGTCTCTGGGAGTGGCTTCAGTTCCAGTTCAGGAAGGTGTCTTAAGGGCCAGTCTTGGGGATTCCTCCAGTCTCTGTCAGACCAGTAAGTCTGTTCTTTTTTTGTGAATTTGATTTTCTATTCTACAGTTTTTCTCCTGCTCAGTCCAAGACCTTCTCTTGTGATTCCAGTGAGAGCAGTTGGTGTTATAGCCAGACACCATCTACTTCTTATGAACTCAAGGTGGTGTAGGCTGTGATTCATGTGGTCCATTAGTCCTCTGGACTAATTGCTCCCTTGAGTCTTTGGTTTTTTTACCCTCCGTTGCTCTGAATGCTGAGACCAATACTTGTATCTTCGATGGTCGCTTGTAAACTTTTAAGACCCCAGATGCTACTCACCAAAGTAGCATACAGAACTTTGTCTTTGTGAACTATGTATTGATGCAAATGCCCTGTGAGTCTATGGTCCTTTGCCTTTGAGCCTAGTAACTTCGTCCTGTGAGGTGGTTGGTTATGTCTAAGAAGTTGCCATGATTGTGGCCCTTGTGTGCTCTATTGTCTATATTAATATATAAGCAGAACCTGCTACAGTTATGTATGTAGAAATATCCACCACCAAACCAATACCTGCAGGTGGATGTGTTCCCTAACGCCATCCCACACCTCTTTGCATATTCACCTACCTATGTATCCACTTGTGAATTAGTGTTTGTTGATACTATTGTTGCTTAATTGTGTGTGCTATAGTAATTACCATTGTTGCCCTTTGTTCTTGTGTTCCTCCCATGCCTTGATCATGTTTTGCTGACTTTTCCCCATATTGTGTGTTGCCTTTCCCTTCCCCAATTTTAACACCAGTCTTCTATTTGGTAATTTTTTCCTCCCTCCTCCTCCCATTCCTGGTAACCATTAAATAACTTTTTCTCTGTATGTAAACCTTTTCTTGTTTCTTTACAATAGGGCCTCATACAGTATTTGCCCTTTCGTGATTGATTTGTGTCACTCAGCAAAATGTCCTCCAAATTCATCCATGTTGTGTGATGTTTTGTGGATTCTTCATTATTCTTTATTCTTGCATGAACCCAAAACCAAACCAAACTCAGTGCTGTGGAGTCGATATTGACTCATAGCTACCGTACAGGACAGAGTAGAACTGCCCGATAGGGTTTCCAAGGAGCAGCAGGTGGATATGAACTGCCAACCTTTTGGCTGGAACTTTTGGCTGGCAGCAGCAGCTCTTAACCACTGTGTATGTACCACAGATTTTTAATCCATTCATCTGTTGATGGGCACATCTTTTTGCTACCGTGACTAATACTGCAATGAGCAAGGGTGTGCCTAGATCTATTCATGTCACAGCTTTCATTTCTTTCAGGCATATACTTAGGATTAAGGTTGCTGGGTCATATAGTGTTTCTATTTTGAGCTTTTAAAGGAAACACCATACCATTTTCCATAGTGTCAGTGCCATTTTACATTGCCACCAGCAGTGTATTAGAGTTCCAATATCTCCACAACCTCTACAACATTTTTTTTCTGTTTTTTTGATTAGTGCCAGTAATATCGGGGTGAGATGGTATCTTATTGTAGTTTTGATTTGCATCTCTCTAATGACTAGTGGAGCCCTGGTGGCACAGTGGTTAAGAGCTCAGCTGCTAACCAACCAAATGGCTGGCTTTTCAAATCTACAAGCTACTGCTTGGAAACTCTATGAGGCAGTTCTACTCTGTCCTATAGGGTTGCCATTAGTCAGAATTGATACAACGGCAATGGGTTTTAACGGCTAATGAAGTCCTGGTGGCATTGCAGTTAAAGAACTCGGCTGCTAACCAAAAGGTCAGCGGTTTAAATCTACCAGCTGCTACTTAGAAACACTATGTGAGTGTTGTACTCTGTCCTGTAGGCTCACTATGAGTCTGAATCAACTCAAGCACAAGTTTAGTTTTTTGGCTTTTGGTAATGGCTAATGATCATGAGCACTCCTTGTGTTTGTTAGCGTCTGAATGTCTTCTCTGGTAAAGTATCTGTTCATATCCTTTGCCCATTTTTTAGTTGGATTGTTTGTCTTTTTGTTGTTGAGGTGTTGAAGTTTTCTATAAATTTTAGAGATTAGACCCTTGTCAGATATGTCATAGCCAAACAATTTTTCCCAGTCCATAGGTTCTAGTTTTATTCTTTTGGAGAAGTCTTTCAATAGGCATAAGTGTTTAGTTTTTAGGAGGTCCCATTTATCCAGTTTACCTTCTGGTGTTTGTGCATTTTTAGTTATGTTTGGTATTCTATTTATACCATGTGTTAGGGCCTCTAGCATTGTCTCTATCTTTAGTTCCATGATCTTTATAGTTTTAGGTTTTATAGTTAGGTCTTTGAAACACTTTGAGTTGGTTTTTGTGTATTGTGTGAGGTATGGGCCCTGTTTCACTTTTTTTACAGGTGGATATCCAGTTATGACAGCACCATTTGTTAAAGAGACTGTCTTTTCCCCATTTAATGGACTTTGGCCCTTTGTCAAAGATCAGCTATAAATCTGGGTTCTCAATTCTGTTCGATTGGTCTATGAGTCTTTTGTTATACCAAACCAGTTTGTTTTGACTACTGTGGCTGTATAGTAGGTTCTGAAATCAGAACCTCCTACTTTGTTCTTCTTCTTCAATAATGCTTTACTTATCTGGGACCTCTTTCCTTTCCATTTAAAGTTGGAGATTAGTTTTTCCATCTTGTTAAAGGACGCTGTTGAAATTTGGATCATGATCACTTTGGGTAGTATTGTAGATTGCTTTGGATAGTACTGGCATTTTTACAATGTTGAGTCTTCCAGTCCATTATCAAGGTTATGTTTTTCGGTTTATGTAAGTCTGTTTTGGTTTCTTGCAGTAGTGTTTTCTAGATTTCTTTGTATAGGTCTTTTATGTCTGTGGTTAGATTTATTCCTAAAATACTTTATTTTTTAGGGGGCTATTGTAAATGGTATTGTTTTCCTGATTTCCTTTTCGAGGTTCTCTCTGTTCATATTTAGGAATTCACCTGATTTTGTATGTTGAGCTTGTATCCTGCTGCTTTGCTGAATCCTTCTATTAGTTCCAGTAACTTTCTTGTGGAATCTTTGAGGTTTTCTATGTATAGGATCATATCATCTGTCAATAGGGATATTTTTACTTCTTTCTTACCAATTTGGATGCCTTTTATTTCTTTTTCTTGTCTTATTGCTCTAGCTAGGACTTCCAGCACAATGTTGAATAAGAATGGTGATAAAGGGCATTCTCTTCCTGTTCTCACAGGGAATGCTTTCAGTTTCTCTGCCTTGAGAATAATGTTGGCTGTTGGCCTTGTATAAATGCCCTTTATTATGTTGAGGAATTTCCCTTCTATTCCTATTTTTCTGTGTTTTTTTTCTTTAGGAATGGGTTTTGGACTTTATCAAATGCCTTTTCAGCATCAATTGAGATAATCATGTGGTTCTTTTATTTTATTTATGTGATGGATTACATCAATTGATTTTCTAATGTTGAACCATCGCTAAGACATGGTATGAATCCCACTTGGTTGTGTTGTATTATTTTTTGATATGCTTTTGCATTGTGTTGGATAGAATTTTGTTGAGAATTTTCTGTGTCCATAAGGGATATTTGTCTGTGATTTTTCTTTTTTTGTGGTGTCTTTGCCTGGCTTTGGTATCAGGGTTATGTTGGCCTCATAGAATGAGTTTGGGAATATTCCTTCCTTTTCTATACTCTGAAACAGTTTAGTTTGACTAGTATTTGTGTGAGCTCTTCTCTGAATGTTTGGTAGAATTCTCCAGGGAAATGGTCCAGGGCAATGCTTTTTTTGTTGGGAGTTTTTTTTTTTTAATTGCCTCTTCTTTTTTTACGGGTCTGTTCCATTTTTCTACCTCAGTTTGTGTTAGTTTAGGTAAGTAGTGTGTCTCTGGAAATTTGTCCATTTCCTCTAGGTTTTCAAATATATTCCAGTTTTTCATAATATTCTGGTATGATATTTTTCGTTTCAGTTGGTTCTGTTGGAATATAACTCATCTCATTTCTTTTTTGGTTTATTCGCTTCCTTTCCTGTTTTTCTTTTGTCTGTTTTGCCAGTGGTTTGTCGATTTTTTTTTGATCCTTTCAGAGAAACAACTTCTGGTCTTCCTCACTCTTTCCCTTGTTTTTCTATTCCCTATTTCATTTTTTCCTGCTCTAATATTTATTATCTCCTTTCTTCTAGTGACTTGGGCTTCTTTTGCTGCTCTGTTTCTATTTCTCTGAGTTGTAGGGTTACTGTTTTGATTTTGGCCCTGTCTTCTTTTTTGATATGTGCTTTTATTGCTATAAATTGACTTCCGAGCATATTTTGGCTATGTCCCAAAGATTTCGGTAAGATGTGTTTTCATTCTCATTTGATTTTAGGATTTTTTTTTTTTTTATTCCATCTTTGATTTCTTCTATTATTCAGTTTCCTTTTTTTTTTTTTTTCCTTGCTATCCCTGTTACCAATTTCTACTTTTATGGTATTGTGATCAAAGAAAATGCTTTGTGTTGTTTTAACGCTCTGGATTTTTTTAAGTTTGCTTTGTGGCCTAAAATGTGGTCTATTCTGGGGAATATTCCATGTGCATTGGAAAAGCATGCATACTTTGCTGCTGTTTGATGGAGTGTTCTGTATATGTCTATGAGCTCTAGTTGGTTGACTGGGGCATTTAGATCTTCTGTATCTTTGAGTTTCTTCTAGATGTTCTGTCCTTCACTAAAAGTGGTATGTTCAAGTTTCCTACAATTATTGTGAAACTGTTTCTCTTTTCAGTGCTGTTAGAGTTCATTTCCTGTATTCTGGAGCCCTGTCATTGGGTGCATATATATTTATTAAGGTTATGTTCTCCTGGTGGTTTGACCCTTTAAACATTATATAATGTCCTTCCTTACCTTTTGTGGTGGATTTTCTTTTAAAGCCTATTTTATGAGAGATTAATATTGCCACTACTGCTCTTTTTAGTTATTGTTTGCTTGATATATTTTTTCCATTCTTTGTGTTTCAGTTTATGTCTTTATGTCTAAGGTGTGTCTTTTATAGACAGCAGATTGATGAGTCATTTTTTTTTATCCATTTTGCCACTCTCTGTCTCTTGTACTTTTAAGCCATTTACATTCAGTGTGGTTATCAATAGGTATGAATATACTGCTGTCATTTTGTTTTAATTTTTTTTAGTGGTATTAACCTTTTCTTTGTTCCTGTTAATTTTCTGTGCTGAGTTCTCTGTGTTTGTGGATTTTCTTTTCATTTTTTTCTTTGTTGTTGAATTGTGTTTACTGAGTATCTATGTTTTTCTTTTTTTTTTTATTTTGATGAGTTTGTTAAGTTTCTTTGTGGTTACCTTGAATTTGCCTTTATCTTCTTAAGTTTAAAGCAGTAATTTATTTCTTGATAGTGACTTGACTTCCTAAACCATCTTAAAGTTCTATAATTATACCTTTTTATCCCCTTCTTTTTTGTTTTAATGTTGTCATCATTTACAGATTAGTATCCTGGCTTCCGGTTTTCAGTCTTTTAGTTTTGCTTCATTTTTGAGAATTTTTTTTATCTGGGCTGGTATTTTGCTGATGCTGTCCTGTGTCCTAATCCCAGACTTTGTTTGATATTGTTGGTCTCTATCTGAAGAACTCCCTTTAATACTTCTTGTAAATTTAATCTGTTTTTTACATATTCCCTTAATTTCTCTTTTTCTCAAAATGTCCTAATTTCACCATTGTATTTGACAGAAAATTTTACTGGATATTTAATTTTTGGTTGGCACTTTTTTGTTCTTTCAAGGTTTTATATAAGTCACCCCATTGCCTTCTTGCCCGCATGGTTTCTGCTGAGTAGTCAGAGCTTAGTTTTATTGGTTCTGATTCCTAGATGACTTTTTGTTTTTTCCTAGCTGCTTTCAGAATTCTTTGTCTTTGATTTTGCCAAGTTTGATTATGATATGCCTTGGTGGCTCTTTTTGGGTGTCTAACCCTGGTGGCGTAGAGGTTGAAAGCTATGGCTGCTAACCAAAAGGTTGACAGTTTGAATCCACCAGACGCTCCTTGGAAACTCTATGGGGCAGTTCTCATCTGTCCTGTAGGGTCGATATGAGTCAGAATCGACTCTATGGAAATGGGTTTTTGAGTTTATCCTGTATGGAGTTCGCTGAGCTTTTTCAATGAATATCTTATCATCTTTCATGGTATTACAGATGTTTTTCTGCCAGCAAATCTTTGACAATTCTTTCTGTGCTTTCCATTGCTTCCCCCTGTTCTGGAACCCCAATCATGTGCAGATTTTTCCCCTCGATTGTGTCCCAAATAATTCTTATACTTTTTAATTTTTTTTATTCTTTTTTCTGATTCTTCCTCAAATTGGTGTAAAGGTATTTGCCTAAAAATTTGCTTATTCTGTGTTCCACTGTTCCAATTCTGCTCTTGTATCCTTACATTGAGTCATCTATTTCTGAAATTTTATTGTTAATCCTTTGGATTTCTGGTTGCTGTTTTGTATGATTTTTAATTGTCTACTTATTCAGTCATTTTGTTATTACATAATTTGCCTGAATTCTTCTATTGCTTTGTGTTTTCCTTGATTTTAGTCTATGTTTTCCTTGGTTTTGTCTATGTTTTCCTTGATTTTCTTTGTGTATCTCTTGAAGAGGCCTACATATTAGTATTTTGAATTCCTTATCAGATAGTTCCATTGCCATTTCTTCCTCCATAAGGTTTTCTAGCTCTTTATTTTGGTTACTTGTGCAGACATCCTGTTCTGCTCTTTTGTATGATTTGATATTGTCTGTTGTCTCCAAGGAATCAATAATTTATTATATTAGTTTATTTATTGTATGCTTGTTTGCTGCATCCTGAACTTTTGTTACATCAAACAAAAACAAAATAAAACTTCAGGATGCAGCAAACAAACACACAGTAAATCTATTTTCTGAAAAAAAATTTTGCTGAATTTGAATAATTTCTTTCTTAAATGTGTAATGAAATTCATCAAAGAATCCTTCTGGGCCTAGAGTTTTCATTGTGGAAAAGATTTTAATTACAAATTTAATATCTTTAACAGATATAGGTTTCTTCATCCTTTCAAGGCCGAATTATTTCCTGCTTTGAACTTTTTGGTTGGTAATATAGATTTTGAGAAATATGTGGATATATGGAAGACAGCTTCCTGGCCAACTGACTGGAAGAGATCCATATTTATGCCTATTCCCAAGAAAGGTGATCCAACTGAATGTGGAAATTACAGAACAATATCATTAATAGCACACACAAGCAAAATTTTGCTGAAGATCATTCAAAAACGGCTGCAGCAGTATATCAACAGGGAACTGCCAGAAATTCAGGCCAGTTTCAGAAGAGGATGTGGAACCAGGGATATCATTGCTGATGTCAGATGGATCCTGGCTGGAAGCAGAGAATACCAGAAGAATGTTTACCTGTGTTTTATTGACTATGCAAAGGCGTTCGACTGTGTGGATCATAATAAATTATGAATAACATTGTAAAGAGTGGGAATTCCAGAACACCTAATTGTGCTCATGAGGAAACTTTACATAGATCAAGAGGCAGTTGTTCGGACAGAAGAAGGAGATGCTGAGTGTTTTAACATCAGGAAAGGTGTGCGTAAGTGTCGTGTCCTTTCACCATACCTATTCAATCTGCGTGCTGAGCAAATCATCCGAGAAGGTGGACTATATGAAGAAGACCAGAGCATAAGGGTTGGAGGAAGACTCATTAACAACCTACATTATGCAGATGACACAACCTTACTTGCTGAAAGTGAAAAGGACTTGCTAATGAAGATCAAAGACCACAGTCTTCAGTATGGATTGTACCTTAACATAAAGAAAACAAAAATCTTCACAACTGGAACAATGAGCAACATCATGATAAATGGAGAGAAAATTGAAATTGTCAAGGATTTCATTTTACTTGGATCCACAATCAACAGCCATGGAAGCAGCAGTCAAGAAATCAAAAGACACATTGCATTGGGTAAATCTGCTGCAAAGGACCTCTTTAAAGTGTTGAACAGCAAAGATGTCACCTTGAAGATTAAGGTGCACCTGACCCAGGCCATGGTATTTTCAATAGCATCATATACATGTGAAAGCTGGACAATGAATAAGGAAGACCAAAGAAGAATTGACACATTTGAATTGTGGCATTGGTGAAGAATATTGAATATACCGTGGACTGTCAAAAGAATGAACAAATCTGTCTTAGAAGAAGTACAACCAGAATACTCCTTAGAAGCAAGGATGGTGAGACTGCATCTTACACACTTTGGACACGTTGTCAGGAGGGATCAGTCCCTGGAGAAGGACATCATGCTTGGCGAAGGACAGGGTCAGCGGAAAAGAGGAAGACCCTCAACGAGGTGGATTGACACAGTGGCTACAACAGAGAGGTCAAGCATAACAATGATTGTAAGGATGGTGCAGGACTGGGTAGTGTTTGATTCTGTCTTCCATAGGGTCGCTATGAGTCAACTGGCTCGATGGCAGCTACCAACAACAACACACGAAAATACATGATCTGTGGGAGCCCACGTAGCCCACCAATCTTGGGTAGCAGGCTTTATTGTGGGGCACGTTCCATTTGTGTACATGGGGCACCCCTAGTTTTGCCCAATACCCCAGTTATTTTGCTTCAATGAGCGTTTCTTTCAACTTCCCTTATTACACAAGTGCCCAATGTAGGGAAGCAAATACTTTCAGTGGGAAAAGTATACTCCCAAAGAATTTGAGAAGAATAAAAAGTGGGTGGGATACCGTATGTTCCATGAGTCACAAAAGGGTTAAGATTGTTTTCATTTCTTTTTATGTTAGGGTTGATAATTTATGTCTTTAAAGGTACTTGTAACTTTTATGCAGGCTGACAAGGAACATCTAAGATGTCAAATGTATATACTAAGATCTGTAGTGATGACACTTCTTGCTTTCCTGAGTTTGACAGTTTGTATTTTCTCCATTTTTTTTTTTTTTTGAATCAGTCTAGGGGTTATAAATTTCATTAGTCATTTCAATAAAAAAAATTTGGTTTTGTTTTATTGACTATGCAAAGGTGTTTGTGTGGATCATAAAAAATTATGGATAACATTTCCAAAGAATGGGAATTCCAGAAAACTTAATTGTGTTCATGAAGAATCTGTACCTAGATCAAGAGGAAGTTTTTCAAACAGAACAAAGGGATAATAAGTGGTTTAAAATCAGGTCAAGTGTGGATCAGCATTGTAGTCTTTCACCACACTTATTAATCTGTATGCAGAGCAAATAATCTGAGAAGCTGGACTTTATGAAAAAGAATGTGGCATCAAGATTAGAGGAAGACACATTAACAACCTGTGATAAGCAGACGACACAACCTTGCTTGCTGAAAGCAAAGAGGACTTGAAGCACTTGCTGATGAAAATCAAAGACCACAGCCTTCAGTATGGATTTCATTTCAACATAAAGAAAATAAAAATCTTCACAACTGGGCCAACAAATAACATCATGATAAATGGAAAAGATTGAAGTTGTGAAGGATTTCATTTTACCTGGATTCACAATCAACACCATGGACACAGCAGTCAAGAAACAAACTATGTATAAAAAAACCCCTGCTTGCCATTAAGTCGATTCCAATGTATATCACTGGGCAAATTTTCTGCAAAAGACCTCTTTAAAGTATTAAAAAGCAAAAATTTCTCTTTGAGGACTGATCCAAGCCATGATATTTTCAATTGCCTCATATACATGTGAAAGCTGAACAATGAATAAGGAAGACCAGAGAAGAATTGATTCCTTTGATTTATCTTTTTGGAGAATAATATTGAATATACCACGGACCTCGTAAGAATGAACAAATCTGTCTTGGACAAAGTACATCCAGAATATTCCTTAGAAGTGAGGGTGATAAAACTTCATCTTATGTACTTTGAATATGTTATCAGGAGGAATCAGTCCCTGGAAAAGAACATGCTTGGTAAAATAGAGGGTCAGTGACAAAGAGGAATTCTCTCGATAAGATGGATTGACACGGTGTCTGCAACAATGAGCTCAAACATAACTATTGTGAGGATGGTGTAGGACCAGCCGTGTTTCGGTCTGTTGTACATAGGATCACTATGATTTGAACTGACTCAATGGCACCTAACAACCATAACATTGTTCTTTCTTTTTAGAGAATTTTCTAATTTTTTGTGTGTTTCTTCTTTAACCCATGGGTTATTTTCTCATATGTGGCATAATTTTTATATACTTTGGGAAATTTCCCAGATCTAGATAACTTACTATTTATTTTCAAGTTAATATTTGTGTGGCTGAAGAATATACTTTATATAATTTCAATCATTTTGTACTTGAGACTTATTTTATGGTTCAACACGTGGTCTATAATCAATGTTGCATGTGTACTTGAAAATAATATGTATTGAGTATAGCACACCCGTTGTCACTGAGTCAACTCTGACTCATTGCAACCCTGTAGGACAGAGTAGAAATGCTCCGTAAGGTTCCCAAGGAGCAGCTGGTGGATTTGAACTGCCAAACTTTTGGTTAGCAGCTGCAATGCACCGGAGCTCTTAAACACTGCACCACCAGGTCTCCTGTATTGGATATGTTTATAAATATCAATTAGTTTAAGTTGGGGGTTAGTATCTTTCAAATCTGAGTGCATACACATTTGGGATATTTATGTTTTCTTCATGAGTTGATTCTCTTATCAGTTCGAAATATGCCTCTTTATCTTCAGTGTTGTTCTTTGCCTAGAAGCCTTCTTTGTCTGATAGTAATAAAGCCACACAGAATTTATTATATTTAGTGTCTGTATATGGACTATCTTTTCCCACTCCCTTACTTTCAACGCTTTGCATTAGTGTGTCTTTATATTTACCATGTTCTTGTCAACAGTATCTATCAGGCCTTGCTTTCAGTCTACCTTCTAATAATGTTACTTTTCATAAAATTTACAACAGTATAATCTCACTTTTAGTGCCCCCATTGCATTATATTTTACTTATACATACACTATAAACCCTAAATAAGTTGTTATTATTTTTGTTTTAAACAATGAAAAAAAATTAAAGATATGTAGATATGGATATATAGGTGTTTTAAGATGTAAGAAAAGTATTTTACATTTACTGAAATATTTTCTGTTTCTGATGCTCATCATTCCTTCATGTGGATCCAGGTTTCCATCTGTTTTTATTTCCTTTCTGTCTTCTTTTAACATGTCTTATAGTGTAGCTCATAGGAGCCCTGGTGGCACAATGGTTAATTGCTCAGCTGAGAACTGAAAGGTCAGCAGTTCAAAGCCACCAGCTACTCTGAGGGAGAAAAGTCCTGGTGATCTGCTTCTATAGAGATTTCAGCCCAGGAAACCCTATGGGGCGATTCTACTCTGTCACGTTGGGCTGCTAGGAGGAACTGACTCAATAACACACAACCACAACAACATGGAAACAAATTCAGGTTTTTGGTAGTCTGAAAGGTATTTCTTTCTCCCTCTCTCTCTCTTTTTTTTAAAGAAGGATGCTTTTGCTGATTATAAACTCTAATATTCTTTTACAGCACGTAAAGGTACAGGTCCCTTTTTTTCTGGTGAGAAGTCAGGTATTCATATCATTGGTCTCATTTATGTAATGTATCATTTATTCTTAGGTTGATTTTAAAGTCTGTTCTTTTTCTTTGGTTTTCAGTAGTTTGTCTATGACTTGCCTGGTTGTGGTTTCCTTTGTATTCTGCTTTGGTTTTATTGAGCTTTTAACATATATATATATATATATATGTTAATTTTGAAAAGTTCAAGGAGCCCTGGTGGCACAATGGTTAAAGTGATAGACTGCTAATTGAGAGGTCGGTGGTTCCAAAGCACCAGTGGTTCTGCAGGAGAAAGATGTGGCAGTCTGCTTCTGTAGATATTTACAGTCTTGGGAACCCATTGGGGTCACTATGAGTCAGAATTGACTCAACAGCAGTGGGTTCGTTTTTGGTTTTTGTTTTGTTTTTGGTGTTCTCACCCAATTTCTCATCAAGTATTTCTTCTTCTCTTTTCTCTTTTTCCTCTCCTTCTGAAACTTCTAATACGTGGATGTGCGCTGTTTCGTTTGACTTACAAATCCTGCATGCTCTTTCTTTTTTATGTTCCAGTTTGGATATTTTCTGTTGTCCTCACTTTAAGTGAACTAATCTTTTCCACTGTGCTCAGTTATTAAGCCTATCTAATGAATTCTTTCTGATCACACTTTTACAATCCCATTTTGGTTTTTTTCTCAGAGTTCCCATCTCACCACTAAAATTCCGTCTATTCATATAGGAAGCCCATCTTTGTCATTAAATCCATTAGCATTTTTATTGTAATTATTTTATACCTCTCTTTGATAATTCCAGCATCTGAACACTGGCATGATTCTAGAGATGTCCTTGAGTTCCACAGAGAAGTCATAGCTTATAAACCACAGGAATTCTGTTTCTAGTTTCTAGCTGTCAATTCTTTGGATTGCTACCAGCTTTTTGCATTATAGATAATTTCTCTTTGCCCTGCTGGTCTTTCCTTAGTCTGGAAGGATTGCTCCATTGCAGCCCCAGCTCCTCTTCTCTGCTATAGGCATCTGAAAGTACCTGCCCTAAGTTTCAGGATGCCCTACATACTTCAGCTCTTAAGTTCTGCTGCCAGCCTTTAGTGTATTGAACATGAACTCGATGAAGATCTATGGAAGAGTTGTTGGGTGGGCGCAGACCTCTGGGAGGTCTCCTTTAAATTATAATCTGTTATACCATTCCACCCATGATCATTAGATATTTATAGAAGTTTTGACTGATTTCTCCTTCTACTCATCAAACACCGATTCCTTCTCCTCCTTCTAAATCACCAGAAATGAGAACACGCATATGTCTCTTCTCTCCTCTGAAGGGCTTGTCACTTTTTGGAATTTAGTTCAATTATGGTTCTTGCCTCCTCAGTGCTGGTGGATTAAAAATAACAACAACAACAACAACAAAACAATGGTCATTTAGTAGCTTATTGATCTTGTTTTGGTTGTCATACCAAAAGCAAGTGTCTTTTGTGACTTCAAAATCAGAAAATGATATCCGCCAAAATATAGTTTTAAAAGTATTGCTAATAAGAAAAGGGACACTTCCAAATGCCATTGGGAGGCCTATTGTGGCAAAGTTTATTAGTGCATTAAATGTGTCAGTACAGAAGTAGCCTGGCTGAAATCTAAAAAGAGGAAATGTAAGAAGTTGGTGTCACTGATATTATCTTGGAGATAGAGAGACAAGGCAGGCTTGTCAACTAAGAAGCTCACAAAGAGCAGACAATTTGCTGAATTCATTAATCTATTCATTGGTATATTTATTAATTTGATGAATCTTTCATTAAATATTGATTGAGGTGTTTTTACATGGAGTTTTGTTGGAGAGAGGCATATCAAAAATAGAAGAGAATACATTTCTGCACATGAAGGTACAAGTGCTCAATGAATATTAACTATTTTTACTACTAATATTACTGATAAGGTCCATGAGGATGTCATAAACTAGGATTGCAGAGAGCTTCTGGAGAAATCATTGAATCACTTTGTTGACAGGAAATTGAGAGTCAAGTTGGTGCTGATTAAGCAAGCAGTTAGTGTTAGAACCCTGGGTTAGACTGAAATTCTGAAGAAGGGAGTAGAATTGAAATAGATGGAAACTGTATGCAGTGGCTAGATGATTGTCCTAAGAAATGCAAAATCAATGTCATAATGTCTTGTAACAGGCAAGGACAGGTAAGGAAGTGGGTGAGGATTGTCAAGGAGGAGAAAAACTTGACTTGCAAAATTATAGAGAACTTGGCCAGAACTACAAGGCAATAATACGAATGCATAAGACTCAAATGTTGGCTTGTGCTCTGATTGGTGGCATGTTCTAAGAGTGGGGAGGTTTTAGAAGTTAGCATTTATAGACTTTAAAAGCTCCTGCCTCTTGGAGAAAGTAATTTTCCTAAACTTTTTAAAAGGAAGAAGTAAATTTGTCTAGCTAACATAAATATTTCATTTCAATGAAATTAAAAAACAATACTCTGCATATAAAAATGCTAGGCACTAGGACAAAATTTCTGCTTTCAAGGATCTCATATATTGATAGGAGAAGAAATCATATATATATAAATAAATTATGATACACAATATTAGATTCAATTCCCTTAGGTAGACTAATTCTATAGTTGAAATGATTGCATCAAGCTATTGTAATTTGATGGCATCATTGATTACATATTTATCATTTCAGCAAACATTTATCCAATGCCTATTATGTCCTTGTGGGGTATTGTCAATACCATTGTTGTTGTTAGTTGCTGTCCAGTTGCTCCCAATTCATGGCAACCTCGTGCACAATGGAATGAAATGCTGCTCAGTCCTGCGCCATACCCATGATTGGTTACCATTGTGATCCACAGGGTTTTCAGAAATAAGAGTGTAACCCTTTCTTCCTAGTCTGTCTTAGTCTGGAAGCTCTGGTGAAACCTGTTCAGCATCATAGTAACAGGGAAGCCTCCACGCAGGGAAGTCTGCATACCAGGTGCATTGGCTGGACTTGAACTCAGGTCTTTCTTACAGAAGGGAAAGAATTTTACCACTGAACCATTGCTGCCTTCACTACCAATATCATACAAGTCCCTCAGTCTGAATCTACATTCATGTGGTAGCTTTTTGACATTCCATTTTTGTTGTTGTTGTTGTTCGGAAGAGAACATGCTAACCAGCTCATGTGAGTACTGTGATCTACTTGGCAATTACATATTTTCAGAGGAAATAAATATGTTGCCATGTAGTGATTTTATTCACAACCTTATGAATTATTGTAAATTATTTTAGTTTGATTATTATGTTTTTTGTTATCGTGTGCCATTAAGTCAATTCCTACTCATAGTGACCCTATAGGTCAAAGTAGCACTTCCCTATAGGGTTTCCTAGGCTGTAATCTTTACGGGAGCAGATTGCCAGGTCTTTTCTCCTACAGAACAGCTGGTGGATTTGAACCACTGACCTTTTGGTTAGCAGTCAAGTCCTTAAGCATTGCACCACCAGGGCTAAAATCAAGCTTCCAAGTGTGCAAAACTGAAAACTAGCTGTTGAAGAAAAAGCATCCCCACCTCAGTGTTCGTACTATGTGTAGATCAGCCTAAATTAATCCACCCAAGCCCTATTTCCATATCTCACATGCAAATGCTTTTATGTGGAACATTACTCACTACATTTCCATTTATTTAGTGAAACAAATTGCTTGTGAAATCAATTTTTGTATAACATGATCTGAAAATGCTTTCCTTTTTCATTGGGAAAACTAAAAATTGAACATTACTAGTTGTTTGTAGGAGATTAGATTTAGTTTCCTAGCAAATTTGTACTTAGAAAAGATTTAAGGTGTATGAAAGGAGGTTTAAGGGATGTTAGAAACAGAAAGGAAAATCTGGGAAATTTTTGAATTGTGTATTATTTTTCTCTATTAAAAAAACTTTCACAAGATAGATTTCACTAGGAAACTAAAGAAAAACACCCACGTTCTATTTGACTCAGGCTGCGGGGACACTAAGGAAAGAGACAGAAAATGTACTTTATCTTTTGAAGTACTAAAAAATACTGAACATAAAAAAATGATAAGAGAGATAAAGTAGAGCTACTGTCTTATCAAAAAGCACTTCTTGTGGCTTCAGAGCAATCTGAGAAGGTCAGTGCCTATCGTTCTCACTGACCGCAAGGTAAGAGAAGACTGACTCTAATTGTGAGATTAAATGAACATATGGCCAGTAACTTTAGAGGAAGATGACTTAGATTTCTTAGAAAGATCATTTTTATCAAAAGCGGTGAAGGAATAGGGAGCAAAATTGAGAACTACTTTTTCTTTTGCCTGAAGCTAATTGGCATATAAACAGAGTTTTAATATTTGTGTATGTGTATATGACCCTGTCCTCTAGGGTTGCTATGGGTCAGAATCGACTCCACGGAAATGCGTTTGGTTTTTTGGTCTTGGTATATGATTCAATTGTTTAAATTTTTCTTGGGCTCTAGTTGTATTTTCTGAAAGTGATTAGCAGATTTTAAAAACCATTTAAGAAGCCTACCTTTTTTCTGTTACAAATATGCATCAATGACATTTTTATTCCCTTAGTTTTCATAGCTATATTAAAACTTCAGGCTCAGGTGTCAGATTCAGCCCTGAGTCTGAATTTAACTGACCTTCCCGTTTTTGAAGGCTACTGCAGCCCAGAAGATAATTTTGGGGAGACTGGCTTTTTAAATTTTCTTAATAATAGTAAAACCTTTCTAAAGATTAGTAATTAGACATATGAAGCACTCTAAAGAATTGTAAATCAGTTAAATGAGCATTTAAAAATACAGTAGATAACAAATGCTTACCATTGGAGGTCACATCCAAGTGAAGGGCTAAGTCTTAACAGCCAACTTAGAATCCAAACATACAGAGCCTCTGATTCACAGAGTGAATAGAGCAAATGGATGTACCTTTTTTCCCTTCCCAATTCAATTGAAATACCAGAGATGTTTCACAGGAAAAAAATCCATAGCCACATTGCTATCAGCAGAATTGAAATTGTGAATAGCTTCAGAGAATAGGTTGTGATTGACAGATAATAGAGAGTAGGAGGAGTTATAGGGAGCTCAACACAGTCAAAGAAGATGTCTTGGCTGTGCTGGGAGAGGTTCCAAGTTAACCATTAACAGGCACAGAGAGTGGCAGGGGGCTGTGAAGCAGAATTAGAATAATTATCTAAAAGTCTGACTGTAGACTAAAAGGGCCAATGTAGCTCTGTTCAGCCTCCCTACAGAGACTGACAGCGGCAGCATTTATTGCCTAGCTAAAGCCCAAGGACTTCTTCCTAAAGAAACTAAATGACAGGATGGGCTAGCATATCCAGTGTGACATTTGTCAACTGAGACAAGCAGAGCTGACTTGTAGGTAAAGAAAAGCTCTACAACCATACAGAGGAAATTTTAAAGAAAAAACTTCTATGACCAGGAGAAAAATACACAGAAGTGCTCCATTCCCAGAGTAATATTCTTGTTATTTTGACATTGGAGCAGCCTGCCTGCATACCCCCTGCCCACACACTCCAAAATGATGCATACCCATTGACATATTCTTGCCTATTTCCACAAAGAAGGAAAGCAGCAGGAAAAGGCCTTGTGGGGAAATAGAACCTAGACAGAGGGTATGACATCTACCAGGATTCATTAATTAAGTCCTTTATTCATAAATATGAATCACCAACTAAAGTTCAGAAAGTTTAAGAAAGCTGAC
The DNA here is from genome assembly GCF_024166365.1 of Elephas maximus indicus. Lineage (NCBI taxonomy): Eukaryota > Metazoa > Chordata > Mammalia > Proboscidea > Elephantidae > Elephas > Elephas maximus. The sequence continues at coordinate 145,046,196 of NC_064819.1, read as the reverse complement.
AACGTAAATGCAAACAAACAACCTAAAGAAACAGATCAACTGATTCCAGAGGAAACAAGGAATTCAATGAATATAAGAGAATTTGAAGCATATTCTGATTTGAGTGGATGCCACTTAAAAAAGAAAGAAAGGCAGGAAAATCAGTCTGCTTATTCAAAACAAGTAATGATTTTTGGAATTAAAAAAAAAATTTTTTTTGAAAGTTAAAAAGGAAATCAAAAGAAAGCCTAAATACCAAATTCATGATCCATTTTAAATACTAGGTTGATAAACTCACAAAACATATGGAAAATATGAGTAAAGTAGTAATGAGGCATTGAAAACCAATTCAGGAGGTCCAATACCTTTCAAGTAGTTTTAGAAAAAGCACCAGAACCATTGCAATGTAGAAATGATTTAACATTACAAAAAGAAGAAAATTTTTCTTAGTCAAAGAAAAACAGAGAAATTTTTCAGTCTGAAAGAGCCACCTAACTGGTGACATTTCAGAACTCAAAGAATAATGAGTTGTTGTTAGTTGCTGTAGACCCCATGTGTGCAGAGTAGAAACCCCATAGGGTTTTCGCAGCTGTAACCTTTCAGAAGCAGACCTCCTGGACTGTCTTCTGAGGCACCTCTAGTTAGGTTTGAACAGTCAACCTTTTGGCTAGTAGTTGAGAACTGAACTGTTTGTATCACTGCCCCCAAAATTTCCAGAGTGGAGGAAAAACAGGTTACTGGAGGGGAACCAAAGAAAAGAAAAGCAGTGGTCCCTGACTGTGAGCAGTTGATGGGTTGAAAAATCAGCCATTGAAAACCCTGTGGAGCACAGTTCTACTCTGACATACATGTGGTTGTCATGAGTTGGAATTTACTCAAAGGCAACTGGTACTTGTATGTAGCTTAAATAAATAATTTTTTTTTAGTTCTTTAGTTAAATATAAAAACCAGGCAGGTTGAAGTTTTTATATTTTTCAGGGAACTAAAACAAAAAAACAAAGATAAGATTCGCAACTCTTTATGGGAGTATGCTCACTCTTGTGCCAGGGACTTTAGTACATAATATTAATGATTTCATTACTTAGATGACATGATTTTGTCACTGGAGGAATGTGATCAATTCAGACTCCTCAACGAGAAATGATATCTTCTCTAAATTAGATATTTGAATTATAAGGCTGTCTGTTTATGTCAAAACAGGAGAGATAAAGCAGAGACCTCTAGTATGAGAAGGCTTAAAGGATACTGCGATGCAGTTGTGGTAATTCTGAAAGCCTAACTTGGCGCTTGAATGTTTATGAGAAAAGAAAAAAAAAAGAGGATAAAACCTGAAAACAGTATGTTGTGCTTTTTCAAGAACCATGGATCTCCATAAATTATTTTCAGGTAAAGATGGTTTAAACTGGTGACACAAAGCAGTGACAAATCTATTAGTGAGTCAATAAATTGATGAACAAGCTTAATTGAGTACACCATGTATACAGCACTACACACTGGCTATTTTAAGGAAGGCATTATCAATATCAATGCCTACCTTTGGGAATAAATTGCTGACATTTAGAGTTTCCAAAATGAAGTCAAGCCTGTTTTGACATTTCCCTGTAAGAAAGAAATTCTGTTCAAATTTTTATAATCATAATATTGGAAATCAAAGTTTACTTTTTAAATAGTTTATATTTTAATAATGCAATTTCATTTTATAATGCTACTTGTTCATATATATGTATATATATGTGTGTGTATACATATATATATCTCAAACCAGTTGCCATCAAGTGGCTTCCAACTCACTTGTTTTAGAGTAGAACCTCATGTGTTGTAGAGTAGAACTGTACTTTATAGGGTTTTCAATGGCTGTGATCTTTCAGAAGTATATCTCCAGTTCTTTCTTCTGAGGTGCTAAGCTCTCAGTTAGTAGATGAGTGCTTAACTGTTTGGACTCTCTATATGTATGTATGTGTGTGTGTGTGTAATTTAAAATAAAACAATATTTGGGGATCATCTGTACCCAGTTAAATTGAGTTGGTTTCATTAAATTGACTTTCTTAATCTTTAACTTTGATTGTAGAGAACTGGCTTGTGATCATTCAAAAAAGAAGGAAAAGCTAATGTTTGTGGGAAGAGATACATAGCTTAGTTCTTTAGTTCAGAAATAAGGGATATCCCTTTTGAAATCAAACGGCATTAGTCTGGCCATCAGGAAACCTCAAAATCTATCCCAGAGGCTGTTTTTGGCAAAAAGCAAGAAGGCTTGTTTAAAACGACAATAAAAGATTTGTATAAGGCATCTGATTCTGAGAAAAAGAAATGCTTAAAGGTACCAGAGGAGGGTTTGGAACCCAATCTGGAATTTTAGGAGGTCTTTTAGTTTTATTGACTCGACAGCAAAGGGTTTTAGTTTAGCTAAGGAAAATTGTTACCTTTTGAATAAGTCTTGCTCATAACTTAATTACTTGGACAGAAGCTCAATCTTTTCTTCTACTCAGAGCATTCAGGGAATCTGACCTCCTACAAAGAGCCTTGCCCAACCAATGGGAGCTGATGTTATGATTTCCTTCCCGTACACCCACCTTCTAATCTGAAATTGGCTTACAGTTTCCCCTTTTTTACAACGAGGGTGTGACCTTAATGGTCTCAGGGGCCTCTTTCATCTCTAATGGTCAATGGGTTTTTCAGTTCACTTTGTTATTTTCCCCCCACATAACCCATGTTTACTAGCATTTTAAAAATGAATATACATTATTCATTAGCCAGTATTTGTACAGCTGTATGAATGCTAGTATGTTTTTTTGTGTCCTTATTGTCTAATTTGCTCTAGAACTGCTAGGGAAGCAAGGTCTTATTTGCTTGATCCCAGCACCCAATTCATTAAAATATTTTTTTGTAGAAAAAAAATTGTATATGTATTATATGTGTTTATAGATAGATTGATGGTGCAGTTTTCAATTTGAGAGAGACACACAAGGTATATGAATGTTGCTGTGGGAAAGTGACCAAAAGAAGACAGAAATGGAGAATGAAGAGACAGGGGACACTTATTTTTAAGTAAGATTTCTATTTTCTCGACTTTGCAGTGTTTTGATGTTTTAACCAAATATGCCAAGGTAAAGGAGGCAGAACATAAATCTTCTACCTACTAACATATTCTGAATTTATGTCATTTGTTATTTTTCCAAAGACTGAAAATTTCCAAGGATAAAGGCATTAATTAATGGCTGGCGTGACAGATGGACTAAAGAAAGAGAAGTCCTGCTACATGGGTTTTCTCTGATTTCTGTCTACCATTTTCTAGAAAACAATTATACAGGAGTACAGGGTGCCTTAAATTGAGGATATATCCATTCACAAGTGTATTAAAGCAACAGAATGTAGAATTAGTCTTAATGTCCAAGTTATTTTTGAGAAATTTATCATCGCAGTACTTGAATTAAATTAAAAAGCCCATGAGTTAACACTGTACCTTTTGGAAAAAGATACTATGTCTTTTGGGATGAAAATTATGTAAGAGAACATAAAAGGGTCAGGCCTAACTAGTTTTCAGTTGTATGGTTCTTGTTCCCCTCCAACTTGGCTATGCCATCTATCACCACCATGCTTGTTAAGTACGATTATAAATGTACTAATGATGCATTTGGCAATTAAGATGATAATCACCTTATTTGAAAGTTAACTCATATGACTGTCTTCCACTGTTATCATCAGCTTGACTATTGTCAGTTGCTTCAAATCTCACTTCAGGGGACACGTCATCTGTGAAGAATTTTCTGTAAACCTCCTCTCTTTATGGGTCCTTTTCCATTCTGGGATAACTTCCAGTCATCTGGCATTTGTGTGCCATTGTACCACCTTTTCTTTCTACCCATCTGTAAGCTTTTTGAAAGCACAGCAAAGAGTCTTTGTTCAGTATTATCTGTTCCTGGTTCCAGGACATTCATTTAGAGACATGATATATAAATGACAGTTCAGATGAGTAGATAAATTCTACATGCTACCTCTATAAATACCTAGTTAGCTGTAACTCTTGTACTGGGAAACCCTTAGAAATTATACCCTGGAATTCTTTATGTTTTGTTTTTCTTCTTATACTATTTTATTGACTCAAGTCCCGATCAAGATAACAGAGAAATTTACTCATTGAAAGAAGCTGACTTTTCCCATTTGGAAGTAATCTGATTACCATTAGAAGAAAATGTAGTTAAAGCTAAGAAATAGCAACAACACGATTTGAGGTATAGACATTCTCCACCATCTCGCAAAATCTAACTTGGAGTCTCACAACTATGTTTCCCTAAAAAAACCCACTTATAATTCCATGTGTATTTCCATGTTGGTATCCAAAATGTCTCTGCTAGCACATCCTGCTGCCTCCATCACTAAATAATCTGGTCTGCTCAGCCTGATTATCTACTGAGGCCCTGGCCTTGGTGTTACCTTATCACCGCTCTTTCCCTATTCCCTCCCAGACCTTCCTGTGTGGCCCTGCACTGTGCTGCCCTCTGTGCTGAAAAGCTTGTTTCCTTCCTGAAATGAGTTCTTTCCCAGACACCTAGGACACTGGGGACTCCTAGACATCTACAGCAGATGCATTTGAGTTTTTTTCTAATCTGTCTGGTAATTTCTGTGCTCTTTAAGAATACCTTCTTTCATGAAAATGTCACAGCTTCTGCTGCTCTGAGACCCAGTTCTTTTTATTCTCTGCTCTGTTACTATAACCTATTGCCGCCCGGTCAATTCCAACTCACAGTGACTCTATAGGACAGAGTAGAGCTGCCCCATGGGGTTTCCAAGGCTGTAATCCTTATGGAGGTGGACTGCCACATCTTTCTCCTGAAGAACAGCTGGTGGGTTCAAACTGCCTACCTTTTGGTTAGCAACTGAGTACTTAACCACTGTACCACCAAAAGCTTCTTTATGTTACCATAGGGCAGTGCCTTTGGTCTCTATTAGATGTAGCTTATATGCATCTCAGCTACCAGGAAACATTTGTGAGAGAAATGTTATTATGTTTTTGAGAAATTTATTTGAACAGCAAACAACAATGAATACTTTAGAAGAACAAAGAATTATTAGTAATCACTGTGGGCACACTGACTGCAAGTCCTAGATTCTCTGACTCAGTTTATTTTTCAGCTATTTTATTTTACTGTCCCTCTAAGTATCTCATATTAGAGTAAATGTAGTGGTTTATTCCATAAATATGGTTACCATATAATAATGGGATATACCAATTTTGAACCTAATTTAGAAGAGAGGTAAAAATGAAGTGGTGTTGTTAGGTACTGTTGAGTCAGTTCTGACTCATAATGACCCTGTGTACAGCCATACCCATGGGCTCCACATCTGAGGATTCAGCCAATCTTGGACAGAAAATACATGGGAAAAAAAAAAGTCATGTGTAGGTGTACCCTGCTTAGCTGCCTGCCATTTCACAGATCCTCAGTCTCTGTCCAGTGCTCATTGTTTGAGCATTGTTTTTGCCTGGTATCTGATGTGTGCTGTGCAGTTAGGTCTACGATAGTTGCATCCTTACTGAACATGTACAAACTTTTTTTTTCTTGTCATTATTCACTAAACAATAAAGTAGTATATAACAACTATTTACATTGCATTTGCATTGTATTAGCTATTATAAGTAATCTAGAGATGATTTAAAGCATACAGGAGGACGTGTGTAGGTTATATGCAAATATTACATCATTTTATATAAGGGACTTGAGTATCCCAGGATTTTGGTATCTACGAGGGTCCTGAAACCAATGTTCCTCGAATACTGAGGGATGACTGTACCACTGTATCACAGCATAACGAAACACTGCCCTATCCTGTTCCATCCTCTCAATTATTGCTGTGTTTACGCCCATTGTTCCAACCACTGTGTCTATCCATCTTGTCAAGGGTTTTCCTCTTTTTTGCTGACCTGCTACTTTAACAAGCATGATGTCCCTTTCCAGGGACTGGCCCCTCCTGATAACATGTCTGTGATGACTAAAGTTGTGTGTCAAGTTGGCTGAGCCATTATTCTCAGTGGGTTAGCAGTTATGATGTAATTTGGCAGCTATGTAATGATATAATCACCTCCATGATGAGATCTGATATAATGTAATCACCTCCATGATAAGATCTGTTATGAGCAGCCAATCAGCTGAAAGGGAGTTTCCTTGGGGGTGTGGCCTACATCCAATAAAGTTTTCTGGCAAACTCACTGGAATTTGCTCACTCTGGATCCTGCAGCTGGTTCCTGTTAATCTGACCTCCGGTTCTTGGGACTTGAGCTAGCAGCTTACCTGCCAATCCTGGGATTCTTCAGTCTCCATAGCCTATGAGCCAGAGGCCTGCTGTCTGAACTGCCCATCTTGAATTCCCCAGCCCCTGCAGCTACCTGAGTCAGGAGAAGCCTCCAACCTGACCCACAGACTTCAGACTTTCCAGGCTCTACAACCACATGAGCTATTCCTTGATATAAATCCCTCTGTATATATATGTTTATACACTTACAATTTTTTTTTTTTTTTCTCTAGAGAAACCAGCCCAAAACATTTGATACCAAGAGTGGTTCTAGAGAAACAAAATTGTAAGGATGAGTTTTCTAAATTGATTCTCAAGTCTGATTAGTCTTAATGATGTTGATGACTCTTCCTCCAGTAGAAAAGAAGGCACTGCTAATCCATGGCACGAGCTGGTAATAGAAATATGCAAAATATCACCACCAATAGATCAGGTATTGGTGAGAGGTAAGGATCTGACTGGTCACATATTTGATACCTTTCTATAATTTCCTCAGAATGAGTATAAGGAAGCTGGTTGGTTAGTCCTACTTTTGCTAGAGAAAGTGGTGAAAGAAAGAAATGAACTCAAGCCTTCAGAGTCACTGCTCAAGAGCCACATAAACTACCTCAAATTTTCCACTTGTGCCTTGAAAGGAAGCTGTATTTCTTGTAGTAACAGAGCTGATATTGCAAAAACCAAACCCAGAGTCTTATTGTAAGAGTGGCTAAATTGCTACACCAACCGAATTCCCAACCTTGAATGGTGTCTGAAGTTAAAGTGAGGGCACTGAATGGAAGGAATGGGATTCTGAAATGTGGGATAGGTATATATGGGAAATATTCAGGAAACTGAGGACATTAAGCCCCTAAATTCCATTGAATCACTCTTGCCAACAGAACCATTCCTCTCACACCCATCTGAAGAGATTACTCAATCGTTGTCTGTGAAGGCACCCTCTCCATTAAAACCATTAGCCCCTCCACCCCTATCTGATGAGATTAACCCAGCTGTGCCTAACAAGTCTTTATCTGAGTCATTCCTTGGGGAGGTGTCTAAATCATTGCCTGGGGCATTGCCTGCTGCAGATGCCTTACAAGACATTGCTGAATGTTCTCAGAACACACCCCCATCACCCATTTTTGCTTCTAGACTTATAACTATACTGAAGTCCCAGCAAGCCCCAAAAGGTGAAGTACAAAGTGTGACAGAGGAGGAGCTTCACTACACTTGAAAAGAACTGCTTGAGTTTTCTAATATGTACAAACAGAAACCTGGTGAACATGTGTGAGAATGGCTATTAAGGGTGTGGAATAATAGTGCAAGGAGCATAAAGTTAGATCAGTCTGAAGTTATGGATTGGGCTTACTAAACACAGGCCCTTTACTTAATGTTTTAGCTTGAGAGGTTCTAACAGTTTATTTGGTTGGTTCACTGAAATGTGGATTACATGGGGGCCCACACCAGCTCAAGTTGAAATGCCAGACTTCCCTTGGTATACTGTCGAAGAAGGTATCCAAAGACTTAGGGAAATTGGCATGTTAGAGTGGATTTATCATGAGTGCCAGAACACACATCTTTAATCACAACAGTGAGGAACAAATTTGTGAAGGGAGTCACAGGATCTTTGAAGACTAATGTGGTTAATTTTTTATGTAAGTCAGATTTGACAGTGGGAACTGCCCTAACTGAATTAAGACACCTAACTACAATGGGGTTGATTGGACCCCATGGTGGTGTGGGCCAAGTGGTAGCACTCAGTCAACAAAGACAAGGTGGGCATTGTTACCATAATGGACAGCAGTGTCAAAGCAGTAGTCAGAATAGTCTGAATCATATAGACTTATGGTGTTGGCTACTTAGTCATGGCGTCCAGTGGAGATCTATAAAAGCAGAGGAATTTTAGGTCAAGTGAATGGGAGTCTAACTTAAATTGCCAGAACAGAGAGTCATGGCACCTCATCAATTTCCAGACTTGTGCCAATTTACAGACCCACAACCTATTGAATGAAAGACAGACCAGGTACCCTTGAGGGAGGATGCCAGTACACTGCCAAAAATTTATACTATTAGTCTTTCTCCCAGCCTTCCTCAAAGGGATCTATGGCCTTTTATGAGAGTAAGTGTTCATTGGGGAAAAAGAAATAATCAGATTTTCAGGAATTACTGGATACTGGCTCTGAACTGACACTAATTCCAGGAGACCCAAAATGTCACTGTGGCCCACCAGTCAGAGTAGGGACTAATAGAGATCAGGTTATAAACGGAGTCTTAACTCAGAGTCAGCTCACAGTGGGTACAGTGGGTCTCCAAACTGGTCCTATAGTGATTTCCCCAGTTCCAGAATGCATAATTGGAATAGTTATACTCTGCAGAGCCCCCGCATTGAATTCCCTGACAAGTGGAGTAAGCTATTGTGGTAGGAAAAGCCAAGTGGAAGACATTAGAACTGCCCCTACCTAGGAAAATAGTTAACCAAAAGCAATGCTGTGCTCCTGGAAGGACTGCAAAGATTACTGCCATCATCAAGGACTTAAATATTACAGGAGTGGTGATTCCCACCATGTTTTCATTCAGCTCACCTATTTGGCTTGTGCAAAAAAAAAAGATGTATCTTGAGGAATGATAATGAATTATGGAAAACTTAGCCAGGTGGTGACTCCAATCACAACTGCTATACAGATGTGGCTTCATTGCTTGAGTAAATCAATACATCTCCTGGTACCTGGTATGCAGCTATTGAACTGACTAATGCCTGTTTCTCCATACTTATTTCAAAGGACCACCAGGAGCAGTTTGTATTCACCTGGAAAGGCCAGCAATACACCTTCAGTGTCCTACCTCAGGGGTATATTGACTCTCCAGCCCTATGTCATAATTTAGTCCATAGGGACCTTGATAGCCTTTCCCTTCTACACCTTTCACACTGGTCCATTACATTGATGACATTATGCTGATTGGACCTAGTAAGGAAAAAGTGTCAATGATTCTGGAATTATTGGTAAAACATTTGGGTGCTAGAGGGTGGGAAATTAATCTGACAAAAATTCAGGTACCTTTCACCTCAGTGAAATTTCTAGGGATGCAGTGGTATGGGGCATGTTGAGATATTCCTTCTAAAGTGATGGATAAGTTATTATATCTGGCTTCTCCCACAACCGAAAAGAAGGTACAATGCCTAGTAGGCCTCTTTGAATTTTAGAGGCAATATATTCCACATTTGGGTGTGTTACTCTGGCTTATTTATCAAATGACTCAAAAAGCTGCTACTTTTGAGTGAGGTCTAGATTAAGAGAAGGCTCTCTGAAAGTTTTAGGCTGCCATGCAAGCAGCTCTGCCACTTGGGCCATATGATCTGGCTGATCCAATGGTGCATGAAGTGTCAGTGGCAGATAGAAGTGCTCTTTGGAGTCTTTGTCAGGCCTCTCTTAGTGAATCACAGTGCAGACCCTTAGGATTTTGGAGCATAGCTCTGCCATCCTCTGCAGATACCTACTCTCCTTTTGAGAAACAATTTTGGCTTGTTACTGGGCCTTTGTAGTGATTGATTGCTTAACCATAGGTCACCAAGTGTCCATGAGGCCTGAGCTGCCCATCATGAATTGGGTGTTGTCTGACCCACAGAGTCATAAAACTGGATGTGCACAGCAGCACTCCCTCATTTAATGGAAGTGATATTTGTGAGATCAGTCCTGAGCAAGACCTGAAGGCACAAGTTGCATGAGGAAGTGGCCCAAATGCCCATGGTCACCATTGCTGTCACATTACCTTCTCACAGTCTACATCTATGGCCTCATGGAAAGTTCTTCATGATCAGTTGACTGAGGAAGAGAAAACTTACATGCATGCAGATGCCACTAGAAAGTGGACAGTGGTAGCACCATGTCTCCTTTCTGGGACTTTCCTGAAGGGCAGTTGTGAAGAGAAATTCTCCTAATGGGCAGAAATTCAAGCAGCGGTTTTCACTTTGCTTGGGAGGAGAAATGGCCAGATTTGCAATTGCATACTGATTCATGGGCTCTCACCAATGGTTTGGCTGGATGATCAGGGACTTGGAAGGGACATGGTCGGAAAATTAGAGACAAGGAGGCATGGGGAAGAGGTATGTGGATAGACCTCTCTGAGTGGTTCAAAGAAGTGAAGATATTTGTGTCTCATGTGAATGCACATCAAAAAGTGACCTTGTCAGAGGATTTTAGCAATCAAGTGGATAGGATGATGTGTCCTGTGGAAATCAATCATTCTCTTTCCCCAGCCACTCCCATCATTGTCCAATTGGCTCGTGAACAAAGTGGCCATGATGGCAGGGATGGAGGTTATACATGGGCTCAACAAGGTGGACCTCCACTCACCAAGGCCAACATGGCTGCCACCACTGCTGAGTGCCCAATCTGCCAGCAGCAGAGACCAACAATGATTTCTTGATATGGCACTATTCTTTGAGTAGGTCAGCCAGCAACGTGGTGGCAGATTGATTACATTGGATTGCTTCCATCATGGAAATGGCAGTATTTTGTTCTTACATGAATAGATTTGCCTTCCCTGAATGCAATACTTCTGTGTACACTGCCACCTGTGTACTTACAAAATGCCTTACCCACTGTCATGGTATCCCACACAGCGTTGCCTCTGATCGGGGGACTCACTTGACGGCAAATGAAGTGCTGCAGTGGGCACATGCTTATGAAATTCACTGGTCTTACCATGTTCCCTGTCATTCTGAAGCAGCTGGCTTGATAGAGTGATGGAATGGCCTTCTAAAGACACAATTATGGTAGCTCAGTGGCAATACCTTGCGGGTTTGGGGCAATGTTCTCCAGGAGGCTGTATATGTTCTATATTAGCCTGTTGCAGTCGAGTTGGTTCTGACTTTTAACAACTTTATAGGACAGAGTAGAATTGCCCCATAGGGTTTCCAAGAAGTGGCTGGTGGATTTAAACTGCCGACCTTTTGGTTAGCAGCCATAGCTCTTAACCACTGCACCACCAGGGATCCAGATGCTCTAGGCTACTGTCCAATATATGGTGTTATTTCTCCCATAGCCAGGATTCATGGGTCCAGGAATCAAGAGGTGAAGATGGGAGTGACACCATTCACTATTTCCCCTAGTGACCCACTCTCAAAATTTTTGCTTCCTGTTCCCAGAACCCTATGCTCTGAGGATCTAGAGGTCTTAGTTCCAAAGGGATAAATGCTCCCACCTGGGGACACAACACTGATTCCATTGAACTGAAAGTTAAGAATGCCACCTGGCCACTTTGGCCTCCTTAAGCCTCTGTATCAACAGGCAAAGAAAGGAGTTACTGTATTGGCTGATATGATTTGATCTGATAACCAAGAGGAAATTGAAATGATATTATATAATGAGGTATCTTAGCTAGTGCTGCTATAACAGATATACTACAAGTGGATGACTTTAACAAAGAAATTTATTCTCTCAAGTCTAGGAGGTTAAAAGTCCAAATTCAGGGTGCCAGCTCCAGGGGAAGGATTTCTCTCTCCGTCAGCTCTTGGGGAAGGTTCTCATCATCAGTCTTTCCCTGGTGTAGGAGGTTCTCGGCACAGGAACCCTGAGTCCAAAGGATGCACTCCCTTCCTGGTTCTTCATTGTTGATATTATGACATCACTCAGTCTCTCTGCTTGCTTCTCTCTTTTATATTTCAAAGGAGATTGACTCAAGATACAACCTAATGTGGTAGATTGAGTCCTGCCTCGTTAACCTAACTGCCTCATTAACATCACAGAGGTAGGATTTACAACACACAGGATAACCATTAGATCATAAAATGGTGGACAGCCACAAGATTCTGGGAGTTATGGTCTAGCCAATTTGATACAGAAGAGTATGTCAGGAATATAGGAGATCATATTTTTATTAGGATGTCTCTTAGTACTACCATGCCTGGTGATTAAAGCCAATGGAAAATTAGAGCAACCCATTTCCAGCATGACTACCAGCGGCCCAGACCTTTCAGGAATGAAGGTTTGGGTCACCGCACCAGGCAAACAGCCACGACCTGCTGAGGTGCTTGTTGAGAGTAAAGGGAATATGGAATGAGTTTTGGAAGAAGGTACTTCTAAATACCAGCAAAAACCATTTGACCAGCTGTAGAATGAGGGGTCTAATTGTTATGAGTATTTCTTCCTTGTATGTGTGCTTCAAGTAGTTTTGTTTTCTTATAAAATATAAGATGTAAATATGGCTAGTGCATTTTTGGTTGTACACATGTTAGTTGTATCATATTAGGTGCAAGTATGACTTTTTTGTTGTCTTTATTTAGAGATTACGTATGGTTTAAGGAGCTGTGTACAGGTGCCAGGTTGGCAAGGGGTGAGCTGTAATCATTAAGGTTGTGTGTTAACTTGGCTGGGCCATGATTCTCAGTGGTTTGGCAGTTAGGATACAGTTTGGTAGCTATGTAGTGACATAATCACCTCCAAAATGAGATCTGATATAACGTAATAACCTCCATGATGGGGTTTGTTATGAGCAGTCAATAAATTGAAAGGGAATTTCCTTGGCCTGCATCCAATATAGGTGGACTTTCTGGCAAAGCTTGCTGGCTTTTGCTCGCTCTGAATCCTGCAGCTGGTTCCTGTTCATCTGACCTCTTGTTCTTGGGACCTGAACTAGTAGCTTGCCCACCAGCCTTAGGATTTGTAGACTTCCTCAGCATGTAAGTCGAAGGACTGCTGTTTGACCCATAGATCTTGGGTTCGCCAACCCCCATAGCTACATGGGTCAGGAGAAGCCTCCAGCCTGACCCAGGGACTTGGAGCCTTACAATCTCTACAACCTCATGAGCCATTTCCTTGATATAAATCTCTCTCTACATATATTTATATGCTTTACTAGTTTTACATCTCTAACCCAGCCTAACACAATGTTCAAAGTACATGAGAGGAAGTCTCACCATCCTCCCTTTTTAAGGAGCATTCTGGCTATATTCCTTCAAAGACAAATTTGTTCATTTTTTGGCAGTCCATGGTATATTCAATATTAGCCAGGTGTTTTTAGAATAAAAAAAAAATGAATAGAAATATTCTCCAGGTTTGGCTTCAAAAGCAAAGGAAAATGTTAGTGGGACAATCATTATTATGACCAAATAATACATGATTGCCAGGTTTCTCAAGACTAGCCAAATATTGATTGAAAAAAAAAAGTGTTTTTAAAGGCAAAATTAAGTAAACTACTCTCAAACGTTTTAAGATATTCATGAGCTAAATTTTAATGCTACGAACAGATAGTTGCATTTAATATTTAGAACAGACATCCTCTGGTATGTGGGTTGGTGTTTTTGAGAAATAATATCAACTTTAGGAGAAGAGATTTTAGTATTTTCAAATTCCATTCTCCTCATCAAATCAATTAGTTTTGGCCGTCACTATTTAATGAACACCCTTTGGAAGCAAAGGATCATACAGGTCCTTAGGCAACTATACAGCTATGGATAGAAAATAAGGTAAAATATTCTATAGTTAATTATCTGACCCTATTCTGGGTGTTGCAGCTGGGTGATTTCACTGGGCTTCATTTTTAACAGACAGCCACTCCTTGGGATTGGCACTCCTTGGTTTTACCTTCTGGTACTCATTTAAGGTACGGTTGGGTTTGAAGATTGTTTTAGAGGGAATTACTGAAACAGTTCATTTTGCACTCTATCCCACAGCTTTTTACCATCCTTCATCACTATTATTTAACCTGTTTGAATCAAAAATAGGGAAGAGTACATAGCTTGTTAAAAGCAATAGTGACAAATTCAAAAGTTCTTCCCGGACCCCCTTTTTCTTTAGAAATATGTCTTATTTGGTTGGGCTTCTCTTAAAAGTTTTCTGCTGTTGGGTGCTTGCTGGTCTGATCCTGGAAATGGGGAAGGTGGATTGCAAAGTCACATTTGAATGATAGGGCTGTCGGTAAATCATTTTCTTTTATAGCTGTCCTCTTGGTTTACTCTTTTACTTTCTCTTGAGCTGGGAACACAATTCAGCCCCTGTAGCTACGGCCTCCAGTAAATAATTTTATTTGATAGCTGTCCTCTTGGTTTACTCTCTTACTTTCTCTGCACCATTTATTCAATTTGACCAAGTGGGTCAAACCAGTATGGGCTCTCCCTGGTAGTATAATTTGGACAGTTCCATATAATAGAAGACTCCCCTTAAATGGTCAAGCAAAGACATATAGTAATTGGCTTGTAAAATTTATAAGATCTGAGGTCAAACCCTGGTGAAACTAGGTACTAGCTGTGTAGTGGAGAACTTATCTTTCTGAGTAATAAATTCTGAATAACAAACTTATAGAAATAATAAGAGTTTTATCAACTCTACATGCTACATACAAGGTTTACTTACCATATGTGAAAATTGCTGTGAAACATTAACAGACATTCGATAAAATTTAATGTCTTTATTTTCGTCTAAGATCATGTGAACTAATATTTACTAAGTGCCTCCAAGTACCTACTACTTTACACATATCATTTCATTGATAATAAGTATTCCAATACTTCAGTGAAGAAGATAGTATTTTTCTAATTTTAAATATATCTGTAGGTAGTTCTATATATGAATCTTGACCTCAGTGGAGCGAACTAGGCTAGAAGTAGTTGTTTAAGTGGTAAATATTGTATTTTCAAGTTGTAGAATTAGATAAGATTATCTAGAAAAAGAGTATAGAGTAGAAAAAAGAGAGGACTCAGAACCAAACTCTGCAAAACTCTTATATTTTAAGGCTGAGTTGAGGAGCAGAAACTGGAAAAGGAGACTTAGGAGTGACTAGAGAGATTGTTGTTGTTGATAGCTGCTGTCAAGCCACCCACCCCCGGCTCATGGCAACTCCATTCACAATGAAACAAAACAATGCCCTGTCCTGTGCCAGGTGCTCGCTGTGCATGGAGGTGCATTGGCCAGGTACCAAACCCAGGTCTCCCTCATGGAAGGGACAGCATTCTACCACTTAACGACCAATGTCTTGGCCAAAGAGGTAGAAGTGTTTAAAGAAGGAGGTGATGGCTCATGACAAGGAGTGCTGTCCACTGCTCTGTAAAAAGAAGGTCCATTGGATGTAGCAGCAAGAGGGCTCTGGTGACCCATCTCAGTAAGAGCAGTTTCAGTGGACTGATTGGGACAGATGTAAGATTGTGGTGGGAGAGTGAATGGGAAGCAAGAAACTGGAGACAGAAAATTGTATAAAAAAGTATTTCTATGAATGGGAAAAACAGTTGGACAGATTTGTGAGGACAGGCAAAAGTACTTGCTTTATTTTAAATACGGGAGATGAAGAGATTGCTTTATACTGAAAGGATGACACAGTAGAAAAGGAAAGACTGATGATGCACCAGAGAGAAGAGATACTGAAAGAATTAAGTTCTTGATAAAGTGAGAGAAGTAGATGAGCATTTGCTTTGAATATCTGACTCAGTAATTAACACTTTAATTTTTTCTGCTGTCCCTTTGTCCTAAGTGTCCCGGTGGTGCAGTGGTTAAGTGCTTGGCTGCTAACAGAAAGGTTGGTGGTTTGAACCCACCAGCTGCTTTGTGGCAGAAAGATGTGGCAGTCAGTCTGTAAAGATTTATAGCCTTGGAAACCCTATGGGGCAGTTCTACTCTGTCCTGTAGGGTCACTAGGAGTCAGAATCGATTCAATGGTAATTAATTTGGGGTTTTTTGATTATATACACACACACATACATATAAACACATAAATATGCATTTGGGTTGTAGTTGTTGTTACTGCAGAATTATATGTAATATACCCAGCAACCCAAATCATCCTTTTATTGTGCAAATGTGTATGTACAACTTGGTGGCATCAGTTACCTTGATCAAACTGTGCATACTTCACCCACATTTGGTGCTACCTTTCCCATCACCATAAATAAAAATTGGCTATTATCTAGAGAATGTATCTTCCTTCGCACCCTCATATATATATATATATATATATATATATATATATATATATATATATATATATATATATGAAACCTAATTAAAACAGTAATGCAATCCCATAGTGGACAAATTATAACATGGTGAAAACCATGTAGATGAAGGCACCAATTCCCATTATGTTATAATATTGTCAGAACTTTACCAAGTGTAGGAAGATCTGGGGAGGGAACGACATATTTCATGAAAAAGTCAAAGATGGAAGAGATAGCAACATGTCCTGGAAACAGTAGGTAGTTTGACAATGAATTACAGTGTGACTGTTCAGGAGGAAAATGAAGATTTGATTTTTAGCTATGACGATTTTGAATGCCTAATTGAAAATTTCAAACACGTTTCTGTAGGATTAAGGGAAGGACATCCTGTACTTGGTTTTGTGGTTTGTTGTTCTTGTTGTTAGGTGCTGTCCAGCTGATTCCAACTCACGGCCACCCTATGTACAACAGAACCAAACAGTGCCTGACCCTGAGCCATCCTCACAATTCCTTATGCTTGAGCCCATTATTGCAGCTGCCATATCAATCCATTTTTTGAGGGTCTTTCTCTTTTTCACCTGCCCTCTCTTTTAGCAAGCATGATGTTCTTCTCCAGAGACTGACCCCTCCTGATAACATGTCCAAAGCATGCAAGATGAAATCTTGCCAACCTTGTTTCTAAGGAGCATTCTGGCTATACTTTTTCCAAGACGGATTTGTTCATTCTTCTGGCAGTCCACGGTACATTCAACATTCTTTGCCAACACCATAATACAAAGGCATTAATTCTTCTTCAGCATTCACATGTGTACAAGGCTATTGAAAATACCAAGACTTGTGTTAGGTGCACCTTAGTCCTTAAATGACATCTTTGCTTTTTAACACTTTAAAGAGGTCTTTTGCAGTAGATTTGCCCATTGCAATGCATTGTTTGATTTTTTGACTACTGTTTCCATGGGCATTGATTGTGGATCCAAGTAAAACGAAATCCATGACAACTTCAATCTTTTCTCTGTTTATTATGATATTGCTTATTGGTCCAATTGTGAGAATTTTTGTTTTCTTTTTGTTAAGATGTAATCCATACTGAAGGCTATAGGCTTTGATCTTCATCAGTAAATACTTCAAGACCTCTTCACTTTCAACAAGCAAGGTTGTGTCATCTGCATATCACAGGTTGTTAATGAGTCTTCCTCCAATCCCGATGCTGCATTCTTCTTCATATAGTTCAGCTTCTCAAATTATTTGCTCAGCATACAATTCCTCATTTAAACCATGCGGTATCCCCTTGTTTTGTTCGAATGACTGGCTCTTGATCAATGTACAGGTTCCTCATAAGTGCAATTAGGTGTTCTGGAATTCCCATTCTTTGCGGTTTTCTCCATAACTTGTTATGATCCACACAGTTGAATTCCTTTTCATAGTCAATAAAACACTGGTAAACATCTTTCTGGTATTCTCTGCTTTCAGCCAAGATCCATCTAACATCAACCATTATATCCTTTGTTCCACATCCTCTTCTGAATCTGGCTTGAATTCCTGGCATTTCTCTGTTGATATACTGCTGCAACTGCTTTTGAATGATCTTCAGCAAAATATTACTTGTGTGTAACATTAATGATATTGTTTGATAATTTCTGCATTCTGTTGGATCATCTTTCTTTGGAATGGACACAAATATGGATATCTTCTAGTTGGTTGGCCAGGTAGCTGTCTTCCAAATTTCCTGGCATAGACCAGTGAATGTGTCCAGTGCTGCATCTGTTTGTTGAAACGTCCCAATTAGTATTCTGTCAGTTCCTGGAGCCTTGTTTTTTGTCAGTGCCTTCAGTGCAGGTTGGATTTCTTTCTTCAGTACCATCAGTTCTTGATCATATGCTACCTCCTGAAATGGCTGTACATCGACCAATTCTTTTTTAGTACAGTGACTCTGTGTATTCTTTCCATCTTTTGATGCTTCCTGGATTGTTTATTATTTTCCCTGTAGAATCCTTCAACACTGCAATTCGAGGCTTAAATTTTTTCTTCAGTTCTTTCTGCTTGAGAAATGATGAGCATGTTCTTCCCTTTTGATTTTCTAACTCCAGGTCTTTGCATATTTCATTGGAATATGTTACTTTGTATTCTCAAGCCACCCTTTGAAATCTTCTGTTCGGCTCTTTTACTTCATTTTTCTTCTTTCGCTTTAGCTACTTGATGTTCAAGAGCAAGTTTCAGAGTTCCTTCTGACATTCATTTGGTATTTTCTTTCTTTTCTCTTTTTCTTATGACCTCTTGCTTTCATCATGTATGATGTCCTTCCACAACTTGTCTCATCTTAGGTCATTAGTGTTCAGCGGGTTAAATCTACTCTTGAGATGGTCTCTAAATTCATATGGGACATACTCCAGTTGGTATTTTGGCTCTCGTGGGATTACTCTAATTTTCTTCAACTTCAACTTGCATGTGAGCAATTGTTGGTCTGTTCCGCAGCCAGCCCCTGGCCTTGTTCTAACTGATGATGTTGAGCTTTTCCATCGACTCCTTCCATAGATGTAGTTGATTTGATTTCTGTGTATTCCATCTGGTCAGGTCCATGTATATAGTCACCATTTATGTTGGCGAAAAAAGGTATTTGCGATGAAGTCTTTGGCTGCAAGATTCTATCATGCAGTCTCCAGCATCCTTTCTATCACCAAGGCCATATTTCCAACTACTGTTCCTTCTTCTTTGTTTCCAACTTTTGCATTCCAAACACCAATACTTATCAATGCATCTCGATTGCATGTTTGATCAATTTCAGACCATAGAAGTTGGCAAAAATATTCAATTTCTTTGTTTTGGGCCTCAGTGGTTGGTGGGTAAATTTGAATAACAGACTTATTAACTGGTTGTTCTTGTAAGCATATGGTTATTTGCCTGTCAGTGACAGCATTGTACTTCAGGATAGATCTTGAAACGTTCATTTTGATGATGAATGCAACACCATTCCTCTTCAATTTGTCATTCCCAGCATAGTAGACCGTATGATTGTCTGATTCAAAATGCCAAATACAAGTCCATTTCAACTCATTAATGCTTAGGATATTGATGTTTATGCATTCCATTTCATATTCCATTTCCTATTATGAACTGATGTTTGCAACTGTTTCTTTTCATTTTGAGTTGCACCACATCAGCAAGTAAAATTCCCAAAAGCTTGACTCCACGTTATTAAGGTCAACTCTATTTTGAGGAGGCAGCTTTTCCCCAGTCGTATTTTGAATGCCTTTCAACCTGGGGTTCTCATCTTCTGGCACTGTTATCAGACAATGTTCTGCTGCTATGCATAAGGTTTTTAATGGCTAATTTTTTCTGAAGTAGATCACTGAGTCCTTCTTCCTAGTCTTTGTCTGGAAGCTCAGCTGAAACCTGTTCACCATGAGTGATCCTGTTGATATTTGAAATACTGGTGGCATAGATCCAGCATCACAGCAACACGCAAGCCCCCACAGTACAACAAGCTGACAGACACATGAGGTTGTGGTTTAAGAAACCTAATATGGCAATGGTTGGTATCAAAAATTAGAAGGCTAGATTATGGAGTTGGGAAATGAGTTAGATTTACTATTGCAATGACATGACTCAAATCTGAGCCATTAGCTTAACAGTGAGAATGAAAAGGAGATGATTTAGTAACACACTACAGAATGAAAAAATTTCAGGACCTGACAAGCAATTATATGTGAGAGGTGAAAGCAAAATATTACTCCAAAATTTCAAACTTGGATGACTAGAAGAGTGGTAAAATAGAAATAGGAATGGCAGAAGAAGAACTCAATTCAGGGAGAATGATAAAGTTCATTCTGAACCTGTGGAGTTTGTGTTGTTACTGGACATCCAGGTGTCAAGGTCTATTACAATTGCTGTGACACTGACTTCGACTCATATGATTCAATGTGTGTGAGAGTAGAACTGCACTCCATAGGATTTTCAATGAGTGATTTTCAGAATTACTACCAGGCCTTTCTTCTGAAGAGCATTTGTGTGGACTGGTAAGCAGTCAGCAACATGGTGAGAAGGGTGGGGACTATAGATAATGAATTTGGGAAACATGATATAAAAAACCCATTGCCATTGAGTCAATTCTGACTTATAGTGACCCTACAGGGCAGAGCAGAACTGCCCCCTAGGGTTTCCAAGGAGTGCCTGGTGGATTTGAACTGCCAACCTTTTGATTAGCAGCTGTAGCACTTAACCACTACACCACCAGGTTTTCACTTGATATAAAAGTGATAAAGTCATAGAAGGATTAGCATTGTAAGAAATTACACAGCTGGAAGGAGTAAGAATAAAGAGTAATAAATAAAGTCAATGTTTAATTGTATTTTCTCCCTTTCTTTTATTGCTCTGAAGATTGACATTTTAAAAGAGAGTAATTGTTTAACAGGGAGAATTGATAATGTGAAAGGGTGGAGTCTATGACATGGAGCAGAGATTTTGGCAACTGTATACTAGTATTAAGAGTATTGATTGCAAATGTGGATCCTGGAAACAAGCTTAGGGTGGAATACAGCAATTATTTTAGAAGAAATTTATTAGAAATAATCATAACGTGTCTAACTTTTTGAATATAGAAAATAAATTATTTGAGTTTATAAGATGTATTTAGGTATAAAATAACTTATGTATTAAGAAATAATAGTTAGGTTTCTTCAGAAAAAAAAAAAAAAGAAAAACCCAAACTCTAACTAATAGGTTCTAAAAAATGGGGATTGGGAGGGGCTGGACAGCTGGAAAGCAGATGGAGTTAGGGTGGGGTGAATAGAAAAGTAATTGCTAAAGACAAATGTTTAATCTTAACATGTCTTCTGTTTGATTTGGTGGCTTTACAGTAGAATTTGAAGCATTGTTTTGGCAGCTGAATGGACTTGGGTTTTGCAGCAAAATTTATAGGTATTACAATGTGGTTACGTACAGTATAGAGTGTGTACGTTATCATAAAGTGTTACAAGAACTTCTGTTACCAAATTTTGTACACCCAACAAATTGAATAAAGGATTCCAAAGCATTTAAATTCTGGTATTCCCTCAAGGTCTTTTAAAAGTGACATTACAGAGAGATTTTCCCTGTTACATCCTGTATAAAGCGTAAATTGCTCCATCAGACACTGTCGTCTTTGTTGTCTTCATAGCACTTATCTACCACCCTACTATGATATTACACACTGATATATCCATTTGTTCATTGTGTGTTTACTCCCTTACATCTTAAGATCACCAAAGTAGGCACCTGAAGCTTCTTGTTCACTGCTGTGTGTGTCTGCAGTCTGCCTGACACAAAGTTGTTGTCGTGTGCCCTCGAGTCAGTTCCGATTTAATAGTGACCCTAACTACCCCGTAGGATTTCCTAAGCTATAATCTTTAGGGGAGCAGACTGCCAGGTCTTTTTCTCCTGAGGAGCTGCTGGTGGGTTCTAAACATCGACCTCAGTAGCCGAGACTTAACCATAGCATCACCAGGGCTCCTTTGACACAAAGTGTTGCTGTTGTTGTATGCTATTGAGTTGATTAGGGCTCACAGGGACACTACAGAACAGAGTAGAACTGCCCCATAGGGATTCTAAGGCTGTAATTTTCACAGGATCAGGTCCCCAGGCCTTTTCTCCTATGGAGTGGCTGGTGGGTTCCAACCACCAACCTTTTCGTTAGTAGCAGAGTGCTTAACCCTTGAGCTACCAGGGCTCCTTCGGATACAAAGTAGAGCTCAATAAATATTTGCTGACTGATTGGCTGGCTGACTAAAGGAATAAGACCTGGTGGTGTATTAAACTCTTTCAGATGCTCCTTGAGGAGAGGGATTGTTTCTTCTTCACTCTTATGTAACCACCCTTCTTACGTCCTTACCTCTCACTTTCCCTTCCCCTTTCCTTCCCTCCCTTCCTCCCATTCTTCCTTTTTCATTCACTTGTTTTTGGTTTTCTTGGTAGCAGTATTCCCAGAATCTAGAACGGTGCCTTACACATAGTTGGCACTCAGCAGGTATTTCTTGAATGGGTGAATACATTAATTTATCACTCACTTTTTACATTCACCAAACATTGTGTGTAACTTCTTTATACCAGACATTCTTCTAGGTTTTGAGGATGCAAAGAATACCTGCACTGAAAACAAAGCAAAACAAACAAACAAAAACAGTTACAGACTATGGGGTATGATGAGTGCACTATTAGAGGGGTACATCAGGGTTTTGCCAGCAGAGAAGAGGGGCGCCTACTCAGACAGTGGGGAGAAGTGACACATGGAGAGAGGTGAGAGTGATGGATTCCTTGAGCAGATGACTTATTGAGAATCAAATACTTCACTAATGCCCACAAATATATATTAAATAGAATTAAAAGCATTAAAAATTTTCAAAACTGGTTTTCAAATATAGATGATGTGAGCTGAAGTAGATATATTAGAATAAATTGGAAAGCTTTCTAAAAATAAACATCTCCTTCCCCTTCTTGTATCTGAGATTCTGTTATCTAGATGGCATGTATTTTGATAAAGCACCTAAGATAAATTCATATGGCCCTCATTCCCCCATCACCCCTTGATAAGAGAACTTCACCCTAACAGAATGGATTTGGCTATCTAAGATGGTGATTTTATGTCTTGAAAGGATCTTCAGGGCTAATTTAAATCACAGCTGTATACAAAGAATTTTTATATTTTGCTTTAAGGAGATGATTTTTTTTTTTCATTTTTAATTGTTAGTCTTTAATAGATTTCACATATTTGTAGAACTTAAAATGTCACTTTAAACATTCTTCAATTTACATTTTGTACATGTTTTTTATTTAGTATAAAATTGACATAATAAGGCATTTTCAAGGACAAGGTAGTAAACATTTACTGAGGTAAATGGAAGTAAATATAAGTGAAATATAAAATTTAAAATTTCCTTTTGGAACAATGTGTGAGGGAAATATAAGTAGACTGTGTATATTTGCTTACATACATATGCACGTATGTCTAAAGTCTGTCAGCATCTAGTAAACATGTCTATGTTGAAAAATCTCTCAGCTTGATGCTATATTTACTAAACTGATGAGTTCTGTTTTCATTCAAGGCTTTTTTTTAAAAAAAAAAAAAAAGGCTTTTAGCACGTTTATTGAACCTTATTCCGTGATCGTGTTCTTGTTTTTATTCTTTGCTCCTAAGATTCATTTCTGTTGTTACTATTCAAAGATCTTTTGATGTTCCGAGAATCCCTAATTGATGAGCGTTGAACACATTGTTGATCATTAATAATGACTCTGTCTAAATTTTAATTTGCAAGTTAAAAGTATCAAAGGAACATATTTAATTTTTATGTGGAAAATGATCCGGGTCCTCAGTATTCCTAACAACAGGAAGAGAAGGAAGTCACTTTAAAATTTTAGTATGAAACATCTAAGTATCATATTTTAAAGGTGGCACTCTTAGAAAAATACTTCATTCCCATTGCTTCTCAGATAATTACTTTCTTCACTTCAAAATTTAAAAAATTTTTTTCAAAGAAAGTGAAAAAGCAGAATTTTCAAATCTACTAAACTTGATTTAAAATGTGTAAAATCTAACAATGTGTATAACTCATTATGATATTCATATGAATAATTTTATTAATTTTTTAGTATTTGAACCCCAACAGATTTACGCATGCTAAGCCCTTTTTCTCAGTTGGCAGTGAGTCCCTTAAAGATATCTGATAAGACTTCCTAATTTGGTAATCATTTTTTGAATTAAGAGTCTTATTTCAGTCTTTTTCATTTTAAAATTTCAAAATCATATTTTGATTTAAAGAACTTCTCTTCATCTCCCTCTTGTGTCTCATTCCCCCTTTCCTTTCCACAGGCCCTATCTATCACCTCCAATTGTGCCTACCTTCCTTACTAGTCCTGCCTATGTTCCTAGCGAATTACAGGATGGATGCGCCGGCATCTGTAGGAATGTGGGTGTGGTCCGGGTTGGCGTCCGGGTGGTGTGGGGGTGAAGGTGTATTTTGCTCCTAGCCTAGAACCTCCTCTTCCATTTTTTGATTATTGTGCTAGGACCAAGAGATTGCCAAAGCTACTCTTGGCCTTAATCTAATAGCTGCTTTTATAAAAAATGCTCAATTTGGAAATGATTTATTTAAACATTTAAAGCTATAGGAATCAAACTTCAAAATATACCTCTTATCATATTTCTCTTGACACTTCTTTTCAAATTCTTCACTTCATATTATATGAGCTTCAATTAGTAAGAGCTTTCTTTATGCCTCCAGAAGCTCCGTTCTGTTTTATGAACTGTTTAATTTTATGCTTGTCTCAATTCTGTCGTTAGTTGAAAAAAGCCTTTTGGGAAAGAATTTTGTTTCTCTCTGGCAGATTGTACCTATTATACTGAGTGTATTTTAGAGATTTTTCATAATAGCAAGTCAGATTTTGTTTCACTATACCCAGAACTATAAGGATGATGTTTTCTTAGAAAATTAAGTAGTGTGTTTGATCCAGGGTGTCAAGTAATTTGTGTCTGGGGAGACATTTGGAAAGTGGTGTGCCTATTTCTGGGTGCATATTATTAGAAAAAGTGCCTTCTGAAAGTGTGATGCAACTTACCCTAGCCAGGAAACTGTGTGTTCAGACTGACATGCCTCATCTAACTTACCTCACCTTTGGATTCAAATCACACTGGTTTTGCAAGGGCTAAGTGACCTTCTCCTTTAAAATATTCACACCATTCTCATCTTCTGGGTCATTGTGTTCCTAGTCATATGCAAATGAATTCTTTATTAAGTATATAATTGGCTTTAATGGAGTTTTTAGTGCACAGATGAATTCATGAGTGTTATGCTAGCTTTCCCAGACTGCCCAATTTAGCCAGATTCTCTTGGCCAATTAAACGTCTGGATTTGGCTTTTATCTCACCTTGAATAAGAGCAGAATTCCTGGGACTCTGGGACAAGTTTCTTTAGCCCATAGTAGAATCGATGCGGTTGAGAAACACACCAGAAATTTTTCTCTGCACTGTTGGAGCTTCTACTCTAATGGGAGAAGAAGTATGATGATGAGGAGTGATGAACAAAGTATGGAAATCAGTGAAGATAATGGCAGGGAGATGACGCTGAAAAGAAGCTAGAACGGCTGGAAAAGATACATGAAACTCAAGCTGAAGAGTTTTTTTTCTGTGTAACAGACTGAACCCTTCTGTTAGTGCTTGAGTAACAGAGAGATATGATCAAATTAGTGTTTGAATAAGATGAATCTCACCACAAGTGTTGAAGCGAAAAAAAAGAGAGAGGCTAGAAGCCGGAAGACACTTTACATGAATATGTTGATTTTTCTTTCCTAAAGCCTTTAATTTCTAATATAAGATGGGGAAGTTTTGCAAATACTCATGGAAAATTCAGATATGATTACAGCTTGAGGGTACAGAAAATCTAAACAGATAGTTATAATGTCAGCTGGTTTATAAACTGCAATTTAGTGGAAGTGACATCTGTTTTCAGTATGTTTTACATTTTTAGGTATTTATTTTTTTCTTTTTAAGTTAAAGTTTTAAATTATGTAAAATATTTACATAGTTCCAAAGTCAAAACTAGGAAAATATTCATAGAAGTCTAATTTTTTTCCCTGTTCCATCAACCTTATTTTCCTACTCCCTCAGAGGAAAAATTTTATTAGTTTTGTCTTATATTTACATGGCTTCTATTTTAAAAATTTAATGAAATACATGTATATATTTATATTCATGTATGTATCAATTTATATCCATATACATTTATAATTCCCCTCTTTCTTACCTACATGGTGTCATTCTATAAATAACATTCTGTACATTTCTTTTTATTTCACACTCCTTTGAGTGTATGCACGATAGATTATTCAGCCAGGTCCCTATTGATGGAGCTATATAATGTCATAATCAATAGCCTTGCTTATAGGATATTTTGTACATTTGCCAGAAGCTAGAAGTAGAATCGCTGGGTCAAAGCACAATACATAGATGTCTTTGCTAAATACTTTAAAATTCTTCTCCATTGGGGATGCATCATTTTGCATTACTGTAACAACAAATTCAGAGAGCTTGTTTCCTTAGAACTGCCTCCATAGAGCATTTTGCCCACCCTTTACATTTTAACCAATTGGATAGTGAAAATGGTGTCACAGTATTTTTACAAATTGAGTGGAGGTGGGCATTTAACATGTTTAAGGGTCATTTGCATATACTGCATATCAATCATGTTTTCATATAATTTCTCCTTCTTTCTATTATGCACTGTTCTTTACCTTCCAATTTTTAGGACTACTTAATATACGAGATAGCATCCGTTTATGATAGTTACACGTGTTTTCTCCCTATTGGTTATTTGTCTTTTTACATTTCCTTTGGTTTTTGTTACGTCATTTATCAGTCCTTTTTTGTATTCGCTGTGGATTTTTAAGTTATAGCTAGAAAAGTTTGCCTATTTTTTAAATTGTTTCAGGAATATTTGTGGATTATAAAGTAATACACCTGTATTTTCTTCTAATACTCATATGATCACAAATTTGAATTTAGAGTTCTGGTTCATTTGGTATTTATCTCCTGGTTTTGGTGTAAAGAACAGGTCACTTTTTTTTTTTTTCATAGGACTATACAATTGTTCCAGTGTCAGTTCTTAAATTGTTTGTATTTTCTCCCACTGATTTTCATATGTATAAAATCTAATGATTCTCTGTTTCATTCAGTTGATCTGTCTATTCATGTACAAATACCATCCTCTTTTAATTTTAGAAGTTTACAATATGTTTGAACATTTGATATGGCTATCCTCCCTTCCATCTGTCATATGTGGTTTTCTGCCAATTTCTGCTGCCTTACTCTTTCATATAAACTTTATAATTAATTTGTCTAGCTCTAGAAAAAAATGATTTTTAAAATCATGATTACATTAAATTTACAACTTGGTTAAATACATGGCAATTTTATGATACTGAGTCTTCTTATCTGGGATGAGTGTGGTATGTCTTTTAGTTTGTTCAAGTATACTGTTGTATCTTTGAGTGTCATATTTTTCCTGATATGCTTTATATATATTTTGTTACATTTATGCTTAGCTATTTTATTCCCACTACTATAAATGGTATCTTCTATTAGATTTTCTAAATTTTTTATATCTGGGAAGGTTACTGATTTTTGTATATGAATTTTAATCACCAGTCTTTTAAAAGTTTTTCCATTGATGCTTTTGTTTTATATATCTAATCTTGTCATCTACAGATATAATTTTTCTTTTCTTTTTTAATTCTTATGCAATTAAATGCTTATTCTTTTCTAATTGCTTTGCCAAGTAGATCTAATACAATTAAATGATTAGATAGCAGTGGAGATAGAAGGCATCTTTTTTCCTGCCTGTTTATGTGAATGCCTCTAGAATTTCCTCATTAAATAAAATGCTAGATTTAAAGTTGAAGTACATATCAGCTTTTAAGGAAGCTATTTCATTTAGCATGTTCCTAAAATTATGAATTAGTATTGCATCTGTTAAATGCCATTTTGCTATAAAAGACATTTCTACTGTGATATTTGTATAATTTTACTCCTTTTATCTATTGAGATGATAAATTACGTTGAAGGATTTCCTGATATTGCAACCTGCTTGCCTTCCTGGAATGAATCTTGCTTACTTGTGATGTACTTTTTAAATGTTGCATTGGTTCGTATTTATTAATATGTTATTTAAATTTTGCATCAGCATTCAAAAGTAAACTTAGTCTATAGGCTTTTCGTGCAATGTTCGTGTGTCTTTTTACTTCATAAAAATAATTTGGAAGTATGATTTCATTTTCTATACTCTGAAATCTTTATGGTACGTTTGGAAAAATTATTTTTTTCTTAGAAAGTTTTCTGTTTCGTCTGAGTTCTCAAATTCATTTTTGTAGAAAAGTGTGTAACATAACCTCTTGTTCTGTTTTGATGTTTATTTCCCCTGTCATTTATTATTTAGTGTATTTGTGCTCTCTGCCTTTTTTTGTAATAAGACGGCTAGTGTTTGTTTCTTTGGTTGATTTTTTTTTCCCTCTTAATTAACCAACTTTTGGATGAATCATATTTTTGTTTCTAACTCATGAGTTTCTGCTTTTATCTCACTACTTCCTTCATCTCATTCCTTTCAGTTTGTCTTTTCCTAAATATTTGAATAACAAGTTTAATGTATTTCATTTTGTTTTGATTTCATTGATAGAATTATTTAATGCTATAAATTTTCCTCAAAGGACTGTTTTATCTTGTCTTTTAAATTCTGAAGTGGCATATTTTTATAAGTTTATTTTCTAGAAATCCTGAATTTTTGTTGTGATTTCTCCTTTGGTTCATATGTTTGATATTTTAAGACTGTATTTTCTTTTTAGAGTTTATATATATTTATAATATCTATCTTAATGATTGGAAACCCTGGTGGTGTAGTGGTTAAGTGCTACGGCTGCTAACCAAAGGATCGGTAGTTTGAATCCGCCAGGCGCTCCTTGGAAACTCAATGGGCAGTTCTACTCTGTCCTATAGGGTCGCTGTGAGTCGGAATCGACTTAACAGCACTGGGTTTTTGGTTTTGGTTTGGTATCTTAATGATTAGGTCATTTAGATGTCCCACAATCCTTTTTTCCTTTGATTTGTCTTGGACTGAGTGAAATGTAATAAAAGTTTTTATTGTTAGTATATTTCTATTTTAGCTTAAGTTTTCTTTAGTTTCTGTTTCACGAAACTTGTTGTTTTAATTAAATGCATAGGAATATCTGAAATAACTGAATCGTGACCTTTAACTTTCCAAAGTGTTTGACTTTCTTATTACTATTTTGGCCTACCTTCTATACTGTCAGATATCAAAATCATGATCTCCACTTTTTTTTTCAACTTGCATTTTTCTACTGTACTTTAGCCCAGTTATTTTTAACCTTTCTTAATTTCTTTATTTTAGATGTAGCTTTTGTATATAGAATTAAATCCATTTACATTTATTGAGATCACTAATATGCTTAATGATTTGTCTTTTTTATATCATCTATTTTTTTTTATATATTTGTATGGAAACCCTGGTGGCATAGTGGTTAAGAGCTATGGCTGCTAACCAAAATGTTGGCTGTTCAAATCCCCAAGGGGCTCCTTGGAAACCCTATGGGGCAGTTCTACTCTGTCCTATAGGGTCACTATGAGTTGGAATCGACTTGAGGGCAATGGGTTTTTTGTGTTTTTTTAATATACATTTGTATATTTGCTAAATTAAAAACATATTTTGTGTGTGTGTGTGGTGTTTACCTTTATGATAGTCTTTTGTTCTTTCTTTTTGGTATATCTTTTGGTATGTAGCGAGGTTTTTATTTTTTCTTAAAATGGTTATTTTAAAAATTAATATCCTTAGTTTTCTTTTTTATAGATAATGGCCCTTGGTTTACTTCTATAAGCAATAATTAATTTAGTTGATTACCTTTTCTTTCCATTTTCCTTACTCATCCCAGTATCTAAATCAAAGTAGCATCCTTTACTCCTGATTAAAACACTTGAGATAACCAGAATCTTATTCTACACTGTTAATTGCATTGTATCTATATAATCAAAGCATATTACATTTACGTATTATTTTGCAATCTTTATCTTCATTATTTTCTTTTCAGTTAAATATGCTTAAAACCTACCTCTAGACCTTGTGTCAAACCTTCTTTATGATTCCTTGAGGATTTTCCCTTGCACAAATATGTTGCTTCACTATCTTTAATATGGAGTGTTTATGCTTAGAAATCTTATGCCTATATAATCTTCTTTCCCTTATAAGTGACTTGATATTTTTTATTGGGTGGTAAAGTATTTTTCTCCTAATTTCTGTAATTTTACTAGAATATCCCTCACTTTCACTCTCCCAGGGATCCACCCTTTTCCAACTTCTTCGTAATGTTATATAATGAATAAGGTTTTTTTCATAATTTGATAAGGATTTTTGGAAATGCAGGCAGAAGTGGTGTGCTCTGACATTAGAGAAAACATTCAGCCAATTGCATTCTAGGGCCGAAATACAGAATAACTGGAAAAAAAGGTGCTTTCTTTGAAGTATGTACACAATATTTTTATAGTATTTGAATATAAATTAATTAAATCAGTATTTTCATTTATAAATCACCAGAGAAATTGTTCAGTAACTTATGGTCTGAAGAAAAGCAGTTTTCAAAAATATTGCATTAACCCCCATCTGTAGTGCTGTTTTGTCAAGCATTTTGTGTCAGTCTCTTTATCTGATACATGTCAAGGTTAATAATGCATTGAGACTTTTATATAATTCGGGGTTGGGCCAAAATGACTTTGGCTTTGATATAGGAGGAGTTGACCATTGACACAGGGTAAAAAGTTTGAGAAAGAAATGAAAAAGATCAACATTATAAAAATCTCAATGAAAATGAAGGGTGAAATTTATCTACCACTTTTTATTGCTTTGAATAATTTGTATGCTGTTAAAATGTTATTTTGAATGCACATCATGTAAGTTAATAATGACTGCATTTCTGCAATTCACATTTGTGAGTAATTGTGTGTGCTTACACTTTAGCAATTTCTTTACAAATGTACAATAGTCATTATACAAAAAAAAAAAAAGAAGAAGAAGAAGATGCCAGGCACTAAAATAAAAGTTTTCTTAAATATCAGTTCATTGACGTTCAAACAAAAAACAGATAAAATCTATATTTCTTTGACTGAAAAGTAGAAGAAATATTTCTTAATCTAGTTCTCACTGTATCACTTCAATAATGGCAACAGAATATGGCATTAAACTGAGGACACGTTTGATGGAGCAAAGTTAGCAGGCCTATAAATTCTACTTCTTAGTGCTAGTCTTTGAAGAAAGACCATGGGATTCTTGCTCTTATTTATGTGAGTTTTGGGTTTTCTACCAAATTTCTAGTCACTACTGAACTATCAACACCTTCCAAAAATGAGTTTCAAGTTTTATTTGCCTTATGAGTGTCAAGATTTAAATATTAATATTAATAACCCAAGTATTTTTCTTAATTTATGAAGAAATATAAACTTTGTAGGTCAATGTAACATTGGTATGTTAAGTGGTAGTCTATCTATTTTTTCCTTTAAAGGTAAAATATGTTTTGATTAGTATTTATTTTTTAAAAATAAAAATTGCTTTCTGACAATGAAAACATACTCAATGTAGTCAGATTTTTTTTTGTCCGCGTTCTTTTGAGAGGGAAAGTATTTAAGATATCCCTAACAGGAATTTTAATAATTTAAAAGATTTAAGCCGTCTCTTAGAAATCTAACTTCCTTGGAACTTTCATGATTCTGGTGATGACAAGTAGATTTAAAAATGAGCATTCCATTTCAGTGTGGTTACCTCTTGAGTCTAGGGTAATAATAAGTAAGAGGCACACTAATTAAACACTTCATCCCCAAAGGGGCAGTAAGTTATGCCAGATAAAAACTAAAAGATCCCTCCTAGCTTATTGTGGTCCAATTACATGCTAATTTTTAAAGACCTTTTTCTTTAACAGTGATTCTGAATAACCAACAGTTTTCTTCATATTGTTCTGGTGATTTGCTTTATATTGATTTTCAGACATAAAAGTTGTGGCATCTGAATTTAGAAAAAATATTGTATGAAGTTTAAATCCGCCTATAAAGAATTAGATAGGAGAAACAAAATTACCCATTGTAGCGGAATCATGATAAAAAAAATTATTAAGAATTTATTCAGTAAAAGGAGGACTTGAACACGAAATAGATGGTTCTGTTATCTATTGCTGCATAAAAACCATCAGAAAATTTAGTGGCTTAAAATAATAGCATCAATTTATTATTTTCTTTCATGGTTGTGTAGTTGTGTTCCTCCTCAATCAGCACTTACTTTATTGTTATATCAATAAGTCTGCTCATGTCTCACCAAAAAGAAATTCCTCGAGTGCAGAAATTTTGTTTTATTTATTTATTATTTTTCCTGGTACAATATATAATTATTGGTTAAAAGTTCCTTATGAGATTGGAGGGACTTAAGTTAAAAAATTTAGTTGTTTTAATAAAACAAAGATGTGCCACATCAATATGCTTTTTCTAAACCTTTTCTCCTTAAAAATTTTGTGGATCTTTGTGTTGGTGGGTAAAGGTTACGCAGTCTGGTGAGTGGTATGGCAATTCCAGTTGGGTTTTTGTCAGTTGATTGGGATGGTTTAAATGAAAGAGGGCTTTGAAAACAAATTTCAAATACAATTATAAACCATAAAAAAAAAATATTCATTTTTCTCAAACTCTTCTTCCTTGAACTGCACAGTTAAAAGGAAAATCACTTAGAAATCAAATGCCTGAATCTGGACAATAACAAGAAATACTATGATTGTATTGATTTGTATTTCATAGACAATGCTGTAAGTAGATCACTAAAGCACTATGATTCTATGATTTCTGTAATAAGGTAAAAACAATTTTGTTATAGGGACACTGTCATCAAAATAAAAATAAACTTTTTACTACTTCAGATTTTAACATCTGTCTATAAGAGAAAATGTGCTTGGCTTAACAAAAAACGCTGCCTATTTGCTGTATTTAAACCACTGAATGCATCAGCCAAGTAGATAATCCACATGTGGCTGTATGGACATAGAGAAACCAACTTAAATTATGGAGATAGCCCCAGTTTCAGTAATTTCATTTAACATTTAGTTCAGCCACCTGTAAGTCAGGCTGCCTTTTCCTCTGGGTAGGAACCTAGGCACCACTAAAACAAACAAACAAAAAAAAAAACACAAATAAACAGAAATAAAGGTAACTGCACTAAGAAAATGGAATTATTTAATGAGTTTTCCTTTTTCCCTTCCTCCTCCCCCCTTCTTCTTCATTTACTCCTTTATCGCCTCCTCCTTCTGCTCCTTTTTATTCTTAGTAAACTACTCGTAGGCATGGCCTTAGACTGTGAAGAAGCCCTCAGTATTTCTTACTTAAGTCAACACTACTATCTCACCCAGAAATTATATAGATGTAATTCAGGAGTTGACATGATAGGTATTAGATTTTTAAGATAACGGACTTACCCATTGCCATCGACTTATCTCTTCATTATTTGTCAAGTTCTTAGCCTTATCATTTGACATTTTTGCTTCTCATTTCTGTACCAAATTCAAGAAAGGAAGCATTTATTTTTAAATATTTTCCTCTTATACTATATCTTTGCTTCTATCCAAAGCTCTACAATAAATTCCTGTTTCAAAAAACAATACTAATATTAGGATTATCTTAACTCATATTAGTCCCATAAGTTCAATTAGTAAAAATCAGACTTCATTTTAATACCTGTTAAAACTGATTCAATGGCACTGAGAGAAGAGCATATGTCAAAAATATCTCAGCTCTAAGGAATGATATAGGGAATTGCAGTAATATTTCTATACCTATTGTTTAGTGAAACTAGACGTATTTCTTAAGAGCAAGGGGATAAAATGAGAAGAGATCACCCAAAAGGAAAGGAAAGAAAGAAAAAGACAATGGAAAAAGCCAAAGCATGTTCTGAGAAGGAATAAAGTGTTGGTCATTCCCTTGGTTTTCCTGTAACTCTTTCTTCCCTGTTTATATTTTACACTTTATACTTTTCCATTGACCAGTATTTCTAAACAAGGAAAACAAATATTTTCCTTATTTGTTGCTGTCATTAGGTACCTTTGATGTTGGTTCTAAGTCATAGCAACCTTATGGACAAAAGAATGAAATATTGCCCAATCCTGCACCATCCTCAAAATTGTCGCTATGTTTGAACCCATTGTCGTTTCAGCCACTGTGCCAATCATACTGACCCTACTGGACACAGTAGAACTACCCCATGGAGTTTCCAAGGCTGTAAATCTTTACAGAAGCACACTACCACATCTTTCTCCCATGGAGAGGCTGGTGGGTTCAAATCACTAACTTTTCAATTAGCAGCAGAGTGCTTAACCATTACACCACCAGGGCTCTGAGTCAGAATCAACTTGATGACAATGGGTTTTATATTTCTCTGTTATCTCAGTGAAAGGACAATATCCAAAGCCTGCAGGGAGTGGGCAAGCTTATGTCAGATGTTTTCAGAATGAAGACAATCTGCAAGAATCTAAGTTTTGACCTCTACACAGAAAGAGAATGAAAAGGGGCCAAGTCTCCACGTGAGAGATATTGAATTATTTTCCTGTGTCAGCCCCACCTGATTTACATGAAGTAAGCAGATTTTCTCTCCAAGAGTTCAAAATTTGATTATAATATTGCATGTGCTTTCCTAATAGTCTCAATAATGAAACAGTAAAAAAAAAAAGTATTAAGATTTACTATATCAAACTCATATATGAAGTATAAATATACTAGCAACATACTTGCCATTATTTTGAATTTTCTAGAGGCTTTCACAAACATAATAAAAAGGGAAAACCCACTGGTTACAAGCTGTGTAAATCCCTTAGCCTCTTGAAACCCATAAAATAGAAATGATAAAATATTTACTTCATATGATTCTTTTGTGAATTGAGATAAAATTTATGAAACTGCTTTGGATCCTCTAAGGTTTTACATAGATGTCAAATATTACTGTTTGAAAATATCCCATTTGGTTTTAATAATTGTCCTCAATTGTGATCTATGTAATTTAGTCTTTCTACACTCCTTTTTGTATCTTCAAATTATATGTACATTTTCTAAAGGTAAAATTTTACAGAAAATAATCTCCCCGCTCGCTACTGTCATTGACAGCAGAGTGTTAGCACCTGAGCTTTGGGGTTGGATAGACCTTAGCTTTGACCTTAAACTTATTAATTTATAAAATGGGAATAGTATTAAGATCTACAACATAGGTTCGCTGTGGCTCATGAATAAAATAATGCATGGCAAAGTCTGGTACAGTGACTAGGGTGCAAGCTTCCAAAGCTCCCTTTGTACCATTTCTCATTCATCTTCTCAAAAAAGTTCTGCTCTTCTTGGGAACTGATGCCTTCCAGACATACACTCTATTCCTATTGTCATCATCTTCAACAACCTTGCCCACTGACATGTCACACCCCAAAAAAATCACAACTCTAAATAAACGCAACTGGATACCTTCTCCTTTGTCCATATACTGGCTGGTAAGTACTAGAAAAAAAAAATTTTTTTTTTTCTGGATGAAAAATCACACAGTTTGCCCTATAAAATTCATGGCCTCAGCTTCAATAGGGTTTCAGTGCCAAGAGATAAACTTTTTAAGATTCCTTAAACAGCTTCCTCTCTCATTCTCCACAATAGCAACTTCAAACTTTCCTTACTTTCTTCAAACTTTCTCCTTCCTTACCCACACCCCCACTCCCAGCAGGAGATTTTATAAGGAATAGAGAAGCTATCTGATGACAATTACCTCAACTTCTGCTACCTGTATTTACTCTGCCTTTCTTCCTTCTCTCCTCTTTTTACAGAAAGACACCTTCTTTTCTGACTAAAGTGACACTTCTGTCCTGATACCTAGATTCCAATCCATCTTGCCTAATGAGGGACCTTCATCTATTATCCTTTTCCTCTCTTAAATCTTCAACCTTTGTCTACCTATTGGTTCATTGTCAGTATTATTTATATACATTTAACTATTTATTGTCCTTAAAATAAAATCTAAAATCCTCCTTGGGCTCACACCCTCCTCTAGCTTCTGCTCTGTCTCTTTCCTTTTGTAGATAAACTTATTGCAAAGTTGTTCACATCCATTTTCCTTACTTTCTTACCTCCCACTTATTTTTCAACTTACTGCTGCTAGCTTCCATATAAAAAAACTATTAAAACTACTTTCACCAAGATTACAGATGATCTCCTTGTAAAATTAACACACAAGCATTTTTCTTGACATCCTTTGTTGATTGTATCTTTTTTTGGTAGTACTTTCTACTAATGATTTCCATGGCACGCAGGACTTCTGTTTTTTTCTTCTGCTTTTCTGGCTTATCCTTCTTTTATGCTTTATGGGATCCTCTTCTTCATTCTGTCTCTTTTATCATTGTATTCAAGTCCAAGGCAGCCTCTTATTCTCTTTTCACCTACACACACTCTCTGGAGTCTCCTCCACTCCCTTGATTCCAATTCGAAGGTTGAGCTCCTCCTAAATTTATGTTTCTATCCCATATTGCTTTGCTTAGTGCCAGACCCATATATCTATCTTTCTGCCTCCTGGACATGTCTTCTTGATATATCACATTCAACATATCTCTGCCTACCACAGTAATGCCCACCTTTGAAAAGCAAAACAAAGTCCGTCTTTCTTCTCCCATATTTCATGCCCCAATTAACCTTTAAGCTAGTTGTCAAAGCTGTGGAACTAATCAACATCCTTGTTTCCTTCCCTTCTTCAATGAACCATCCTTCACTACTTCATTAATTTCTAAATTCTAGGAATTAAACTCTTCTACAGCTCTTGAATTGCTACTTCCACCTATCGCCACCTCAGCTTCTAATTCAAGTCTCTAACATCATTCTTTGTCTTTAACTAGTAAAAATTCCTTTTATTAGTCTCTCAGGATCTTGCTTCCTCCACTTATCTTTTATTCATACGGTAGCCAAAAAAGGCTGATTTTATCCCTCTGCTGCTTAAAATTTAATGGCTTCCAATTGTCTTTAGAAAAATGTACAAATATTAAGACAGCAAGCAAGGATCTTTAGCCTGGAGCTTCATTCATTTCTGTATTGTGTAATAAATGTGTGCTAAATGTCACCAAGCTCCAAGTTCTGTTCTAGGCATTGGAGGTTCAGGAGTAAAAAAAAGTAATGTTCCCAGTCCTTTGCAGCTTCTCTTCTCTTCTC
The DNA here is from genome assembly GCF_024166365.1 of Elephas maximus indicus. NCBI lineage: Eukaryota > Metazoa > Chordata > Mammalia > Proboscidea > Elephantidae > Elephas > Elephas maximus. The sequence continues at coordinate 145,009,264 of NC_064819.1, read as the reverse complement.
TTCCCAGTTCATCCTTTTTTCCTGGCTCCAACTATGCAGAATTATTACTAATAATTTGAATGAATTATGCTGCCTGTCTAGCTTAGAGAGGTGTGTTCTTTCAGTGAGAGACTATCTACTTATCATCCTTCCATTTGACTGGCTCTTAGTGACCATTTGAGCTCAGCTTATGTGTCACTTCCTCTGGGAGTTTATGAGGCTATCACAGTATTCCAGGCAAGGGAGGCTGAGAGCCTAAGCATAAGATAGATTTGAGAGATAAAAAGCTGGTAGAATAAACAACACTAGTGGATATGACAAGAAATACAAAGAAAGAAGTTTAGATTAACTCTAAGATCTCTGGTTTGGGTGGAATGAGATTCCATTTATGGAGATGAAGATTTTGATGTCATTTTGATTTTTAGATGTCATGGATCTTTAGCAGAAGGAATTGTTTAAGTGAGTCTTAAAATGAGGAAAATGGTCTAAGCCGAATATAACATGTTGGCTGCATTTATGGGAGTGGTTGAAATACTCAGAGAAGGTATGCAAGATAAGAAGGTGATGTTTAAGTGTTCCCTGGCAATTGTGAGCTTATAACTAAAGACCCATGTTTTTGTCTCCTACTCTGTTCTATGGGGTCACTATAAGTCCGAATTGACTTGACTGCAATGAATTCATGGGCTTTTACTCATTTTAGAATACAGCAGCTAAGCAGCTAAAAACCAGGTTTTTATTAAATTCTAAGCATATTTAATGCTGTTCTTTTAAAGTCATCTAGTCTGTGTACTAGCTGGGCTTCAATGGGGGCAGTTTCAGTCAGTTCATTTTGCTGTTTTGAATGAAACATTCTTTCCTTTTTTTTGGTATGTTTTGTGATTTTTGTTGTTGTTGAAACCAGATATTTGAATATTATAATGTGTTATCTGTGGAACTCAAATTCTTCCCCTTCTCCAGGGTTTGGATTCTTAATTGTTGAAGGCTGCAATAATTTGTCTGCCAATGACCTCCCGTAACTATTTTTACAACAGCTGCCCTCCTGGACTTGCGCAGACACTGGGGACTCTGTTCCTGAGACCGTGACCAGTTAGTGTTTTAAAAGACATTTCCTTGTATTCCAGGGGAGGTAGGGACCCTCTCCCAATCTCTGAGCCAGGACTCTCTTTCAACACTTAGGCTGGCTTACAGAACTCTCAGAGATCAGCCTGCATTTTAAGCGTAGAGTCTTCTTAAGTATTTTCTGTGCCTGTGTATTTCCCTGAACATGCATGCGACTTTCTCAATTTCACCTGTATACACAGTGCCTTTGAAAGCTCTGATTTCTGAAGGAACCTCTCACTTCAGGTTCTCCTTCAGCATTCATGCATTAATTGTATGCTCCAGTATCACTGTTCAGGCCCAGGTGGCTACAGATGGTCACAGCCTTTAGGCATTGCCATCATTCTCTCTGCCTCATGAGAGTTCTAGGGCAGGCCAAACTAACAGGGGTACCCTGTTTAGGTCCTTCAGGCAGACCCAAGACAGATCAAAACATACACACAATAATCTGCTAATAAAATCTGTTCTACTCACTCAAGAGTCAGAGCTCAAGTCCCCTCTCTGAGAGAACAGTCTGCTTCAATTGTTAGTCCAAGATGGCCATATACAAAGCTGAGGAGGGAGTGGGATGTGGGCAGCAAAAAATCAAAGCTTTCCAACCATCTAAAAGTCATCTGTTTCTTGATTCTGTGCTTGCTTTATTGCTACAACTCTTTGGCTGCTTTTCAGTGTTCAGGAAAAGTTGAGCCTACAAGTTTCTAGTTGTTTTCCTTGGTGATACTAGGGGGTAATGGGAGTTTAAACTGCTTCCATAACCATATTGCAGGAAGCCTCTGTTGTTCAATTTTTAAACAGTGTTTTTGTTTTTTTAAATATTTTGAAAATTAAAAAAATATATATATATAAGTTTTATCCTTTTACCACACTTGTTCAATCTCTATGCTAAGCAATAATCCAAGAAGCTGGACTATATGAAGAAGAACATGGCATCAGGACTGGAGGAAGATTCATTAACAACTTGTGATATGCAGATGACACAACCTTTCTCGCTGAAAGTGAAGAGGACTTGAAGACTACAGCCTTCAGTATGGATTACACGTCAACATAAAGAAAACAAAAAATCCTCACAATTGTACCAATAAATAACATCATGATAAACAGAGAAAATATTGAAGTTGTCAAGGATTTCATTTTACTTGGATCCACAATCAATGCCCATGGAAGCAGCAGTAAAGAAATCAAATGATGTGTTGCATTGGGCAAATCTGCAAAAGACCGCTTAAAAGTGTCAGAAAGCAAAGACTTCACTTTGAGGACTGTCTTAGTTATCTAGTGCTGCTATAACAAGTGGATGCCTTTAACAAAGAGAAGTTTACTCTCTCACAGTCTAGGAGGCTAGAAACCCAAATTCAGGTTGCCAGCTCTAGGGGAAGACTTTCTCTCTCTGTCAGCTCTGGAGGAAGGTCCTTGTCATCAGTCTTCCCCTGGTATAGGAGCTTCTTAACGCAGGAACCCCAGGTCCAAAGGATGCACTCTGCTCCTGGCACTACTTTCTTGTTGGTAAAGGGTCCCCCGTCTCTCTGTTTACTTCTCTCTTTTATATCTCAAAAGATAAGACACAACCTAATCTTGTACATTGAGTCCTACATTATTAACATAACTGCCTCTAATCCTGCCTCATTAACATCATATAGGTAGGATTTACAACACAAAGGAAAATCACATCCAATCACAAAATGGTGGACAACCACACAATCCTGGGAATCATGGCCTAGTCAAGTTGACAGACATTTTTGGGGGACACAATTCAATCTTGGAAGAAATACAACCATAATGCTTCTTAGAAGCAAAGGTGGGAAGACTTTGTCTTACATACTTTGGACATGTTATCAGGAGGGACCAGTCCCTGAAGAAGGCCATCAAGCTAGGCAAGGCAGAGGGTAAGTGAAAAAGGGGAAGACCCTCAATGAGATGGATTGGTACAGTGGCTACAACAAATGGGCTCAAGCATAGCAATGATTGTGATGATGGTGCAGGATTGGGCAATGTTTCATTCTGTTGAGTTTCTAGTAGTTCCCAGTTGATGTACTACTGCAACAATTTTTTAATTATCTTCAGCATAATCTTACTTGCATGTGATATTATGATATTGTTTAATAATTTCCACATTCCGTTGGATCACCTTTCTTTGGAATGGGCACAAATGTTGATCTCTTCCAGTCAGTTGGACAGGTAGCTGTCTTCCAAATCTCTTGGCACAGATGAGTGTGTGCTTCCAGCGTTGCATCTGTTTGTTGAAATATCTCACTTGGTATTCTAACAACTCCTGGAGCCTTGTTTTTTACCAATGCCTTCATTGCAGTTTTGATTTCTTCCTTCTGTACCATTGGTTCTTGATTTTATGCTACTTCCTGAAAAGGTTGAATGTCGACCAATTCTTTTTGGTACAGTGACTCTGCGTATTCCTTTCATCTTCTTTTGATTCTTCCTGCATCTTTTTAAAATTTTGCCCAGAAAAAAACAAAAACCCAGTGTGACAGAGTTGATTCTGGCTCATAGTAACCTGTAAGACAGAGTAGAACTGCCCACAGGGTTTCCAAGGAGCACCTGGTGGGTTCAAATTGCTGACAATTTGGTTGGCCTCTTAAATATTGCAACATGAGGCTTGATTTTTGTGTAGTTCTTTCAGCTTGAGAAATGCTGAGTGTGTTCTTCCCTTTTGCTTTTCTAACTTCAGGTCTTTGCATATTTTGTTATACTACTTTGCTTTCTTGAGCTGTCTTTTGAAATCTTCTGCTCAGCTCTTCATCATTTTTTCCATTTGCTTTAGCTACTCTACATTCAAGAGCAAGTTTCAGAGTCACTTCTGACATCCATTTTGGTCTTTTCTTTCTTTCCTGTCTTTTTAATGAACTTCTGTTTTCTTCATGTCTGACATCCTTGATGTCATCCCAAAACTTGTCTCTCTTTTGGCCATTAGCGTTCAATGCATCAAATCTATTCTTGATACGGTATCTAAATTCAGGTGGGATATATTCAAGGTCATGCTTTCACTCTCGTGGACTTGTTTTAATTTTTTTTCAGCTTCAACTTGAACTTGCACATGAGGAATTGATGGTCTGTTTTGCTGTTGGTCCTTGGCCTTGCTCTGTCTGATATTGATCTCATAATCTCTTTTCACAGATGTAGTAGATTTGACAGATCATGTATCTGTTTTAATTACAGAACATTTTTTCACATATTCATTTTCGTTTGCTTGTTTTTTTGTGCTTTAGGTGAAAGTTTACAGCTCAAGTTAATTTCTTATACTAAAATTTATACACGTATTGTTATGGGACCCCAGTTGCAATCCCTGTAATGTAACAGTACACTCCCCCTTTCTTCCCCAGGTTTCCCACATCCATTCAACCCTTTATGTCTTCTCATCCATCCTCTGGACAGGAGCTGCCCCCAGTTGCAATCCCTGTAATGTAACAGTACACTCCCCCTTTCTTCCCCAGGTTTCCCACATCCATTCAACCCTTTCTGTCTTCTCATCCATCCTCTGGACAGGTTCTCCTTTAGCTGCCCGTTTAGTCTCATGTGTCTACTTGAACTAAGAAGCACAATCTTCATGAGTGTTATTTTATGTTTTATAGTCCAGTCTAATCTTCGTCTGAAGAGTTGGCTTTGGGAAAGGTTTTAGTTCTGGGTTCAGGTGTTCTGGGGTTCCTCTAGTATCATTCAGACCATTACGTCTGGACTTTTTATGTGAATTTGAGGTCTGCACCACACTTTTCTCTGGCTTCATCAGGGACTCTCTGTTGTATTCCCTGTTGGGGCAGTCATTGATGATAGCAAGGCACCATCTACTTCTGATCCCAGGCTGATGGAGTCTCTGGCTTATGTGGCCCTTTTGTCTCTTGGGCTAATATTTTCCTTGTGTCTTTGGTGTTCTTCATTCTCCTTTCCTCCAGGTGGGCTGGGACCAATTGATGCATCTTAGATGGCTTCTCACTAGCCTTTAAGACCCTGGACGCCTCTCATCAAAGTGGGATGCAGAACATTTTCTGAATAAATTTTGTTGTGCCAATTGATCTAGATGTCCCCTAAAACCACAGTTCCCAGACTATTGCCCCTGCTACTCTGTCCGTCAAAGTGTTTGGCTGTGTTCAGGAAACCTCTTAGCATTTGGTTTAGTCCAGTTGTGCTGACTTCCTCTGTATTGTGTGTTGTCCTTCCCTTCACCTAAGATAATTCTTGCATACTATCTAGCTAGTGAATTCCCCTTTCCCATCCTCCCCACCATCGTAACCATCAAAAAATGTTTTCTTCTGTGTTTAAAACTTTTCTGGAGTTCTTATAATAGTGGTCTCTTACAATATTTGTCCTTTTGTGACTGACTAATTACACTCAGCATAATGCCTTCCAGATTCATCCACGCTATGTTTCTTGGATTCTTTGTTGTTCTTTATCTTGCTTAGTATTCCATTATGTGAATATACCATAATTTATTTATCCATTCATCTGTTGATGGGCACCAGGGCAGTTTCCATCTTTTCACTATTGTGAACAGTGCTGCAACGAACTGTCTATTCATTTCACAGCTCTTATTTCTCTAGGATATATTCCAAGGAGTGGGATTGCTGGATTGTATGCTACTTCTATTTCCAGCTTTTAAAGAAGTTCCAATTTATTCCCAAAGTGATTGTACCATTTTATATTCCCACCAGTAGTGTATAAGTGTTCCTGTCTCTCCACAACCTCTCCAACATTTATTATTTTGTGTTTTTTGGATTAATGCTAGCCTTTTTGGGGTGAGATGGTATCTCATTGTAGTTTTGATTTGCATTTTTCTAATGCCTAATGATCGTGAGCATTTCCTCATGTATCTGTTAACTGCCTGAATGTCTTCTTTGGAAAAGTGCCTGTTCATATCCTTTGCCTATTTTATAATTAGGTTATTTGTCTTTTTGTTGTTGAGGTTTTGCAGTATTTTGTAGATTTTAGAGATTAGACCCTGATCGGATATGTTGTAGCCAAAAATATTTTCCCTGTCTGTAGGTTGTCATTTTACTCTTTTGGTGAAGTCTTTTGTTGAGCATAAGTGTTTGATTTTTAGGAGCTCTCAGTTACCTAGTTTCTCTTCTGGTGTTTGTACATTATTATTATGTTCTGTATTCTGTTTATGTCATATACTAGGGCTCCTAGCATTGTTCCTATTTTTTTCTTCCATGACCTTTGTCATTTTAGATTTTATATTTATGTATTTCATCCATTTTGAGTTAGTTTTTGTACACAGTGTGAGGTATGAGTCTTGTTTTTTTTGCAGATGGATATCCAGTTATACTGGCACCCTTTGTTAAAAAGACTATCTTTTCCCCATTTAAATGGCTTTAGGCCTGTGTCAGATATCAGCTGCTCATAGGTGGATGAATTTATGTCTGAATTCTCAATTTGGTTTCTTTGGTCTATGTATCTTTTTGTTGTAACAGTACCAGGCTGTTTTGACTACAATGAAGGTATAATAGGTTCTAAAATCAGGCAGTGTGAAGCCTCCCACTTTGTTCTTCTTCTTCACTAAGCTTTACTTATCGGGGGCCTCTTCCCTTTCCATAGGAAGTTGGTGATTTTTTTCTCCATCTCATTAAAAAATGTCGATGGAATTTGGATCAGGATTACATTGTATCTGTAGATTGTTGTGGATAGAACTGACGTTTTCACAATGTTGAGTCTTCGTATCCAGGAACAAGGTATGTTTTTCCACTTATGTAGGTCTCTTTTGGCTTCTTGAAGTAGTGTATAGTTTTTTTTTTTTTTTTTTGTATAGGTCTTTTCTGTCTCTGGTTAGATTTATTTCTAAGTATTTTATCTTCTTGGGGACTATGGTAAATGGTCTTAATTTGGTGATTTCCTCCTCAATGTTCTCTTTGTTGATGTAGAGAAATCCAACTGATTTTTATATATTTATCTTGTATTGTGATACTTTGCTGAAATCTTCTATTAGTTCCAGTAGTTTTCTCATGGATTCCTTAGGGTTTTCTCTGTATAAGATCATATTATCTGCAAATAGAGATACTTTTACTTCTTCCTTACCATTTTAGATGCCTTTATTTCTAGCCTAATTGTTCTGCCTAGGACCTCCAGCACAATATTGAATAAGAGTGGCCATAAATGGAATCCTCGTCTGGTTCATGTTCTCGGGGGGAATACTTTCAGTCTCTCTCCATTTAGGATGATGTAGGCTGTTGGCTTTGTATAAAAGCCCATTATTATGTTGGGGAATTTCCCTTCTATCCCTATTTTACTGAGCATTTTTATCACGAATGGGTGTTGGACTTTGTCAGATGCCTTTTCTGAATCAATTCATAAGATCATGTGGCTCTTCTACTTTGTTTTATTTATGTGATGGATTAAACTGATTGTTTTTCTAATGTTGAACCATCCCTGCATTCCTAGTATGAATCCCTCTCGGTCATGGTGAATTTTTTTTTTTTTTTTTTTTATGTGTTGCTGAATTCTATTGGCTAGAATTTTGTTGAGGGTTTTTACATCTAAGTTCATGAGGAATATTGATCAGTAATTTTCTTTTTTTGTGGCATCTTTCCCTGGTTTTTGTATCAGGGTTATGCTGGCTTCATAGAATGATTTCAGGAGTATTCCATCCTTTTCTATGCTCTGAAATACCTTTAGTAGTAATGGTGTTAACTCTTCTCTGAAAGTTTGGTAGAAATCTCTAGTGAAGCTGTCAGGGACAGGGGTTTTTTTGGGGGGAGTTTTTAAATTACCATTTCAATTACTTCTTTTGTTATAGGTTTATTTAGTTGTTCTACCTCTGTTTGTGTTGCAAACAGAGTAATTATTGATAGGTATAAGTTTACTGCTGTCATTTTGATTTTTTTGTGTGTGTGTTGTTGACGGTTTCTGTGTTCCACTTAGTTTTTTTGCTGAGTCATTTTTTCTTTATGTATTTTCTTTTCATCTTTTTCATTGTTGTTGACATTGCATTTTCTAAGTCTTCGTGTTTTTCTTGTTTTTTATTTTGATGTGTAGGATTGTCAGTTTCCTTTGTGGTTACGTTAATATTTACCTCTATTTTTCTAAGCTTAAACCAATCTTTAATTTCTTGATATCACCTTGATTTTCTCTTCCTAAGAAAGTTCTATGACTGTATTATTTAGTGCCTCTTTTTTGTGTTAGTGTTGTCATTTTTTACATATCTCTGTTTCTCTATTTTCAGTGTTCTACCTTTGATTTATTTTTGTGGCTTCCCTAACTGAGTTGATATCTGGTTGTTCTGTCCTGTGTTCTAGTCTTGGGTTGTTATCTGATGTTATTCATTTTCTAAGTGGAGGACTTCCTTTAGTATTTCTTGTAATTTTTGTTTGGTTTTTACAGATTCCCTAAACTTATGTTTATTTGGAAATGCCCTAATTTCACTGTCATATTTGAGAGACAGTTTTGTTGGATATATAATTCTTGGCTGGCAATTTTTTTCCTTCAAGGCTTTATATATGTCATCCCATTGCCTTCTTGCCTTCATGGTTCCTGCTGAGTAGTCAGAGCTTAGTCTTATTGACTCTCCATTGTAGATGACTTTTTGTTTATTCCTAGCTCCTCTTGAAATTTTCACTTTATCTTTGGCTTTGCTGAGTTTGATTATAATATGTTTTGGTGACTTTCCTTTGGGATGTACCCTGAGAGGGGTTTGGTGAGCATTTTGGATAGATTTTTTTCTCATCTTTCACAATATCAGGGAAGTTTTCTGCCAGCAAATATTCAACAATTCTCTCTGTGTTCCCTGTTGTCCCCTCCCCCTCATTCTGGTACTCCAATCACTCATAGGTTATTTCTCTTGATACAGTCCCATATAATTCTTAGGATTTCTTTCTTTTCTTAAATTCTGTTATTTTGTTGTTCCTCAAATACATTGGCATCAAGTGCTTTATCTTCAATCTCACTAATTCTGACTTCCATTGACTCAATTCTGCTCCTATGACTTTCTATTGAGTTACCTAATTCTGGAATTTTATTGTTAATCTTTTGGATTTCTGTTTGCTGTCTCTATAGATTCTTGCAGCCTGTTAAATTTGTCACTATGCTCTTGTATAACCTTCTTAAGTTCCTCTGTTTCTTTGTCTGTGTGTTCTTTGGGTTGGCCTGTGTTTTTCCTGATCTTCTTCCTGATCTCTTGAAGAGTTCTGTGTATTAATCTTTTGAATTCTACCTCTGGTAACTCCAAGATCTTCTCATCCTCTGGGAGGATTCTTGGTTTTTTGTTTTGGTCACTTGCTGAAGCCATCATGGTCTGTCTCTTTATGTGATTTGTTATTAACTATTGTCTTCAAGCCCTGAACAAGTTACTATATTTATTTATTTTATGTTTGCTTACTGTGTCCTAGCTTTTTTTTTTTTTTTGATATGCCCAAATAGGCTGGTCACATGAGCTACTTTGATTACTTGTGTCTTTGAAGCTCTCATGTCCTATCTCCAGGTCATTAGAGCTGTTATTAGGTATGTTAGCCCAGGAGTCTCTTTACTTTTCTTGTGTGGATTCAGCTTATTCAGCTCAGGTGTCCAGGTCATCAGGCACTGAGTGTGTTGTGCAGGCTCGCATCTACAGTCCTAGACTGGCAGGGCTATGTAGGGGTGATTGGAGTAGGCACAGGTATCTGGGTGCAGAGGGGATTATGTGCTGAACAAGATAGGGGGCTGACAGCTGCCCCTGAGTGCCTGGGTGGAAGTATGTCCCTGTTCCCCAGAGTGCATAGGTGGCTAGGTTTTGTAGCTGGAATTTGGGCACCCAATGCTATTGGCTGTAAGGACTGGGAAGCACCACTTATTCTTGGATCCCTCTCACTGGTGGCTACGTGGAGTGAATGGAGCCACCAGTCCTCAGGCCCCTGATATGGGTAGGTGAAGGTGCTGCTTAATGGGCATGGCAGTGTCAAATGTCAGGGATCTACCACTCCCCATTAGCTGTTGCAGTAAAATAAACTTCAGGTATATACCTTGTAGTACTGTGCATTGAACACTAGTGACTGAAGACCAGATGAGTTGTGGAATGACATCAAGGACATCATCCATGAAGAAAGCAAGAGGTCACTGAAAAGATAGGAAAGAGAGAAAAGACCAAGATGGATGTCAGAGGAGACTCTGAAACTTGCTCTTGAATGTCGAGCAGCTAAAGCAAAAGGAAGAATTGTTGAAGTAAAAGAACTGAACAGAAGATTTCAAAGGGCCTCTCTAGAAGATAAGGTAAAATATTATAATGACATGTGCAAAGAGCTGGAGATGGAAATCCAAAAGGGAAGAACACGCTTGGTGTTTCTCAAACTGAAAGAACTGAAGAAAAAAGTCAAGCCTCAAGTTGCAATAGTGAAAGATTCCATGGGGAAAATATTAAACGATGCAGGAAGCATCAAAAGAAGATGGAAGGAATACACAGAGTCATTATACCAAAAAGGATTAGTCGATATTCAACCATTTCAAGAGATGGCATATGATCGGGAGCTGATGGTACTGAAGGAAGAAGTCCAAGCTGCTCTGAAGGCATTGGCAAAAAACAAGGCTCCAGGAATTGATAGAATATCAATTGAGATGTTTCAACAAACAGATGCAGTGCTGGAGGTGCTCACTCGTCTATGCCAAGAAATATGGAAGACAGCTTCCTGGCCAATTGACTGGAAGAGAGCCATATTTATGCCTATTCCCAAGAAAGGTGATCCAATCGAATGTGGAAATTATAGAACAATATCATTAAAATCACACGCAAGCAAAATTTTGCTGAAGATCATTCAAAAACAGCTGCAGCAGTATATCAACAGGGAACTGCCAGAAGTTCAGGCCAGTTTCAGAAGAGGACGTGGAACCAGGGATATCATTGCTGATGTCAGATGGATCCTGGCTGAAAGCAGAGAATACCAGAAGGATGTTTATCTGTGTTTTGTTGACTATGCAAAGGCATTCAACTGTGTGGATCATAACAAATTATGGATAACATTGTGAAAAATGGGGATTCCAGAACACTTAATTGTGCTCATGAGGAACCTTTACATACACCAAGAGGCAGTTGTTCAGACAGAACAAGGGGATACTGATTGGTTTAAAGTCAGGAAAGGTGTACGTCAGGGTTGTGTTCTTTCACCATACGTATTTAATCTGTATGCTGAACAAATAATCCAAGAAGCTGGACTATATGAAGAAAAACAGGGCATCAGGATTGGAGGAAGACTCATTAACAACCTGTGTTATGCAGATGGCACAACCTTGCTTGCTGAAAGTGAAGAGGATTTGAAGCACTTACGAATGAAGATCAAATACCTCAGCCTTCAGTATGGATTACAGCTCAACATAAAGAAAACAAAAATTCTCACAACTGGACCAATGAGCAACATCATGATAAATGGAGAAAAGATTGAAGTTGTCAAGGATTTCATTTTACTTGGACCCACAATCAACAGCCATGGAAGCAGCAGACAAGAAATCAAAAGATGCATTCCATTGGGCAAATCTGCTGCAAAGGACCTCTTCAAAGTGTTGAAGAGCAAAGATGTCACCCTGAAGACTAAGGTGCGCCTGCCCCAAGCCATGGTATTTTCAATCACATCACATGCATTTGAAAGCTGGACAATGAATAAGGAAGACCAAAGAAGAGTTGACGCCTTTGAATTGTTGTATTGGTGAAGAATATTGAATATAACATGGACTGCCAAAAGAATGAACAAATCTGTCTTGGAAGAAGTGCGGCCAGAATGCTCCTTAGAGGCAAGGATGGTAAGGCTGTGTCTTACATACTTTGGATCAGTGCCTGGAAAAGGACATCATGCTTGGCAGAGTACAGGGTCAGCAGAAAAGAGGAAGACCCTCAACGAGGTGGATTGACACAGTGGCTGCAACAATGAGCTCAAGCATAACAACAATTGTAAGGATGGCGCAGAACTGAGTAGTGTTTCATTCTGTTGTGCATAGGGTCACTATGATTTGGAACCGACTCGACGGCACCTAACAACAACAACAACAACTGTGCTAATGAGGGCCTACACTGTTGAAATGGGCCCACACAGGTCTAAGCAGGAGTGAAAGGCATTCAAAGTCCGTGGACTGCTTATCTGTGCCTAGGCAAAGGGGCTGTGCCTGCCCTAAGTTCCTGGTTTAGGGGAGCTGGTAGATCTCTTTTTCCTTTTTGGTAATTTATTCCCTCTTCAAAGCCAGGAGAGTGGCTCAGGGTGCACGATGGGTCCCACTTCCAGCCCAGGGGTCACGGCAATTGCTGAAACCAGCCTGGACCTGAACAGAGTGGGGAGGGGATGGGAAAATGCGAAAGAGGTACTTCTCAGAGTGGGGAAGCGTTTTTTCGATCCCGCAATTTAGATTAAATGCCTGTACTTAACTTTTGCGGATTCAGTGCCACTTCTCCCTGGTTCCAGAGGCTTGAGCAGATGCTCCAGCCCTTGGTTCCTCCCTGTGTGGAAAATGTATCCTGAGCACTACTGTTTGCCTTATTCCATGCACACTGGCTAATTCAGCCTGCAGGGCACTGGCCAGGTCAGATCTGGTAAGTCCTTGCTTCTTCTGAACTGTCTATCCCTCCCCATGTTGCTCAGTTTGATTCCTCAACTATGTCTTTGATATTTAGGGCTCTTAGATTGTCCTATACAATCAATTCACTTGTTTTTTCAAGTCTTTGTTGTAAGAGGGCTCACAGGAAGCATCTGACTACTCTGCCATCTTGGCCCCACCTCCCTCACATATTCTTAATGTTATGGTTCTATATTATATATACATTATAGGGAACAAAAGACTTTAACACATATTTCAACATGTTTTCATAAATTCTTGTTCAACAATTGGGAAATTCCATTGAGAACTCTTAGAAATTGATGGCGTAGTTTTTAAGGCTTTACCAATGACATTCTGGTGTCTAAGTGAAATGCTAAATTCTGTTTCTAAAAATATGACATTACATAAGCATTATCATTAAATTAATAGAAAATCTGTCATTATTTTTTTTTACAATGAAGAATAAACAATTGGCTAACTTAATAACGTATCTATAGATGTTTTTCATTGTAACAATTTGTGTTTAGTCGTTTCAAAAATATTAAAAATGATAATAAATAGAAAGTATACAAATAACTTGTTAAATGCACTGACTCTTTAAGAGTGCTTCGTTGTGTGTTTAAAAATTTTTCTTTTTTTTAGTTTTGCAAGTTTTCAAAGTAAAAAAAAAAAAAAAGTAGATTGCTTTTTTCCTGAGTAGGACTTTTCAAATGGCATTAGTATATCATATTTAATATCTATCTGTCTATATAATTATGTGCTTTTCAAATGCCTTTTCCATTAGGTAAATGTATTTAAATTATGAGCTTAAAGAGAAAAATAGGAACTGAAAAAGACTGAGCCATTTTTAAGATATATAGATCTTTAAAAAACCAAAACCAAACCCACTGCCGTCGAGTCAATTCTGACTCATAGTGACCCTATAGGACAGAGTAGAACTGCCCCCATAGAGTTTCCAAGGAGCACCTGGTGGATTTGAACTGCTGACCTTTTGGTTAGCAGCCGTAGCGCTTAACCACTGTGCCACCAGGGTTTCCATATAGTTCTTAATATATCTCAAAATAGGTACTTTAGATGTGTGTGGAATAGTGCTTTAAGAATGGCTGGCAAAGTTACTATTTACTATACCAGTGGGAAGCATAAAAGGAAAAGCAGTTCTGCATAGTGTGGGTTCCTTGGACTAACAGCTATAAACTGCCATTATTTGGAATAAGCCAATCAGAGACTGCACTTGGCATGGAGCTGATGAGGCTCTCCCTCATTGGCTGTCCTGCCTTAAGTGTTCAGAGAGCTGGCTGGCTTGCCTACTGTTGGACTCGGCAGTGCAAATTAAATGCTTGCTAGTTAAAAAAATATGGAGGAGGTTTGTGTTAATGGCTTAAGAAATCATCTGCTTAGACGTTTGAAACCTGGTTTCCTCTTTTGGTATTTTATAAGGATATTGTGAAACCATTATTACTACATGTACTTGACTGGCTCCTTTAACTGTTCAAAAGGTTTTCATATCTACTAACTTGTTTTATTTCCACAGCGACCTAAAAAGGTATTCCAGGAGGAGGTTGTTATGTGACTTAGATAACGTATGGGAAAGTGATTTGTTAACTGCAAAACCATACGCGTGATACCATTAAGATTTCTGTTTTACGGATGAGAAAACTGAGGCCAGAGATACTAAATGATTGGTTTCATATCACATAATGCTGGGATGATGGGAATACAGGTCAATTGACTTATGTGTAATTACTTATCCTTTTTTTTTTTTTTTTTTGTATTTAGGTGGAAAGGGTAGGGGAAGGGATAGTCATTTCATAGATAGCCAAATATAGGGCTAAAGTGTTTCAAGAAGCTTATTGAGTTACACAGTTAGTCATCAGGAGAATATACATTCAGTTTTTTAAAGTTGTTTGGACTGGTATCTGACTGAAAACCATGAAGTGCCAAGTGTTCCCAGCACTGTGTTTAAAGCTATTATTGTATGAAATATTATGACAACCTAGCTGGCTCTGGATCAGTGATCCAGGGGGAAATGTTCTACATTTCATTAGTAAATTCTGACTCACCTTCCACCCACACTAATCTGGTTCCATGCAACCTCTGCTTTAAAAGCCCATTAATCATTCTCCTTTCCTTAATTTCAAAGTGATCACTTATTATAATAGATCAACTGAGTTCTCAGGAAATAATTGGAATGTGATCATCTTTTCCTCCTTTCTAAGCCTTAAACCTTCTGTTTTTGTGTGTTTTCTTCTCTTAACAAGGCATTTGAGAACTGAGCTGAAGAAAAGAGAGAACTCTGTTCTTGCAGGTTTTTGATTTTTTTATGCTTCTTACAGAATTGGCAGGGCCCAGTAGAGGAATATAATAATATAATATAATAATAATAATGGATAATAAGTATGAAATAGTACAATAACACTTAACATTTACTTCATCACTTCATCGCTTCTCAGGTCCTGCTAAGGGCTTTGCATGCACTCTCTCCTGTAGAGACATTAAGAAACTAGACCCAAGTTACACACTAGTTAGTGCTAGTGCCTGGACTTGAATCCCCATTTGTCTAGCTCCAAAGCATGTGTATTAACCATTATGCTCTTTTCTCTTCTGACTCAACTGAAAGTCAAGAAATTCAGAAAGGATGTGGATAACATAGGTCCCATTGAATGGTTGGAAACAGGAAACTCTGATTCATTTTAATAGGCAAGATTTATTTAGAAAAAAAAAATAACTGCATGGGAAGTTCTCACCACAAAGAAGTGAAGGAAAGCAAACCAAGGATGAAGGCAAACATTTAACTACTAATGTTGCTGTCATAGATGTAATTCTGCAAGACGTTCAATGATGAGGAGTTTGAAATCCCATCGTGTGCTGATTGTATGCTCTTTCTGTCAAGTTATATGTGACTTCTAAGGCTCAATTTTCTCATTCATAAGATGAGGCTAATAATTATTTTATCATAGTTTTTTATAAGGATTAAATACACACACAAATATTTGTAGTGTCTACTAGCCCTCCTAAACAGAGTAGTCACTTAGTAAATATTAGTTCTAGCCCCTGCTCTAATTTCTACCTGTTCTGCTGTTCCCAAAGAAGTATGTGTTTGGTGTGATAGTACCAAGACTGTGGGTGGCAGGAACTAAGAGCCAGGACCAAGAAAACTTGACCAAGAGGTCAGGCAAGGAAACAGCTGCCAGAGGAGTACCTGAAATCCAGACAGCAGACTCTGAATGTTTGAATGCAGTCTCGAGTTAGAGTACACTACGTGCGTCCCTTAGGTCATCAAAATAATAGGGTCAAGGCCTAGGCAGCTAAGGAAGAACAGAGTCACATATGTACCAATCAATGTGGTGAGGTCTTCAGGAAAGGGGTAGAACTTAGAACTCTACAGACTGATGGGCTTTGGAAGCCAGGATCATGAATCTAGGTAATTCCATGTTATAGATTTGCACCACTAACTACAAGGTGATCTTGGCACCAAGATCCAATTGCTAGCTTTCATGAATCATTCCACACACTTTTTACCCAAGCATTTTCAATCCTGGAATGTGTCGATATTGAAGTATATGTCCCTCCACGGAAAGTGAATCTGGTGACTTCTATCTGTAATAGATTGTATTCAGTACGTCAAGCCTTTATAAATGTGGCACTGAGTGTAAAATATCTTTAACCTATCTATAATGATTTCTATAATTTGAAATATAATTTGGAGTGCCTGTAGAGATCATAGAAATTATGATTCAGACAAAAGAAATACGCAAATGAATGCAGAATTTCTTTCTGTGCTATGGAAGGCAGTAAAATGTACAGGATAACTCAAAGTATAGAAACAGATGTACCATGATTTAAAGCCTCATTGGACACTTACTTACCTTTCTAAGACTCCATTTCTACATGCATGAAATGGACATAATAACAGTCCCTACCTCAGCTAAATATGTGCTACTGTGAAGATTAAATGAGATAATACAGGTGCATTTCTTAGCACATAAAGGATATACCAAAACCAAAACTAAACCCAGTGCCATCGAGTTGATTCCGACTCATACCGACCCTATAGGACAGACTAGAACTGCCCCATAGAGTTTCCAAGGAGCGCCTGGCGGATTCAAACTGCTGACCCTTGGGGTAGCAGCTGTAGCACTTAACCACTACACCACCAGGGTTTCCAAAGGGTATACAATAGATAGTAAATATAAATCACAGGATATCAAATATTGATCAGAATTTAAAGGGTTAATAATATAAAAATTGGAGAAATTAAAAATAAGGCTATTTTTAGTGTGCAAAACTTGTTGATAATCCTAAAGTTCAAAGTTAAGATAAAGCATTTTATCCCTTTTTGATGTTTAAAGTTGTACTATTTTGAAACTGCTTTAGGGCAAAGTACATGAACTGAAAACAATTACTGAAATATGTAAAACCTAAAATAAATGTATTTTCAGCCCTGCTAATATCCAAGGACTGAATAAGAAAGAATATATTCCTCAAATTCAAGGTAAATTAGTAAATTATAACGTGGCCAAATATGTACTAACCACTGTTTAGAAAATATCAATCAAATATTTAGAAGAGATAAGGGAAAATGTGAACCTAGTACACAATAGGTGGAACATTGAGCCAGTTTAATCTTAAATCTTCCATTAAAAAAAATGTGTTTATAGACATTTGCATGATGAGACTGTTTTGCATCTGGAGAGCCACAGAACATGGGGTTAGCTACTAGACATGATTAGTGGTAAAGAGCTTAGTTAAAAGAGTTGTATCCCTTCCTCAAGGGAAGCAACTGGCTTTACAGAGAAAGTTCTTACACCTTCTACACTTGACTCATCTTGAGCTATGTTCTGGTTGGATAGTTAGTAATAGAACACGTCTTGACACAGCAGAATGGAGATAAACATCTGCTTTGATGGCAGGAGTCCTGGGTACGGGTATGTACCTGGCTGCCTAGAGGCTCCTAGCTTTCCCCAGACTCAATTTCCTCCTCATCTAAAATACTGGGGGTCAGACAAGAATTAGTGGTTTTCAAAGTTGCTTTACCTAACTTTTTACTTAAAATATAATCTTAAATAAATTAAGAAGCCAAATATATAAAACAAAAATAAATGTTGATGCTCTTTTAGAAACAAAGTGTGTTTATGTGTGTGTGTGTGTGTGCTTGCTTGCACACACACATGTATGTACCTTACCTTACCTTCCTCCACAGCAAGGCTTCTCCTTCATCAGAATGGCTCCCTTCATCCAGTCCCTAAGGTTTCTCACAGCCAGAGCACAAAAAAATTCAGACAGTTTGCAAAATATTGCACCAGATAATCTTCATTGTTCTTCTGAGCATTACTGTTGACCTTCTGAAGAATTTAGACAGGCGACTTGCAAAAGAAAAACATGAATAGCTATTAAAATATTTAAAATTCAACTCAAAATTTTTTTTAAAAAGGAAAGTATCTTAAATGCGTCCTGTGTGAGCAAATATTACAAAGAATAATACTGCCTAAAGCTGAGATGGTTCTGGGGAAACAAGTGCTCTCATCACTGCTAGTGGAAGCCTAAAATACTTTAGCATTCCTAGACGGTAATTTGACAATATGTACCAAAAGTGTTTAAGACGTATAATTTGGCCACAAAATTCCTTTTCCAGTAATTTAACCAAAAGAAATAAATGGGGAAAAAAGAAAGATGTACAACTATGCTCATCAGGGAGTTATTTATAATGAAGAAAAGTGAAAATAACCTTAGTTACAACATGATGATAAAATATAAGTACCTATTTAAATATATATTATATAGGAGAAGTCTTTGAAATTAAAAAGCTTGAAGAGGTTTGAAAAAAGTAGTAGTATGGAATCCCCTACTTCTTGCAGAGTACTATTGGAAAAAGACAGTGAAAGCCAAAATGTCTTTCAGGTGACATGTGAAAGCCAGAGAGTCTCCAGCAGCATATAGATTCTCATTTTCATTAGATAGAAGGCAAAAAGTAGATGAGGATCAGGCCCAAGATATAATTATAAGAGCAGCAGAGTTTGAGAGAATGTTGAGTAAATGTTAACCCTGGCAAAACTGCTATGCCGAAGACTTTGATTGCAAAGGACTTTGTCCCTGAGATGTTAGACGAGAACATCTGAGTCAATGACTCGAAAATCTTGAATATCCAGATTCCCCTGAATGCTGGGCCTGCAGAATTAGCCCACTCTTTCCTATAAGAAGCTAGCATTCCTTCCTGCTTTAAGACAATGCAGAGGCCTCTCCCTTGTAAGACAATGTACATCCTTTCAGGATCTATACACTCCTCCCTTACTACCCACCAAAAAAATAACTAGAGTCACATCACATTAGCCATAGGGGGGGCTAAGGAAATGAAACCTACCAAACTGATAAGGGATGCTCTAATGAGTGGGCACCAGCATTTCTGAAAAGCTCAGTCATATTCCCTACAGGCCAGGGATCACTGATATCAATGATGAGATGATGGGTTCCAGAATAATAGGGACCAGGTGAGTCAGAAACAGTGTAAATGCAACTATCATAATTGGCAGCTAGGAATGAGGGGCAGCCTGGGGAACCTGGACTATAGAGAGCTATGAAGATATTTAATGGTACCTGGTATTCCAGGGGCCAGATACTTGATAATGCTTTTAGATCTTGAATGACTGACTAAAGCAAATGCTGGATTTTCATGAGGAAACTTCTTGTAACAGCATGTCAGGTGTACGTAGTGATCACCTTAAAGTGACCTATAACTATTTATACAGGTAAGAAGAATACAAATATTTTTAAGATTTTTGGACATGAAGCTGAGATTGACGTCAGTAACATGGGATTCAATATATCATTAATGTTCTCTCTGTATGAGAGGGAGGTATATGTACATTTTTTTTTTTTTACATTAGGTAAAAAATGAAATACTGTCATAAACCCAGTTCACTGGGTCCACAAGCCATCTGGTAGTCATTTTGCTGGTCCCCAAATACATAATTGGAATGGACACACTTAGTAGTTAGCGGAATACCCACATTTGCTCCTAACTCTGAGAGGTAAAAATTATCATAGTGTGGAAGACCAAGTAGAAGTTCTGAAACTAACCCCTCTCACCAAGATAATACATCAAAAACAATATCACTCAAAGAATTATCCCTACAAATTGAACAAATAGAAAGAAAGCAACAAAAGTAACCATCAGGCACCAGAAGAAATCAAACAATAAAAATTAGAGCAGAATTAAACAAAATAGAAAACAAAAAAAAGTTGACAGGCTTAACAAGACCAAAAGCTGGTTCTTTGAAAAAAATTAACAGAATTGATAAACCACTGGCTAAACTGACAAAAGAAAAACAGAAGAGAAAGCAAATAACCTGAATAAGAAATGAGATGAGCCATATTACAACAGACCCAAATGAAACTAAAACAATCATATTACTACAAAAAATTGTACTCTAACACATTTGAAAACCTAGAAGAAATGGGTGAATTTCTAGAAACACACTGCCTACCTAAACTAACACAAACAGAGATAGAACAACTAAATAGACCCATAACAAAAGAAGAGATTGAAAAGGTAATCAAAAAACTCCCAGCAAAAAAAAAAAAAAAAGCCCTGGCCCAGATGGCTTCACTGCAGAGTTCTACCAAACTTTCAGAGAAGAATTAACACCACTACTGCTAAAGGTATTTCAGAGCATAGAAAAGATGGAATACTCCAAAACTCATTCTATGAAGCCAGCATATCCCTGATACCACAATCAGGTAAAGACACCACAAAAAAGAGAAAATTATAGACCTATATCATTCATAAACTTCAACAAAATTCTAGCTAATAGAATTCGACAACATATCAAAAAAAAAAAAAAATTCACTCTGACCAGGTGGGATTCATACCAGGTATGCAGGAATGGTTCAACATTAGAAAAACAATTAATGTAATCCATCATATAAATAAAGCATGAGACAAGAATCACATGATTTTATCAATCGATACAGAAAAGGCATTTGACAAAGTTCAACACCCATTCATATAAAAACTGTCAGCAAAATAGGAATAGAAGGAAAATTCCTCAACATAATAAAGGGCACTTATACGAAGACAACAACTGACAAAGACAACTGACATCATCCTAAATGGAGAGAGCCTGAAAACATTTCCCTTGAGAACGGGAACTAGACAAGGATGGCTTTTATCACCACTCTTACTCAACATTGTGCTGGAGGTCCTATCCAGAGCAATTAGGCTAGATAAAGAAAGGGCATCCAGATTGGCAAGGAAGAAGTCAAAGTATCTCTATTTGCAGGTGACATGATCTTATACACAGAAAACCCTAAGGAACCCTCAAGAAAACTACTGAAACTAATAAAAGAGTTTAGCAGAGAATCGGGATACAAGATAAACATACAAAAAACAGCTGGATTCCTCTACATCAACAAAAAGAACATTGAAGAGGAAATTAACTAATCAATACTATTTACAGTAGCCCCCAAGAAGATAAAATACTTAGGAATAAATCTTACCAGAGATGTAAAATACCTATACAAAGAAAACTACAAGACACTACTGCAAGAAACTAAAAGAGACCTACGTAAGTTGAAAAACATACCTTGCTCATGGATAGGAGGACTTAACATTGCAAAAGTGTCTATTCTACCATAAGTGATCTATAGATACAATGTAATTCAGATCCAAATTCCAATGACATTGTTTAACGAGATGGAGAAACAAATCACCAACTTCATATGGAAGGGAAAGAGGCCCCAGAGAAGTAAAGCATTACTGAAAAAGGAGAACAAAGTGGGAGGCCTTACTCTACCTGGTTTCAGAACCTATTATACCACCACACTAGTCAAAACAGCCTGGTATTGGTACAACAGATACATAGACCAATGGAACAGTGTTGAGAATCAAACATAAATCCATCCACATATGAGCAGTTAATATTTGACAAAGGCCCAAAGTCATTTAAATGGAGAAAAGACAATCTTCTTAACAAATGGTGCTGGCATAACTGGATACCCATCTGCAAAAAAAATGAAACAAGACTCTTACCTCACACCATGTACAAAAACTAACTCAAAATACATCAAAGACCTAAATATAAAATCTAAAATGATAAAGATCACGGAAGAAAAAATAGGGACAAAGTTAGGAGTCCTAATACATGGCATAAACAGTATACAAAACATTACTAACAATCCAGAAGAAAAACTAGATGACTGGGAACTCCTAAAAATCAAACATCTATGCTCATCTAAAGAGTTCACCAAAATAGTAAAAAGATTACCTACAGACTGGGAAAAAGTTTTTAGCTAAGACATTTCCAGTTAGTACCTGATCCCTAAAATCCACATGATACTGCAAAAGCTCAACTATAAAAAGACAAATAATGGCATTAAAAAATGGGCAAAAGATATGAACAGGCACTTCACTAAAGAAGACATTCAGGTAGCTAACAGATACATGAGGAAATGCTTACAATCATTAGCCATTAGAGAAATGCAAATCAAAACTACAATGGGATTCCATCTCACTCCAACAACGTTGGCATTAATACAAAAAACACAAAGCAATAAATGTTGGAGAGGCTGTGGAGAGTCTGGAATACTTATACACTGCTTGTGGGAATGTAAAATGGTACAGCCACTTTGGAAATGAATTTGGTGCTTCCTTAAAAAGGTAGAAATAGAACTACCATATGATGCAGCAATCCCACTCCTTGGAATATATCCTAGGGAAATAAGAGCCTTTACATGAACAGATATATGCATGCCCATGTTCATTGCAGCACTGTTTACAATAGCAAAAAGATGGAAGCAACCAAGGTGCCCATCAACGGATGAATGGGTAAATAAATTGTGGTCTATTCACACAATGGAATACTATGCATCAATAAAGAACAATGATGAAACCCTGAATCACCTCATCACATGGAGGAATCTGGAAGGCATTATGCTGAGTGAAACTAGTCAGTTGCAAAAGGACAAATATTGTATAAGACCACTATTATAAGAACTCGAGAAATAGTTTAAACATAGAAGAAAATATTCTTTGATGGTTACGAAAGGAGAGGGGCTTCCACTAATTAGATAGTAGATAAGAACTATTTTAGGTGAAAGGAAAGACAACCCACAATACAGGAGAGGTGAGCACAACTGGACAAAACCAAAAGCAAAGAAGTTTGCTGAATAAACTGAACGCTTTGAAGGCCAGCATAGCAGGGGCGGGGGTTTGGGGACCATGGTTTCAGGGGACATCTAAGTCAATTGGCATAATAAAATCTATTAAGAAAACATTCTGCATCCCACTTTGGAGAGTGGCATCTGTGGTCTTACATGCTAGCAAGCAGCCAACTAAGATGCATCAATTGGTTTCAACACACCTACAGCAAAGGAGAATGAAGAACACCAAAGACACAGGGTAATTATGAGCCTAAGAGACAGAAAGGGCCACATAAATCAGCCTGAGACCAGAAGAACTAGATGGTGCCCGGCTACAACTGATTACTGCCCTGACAGGGAACACAACAGAGAACCCCTCAGGGAGCAGGAGAGCAGTGGGATGCAGACCCCAAGTTCTCGTAAAAAGGCCAGACTTAATGGTCTGGCTCAGGCTGGAAGGACCCTGGTGGTCATGGTCCCCAGACCTTCTGTTACCCCAAGACAAAAACCATTCCCAAAGCAAACTGTTCAGACAGGGATTGGACTGGACAATGGGATAGAAAATAATACTGGTGAAGAATGAGCTTCTTGGATCAAGTAGACACATGAAACTATGTTGGCATCTCCTGTCTGAAGGGGAGATGAGAGGGCAGAGGGGGTCAGATGCTGGCCAAATGGACACGAAAAGAGAGAATGGAGGGAAGGAGAGTGCTGTTTCATCAGGGGAGGAGCAATCAGGGATATATAGCAAGGTGTATGTAAATTTTTTTATGAGAGACTGACTTGATTTGTAACCTTTCACTTAAAGCACAACAAAAATTAAAATGTATACATATATATCACATTCCAGAATGTCAGAGATGCATAAAACCAAACCAAACCAGTTGCTGATGAGTTGATTCCCACTCATAGCAACCCCATGTGCTTCAGAATAGAACTGAACGCCACAGGACTTTTAATGGATGTGTTCTGGAAGTAGATTGCCAGGTCTTTCTTTCAAGGTACCTCGGGGTAGATTCAAACTGCCAATCTTTCAGTTATTAGTCTAGTGCTTAACCATTTGCGCCATCCAGGGACTCCCAGACCAACACAGTCTTAGTAAATTTGTCTGGTGAGTGAATTATTTTCCATACCTAGCAATAAGAAGAATCAGGAACAGTTTACATTAATGTGAGATAACCAAGAGTATACATTTAAGCTTTTGCTC
This sequence comes from Elephas maximus indicus, assembly GCF_024166365.1. Classification (NCBI taxonomy): domain Eukaryota; kingdom Metazoa; phylum Chordata; class Mammalia; order Proboscidea; family Elephantidae; genus Elephas; species Elephas maximus. The sequence goes on along the minus strand of NC_064819.1, from coordinate 144,985,365 downwards.
CAGGTCTATGGTAATTCTACACTCAGCCATAATATAGGCTGAAAGAACCTGAACCATCTGGAAAGTCTACATTATGTTGATGACATCAGGTTAATCAGATGAGCAATTTATGAAAAGTATGAAGATTTTGATAAGATATATGTGATCCAGAGAATGGGAGATAAACCCTATAAGAAATTACCCCTCTCCCCTCATTTTGAGCAGTGTACCTAGGAATCTGCTTTCTATGGAAAGAAGTGACTTGAGGCAAAAATATTCATGGACTTATTGGCAGTGGTAAAGTGCTTGACTGTTTTTCAAGGACCTGAAAGGATAAAGACTGGAAAATCATGGACCAGGGTGTAGGAGGAAGAGGCCTTTAGATGGACCTAAGGTAGTTAGCATGAATTGTGAAGATCTTTGTATCATATGCTACTGTCTACAAGAGACCATCCATCAAAGGAAGAGGCATGAAACAACCATATAGACAGAATGACTCAACTGACAGGCATAATTTTGACCAATTTACCCGTTGCTATCAAGTCAATTTCGACTCATAGTGACCCCACAGGACAGAGTAGATCAGCTCCATAGGGTTTCCAAGGAGCACCTGGTGTATTTGAACTGCTGACCTTTTGGTTAGCAGCCGTAGCTCTTAACCACTATGTCACCAGGGTTTCCTTGACCAACTTAGTACTGACTAAATGAGCTTATGAACACATTAACCATGGTGGCAGAGATGGAGGTTATGCATAATGCCCAGTCACCAAAACCGGTCTAGCCACTATGTTGCTGAATATCTATACTGCTAGTGATACAGACCAAGGCTGAGCTTCTGGTATGATACCTTCCCTTAATGAAATCATCCTGTAAAGATCAGGAATTTAGATTGTCTGGAATCAAACCAAATTCTAGATATGAGTTTTCCTTTCCTGCCTTAGGGGCCTTGGTCAGCAACATTATGCAAGAGCTTACATATTGTTTGAACTACAAACACAATATATTGCATAATATTTCCTTAGACCAAAAGACCCAGTTTACAGTAAAGGTAGTATGAGAGCGAATGTATGACTATAAGATTTGCTCTTATCAGATAACCCATTCCCTAGAACTCTCAGACATGATAGAAAGATGGAATGGCTTTTTCAAGATGCAGCTATGGTGCCAGCTTAGAGATAATGCCCAATGAGGATGAGGCTCTTTTCTCCAGGAAGCGGTACGCACTCTAAATCAGTGGCCATTATATGGTGTTATTGTTAACAGAGAATGGCCTTGGCTCTTGTCTTAGGTGTAGGAAAGAATTCAAACACTGAGACGAATAGTGCCAAGCAAGCAGAGGTTTATTAGCAAGCAGAGGGTTAGTAGTAAAAGTACACTTGACTAGGAAGCATCAGGCGGGCTACTCAGGTAGAGAAAGAATCTGAGTGCTCCATTTTCTTAAGGTTTTATACTCCTTTTTTCTCTTGATCTGTCTCTATTAACATTTAACAGCCAGGACAAGACCCCCCATGAAGACTATTTTCTTGGCTTAAGGTTTAATTACCAAGTTAGAGATCTTATCGAGTATGGGACTTTATCAAGTTAAGGGCTTTATCAAATCAAAGACCCCTGTAAAGATCATTTCCTTGGCTTAAAGTTTAACTATGTAGGGACCATTTTATTGAGGAATGTCACCGCTTCCTGTCTCTTCCTTTGTTGGGATTGTCTTATTGAGGAATGTCACCATCCCCCTGCCTCTTCCTCTTCCCAGTGCAAGCGCTCCCCCTCCCTCTTACGTCAATGTCCCCAGAAGGTAGAACACATGGATCCAAGAACCATCTTGTTGAAGTAGTAGCAGCCCACTTCCCATCATTTCCAGTGATCCATTTGGGGAATTTGCATTTATGTGCATCTATGTGTCCTCATTCCCAAAGAAGAATGCTTCCACCAGAAGACAAGGTAGAATCTCATTATACTTGAAGCCATGGTTGCTGCCTCAGCACTTAAATCTCTAAGAGACAAGCAGGCAAGAAGGAAAGCCCTGAAATGCAGAACATTATTAGCTGAATAAAAAAGCAATTTACAAGAACCTTCAAGAAAAAAAGAAAAAAGTCACGTTGATAGCTTTCTCAAAATAAAATTTTTTCTTTAATTGATGTGTAATACACTGACTCTGATTTCTACCTAGATTGCTTAATTATTTATTTTCCCTTCAATTCTTTAATTAAAGAGTCAGGAGGTTGGGAATCCCCCCTTTTCTTGGTTTGGTTGGAAATTTAAGTTGGGATCTGAAACTACTTGCTTTTATTCTGTGATAGTTTCAACACCAAGAAAATGTCCCTTGCAACACATTGCCCATAAAGCTTTGTTGCATTTCAGGATATATATTCAAGGTTTCCAGATTTAGCAAAACAAAACAAAAATGAACAAAAAGAGACTCAGTTAAATTTGAATATCAGATAAACAAATACTTTTTTAGCATCAGTATGCCCCCAAACAGTTTGTTGTTTATCTGAAATTCACATTTAACTGGAGTCCTATATTTTATTTGGCATCCCTAATTTGATGGAATATAAAATTGGATAAAGAAGAAAAATTATAACTTTAGGGAAAGAGTGGCTTCTATGTGAAGGTAAGCTAAAAAATTTAGTTTGCTTCTGGGTAGAATGATGAAGGCTGTAGGGCCTCTGGGCTAGATTTGACAGACAGCATAGGGGCAAGCCCTTGACAGGAATAAAATGTTCATAGTGACAACATGATCCTTATTACTGGAACTTGGGGCAATGCATATTGTTAATATAACAGACATATACCCCTCTGATTCCAGTCTTAAGATAGCCTGATTGGGAAAATCCAGAGCTACAGCCTATCTGGGAAATCTTAGATAGCACATAAAAGCATATCATTATGAGGAGCTGGATAAAATTAATCAGAAATCCCACACACTAAAACCAGAGAGAATTATCATTGAAAGTAGATAAGAAAATGATCACTTATTTTGCCTAAGTTCAGAGATACCCAAGGGGCTCTACTGTTGTCAAAATTGCATTTCTCTTTTCCTTCTTTCACTTTCCTTCTCTTTGGGACATGGCTGATGCTTGAAGTCCTGTTGTTTGTTGTTAGCTCCCCTCGAGTCAGCCCCTGACTCATGGCAACCTCATGAGCAGTGGGACCAGACTGATGTAATCCATATGGTTTTCACTGGTTGATTTTTAAAGCAAATCTCCAGACTTTTCTTCTTAGTCCATCCTCATCTAGAATCTCTGATAAAATCTGCATAAAGTGGTGACTGCATAAAGTGTACAGGCCAGGAATCGAACTTGGGTCTCCTTCACGGAAGGTGAGACTTGTAGGGCTGAATCACCACTGCCCCTGGATGAAATCCCATTCCTTGGCTTAAATTTTTGACCATGTAAAAATGCCAATACCCCAAGAACCTCTATTTTGTTCAAGATAATGGTAAGCCAAGTTGGGAGATTATCAGTATAGTGTTCAATCTTTACTGCACATTAGAATTCCCTGGGGAGTTGTTTGTTTATTTGTTTTCAATACCAATACCTTTCCTCCACCTTCAGAGACTGATTCAGTTGTTCTGGGGTAGGAACAAAGTATCAGAATTCTTTAAAAAGTTCACCAGGTGATTTTTTTTTTTTTTTTTAATATGCAGCCAGGCTTGAGCATTTGGTCTGTTGCAGCAGGGGTTAATGCACATGTGGGCAGTGGGGTGAAATGAAGTTAGTGGCACCAAAAGACTGAGTGGGACTGAGCTGAAGAGTGCTCCAGGCAAGCACACAAACAAACAGGTTTGGCTGAGGTCTCAGGTATTGCCATTCAAAGATCTCTGGGTGTTTCCTGCTCCAGGAAAGCTTTATCTTTATCTAGACTGCACCTGGTAACCCACTAATGAGGGAGTGAGAGTTCTTCTGCCCCCTCCAAATATGCTTAGCAACACACATTCACTAATCAAAGAGCCTACTGAATCCTCATCCACCCACACATTTTTTAAAATTTTATTTATTTTGTTGTTGTTGAGAATATACACAGCAAAGCATACACCAATTCAACAGTTTCTACATGTACTAATCAGTGACATTGAGTACATTCTTCAAGGTGTGCAGCCATTCTTACCCTCCCTTTCTGAGTTGTTCCTCTCCCATTAACTTAAACTCACTACCCCCTAAGGTTCCTATCTAATCTTTTGAGTTGCCATTGTCACTTTAATCCCATATAGATAATTCTTAAAAGATCATAATGTTCATGGCAGACATTTTTTACTAGTTAAGCTAAACTATTTGGTGTTAAGAAGACTTCAGGGGATATTTTTGGTTTAAGGTTTAAAGATTATCTCAGGGCAATAGTTTCAGGGGTTCATCCAGCCTTCATGGCTCTAGAAAGTCTGGAGTCAACGAGAATTTGAAATTCTGTTCTGCATTTTCCCCTTTTGATCAAGATTCTTCTATAGAAGAATTTCCCCCTTTTGATCAAAACATTTGATAACGGTAGCTGGGCACTATCTAGTTCTTCTGGTCTGTTGACAAAGATGGCAGTTGTTCACAGAGGTAATTAGGCACACATCCATGTCCTCCTATTCCTGACTTTCCTTCTTCCTCTGTTGCTCCAGGTGAGTAGAGACCAATTATGCTATGTATGGCCACTTGCAAGCTTTTAAGACTTTAGGCACTATGCAAAGAACTAGGAGGTAGAACAGAAGCACTGAACACGTTACTAGGTCAATTAACTAGGATATTCTGTGAAACCAGGACCCTAAACCTCCAAATGAAGGAACCAAATTCCATGAGGTGTTTGGTTGTACATAAATAGCCTCAGTAGCCACTTTGTCATTGTTACTGTTGTAAATATATCTATCACACAACTTTTGCCATTGCAACTTTTTACAGGTGTACAACTTCTTGACAGCAATTACAATAATCAACTGTGGAACCCTACTCTTAATCAATGCCATTTTCCACATCATGGTTAACCTCCCTTTTCCCCTCCCTGCCAACCCTGATAATCACTAATAAGCTTTGTTCTCTATACATTTAGTTGCCTTTTCTTGTCATTTTATGTAAGTTAGGCCATAAAATATTTGTCCTTTTGTGATTGACCTATTTCACTCAGCATAATGTCTTCGAGCTCCACCTGTTTTGTAGTACCTATTAAAACTTCATTTCTCCTACTGCTGAGTAGTATTTCATTATATGTATGTACAACATTTTGTTTATCCACTCATCTATTGATGGCATTTAGGTTGTTTCCACCTTTTGGCTATTGTGAATAGTGCTGCAATTAACATTAGTGTACTTGTCTCTTTTTGAGTCTCTGCTTTCAAGTCTTTTGGGTACATGCTTAGGAGTGGAATTGCTGGGTCATATGGTAGTTCTATTTTTATGTATGTCTTTCAGGTGGATTTAAGACTCAAAAGGGTAGTTGGTGGTTTATTCTCTGTAGACGTGATTCCTGAGGGAGCATGTGTTCTGTCTAAATAGATGAATCCTTAATGGAATAGGACAAAGATTTTGAGGAACGAGTGTAGGGAGCTGGGGGCAGGGAGCTTTTACTTAAATACTGCCACTAATACTGCTTTGTCAGACTCTGTTTTATGATGACTCACTCATTTTATTTATTTTTTTTTATTTACATATATTTAAAACTGTATGTATTCAGCAATATACTTGAATTGGGTTGTTGCTATATTGTTTACGGTTTTGTGTCATTTCTCTATAAGTTTAATTGCCCTGTAATTTCTTGAAAGGAGAAGGGACTCGGGTTATAAAAGGCAACACTATTAGCTCCATAATCCTCAATATTCAATCCTCTTGAAGATTGAAATACATTTTTTGCTTTTATTTTTTGGAGTATTCTGTGTATGCATAGTGAGTAATGTTGTTGTTGTTGTCAGGGGCCGTTGAGTTGACTGGGACTCACAGTGACCCTATGTACCACAGAATGAAACACAGCCCGGTCCTGTGCCATGCTCATAATCATTGTTGTGCTTGAGCACATTACTGCAGCCACTATGTCAATCCACCTCGTTGAGGGTCTGTATTAACATTAATGGATGTTTGCAGCTGTTCCTTCTCCTTCTGAGTCCTGCCACACCAGTAAATGAAGGTCCCGAAAGCTGGACTCTATTGTTGTCATCAAGGTTGACTCTACTTTAAGGAGGCAGCTTTTCCCCAGTTGTCTTTTGAGTGGCTTCCTATCTATGGGGCTCATCTTCTGGCACTGTATCAGACAATGTTCCACGGTTATTCATAAGGTTTTCACTGGCTAATTCTTTTCCGAAGTAGACCACTGGGTCTTTCTTCCTAGTCTTAGTCTGGAAGCTCAGCTGAAACCTGTCCAGCATGGGTGACCCTGCTGGTTTTTGAATACCAGTGGCATGGATTCTAGCATCACAGCAACACGCGACCCCCCACAGTACTATAAACTGACAGACACGTGGGGGATAGTGAGTAATAAGCACATAAAATTCATCATAAGAAGTTGTAGAAAAGGCATATACCAAAAGAGATAAAGAAAATTTTTGTTAACGTTATTGGATTTCAGGGTCAAACTAATGAAGATTAAATCTTAAAGATGTCCCTTGGTACAAATGTAAGGAAAGAATATCTAATTGTATAATCTGATCAAATACAACACTTTGTTTAGTATGTTTTCTATCTTATAATAAAGGTTTTCACTGGTCAATTTTTTTTACAAGTAGATCACCAGGTCCTTCTTCCTAGTCTGTCTTAACCTAGATCTGCTGAAACTTGTCCACCATGGTGACTTCACATATGTAGAGTAGAACTGTGCTCCACAGTAAAACTGTGCCCAATTTTTTGGAAGCAGATTACTAGGCCTCTGGGTGGACTCAAACCTCTATACTTTTGGTTAGCAGCTGAGCACATTAATCATTTGCAACACACAGGGATAGGCCTATTAAATCAGAATCTCTGAGGGGAGAGGGGTGGTTTTAAAAAGCTCTCCAGGTAATTCTAATTAACAGTCAGGGTTGACAACCATTGTTGATGATAAAATGAAGAGAAGAAAACAGATACCAAACAATAGTTAGAAGATGATTGTTTCTCATTAACTTGCCCTACTGTCAAAATCTGTAAACTTCAATGCCATCAATGCTGAACCTGAGGAGCCATGAAGAAAGGAAGTGAAGGCAGGAAATGGGGTTTATCTGGCTAGTGTTTGGAGATTGAAGAAATTTCTTTTAAAGGAATTTCCAGTAAAGGGCTTATATTCCAAAGGAGACAGATCCAAGTTTAAAAGCCCAAATAGTCAAATGACTCTATGCGCACTTTATTTTTTAAGTGAAAGGCAGTCAGGTTGAAGAGACTGTTGGCATTTAAGGCAGGCCTTCCAAGAATGGGTTGAGCATAAGTAATTAAATGAGTTTTTTTTTTTTTTTTTTGGAAAACTACCCTACATTTTACTTATAATGATTGACATTTCAAGGTCTTTCAATATTTATCAGATTATATGGTAAGCCAAAAAAATCTTGATAATTCGAGTTTAATTACAAATTATGAAATAAAAGAACTGGATGCATCATTGTTTCTCAAGCCATGCAATTTTCAATGCCATTATTTCCCTCTTAATTAGGTTTGAAATTTTGGTGTTGGCTATCACCTCAGTTTATGTTTGCTTTGGCCTGCATTCACACTAAGGCTTTGTGAAATGCCCATAGTATTGTTTCTATTGGCAAAATCTGTTTGTTTTTCAGCTATAGCAAGATTAAGAATTTACAGTGTTAGTCTTGACACTAATAGGTATTATTTACTTTTATTCAGCCCAGTCATTTGTTTTTATTTTAAATTATATCTCTTATACTTCAAAAATGGGGCCCTGGGGCGCAGTGATTAACACGCTCTGCCGCTAACCAAAAGGTTGACAGCTAGAAACCCACCAGCCCGCTCCACTGGGAGAAAGATGTGGCAGTCCGCTTCTGTAAAGATTTATAGCCTTGGAAACCCTATGGGGTAGTTCTGCTCTGTCCTACAGGATCACTATGAGTTAGAGTCAGCTTGGTGGCAATGGGTTTTTATATTTTTTAAAAAGATAGGGGTTCATTTCCAATAAAACCAAACACATATATAAAAAAAAAATATAGGCACACATAATTATCAATAACTTATTCTTTTAATCACCCAAATGCAGCCTACAATCTACAAACTTATTTTATCTTTGCCTATTCTTTTGTTTGGCATTTTTAAAAGACCAACAACATATGCACACATACACATACACAGAGATATGTTATTGTTGTTGTGTGTCTTTGAGTCAATTCCAACTCATAGCAACCCTATAGAACAGAGTAGAATTGGCCCCATGGGGTTCCTAGGCTGAAATCTTTATGGGAGCAGATCACCAGGTCTTTTCTCCAGAGGACCGGCTGGGGAATTCGAACCACTGACTTTTCAATGAGCAGCTGAGTGCTTAACCATTATATACATAACTAACAAACAAATCTGTCTTGAAAATATACGGCCAGTATGCTCCTTAGAAGGGAGGATGACAAGGCTTTGTCTTCAATATTTTGGGCGTTATTAGGAAGGGCCAGTCCCTAGAGAAAGACATCACATTTAGCAAAGCAGAAGGTCAATGAAAAAGAGGACGACCCTCAATGAGATGGACTGACACAGTGGCTACAACAATGGGTGCAAACATACAAACACTATTTTTTGTATATTTTCAAAAATTTGCTCATGTTTTTAAATAACTCACAATTTTTCACCAATAGTTGTGCAGGTTTGTTGTTGTTGGTTGCTGTTAGGTGGATTTTGACTCATAGCAGACCCATGTATGCAGTGTAGAACTGCTGTATAGGGTTTCCAAGGCTATGACTTTTCAGAAGCAGATCATCAGGCCTGTCTTTCAGTTAGTAGTCCAGTGCTTAACTACTGTACCACCCAGGGACCCTCATACTTGAAATTATGTGTGGTTAAATCAAATAAGAAGTTTTACTTTCTGAAGGGCCTTCAAAAACCACCCTGATTCTCTTGTAAAATCAGTAGGAGTGAAATTACTTACCTTGACACTCCCTTTTTCCTTGCTTTGGTCTGAGATTTTGTTCTGTACTGGGCCTACAGTGTTTGTTTCTTTCTTTGTTTTTTTCTCCAGCACTGATGAAGCAAACTTTTTTTTTTTTTTTAAGTAAAAGAAAATTTCTTTAGAAGGATTCAGAACAATGTCATTTTCAGCTTCTTCCAGGAATGCTCTCTTCGGAGTTGTTAGATTCTCCAAATTCTCCCAATAGAATTCAGTTGAGTGTTGTATTGTTGGAGTTTTACAATTTTGAATGTATCATTTGCCCTTCCACAGGTGAAAGTAGGTGCGAACTTGTCAATGTTGTTTATCGCAACATTCTAGGAAGATAGGAAAAGGCCAAAAAGATCTTCTCAGTTACTAAAAATTATCTGTAGATTTACCAGAATTAGAACCCATTGCTCTTTCCAAGACTAGAAAATGTTTAGATTAAGCAATTTAAGAAATTATCTTGACCTTTATTTTTATGGACATTAAAAAGTCTTCCAGATTGTGGGAAAATGACAAAATAAATTTGTGTGAGATGCAAAAATGATTAGATAATACAAATGAACCAAATATCCAAGACAAACTAATGTGATCAGAATAATTTGAGCCTAAACCAGGAAAATGGAGCCATTTTAGAAGAAGAATTTCATGGGTTTCTTTTGGTTTATGACTCCATTCTAGATGAACAGTTTTATGGTTTAAAAACAAACAGCTGTACAAACTAAAGTACAAGATCTGTATATTTCCATCTCTAAATACTTGATTCCTTTCTCTATTTCTTTATTTTAATGCTAGTTTTTAATCTACTGCATCCCTTCGTTTGTTGCAAAGTTAGCCTCGTGAGACCAGTGGAATAAACATCAAAATGTGTTTTTCATTTTTCCCCAACTAAATTCTTCATTGTTTTTCTCCTTACATTTTAATTTTGCTTTTAATCCTCAAAAAAGGAACAAGCATACCAGATGGTACAAGTCTGGTGCTATTTTCTGCCTCTTTATGTAAAGTCAGGTGGTTGACAACATAAGTCATTCAAGCCAAAAATGAATTTGAATTACTTAGATGGGCAGCCTCAGGCAAGATCATGAAGTAGGTGAAGTGGTCTTTGATCCTCTTCTGCTTTTTATAATAGCACCTCTTTCTTCCTTAGCCTCATCTAGGCTCAATCCTATAAACAACTTTTTTTTTTTAACTGAGTTCTCTTCAACTATATGTTCAAGGTGTCAACTGATAATTGAGATATTACCTATCAGTAAGGAACAGATTTTTAATGGAGTCTGTTCAGCCTTCATTGTCCATAGACTACTGGATGGGAGTCTAAATCCTTGGGTTCCAGACCACACCCACGCAGTGGATCCTTGAAGGAAGAGGGAACATATATATGAGAGTCAACCTGCATACCTCAATTATGAAACACAATATCATTTCCCTCACAAAACCCATGCCACCACGAAGTAATATATGAATGAAAATTTCTGAGCACCAAAGAAAGGTGCTCGGGTTCTTGTGCTTCCTAAGCTTTAAGGATTTTTTTCCATAGTGATTTAAATAACCACTCAATTCTTTAATTTTTTGCCTAGAGAATAGAATGGGTAAGTTTTGTGGTGAAGATAGGCATACTTACAGATAGTTCTAATTTAGGGAATTAATATTAAATACAAATAATAAATTACCTTGTTTCATATGCTGCCTATAATAATCCATTTTATAAGGCATGGCAGTATCTATGAGCCTAGTTTGTGTCATTGTAGGAAAGTTTAGTATTAAAATTGTTAATTTTTAACTCTTCAATATTGACAAATCCGTAAGGATGACATGGCATTAGTGTATGATGATAAAAACTCTTGGTTAGGCCATCTATGATGCCAAAATCTAACTATATCAGCATGGTTGTTCTCTTTTCTGCTCTGTGTAGAGATGGAATCAAACTTAGAGACAAATGAGTTACAGATCCAATCTGATGGTGTTATTCAGAGCTATCACTGTTGCAATGGCTCTCTCTGAGGAAATTTTCAGATCTAAACTAAAACATGAAGACAAAACAGACTTCGGTTCTGAAACTACACCAGCAGCAGTTCTGAATCACAGCTGGGATAAAACATCTTAAAACCCAACCATGGACAGGGAAGGTCCAGAGAATATAATGGGCTAAATCTATAAAACACCTTAAAACCCAACCATGGACAGGGATGGTCCAGAGAATATAATGGGCTAAACCTATAAGACGGCATCAAATTTAAGAAGGGAAGAGACACTGGTACATCCTGCTTTCTTGGGCCTGAATGGGGATTTGGTTGCAGAGCGTGGTCTCCACAGAATGAGTCATAGGGAAGCCCTATGGCTGGGCTGCAGACTTTAAATGATCTCAATTAACTTAATGATTCAGTCATTCTGGTAGCAGCCTGTGGCCCATTGTGCACTAGGTGGTAGGTGTCCAAATAAGATGAAAAGTGATCTGCAAGTGATGGCTTGAGGATGACCGTATTGCTTATTTCTTAAAAAAAAACCTGTAGACAGACTTTCTATGTTCAAATCCTAACACTATTTCTTGGCTATTTTTGTGATTTTGAGCAAATTACTTTATTAGAATCTTCAATTTCCTCATCTGTGTAATGGGGGCATTAATAGCACCAACCTCACAGGATTGTTTTGAGAATTAAATAATGTAACCATGTATGTTTCACTGCTATTCTTCTTTGAAGATCAAAGACCACAGCCTTCAGTACGGATTGCACCTCAACATAAAGAAAACAAAAATCCTCACAACTGGACCAATGAGCAACATCATGATAAATGGAGAAAAGATTGAAGTTGTCAAGGATTTCGTTTTACTTGGACCCACAATCAACAGCCATGAAACCAGCAGTCAAGAAATCAAAAGACCCATTGCATTGGGTAAATCTGCTGCAAAGGACCTTTTCAAAGCGTTGAAGGGCAAAGATGTCACCTTGAAGATTAAGGTGTGCCTGACCCAAGCCGTGGTATTTTCAATCACATCATATGCATGTGAAAGCTGGACAATGAATAAGGAAGACTGAAGAAAAGTTGACGCCTTTGAATTGTGGAATTGGCGAAGAATATTGAATATACCATGGACTGCCAAAAGAACGAACAAATCTGTCTTGGACGAAGTGCAGCCAGAATGCTCCTTAGAGGCAAGGATGGCGAGACTGTGTCTTACATACTTTGGACATGTTGTCAGGGGGGATCAGTCCCTGGAGAAGGACATCGTGCTTGGCAGAGCACAGGGTCAGTGGAAAAGGGGAAGACCCTCAATGAGGTGGATTGACACAGTGGCTGCAACAATGAGCTCAAGCATAACAACGATTGTAAAGATGGTGCAGGACTGGGCAGTGTTTCATTCTGTTGTGCATAGGGTCGCTATGAGTTGGAACTGACTGAACAGCACCTAACAACAACGACAACCACATATGAGCATTTAACTCCCAGCCAGGCAGTCCCATGCATGCTAAACCATCATTGCTATTAGAGAAAGGCTTCTGGAATTCTCTCAGGTGAAAGAAATCACTGCTGTAAATGGAATAGAAATGTTATGATCTACTTATTTTCCCTCCATATGGTAATGTATCCTCCATAATAAAAGGAAATGGTAAAGAGGTAAATAGGGATAGTTATATTTCTTAAGGGCCCTGTTATTCTCAAGCATAAAGTTAGTATGTCTGAATAAATGGCTTTTAAAGAGGCTGTTTAAAATGCTACTCTCAGGTAGGACTAACAATTGGCAATTTTGTGTTGACACGTAAGTGGCTCATACTCTTATGACTAATCTGAGAGAGACAAGACAAATTGTGGGCAGAATAAGAAATGTGACTGGGTAGGAAGGGCTCCTTTCTAAAGGAATGAGACCATTTGAACCTGTTTCAGCTTTAGGCTAAAATGTCCCTACTATTTAGGCAAATCTATTTTCTTGCTTTCTTGAACTCCTTATTCCTACATTATTGATGAGTTGCTAGGACCAAAGCAATGATTAAAGGAAACAAGCAGGTAGAGTTTGGATGGTATTCAAGTTACATATATCTTCTGTCCTGACTCCTAGCAGTTGGCAGTAAGACTTGGAGCACTGTTGATACAATGCATCTGAGGCTACATTCCACCATGGGAGAAAACGATGTATTAGTGATATTTGCCAGGCAGAGAAGCCAAGGTGCCTACGAACATACCAGGAATATGTCAACCTTGGTGTCATATACCTGAATTAAAATTGTAGCTTCTCCACATATGATATTCTGTGTTACTTGTTACTTTGAATGAAATGTTTAACATATCTGCCCTTGTGAAAATTTACCTGTAAAAGCGGAATAGTTACTATACATTTCTTCTTTGATTATGAGAATGCGTGAAATAAGGACACCGAGCACAGAGCTGCCCACACATTGGTTGCTCAGCGAATGTTAAGTCCATGCAACCCCACAAGGGGGCCTAAAGAGTCATGAAGACACTTTGAACATGAGCACAGTAGCCTGGCTCTGACTAGTGGCCCACCTAGATCTCAGTTCTTTGCCCAAGAGAGGCTCAGGGGCATGTGTGGTAACAGTCCTGGGGATGTGCCTATAATACTGTATTATGAGCCTAGCATTTATAAATTTCACTAATGCTTTTGCTAATAATTTTAGACAGCATTCTCTCTCCTCCCAACATTCCATTTAGATGGGAAGAGATGAGAAAATATTAACATCATGGGACCAGAGTGTCCCATCACTTAAACTGACATGCATTTTTTTTTTTCCAGAATGGCCAGAAGTCTTTTAGTAACAACGATGAATTATGATGAACCACGTAACAAGATGGAGAGCTTATTTGTCAGAATTCTTCTCAGGGTGCGTACACTAGCAGGCATTAATGAATAGTGAGACCACATCCCCCCCACCCCAGGACATAATCAAATGAGACTAGATGGTCACTAACTGTCTTCAAAGAGAGAGGTAAGGAAAGTGATTAAGTGCAGGGCCTTTTATTTGGTTGGGCACTGCGGGATGTGGGTCTAGCAAAGTGGGACAGAGTGGTGTGGGGAAGAGCACTTTGCATTAGAGAAGAGGGGGAAAGACAGAAGCAACATATCTGGTGAGGATTTTTGAGGAAGGAGATGAAACGACATATGAATCTCTCTGCTCCCAGCAGTGGCATCACTATGGGAGTGCAGGGGTGCAGATGCACCAGGTGATGCTGTCAGAGGGGTTGACACCAAAATGATTGTCTGTAAAAATATCCCTAGAATTATAACAACACTTTTGGTAAGCCCAGCTTACGTGTATCAATATACCTTCATGGCTAAAACTCCATGATAATTTTTGAACCTTCTAATGCACTCTAGTCAGAGATATCATTATTACCCAATTACAGTGATGCTTCAAATCACGTGGCTTTGTCTGCACACACTACAAGCATGCACTGTTGTTTTCATTGCTGCTGGGTTTTATAGTTGCTGATTTTGTCAAATTTTCTGGTATTTTAGCTACAATATTGTGGTAATTAGTATATGTGAACTTATATCCATAAATTTGAGAATGAAGTAGTAATTAAAGTAGAAGTGATATACAGGAATTATGATTTGCAACAGTACAACAAAACATTACTAAGGATTCTGTATGGTCTGGTACAGGAGGAGGTTCATGGGGGAAGGGGTGTGGCAGCAACACTGGTAACACCACTGGCCCCCAGCTCCTAGAAACGGTAAAGAGTATTGGGCCAGTCATTCCAAACTCTCTGCCATTCTCCAAAGATGCCTTGGTCTTCTGGAGTGTTCTGCCTCCCTTTCCATTTCTGGCACGTTTCTACTCAGCCTTTTTGAGTGACTTCCGTTTTGAAAACTCGGTGACCCATGCTACTCTCAGGTCATGTATGTCTAAATGTCTCCCCGTGAACTATGAGGACCTCAGGGCAGAGGCCAAACCTTATGGTCATACTATCCTTTTTCACTAGCATATAACACCTGGCAAAAATGGTTACTTAAGTGTTTGTTCCATTGTTGAAATAAGGGATTATACAAAATCACTCAAGCTAAGAGCTTCTGTAAAAAGACCGTGGGGGCAATGTCTGACCTCCTCCAGCTTCATGAGGGGGAAGGAGAATCTAGATCAATAGCCCAAGGCTGATTCCTACGAGGTGGGGGGCAGACATGCGTCCTCTCTCCACCATCTTACCAATTCTGACACCAACCGTTTTTCCTATAGCACTCTCTACTGGGTTTGATAATTTATTGGAATGGCAGCAAAGAACTTACAGACCATACTCACAATTATGGGGCTTATTAGGGAAGTACCAGTTACAATCTGGGCTCGAGAACACCCAGAATACACTTCTTCCATCAGGATAGCCTGTCCTCAGCTGTGCCTGCAGGCATGCCTCTCCCTGGCACTCAGTCTCTGCCCAAAGGCACTCAGCTTTTTCTCTCCATGCTCCAAGAAGCCCACGGGGCAGTATCCTGCTGCTGAGTCTCTGCTGCCAGGTGGTTCCTTCCTTGGGAGTGGCAAGCCCCTCCTTCTGCTTTGGAATTGGCTCTCTTTTAAGGCAACATTGACCAATCCCTTTGGTAGGCCACAATTACTGTATCACGCAATCACCTGGGTGGGAGTTAACAAGCCCACGGCTAGAAAGGCCACACACAAAAGTCTCACTGATGCTGCCAAACTCATTTAACCCATTCAATCTTCTTCAATTTGGATTGTACTAAGGTAATTTGGCTTTTGCTCTCTCCCTTTCTTCTCAAACTTTTGGAAAAATTTTTGTTGCGGGGAGGGGAAGCTGTTTCTCTCTTCCATCTGTACTTTTCCTTTTTCCTTCCCTCTTTCCCTTCTTTATTTCTCCTTTCTTCCTTCATCCCTCCCTGTCTCCTTTCCTTTATTCTTTTTTATTTCAAACTGTATATCAGTTTCTGCAATGTGCCAAGCACTGAGGTAGTCATCAAAAAATAAAGGTATAATAGACATGTTGCCTTAAGAAGATAATATTTTAGTTAGAATGGGAAAAAAATGTAAGCACAGAAATTAGAGTTCTCTATTAGAGGCAAGCTAAAGTAAGCTCTTTCAGCACATGGGAGAGCCACAGAGGAAATTGAGGGGAGACATCCTAATGAAGATTGAACGAGGTCTTAAAGAAAGAACAAAAGTTTCCAGACAACAACAAAAGGATTATAAAGATAGCACAGCTATAGGCAACACCACTTACAAAGGTAGAGACGTACAAGAGAGTATGCCTTATTCAGGGAAATGAAAAGATCACTGATGTGACTGGAGTGAAATGTACAAGTTGCCGGTGGAGAGAGATGTAGAAAAAAGCACCTAAAAGGCTTTCTGTACTAACAAATCTATCTGCCCTTCATCCTGAAGGCTTTAGGGAATCACTTAAAAATTTTTAGTAGGGGAGAGGCATAATTATATCTGAATTCTAGAGTGGTTTGACTGCTGGGTGGATATGAAATGGAAAGGCATGAGATTAAAGGCAGGGAGACCCATTAGGAGGCAGTTTTCAATAATCCAGGCAAGAAAATCAAGATGGTCTAGATGAAGCAACATGATGCAGGGGCCAGGACTGTTTTAAAAAGTCATTCAAATGTACATTCAGCAAGCTGGGGATACTCAATGGGGCTACTAAAAGAATTAAAAATAGTAAAACTGGAGGCATTCTACAAGGGAGTGAAAAAAAATAGGAAGGGGAAAGACTTAAGCAATTACCAAAAACATAATGGTAAAAAGAGAGTTGTCAAGAGTTTCAAATGCAACTAAACAGCCTAGAAAGATAAGAGACCCTAGAAAAAGTCCTTGGCTGATTCATTGCTACTCTCTTCAGCACCCTCATAGCCATGGGTGTCTCTTAAGGTTTCAAGGATCATGATCATCTGGTAAATGTGAGGTTTTCTTATTCTCAGTCCCCTTTTCCATGTCCTATAATCCTTTTTGGTATAATCCTTTTAGAATAAAGGATAAGCTTAAATGGCACACAACGACTCCATGGTAAGAATGGAGCTCATTATTTCCTCCTGTGCTCATACTTCCCTGCCTTTGTAACTCTCTGTTCCATTCTGCAGCCTGCAGCCTTTTTGGTCTAAAATACAGGCAGTCCCCGGGCCCAACTTCTGGACAACTCATACTTGCCCTTTAATGTTATCTAAATTTGCCCTTACTTTGAAATGATTGAACAAACCCTACTTGCAACAAATTCATCACAATCACCTTCACTTGCTGCATATGCAGCTTTTAAATCATTGAAAAGCCTTTGAGGCTTTTCATGCACTAAATTAAGGCTACATAAGAACCGTATGCACCTGTTCCAACTTACCTACAAATTTGACTTAAAGACAGTTAAGAACGGATCTCGTTTGTAACCCAAGGACTGCCTGTATTATCTCCCATGATTGTCTTCTCTCTTCCCCTATGCAAGTCAGACCAAATCCTACTGATTCCTTCTTAGGCCCCCTTCTCTTCCTCTAGTCTACAGCTATTACCATAATTTTACCCAGGTGCCTCGAACACTGTGTGGTACTAGGTAGGGCATACACAAATAAAATAGAGCACACATTTTGATCCCTAATTGCATTGCAAGTTGATTCCACAGCCTCTTAGCTGGTTTCATGTATCTTTAGTCCTGTCCCTTCATTCAGTCCTTCACAAAAAGTGTGAGTCATTCTCCTCAATCCTTGTTTTCATCATCTTCCCCCTTCTCTGAACCCTGCAGGATCTCTGAGTTTCTGCTTACGTCAAATCAAAACTGATCATGAGTCATTCTTTATCTGTCTTCCACTTTCATCATAGCCTGATTGTTCTCTCTGCTTAATTCAAGCTGGCTGGCTCCCTGTTCAGAGCACACACACGCTGCTGCGCTTCTCCAGGGCATTCACAGAGCCTTCCGTCCTCCTGGCATGCTTCCGGCTCCTCTCTGCTACACTGGTCCCCTTGCTGCTTGCTTCAGAGCTCAGCACAATCCTCAACTCTCTGGAAGGCTTTCCAGCTTTACATACATTCAACTCAGTCACTTACCTCTACCTCACTTTACATGCTACCACTGAACACTTTTGTTCATTTATTCATTTACTTGTTTATGTATTTGCTTATTTATTTAGCCAACAAAGACTTACCAGGCCTATGATAAGCCAAGCTGTGGTAAGACACCAGAGACACAGCTGTGAAAAAAAATGTCCGTGTCCTACCTAAAAGGGGCTTATAGTCCAGTGTAGAAGACAGATATTAAAATATTATCACAGATCAAAGGGAAGATGGAGTTCCAGTTCCCTATAAGCTTTATGCTGGTAAAAACAAGGGACAGCTAACACAGCCCTTGAAGTGTACCATGTCTATTAATAGTTCTCCCAGTCCAGATGCAGTTCACCAATCATGGATTGTTTCACAATAAATAATGCTGTCTGGTAGCTCTCTCAACAAAACAACACTACCACAGGAGAGAGATAATCACAAACAGTAATGATTATTATGAAGTAAAGTGAGATTTTAACAGTTGAGGAGACCCAGGAAGGCTCTCCTGAGGAAGTGGCACAAGATGAATAGGATTTCATCAATTGAACAGTTGGGGCAAGAGGCTTTCAGATTGGCAAGAAGTGGATGCTAAGTCCCTGAGGTGGAAATGGGCTTGGAATCATCAGGGAACTATAAGAAGTCCAGGTGATTAGAGAACATGAGAGATTTTCACACTTCCATGAACCTTTCATAATTGTGTGGGTGATTATGTGCTTGTCACATGCTCACAGGCCTCCTTTCACAAACAATTTCAAAGTCCATCTAATATTTCTAGTCTTCAGTGCTTTCCAAACTTCCCCAATGGTAAGAATTACCTGGGACACTTGCTATAAATCAGCTTCCTAGGCTCTTTCCTTGAAAATTCTGATTCTGTGGGTCTGTAGTAGGACCCTGAAATTTGTGTTTTTTAACAGAACCCCAGGTGTTTATTATCTTCAGGGTTGTTTGGGATTCATTGATTTATATGATGTTTGGTTAATTCTAAAGTGATATGAAGAACCGGAAGTGAAAGAATGGCAAACTGTAACATAATCAACGTCTTAAATCCTCACATGCTTTATCTTTTATAAAAGCAAACATTATCTGGCTGCTAGGCATCTTAACCTGTCTTTGGTTGTTAATTTCATAAATCTTTGCCTACTCCCTAATTTTTACCAGAGAACAGTGGATCCCAACCCTGACTTCTCGTCAGAATTCCTCCCTCCATGCCAAGACTCTGGGGTATGGCTCAGGCATCTGTTGCTTTCAAAAGCTTCCAGCTGGTCTTGATCCATAGCCAGGGTGGTCAACCACTGCTCTTGGATGTTTGAAGAAAGTGGGCGGTCTGTTTCGTTTTCTTTGCCTTTCCCTAGTGCTTACTATCTGTTCTTCAGCTAGCGTAGGTTCAGGAATTTTGTTGAGCAACTGGTCCACCCTTACTCTGTGCTATGTGATCACATGCTTGTAAAACACACGTGATCAATTATTGGTCCACCTCTTCTCTCTAAGATTGTCCCGCCCCCAAACACAAGTGTAGTAACTGTTTTGTCATCAACAGAAACAGTGTGCCATCCAATGACAGTGATCTGAATAAGATTCTGATTCTTGACTGTGGAATCATATACATCTGCATGTATGTTTCAACCACTTTTTTTAAGATAAGAATTATTTTAGTAACTATATCACTAATGGCAAGAGGTTAGCAGTTGGTGATGAAGGAATAAAGTGTTCACTGTATTATCTAAAATATAGAAAGTTAGAATGAAGGGGGAAAAAAATATATCATGTGTCATGTGACCCTGTTAATTGTAGCAAGTTAGGGAGGTAGGACCTAGTACTGGACTCAATTACTTGTTATTGCCAGAAAAAAAGGCCTAATTACAGGAAAAACATGGTACCCTCAGGGTCAGACAAAAATTAAATGACTAGACAAGTGAGGGCAACTGGGGTTGAACTGGTGAGTAGAGAAAAACTCTGGGAAGTTAAGAGGCTAGTGGTTTTCAGAGGTTCTTGGATAAAGAAAAACAGTTTGTACCAGTAAAAACTAGGTCAATTGGCATATTAAATAAAGTTTATAAAGAAAATGATCTAAATCCCTTTTTGGTGAGCAACATCTGGGGTCTTAAAAGCCTGCGAGAGGCCGTCTAAGATACATCTATTGGTTCCATCCTACCCAGAGCAACAGAGAATGAAGAAAACCAAAGACACAAGGAAAATACTAGCCCAAAGGACTAAAGGACCACATGAACCGGAGACTCTACCAGCCTGAGACCAGAAGAAATAGATGGTGCCCAGCTACTGCCAACGACCACCCTGACAGGCATCACAGCAGAGAGTACTGAATGGAGCCAGAGAAAAATGTAGAACAGAATTCAAATTCCAAAAAAACAACAACAACAAAAAAATCAGACTTACTGGTCTGACAGAGGCTGAAGAAACCCCCAAAACTATGGCCCCTGGATACTCTGCTAGCCCAGAACTGAAAACCATTCCTGAAGTCCACTTTTCAAACAAAGATTAGACAGGCCTATTAAAAAAAAAAAAAAGACATGAGGAACATGCTTCTTAGTTCAATCATGTACACAAAAGCAAATGGGCAAATCCTGTCTAAAAGGAGGATGAGAAGGCAGGAAGGGACAGGAACTGGACAAGTAGGACACAGGGAACCCAGGGTGGAAAAGGGGAGCATACTGTCACATTGTGGGGATTGCAACCAATGTCACAAAACAATATGTGCATAGATTTTTGAGAAATTAACTTGAGCTATAAACTTTCACCTAGAGCACAATTTAAAAAAAAAAAAAAAAAAGCTTGAATCAGATGGCAGGATCTTAAACAGTGAGCTGGATAAGGGGGAAAACACACTTCCGTTCCAAAATGGTTTGGCACATTAATCAAGTTAAAAGAGGCAGATAACCAAAAGTAAAAACCCTCTGGCCAAGAAACACGACAGATCCACGTTATCACAATTGAGACCAAACTAGTATAGGGGCCAAGCCAGAAGCCTGAACTTAAGATTCGCATTTTGCCTGTTTTCAAAAGGCAAATGTTTATGGATTAACAGCAAATGTAACTTGAAGCTGGTCTCAGTGTTTTGGAATTGAGTCCTCTAATTCCTCTTGCTCAGATTAAGATTTGTATCTCAAGACCTGCAGCGGAGACCCAAGCATGTATTTAATGGTCAAGTGTCTTTACGATTGCAAAGAAGTAGGTTGAACTTTTGAAATCTTGTTTACTGTTTTGCAAATATATCTAACTTCCCCAACTATGCTTTGCCATTGCTCTCCAGAAAGCATCGTCTTCTCTAGTCAGGAACAGTGATTATCCAATCCTCATAGATGTCCTCCGTATTAATTCAGTATAGCGCTTAATTATTTTCTATATTCTTTCAGGAGTATGATTTCCCCTTAACAGCTAACAGCAGCCCAGAGGTGAATACAGGGGCCCACTTTTTCCGGAAGTGGTAAAACTGGGGCCTTTAATGTAAAATTTGAAGTTCTTTTGTACTAGAAGGCTTCAGAAATAATTTCTTGAGTGGGTTAAGCACTTGATTGCTAACCAGAAGATTAGTAGTTTGAACCCAACAGCCACTCTGTGGGAGAAAGATGTGGCCACCTGCTTCTGTAAAGATTCACAGGCTTGGAAAGGCTATGGGGCAGTGCTACTCTATCCTGTAGGGTGTGGTGGTGATGTGTGAATATAAAGGTGGTTCTTATGTCCTGTCCATATTGTGATTAATTAACTTTTTCTATAATATTTGGTATCTTGTCAGAACTGTGGTTGTTTACTTGCCATTTGAGTCAGCTCCGACTCATATATAAAACCTGCAAAAGCTGGAACCTGTGTAAGGCGGAAACCTGTGAAAGAAGGAACACTCAAATATTTTCCACTAAAATGAGTGATAGAAAAGTGGAAATACTGCATCCTGTCAAAGGCAGGAAACTTGAAAAAATAAGACAGTTCCCTCATGGTCTGGCTGTCACAGGTTTTACAGTATAACAGAACAAAAAGTTACCTGGTCCTGTGCTATCCTCACAATTGTTGGTATGTTTGAGCCAGTTGTTGAGGGTCTTGCTCTTCTTTGATGATTCTTTTACTTAACAAGCATAATGTCCCTCTCCAGCGATTCATCCCTCCTGATGATGTGTCTGTATCTCCCATAATGCTCAGGGCTCTCGGTCCATCCAGAAACATGGGATACTGGTCTAGGGGACTGCCCCCAGAACCTTCTCACTTGCACAGGAGGGAAGAGGAAGAGATTAACTCTGAAGTGGAGAATTAGTTTGTGGAAGGGTAGAGAAAAATCACTGTTTAGATGTTGGTACATACACATGTACAAGTTCCTAATGGGAACAAACTAAAATTTAGAACTAGAGAAAAAGAGCTGTAACGACATCATTTTGTATTAAATGGTGGGAATTTATCATTAAACAAAGTGAAATGAACAAGTAAGAAATCTAACACTTTTTTTTTCTTGGGGAAGGTTGTCATTAAAGCTTACTGCAATAAAAAGCTCTAAGACTATAATACTGATTGTACACAGAGATTTTGTCATTCCAGTTCTTTATCTATGAAAAGAGTTTAATCTTTTCTTTTGTTTTCATGGAGTCTTTGAGTAAAGAACAATGAGCTCTAACCTCATTTATTAACTACTAAGTGGTACAAGGGTCCCAGAACTATTTGCCTTTCTATGTATGCTGAGGGGGGCCCATGAGAATTTATGCCAACATATGTAAATCCTGATAGGGAACAAAAGCTCTTAGGTTCTCTCAAATTTCTCCTCATGAAAATCTGTACCTAAGTAAGCACAGATACTCTCTGATAAATCAATTTCCTCCAAAACCTGGAATTATTCCAAGACACATTTTTCAAGAAACATTTTACTCAAAAAGTATTTATCCTCATTTATTCCAGTAAAATAACTATTTATCAATCATCTAATCCACCATGTCTTAATATATTGTGCTTCTAGTGATATGTAAGCGAAAGATAAATGCATTTATCTAAAGCTATAAAAATTAGCCTCTGATAATTTGATGACATCAGGTGTAAATATACATTTCTTGATATTTCTTCAGTCAGAGACTTTAGACCAATAATTGCCTTTTTTTTTTTTTGTAACTAGAAAAACAGGCAATCCTAAAATGGGAATGCTCTAACATTAGAAAATGAAATTCTGCAGTTAGGGAAGTTGAAGAATACTTATAAGACCCTATTTTAGAAGTTCAAAAGACAAGATTTGGCTACCGCAGATCCACAGGGGATAAAACTAACCATGCGTGAGGTTACTCAAGAGCACATCCTTCTTAGGAAGGACTGAAATCCAGTGTAAAGTTCAGTAATAATAATGACTTGGAAATTCCTGAATTTGTTTTTCTCCATGTCAAAATATGTTCCTCATACCTCTGGCATACAGGGCAACCCCATTTTTAGGCCTAGAAGAATGCTTTTTTTTTTTTCCCCCTTGGTAGTCTTCAGCATGAGTTTCTCTCAACTGATGCCAAGTAGAATTCATGTAAAAATAGTTGGCTTGCAGGATTTTAATGATTTTCTGTCTCATCTTTTTTCTCCTTTTGAAGACAAGTTGTAAATAAAGGTTTTGAGTGCTTCTTTCCTTACGAAAGACAGAAGAATCACCGTTGGCTCATTTTGTAGTTGTGAAAGCAAGACCTCCCTGGCATAGCAGACTCAGTTACTTTGGAAACGTGTTGTGGTGCCTTGTGTGAACTGACTTAGAATGTAAAGAAACTTGAAAACCAAAAACACAGTTACCTGATGAGGAAATATTCAATCTTTGCCATGCAGTATCTCGAATACACAGACATTGGACAGATGTGTTTGGTTCTTTTGGTAATTATGTCCAGTTATCCTCGAGTCACTCTAGCTCATGGTGACCCCATACTTGTCAGAGTAGAACTGTGCTCCATAGGGTTTTATTTCTTTTTTAATTTATAACCTATTTTCTTTTATTTTTTGTTGATGTTGTTGAGAATATACATAGCAAAACACACCACGTCAACAGTTTCTACAGGTACAATTCAGTGACATTGATTGGATTCTTCAAGTTGTACAACCATTCTCACCTTCATATTTTGAGTTGTTCCTCCTGCATTAATATGAACTCACAGCACCCTAAGGTTCCTATGTAATTTTTCTAGCTGTTTGTCAATTTGATCCTGTATAACCAGATCTTAAAGGTGCATAATGCTCATGGCAGCCGTTCTTTCCTAGTTAAGCTACACTATTGTCAGTGGGGTTTTCAATGGTTGGTTTATTTGCAAGTAGATTGCCAGGACTTTCTTCTGAGTTACCACGGGGTTGACTCAAACTTCCAGTCTTTTGGTTAGCAGCTGAGATCTTAAACTTTTGTACCATCCAGGGATAAAAAATTAGTGCCTATAATTTCTTGGTGGAATTCTTATGGGCAAGCACCTGTTTTAAAACATTTGAGTATTTGTAGCTTGACTTAAAATGTGATTTCAATTGAAACAGGATCTATAGAATATAATTCATAACTGGAAGAGATCTGAACAACAATATTGATAATACAAACATATCAGAATTCAACACGCTCATTGATCTCATTGATTTAAAAATTTTTTTGCAGTGCATTGTACATTACCTTAACCTTAAAGTTATGGCTTTCTCGGAGTGAGTGAAATCTACCCCCCCAAAAAAATCATAAGCATTTATCCTGTTTGATAGCAAAACAAGGACCACCAACTGGGAATTTTTATTTTTTTCTTGCATATTTCTCCAGCTTATATCATTGTAGATTTAAAAATCAAACATTTGTGCTATGCCTGGCTCAGCTAACATAAGTGTGGCATTGTACTGTTCATCACCCAACAATATGTGATTAATTTTCAGAATGACCCTATCTGCTTTTCTGGGTATGTAGTTTGCCAAATCAATATGAAAACCACATTTTCTTGATCATTCACATGTTTGAGCATTGAAATACTCAGGAGCTCACTGGTGGAGTCAGACAAGTTATGTGAGAAAAACGGACAAAGTGGTCCTAGGACAGGGTGTATGGGAAATAGAGGATAGTTGTTGGGTGGGGATTTAGTTCCAATTTGCCTTAGGTACTTCTAAGTCCTCAGCCTTATCCTGTAGTGACAGGATATAACAATAGCAGAGGGGGAACTGTTCACTACGTTGATTTCCCTGTCACAAGGTCAGCAGTGCGTTAACTTTCACGCTTCAGAAAAATCTTTCAAATTGTCCATGATTTCCAGGTCCATGGTACCATGACTGTGCTAATATTTCCTCTCAGTGTTGACTTCCTGCATGAGGATTTTCTTCCTAAAAAAAAAAAAAAACCTTGAAAAAAAAAATGTCAAGAATGGTAAAAAAAAAAAAAAAAAAAGATCTTCCTTATGTCTGACCAATTCCCTACAGCTCAAGCCTATCTCCGCTTATCTAATTTTTGGTAAAGTAAAAGGTCAGCCAATCAATGATTTTCTGAAAATAATTCTTTCTATACCAAACAATGGCCATGAATCACCCAACAGAATTCTCTTCCTCAAAGAATCATACCTCTTATTGCTCTTGTGTTTAATCCATGAATCTATTTTTATTCTCTCAATATGCTTCATTTCTTCAGCTTTTCTGAACTCTTTCTAATCACTATCTATATTCTTAAATGACAAAAACAAAATTGGACCTGTTTACAACTAATTTTCAATGTTAACTGGTTTTTACATTATGTGATAAAACTTAATCACACATAGTTTTTCTTAAGTATAAAATGTTAATAACCAGAGTCTGATTTTAAACATTTCATTTATAATACATGCCAAAACTGTCCTCCTACCAGGGATAGGAAATTGAAAATATGAAGCCAGGTTCATCTTATCTTTGCCCCCACTTAAATAGTCATGATTTTATTTTGAGACAATTGTCTTTTTCTATAAGTTCAAAACATTGGGGAATAATTCTCCCGGTTCTAGGAGCCCAAAAGGGCAATACAGAAAATGTACAGAAAGAGTTCACTCCAGAATAATGCAATAACATTTGGTGAAGCTTAACAATTGATTTAATCATTTACCATCAAATTTCTTTTATGGCTCACTGTTGTATAAGAATTGCTTTCAAAGTACTATAAAACCCAGTACCAAACCCAGTGCTGTCGAGTCGATGACGACTCATAGCGACCCTATAGGACAGAGTAGAACTGCCCATAGAGTTTCCAAGGAGCACCTGGTGGATTCGAACTACCAGTGCTTTGGTTAGCAGCCATAGCACTTAAACACCACGCCACCAGGGAGTTCATCAAAGTACTATAAAATATATAAATTCTGCTTTGGGGAAATGAATTGTATTTTATGAGAATATTTTTATTCTTTTTTTTTTTTTGTTACTTTCTAAAATCTTTGCAAACTTTTTTTTTGATAAATATATATATATTATATAGGAACTTTAGAAAAATACAGAAATGGATAAAGATAAATCAATTAAAAATTCATAGCCCAAAGGTAACTATTAGAGACTGTTGCCTATCCTTTCAGGCTTTTTGACGAGCATGTATACATTCATTCTTTGTTCAATCATTCATCAAATGTTTATTGCAAGCCTACTATGAGCCAGACACCACCACACTAGATATCTACTCTGATGAACAGTATTTTTTTCTTAATAGACCTGGCAGTCTGGTTGGGAATTTAGCTGATCAAAAAGTAAACAATGATACATTCATGATCATTAATTATGAGTACTAGGAAAAAACAAAAAAGGTGCCATAATAGAGAATGACAGGTTTGGGGAAGGGAGGACCTACGTAACTAGGGTGATCAGAGCAGACGTTACAGAGGAGGGTAACAATTAAGATGAGAAGAAGACACCAGCAATGGGATAAGTAGGGAAAATAACATTTCAGACAGTGGAAACAACCTGTGACCTGGCCATATAAAGGCTTTGAACATTCGCCTTTGGTTCTAGTATGCCCAGTGGTAGCTATTTGATTCCCTAGACTTGATCTTCTGAATGTTACTGATAACGTGCGAGCTGACTGGTAGACAGCTAACAGTGTTTATGGCATTTAGATCACTTGATCTAGTTTCAGTTCATCCTTGTGAAACATGCTTGTTGTCACAAAGGTAAACATCAATAGAATTCAGAAAATGTTGCAGAAATGGTAGAACATCAAGTCATAATTGAGAGTAGAAATGTTCTGAAATCACAACTCTTTCGTTCAGCTATGTACTAGGAATAGTGAGTATACGAAGATTGCATTTTTCAGTAGATTAAATCCAGTGTGCAGATTCTGTTGACTCTAAGGTATGAGTGGAAATGTCTTCTCATTAATTTATAAAGAGGGCTATGAAGACTAGAGTAAAACAGGCTTTCTCAACAATAAACTCACATTTTTGAGAAATGAGTCAAGATAGAGAGGCAATTCCCCCAGAGACATGGCAATCCAACATGTATCAGCATGCTAACCAGATGCCATCAAGTCAACTCCAACTCTTGGAGAACCCCACGTGTGTCAGAACTGCACTCCCCAGGGTTTTCAATGGCTGATTTTTTGGAATTAGATAGCCAGATCTTTCTTGCAAAGAGCCTCTGGGTGAACTCGAACTTCCAATCTTTCAGTTAGTAGCTAAGCATGTTTATCCTTTGTACCACCCATGGATCCCACCATCATGCTACATCCGTTTTGAAAATAAGATTGGAAAAAAAGAAGCCAAACACTCTATGTTTCACCTTAAGGAAATACAAGTAATACCCTTTGTTTCATAAGCAATAATGCACCTTAAAAATATAAGGACTAAATATCTTAGGATCCTAGGAAGTTTTCAGTAGTGACACGACAAGTCAGTTGAAAATCAGAATTCCAGATGCTTCACAAGGGGAAGGGGAATGGTATGTGAAGACACCCACACTATGTTTAATTAAGCTTTAGCCTATGAGGTGGTTTATTCGGCATAAATTTTTTCTGTGGGTCAAAGCAATTGCTGTTTTAGTGTTTCAAATCAAACATACTTTGAGGTTTAAAGATGAAAAAATAAATATTTGTCAACAGTGGTTGAATCAGGGCGACTATTCACTCTAGTTCTCTTTGAGGGTTTTCAAATCTTCTATTTTATTACTATTTCTGAATTTACCAATAAAAACAGTCACCTTGGCCACCAAGAAGGGAGCTCAGAAGGAGCTATTATCCAGTTCTGTGAATGTTAACAAAAAAGTGTTAAAGCCTAAGAGGGCCCTTCAAAGGCCCCACATGTTAGTAACACACAAGCCCTTTTGTCATTGGCTGCCAGTCATCAGAAAGACAATTGCTCTTAATGCCCTGTAGAAAAGGCATAGTAGATAATAGAGAAATTGTTTACAATTCTTTGTAAGATTCATACTTGACTTATATATTATAAAAGCATATACTACCCAAGCTTTTGGAAAAATGTAAAATGTACATCTAATTTAGAGTTGAGTGATTTTTTTTTTTTTCTTAATGTATAGTAATAGACTTTTAGAACAGATTAAACCAGTGTAAAGATTTCCTCATTTACTTAACAGGTTTTGAGCAAATATGCATATGCCTAATTACTCATGTTTATTCTTTTGGGTGGAATAACTTCACCATGTTTTTTGTTTTGACTCTCAATTCTTTTCTGGAGCCTATTAAATGACAAGTTCTCTCATAAAAGGAAAATGAGAACAATATAAAACTGGAAATTTGAAACAGTATTTGAAACTGGAAATTTTACCCTACAGTGTTGTGAAGTAGGTGGTGGGGGGAGGGTCAGGAAACAGAAAATGTTAGCCAGTTTACCACAAGATGTTGAAGAGTCTAAATTGTGACTGAAATCATCTTTTTATGATGCTCTGTTTAGGGCAAATGGGCACTGCCTGAAGTACTTAAGTCCCTGAAATCAAAATTATCCCCAGGAAGAGAATAAGAGCAATATGCAAATTCATGAAGGCAGCTCTTTATTTTGATTTTAAGTTTCCAAATTCCCTTCTGTTAATATTATTCAAAGTTCCATTCATATTAAAGAATATTGAATGTAGAATTTGAAAAATTTATGTGGATGAAGGCCTCAGAGCACATCCAGTCCAGCCACTGATTTTCAATTTTGTAATGTGTGAGACGCTAATAGGTTTTCCAGGCTTCTTGAAGGGACCAGTCATATTTCTTTGCCCCATGAATTTTAAACAGTTCAAAGCAGGCTCAGGCTTCAGTTAGGCACCAAACGCTTGTTTCTGGTGGTGGTGTTTTTTTGTTTGTCTTAAACTGGTAAAGATGGGCTGGGAGTATTAGTTTAGATCTGAGACCAAAAGCAGGATTTCTATATATAACCTAAGTCGAAGTCTACTGCACCTAAGCGTCAAGAGACTAAAAAGCATACTCACCAGGCCCACAGCTGTCAGAATTGTTACCTGACTCTTGCCAACCAAAGCCCAAGGGAGATGAAGACAGAGTCACATCTATGCACGTGATTCTGAATCTGGGCCTCGTAGGGAAAGTCTGTATAAAACATTCAGTGGGGAGGTTTTATGTTTCCCATTGTCTGTCTCTCTCTTTTTAAAAGAAACTCCATTGAGGTATAATTTACATAAATAAATTGTATGTGAATTTCAATGTGTAGAGTATATAGTTCGAGTTTTGACAAATTTAACCATTGGAGCCCTAGTGGTAGGTACAGTGGTTAAAAGCATGGCTACTAACCAAAAGGTCAACAGTTCAAATCCACTAGCTGCTCCTTGGAAACCCTATGGGACAGTATTCTGTCCTACAGGGTCACTATGAGTTGGAATTGACTCAATGGCAACAGGTTTGGTTTGGTTTTAGTTTTAATGTGGAACCACCACCACAATCAAGATACAGACCATTTCTGTCACCCCAAAAGCCCTCTTATTCACCTTTGTAGTATACCTCTAGCACTACATCCAGGCTTCCAGTCATCTACTTTAGGTCAGTTTAGTTGTCATTTTCTAGAATATCATCTAAATGGAATTACAGAGTATATACTCTTTTCCATGTGCCTTTTTTTTTTCTTTCACTCAGCATGTTGTTTTTGATATTCATTCCTGTTATTGCATGTATCAATGGCTTATTTCTTTTTATTGTTGAAGAATATTCCATTATATGGATATACTGTAATTTGTTTATCCATTTACCTGGTAGACTTTATTTTTCTAATTTTTGGATATTACGAATGAAGCTTCTATGAAAATATGATATTCAAATATGTATATGTTTTATAAACATACACATTTGTTTTGAATAAATGTCTAGGTAAATATCTATGAGTGGAATTGCTGGGTCATTGGGTAAATTTATATTTAGCTTTGTAAGAAACTACCAACTTGTTTCTAAAGTAGCTGTACTAATATGCATTTCCAACAAAAGTATATGAAAGTACCAGTTGTTCCAAATACTTGTCAACACTTGGTATTATCTTTTTCATTTTAGTCATTCCAGAGGGGACAAAGATGTACCTCATTTTGTCTTAATTTGCATTTACCGGATGATCAATAATGTTGAGTATCTTTTCATATGCTAATGAAGCCCACTTTAGAAAATAGGTTTTTTAGAGCTCATGCTTTTTTTGTCCAATCTATAAATACTTGAACTTTGTCCCCTGTCACCCTGAGCTAATAAGATTGCAGTTTTCTATGAGGAGTACCTTTGGGCAAAAAAAGCCACAAACACAATTCCTACACGTTGTAGTAGTATGTGAAGAGTAACTTCTTCTGCTTCTGTCAACTTTAGGATGCTTTCCAGTGTCTTTAAATAGTTGTTTTTAAAATTTGCACAGCTTTTGTAAACTATTACTATGCTTACAATGTGGCAGTATGTTTTGGATTGGTGCAAAGATAAATAAACTAGTCCTTTGCCTCAAAGAACTTCTAGACTTGGTAGGAGGGGGGTGTGTATAATCTAGAGAATTATTTTTTATTAGTATGTGAGAGAAAAATAGTAATCATCTTTAAAGTGAGTAGTAGTTAGGACCAAGTACTGTAAAGAAAGGAGCCCTGGTAGTACAGTGATTAAAGCACTTGGCTGCTAACTGAAAGGTTGGCAGTCTGAACCCACCAGGCACTCCATGGGAGGAAGATGTGGCAGTCTGATGCTGGAAAGATTACATCCTTGGAAGCCCTATGGGGGCGGTTCTACTCTGTCCTATAGGATCCCTATGGATCAGAATCCACTCAGTGAAAATGGCTTTATTTTTTTTGGTGTAGTGTAAAGAAGAAACTGAAAATTTTCTTAGCCTTCAGCTAATGTCTTGTTTTATTGGGCTGATATAAAGGAAAGAATGAGAGTTGCCACTAAATACATAGTTCTGAGTTATTAGCCCTGATGGTACAGTGGTTAAAAGCTTGGCTGCTAACCAAAAGATCCTCAGTTCAAATCTACCAGCCGCTTTTTGGAAACCCTGTGGGGAAGTTCAACTCTGTCCTATGGGATAGCTATGAGTCAGAATTGATTCAATGGCAATGAGGCTTTTCTTTTTTGGCCTGGAGGTATTGGAAAGTATGTTTCTTCCTGCTCCCACATTATAATGCACCTCCACCACTACCACCACCCCACACACATAACAGACAAGGTCCTGGTCCTATCGTAACATCGCATCATGATATTTTAGAAGGTATATAGTAATTCAGAGGCCTGGTGGCACAGTAGTTAAAGTACTCGCTGCTAACCAAAAGGTCGGTGGTTCAAAACCACCAGCCACTGTGCAGGAAGAAGATGTTACAGTCTGCTTCAGTAAAGATTTCTAGCCTTGGAACTCTATGGGGCAGTTCTACTCTGTCCTGTAGGGTTGCTATGAGTCTGAATCAATGGAAATGGGTTTTTTGGGGATTTTTTTTAATAGTAATTCACACAAAACAAAAAACATGATAGGACATAAAAATATCTGTATATCTGTATAACTTGCTTGGTTTGTGACTGAGTAAAAATAGCATTTTTTTTAAGGAAGAAATTTTTTACAAATTGAAAGCAAACCTGTGAGTGCCACGTCACTGCTATAAGCACCAACTCCTACCATCCACATTAAAATAAATGGCCATTTCCTCACCACCATGTCTGTCATTTTTATTACTACCTCATCCGTTTGGTTCTGTTGCAAGAGCCAAGGGCCTCTAGATAAGCCTCAAATAGAATTTATACCACATAAATGTAGTCTAAGGAGGCCCTTCCAGAGATTAAATTAATGCTTTTACTTTCTTCAGTAGGAGAAATGAGCAGATGCCTCCGGAACAGAAAGAGCCGATTAGTCTTGCCCTAGGAAGGTAAACAGAAGTGGTCTCCCTTAGTTACAAAATACAAGAATAGGGCAAGTAGACACCATTTCAACTACTGGAAGAATAAAGAACACCTGTATAAGAGCAATTTACAAGTAATCTTTGAATAGCTGAAATCATCCAGGGAGTTAACCGGCCCAGGATAGTATGTGAAGAAGTAACCAAGGCTGGGTAAACAACGAGGAACTGAAGTATGTTTGTTCTGGTCATAGGAAGACTCACTCTCCTAGGCCCTCAGTGTGAACGACAGTGTCTTTAGACAAGAACAACTCTCAGGCCCCTATTTTTCTTTGTTGTGAAAGGTGCCTCTTCCACAACTCAACATCATCTTTTGGGTCTGATTTTTCTTCTTAATGCTTACAATACACATTTGATGTTCTGAAAAAGATATACAAATTACTAGTTCTACTTCAATCTAGTATTCATGATATTACCTGTAACAAGTTGACTAAGTGTTGACATAGATGTAAGTGACTTAGTGAGATTTAAACAGAACAAATAAAGAGGAATTTTGGAAAACACGTGTTTTCCCTGTATTAAAAGAAACATATCAGAGATTAACATGTAGCACTGTGTTTAAAATATCAAGTTTTGTGAACTTCTCTAAATCTTGGAAGAAAGCAAGTGACTCTTATCGGCACAAGTTTTTAAGTATCATGCCCAAGCCTTAACTCCTTTCCATATTTTTCAGCAGCAAATTATTTTAAAAAACCTAATAATGTTAATGACAGTAGTTAACATATTTAATCATTTATGCTGTCATAAGTATTCATTGGAAAGTTATGATATAGACATACGTTAATTAAATTTTCATGATATCCCTAAGAGCCCCTACTGATCCTAATTATTTCTTAATGTTCAGAAAAAAGATTCATCTCAAGTTTATTTATGAATTTGGTTATTTTCAGTATAGTTTTATGATTGTTTTCTGTTTTTAGTATGTATGAGCAGTTTTACTCTGTCTTGTAGGGTCGCTATGAGTCGGAATCGACTCGACGGCACTGGGTTTTTTGTTTTTTTTTTGGTAGTACATATATATATATATTTTAAAGGTGATGATTCACCATGTATCTATTGTTAGGTGTCGTCAATTTTGATTCACAGTTACCCCATTTGACAAAGTAGAACTGGCCCATATAGTTTTTTTGGCTGTGATCTTTACAGAAGCAGGTCATCAGATCTTTCTCCAGCGGAGCCACTAGGTGGGTTTGAAATGCCAACATTTTGATTAGCAGCCAAGCAACATGCCACCAGGTAGATTTACTATTATGTAAATATATACAGAGAAGCCCTGGCATGCAGTGGTTAAAGCGATAGACAGCTAACCAAAGGGGCAGGTGAACAACATGGCAGTCTGCTTCTGTAGAGATTTACAACCTTAGAAACACTATGGGCTGGCTAGGAGTCAGAATCGACATGACGGCAGTGGGTTAAGGGGCTCTGGTGACACAGCGGTTAAAAGCCTGACTGCTAACCAAAAGGTCAGTAGCTGAAATCTAGCAGTCACTCCTTGGAAACCATATGGGGCAGTTCTACTCTGTCCTATAGAGTCGCTATGAGTCAGAATTGACTCGATGGCAACGCTTTTAAAATGCCACCAGGGCTACACACTCACACACACACACACATAAAACGAAAACCAAAGCCACAGCCGTCAAGTCAATTCCAATTTATAGTGACCTTAGGTTTTTTTTTTTTTTTTTAGGTTGTTTTGGGGGTATAGCAGCGTAGAACAGCCCCATAGGGTTTCCAAGGAGCTGCTGGTGAATTCAAACTGCGAGCCCTTTAGTAAGTAGCGGTAGCTCTTAAACCATTATGCCACCAGGGCTCATATATTTATAAAGCAAGTATTAAGTAAGCTAAATTTTCAGCTCCTTCCTTGGAAATGTCCAAAACACACATACTGTCATACATACAGAAAAAAAAAAAAGAGAAGAACAACAAAAAAATGCACTGCTGTCAAGTTGATTCCAACTCATAACATTCTAAGGCTGTAAATCTCTGTGGAAGCAGATTGCCACATCATTCTACCATGGAGTGGCTGGTGGCTTATGAACCATTGACCTTTTGGTTAGCTGTCAATCACTTTACCACTGTGCCACCAGGGTTCCTCATACAGCCCATACGTACAGAACTGTTGGTAAAGTTTGGAAAAAAATAATTTTCGTTACATGACAGTGTAAATGCTTTGAAAAATCAGTGTTATCTTTCATAAGCCAAATAATAGAATTAAGCCAATCTATTTTTTGTCGAGCTTGGTCTAAGACAAGAAAAAACAGGTGAACATTTGAGTTTAAAGAGTACCCAAACCCTCACATACTATAGATATTTTCACAATGTCCAAATATTTGACATTATGTCAATTTTGGGGGCATATCTTTTGAAAGTTTCTTATATCTGTGAACTTCCTAAAGAGCATTGCTTGGTATTATTTCAGATCCTGACATACACACTTGTCAAATTAGGTATTTGCTTTCAAGCAAAAGGCTGATCCTTGGTATTATAAGCCACAACATTTATTCACTCAACAACTTTTATTGAACAAAGTGTAGTAGAGTATTCCTCTTGGAGCTCAAGATCATATAAATTTTTTTTTAAAATGCAGTTTGAGGGAACAAAACTAGAAGATTAGTAGAGAACAGTCACATCTTATGCAGGGTTAAAATATAAAGTCAACACTAAAGGCAAAAACAAAAAAAGTCATGTAGTCAAAATTTTTCTCGAAAATCACTAAAAAAGTGCCAAGTTGGAGACTTTCATACCATTTCTCAATCGATCTAAATCAGTCAAGTTTTCTTCAACCGTTAGAACAGATTGTTGTCTTTTCACTTGAGCATCAGATGAAGTAATTAGCTTTTATTAGCAGCCAGGTTTTATGAAATATGCCAATTTTAGAACTAGTGTCACATTGGGCGACACAGGATCCCCACCCAATGAGAGACACATGTGAGCCGAGACCTAACAAAGGAGAGCAGATACTAGTCTCCAATATCCTTGTCACTGAGGCTTATACTTATGGGCAGGAAGGATAGGTGGTTCACCTACTTGCACTATTTAATTTTTCTCTTTCACACCGCTGGATTCATGTAACTGAATTTGGGCAAGTTAAGTAAGTATGTGACGCAGCCACAGTGCATGCTCAAGATAATATGAAAACTCACAGTGGGAATGTCAAAGAAGTTACCAAAGCAAAGGTAATGCTTGACCTGTGTTTTGATGGATGAGTGGGCATTTAATAGGATAAAGAGCAAAATCATGACAGAGTGAGAGATCCAGGTACATTATTGAAGTTATGAAGTCGGTGGTTCTCCATGGCAAGAAAATGAAGCTAGAAAGGTACGAAGAGGACAGATCCTGAGGAAGTTTTTTTCTTTGGAGATACCACAGGACTCATTTTAGCAGCAATATGAAGGATGACTGGTGGGAAGACCAGAGCTAAAGTAGGTCAATGGGACATTAGACAGCAACAGCTGAGAGAGCCCCCTGGCACAGAGAACTCCAGAAATTTACTCTGGCAAACGTCATTTTCTAGTTCCAATAAGGGCTAGACTTAGAGCTTAGTGTTTTTTTCACTACATCACGCTGCTCTTTCCTTATTTTTCCTTCATGTCAGACCAGTTTTTCCTAATGAAGAGTAATATTTTTGGTCTTTTTTTCTCAGCTCATTTCTACAGACCCTCTTTAGCCATTCTGAGGATGCAGGGGTCATTGGTGGTTTCTGCCTGTGGCTGCCCTTTTCAAAGCCTGTTACCACCATGTCCTTGTAGGTCACTAGTTTCTCTCTCATTGTATAAAAGCATAATTTAAATTGCAGGTTTATTTACTTTTAAACTAAATATTATTTATGACGTTAAATTTTATAATTATTTTTTATTATAAAAAATATTTTAGTCTACATTGTGTCATTAACTTTCACATGATTCCATCTTCACAAACACATTTTCTTATGAACAAAAAGTCGAGTTTGGCACTTTATCACCAAAAACAAATTTTTTTTTCAAAAACAAATTTTTAAACAAAATATGCATGCTTTTTCAATTTGATATCCTTGCTAACTCTGGCTTTTATTATGCCAACCAGATAGGAAAAAAAAAATTGTCTTATTTTAATTTGCATTCCTTTATTATAATAAGGTTAATATTTTTCATGTTTACCACTTTGGGGGTTCTACTTTGACAGCAGAATATTCTTTTTCTTAGCCTAAAGGACAGAGTAGAATTGCCCCATAGGGTTTCCAAGGAGCACCTGGTGGATTCGAACTGCCAGCCTTTTAGTCAGCTGCCATAGCTCTTAACCACTACACTACCAGGGTTTGCATTTTATTGGTATATTATCTTTTTCTTACTGAGTTATAATAACTATTTGTACAAAAAATGACCTTTATATTTGATATTTTTGCAGTTATTCTGTTCAAACTTATTGTTTGCCTTTTAATTTTTGTTTGTGTTATTTAAGATATATGGGGGTTTACTTTTTATATAATTATTATTTTTTCCTTTTTGTCTTATGCTAAAGATGTTTCTCCCAGCTGACATACATTTTGACATACATTTTATCCTGTTTCTTTTATTGTTTTGTATTTTACGCTTAATGCCATAATGAATTTGGATTTGCTTTTAGCCTATGGAGTGAGATAGAAATATAATTTTTCTTTTCACTGGTTGTGATAGGCACAGACACGTACTCCTCCTCATATCTCTTTTTAAGAAAGGACTCACTGCTCAGCTATGAGGACTGTAGTTCATCGACAGCATCCAGCTGTCAGCTCCTTCAGAGTCCATCCTCAGCTTGGGATGGCCCAGGCCAATGACAGAGCAAGGCAGTTGTGCAAGAGCCTGGCATTTTCCACTCAAAGTGGGACTCCTCTAACAGCAGT
This sequence comes from Elephas maximus indicus, assembly GCF_024166365.1. Lineage (NCBI taxonomy): Eukaryota > Metazoa > Chordata > Mammalia > Proboscidea > Elephantidae > Elephas > Elephas maximus. The sequence continues at coordinate 144,948,279 of NC_064819.1, read as the reverse complement.
CTTTGCTCCATAGCTCCCCCTTGACCTTGCAAAGACTTCAGTCAGCTCTGTGTTATGTTCTAACAGCTGGCCCTACTCAATCCTGCTTTCTCCCTGTTCCTTCACGAGTGTCACTGCCCAATAAATAATTGTGCTGTAAATTCCATCTTGATGTCTGCTTTCCAGATAATCCAGCTGATACTCTGGTTTACCACTCAACTATTCCCCTTCTGCTGCTTAGAAACAGGAGTCCCTGAGTTACAGAAATGGTTAAGTCCTTGACTACTAACTGCAAGGTTGGCACCTGAAACTCACCCAGAAGTACCTTGGAAGAAAGGCCTGGCAATCTGCTTCTAAAAGGACATAGACATTGAAAATCCTGTGGAGTGGAGTTCTACTCTGCTACACATGGGGTTTCCATGAGTTGGAATCAACTGGACAGCAACTGGTTTGTGTTTTTGGTTTACTTAGACACACCTTCTAACAAGCTCTATATTATTGGGTTTCCTTGTGGGTTTTTTAATCCATGGCACTGATATGTTGATTTATTCTTTTACTGGTTATACAATTTAAATGACTGTAATATGCATTTTAATATATGTGTGTTATGTATATATCATATATATATGTGTGTGTGTATATATTTACACATTTTTTCATGTATATATGAAGCCCAAGTGGCACAGTGGTTAATAGCTACGGCTGCTAATAAAAAGGTCAGCAGTTCAAATCCACCAGCCACTCCTTGGAAATCCTATGAGTTCTGTCTTATAGGGTCACTATGAGTTGGAATTGACTTGATGGCAATGGGTTTCACATGGTTTGTTTTTATATGTATATGTAGAGAGAAAGAGACGGAGAAAGCAAGTCTACCCCCAATAAACTTCTTTATAAATACATTGCTCATTTTTCTGCCAAATAAAATTTAGAATCATTTAATCAAATTCAAATATATTCTTGAGCTTTTGATTTCTCTATCCAGGAACATGACCATCTTTTCTACTCATTCAAATCTTCTGTTTGGTTTTAGTAAAATCTTGTTGACTACACATACATATATCCTACTTTTTTTTTTTTTTTAGTTTATTTCTAAGTGTTTGGTAGTATTTATAGCTAGCTTACGGAATTTTTTTAATGGCTTACTAGTATGAGAAAACTTAACGGATTCTGAATATTGAATCATCCGCATTGCTAATCTTTCTAAAGAATTCTAATAGTTTTGGTTTGATTTTCTTAGGTTTTCCATGTAGTGGTGATATTATCTGTAAATGTTGTAAGTTCAGCAAGTTAATGAGGGGGAGACACAAAGGTTTATGTGGCCTGATGAGAGCAGAATCTGTGGACCACTGTAGGTGACAGCAAAGCATTGCTGATGCACAGATTAGCAGTGATGGGACTCCAGGCAAAGTGGTCAGTGCAACTGTGTTCAGATTAGGCAGCAACTGACAATGGAAGACCAGTGCAGGGAGCGTTCAAGCAGTGGAAGGTGACATCAGGCACAGGTCTAGAGAGATGGGCGAGAGCCATCTCTGGAGCACAGAGAAGGCGTGGGCATAAGTGTTATTTCTTTTTAAAGATAAATTCTCTTTTGAGACTGAGAGACCTAACAGAGGGGCAGGACAGAGATGGTGCCATGTGGTACATGGAACAATTGATCAAGCAAGCTCTGCCAGTGGCTTACAAGTCCCTACAGTATCTGGCATCCAGATAATCACATGGCATACTCCTTTCTCAAATGTCACTTTCTCAGCAAGGCAGAGCCTCACCAATTCATCTAAAATAGAAATCTCATTGCTTTCTCTCCCTTATTCAGTTTTATTTATTTTATTTTAAACCTAGAACAACCTGAAATTATATTAATTTGTATTTATTTTTTTATTTTAATTCACCACCCTCCTCTTTAGATGGTAAGTTCTACAAGTTCAGGGACTGAGTTTGTTTTTCTCACTGAAACCTCTACCACAGAACGGTACCACATTCAATAATATTTGAGGACACACTATTAACCTGAGCTAGGAAATATTGGTTTTGCTCTACTATACTAAGAATTTTTGTTTGTCTGTTTGTTTAATTAGATGAATATTTAATATTATCGAATGTCATTTTGTAATCTTACAGGATGTTCTGATGGTTTTTCTTTTTTGACCTGTTTAAATGATAAATTATGTTATATATTCTCAAAGATGAAATCAACCATGCATTTCTAAAAGAAACTATGATTGGTTGCACTATATTGATTTTTAAAATATTATCTTGAGCCTAATTTACAAGTACTATATTTTATTTAGGATTTTCTCTTCTATATTCATAAGTGTACCAGTTTGTAATTTAAATATTATTCTGTCTTTATCAGTATCAGGGTTATTCTTGCTTCAGAAATGTATTACAAAGCCTCCTATCTTGTTTAATGCTTTTAAAAGAGGTTTTAAAGAATTGCATTTTTATCAAAGTAACACAAGTGCACTGACACAAATTTAAATAGTCAAGAAGGGCTTTTAATGAAATTTAGCCATCCCCTTCTTCATCCCTTGTCACCCTGAGTCTTGTCCCCAAAGACATCCCTTTTTATCCATTTTTGTTTCAGAGTTTCTACAAGTTACCTCTATATCTCTGAATAATATTCTTTTATTTATGAACTTGGATCCCTGGGTGGTATAGATGGTTAAGAGTTTGGGTACTAACCAAAAGATTGGTGGTTCAAATGCACACCACCAAAGAAAGTCTTGACAATCTGCTTCTGAAAAGCCAGAACCACTAAAAAAAAAAAAAAAAAAAACGCCCTATGGAGTGCAGATCTACTCTGATGCACATGTGGTCTTCATGGGTCGAAATCCACTCCACCGCAACTTTTTTTTTGGTGGGGGGGGTGGGTGTTTATTAACTTAAATGTTATCTATTGAGTTGTTGAGGACTTTTCCACATATGCCGCTCCCAGCACTCCCTCTTCTTAGTGTAGTTGTGTCACTTGTTTTGTTCCTGAGCACATAACATTTTTAAACTATGGACTAAAACCTGTTTCTGGTTCCACCAGCCATGAACAGCATCTCTAGGTCCTCATCATTAAACCAAGGATATTAGCACTCCCAATTACCCTGCATTCCATCTCCCCATTCTCTCCACATCCTAGTCTCCATCAGTTGTGTTGTCTTTTCATTAATTTTATTTTCGTTCACATTATATATGCACAAGCTTAGAGCCAACTAGCTTTACAGCGTTCTTTATGCAAATTCTCGGTTCCCTGCTCTCTCCTTCCTAATTTGGGACCTCTGCTTTTGACTCTGTTGGGTGATTCTTTTGTTAGTCGTGTCTAAATAATAACCTTGCCTTGCTACTTCCATGATTTTTTCATTTTGACTTTCCAAATAGAATGAAGGAGATTCAACTGCTTTTCAACTCCCTGCTCTCACTTCATGTAATACATCCCCTCTATCTTCCCAAAGTTATTAGGTTAATATTCATTTACCCTATTTTGCTATATAAGCACTTTGTATAGCAGAACCATGTAAAAAATTAAGTTACTTATCCCTTCCAAAGCAACTTTGATTTCTCTGTAGTTATTAATGATGCAGGGTTTTTGTTTACTTAGATTTTTATATACTTATTAATTTAAAAAATACATATTTTCTAAATTTATTTTCAGCATAGTGGTTAAGAGCTACAGCTGCTAATCAAAATGTCAGTGGTTCGAATCCACCAGGTGCTCCTTGGAAACCACATGGGGCAGTTCTACTGTGTCCTGTAGGGTTGCTATGAGTCAGAATCGACTCATCGGCAATGGGTTTAGATATATAAAACATTCCATGAGTTTCTACTTCTTGAAGGAAATCTTTCCTGATACTTCTGACCTCCTCTAGTCTGTACTTCTTGCCCTCTCACATAAGGATTTCCTTTGCTTCCCTCCTGTGATATAGCTTCCATTTCCAGTATTCCATGTCTTCATTTTCCTTAGTTTACTTTCTTATTTTGGGAGCCCACATACTCTAATACCTTCTGGAGAAATTTTCATGGGAGTCAAATTTTACAATAAGTTTTAAATTTTCATTTATAAAAACAAGTTATATCCAAGTTACAGAAAAGTTGCCAGAATAAGAATAGCACAAAGGACTTTGGTATACCCTCCATCTACATTTACCTATTCTCACCATTACTTCATTTGCTTTATTATTTATCCTACCCCTTTCTCCTTCTCTGTGTGTGTGTGTGTATATGTATGTCTACCTATCTTTATCTCTATCCATATATCTATATCATTTTAACATTTGAGAGTAAGTTACAAACATCATACATCATAGCCCTTTACACTTAAATACTTCAGCATTTATTTCCTAAGAATGGGGATATTCTCTTATGTAACTACTGTATCTTTATCAATGTCATAAAATTTATAATTGATACTTTTATTTAATCTACCAATAGTGTTCCAATTTTGTCAGTTGAGTTAATGCTGTTCTTTATAGCATTTTGCCCATCCAGTATAGGGAATCTGGGAGAGCTTGACTTTTGAAAATGGTTTATTTTTTTATCCATGTAATTCTCTTCTGTTCTCTGAACTACTTCTCTTCCCTATAAGTTTTCAGTTTGTACTTCTGTGTTCTCTCTAGTGTTGCTGCTTTTCCTTAAATATCTGTTAATAGTGAATTATCCATTCATATTTTAGGAATAAAGCAACAGAAGGGCTGACAGGGAAGCTAGTATATCTGGGTGAGTTGTCAACTGGCAGCAATGGCAGCAGGGTAGACATCCAGGACATGGGCCATTAAATGGCATGATCCCCTACTGCTGGAATAAAGAGGACTTCAGGGCATGAACTTCTGTACTGTCTTACCTATTACTCCCCAGCTAGTTGATTCTCACATATATAAGCTTGCTGTCTCTCTTTCTTTCTTCCAGAAACCTTTGTTAAATTCCTGGTTGCTGGCTCTTCTGCATGTAGAGATAATGGAGGTGCAGGAAGGATGGGTGGGTAAAGCAATCAGTGTCTACATATTCTGGAGTTTAATTAGTCCCATTATAAGTAGCCCCACTTCTACCTGCTGCCCTTGACTTTCTCTGAAGACCCTGAGCTCTCTGAGCTCTTCCCAGAAGGTTGGCTTCCTCCATTTCTCCAACTATGGCAGGCCAGTTTTACTGAGCTTTGCCTCACTGATCAACACGCATCTATCTATTCTCCTTCCATCTGTTAAAAATGTGTTGAAAACCATTGTCTTTTGGCCTTCCTATTATTCAGTATGTAACTTTATATATATACCTTCTGTTGTCCTTTATTACCATTTAATGTAGTCTATGAATACAGAGTAACATATATGTGTGTGTGTATGTACGTGTATATATATATATATATATAAATTTCCACATCATGACTTGGAAATGGAATAATTATACCCTGGGAATTATTTCTTCTTGAAAGAAATTTTGCAGAGGCAATAGGAGTAACTGTGAGGAGTGGGACCATTCATAGAGGGACTAATTGAAATTCGGAATAAGTGAGTAAAAATTGATTCTTCACCCTTCCATCCTTAAAGCTGTCTATGCCTGTGCCATTATGTTGAGGTGTTTATTAACACTATTTTCAATTCTTGGATGTTCAGGTTTTTAACTTTTTGTCAGCCAAAGTGAGAGATTTGTTAGAAAGTCCACCAATTCCTTTTATATTTTCAAAGAACATTAAGCATAATATTCTTTTAAACTTTGGGAATGTCCTTATATATGTGGTTATAACATCTTCCATATTTCCCATAATGAGTAGTTATAATTTCTATTTCTGTGCTTAATTTATTTTTGCTAATAACTAAGTATTGATTTATTTATCAAGTATTCCCCTTTTGCATATTTGAAATTAAACTTTCTGCCTTTCCATTTCCTCTGTGTAAAATGGAGTTATTAATACTACAGACCTCATTGAATAATTGTGAGGTTTAAACAAAATTCTACATGTAAAGAACCTAGAAGAGTAAGAACTCAAATATTAGCCACTATTTATTTCTCCTGATTATCCTGGGTTTATTTTCTTGTTCTAGTCCTACTTTGGAGCCCTGGCAGAACAGTGGTTAAGAGATCAGCTGCTAACCAAAAGGCTGGCAGTTTAAATCCAGCAGCCACTCCTTGGAAACCCTATGGGGCAGTTCTACCATGTCCTATAGGTTAGCTATGAGTCAGGATCAAATCTACGGCAGTGGGTTTGGTTTTGGCAATGGGTTAGTCCTAATTTATTAGTTTGGATGTTTAGTTAATTTATTTTTATTCCTTCCTGTTTAAGCATGAAAGTAGTGAAGGCTACTACTTCTTTTTTTAGAGCAGTTTTGGCTGCATGTCAACATTTTTACCCAAAACATTTTTCTATTATTATTTTCTAAATATTCTCTGATTATAGGTTTTAGCTCTTTCTATTTTAGGAAATGGCTTCATCCAACCATAAGATCCATTGAGCAAACCAGCAAGAAGTCAGCTTTCTTTTAGGCACAGCTGGGCTTGCTTTTGTGTTTCTTTACTCTGCTGATTCTGTTTTACAGCAGTGGTAAGAATTTCTCTCTTTTCTAGGGCTCTCCAAACATTGCTTCTTGAAAATGGGAAATAAGAGTGAGCTGCTTCTAGGCTGTCATTTTCTAGTGAGCTGTATTGCTTTCTTAGGGACAGAAATTGTGAGTTGCCTCTAAATATCTTCCTTGTATCTGGTTCCATGTGCACTATATAAAGCAGAAATTTCTTGAATTTTGTGACACACAGGCAACACCATTCCAATCCATGGTATTTTCAGTCACCTCATATGCATGCGAAAGCTGGACAATGAGGAAGGAAGATCAAAGAAGAATTGATGCATTTGAATAATGATGTTGGCAAAGAATATTGAATATACCATGGACTGCCAGAAGAACAAACAAATATGTCTTAGAAGTACAGCCAGAATTCTACTTAGAAGGGAGGATGGCGAGACTTCATCTCATGTATTTTAGGACATCTTATCAGAAGGGACCAGTCACTAAAGAAAGACATCATGCTTGGTAAAGAAGAGGATCAGCCAAAAAGAGGAAGACTTTCGAGGAGATGGATTGACACAGTGGCTGCAACAATGGGCTCAAACATAGCAAAAGTCGTGAGGATGGCGCAGGACTGGGCAGTGTTTTGTCTTGTTGTACATAAGATCGTTATGAGTTGGAACCAATTCGATGGCAGCTACAAGAACAGTTTTCAGTGCCACTGAAGCTTTATTATTATTAACTTTATGTTTACCATGTTGGTCATTTCTGTTAGTTATGGCGAAAGGAGGTTGGATATTTTTGCTGAACCTTTCATATTTCTCGAAAGTCTACATAGAGACTTAAAAGCCAGTTAACTACCATCTTTTTATGTTGTATGCATTTTCAAAACTATTTGGCAAATTGTGAGCATAAGCTATTGATTTAATGCAATTCTTTATGGAAGAACAAGATATTTTGCTATGTGAACTCTACAAAAAGGAAAGGCTGATTTGATAAAGAAGACAGCTTCTTTATACACATTTATATACTTTTAAAAATAAATCTATCCTGTATCAACTATTCTCTAACTTTGAGTATGCTATAAAGTTTCCATAATTTTTTTAAAACAATATTTTGTATGATTTTTATAATATTGCTTTATACCCCTTCCAGCCTACTGAATTGTATGCTAACTTTTTGTAGTTTTAGATGACATCTACCTTGGATAGAATCAACAGTTGTGCTGGAAAAAGCATGTTGTCATATAGATGTCTAAGGTTTATACCAATGGCATTTACTATATAGCAACCACACCCAGATTCTAATGTTTGTAAAAACCATTTACAGAGGCGACCTAGAAATACTATCTAGTAATCAAACCCCTGCAATTAGTTTATGACCCTACAAAACCTTTTGCTTAAAAAAAAAAAAAAAAAAACTAAAAATAACTTGTAATCCTGTGCTTAAGTACCAGAAAAACAGAATTCTGAAGTGTCATACCTTTATGCAAAAGGCTTGGTGGTTTTTCTTGCAGAGTTCCTTGGTTTCTCAGTGTCTGTTATTTTTTTAATGTGGCCTTAACAGCATATTTTTTTGTGAGTTTTACATATTTCCACAGCAGGAGGCCCTCTTATATGTTTATTACTCCCTTTTGGTCATCTGTTACCCTACCATCTTACCTCTTTGGAAAAACAAATAAAAAGGAATCTGTGTGTGTAAATACGGCATATCAATCATATTCTTCAACTAAAAAAAAATAAAATAAAATACAGGTCTGCAGTCCCTAATACCACTAAAAGACCAATCAGAACCATTTAAAACAGTCCCAAACTATAAGGGTTGTTGAATAAAGTACACATTCCTATGTCTTTTTTAAGAATGACTGTATCAGAATCTCTGGGGTGTGGCTCGGAACCTTCATTTTTTAAACGCCTTCTAGGTGATTCTGAAATACATTATCTATAGATCTGAAGTGTGAGTAACACTGATTGGAAAGGTGGAAGGAGAGAGAGCTAGCTCTTTATAACATGGGCTCAAAATGGCTTAGTTATCACACGTGCACACTGAATTTGGCAGTGAAATTCAAAAGAGAAGTAGATGGATTTATTCAGTTTATCACAGACCAATAAAAGTAGTATTAAAATCCATCTGAAGAAAAACCTTTTCCTGACTGAATTCTAGGAGGAATTTATCATAGAGATTCTTACAAAAGGGACAATGAGTAGGCAGTTAAACATCCAAGGTTTTAATTTCACCTCTACAAAAGCTGAGAGCATAACATTAAGTCTTAACCTTTGGAAAGCATTCTTGCAAGGAGCTAAAATAATATAATCTTGGAACATGAACTTCTTATACTATAACTTAAAACAGAGATAAAACTAGAGAAATGAATAATTAACCCATCTTTATCCATTTCATATCCTCACAAATATCAAATATTTCAACCAAGTTTCAGGCAAAGACTGAATAACATAGAACATATTTGAATTCTCTTCCCAGGGCCAGGGGTGCTGATATTCTTTGCCATGATTACAAGAAAGATTTATGCATCTATGATCTGAGAATTGCAGATGTAAAGTTGAAGTTATGAACATTTGAAGATTGATTTCAGGTCTACAAGGAAGGAGGACCTGTACATAGGGCCCAGCCCAATTTCTTGCCATTTCCTATTTTGTAGCTCTTTCTATCATTGGAGCCTTGGTGGTGCATTGGTTAAGGCTCAGCTGCTAACTGAAAAGCTGGGGATTCAAACCCACAGGGAAATCCTGTGAGGAGGTTCTACTCTGTACTATAGGGTGGCTGTGAGTGAGAATCGATGGGCAGCATTTTATCTACCCTTATCCTCTTCTGTTTATGTTCAGTTATTTTTAGAAAGATATGTGTCTCAGACCCTATGGCATTCAGCCAGCTGTGGAGGTGAGCCTAAATGCAGTTTTCTCCCTCTCTGAGACCTCCCTCTGTCAAGGTTGTTCAAGACCAGCAAGGTTGCTCCAGGAGCACTGAGAAACTGGAAGGACTGATGTTCCTTACAGGATTCTCAGATACCTGAGAGCCCAAGGCACATACTCAACTCATTTTAAAGTAAAGCTGAACTTGAGCTCCACCATTGTCTTCATTTCTTCTTATTGCCTATGTGATTTCCTATCTCAACTTTAATGCTAAAAAGAAAATAAAAGATGACCCTGAATTTGATAAAGTTTTTGCCTGGGCTCTCTTATAATTTATTCAATGAATTAATCCTCTCCATGTGAATGATAATGGATAGGGCCAGTGCTGGTAGTGACTGAATGTCTAGCTGCAAGAGAAACATCAAAATGCATGAATAGTATCACACCTAAAGTGTTAAAGCAACAATAGGCTCACTTTCGTGATTATAAATTTAAAATTATAAATCCTATAAGACCTCATAAAATGTTCAAGGAATCTGTAGAAAGTTTATATGCTTGGCTCACAGCATTTCTTATCACTCACTAAAGTGGGGGTGATGGGGGCGGGGATGCTTGCTATATCCTAAAGAAGAAGTAATCACCAGCTGAAATTGCTTCTCTCTTAAACTGAAACAAAGTTTTTGTTTTGTTGTTTTTCAGTTAGAGTTACCATTAAAGCAAAGACTGTAGAAGAAAGAAAAGTCCCTGGGTGGCACATGCAGTTTGAGACTGGCTCTTAATGTAAAGATTTGAACCCACTCACAGTGCCACAAAAGAAAGGCCTGGAAATCTGCTTCTGTAAAGATTACAGCAAAAAAAAAAAAAAAAAAAAAACTATGGAGCAGTTCTACTCTGTAACACATGGGATTGCCCTGAATCAGAATTAAATTGCTGGCAACAGTTTTTTTTTTTTTTTTTTTTTTGATGTATATAAGACCATCTTTTGGGTTCCTCACAAGCTTAAAGCCTTTATTCAACTTTGATTTCCCCCCAGTTTTTTGTTATTTTGCCACCCAAAGTGCTTGTTAAAGTACAGATTTCCCCCAAGAGGTTCCCTTTCTTTCATTTGAAATAATTTGCCTGTTTTTTAAAGTCATCTTAAAGAAATGTTTCTTTTACTCTTTCTCTGAAGTTTCGTAAAGCTAAAGTCACAGAAATGTAATTTTAGAAACACTGCAGATAACACCCTATGTCTGCCTATGCATGTCCTATAAAAGGATAAATGAGTCATGCTGATACATTCCATTAGTGACCTTGTTATAAATTCCATTTTTACCACATTCATGAGAAAGTCCTAATTTTAAAATGCCTTAAGATGGATGCTACCCTCAAAAAATGTGCCCAAAAGTCACACACGAGACAAATAATCTGGTATATATAGGGTTTATTTGGTTCAACTAAGGGATTTCTATGTCTATTCTCAAACTGCATCAAGTGAAAAAATTAAAAAAAAAAAAATTCAGCAGTCAAAACCCCTTTTCCGCAATGCTCACTTTCTCAACAAAGCTATCTGCCAAATTCAAGTTACTGGGGTTTGACTGTTGGCAACATTGACATTTACCACCTACTTCAGAAGCTGTGTCCAGGCACTTTGCTTTAAAACTTTAGAAAGTCCCATTATTAAATTCTAAAAGCTCCTTCACAAAGGGTTAAATCTGGTTTTTGCATCCATTTGGTTTCAGATGTAAATCTGTTAAATCAGATGGTGGTGATGAGTTTGTCCTTAGCCTAGTTTTGAAACCTGCCTATTTGCCACTACTCAAGACTGTTATAAGGGTTTGTGGCCACTGCCCTGAGGTGTGTAGACTCCTGACAAACTCATTTTGATTCTCCTGGTATCCAGACTCCTGAGTTCATGGAATTGGGGTGACCCACTCAGGCCATCTGCCCTTAGGTGTCCTCTTGAACCTTGTAGGAACTGGCTCCCTGGAGTCACCTTCAGGTCAAACAATATCTTAGCAAGCAGCTTAGTGGAGAGCATTTTGCCTTAGGCATTGGGTCTTTTGGAAAATCATCTATATGTATCCAGATTCGAGAAGCAGGAACTCCAGGGTCTGACTACAGGTTATTTTAGGATGTATGGCATGTCCTTAATGACTGTTTCCGTAATCCTCCCTCTGCTGTGATGCTATTTCTTGATAAATTAAAATAACAATGAGTTATATAACCTATTTTCACTCTCCCCTCTTCGGAGTGCCTTCTCGACATGTTCAGGTGGCACCGCCTGATTCAAATTGTACAGGAAACCAAACCAAACCCCCTGCCGTTGAGTCAATTCCAACTCATAGCGACCCTATAAAACAGAGTAGAACTGCCCAATAGAGATTCCAAGGAGTGCCTGGCGGATTCAAACTGCTTATCCCTTGGTTAGCAGCCGTAGCACTTAACCACTATGCCACCAGGGTTTCCTCAAATTATATATGCTCACAATAAATATATTCTGCTACACTAATGTTTGGTGTTTGCCTAAGCAATTTAGGGTTTTGAGAATTCCTAGTGTGAGAAGTGGAATCCATAGTGGCTGGCTGACACCTCCCAGAGCCCTCTCTGAACACAGGCTAGGTGTCCACAAAAGCCCTTTTGGCTTACAATCTGGAGGTTGTCTTGATAAACCTTCACAGATTCTTGAGCTCTTCTCCTTTTGTGCTTTGAGCTTGAATCCAATATTTATTGTGAGTTTGGCGAATTTGTTGTTTTGTTGCACTTAGAATTGTCTCAAAATGGGGTATGCCAAATCCAATAAAGCAGCAGATTTTCCTAGTGGAACTCCAGCTCACATCATGGCCAAGAATTATGGGTCTGGCTCCAGTTTGTATTTTGATTTTAGTTTGATCTCCCTAACAATAACTTGTCAAATCAGTGACCACTCTGAGGTACTTTCCAATTGGAGAGACTAATATATTCAAGGACTAAATTAGAAAACCATGGTGGCAAAACCTGACTGTAACAATGGAATGCTTATTATGATTGGTATTTTGAGGTTTCCAAATGTATTTAGGATTCTAAAAATTTCCTCTCTAAAAGACATTGTTTCAAAAAAAAAAAAAAAAATCAGTAAGTTGCAAGAGATGGGGTCTCTAGCCAGGAGAATGAAGTAAGTTTAGAAAGAATAAAACTGAGTTTCCTATGGTTGTTACAAAGGAATCCTAGAGATTTTTATGCCACAAAAAAATGTGTGGGCACAAGTTTGAGCACTGTAAGAGCCCCTAGGGTGCTTGCCACCAACAGAAATATGCTCATGTAAGAATGAGCTAGGGCATGAGGTGGGCCAGGGCATTAGATTGCCCACCAACTGCAAGAAAACTCTGATGCAGTGGTGGTGCACTGTAAAACAAAACACTGACCAAACACCATGGCTGACTCCCTGCTAGGAATTTATTTGACTCTGGGAAACCTAAGTTTCAACCTAAGAGAACAGAATCATTGACATCTAAGAGAAGTGATCCAGGAGCTCCACCCTCCTAGGACACTGGTTTGGGGTTCATGTTCAGAAATGCTATAAGCTGAATATACTAGAAGTAATTTGGAATTTCAGTGATCACTTTGGAAAAATGAATTTCCATTTGCTCTTTTTCCTTCCACTTTGAGAAAATAAGTTCTCATTTGTGTTGTCTTTTCTTTCCTTTTGGGAGATCTTTTCTTTGATGCTCAAGTTTTGTCTGAGGGTCTGAGATCCTTCCATCTGAGACTCTGGCAAGTTAGTGAGTTTTATCTAGAAACTGTTTTTCTGTTGAATTGAATCGATCTTACCAAAGAATTATTGTAGACATATTAAGAAACTAGGTTCCCCATTTGCTTTATGTTGTGTTTTTTTAAGAGTATAAGCCTGTTTTTTTGTTTTGTTTTTTGCCTGGCCTCATAGACTGATGAATTTATTTGGTTTTTCCAGCTCATTTTGTTCTGAGAGCCTCACTCTGATCTAGAAAGAGTTTTGTGTCTGTGTTTCTGTCTTGCCTCAGGAGGTCATGGCTGGAAGTTCCTGTTTTTTCGTGAGGGCATCTTAATTCTCAGTTCTGTTCTCATCCAAGAAAAAGTTCTTATTGCACCTGTTTTATAATCTGGGTTTTCAGTAGGTACTCTGAGAAACTTTGATATTGGTTTCAAAAATTGGTCCATTTGAAAAGTGTACTGAAAATGGATAGATTATTTATATTGATTGGTATTAGAATGCTTTTAAAAGGACAAATTATTCTAAGTCACTTCTCTAAAAGATTCCTTGAAGTATGCAGGACATAAGGTTATGAAAGTGTAATAAATTCCTCTCCGAATGCTATTATTTAATGAGATTTTATTATTCCTTCAAAGAACATTATTCTGATTGATATAGTGATAAATCAAACCAAATACCAAACCCATTTCAGTTGAGTCAATTCTGACTCATAGCGACCTTATAGGACAGAGTAGAACTGCTCCATAGGGTTGCCAGGAGTGGCTGGTGGATTCAGATTGCCATCCTTCCGGTTAGCAGCTGAGCTCTTAACTACTGTATAACCAGGGCTTTGATTCAATCATAAATAAATGTTTATATAAATTTAATAGCCCAAACAACCACATGTCTCTCAGTTTGTTATACTATAGTGGCTTACATGCTGCTCTGATACTGGAAGCTTTGCCAACAATATTTCAAATACTAGCAGAGTCACCCATGGTGGACTGGTTTTAGTGAAGCTTCCAGGCTAAGACAGACTATCAAAAAGGACCTGGTATTCTATTTCTAAAAAAATGGTCAGCTAATGCCTTTTTTTTTTTTTTTTTAACAATAGCAGTGGAACATTATCTGATATAGTGCTGAAGATGAGCCTCTGAAGTTGGAGGGCACTCAAAATACAACTGGGGAGGCGCTGCCTCCTCAAAGTAGAGTCAAATTTAATAACATGGATGAAGTCAAGCTTTCGGGACCTTCATTTGCTGATGTTACACAACACAAAATGAAAAGAAACAGTCACAAACTCCATTAATAATCACAACCTGGAATGTACAAAGTATGAATCTAGGAAAATTGGACATTGTCAAAAATGAAATGGAATCCATAAAGCTTAATATCCTATGCATTACTGAGGTGAAATGGACTGGTGTTGGCCATTTTGAATCAGACAATCATATCGTCTACTATGCCAGAAATGACAAACTGAAGAGGAATGGCGTTGCATTCATCATGAAAAAGAATATTTCAAGGTCTATCCTGTACTACAATGCTGTCAGTGATAGGATAATACCCATAATCCTATAAGAAAGACCAGTTAATATGACTTATTCAAATTTAAGCACCAACCACTAATGCCAAAGATGAGAAAATTGAGAATCTTTACCAACTTCTACAGTCTGAAATTGATAAAATAGCAATCAAGATGCATTGGTAATTACTGGTGATTGGAATGCAAAAGTTGGAAATGAAGAAGGATTGGTACTTGTAAAATATGGCCTCAGTGAAAGAAATGAAGCTGGAATTCCCATGATAGAATTTTGAAAGAACAATGACTTCTTCATTGTAAATACCTTTTTTTTTTAACAACATACAGGGTGACTCTACACATAGACCTCATCAGATGGGAATCATAGGAATTAAATCGACTATATCTGTGGAAAGAGATGATAGAAAAGCTCAATTTTAACAGTCAGAGCAAGGTCAGGGGTTGGCTATGGAACAGAACTTCATTTGCTCATAAGCAAGTTCAAGCTAAAGGTGAAGAAAATTGAAATAAGTTCAAGAGAGCCTAAATACAACCTTGAGTATATCCCACCTGAATTTGTAGACCATCTCAAGAATAGATCTGACACATTGACCACTAATGACCTAAGACCAGACACATTGTGGGAAGACATCAAGGACATCATACGCGAAGAAAGCAAAAGATCATTAAAAATACAGTAAAGAAAGAAGAGACCAAAATAGATGTCAGAAGAGACTCTGAAACTTGCTTTTGAAAGTAGAGTAGCTAAATTGTATTGAAGAAATGATGAAGTGAAAGAGGTGAACAGAAGATTTCAAAGGGCAGCTCAAGAAGACAAAGTAAAATGTTATAAATAATGTGGAAAGACCTGGAGTTAGAAAAGCAAAAGAGAAGAACACATTTAGCATTTGTCAAGCTGAAAGAACTGAAGAACAAATTCAATCCTCAAGTTACAATTTTGAAGGATTCTACTGGCAAAATATTAAATAACACAGGAAACATCAAAAGCAGATGGAAGGAATACACAGAGTCACTGTACTAAAAAGAATTGGTCACCATTTATACATTTCAGGAGGCCGCAAATAATAGAGAACTGATGGTGTTGAAGGAAGAACTGAAAGCTGCACTGAAAGCCCTGGTGAAAAACAAGGCTCCAGGAATTGATGGAATACCAATTGTAATGTTTCAACAACAGGATGCAGCACTAAAGGTGCTTGCTCAAGTATACCAAGTAATTTGGAAGACAGCTACCTGGCCAGCTGGCTGAAAGAGATCCATATTTGTGTCCATTCCAAAGAAAGGTGATCAAAAAGATTGCAGAAATTGTCGAACAATGTCATCAGTGTCACACACGAGTAAAATTTTGCTGAAGATCATTCAAAAGTGGTTTCAGCAGTACATTAACAGGGAACTGCCAGAAGTCCAA
Source organism: Elephas maximus indicus (assembly GCF_024166365.1). Classification (NCBI taxonomy): domain Eukaryota; kingdom Metazoa; phylum Chordata; class Mammalia; order Proboscidea; family Elephantidae; genus Elephas; species Elephas maximus. The sequence continues at coordinate 144,932,321 of NC_064819.1, read as the reverse complement.
GCCAGATTTAGAAAAGGACATGGTACAAGGAATGTCATTGCTGATGTCAGATTGATCTTGGCTGCCAGCAGAGAATACCAGAAAGATATTTACCTGTGTTTTACCAACTATGTAAATGTATATACTATGCAACTGTCTGGATCATAACAAACTATGGATAACGTTGTGAAGAATGAGATTTCCAGAACACTTAATTGTGCTTCTGTGGAACCTGTACATAGGCCAAGATCCAGTTGTCCAAACAGAGCAAGGGGATACTGTATGGTTTAAAATCAAGAAACGTTTGCATCAGGGTTGCTTCCTTTCGTCATACTTATTCAATCTGTATGCAAGGCAAATAATTTGAGAAGTTGGACTGTATGAAGAAGAACACGGCATCAGGACTGGTGGAAGACTCATTAACAAACGGCAATATGCAGATGACACAACCTTGCTTGCTGAAAGTGAAGAGGACTTGAAGCACTTACTGATGAAGATCAAAAACTACAGCCTTTAGTATGAATTACACCTCAACATAAAACAAAAACCCTCACAACTGGAATATGGGGCCCTGGTAACCCAGTGATTAACAGCTATGGGGAGCTATGGCTATTAATCAAAAGGGTCAGCAGTTTGAATCCGCCAGCTGCTCCTTAGAAACCCTATGGGGCAGTTCTACTCTGCCCTATAGGGTTGCTATGAGTCAAAATCGACTGGATGGCAAAGGGTTTTTGTTTTTTTTGGACCACTAGGCAACATCACGACTACGGAGAAAAGACTGAAGTTGTCAAGGTTTTCGCTTTTCTTGGATCCACAATCAATGCCCATGGAAGCACCAGTCAGGAAATCAAACAACTTATTACATTGGGCAAATGTGCTGCAAAAGACCTCTTTAAAGAGTTACAAACCAAAGATGTCACTTTGAGGACTAAGGTGCACCTGACCAAAGCCATGATATTTTCAATCACCTTCTATGTACGTTAAATTTGGACAATTAATAAGTAAAACTAAAGAAGAATTGATGCCTTTGGATTATGGTGTTGGCAAAGAATATTGAATATACCATGGACTGTTAGAAGGACCAAGTCTGTCTTGGAAGAAATACAGCCACAGTGCTTTGTCCCATATACTTTGGACATGTTATCAGGAGGGACTAGTCCAAGGAGGACATCGTTCGTGGTAAAGTAGAGGGTCAGCGAAAAAGAGGAAGACCCTCAACAAGATGGATAGACACAGTGGCTGCAACAATGGGCTCAAACAACAACAATTGTGAGGGTAGTGCAGGGCTGGGCAGTGTTTTGTTGTGTTGTACATAGGGTCATTATGAGTCGAAACTGCCTTGATGGCACCTAACAACAATAACAATAGTCTAAATATTTCAAGGAATTAACAAAAGTAAATTCATTCTGACAAAGATTTTCATGTCCTGTACAATGTCAGTCTTAAGAAACTAGAGCTAAGAAACTTGAGCTAGATATTATATGAAAAGTATTTTATTTAGGGAAAAGGGAGTAATTTTTTTCTTTTTTTTTAGAAGGTTTGTTACCAATCATCAATCTGACACAAAAGGTACTTGTCTTATCCTGAGTAAGAATACACACGAAAGACAAACTTTATCTTCAGCAAGCTTTATTTTGCTTGAGTCAAGCAAAAGGAGTCAGTGGGGGACTAAGCCTCTCCAAAAGACTGACTCAAAAAGGGAAGCAAGGCTAGGGCTTATATAGGTTCAGTGGCGATAAGATAGTAATGAATATTTAGTGGGCCTCTTTCAAGGGGCAGGTACTTCTCAGAACGGTGGCGCATACTAATTAGGTTGTGTGTTCATCTGGAATCCAAGATGGAACCCACTGATATTCAAGATGGAGTCCTCTCAGCAGCCCTCGGCATCACTTATTATGGGATATAGCACAAGCACACTGATCTTCAGTACTCTCATTGCCGTCTTCGGAGCGCTAAGGAAGGTTAAACAGTGGTCACACTTTGTTCTTTGGAGCCTGTAAAGGGGGAAGGTACTAGAAATACACTAAGGAGGAGATAGTAATTCACAGGTTGTTTCATCCTGCCAGCACAGGTAACCCTATCTGTCTCAAGTTTACAGAACAAACTAGTGTCTCATTAAACAGTTAGTACACATTTTTTTTTTATGACATAGATTAACAACCTCACAACATGTCAACGCTCTTCCTTTATGACCTTGGGTTCCCCCCTGCCTTCTAGTCCTTGCCCCTGGGCTGTTGTGCCCCTTTAGCCTTGTTTTGTTTTATGGGCCTGTCTAGTCTTTGGCTGAGGGGTGAACCTCAGGAATGACTTCATTATTGAGTTATAAGGGTGTCTGGGGGCCGTACTTTCAGGGTTTCTCCAGTCTCTGGCGGACCAATAAGTCTAGTCTTTTTTTGTGAGTTAGAATTTTGTTCTGCATTTTCTGTAGCTCTGTCTGGGACCATCTGTTGTGATCTCTATCAAAGCAGTCAGCAGTGGTAGCCAGGTGCCATCTAGTTGTACTGGACTCAGTCTGGTAGAGGCTGTGGTAGATGTTGCCCATTACTGCTTTGGACTAATCTTTCCCTTATATTTTTAGTTTTCTTCCTTCTCCTTTGCTCCCAAAGGGGTAAGACCAGTGGAGTATGTTAGATGGCCGCTTACAGGCTTTTAAGACCCAAGATGCTACTCACCAAAGTAGAATGTAGAACATTTTCTTTATAAACTATATTATGCCAATTGAGCTAGATTATCCTCAAGACCATGGTCCCCACAGCCCTCAGCCCAACAATTCAGTCCCTCAGGGAGTTTGGATGCGTTTATGGAGCTTCCATAACCTTGCTTTATACAAATTGTGCTGGATTCCCCAATATTAAAAGGAAGTAATTTTTTATTAGCTCCAGAATGAGAAAATGGAGGCATAGGACAAACCCAGATTCAAAAAAAAAAAAAAAGCTATCAAAGAATTGATGGGTTCATTTACAAAATTGCTAAAGAGCTTTGGTATTTATTGGGTAGATAAGAGGCTATGATAAAGAAAAGGTAAAACTGCTTATCAAAAGGATACTAAAGGATGAAAAGAAAGGATTTTGTTATCTTTTGTCTTTCAAAATCCCTAGGCCAACTTTGTTGTTTTTCTTGTTAGGTGCCGTGGAGTCCCTTCCAACTTATAGTGACACTATGTACAAAAAAAAAAAAAAACCTGTTGCCATCCAGTCGATTCAGACCTATACAGATCCTATAGCAGAAACACTGCCCAGTCCTGTGCCATCCTCACAATCGTTGCTGTTTGAACACATTGTTGCAGCCACTCTGTCAATCCATCTCACTCAGGATCTTGCTCTTTTTCACTGACCTTCTACTTTCTCAAGCATGATGTCCTTCTCCAGTGACTGATTTTTCCTGATAATGTGTCCAAATTGTGTAAGATGAAGTTTCACCAACCTCACTTTTAAGGAGCATTCTGGCTGTACCTCTTCCAGGACAGATTTGTTCATTCTTTGGCAGTCCCTAGGATATTCAGTATTCTTCACGAACACCGTAATTCAAAGGCACCAATTCTTCTTCAGTCTTGTTTATTCATTGTCTAGCTTTTTCATGCATATGAGGCGACTGAAAATACCATGGCTTGGGTCATGTGCACTTTAATCCTCAAAGTGACATTTTTGCTTTTTAACACTCTGAAGGGGTCTTTTGTAGTAGATTTGCCAAAGGAATATGTCATTTGATTTTTTTGACAGTTGCTCCCATGGGTTGTTGAGAATTCCACCAATCCTGATGTTGCATTCTTCTTCATAAAGTCCAGCTCCTCAGATTATTTGCTCAACATACAGATTGAATAAGTATGGTGAAAGGATACAACCCTAACAGACACCTTTTCTGATTTGAAACCATTCAGAATCTCCTTGTTCTATTCAAATGACTGCCTCTTGGTCTATGTTCAGGTTCCTCATGAGCACAATTAAGTGTTCTAGAATTCCCATTCTTCACAATGTTATCAATAATTTGTTATGTTCCACACAGTCGAAAGCCTTTGAATAGTCAATAAAACACAGGTAAATGTCTTTCTGGTATTTTCTGCTTTCTCAACAATAGCCTTTATTCCATATCCTCTTCTAAATCTGGCTTGGATTTTTGGCAGTTCCCTGGTCATGTACTACTGCAACCATTTTTTAATTACCTTCAGCAAAATTTTACTTGCATGTGATATTAGTGATATTATTTGATAATTTCCACATTCTGTTAGATAGACCATCTTTTTTGGGAATGGGCATGTATATGGATCTGTTCCAGTTGGTTAACCAAGTAGTTGTCTTCCAAATTTTTTGGCATAGATGAGTGAGCACTTCCAGCGTTGCATCCATTTGTTGGAACATCTCAGTTGGTATTCTCTCAGTTCCTGGAGACTTGTTTTCCCCAATGCTTTCAGTGTAGCTTGGATTTCTTTCTTCAGTACCATTGGTTTTTGACCATTTACTACCTCGTGAAATGTTTAAATGGTGACCAATTCTTTTTGGTACAGTGACTCTGTGTATTCCTTCCATCTTGTTTTAATGCTTCCTGCATCGTTCAATATTCTCCCAAGAGATTAATCCAATATTGCAACTCGAGGCTTTAATTTTTTCTTCAGTTCTTTCAGCTTGAGAAATGCCAAGTGTGTTCTTCCCTTTTGGTTCTTTTTTAAATTTTTTCCTTTCATTTTATTTATTTCACTTTTTTCCACTCTCATTTCTCATTTTTTAATTTTTTTTAAATTATGCTTTAAATAAAGGCTTACAGAATAAATTAGTTTCTCATTAAACATTTAATACACCTGTTGTGATGTTGCCAACCCTGCAGTGTATCAACACTTTTCCCTTCTCAACCTTGCATCCCCCATTAACATTCTTCCAGCTTTTCTGTCCCCTCCTGCCTTCTCATCCTTGTCTCTGGGCTGGTGTGCCCATTTAGTCTCATACACATGGTTAAGCTATGTTTTTTTAATCATTTGTTTTATGGGCCTGCCTAATCTTTGGCTGAAGGGTGAACCTCAGGAGTGACTTAAGTACTGAGCTAAAAGAGTTTCCTGAGGCCATACTCAGGGTTTCTCTAGTCACTGTCAGACTGGTAAGTCTGGTCTTTTCTTGTGAGTTAGAATTTTGTTTTACATTTTTCTCTAGCTCTGTCCAGGACCCTCTATTATGATTCCTGCCAGAGCAGTCAGTGGTGGTAGCCAGGCACCATCTAGATGTGCTGGACTCAGTCTGGTGGAGACTGTGGTACTTGTGGTCCGTTAGTCCCTTGGACTAATCTTTCTCTTGTGTCTTTTGTTTTCTTGATTTTCCCTTGCTCCAGATGTACTGGGACCATAGATGTATCTTAGATGGCTGCACACAGGCTTTTAAGAACTCAGATGCAACTCACCAAAGTAGAATATAGACCATTTCCTTTATAAACTATTGCCTTAGTTATCTAGTGTTGCTATAACAGAAATAACACAAGTGGATAGCTTTAACAAAAAGAAATTTATTCTCTTACAGTTTAGGAAGCTGGAAGTCTGAATTCAGGGTGTCAGCTCCAGGGGAATGCTTTCTTTCTCTATCAGTTCTGGATGAATGTACTTATCATCAATCCTCCCAGTCAAGGAATTTCTCAGTGCAGAGATCCTTGGTTCAAAGGAAGTGCTATTCTCCTGGCTCTTGTTTTTTTGTAGTATGAGGTCCTCATGTCCCTCTGCTTACTTCTCCCTTTTATATCTCAAAAGAAATTGGCTTAAGACACAACCTAATCTTGTACATTGAGCCCTGCCTCATCAACACAACTGCTGTTAGTCTTGTCTCATTAACATCATAGAGATAGAATTTATAACACATGGGAAAATTACGTCAGATCACAAAATGGTGGACATTCACACAATACTGGGAATCATGGCCTAGCCAAGTTGACAGATATTTTTGGAGGACACAATTCAGTCCCTGACAACTGTATTATGCCAGTTGAGCTAGATGTCCCCTGAGACCGTGGTCCCTTGCCATTGGCCCAGTAACTCCTCACAGAGTTTGGATGTGTCTAGGAAACTTCCATGACCTTGACTTGGTCACATTGTGCTAACTTCCCCAGTATTGTGTACTGTCTTGCCCTTCACCAAAGTTACTTCTTATGTATTGTCTAGGTACTCTCTTTTGGTTTTCTAACTCCAGGTCTTTGCACATTTCATTATGATACTTTAATCTGCTTTTTGAAATATTCTGTTCAGCTCTTTTACTTCATCACTTTTTCCGTTCGCTTTACCTGTTCTACATTCAAGAGCAAGACAGCTTAAACCTATGTCAATGAATTGAGATTAACTGATTCTTTTTTTGACAATGAGGCTCACTGAGAGATGGAGGAGCAAGATCAGCCTCCTTGGCCCCCACCCTCTGAGGCAGAAGTTGCTCCTGGAGGTCTTTTGAAAAAAGGAGCCCTCCCAACCAGTTAAAGACAGTTTTAAGATAAAAGAATATAAGATAAATAAAGTGGACATTGATAAGTTTTAAAATAAGAATAATGTCTTAATACAGTTATCATAAATTGGGTGGATCCCCTTCATGAAATAACTATAAATAAGTTATGTAGAAGAATGATAAGGAGCCAAAATAAAAAAAATCATAACGAGACACACCTGAAATGAAATGAGAGGGTGGTATACAGACATTTTTTATTCCAAAAACAAGTCAATAAAATCTAAGGTTAGATTGAGGAACATACGGGAAATTGTAAAGTTTCGTAAGAAAATATAGACTTTTTAATTGAACTTTATTTCAGTAGTAATTATATTTTGTGTTATATAAGTTTAAAATAATTTACAAGATCTTCAGATAATTTACTGATATTAAATTGAGTTAATAGATAATCAGTATAATTTAAGTTTATGTACTTTTTCTTTTTACGCTACAGAGAAATGATATATGTATATATATATTTGGGTCTGCTAATGAATGTGTCCATTTTTGCCACTTAAAGAGTTGTACTGTAAGAGATATGCAGCAAAGACAAAGTTTAAAAGGTTATTAAAAAAAGAAATTTATTTAATATGGTCAATATTTTATCCTTTGTGGCTAAAGTTTGATGGATTAATTTACGAGATTTATAAGAGTTTCAGTGTCAAATAGCAAAGCAAAGAAATGGGTTTCTAGCTGTTAAAACAATAACATTTTCTTTAGTTACTGAGTTGAAGACTGAATTTATCCTAGAAGGCAGTGGATGAGTGTCTCTTTAGAATAAATTCCTGAGTTGAAAACTAAGCCACAAAAATTTGTGAAAGCTAAGGTATTTATCTTTAAAATGTTTGCTTAAATAACTTAAGTGTTGTTTCTTGGAGACCTATGATAGACTCCTGACAACTCTGAGACTTTGTGGAAAGCCACTAAAGATTTGTTCTTGCTTTATAAAGAAAAATTACTAAAATAAGAAGGGTTTATTTAATGTGTTATGAGTTACATGAAACATGTTGTCAAATGAGCAGTAATGCCAAATTTCTTTGGGTTAAAAAGTGTTTCCTCTTTTGTGAGCCTGGTATTAGACAACAAACACATACTATTTTGTCATAATTTTATTATTTTCTAAATTGCTAACTTGGTTGTAACTTTATTATTATTTTTTTTAATCTAACATCAAAAAAGTCAATGGTTTTAACTGGGGAATTCACTTTGTTTACCCATGGAGTTTTTTACTATTCAGATGTTTAGAGATTTGTTAATCTTTGGTATATTTTTGGTATATCCTGACTATATGGCATTATATCTCAAGATTATTATGTGTTATATTTGAAGCTCTTTGAAAATAAGATGAATCGTTATGTTTAGAGATATTTTTAGCTACTGTTTTTTTTTTTTAAATTGATTTTATTTGGCTTTGCATTACTTTTGCAATTAATTCCCATCACATCTTTCACTTTTGAGAATTATTATTATTATAAGTTAATCATGACCATATTAATGTTTGTCATTTACAAATAAATTTCTACTTTGCTGACTCGCTAAAATGGTAGACCAAAATATTTCAACCAAAGATAAACTATGTTGCACTTATGATAATGATTTAGATATTTTGAACATGGATACAACTACACTGAATGAACATTTCTAGAGCTCTTGTGTAGAATTTGATGGTTTTACTGACTGCTGATGTTCCAGAGTTGCATGGAACCAAATTAACTACATGGAACTGAGTAAACGAAAAGATCACTATGATCTTTATGTGTGAATATTGCTGATGTTTTAATGTTCTATTTTCTGGAGATAAGAAACAATTTTCCTCCCTTATCCTAAATTATCTAATAGTTTTTTTTTTTTTCCCCCTCCCTGTGGATTTGGACAGGCTCTTGTTATGTTATTCTTATGTGTTTATATGGAGGCTTTGTGGTGCAGTGGTTAAGAGCTATGGCTGCTAACCAAAAGGTCAGCAGTTTAAATCCACCAGCTGCTCCTTGGAAACTCTATGGGGTAGTTCCACTCTGTCCTATAGGGTCAGGTTGAGTTGGGATCGATTTGACAGCCACAAGTTTGTTTTTTTGTTGTTGTTGTTATGTGTTTTTATATTAACCAAAAGGAATTATAATTATAATTACCAAAAGGAAAAATAAGAAATATGAAGTGAAATAAGTTAAGTTCAGAAAAAAAAACTTTAAAAAGATTAAAGGAGAATCAGGAGATGAGAAAAATCCTTACCATAGGATATTCTGTAGCTACCTCAATGTTTTTAGTTACCAAAATAGCTGGTTCTTGTGTTAAAGGAAATCATGAGACTTTAAAATTGGTTTAGATATTGTAACACTTGAATTGGGAGTTTCTGTTGATAAACTTAGCAAAGTTGTAGAGATGGTAACTAGATAACTATCTGAAGTTCGAGGTGTGATTTTACAAAATAGCATTATTTTTTCCGTTAGTCTCCCAATGAGGAGTTTGTATCTTAACAGCTGAACATTGCTGTGTTTATGTTAATAATATGCAATCTGAGGTTTTGCAGAATGTAGCTGCTGTTGAGGCACATGAAAAGCAGCTACTGATGCTGCTTATGTATAAACAAATGCCTCATGGGATTTGTTTCCTTGATTCAAGGACTAAGGACCACGGTTTTTGGGGTCATTTCAGTAAATTGGCCTAACATTGTTCTATCTCCTAGTTCGTTATGTAGCAGTTGGAAACTTAAAGTCTTGCAAATGGCATCCAAGTTGAAAAAATTTGTCTCTGTTCTTCTGGAACAACAGAAGAAAGAGAGCCAGGTGAAGGAGGAACTAGACTCCATGTCCCATTAACTCCATTAACAGCTGTCTCCTTTGTCATAAGGCCAGAAGAATTGGATGATGCCTGGCTACTATCATTGAATGTTTGTGATTAAAGATTCAATAGCAGAATCATGGTCAGAAGGATGGAATGACAAAATCATTTTGGTTCTCCTGAAATCCAGATTTCTAGGTTCATGTGGAGCTGGGGTGACCTATACAGATCATCCACCCTTAGGTGTCATTTTGAACCTTGAAGGAACTGGCTCCCTGGAGTCACCTTCAGGTCAAACAATAGCTTAGAAAACTGCTTAGGTGAGACCATTATGCCTTAGGCATTGGATTCTTTGGGAACATTATCTGTGTGCAGCCAGATTCCAAAAGCAGTGACTCCGGGGTCTGACTAAAGGCTACTTTAGGATATATGGCATGTCCTTAGTGACTGTTTCTGTAATCTGCCCTGTGCTTTGATGCTATCTCTTGATGAATTAATATAACAATGAGCTATAAAATGTATTTTCACTGTCCTCTCTTCTGAGTGCATTCCCAGCATATCCGGGTGATGTTACCCAATTCAAATAAAAATAAATACATTCTGTTACACTGATTTTTGGTGTTTTTTCAAGCAATTTAGGTTTTTGACCCTCCAAATCAAGGTAGAACAAAATTCTTTGTCTTGGTTCTTCTGTAACAAAAGTATGGCAGAACCCCTGGTCCCAGCACCGACAAGTCCTGAATCCATAACCCAGTCATAGATGTAGATCCATCCACCCTATCAGCTTGATTTCAATGGTTTCACCTGCTCCCTTGTTTCTGGCTTCATCAGCAATATTTGAAATCAATGCAATTCTTCAGTGCAACAAATGTTGCCTTACCCTTGTGTTCACCAGTTTGACTCTTAATTGGTATGAAGAAAAAAAGTATCTAGAGAAGCAGAGTCAAGGCAAATACGAACACTTTTGGTTTAACTTATATGAGGCTTAGACTACATTAAGAAATTTGGTTACTGTATACAAATAAATAGGGATACAAAGAAAAACCTACTCTATCTCTCACATGGAGTTCCTGGATGTTGCAAATGCTTAAGTGCTGGACTGCAAAGTGAAAGAGGGTGATACACAAGTAATGCTTAGCACTGATAAAATTATTACAACGTCAAAATTACTGCTGAAACTAAAAGGACCCTTGGGAAAAACTGTTGGTCAGATGCTGTTATTTAAGTGGAAATGGGTAACCCAAAAGATGAAATAATAAATCATCCAGCACCAGAAACGAGGACATGTTCCTTACAGTCTGAAATGACTAGTAAAGAGTCAAAATTATCATTCCAATGTAAGGTATTAGGCAAAAAGAACACTGTGAAAGTGTCTATGCACAATTATCTACAGTAAAAATACACTTCAATTAATTCTCAAGTAACATGCAAACATGTTTCTTTCACAGGCTCTTTTAACAAGTAATTGCCATATACAATATTGTGCTAGTTAAGTGATACTTGTGTCCTTTTTCTGTAATATTATACAGTTTTAATTTTTCACTTTTTTAGCAAATATTTTTCAAGCCCTGACCATGTGTCAGGCATTGAATGCAAACTTAAATGCAGCATCTGCTCTCAAACAGGATAAAAGAAAGTAAGCAAATAATTATAATACAATATGATAATGGCTTTAGTAGATATTCATTTATTCACTCACATGACAGATATTGATTGAGCTACTACTGTGTGTCAGGCATCGTTTTAGGCCCTGGGGATACAGTGGTTACCAAGACCTTGTTTCCGTGGACCTTGCATTATAGAGATAGGAACAAGTTGCTATGAAAGCCAAAGCAAGAAACAAATAACTGCTTAAAATATCAAAGAATTTGACCTTTAATTAAGACCTGAAGCATCAGGGTATGTTTGAACGGGATATTGCCATTCTAGTCAGAAGAAAAATGTGCAAAGAACAGTGGTATTAGTGACCATGGCTAGTGATCATGAGCATTTCCTCATCTGTCTGTTAGTCACCTGAATATCTTCTTTGGTGAAGTGTTTATCATATCCTTTCCCCATTTTTTAATTGGATTATTTTTCTTTTTGTTGTAGAGGTTTTGGATTATCACATAGCTTTTAGTGATTAGACCTTTGTTGATTTGTCATAACCAATTTTTTTTTCCCAGTCTCTAGCTTCTGGTTTTACTATTTTGGTTAAGTCGTTTGATGAGCATAAGTTGTTAATTTTTAGAAGATCCCATTTATCTAGCTTAACTTCTGGTGTTTGTGTATTGTTGTTGTTGTTAGGTGCTGTCAAGTTGGTTCCAACTCATAGCGACCCTGCCTGGTCTTGAGGCATGTTCACAATCCTTGTTATGCCTGAGCCCACTGTTGCAGCCACTGTGTCATTTCATCTCATTGATGGTCTTCTCTTCCGATGACCCTGTACTTTACCAAGTATGATGTTCTTCTCCAGGGACTGATTCCTCCAGATGACATGTCCAAAATATGTAAAATGCAGTCTCCATCCTTACTTCTAAGGAGCATTCTGGTTGTACTTCTTCCAAGACAGATCTGTTTGTTCTTTTCACAGTCCATGGTATATTAAATATTCTTTGCCAACACCACAATTTACACTGTCCAGCTTTCACATGCATATGATGCGACTGAAAATACCATGGCTTGGATCAGGCCCACCTTAATCTTCAAGGTGACACCTTTGCTTTTCAACACTTTAAAGACGTTCTTTGCAGCAGATTTGCCCAATGCAATGAGTCTTTTGATTTCTTGACTGCTGCTTGCACGGACCCAAGTAAAACGAAATCCTCGACAGCTTCAATCTTTTCTCCATTTATCATGATGCTGCTTATTGGTCCAGTTGTGTGAGGATTTTTGTTTTCTTTATGCTGAGGTGTAATCCATACTGAGGGCTGTGTTCTTTGATCTTCATCAGTAAGTGCTTCAAGTCCTCTTCACTTTCAGCAAGGAAGGTTGTGTCATTTGCATAATGCAGGTTGTTAATGAGTCTTCCTCCAATCCTGATGTCCCATTGTTCTTCATATAGTCCAGCTTCTTGGATTATTTGCTGAGCATACAGGTTGAATAGGTATGGTGAAAAGATACAACCCTGACTTACACCTTTTCTGACTTTAAACCACACAGTATCCCCTTGTTCTGCCCAAAGAACTGCCTCTTGATCTATGTACAGGTTCTTCCTGAGCACACTTAAGTGTTCTGGAATTCCTATTCTTCTCAATGTTATCCATAATTTGGTATGATCCACATAGTTGAATGCCTTTGCATGTGTATTGTTAGCTATGGTACGTATGCTATTTATTCCATATATTAGGGTCTTTAGTGTTGACCCTATTTTTTCTTCCATGATGTCTCTACAGCCCTTTTTTGGGTTTCTTTGAGCTTCTTGGATGGTCAGCTTTTCATCTTTCATGATATTAGGGAAGTTTTCTGTCAGCAATTCTTCAGTGATCTCTGTGCTTTTCCATTTTCTTCCCCTGTTCTGGAACTTTAATCATGTACAAATTTTTGCTCTTGATTGTGTCCCACATAGTTTCTAGGTTTTCTTTATTCTTTTCTCTGATTTTTCCTCAAACAAATTGGCATCCATGGATTTTTCTTCAAGTTCACTGATTCTTTCTTCCATTGTTTCAGATTTGTTCCTAAAACCTATTGCATTGTCCATTTCTGAAATTTTATTGTTTATCTTTTGGATTTCTAATTGCTGTTTTTGTTTTGTTTCTAAATGCTTATTTATCTTGACATTTTGTACTTGTATTAGTTTCCTGAATTCTTCTATTGCCTTGTGTTTTTCTTGATTTTGACTATATTTTGGCTGTTTTTGTCAGTGTTTTCCATCATTTATTCTGTGTTTTACTTGATCTCTTTCCTAATCTTTTGGAGAGCCCTCAAGATTAGAATTTTGAGTTCCCTATCAGGTAGTTCCAGTGCCCTTTCTTTTGCCAGAGGGTTAAGTGGTACTTTGTTCTTGGCGCTAACTGGAACCATCTTGTCTTTTTTTTTTTTTTGTTTTATGTTTTGATGTTGTCTGTTGTCTCTAAGACATTCAGGTATTGTTTTCTTTATTTATTGTTTGTAGGTTTGTTTGTTTAATCTTGCTTTTTTGTGTGTAGTTATGCCTGAGTGGGTGAGCCAGTCATATTTTGCTGCTTGTTCCTCTGTGGGTGTGATAGTTCTCACCACCTTGTCTGGGTGTGCCGGGCTGGTTGCTTAGCTTTGGTGCAGCAGAGCAGGTCCATCAGGGGGAAGGGATCTAGATAGGTCATCTGTCTGCAGTGTGAACCAGGACAGGAGCTTGAGCAGGGCTGTGGTGGTCAGCGAGGGGAGATCCCTTAGTAAAGGGGGAGGGACCTGGGGTCTGGGACAGGTCTCCTTGGGGCTGTGGTTGACAGCAGAAGGGGTCCAGAGGTGGTGGGAAGGGCCTGGCATCCAGACCTCTTCCTCTCCGGGCCACAGCTGGTGTGGCAGAGGTAGGAGGGGGTGCTTAGGAGGGGCAGAGGAGGCTAGATGGAGTAAGACAATAGAGCGGATTAGAACTGTGATTTCTGGCAGCCAGTGTTGCCGATATGGGGCAGTTGTACCCACTGTACACCAGAGGGGTGAGGTTTGTAGGACAGTACTCCTGAGGTTATCAGATTACAGGGTCTGGACTCCTCCTTGAGTTGTAACCAGCATACACGATCTTACTTAGCTCTGGGTGTGTCTGGGCTGTAGCTCTATCTCTTGATGGGAATTCTGTAGAGGTGACTTTCTGCATGTGGGGTTGTTGGTTTTACTCCAAGATGCCCTGCCTGAGTCATGCCTTTTGGCCAGGAACCTCCACTCCGTATCTCTATTCCTTCCATGTTTTCTATCAGTTTCTTCTCCTCAATGACTTCCGATCTAACAGTTTATCCCTTCATTTAAGTTTAGGGTTCCAGGATTGACAACTGTATCTGTTTTACTTGGTTTTTTGGGTCTTTGTTGCAGAGGGATGGCTTAGTGCATCCACCTAACCTGCCCTCTTGGCTCCACCTCCTGGTCACTTTGTTATAGTATATATGAATACACTAGACAAACTTTGATAGGCAATACAATTTTTGTTAACAAAACACAGCTATAAAATAGGTAAATTATTTCTAAATATTTAACTTAAAGCAAGCATAAAAGGTAATATGACTATCTAATATCTTCTCATATTTATAGACAAGGTCTCTCCAGCTATTGATCTTTTTAAAATACCATATTTTTCACAAATAACACATACCTTCTACGTTTAATTGCTAACTGTGCCCTCCCACTGTGAGGTATTTTCATAAGTGCTAGTATGCCAGTTTTTTTTTTTTTTTACATGATGCTGTAAAAATATTTGTATAGTGTGCTTATGAAATCTGTGTCATTTGTTTAAAATATGGCAGTTAGAATATCTTGTTCATGACCATGGCATATGTACTTTATAATCATTTCATCGAGTTCCAAAAACAGTCTCATTAAAATTTTTATTAGACTCATATTAAACCTAAAATTAGTTTGCTAAGACTATACCTTCAAAATATTCAACCTTATTTTCTAGGAACTTGGCATGCTTCTTCAATTACTCAAGTCTTCTCCTGTCTTTTAAAATAGAGATTTATAGTTTTCTCCATATGAACGTCATATGAAAGCTAATCTTAGATGTTTTAGATTATGGATGGCATTGTGAAATAGGTTTTAATGGTTAACACTGATAGAACCCGAAAAACCAAACCCATTGCTGTCAAGTCGAGTCTGACTCGTAGCGACCCTATAGGACAGAGTAGAACGGCCCCACAGAGTTTCCAAGGAACACCTGGTGGATTTGAATTGCCGATGTTTTGGTTGGCTGCCATAGCACTCAACCACTACGCCACCAGGGTTTTCAGTGCTGATATAGAAGACATTATATTTGTATATTTTATAACCAGCTAACTTACTAACTTATTAACTCTAGAAGTTTTCACTGGATTTGGTGGGTGATGGTAGAGTTCTTGTACATTTATATTTACAGTTTTTAATAGTTAAAATATCATTAGTTTCTCTTTTATATCATGATGGAAGTCTTTATTTGGTTCTTTTTTTTTTTTTTTTAATACTACCTCTAATGTTCCCTAGTGGCACAGTGGTTAAAATCTACGGCTGCTAACCAAAAGATTTGCAATTCGAATCCACCAGCTGCTCATTGGAAACCCTATGAGGCAGTTCTGCTCTGTCCTACAGGGTTGCTATGAGTTGAAATCAACACGACAGCAGCAAGTTTGGTTTTGGTTTTTAATGTTTTATTATATGCCTGGTATTTTCATTGACAGAAGTGAGTTTGGTTTTTGGTTTTAAATATATAAGCATAGAAAAACATTTAAAAAATATATTTTGTTCCTAATTTTTAAACAGTTGTGAGTTTAATCACAAATACTGGATCTTATCAAACAACTTATAGTATCTATTATGACTGTCATGAAGTTTTTTATTTTCCCTGGAGTCTAAAGGAATGAGTATCTTCATGGCCAGTCTATTAAATAGTAAATTCCTCAAAGATAGGGACAATGTCTGTTTTACTCAAACTATACCCCTACTGCAGCCCTGGTGGTGCAGTGTTAAGAGCTACAGTGAGCTCTGGCTGCTAGCCAAAAGGCAGACAGTTTGAATCCACCCCTGGGAACCCTATGAGGGCAGTTCTACTCTGTCCTATAGAGTTGCTATGAGTTGGAATTGACTGGACAGCAATGGTTGGGTTATATTCCTACTGCCTACTGAGTTCCTGGAGTATAATAAATGCTTGATAAATACTAGTTGTATGAGAAACTCAAGTATTTACTACATGTCTTCCTTTGCTTGTACACTATTAAAAAGAAGTTCTCTTTAGCATAGGGTACTGTTCGATGTATGACTTAGGAAGGTTTGAATACTTATGTTTGAATGTGTGTAGAGATTACTATACATAAGAATTCAGGGAACAATCTATGTCTTATCTTTCCCACCAATTTGATAAAGCAGCATTAGGTTAAACACAGAATATTTGAGATCATGTTTTTGGTAAAGTAGACACTAAAATACTACCATGTTAAGATATAGTTTTGGTTCCACTATTGAGTCAGATTATAAATCTATCGTCTAGCACTATCTATCATTTAGACAGACAAACCAAAAAGAAAAGACTGGCTGTTAAACTTTTTTTTTATATTAGACTTATAGAAAAATTGCAAAGAAAATTCTTATACGCCCTTCACTAAGCTTCCCCTAATGGTAATATATGTAACCATGGAACATTTGTCCAAAGTAAGAAATTAACATTTGCACAATACTGTTGACTAAACTACCACCTTTACTCAGATTTAACCAATTTTTCCATTAAAGTTCTTTATCTATTCCAGGATTTAATCCAAATCCAGGATACTGCATTGCATTAATTTCTCATTTCTCCTTAGAATCTGTGACAGTTTCTTAGTTTTTTCTTGTTTATTATGGTCTTGACAGTTTTGATTAGTATTGTTGAGATATTCTCTATAATGCCCCTAGATTTGGGTTTGTCTGATGATTTTTTCATGATTAGATTGGAATTATGGGTTTTGGGGAAGAATAATACAGAGATGAAGTGCCTTTCATATTGCATCATATCAAAGGCAAACATTCCTTATCACAAGTGATGTTAATCTTGATCACTTAATTCAAGTGGTGTCTGCCAGTCTTCTCCACTGTAAAGTTACTAATTTTCCATTTCTGTTGTTTGAAAGAGTCTCATGAAGTCCAGGCAACATGCCTTCCTTGGGATGGTAATTAAACTCCACCTTCTAGAGTGATGCATAACTTTGTATATTATATGGGATTTTTCTGTAAGGAATATTTGTCCTTTTTTCCTGTTCCCCTATTTATTTATTCAATTATGTATTATGTCTGTATTGACCCATGGATATTTATTTTATTCTTTGTATTCTAATAATACAATATTATTGTTATTATTTTGCTGTCCAAATTGTTACAGCTTTGGCCATTGTTACCTTGATCAGTTGGCTCTTGTGCTTTTTCGACATGGCCCCATTTTTCTTTTCCTTTTTTTGAGTACTTCCTCAATTTTTGTTACTGTAAGATTCTCCAGGCATATCTTATATTTTCCTTACCTCAGACCTAGACTCAGCCATTTCTCCAAAGAGCCCTAGGTTCTTCTTTTGTTGAGTCCTATTTGGAAGTCAAGATTTTGGTGCTGAGTAAGCTGGTTGCTACTAGGATATCACTACCTCTAGGCCCTATCAGCAAACAGAACTAAGGTATAAAAAAAAAATATATATATATATATACATATATATATATATATATCCTCTATACAGCTGTCAGTTTGTTGTACTGTGGGGGCTTGTGCATTGCCGTGATACTGGGAGCCACGCCACTGGAATTCAAATACTGGTAAGGTCACCCGTAGGGGACAGGTTTCAGCTGAGCTTGCAGACTAAGACAGACTAGGAAGAAGGACCCAGCAGTCTACTCCTGAAAAGAATTAGCCAGTGAAAACTTTATGAATAGCAGTGGAACATTGTCTGATCTAATGCTGAAAGATGAGCCCCCAGGTTGGAAGGCATTCAAAAGACAACTGGGGAAGAGCTGCCTCCTCAAAGTAGAGTTGACCTTAATGATGTGGATGGGCACAAGATTTTAGGACCTTCATTTGCTGATGTGGCATGACTCAAAATGAGAAGAAATAGCTGCAAATATCCATTAATAATCAGAACATGGAATGTATGAAGTATGAATCTAGGAAAATTAGAAAGAATCAAAAATGAAATGGAACACATAAAGTTTGATATCATAGGCATTAGTGAGCTGAAATGGACTGGTATTTGTCATTCTGAATTGGGCAATCATGTGGTCTACTGTGCCGGGGATGACAACTTAAAAAGGAATGGCTTTGCTTTCACCACCAAAAAGAGTAATTCAAGATCTATCCTGAAGTACAAAACTGTCAGTGATACGATGATATCCATACACCTACAAGGAAGACTGGTTAATACGACTATTATTCAAATTTATGCACCAACCACTAAGGCCAAATATGAAGAAACTGAAGATTTTACTGACTTCTGCAACCTGAAATTGATCGAACATGCAATCAGGATGCACTGATAATAGAGATGATTGGAATATGAAAGTTGGAAACAAAGAAGAAGGATCGGTAGTTGGAAAATATGGCCTTGGTGATAGAAATGATGCTGGAGATCACATGATAGAATTTTGCAAGACCAATGACTTCTTTATTGCAAATACCTTTTTTCACCAACATAAATGGCAACTATACACATGGACATTGCCAGATGGAAACACAGGAATCAAATGGAATACATCTGTCAAAAGAGACAATGGAAAAGTTCAATATCATCAGTCAGAACAAGGCCAGGGGCCGACTGTGGATCAGACCATCAATTACCATATGCAAGTTCAAATTGAAACTGAAGAAAATTAGAACCAGTCCATGAGAGCCAAATTATGACCTTGAGTATATCCCACCTGAATTTAGAGACCATCTCAAGAATAAGGAAAATCTGGTGGCATAGTGGTTAAGTGCTACAGCTGCTAACCAAAAGGTTGGCAGTTCAAATCCACCAGGCGATCCTTAGAAACCCTATGGGGCAGTTGTACTCTGTCCTATAGGGTCACTATGAGTTGAAATCAACTGACGGCAATAAGTATTTTTTTTTTTTTCTCAAGAATAGATTTGACGTGTTGAACACTAATGACCAAAGACCAGATGAATTGTGGAATGACATTAAGGACATCATACATGAAGAAAGCAAGAGGTCTTTAAAAAGATGGGAAAGAAAGAAAGACCTAAATGGATATCAGAAGAAACTCTGAAACTTGTTCTTGAACGTCGAGTAGATAAAGCAAAAGGAAAAAAAGATGAAGTAAAAGCTGCAAAGAAGATTTCAAAGGGTGGCTCGAGAAGACAAAGTAAAGTATTATGAAGACATATGCAGAGATCTGGAGATAGAAAACCAAAAGGGAATGACATGTGCAGCATTTCTCAAGCTGAAAGGACTGAAGAAAAAAATTCAAGCCTTGGGTTGCAATAGTGAAGGATTCTATGGACAAAATACTTCAGTATACAGGAAGCATTCAGAGAAGATGGAAGGAATACACAGTCACTATACCAAAAAGAATTGTTCAACGTTCAACCATTTCAGGAGGTAACATATGATCAGGAACCAATGGTACTGAAGGAAAAAATCCAAGCTGCACTGAAGGCATTGGTGAAAAACAAGGCTCCAGGAATTGATGGAATATGTATTGAGATGCTTCAACAAATGAAGGCAGTGCTGGAAGTGCTCACTTGCCTATTCCAAGACATTTGGAAGACAGCTGCCTGGTCAACCAACTGGAAGAGATCCATATTTATGCCTATTCCCAAGAAAGGTGATCCTACAGAATGTGGAAATTATCAAACGATATCATTAATATCACGGGCAAACAAAATTTTGCTGAAGATCATTCAAAAGCAGCTGCAGCAGTATATCAACAGGGAGCTGCCAGAAATTCAAGCCAGATTCAGAGGAGGATGTGGAACCAGGGATATCATTGCTGATGTCAGATGGATCCTGGCTGAAAGCAGAGAATACCAGAAAGATGTTTATCTGTGTTTTGTTGACTATGCTAAGGCATTTGACTGTGTGGATCGTAACTAATTATGTATACAATTGTGGAGAATGGGAATTCCAGAACACTTAATAGTGTTTATGAGGAATCTGTACATGGCTCAAGAGGCAGTTGTTCAAACAGAACAAAACAGAACATGGTTTAAATGGTTTAAAGCCAGGAAAGATGTGCTGTCAGGGCTTTTGATTAACCGATCTCATCACTGGCTCATTGAAAGGGGCCCAGAATCCTCACAACTGGGCCAATAAGTAACATCATGATAAACGGAGAAAAGATTGAAATTGTCAAGTACTCCATTTTACTTGGATCCTCAATCAACAAGCAGCAGCCAAGAAATCAAAAGATGCATTGTGTTGGGCAAATTAGCTGCAAAAGGTCTTTTTAAAGTGATGAAAAGCAAGGATGTCACCTGGAGGACTAAAGTGCGCCTGACTCAAACCATGGTGTTTTCAATTGCCTCATATGCATGTGAACGCTAGACAATGAATAAGGAAGATAGAAGAATAATTGAAGCCTTTGAATTGTGGTATTGGAGATGAATATTGAATATACAATAGACTGCGAAAAGAACGAACAAATCTGTCTTGGAAGAAGTACAACTAGAATGCTCCTTAGAAGCAAGGATGGTGAGTCTACGTCTCACATATCTTGGACATGTTATCAGGAGGGATCAGTCCCTGGAGAAGGACACCATGCTGGGTAAAGTAGAAGGTCAGCAAAAAAGAGGAAGACCCTCAACGAGATGGATTGACATTGTGGCTGAAACAATGATTTCAAGCATAGAGACAATTGTGAGGATGGTGCAGGACTGGGTAGTATTTCGTTCTGTTGTGCATAGGGTTGCTATGAGTCCAAGCTGACTCGAAGACACCTAATAACAACAAATACAGACACATTCACACATACATACATGTATATCTTATATACATATGTGTATATACATAAATACATATGTATATATACATACATATGTATTTATGTATATACACATATGCATATACATATATATGTTCATGTATGTAAGCAATTTATGTATATATCTATATTTTGTATCTATCTATACATACACTGTTTTAGATTGAATTGTGCCCCCCAGAAATAACGTGTGTCAACTTTGCTAGTCCATGATTCCCCAGTATTGTGTGATTGTCCACCATTTTGTTAACTGATGTGATTTTCCTATGTGTTGTAAATCTTACCTCTGTGATGTTAATGAGGTAGGATTAGCAGCAGTTATGTTGAGACTGGACTCAATCTACAAGATTAGGTTTTGTCTAAAGCCAATCTCTTTGAGATATAAAAGAGAGAAGCAAGCAGAAAGACAGGGGGACCTCATACCACCAAGAAACAAGAGCCAGAAGTATAGTATGTCCTTTGGACCCAGGGCCCCTGTGCTGAAAAACTCCTAGTCCAGGGAAAGATTGATGACAAAGACCTTCCTCCAGAGCTGACACAGAGAGAAAGCATTCCCCTGGAGCTGATGTCCTGAATTTGGACTTTTGCCAACCAGACTGTGAGGGAATAAACTTGTTTGTTGAAGCTATTCACTTGTGGTATTTCTGTTACAGCAACACTAGATAACTAAGATAGCTTGATGTATATCAAAAAAAATATGTTATAACAATGTCTTAGTTATCTAGGGCTGCTATAACAGAAATACCACAAGTGGGTGGCTTTAACAAGCAGAAATTTATTTTCACACAGTTTAGGAGGCTGGAAGTCTGAATTCAGGGCACAATTTTTTTTTTTTTTTTCTCTCTAAGGGAGGCTTTCTCTCTCTGATGGCTCGAAGTAAGGTCCTTGACTCTGAGCTTCTGCTCCTGGGCGATCTTCATTTGGCTTGGCATCTCTCTTCCTCCATCTCTGCTTCTCTCACTTGCTTGTTTAATCTCTTTTTTTCTCAAAAGAGAATTGACTCAAGATACACCCTAATCCTGCTTAATTAACATAATAAACATAAGCCATTCACAAATGGGATTATAACCACAGGCAGAGGTTAGGATTTACAACACAATTTGGGGGACACAAGTCAATCCATAGCACTATCACAGTTCAATATTAATGCTCTGAAGGTGCTATTGTTTCTGTGGAACAAGGAAAATAACTGATCAATACTTAAAGAGTTTCATTTTATTAGCTTAGATCAAATTTGGATATGTTTAAATCCACAGTCAAAGCAACTAAGCCAAGATATTTGACAAAGCTTAAACAGATTAAGAGCAACAACGACTACATTGAGAATTTATGCTCCCTATAATTAAGTATAATCTCTTGAAAACATACAGTAGAATGGCATGTACTTGGATTTAGAGTTTTAGCAGTGAGTAGAAGTGGGGCTAGCCAGAAAATGTTCATCAGAATCATATTTGTCTGGCTGAGGTCAACAAACGTGTCAAATATATCAAGTCTTAGTGTAACATCAGCTGATAATTCCAAAGCCACAAAAATGTTATATTTGAGAGGATGGAATGGGAAAGGAATGATTGATATCAACTTGCCAAATTTTTCATTCTACAAAAACGCATTAGACCAAAGGATTCAACTCACTGAGGAATATATAACTCTTGTATTACTCAAACGAATGCAGTCTTTTTTCTAGATTCTCTGAAAAAAACATAGGTAAGTCTGACCTTACTTCAAAGGTAAGGTTTTGGTTTAGACATAGGTAACCAGGAGGAAAATGGAGAGAAAAGGAAAGAAAATTGTCCAGCACCAACTATATGCCAGGTACTAGGCTACATCCTTTAAAAAAAAAAAAAAGATGTTTATATATTATTAATTCATTTAACACCTTCCACCACCAACTCTTAGTGATAGATATTTAGATCCTCATCTGACATATGAGAAAACTGAGCCTGAATTTGAAGAGGAAAACATACAACTCATAAATACTGCAATTGGTGCCCTAATAGGGCATCAGTCTATTTCCATATATACTAGCATCCTGTTGGGAAAACATGTATCTTTGAAAGTATTAACTGCAAAAAAAATGTAAATAAGAAGAAAATCTGCCACCAAAACATATCAAATAATTTATGCCAAAGTCAAAAAGGCTGTACTCTCTGGTTTGGATTCTACCAGTAATTGTCAAAAGCAGCCACTGGTTTATGATTTTTATAACAAATGACACAATTAAATTTTTCTTAATGTGGCAAAACTGTGTTCAATCCAACTTCTCTAATTCTGTACTGAGCTCATCACAAAGGCCAATATGATTTAAGTTCTGAAAAATAACCAGCAAATTGGCTTGCTATTTATGACACAACAAAGTTAATTTGATGAGGTGAAGATGTTGATGTTATGCTCTGTGTCTATCACTGACACACCTGACTAAAAATTTAAAAAGCAAGTAACAAGTTTGTATCACATAAATATACTGTTTTTATTAATGGCAATGTCTAAAATAAAATAATTATATCTGAGAAAATACACTCCAGATCGAGGAAATAGCAAGTGCAAATGACCCGAGAGTGGAGTGTGATTGGTATGTCAAAGGTTCAGCCAACACAGACAATGTGACTGGAACACAGTGAGCAAGAAGGAATGTGGTAGGAGGTAAGTTGGCAAGAGTACTGGGGCCATGTAGAATCATGTAGTGAGTGATAAGAATTTATGATTTCAAGTATTATGGGAATCAGAAGAGGTTTTAGAGCAGGGTAGTAACTTGATCTTTTTTTTTTTTTTTAAATAACACTCTGATCATTATATTGAAAAGAATCAGGAAGGGAGAAAGTATGGAAGCATGAAAATCAGTAGAAGCCTGTTGTAATACTCCATGAAAGAGACGACATTGAAATGTCAATAATTATATGAACCTCTACCTATTATTCCTCCCCTACCCCATAACGAAAAGTTAATCTGTGGAGACGACTGTTTTAAAAAGTCCAAATCCCTTCTCAGTCAGTACTTAAAAATGGAAAATGCCTGTCTTTAAAAAATTTTTTTCTATAGGTTTGACTTAGAAAGTTTATCTAATAATAAATTCAGCTAATAATGGGATTTTACAACAAAAGTACTTGCTAACCAAGAGCTATAAGGGCTTATATGTTTATATGTTCATGTTAAAAATCTTGTCAAAAATAATATGAAGAAGAGAAAATGCAACATTTTGATCCCTTAGAAACATGGTCTTTGCCTATAGAAAGCTGGGATATCCTTCATTCTCCTCCTGATGACAAATGCTTCTCAGCTGGGTTATAAACATCTCAGATTAAATTGATGTAACTCCTGTTGTTCCAGGCTCATTCATTGAGTCATCAGGTTTTACAGGAAAGCTTATGAACTATGGGCACTTATACATGTCCTAGTGAATTCAAGGGGCTATGGAATCCTGGTGGTGCAAATGGTTAAGCTATGTGCTGCTAACATCAAGGTTATCAGTTTGAACCTACTCAGTGACTCCATGGGAGAAAGATCTGGCAATCCACTTCCAAAGAAAATTACAGCCAAGAAAACTCTGTGGGGCAGTTCTACCCTGTCACATAGGATCACTATGAGCCAAAATGGACTGGAAGACACCTAACAACAATGGCTGTAAATGCAGAAATTTCTACGCAAGCATCGGACTTATTAATGATTTCAAGGGCACGTGAGGGCTTATCTGCTTTAGGGACACCAGAGGGCTCACACTTAGAAAGAGTTGGCTCTAAGTGCTTAAACCACCAGGGAGTCATCCAGGAGAACTCTGTGTTGAACATTCGTTTATTTCAAAATTAGGTAGGGAAAGAAAGAAGTTGTTGAGCTACTATCGAGCCCAGGTTTGCCTGTTCTGGTAGAAATTCCGTGACAATAATTCAAAACATGAACAGTGAGATAGAATGTGAGTAAAAATAGAACATTCAAATGGTTAATAAATAACAACATATAAATGTAACTTGTGGTTCTGTGCAGAAAACAAAGAGGCAGAATTTCAGTGTCCCATCCATACTACATGGGAACTGAAGGGAGCCTGAAGAGTTAACTCAGACCCTACAACTCCCTAGCCAGTTATCTTTCTGAACTTGTTTTAGTGCTACCCTCCCCCTTGAGCTCCAAATTGGTATAGACAGCCTATGAGGCCATCTCCTCTCAAGGCCCCACATTTAGAGCAGGGCAAAACATCCCACCATTTCCCCTCTCAGACACCTGTGCCCTATCTCTCAACGTAGCTAATGACCTTCACTGACACAGGCCAAGGCTTGACTGAGTAATAAGTAATCCAATAAGTAGTGTTTCATTCCTGGCTCACTCTTTCTCTCTCTCTTTTTCCTTTCAGCTTTTCCCTCTCTTAATTCCCCTAAACCAGAGAGATGGAAATTTATTTTTATGAAGCCCATAACAGAAGCAATGGTGAATTTGCCCCTTCATCCCCCAACAAGAACCCATTCTGATTGTGGCCTACTTGATCTAATATCTGTGTAATAGATTCTAAGAACTGTCTCTAGAATGGGACATGCTTGAATGGAATAAGAAAGAGGAAGACTATATGACAAGAAAAAAAATTAATTTGTCTTTTTATATTTCTAGTGGGCTTGTTATTTCGGTATCAAACTACAGCTAGTAGAACTACAGAGCTCAGAAGGCCATTCTAGATTTATGCTGGATGGATCAACTCTGCAAAATAAATATTTATTAATTACAGTAATCTTTCATACTGTTTTACTTCTATAATATGCCATGGGTGGCTAAGAGATCCACTGATTTTTTAACTAAGAAATGGTAATTGGGATATTTATAAGGGTTATTTTGGTGGAAGGCCATGCGGCTTTGGGGTGTGAAATGTAACATAACCTCACTTTGAGAGACTAAATTTTTGATTAAGTATTCCCAAAATATGAATAAAGATTGTATCTTGAATCTTAGCTCCAAACTCTTGAATGAGGGGTTGAGATTGAAGCTCAGGGAGAAATATATGAGGGAGAGAAGTATTGGGTTTAAGGGGACTCAGTAAATTCCTCTGCTTTTACTCACTCAAGTTCTCTACAAATTGGTAAATGAGGAGAAAAAAAATTTATACTGATAAAGGTGATATGAGAGAATGTGACTTAGGATCTTGACGGAATTAGGCTTTTACCACCAAACCTCAGCATAATTTGTTCACTAAGCAGGCAGCGCTAGGCTAACATAGACCTCCACACCTGGACAGCTTGGAGGCTGCACAGCTTGGAGTAATAGAGCTCTCCATTGGCAGCCTAGCTTCCAAGACCAAGTGCAGAAGGGCTACCTCAGTTTCTCCTTCTAAAGGCATCAGCTTCAAGTTAAGTCCCTTCTCAGTCTGTATGAGAATTCACTTCACGTGAAAGGAAATATTAGAAGCCTGGAAAAATTATCCTCACTCGCTTTAAGTATACTGTTGTGAGTGATTCTACCCTTGTGTTGAAAGTTCTGTCTTACCACCAAGGTTTAGCTCAACTATGGACCTTACATGGTGAAAATCACATAATATCAGAACAGAAAAAAGGTCAGCTGGTGGTAGGTGAAAAGACAGAGAACAAAGGCAGATAAGGCAACTAGAGTTGAAGTGTTAAGCTTGGATTCTGATGTATTTGTTTAAGGTTTTGTATTTCTAATGATTAGCCTGGTATGTAGCCATTATAAAACCATGATTCTAAAGAAGAAAATCAATGTTGAACAAAAAATGAAGAAGAAATTAACTTCTAATGACACCTTGATTATATTTCCTGAGATTTATTCCCCTGGAAAAGCTAGGCCAATATTCTTGAATTACTCACCTTTTTGGGGGCATTGCATGAATAAATCCTATGAAATGTAATCAAAATATGGGATTTGTTTTTCTTACTGAGAATGCCTTGGGTGTTCCATGTCCTGATAATCAGCTCTTGGGAATAGATTCATGTTTCTTAAAAACTGGTTCACAAGTACCTGGAATCCTTTTCTGCATTCTTCAAGTACTTAAAAATATTGATGAATCTACACATTTCAGTATTTTATTTAGAAAATGGATTGATTTAGATGTCATGTAGAGTAATATTAAATTCATACTAATAGACTTGGTCTTCACACAACTCAGTGGAAAAAGATTAAGACTTTTTGTTCCTGTATTTGATAACAGAAAGGGTTAAAAAAAAAAAAAAGAAGTTATGCCATTATGTTGAATACATTTTAGAAAATCTGGAGAACATAATATTAATATTGAAACCATATATAGAGCCAATTAAGCATAATAGCCCATACATTTCAGTTTCTTAATTGGAGACAGATTAATCCTCAAGCCATTATGGTACATTTGCCACTTAACATGACGTTTCCTAGTTTCAATTGTTTTATATAGAGTTATATAAGAATAAAGTATATTATTCTACACGAATTGTGAATAACAAGAATTATGGGAATGTATTGTAAACTCAATAACGTCATCTATTAGAAATTAAACTAAAATAATCTAGGGTCTTTTTAGGAGATTGTATTGAAGAGGAATAAAACAGGACTGACAGATTGGTAATTCTATAGCTTATCTATATGGCCTCTGATTCATGGTGGATAGATGTGTCGACATGGCAAAAAAAAAAAAAATGAACAGGATTTGATGGCCATTCTTAAGATGCAGCTTGATAATTAGCCAACCACCCTGAGGAATAATTTAAGGTATGGTGTTAATGACTAATGATGGTTAAATTATTGACCTCTGTAATGAGTTGGAATGGACTTGATGGCACTTGGTTTTGGTGTTTAGGGAAAAATAAATTCATATTTGCTAGGAATATATAAGTTCTTAACCCAAAGTAAAAGCAGAGTAGATACTGTTTATTTATTTTTTATTTTTTGTTGTGCTCTAGGTGAACATTCAGAGCTCAAGTTAATTTCTCAAAAATATAGAATGCTTCACATATTTGAGTGTCATCCTTGCAAAGAGGCCACACTAATCTTCTCTGTATCATTCCAATTTTAGTATATGTGCTGCCGAAGTAAGCACTAGATTTTATTTTTGATTAATAGGGAACGCTCTGTGGGTGTCACTCGAGTCATATTACTCTCCTCTACATACTCATGCATCACCGTACACCTGATTCTGCTAAGCACTTAGTTCTTCTCAAAGGTTAATTTACTCTAGAAAGTGTGGCTAGCCCTCATTTAACTTTTGAACAAAACAATGAACAGATTCTATACCATAAATTGAAACAGTAAGACTAGATTTTAAGGTAGTATCTTTCCTATACCAAGTGTCTTTGTGTGTTTTTTAAATCCTTTTCAAAAAATGAAAACTATTGTTGTTCAGGAAAAAAACAAACTGGTCTAATAAATTCTTTGCTATTCTTTGGATGAAAGTAATCAACTTGCCTTTTTACTTTCCAGTAAGTTGCTTGGGATAAATCATTGTAAAGACACATCCTTGAGGTATCTCATCCTTGGGCTTTATCTCCTAAACCAGAGCAATACAGGTTTAAATCTGGAATGTATGGGATTTATTTACCAAGTTGCTTTCTGTCTAGAAGAATACATATGCACAAGAAGTTTTCCAAATTCTTCATTTGGCTGTGTGGACATGGACATCAAAGAATTTGTGAAAAAACGTGTTTTATATTTTTTGGGCATTTGGGTGATCCAACTGCAATTTCTGCCTCCCAGTTGAGCATTTGGATTGATTCAGCTGACCTAGCTGCTACCCCTTCCTCCTTCACTTCACCTTGTGCCTCCCTAATTGGAAAAGAACAGCACCCTCAGAGAATGAAACATGGTTCCTTACCTCAAAGTTTGGAGGTAATTAAACTCCCTGCTATAATTACTGTGATTTGTTGATCTACCTGATTCAATGAAGATGACAAGCAAAATCTCAGCTTTACCTACCTATGTTTTGGAGACACACCCTTAGGCAAATGAGCTAATTAGGGTTGCATGAAACCCTGGTGGCGGAGTGGTTAAGAGCTACAGCTGCTAACCTAAAGGTCAGCAGTTCGAATTCACCAGGTGCTCCTTGGAGACCCTATGGGGCAGTTCTACTCTGTCCTACAGGGTCACTATGAGTCAGAATTGACTCGATGGCAGCAAGCTTGGGTTTTGATGAGCCAATGATGAGATCAGTTAATCAAAAGCCCTGCCAGTGCTGGTTGAGGTATAAACTGCCTGACATAATCCCAAAGACCCTTCAAACCATCAGTTCTTGATTTCCCTCAGCTCTACATCAGAACGCTCTTGTGTTTAGTTTTATCTGCACTGTGTCCAAGTCTCCACAAAATTTTCCTTTAAAGCAGTCTCATCTGAATATGTCTGTGATTGGCCAGGCTACAAACCTCACACACATAGCAGAGCTTCTCCCTCCTGCCTTCACCAGTGCCCTGATACCAGTCAGCAAACTAACCTGCATCCCATATGATTCCTCCTGCCTTTTAATCACCAGGAGCTAAGGTTCAGTCAGTCCTGATTCCTGTTTCCTGACAGGAAAGTTCTGTAGAGAGGGCTTTAGAAATTAGTCCTTGACTCAATTTTTTCCACATTTCTGGAATTTTTTTTTTTTTTCAACACCCCAGATCATATCTCACCAATGTCATTGTCCTTCTTCCCTTCCCTCGTCTCCCAGAATGAGCTCCTGGATTGATTTTGTTCAGACTTTGTCAGACTTTTGGTCTTTGCTTCAAACTTCACTGTTTAACCCATTTGCCTAAATACCCAGGAATTCTCTAAGGGGTTTCTTCCATAAATGCAACTTTCCTAGGGAGTGTGCTATGCAGCTGTGTGGTCTATGGTCTATACAAATACCTTACCGGAAACTTAAACAGAGTAAGAGCTACCCTGCTCCAACCCTGTACAAGGTCAAGCAGGTTACCTGGCTAACTTCTGCTAGGTGAATCTCTTCTTTAACAGAGGTTTCTCTGTGCCAAGGTGCAGGCAGCTATTGAGGAACTGGGGAGACCACTTCTAAATTCTACCTACTACCTAGTGGCCTTTTTTTTTTTTTTTTTGCCAAACCATTTTCTGTGAGTTGGGTCTTCTTTACTTCTCTGCAGCCTTGTTTTTGAGGGACTCTTAGAATGGCTTGGAATTAACTTGCCTTACATCTAACATTCTTTCTATCTCTATATTCATTTATAAAATCTTACTCCCATTCATTATTCCAAGAAGCAGGCAAATTCTCATAACTGTTCTGGTATGAATCTATGCCATTGTTCAGGCAGAGCCTCCACCATGGCATCATTGTTTGAATCCTGAGCTTTGGCTATTAGCCTACTTACTTGGACTCTGATTGGCTTCTCTTCTACCAGGTCACCAATTCCTGAGTAGAATCTAACTCCCCGCTTTTTGCAAACTGATATTAATCAGGTAGAATTAAACTCAGGGTAAACACTTCATCCTTCATGGAGGAATAATAGACACGGTGCATCTATTTTCATTATACAAAATAGATGAAGTTAACTAATACTACTTCTTTCATCTTGTTTTATTTGGAATAAATTTTGCATTAGGCAGCCAAATGATGATTTTAAGACAACCCAGCAAACTGCTATGCTCACAGCCTGGAAATTCCTAGCAAACCTAATACCATCAAGGGATGTAGCTACACACACATAATTACACAGTTCTCTTTTCAAAACTTGTTTATTTTTTATATCATTTGGCAATAGCTATAAATTTATGACAAACCAAAAAGGTTATAGTTATGAATTACAGGTTAGCTCCTAAGGATCCCACAGAAAAACTGAAAACTCAGAACCCTATTTAAAACAGTAGGATGATTTCGACAATCATTTTTTCCAGTTTTAAGACCAAATACATTGTCTGTCTCAAAACTATATAATAATGGTGTTTTAAGGATTACTCAAATAGCCGCAAACATCTCTGAACAGATGCATAGTTTCAAATAATCATTATAAACTGTAAAGAGTAATGGAGTTGATTTCTTTTATTGGTAATGGATATTGTATATGGGCATGGTTTTAAAAAAGTCATGTAGACCACCCTACCTAAGTAGATCATCCATTCTCTTTTTATCTATACCTGTATTACCTGTCACTTTCCATCATCACATTTATCACACTTTGTAATTTATGTGTATTTGTATGTATGTTGATTTTGTGTCTTCACCACTATAATTCAACTTATGGGCTCCATAAGACCAGGCATCATGCCTATTTTCTTCACCAGTGTATGTTCAGCACCTATGCCTGTCCCTGTGCTAAGTGCTAAATAAATAGGCATTAAATACATTAAGTATAAGCATTCAATAAGTGTCTCATTGTGATGGTTTTACATGGGATTACACAGACTTGCTTTTTAGACATAATCTAAGACAGAGATAGCTAAATTAATATATAGCATATGTATAAAAAAATGTATATGTCATATAAAAAAAGTCATATATATGTAAATAAATAGAAATGATTTGGTAAATGATATCTTGGTATCTTTATTTTTTCTTATAAATAAATAATGAAAATAATTTTAAAATCTTAAAATTTGCCAGTAATGTTTACTTCACATACTGTTTCTACCAAAAATGATATCTGTTAAATTTGAGGATAGTAACCAAGAGGTTAGTGGTTCGAATCCACCAGGCACTCCTTGGAAATTCTATGGGACAGTTATGGTACTAGGAGAGAAAGCTTAAATACTGGGCAAAAAAAAAATTAGCATTCATTCCCTGAACTGAATTATTCAAGACAAGATAAAATGTAATTGTGAATGCGCTTAGTTCTACATTTACATTTAAAACAAATGAAAAAGAATCAGTAAAAAAATTGGGAAATCTGGCTAAATACCAGCATGGTGTGGTGTGTAGTGAAGGGATAAACTTGAAAGTTTCAGCTGATTCCAAGTTCTATTTGAATACTATTGTGATGATTGGAAAAAAAAAAAAAAAAAGAATGGAGTCTTAGGTTGTAAGTAAAAATAGTGTCCAGAGCAAATTATATAATAAACTAGCTGTCCAATCATGCCTTGGATGTTCTGTTCAATTTAGAGTATCACATTCTAAGAAAGATAGGGGTAAGCATGCATATCTCCAGAGGCAAACACAAGGGGGACTACTAGGAACTTGAAAGCATCATAGCGGGAAGGAATGTTTGCCAACCCTAAGGATGTAGACAAGAGCATTGCCTTGAACTATATGAAGGGCTTATCCTGTAGTTGTAGGACGAGAATAGATCATGGAGCACCAATAAGTGGATCCAGAACCAACTTGTGGAATTTACAAAGAGGAAGAATTTGATTCAGTTTAAGGAAGAGTTTTCTAGCGAAATAATCAAAGTATTGGAATGGGATGCTTTTTTTTAATAATGAGCTTCCTGGATTCTGAAATGTTCAAAAAGAGGGTAGAAGTCAGAGAAGAAATTCTTTTAATTACATAGGAGACTCTTTCAACTATAATATTGTAGAATTGAATAAAAAGCTAACATAATGAATCCTTTAAGTCGTAACCGGTTTCTATTAAAAATCATGGGCTTCCTCTCTGAACCTCTGCTTATCTCATCTTATTATTTAAGTAATTTTCTCCCACCCACTAGAGCATGCGAGTTTATCTTTCCTTTTACTGTACTGGGTTTACTGAAATCATGAACAATAATCTCAATGACTTGTAATTTAAACAAGAGAAAAATCATGGCTTTTAATAAAAAAGATAACATGTTGCCTTGGGGGATGCTCTAAACACCCTCCATTGTTCGTCAGGGCTTCCCACCCCTGGACCTTCTGCCTCACTTTACAGGAGGCATGCAAGCTGCAATCTGATCCCCTCAGCTGAGGCAAAAGAAAGAATATCTGATGATCAGTTGGTGAGTCATGATGAACCTATGCTCTCTGCAAGTGACTAATGGAGTGGTAGGGACTGTTATCATTACTATAGCATTGAAAGGCTTTCATTCATGATGGTCTCCAGCAGCAGAATCAGGCTAAACACTGGTAGAAATGCACCTTTAATAGTGGAACAACAAGATGGTGGTGGTGATGGGGCGGGGAGATAAGTGCTGGTGGAATCATCTGTCATTGGACTCAGACAGCAGGAAAAATGTGAGATTTGATACTGCTCATGCAATTTTGGTTAAGGAGCCCTAGTGGCGTAATGGTTTAGCTCTGGGCTGTTAACCGAAAGGTCTGCAGTTCAAAGAGATCAGCTGCTTGGCAGGAGAAAAGACCTGGCGTCTACTCCTGAGAAAATTACAGCTTAAGAAACCCTATGGGCACTTCTCTGTCATATAGGCGCTAAGAGTTGAATCAACTCAATGGCACAAAATATGTAACCTTGATTAGTTTCATAAGTGGAATAAGAGGAAACTCAGAGCTAAGATTTTGTTTATATCATCCGGCATCTCCCAAAATTAGTTCATATAAGAATCAGCTAAAGGACTTGGCTTATTAAAAATGGCAGATTTCTCAGCACCACCACTGCCAATTTTGATTTCTTAAGTCAAGGGTAGATCTTGTCTTTTTAATAAAAAACAACAACATCCCAGGTGATGCCGAGACTCATAGGTAACAGATCTAACACCGAAAACAACCACTGGTTTCAGCAAAAATGGGAACATTGCTCTTGATATTTTTCAGATGTATCTTTTGGAATGGGTATCTACTTACTAGGGCAAAGGACTATGTGTGTGGTGGGGGAGGCAGGCAGTGGAAGGTAGGTGTGTATTAAACATTTGAAATATGCATTATGGACTACTATAGCTAAAAGAAATTGTTGTTAGTTGCCTTTGAGTCGATTTTGACTCATTAGACACTGTGAAATAGTCAGGGAAAAGAATAAAAGAAAGGTAGAATAGTGTTGACTTCCAAACTTCAATAAAAAATAGCTCCACAGTAGCACAGAGTTACAGAGTTTGCTTAGGTGTTCAGTGTCAAACTTCTATGTAATAACTCACAGCAGGATTGACTGCACAATTTGCTTAGGGGTTAACAACATCTATAAGCTAGAATGACAGACCATTATCCTTGCTATTACACTGCCAGCCTTACCAGGAGAAGGGGACACATTGTTATTCAAGCCACATACTGCTCTAATGTTACCAGTGATGTTAGGAAGCAGAAGATACTAGGAGGAAAATGATCAAATGATGTTTGACCCAGTTTTTCTGCACTAATTGCTTCTGTATATTTTAATGAGGTGTTTACTGACCTCCTCCCCACTTCACTGGAATAGCTACATTTAATAATGCAAGATCACAAAGGTGGTTTTCCCCTTTTTTGTTTTTTCATTTATGGGTAGTCCCTGAGTTATGAAGAAGACCTGTTCCTAAGTCTGTCATTATGTCAAATTTGTCGTTAAGTCAGAACAGGTACATATGGTTCTTACTTAATGTCAGTCAAATGTTCGTCTTAGTATATAATATATATTTTAACTTTCTGTGCATATAAAACACTTCCAAACCATAAGCGTCACAAAGTAGTGCATGTATTATCACAAGCTATTATATTTAACTCAAATTTTTGATATAGTAGGCTTTATGGCAGTTTGTTCTTAAGCAAGAGCTATCCGTAAATTGAACGTTCATAACCCGGGGACTGCCTGTACGTGTAAATGAGAAGACCGTTGATAGAATCTCCATCAATAACCACTATTTTCTTCATGTTATTATGATTTGGCTTTCATATCTGAGAAGAAAACCATATGAGAATTTCAGTGAGAACTTCAGCTTGAATTGTCACTCGGTATAATCTGGATACCATAGACCAAACAAAACAGGCTGAATAAAAGCAGCCTGAAGTACATGACGTGTACTCTGCCTACATCTGTTCTCTGAAAGACATGGTTTGCAATGCTTGACATGCAGCTTCATATTTACAGGAATGGATTGGAGGCAGAAACCATCCCTGGACCCTAAGCCCAGAGAAGCCAGAAAAAAGCTTCTTTTTTTTTTTATTGTGCTTTAGATGAAGGTTTACAGAACTAGTTTCTGATTGAACAGTTAGTACACATATTGTTTTATGACATTGGTTAACAACCCCACGACATGTCAATACTTTCCATTCTTGACCTTGGATTCCTTATTACCAGCTTTCCCATCCCCTCCTGCCTTCTAGTCCTTGCCCCTAGGTTGGTGTGCCCCTTTAGTCTTGTTTTGTTTTATGGGCCTGTCTAGTCTTTGGCTGAAGAGCGAACCTTGGAAGTGACTTCATTACTTAGCTAAAAGGGTGTCCGGGGGTCCATGCTCTCAGTTTCTCTAGTCTCTGTTGGACCAGTAAGTCTGGTCTTTTTTTGTGAATTGGAATTTTGTTCTACATTTTTCTCCATCTCTGCCCGCCACCCTCTATTGTGATCCCTGTCAGAGCAGTCATTGGTGGTAGCCAGGCACCATATAGTTGTACAGGACTCGGTCTGGTGGAGGCCATGGTAGATGTGGTCCATTAGTCCTTTGGACTGATCTTTCCCTTGTATCTTTAGTTTTCTTCATTCTCCCTTGTGCCCAAAGGGGTGAGACCAGTGGAGTATCTTAGATGGCCACTCACAGGCTTTTAAAACCCCAGACGCTACTCACCAAAGTAGAATGTAGAACATTTTCTTTATAAACTATGTTATGTCAGTTGAGCTAGATGTTCCTCGAGCCCATGGTCCCCACAGCCCTCAGCCCAGCAATTTGGTCCCTCAGGGAGTTTGGATGTGTCTGTGGAGCTTTCATGACCTTGCCTTGTACAAGCTGTGCTGGCTTCCCCGGTATTTTGTACTTACTGTCTTACCTCTCATCAAAGTTACCACTTACCTATTGTCTAGTTAGTGCTTTTCCATAGCCACCCTTCACCTCCCTTGTAAGCATCAAAGATTGTTTCTTCTTGTGTGTAAATATTTTCACAATAATGGTCTCATACAATATTTGTCCTTTTGTGATTGACTTATTGCACTCAGCATAATACCCTCCAGATTCATCCATGTTATGAGATGCTTCACAGATTCATCATCATTCTTCATCATTGTGTAATACTCCATTGTGTGTACGTACCATAGTTTATTTACCCATTCATCTGTTGATGGGCATCTAGGTAGTTTCCATCTTTTTTGCTGTTGTGAACAGTGCTGCAGTGAACATGGATATGTGTATGTCTATTTATGTGACAACTCTTATTTCTCTGCAATATATTCCTAGGAGTGGTATTGCTGGATCATATGGTATTTCTATTTGTAGCTTTCTGAGAAAGCGCCATATCATTTTCCAAAATGGTTGTATCATTTTGCATTCCCACCACCAGTGCATAGGAGTTCTGATCTTCCCACAGCCTCTCCAAGATTTATTATTTTCTGTTTTTATTATTATTATTATTATTCTTGCTAGTGATGCTGGGGCGAGAAGGTATCTCATTGTGGCTTTCATTTGCATTTCTCTAATGGCAAATGATCGCAAGCATTTCCTCATGTGTCTGTTAGCTGTTTGAATATTTTCTTTGGTGAAGTGTCTATTCATTTCCTTTGTCCATTTTTTAATTGGTTTATTTGTCTTTTTGTTGTAATGGTATTGGATTTTCTTGAAGATTTTAGTGATTACACCTTTGTATTGTTTGTAATAGCCAAAAAAAATTTCCTAATCTGTGGGTTCTCTTTTTACCCTTTTGATGAAGTCTTTTGATGAGCATAAATGTTTAATTTTTAGAAGATCCCAGTTATCTAGTTTATCTTTTAGAGTTAATGTGTTGTTGGTTATGGTTTGTATCCTATTAATGCCGTGTATTAGGGCCTCTAATATCGATCCTATTTTTTCTTCTATGAACTTTATAGTTTTTGGCTTTATATTTAGGTCTTTAGTATATTTCAAATTAGTTTTTCTATATGGTGTGAGGTTTGGGTCCTCTTTCACTTTTTGCAGTTTTGCCAGCACCGTTTGTTAAAAAGACTGTCTTTTCCCCATTTGATGGACTTTGGGCCCTTGTCAAAGATCAGGTGACCATAGGTGGATGGATTTACGTCTGGGTTCCCAGTTCTGTTCCATAGGTCAATGTACCTGTCATTGTTCCAGTACCAGGCTGTTTTGATTACCATAGCTGTATAGTAGGTCCTGAGGTCAGGTAGTGCAAGTCCTCCTACTTTATTCTTCTTCTACAATAGTGCTTTACTTATCCAGGGCGTCTTCCCTTTCCATATAAAGTTAATGATTAGTTTTTCTATCTCATTGAAGTAGATTGTTGGTATTTATATCAGGATTGTATTGTATTTGTAAATTGCTTTAGGTAGAATTGTCATTTTCACAATGTTGAGTCTACCTATCCATGACCGTGGTATGTTTTTCCATTTATGTAGATCTCTTTTGGTTTCTCTCAGTAGTGTTTTGTAGTTTCCTTTGTACAGGTCTTTTACATCCATGGTTAGAATTATTACTAGGTATTTTATTTTTTTAGGGGCTACTACAAACGGTTTTGTTTTCCTGATTTCAGTTTCATTGTTCTCTTTGTTGGTGTATAGGAATCCAACTGATTTTTGTATGTTTACCTTGTATCTTGCTGCTCTGCTGAATCTTTCTATTAGTTTCAGTAGTTGTCTTGTGGAGTCTTTTGGGTATACTATCATATCATCCACAAATAGGGACAGTTTAACTTCTTCATTACCAATTCGAATGTGCTTTGTTTCTTTTCCTTGCCTCATTGCTCAAGCTAGGACTTCCAGCACAATGTTAAATGGGAGTGGTGATAAAGGGCATCCTTGTCTTTTTCTGTTCTCAAGGGGGATGTTTTCACCTTCTTCATTAAGAATGATGTTGGCCGTTGGTTTTGCGTAGATGGCCTTTATTACACTGAGAAATTTCCCTTCTATACCTATTTTATTGAGAGTTTTTATCAGGAATGGGTGTTGAACTTTGTAGAATGCCTTTTGTGTGTCAATTGAGATAATCACATGATTCTTTTCTTTCCTTTTATTTATGTGGTGGATTACGTTGGTTGGTTTTCTAATGCTGAACCAACCTTGCATACCTGTTATGAATTCCGCTTGGTCATGATATATTATTATTTTTTTATGCAATGCTGAATTCTATTGGCTAGAATTTTGTTGAGAATATTTGCATCTATATTCATGAGAGATACTGGTCCATGATTTTCTTTTTTTTGGTGTCTTAGCCTGGTTTTGGTATCAGGGTTGTGCTGGTTTCATAGAATGAATTTGGAAGTGTTGCTTCCTTTTCTACGTTCTGGAATAGTTTGAGTAGTGCTGGTGTAAGCTCTTTTCTGAATGTTTGGTAGAATTCTCCAGTGAAGTCATCTGGGCCAGGGCCTTTCTTGTTGTTCTTGGAAGTTTTTTTTGATTACCTTTTCAATCTCTTCTCTTATTATGAGTCTGTTCAGATTTTTGACATCATTTTGTGTTAGTCTGGGTAGGTAGTGTGTTTCTAGAAATTTGTCCATTTTCTTTAAGTTTTGAAATGTGTTGGGGTATAGTTTTTCATTATACTCTGTTATGATCCTTTTTGTTTCATTTAGATCTGTTATAATGTCCCCCATTTCCCTTCTTATTTGGGTTATTTGCATCCTGTCCTGTTTTTCTTTTGTCAGTTCGGCCATTGGTTTGTCAATTTTGTTAATCCTTTCAAAGAACCAACTTTTGGCTTCGTTGATTCTTTCTATTGTTTTTCTATTCTCTATTTCATTTATCTCTGCTGTGATCTTCTGGTGACTGTGGGCTTTTTTTTTTTTTTTTTATGAAAAACAGCTTCTTATAAAACTACTTACAGGGTAGCCAATATGAAGACATATTTTGGATCAGACAGCTTAACAAATAACTTTTTAAATTAAAGTATTTCATTAAACAGCTCAAAATGAGTAATGACAACTTTATGAACTCTTTCTAAAGTAAAATAGTAAGAATCATGAGCATTTTGGGTATTCATCTTTTTTTTCTCTATTGCATATGATTCCTAGAGCATTAATTCCACTGCAGGCATTCTTAGTCTATCCAGAGGAGAAATACACCTCCTGCAGCTCAGTCCGTGCATAGAAGAAGGCTGTAGCCACAGGCATACTCCTCGCTGGCTACAGTCACTGCTTTTCACAGAAGCACACCAGCTTCTGCTCATTGTGGGAAACCTGGAGTACTGCCAGTTATGCACTCCTTCGCAAAAGGTAGTCATTTTACAAATTTTCAAATCCTGTTTTTTTCTTCAGCTACTCAGATTTTTCTTTGGCTTCATTATCTTTCTGCCCCTCTCCCTCTAATGTTCTTTCTTTGAAATATATAGATATGTTTTTAGCTCTTTTGTTTTCACTACCTATGTTCTTATAGGAAAATGAAATGTTCATTTCTTTTTAGAAAAATTCTGTTTTGTCCAAAAATAATAATGTTATAAAGCATTAAAGAGATTTTAATATTACTATGAGAGCTTTAATGTAATTTACTATTCAATATTGTAAATAGTGTTTTTTACAATATTACTATTAGCTTTTAAAAGTGATGCAAATTAGACCACTAGGAGAATCAGAACTTTAATAGACTAGATAGCATTTGAATTGAGCTTTGAAAATTGGTGTAGTATTCCAAAAGTTGTAGATGGGCAAACCCAGAATGATTTAACAACAAAAACTCTTAAAAGCCATGATACATCAAAAGAAGAAAATGAGTTGTTAAAGAAACTTATGGTGAATAAGTGTTTTCGTTCATAAATTCCTATGTTTGAACGAAGTATTAACCTGATAATTTGTCATTTATACTCCTTTTACTTTATTCCCCAATTTCTCTAGAAAAGAGAGAAAAGTAATTTCATTATCCACCATCTCAGTTACATCCCCACTCTACCTTAATCCTTGTGGCCTATTTAAGTACTCCAATTTGCCTACTTAATAGGCAGGAGTAGTCCAAAATCATTAATATAATACGATATAGTATAACATCCACAAAACCCTAGACAAGTGAAGCATGCTGATTTTCATTGAGTAAAAGGAGGCAAAGATCATGCCAATTCTCCCCAGTGAAACAGCAGCACAGTGACGCATTTGCCACCTTTGGGTACTGTAAAGGGATTGGTCCTGCTAAGAGTCTTGGCATGATGAGCGTATTCGCTCCCCAGGGAAAGGTTGACATTTCAGTCAGCTCTTCTCCGGAGTTGGAAGAAGAGATTAACTCAGTTGTAAAGGAACAAAATTTTCACTATGGATTGAAAAGTATTATTTCATTAGTAAAGACTTTGGATTCCTATTAGAATTTTGCCAGGATTAGAAAGAAATTTCTCTACATTCAAAGCCTTCTTAGATGAAATTCAGCAGGCAGCCATCTTTGATAGAGAATATAAAAGTTGATTTTTCTGTGTCTAAGTTAACTTTTAGATTTCTAGCCTGGCCAATTGATTAGAATTATGCACAGTTGGAGGAAGAAGAGACCTTAGAAAACAGTTTATTCAAGATCTTCAAGCTTAAAAAATCTGAATACATTAGTTAAATAAAATTTCGCACAGAAACGTGACATATAAAACAAAAAATGCTATTAATACTACTTTCTTTTACAAACTCAATTGCTATAACTTATTTATTTATTGAAAAGTTACTCAGTGAAAAGAAGGAGAAAGTTTTGATGAAACAAGTATTTGAAAGCATGTTATTCTTTTCTGTATGGTTCATTATAAAAGTATTTGTAGGAAAATTTATTTAAAGCTAAATTCTGGAAAATTTTAGGATATTATTCAATTAAATGGAAATGATAGGTTGTGCTTTATTTTTGGGTCAACACAAAACAAGATAATGTGGCAGTGCAAATCAGTGGGTTAATGGGTGCAGCATATCATAATTCAAGAATATATATATTGAGGTAGTAGGCATGTTGCTTTGTTTAGCTATTCAACTTTTACTTGAGTGTGTGTATACATATAAATTGTGTGTGTGTGTTTGCATGTGCATGTGCACTATTTCATGGGTTTGCATGAAATATCTATATAAAACCCTATAGTTCTACAGAATTTGATTGGAAACACAATGTCCTTGTTCTTCATAACAGAAAAAAAAAAAAAAAAGAAACTAAGACTCAGAGAAGTGACTCACGCTAGGTCATTCCAAAGTCTACTGATAGAGGAGTAATTATAAATTGTCCGGTTCCCATTGCAGTGCTCTTTCAACTATTCTCAATGCCTCCCTCACCTTATTATTATTGGTATTGTTGCTGTTCATATTATTATTCTGGTAGATATGAAACATCCAAGAAATAATAGAGTCATAAAACTTTAGCATGAGAAAGGTCCTTGTAGATCAACACTAACACCCTTTTTCCTGAGGTTATGAGGTGGCATGACCCATTTGAAATCATAAAAACTGTTAGTGGCAGGAACCTGAGTTTCCTGGCTCTCCATCTAAAGCCTTTCTCTCTTTGCCATGTCAGAATCTTCTTGAGAAATAAGTTTTAAAGAAGAGTGCTTATAACACCTGAAGCAATTGCACTTACATTTTGATATTCAGTCTTTAGTTCATTTCATTGAGAAACAATATCATCTGTGGACCTGGTGAAGCTTTAAAATGCAATAATTACAATTAATAAAAATTAATATTTTTTTCCCAAAAACCTTTATCACTTTATTCTTCTGAGAATTAAAAAAGAATAAAACCATTGAACAAAATGTATTCTCCAAACTAGAGCTAGATCTTTGTCATAACTTTCTAGCACAATTGACTATGTACCTATTGCTTACTGGACAAGGTATTATTTTAAATGCTGAATGAATGAATCACTGCTCTATAGTCACAGATGGACCAACATTATATTCATTTATTTTTTAAATTCCTGAACTTTAGGATATCTATTCTCTGAATGGGAAAAATATATACCATATATAAAGCATTTTCTGTCGTACCTTAAGATGTTGGCTTTGTGACTCATACAAGACTATTACTTTCTTTTAATTTACCCTGAAACCACCAACAAGCACCTAAGTAAGGCTCAGCATCATTGAATTTGCAGTCAAAGTAGACATAGGAAGCCTTCTCTGGGTTCACGTTCCTAAAGGAAAATTCATAAAGTAAAACTAACATTGTAGTTTAGCTTTTTTAAATGAATGTAAAGTGATAACATGTTGAGTTTGAAATTAAAATCTTTTTTTTTTTAAATAATATTTTATTGAGCTTTAGGTGAAAGTTAACACAGAAAATTAGGTTCCCCTTTAACAATTTATGTACAAACTGACCTATGCAATTTGTTACAGTTTTTACAATGTGTCAGCATTCTCATTATTCCCATTCTGTTTGTTCTGTTTCCATTGATCTAGCTTCCCTTCCCCTCCTTGCCTTCTCATGTTTCCTTTCGGGTAACTGTCGACTGTTTGGTCTCATACTGTTAATTGTTTAAGGGAGTACATTACTCACAGAGGTGATATGGTTTATTGTATAAGTCAATCTATTATTTGGCTGAATGGTGACCCACAGAAATAGTTCCAATTTCAAGTACAAAGGTCATTTTAGAGCAATAGTCCCTAGAGGTTCCTTTAGTTTCTATCAGTCCAATAGGTCTAGACTTTTTGAGGAATTTGAGTTCTGTTATACATTTTCCCCTTCTATTGTGTCCCTGGTCAGAGCAGTCAGTAGTGGTAGCTAGGTACCGTCTTGTTCTTCAGATCTCAGATTAGAAGATGTTGTGGTTTGTGTGGGCTATTAGTCCCATGGACTAGTTTCTTCTTTGAGCCTTTGGTTTTCTTCATTCTTTTTGGCTCCATACAAGTAAAGACCAACAGTTTTTTCTTTGACTGCTCACAAGCTTTTAAGACCCCATATGATACTCACCAATTTGGATGTACAACATTATCTTTGTGAACTATGTTATGACAATTGACTAAATCGTCCCCTGAGATTATGGTCCCAAGTCTTTTGATCCAGTAAGCCAATCCCCCAAATTATTTGGATATGTCTAGGAAGCCTCAGTAACTGTGCCCTGTATGTGGTTGTTATATACATATGTGGATATATATACAGCACATACAAATGTGTGTAAACATATGCCTACAGATACATCTATACATGCACATGCATTTACTTGTATATACTTTCCTATACAAATATATGCATCCATATCTACCTACATAACCACAGACATATTTTCAGTTGGTTTTACTGTTGCAAAATTGCATATGTTATTGCATTTGCCAGAATTGTCCCATTTTCTCACATACTTCTTAGTGTCTTCATTTACCTTGATCAGGTTGTGGTGATTTCACCCATATTCGGGATTCCCATTCTCATCACCAAAAGTAACAAGTGTCTACTATCTAGAAAGTGATTCCCCTCCCTCTCCCTCCCATCCCTGGTAAGTATCAAAGAACTTCGTTTTCTGTGCGTATAGCTATTCTTGACTTTTTATAATAGTGTGACTATGCAATCTTTGTCTTTTTGTGATTGGCTTATTTTACACAGCATAATGTCCTCCAGATTCATCCATGTTATAAGATTTTTCACGGACTCCTCATTATTCTTTATAGTTGCATAGCATGCCATTGTATGTACGTACTATAATTTGTTTATCCATTCACCCATTGATGGGCACTT
This sequence comes from Elephas maximus indicus, assembly GCF_024166365.1. Taxonomy (NCBI): domain Eukaryota; kingdom Metazoa; phylum Chordata; class Mammalia; order Proboscidea; family Elephantidae; genus Elephas; species Elephas maximus. The sequence continues at coordinate 144,889,131 of NC_064819.1, read as the reverse complement.
AGACTGCTTCCATCTTTTTGCTGTTGTGAATAATGCTGTAATGAACATAGGTGTGCATATGTCTATTTGTGTCACTACTCTTATATCTCTAGGATATATACCTACGAGTGGGATTGCTGGATTTAAGGTTTGTCCATTTCTAGCTTTTTGAGGAACCTCCATACCATTTTTCACAGTGGTGATACCATTTTACAATTCCGTCAGCAATGTATAAGTGTTCCAATCCTCCCACAACCTCACCAACATTTATTTTCCATTTTTTTGATCACTGCCATTTTTGCAGAGGTGAGAAAATATCTTGTCGTTTTGATTTGTGTCTGTCTAGTTGCTGTGAGTTGGAATCAGCTGGAGGACAGTGGGTCTGACTGTCACCTACAGAGTGTGGAGTACTTGAGGATCCTGAAATATACTGTTTGGAAACTCTGGTGGCAGTGGTTAAGAGCTATGGCTATTAACGAAAAGGTCAGCAATTTGAATCCAGGAGGCACTCCTTGGAAACTCTACGGGGCAGTTCTACTCTGCCCTATAGGTTCGCTATGAGTTGGAATCAACTCTACGGCAATGGGTTTTTTGTTGTTGTTGTTGTTGTTTTTTTAATGGCTAATGATCACGAGCATTTTTTATGTATTTGTTGGCTGTCCTTTTTGGTAAAGTGTCTGTTCATGTCCTTTGCCCATTTTTTGATTGAATTGTTTGTCTTTTTGTTGTTCAGTTGCTGAGGTTTTCAATATATTTTATAGATTAGACCCTCGTCTGATACGTCATTACCAAAGATTTTTTCCAAGTCTTTAGGTTTTTTTTTTTTTAGGTTCTATTTTTACTCTCTTGGTAAAGTCTTTTGAAAAGCATAAGTATTTGATTTTTAGGAGATCTCAGTTATCTCATTTATCTTCTGTCATTTGTGCATTTTCAGTTTTGTTTGGTAGACTATTTATGCCGAAAATTAAGTCTCCCAGTTTTGACCTTATATTAGCTTCCAGGAGTTTGATGGTTTTAGCTTTAACACTTAGGTCCTTGATCCATTTTGAGTTAGTTTTTTGTACATGGTGTGAAGTATGGATCCTGAGTCATTTTTCTGCATATCGATATCCAGTTTCCAGCACCATTTGTCAAACAGACTCTTTCTTCCCCACCGAATGGACTTTGACCATTTGTCAAAGATCAGCTGCCTGTAATTGGATGGATTTACTTCTGGGCTCTCAATTCTATTCCATTGGTCTATGTGTCTGTCATTGAACCAGTCCCACGTTGTTTTGTTTACTGTGGCTGTATGGTAAGTTTTGAGATTGGGACCTGTGAAGCCTTCTACTTTGTTCTTCTTCAATTTTGCCTCAGGTATTCAGGGTTTCTTTCCTTTCCTTGTAAAGTTGAAGATTCATTTTTCCATTTCATTAAAGAATGTTGTTGGGATTTGGATTGGGATTGCATTATATCTATAGATCACTTTTGGTAGTATTGACATTTTTACAATGTTAAGTATTCGAATACATGAGTATGGAATGTTTTTCCATTTATGTAGATCTCTTTTAGTTTCTTGCAGTAGTGCTTTATGGTTTTTCTTGTGTAAGTCATTTCTGTCTCTGGTTAGGTTTATACCTAGGTAAATTTTTTTTTATTTTATCCTTTTGGGTGCTATTTAAATGGTATTGATTTCTTGATTTCATTTACAGAATCCTTTTTCTTAGTATAAAGGAGCCCAACTGAGTTTTTTGTGTTCTTGTACCCTGCCACTTTGCTGAATACTTCTATTAGTTATAGTAACTTTCCTGTGTTGTCTCTGGGATTTTCTATGTATAGGATCATGTCCTCTGTGAATAAGGATAGTTTTACTTTTTCTTTTCCAATTTGGATAAGCTTTATTTCCCTTTCTTGCCTTATTGCTCTAGCTAGAACTTCCAGTGCAGTAATGAATAAGAGTGGTGATAAAGGGTATACTTGTCTCATTCCTGTTCTCACAGGGAATGCTCTAAATCTTTTTCTGTTGAGAATAATGTTGGCTTTTTTTTTTGTATATATGCCCTTAATTATGTTGAAGAACTTTATTTTATTCCTATTTTGCTGAGAGTTTTTATCAGGAAAGGGTGTTGGAATTCATCAAATGCTGTTTCTGTGTTGATCAAGATGATGATGTGGTTCTTCCTTTGTTTCATCTATGTAGTGAATTACACTGATTGATTTTCTAATGTTGAACCATCGTTGCATCCCTGGTGTGAATCCCACTTGATCATGTTGCATTATTATTATTTTTTTTTCTGCTGTTGACTTCTATTGGCTAGAATTTTGTTGAGAATTTTTGTATCTATATTCACAAGAAAAACTGGTTTGTAATTTCCTTTTTTAGTGATGTCTTTGCCTGGCTTTGGTATCAGGGTTATGCTGACTTCATAGAATGAATCAGGGAGTATTCTTTCCTTTTCTGTGTTTTGGAATAGTTTGAGTAGAATTGGTGTCATCTCTTTGAATGTTTGGTAGTATTTTCCAGTTAAGCCATCTGGGCTGAGGCTTTATTTTATTTTTGTCCTTGTGAGGAGATTTTTTTTTAATGACATCTTCAATTTCTTTTTTTTTCTTTTTTGTTATGGGTCTGTTCAAACTTTCTACCTCCATTTGTGTTAGTTTAGGTAGATAGGATGTGTTTAGAAATTTATCCATTTCTTCTAGATTTTCAAAATTGTTGAAGTACAATTTTTTTTAATAATATTATGTTATGAACTTTTTTTTCTCAGTTGGTTCTGTTGTAATGTCATCCACCTCATTTTTTATTTTAGTTATTTGCATCTTCTCATTTTTTTCTTTTGCCAATTTGGTCAGTGGTTTGCCAATTTCATTGATCCTCTCAAAGAACCAACTTCTAGTCTTGTCGATTCTATTGTTTTCATATCTTCTATTTCATTTATTTCTTCTCTGATCTTTATTATTTCTTTTTTTATCTGGTGACTGTGGATTTCTTTTGCTGCTCATTTTCTATTTGTCCAAGTTATGGGGTTAAGCTATTGATTTTGGCCTTTTCTTCTTTCTGATATGTGCATTTATTGCTATAAATTCTTCTCTGAGCACTGCTTTTGCTGTGTCTCGAAGGTTTTGATATGTTGTGTTGTAATTCTCATTGATTCTAAGAATTTTTAAATTTCATTTTTAATTTCTTCTATTACTCAATAGTTTCTAAGTAAGTTGTTATTCAGTTTCTATGTATTTAAATTTTCCTTGTTCTTTCTGTAATTGATTTCTAACTTTATAGTGTTACAATCAGAGAAGATGCTTTGTATTATTTCAATGTTTTTTTTAATTTATTGAGGCTTGCTTTGTGGCCTAAAACATGGTCTATTCTGGAGAATGATCCATGTGCGTTAAAGAAGAATATGTACAGTGCTGCTGTCCGGTGGTGTGTTCTGTATATGTCTATGAGGTATAGTTGGTTGATTGTGTTATTTAGATTGTCTATATCTTTGTTGAGTTTCTTTCTAGTTGTTCTGCCCATCATCAAAAGTGGTATGTTAAAATCTCCTACTATTATTGTAGAACTGTCTATTTCTCTTTTCGATTCTATTAGAGTTTGTTTTATGTATTTTGGAGCTCTGTCATTGGTGTAGAAATATTTTTTATGATTATATCCTCTTGTTGGCTTGACCCTTCAATCATTATATAATGCCCTTCTTTGTCGTTTATAATGGGTTTTGACTTAAAGTCTATTTTATCAGAGATTATTATTACCACTCCTGCTCTCTTTTGGTTATTGTTTTCTTGATGTATTTTTTCCATCCTTTAATTTTTAACCTGTTTATGTCTTTGTGTATCTCTCATAGGCAGCATATCGATGGATTATTATTATTATTAACCCATTCTGCCACTCTCTGTCTCTTGACTGGTACATTTAAGCCGTTTACAATGTGTGTGATTATCAATGGGTATAAATTTACTGCTGCCATTTTGTTATGATTTTTTTTTTCAGTGATGTTAATAGTTTCTTTGTTCTACTTATTTTCTGTGCTGAGTTCTTTTTGTTTATGGATTTGCTTTTTGTATCCTTCACTGTTGTTAATTTTGTATTAGAGTCTTTTTGATTTTCTTCTTTATTTTGGTGAGATTTATTGATTTTCTTTGTGGTTGCTCTGAAATTCACCTTTATCTTCCTAATTTAAAAACAGTCTGTTATATCTTGATATGACTTTGACTTCCTCTCCACATGGAAGCTCTATAATTTCACCATTCATTCCCCTTTTTGTTTTGAAATTGTTGTTTACAGATTGATACCTCTGGCGTCCTGTTTTCAGTTTTGCAGCTGTATTTTACTTTTGTGATTTTTTTTTTTTTTAACCTGGGTTGGTATCTGGATGATGCTGTCATGTGTATTAACCTCAACTTGTCTGATTTCATTGATTCTCTGTCTGAAGGACTCCCTTTAATAGTTCTTAAGTTTGGTCTGGTTCTTACAAATTCCCTTCACTTCTGTTTTTCTGAGATTGTCCTAGTTTTGTCATTGTATTGAAAAGAGTTTTGCTGAATATATGAACCTTTCTTGGCAAGTCTTTTCTTTCAAGGTTTTATATATGTCATTCCATTGCCTTCTTGCCTGCATGGTTTTTGCCAAGAAATCAGTGTTTAGTCTTATTGGTATCCCTTTTTAGGTGCTACGTTGTTTTTCACGAGCTGCTCTCATAACTCTGTCTTTGATTTTGGAAAGTTTAATTATGATATGTCTTGGTGACTTTCTTTTGAGGCCTATCCTGTATGGGGTTTGATGAGTTTCTTGGATGGAAACTTTCTCATCTTTCATGATATTAAGGGAGTTTTCTGCCAATATGTCTTCAAAAATCCACTCTGTGCTTTGTTTTTTCCCCTCCTCTTCTGGAATTCCTATTACGCATAAATTATTCCTCTTGATAGTGTCCCACATAACTCTTAGGCTTTCTTCATTTTTCTTCATTCTTTTTCTGATTGTTCCCCAGATGAATTAGTATCAAGGAATTTTCCTCTATTTTGTTGATTCTTCCTTCCATTGATTCAGTTCTACTTCTATGCTCTTTCATTACCTATTACTGATATTTTGTTATCTTCTGGATTTCTAGTTGTTGTTTTGGTATGGTTTCTCATTGTCTATTTATTTTGTCATTTTTTTTCTTGTATTGTTTCCTGAATTCTTCTAGGGTTCTGTCTGTGTTTTCGTTGATATCTTTGAGGATCCTATACATAAATCTTTTGACTTTCTCATCAGGTAGTTCTATTATGAACTCTTCCACAGGAAGGTTTTCTGCCTCTTTGTTTTCTTACTTGTTCGAGACATCTATCCTGTTTTTTCATAGTGTATGTTATTGTCTGCTGTCTCTGAGGCATTAAGGTGTTTAATTGCTTATATATCTCTTTATTGATTGTATATTTATTTTGATATATCCAGAGTTTTGTTTCTTCTCTTTAAAATGTCTTTCCCCTTTGTCTTAATTTAATTGTTGTTCTTTGGTTCTGGCCTATGTGTGACTTTGGTGGTAACTGTGCTTGGTGCGATTTCCACTCACTAGTGGGTGTGATGGGTCTCACTTGTGTGTGGATTTTTTCTGGTTAAGCTCATACATCTTCCCTTACTGGATCGAATGGAAGTGGGAGGGCAAATGCTGTCCTTGATATTGGGTGACAAGTTTTGGGTTGTCAGGGTCCCTTCACAGCCTTTGTGGGACTGTGGGGTCCTTCTGGGTTGGTGCTAGCAGTTAGTGCATTCTCTGGAGGTAAGGGCAGGACATCTCCATATCCAAATGGACAGGGTAGGCCTGCTGTGTGTGCGTGAATTAGCGTCTCAGTAGGTGGTGGTGTATTAAGGGGTTTCAGTGCAAGTGGAGATGGCCCGCAGGTACTGTTTGGGTGTGGAATGTGTGACATTTGAGCTGTGTAGACACTGGATGAGTGCACTAGGATCTACTGCTTGTCATTTGGCAGAGATGTAGATGCTGCCAGCAGGAATGTGACTGATGTTGTTGATAAGGTGATGTGTCTGTCCGGCTAGTCACCAGGGTGTGGATGCAGGGAGTGTTCTTTCTAATTGTTGAGTTGGGAACTGTGTGTATGCACCACTGGTTGCCAGGTGATCAGGGCTAGGGTGCACAGGTCACTGGTCACTGGGTGGGTGGCATGAGAACTCCTATTGGTTGCCAGGCAGGCAGGGCAGCAGGGCTGGGGTTGGGGGTTCTTGTGATTCTGATTGTTGGTCTAGTAGTGGGTGTGCACACCAGCAAGTGCTGGGCAGCTGGGGTGGTGTGGGGATAAGCAGAGCAGGCACAAGCTTCCGGTTGGAGGTCTGATGGCATGGGAGTGCGTGCCGTGGGTCACCAGGTGGAGAACTCCCCTTGGTCACTGAGAGGATGGGTGGGGAGGAGACAGGAAGTGTGTTCCCCCAGTCTCTGGCATGGGCACCAGGGCAACTCCCACAGAGTACAGCTGGTGATCAGGACCCAGCCCAATCCAAATACTAGGGGGGTCCTATCCAGAGTCCAGACAGGTGGGGGATCTCTAGCTGCCACTCCAAGGATCCTTCATTCTGCTAGCACCACTCTTCCAAATGACCAGGGACTGCTATTGGTAAGTAGTTCTGTCCCTGTTTTCTGGCTTCCTTCTTGCTGTATGCTGTATGGTTGCCTGGATTCCTCGGGCTCTCACTTAACTTCCTGCACTTTCCCTCCTCAGATCCAGTTCATGTTCTGCTCATCTTGTTTCATCCATGTTTGTCTACACAGCATCTCTGTCTTCTATTGAAGATTCCATGAAGTTGCCTTCCTATGCTCCTCACCTAGGAAAGCTGGTCACTTTGTCAAAGATGGCCATGCTGTCCTGGGTCAGCTGGCAGTGTGCCTATAGTCCATAAGTCTCCTTGTTTGCTCATTCAGTTTCTCCTTCCCTTTGGTGTTTGATCTAATTCTTCATCCTCCTGTTTGCTGTTCTGGATTCTCAGATTGTCATCTGTATCTGTTTCACTTGGTTTCTTGGTTCTTTGCTATAGGGAGACGGCATGGTGTGTGTGACTAAGCCGACATCTTGGGCAGTATCCTCTGTCTTAGTCATCTAGTATTGCTATAACAGAAATCCCTGGGTGGATGGTTTTAACAAAGAAAAGTTTATTCTCTCACAGTCCAGTAGACTAGAATCTGAATTCAGGGTGCTGGCTCCAGGGGAAATCTTTTTCTCTTTGTTGACTCTGGAAGAAGGTCCTTGTGATGCATCAGTCTTCCCTTGGTCTGGGAGCATCTCAGTTCAGAAACTTCTGGTCCAAAGGACGTGATCTGTTCCCAGCACTGCTTTCTTGGTGGTATGAAGTTTACATGTCTCTCTGGTCACTTCTTTCTTTTATATCTCAAAAAGGATTGGCTTAAGACACCTCATCAGTATAACTTCCATTAATCTATCTTACTACATCATAGTGAAAGGATTTACAACACATAGGAAAATTGCATCAGAAGATAAAATGGTAGACAATCATACAATCATACAACAGAATCATGACCTAGTAAAGATCACAGATTTTTGAGGGGACACAATTCAACCCATGGCATCCTCTTTTGTCATTTGTGAGATTTTCAGTGTTGAGTATTGGCTATGATATACTTACATTCACTTTCCTCTCTCTTAATAATAAAACATTTCCACTTGGGAATGAGTGTGGCCATAAGTTTTGCTTCTTCTCATTTTGCATTCCAGGATCTAAGACTTTTTTTCTCTCTAGCTGTCTGTGTATCTTGTATTACAATTTCATTACTGTCCCATCTACTTTGAGAACATATTTTACCAATAGTCTTTTTCACATATGCATTTAATTTTTAGAAAAAGCTGTACAGTAGAAAAGAAACATATCAAGTAGAAGGAATCTAATATTTTGGAGGTATTTGGAAACTTTAAAAGAATAAATGTACCTTTTTGTGACAAGAGTAATGAGTTAAAGGCAGTCAATTGTTTTCAGCTGCCACCTTTATTTATAACTTTCAAACTAAATTCCATTTAGCCCTGGGATTCCATGAAACATCTCTAGTAGACTTTCGAAAGTCACGGCCAACAGATTTGTTTGTACTTTGTTCACCTCAAAATCTGTTACCTCTATAGGTTGGCATTCTGATGTATGAAAAATAACCCTACAAGTTTCCATGACCTCACAGCATTGAGCCTTCTGTACAAATAATATATGAACATGAACACAGTATCTTTGGGAAAGTCTCCAGTCTCAAAAGGAAGTGAAATGGCTTCCTTTTTCTTAATTCTTTTCCTGTAGGTAAAAGTGAGACTACATCCCATGGGAGATGAATGAAAGCTTTGAATTTGTATTACAGGAAAGACATATCTAAATATATATAGATATTACAACATTCCTCTTCCTTTTTCATTTTTCCTGGTGTATTATTATTTAAAAATGGTATTTTGGTTATGCTATGCTCAAATTTTTTTTAATGAAATTCATCCAATAAACTGTGAGCCTTGTTTCTTTATTACCTAGACAATAAAACTAAGCTCATCTGGAACTTTACTTATTTATTGAAAATCATTTTTTTTCCTCTACTGGAATGAAATGAAAATATTCAAAATATTTCTGATTATATATTTGTAATAGATAATAATGAAAAAAAAATGGTACCTGCTATCAGATGGAGGATTTTGCTATCACGGCCTGTTTAAAATGCTTATTTCTGAGTCTTTATATCTGCTGTTCTGAGTGTTATTATCAGAGGAAGAGAGGTGTCTTGGTTGTAAAAGTGCTGACAAAAAAAAAAAATGACTGGATAAACATGTTCAATATGGTTACACAGAAATTTAGAGAAAAAGCCTTTCTTTTATTCACACATTTTTTTCTATAAAATATTTAACCCTTTATCCAAAGAATATCATCACTTAATTTATTTCACTTCTTGCCTTACTTTTCTCACTATAAGTAGAACAGGAGCAAGGAGAGACACAAGCAAGAATTAAACTTAAGTACAATGGCCCCCTACTCTCAATTTAAACTTCAAATGATATGGATGTTTGCTAAATAACTCTCTCGTGGTGTTTCCAAAGTTGCTGTAGCTCATTTTGCCATGGAAAAGGTCTGCCTACAATCCACAACCAAACTTCTTGGGCATGACTGAATCACTCCTTCAAAGACAAGAAAATATTTTCATCCCTTTTAAAGCCTTGATCAATACAGAAACTGAGACACAAAAGGCAAATCCTTCTCTATTCCCTAAAATGATAAAAGAACTAAAAGCATTATTTCTGGTCAAAGAAGGAAATTAGAAATTCTGTATACATTGCAGGATTCTGCCTTTATTGCAATCTATATAATTTTGTTTTCTTCAAAGGAACACATTATGATCTAATAATCATAGATTATTAATCACATTTTTTTCCTATGAAAAGTAAGAAATGTCTTGTGTCAAAGTTCAATAATCCATGCTCCAGTGAGGGATCTTTGAGAATTTCCCATAACAATAGTCATGTCCTTGCTTTGGGACCCAGTGTTCCCTAACCCTGATCTCCCTAAATGAAACCTCGTCAAATTCAGCAGTGACACTTCATTACATTTCATGTTGCTTCCTATTAAGAAGAGTTTATCTTGCAGTCTTGCCTGTTACAGAGTTCTGTGTCACCCCCGTCATGTATTTGTCTTTTGTCTGTTGATAAAAGAGTGAGTACACAAAAGCAAAGCTTGGAAGTCATCTAGGTTTATGCCCTAGCTCTACAACTTACTAAACATGTGCCTAGGCAAATCACAAAACCTCTCTAAGCCTTTATTTCCTCACCTTTAAGTCACTGCCTATGGTGTTACAAAGAAGGTGAATCATGACCAAGTGCTTCCCAAAGTTTAATATGTATGATAGTTAAGGTTGGTGTCAACTTGGCTGGGCCATTATTCTAAGTGGTTTGTAAGTTATGATGTAGTTTGGCAGCTACGTAACAATGTAATCACCTCCCTAATGAGATCTAATATAATGCAATAACCTCTATGATGAAATCTGTTATGAGCACCCAGTCAGTAGAAAAAGAGTTTCCTTGGGAGTATGGTCTGTATCCAATATAGCTGGGCTTCCTGGCAAAGCTTGTGGGCTTTTGCTTCCTTTGGTTCTTGCAGCTAGCTCTTGTTCACCTGACCTCTGGTTCTTGGGACTTGAGCTGGCAGCTTACCTGGTCTTGCCTGCCAATCTTAGGATTTGTCAACCTCCACAGCCCTGGCCCAGGAACCTACTGTCTGACCTGCCAATCTTGGGTTTGCCAGCCCCCTGCAGCTATGGGAGTCAGGAGAAGCCTCTAACTTGACCCACGGACTGGGGTTTTCCAGCCTCTACAAGTGCATCAGCCATTTCCTTGACATAAATCTCTCTATATACATATTTGTATGCTTCACTGGTTTTGCTTCTCTAGAGAATCCACCTTAGACAATATGCACAAGAACTATCTGGTAGATTGTGACTCAGAAGATCTGGGGAGAGGCTTGAAATACTGCATTTTTAACAAGCTCACAGTTGACCCTGACTTTGCTAGTTCAGGGATCAAGCTTTGAGTAGTAGCAAGGTTAAAAGTGGTTCATAAAATGTACCTGTCCTTTAGTGAAAGCTAACAAAATGTAGCCTTGGGCCTCTGAAGATGTGAGATAGACATTTCTCTCCTTACCTTAGAGGAGTTTTTCATTTTCTGACTATCATCCACCTCTCACTCCCCCTAAAAGCTTGGGTTACTGGTCTTATTGAAGTTCACAAACACCCAGTCCCCTTCTTCTTCCTATGTTAATGAAAATCTGCTTTTCTTTATCTTTACCCTCTCCCTTTTTCTATGCTGTAAAGAAGCCAAAACAATCACCAGTAACTTATTTCCCCTTCCCTCCAACAACAGTGATAAGGGACTGAGAGACCAGGGATACCTTCCAAACAGCAGAAGTTCAGTTGTTTCTAACTAGTAAGGTCTTCAATTTCATTTCTTATTATGCTGTCCCATATGGCCTGGTCTAAAGGTGGAAAAATGGTCAGATTTAGGTTTTCAGTGGGGAATGGAGAAATGGAGTCTTCCCTAAACCTAAATCAAGTACTCTATCCCAATTGTTTTTTAATGATTGATATGTTTTAGTTTGGGAGTCCCTGGGTGGTGCAAACGGTTAAACGCTAGACAACTAACCAAAAGGTCAGTGGTACAAACCCACACAGAAGTGTCTTGGAAGACAGGCCTATTGATCTTCTGAAATGTCATACCCCCAAAAACCCATGGAACTCAGTTCTGTACAGTAACACACAGGGTCATCATCAGTCAGAACTGACTCAATAACTAGTTGTTTTTTGCTATTATTTTAGTTTGGGACATAGCTCAACAAAACTAAAAAGGCATTTTGCTCTATTTTACTACTTTTCTTGTATTTATATCTCCCTCAGGATATTCACTTGGAGGAGAGGTGTCTGGGGCAAGAGAAGATTTGGATATACTTGGCTTTCCTAGCCTGGCATCACCCAACAGCATTCCATTCTCACATCCTTTTTCCCTTCTGATCATTTAACACATAAGTGAGTATAAACACGATTACCCCAGAGGTATCTTGACAGAAGGAATATAGATAGATATCTTCAAAGATGAAGGGAAGGGAAAGGGTGACTCAGACTTCCAGTAGTCCAAAGGCTGATGCAAATTCCACTACCCGTACGGACATTTAAAATTCCACTTGGCACAGTGATAAGAACAAATACATAAGTGGCTGTTCAAAAGGAATATCTCAAACATAAATACAACTGGAAATGGTTGTCAAGCACCTGAATTGTTAGAAGTTTGTATACCTTTAATGCTTTCACAAAAAAGGATATATTTTAGAATTTTATCTTTACCAAGCATCTTTTTTCATATAGTTGAATAATTTAAGCTGTTGTCTTGGTAGTAGCTTTTTAGTATATTTTATTATTCGATGCAGTCAAAAATACGGGATAGATCAATGCATTTATCCTGTGAGTGCTTTTCAAGTCATTCTTGCTTTCCTGCATTGTCCCATGAAACAGAAGCAGAGCTGAGCTTTTCCTCAGGATTATCTATTTTCTTAACAGCATAATCAATTAAAAGGCTTCTACCAGAAGATATTTTTTTTTTTTTTTTTTTTACCAGAAGCCATGGTATAGGTGAGGATTGGCTTCTCTGTTGATCTTTTTTAAAAAAATACCAGTTTTCATTCTTCCCTGAAGTAGGTTCTGATTTGGTAGTTCTGAAGTGGGGCCCTCAAACCTGTATTTTTAAAAACTTTCAAAGTGATACTGGTTACTGCCAGGTTTGGCTTAGGACTCACAATCAGGTGGATGCCAACTGGCATGATTAAAATGCTTCTGAGTTGGAAAAGCCTACAGTCCTTTGTAAAGCAGAACAATTTAATTCAATTCAACAGCATTTATTGACCATCTACGCTGTGCCAAGCACTTTGGTGTGCGTTGCAGACACAAAGATGAACACCACAGGGTTCTTGTCCTCAATCAGTTCAGAGGCTAGAGGGAGAGGAAGAGAAGAAAGGAGAAAAGGAGATGGGGTGGTAGAGGAGAGAGAGAGAGAGAGAGAGAGAGAAAATGAGTAAGAATCAACCTACCTGGTGAATGTGGCAAGAAGAATGGCAATAAATTCTACTGAAATTAGAGAGAAGAAAGAGGGAAAAGAAAAGCTACAGAAGAGGAGAAAACTCCAGTTCTCACCTTCTCACTGGGGGAATTACAATATGTACAATACAGTGGCTCTCAACCACCACTTTGAACAATGGGGTTGGGGGAGGGACAATTGTAGTTGTGGCTGTGGAATTCTAACTAGCATTTAAAAACCATGAAGTACTTCTGCATAAGGTTTTCACAGCATCCTTATGAGAAACCCTGCATAGGTTAATGAAATGGAGGAGAAATTACGATTATTGGCAATCACAAAAACAAGAAAACGTGAGGCAAGAATGTTGGCTTAGATCACTATTGTAGTATGAAAAAATAAGTTGCATTGTCATAGTGCAGCACCAGCCTGACACTCTGTTAGATGGGAAAACAAAGAGTTTTATTGTGGAAAGAGTTTCACGAAATGAGAGACAAACATGCGCCCAGGCAGGATGTTGCAGTGTTTCAAATTGCAAGAAGAGAGACAGGTTTTTATCAGGTGAAGCAAACAAAGGGCTGTGCTCACAGGCACAGGGGGTACGTGCAGAACTGGATTACCCAATAAGCAAGGTATACACAGGCTTACTTGTGCATAGAAAAATACACACAGCAAAAATATGGTAAAACCCCTGTGAAATTGTTCACTACAGATGAGTAAGTAAACACGAGTAAGCCCATGCGTACCTTGGTTAATGTAAACCAGTGGGTACCTTGCTTACTGGTTAATCTGCCCCTGGGTACATGGCAAAAGTTACAAGGGGTTTCTTAAACTATAACCTTAAACATTTTTCTTAACATTAGTAACATCCTTAGATTTCTTCACCAAAGTATTCTGTCAGGAATAATTGAGTCAATTTTTGGTCACAGCTGCAGATAGGTTTGTTCCTCATATCTTAAAGTCTACCTTAGTCACAGATTTACAACGAGTCAGAAGAAATGGAGTGAAGTCTTCAGTGAGTGGTTTAGGATGAAGTCTAATTTAAAATGCTCTAACTTGAGGGAGTCAAAGTAGAAAATTAGGGACTAATGGGCTAAATCTTGGTTACAGAGTTAGAGACAATCGGAGGCCTCATTTCGTATCCTCCTGGGAAATGTTGACCAAAGTATTTGCTCAAAGACAAGCTGTACAAACATCCCTGACAAACTTCTTTTTAACAAACAATTCCTTACACAAGCTAAAGCCCTGACCCTTGCTTTCTTTGCGTTATAAGCAGTTAAACTTTTACAAGAAGACAAATTGTGTCTTCAGAGCAGCATTGACAATTTCAGGCCTAGCTATAGCTTGAATTAAAAATAGAGTCTTTGATTTTAGTTCTGGAGCAGCTGTCTGGTTCTGCTACTGTGCCTCAGTGTTTGGAATTTGCTTACACAGTATGAAGGATTTTAGATGACAAATTTTACTGCTCTGATAAGTGAGTACATACCACTGTTTCAATTTGGAGATTTAGAATTGACACTATTGGCAGAGAAAACACTAAACTCAAATCAGGTTTTATTTATTAAAATGCCTTGTCTCTAGGTCCTCAAAAACTAATCAATAGCCGATTGCTTTGGAACTACCTATAGCATTTCCCAGATTAAGATAGAGTAATTTAAAAAATGTTCTTAAAATTTCACTGATTTTGCAAGTTGTTTTGTTTTTATTTTTCCTCAAATCAATAGCGTTTTTGAAATATACTTTCTTTGCCTAATTATATGTAACAAATAATAGTTTGTTTTTTAATTGTCAACCTTGTTTCCAGGATCCCTGAATAGAACATTTTACTAGTTGTTTTTCCACTGAATTGGGAGATTTTGTTTATAGAACCATCTAGATGCTGTATGTATGTTCTATAAGAAAACTCGAAAAAAACAAAACCCATTGCTATCGAGTCGATTTTGACTTATAGCAACACTATACGGTAGAGTAGAACTGCCCTATAGGGTTTCCAAGGTTGAAATCTTTACAGAAGCAAACTGCCACATCTTTCTTCTCTTGAGCAGTGGTGGGTTCAAACTGACAACCTTTTGGTTAGCAGCCAAACACTTAACCAATTGTGCCTCCAGGGCTCCTTATGCTATTAAAAAAAAGTCCTCAAAAAGCATAGGGAATAATGTTGCCTAAACATTTATTAAGACTAACTCACAGGGTATAAAGAAAGTTCTTTGAAAATTGCATCTGGCTAAGTTCTTGACTATTATTCCTTATTTCCTTTGAAAAGATTAATTTCTGTTCCTTTATAGTCAAGAAGCCTTCTTTGCTTGTAGTTACCTGGAAGGCTCACCTGAATGAAACTGTGAAAGGCTTATTATTCTTTAAAGTTTAAAACAAACAGTCATAAATAGAGCTGAACAATTGATACTGAAGATTTTACAATTATTGACATTTTCCTATGATATTACATTCATATTATGCCTATTGTATAAAAAAAATTTCCTATAATAATAGATGACTATTTTTTAATAAAGAAATAGAAGAGCATTTTCAAGACATTTTAGCAAAAGTCAAACATCACAGTAGGATTCAGGAGCCATGGGTTTCTGGTCTTGCTTAATAACACATATTTCTAAGAAATGTGCCTCTTTCTTAATATTCCACTTAGATTCTCCAAAAGGGCACAGTCTAATAGCAAATATTTGTGCCCAGCTTTCACCAATGGCCACAACATATAACATTCAGTCTTACCTGTGTTAGGACATTTCTAGCAATGGTTTTGATAGTGGGTATAATTCTTAGTGTTGATCTCATAGTTGATATAAGGCTATGTATGAGGCACTGAGGCACTAAGTAAAATGATATATGAGACTGCTATCAACAAAATAAGTATTTTTTTTAAATTACGCACTGTCTAAATCCTGGCCAAAATTTAAAACCAAACTTTTAAAACCAAACTACTTTTTTTAAGTCATTTCCTTCCTGTTATAAACCACCGAACATACCATTGCCTTCCTTTGTCAGGCTGACCACTTAGCTTGTAGAAGTTATTCATTCTATAAATGAAGCCGAGATTATGCATTAAATTCTGGTCTGGTCAATTAGGTACGTAAAAAGAAAAAGATCCAAGTCTTAGAGGAGACGTAAGAGGCCATCTGTTTCCTCTCTTCATGTCATCGCCAAAGAAAGAGAGGTCCAGAGTGATCAGCTGGACCGACCTCTCTAAACACTAATAACGATCCAAGGTGTAATCAGGAAAAGGGTTCAGAGACCCTAACTTCTTATTTATTGTTCTCTTCACTAAGATACAAATGATTCTGCTCTGAGGTTGCTGATGCTGCCTCCAAATCCAACTATCATAAAGGCTAATGGCTAGCAGGAATTAGGGGAGACAATACCTGGGTCACTGAAAGGCCATCACTACTCACGGGGCAGACTACAAAGAATACAGCTTACTGATAGAAGGTCAGAACGTCATCATTCTGTATCAACATTCTATTTTCTCAACACATTTTGGAGTAGGGACAGATATTTAAACTTTGAATTAATACAGCAGGTTGGAGCCAACATCACACTCTGCCAATTATTAGGCATGATGTTAGGAAAGGTATTTAATTTTTCTAAGCCTCACTTTTCTTGCCTGTAAAATATAGGCCAATATGTGGAATGCTCAGGATTAATGAAGTAAGTGGTCTATCTTGAGTCTTATATTAGTGAACTCTGCTACTATCGATTATTTAGTTTTTATCTCTGAAGTTTTTCATGCTTTTTAGTATTAGAAGGGAAAAAAAAAAAGCAGACTAAGAACACCGAAGGAGAATTGATGCCTTTGAATTATGGTGTTGGCAAAGTATATACCACTGAAAGAACAAACCTGTGTTGGAAGAAGTACAACCAGAATGCTCCTGAGAAGCAAGGATGGTGAGACTACGTCTCACGTAGTTTGGACATGTTATCAGGAGAGATCAGCCCCTGGAGAAGGATATCATGCCTGGGAAAGTAGAGGGTCAGAGAAGAAGAGGAAAACCCTCAGTGAGATGGATTGACACAGCGGCTGCAACAATGGGCTCAAGTATAACAATAATTGTGAGGAGGGCCCAGGATAGGGCAGTGTTTCATTCTGTTGTACACAGGGCCACTATGAGTGGAAACCAACTCGATGGCACCTAATAACAGCAACAAGAACCTTAGACATAATGTATTTTAATATGTAACATTTCTTTCTAGGTAAATACACAAGGAGAGTTGCATAAATTTCATATATAAGAATTTAGTATCCTCAAGTACACGTGACAATTTTGTTCCTTTGGTACTCATACTCAAATATGTAATTATTTGTTTTATAATTATGTTTACATTATTAAATTAGACTTTTGATATCAAAAGGCATAAATCAGTGTGTAATCGAAGGAAAACACAATTCAAGTTTTATTAATACAAAATTCTATTAATATATAATATAACCTCAATACAGAATTAATGAAATCCTTTTACTAATTGTCATCAGTCAAAGACTTTCAAAATTTATAACTGTTATGAGTCCTTTTTTGATCCATGAGAAATATCAATATCTTTTTATTAGCTTCAAGGAACTTTTTTGTTAGAAAGAATTTTCATTTATGCTATAAATTTTCATGGAGTTTCTTTTAATGGGAACTTTATTAATCACAGTTATTTAATTTGTGTGGATTACTTAGTTATAGTGACTGCAAAACGCACTGAACAGAATTCTGTTTTATCCTAATGAGAAACTATAGGCAAGCATTTTTTCCCATTCACCTGCAAAGCAGCTATGCAACATCATTAGAACTGTGACAGATTAGTCACCTGTGCTCCAGAAATGGATAAATATGCCTGTCTCTTTCCCAGCCCCATGATTGAATTGATTTTTCACAGCATCTCCCTCCCTGACATGCAAATTAAAGATTTCTAAGTCGGGGATAGTAGTTAAACATTTATTAAATGAAATAAAAGTAAGTCTTTTTGAATTGAACCGAAAGCAAATGGCAACTCAAGAGCAATTCTATCAGGGGAATGATTAAGCTCCATTTTCTCTTTCATTGCACTGTTAATCTTGGTTCTGAGCCACAGGTATGTTGTGCAGCATAGAATTTAGCACTGGCATCTGGGCCACGAGACAGACTGCTAGGAATCTCCCCAATATATGAATAATACACAATATAAGTGAAAAACTTTCCTTTGAAGAGTTGGAACATATGACAAGTATGGCAAGTTAGGTTGGTCTAATTCCACTTCATTTAAATGTTGTGTTTCAAAATAATTATACTTTTATTATTTTTTTTTAATCAAGAAATTATTGAGTGCCTGCTTTATGTAAGTCCTAAGCTCTTGGTGTGTATATTCAGCTTTTGAGACATTTAAATCTAGGGGGTCAATTATAGAATTTACTATGTTCAGAACAAACTAATTTTTTAAAATTCCCACCCTCTAATCTGCTCCTTCTTCCCTACTTCCTATATTAATGAAAACAAAGGTGTAAACCTAGAGGCCCAAGGCAGAAACTTGTCATCTAAACTCTTTCCTCTTCCCTACTTTCCTACATAAAGCTTATAACCAAATCCAAAGGTTTTAGTCTCTGAAATGCCTCTTGAATTCATTGTCTATTTTGCACAACTACTTGTCTGATGCAATCCTTTATTTAGTTCCTGAACTATTTCAATAACCTACTGTCCAGTCTTCCTCCCTCTTGTCTCACCGAATCCCAAATAACCCTGAGCACCACCACAGAGCAGATTAATAAAATATATATCTAAGCATATTATGATAACACTTACTACCTTTCACTAGATTTTTATTGTCTATAGAACCATGTCCAAATTCCTTGGCCTTGTTGTCCTTACCTTCCGCTTTCATCGTCCTCTCTGCTTATGCCCTATCCTCCAATCATACTTTTACATCCTTGAATTTAACAAGCTCTTTCAGTCTCTGTGTCTCTCTCTGCCTGGAATTCCTCTTCACCATGTGTAACTGAAAAGTTCTGCTAATTTTAAGGATTATTTCATCCATGAAGCCATTCTTATTGCTTCTATTCAGTATTAATTTTCTCTTCTTCCCTTCACTCCCATTGCATTCTGTGCACACTATTGTAATTGCTTTTGCTAAAATTGCAAATACCCATTTATGCCCTCAACTAGACTGTGACCATGGCAGGAACCTTCTAATCAATGTCTATCTCTGATTGTTCTTCATTCTAAAGTTTCTTCCACGTTGTTTTCAGAATTATCTTTTTTAAAAAGTAGATCTATTGTTTCACCACTGCTAAAAAAACCTTTGATATTTCCTTACTGCTTATATTATAAAGTTTGAACTACTCAGCACATTACACTTTTGACAGGTTTGCCTTTATTTCTGTGAGATAAGCCCCCTCACTATGTTTCCCAGTTACTATGTTCTCATGAGAATGTGCTTATTGTGAGAATAAGCTGTTGCCAGTCTTTGGGCATGGTGGCCATTTTCTTTTTTATGCCATTCATTGTTTCCAGGTGTTACTGGTTCCCTTCTTTAGCTTCTGAACAGTAAATAATGCCTTTCCATTAAGGGATAATACATTGCAGTGATACTTTTCAAAAGATTGGAACTCCTATAATTTATTCTTACCCTATAATTTATTCAATTGTAGGGACCAATCATTGCTTCCACATGTAGCAGGTGGAATACACCACTGTGAGCAGTTCTGCAGTATTCCAGAGCATCTGTTTCTGCTTTTAGCTGTTAGTACTGCTTTTGTTATAATGAAGAATGCATGTTTAGTGGTAATTTTCCTGAGATTCCAATTCCTTTAGTTTTTTTATTTGGCCTTTATGTACTGGTTCTGCAATAAAGAAGAATGAATTGTAGTGGTAATTATCCTGAGGTAAAAAAAATCCTTGGCTTTATTTATTTGGGCTGTAAGTACTGCTTTTTTGCAGTAAAGAAAGTATTGTATCATGTTTTAAAAAGTTTCATGGAAAATAATAAAGAATAAGGAGACTAGAACAAAATATATGTGCAGTCATTTCCAGGTACCTTCAAGTTTTACTCATATTTTTCAAATTTTCAACAAATAAAATTAAAAAAAAAAGATTTTGTCATTAACTCTTACAGGGACATTTGTGATCCCAGATAATAGGTATCAAAATCCATAATTCATAACAAAAATTCTGAATTGGTCCTTTAATCAGCATGCCTTCATTAGTGAAAACACATAGTATCAAAAAAAACTCAAAGGAGAAAATAATTGGATCTTGAAAGGAATATAAGTACACTCTCCATTTCCAGGCCCAATTCCATCACCAATGCCAAGCATTCTGCACGGTAATACACAGAAGAGCCTAAATGTATCATGGTAGTTCATGCCTCTGTTTATTGTTCCCTTTTTGAGGAATATCTTTTCCCTCCTTTCCAGATGATATATGCCTACTCATTATTTGAAGACTCACATAACACATGAAACCTCTGTGAAGTCATCCCTGAACTCTTTGACAAAGTCATACATGCATTTATTTCTACTTATAAAACATTTTCTGCAGAAAGGCATATCTCACCTGCAGTCTTGGAACAGCCTAACTTGTCTCCTCCTTCAATATTTGTTCCCTTCATTCAATCCTCCGCACAGTAATGCAGCTGTTCTCTTAAAAAGAAAGTCAGGTCTTGTCACTCTTCTATCCTAAAACCCTCCACTGGCTTCTTAGCTCATTGAGATAAACCTCAAATCCTGACCTCACCTCACACTACTCTCCCTCTCTCCCTGTTCTAGCCACCCTGGCTGGCTCCCTGTCCTTTGCTGAACTCCCTGGACAAGCTCTTGGCTCTGGGCTTGGCTCTGGGGATTTACATTTGCTTTTTCCTGTACCTGGAACTCTCCTCTTCCAAATAATCACATGGTTTACACCTTTTCCCCTTCAGGTCTTTATTTAAATGCCACATTCTCAACAGTGGCTTTCCCCACTGTTCTATTTAACACTGTAGTCACATCTTTTCCACTCCAAATTAAGAAAGGCATATAATTTTGGCTTTTTTAACAATGCAAAAAATCTAGATTTTTCTTCTGATGTAAATGATAGACTACTTTGTGCTTTTCAATGTTATTTTAGTGAGCTTACTCCTTACCAAACTAATGTTTTAACTCCACCCGTTTATGTGTAAAATGAATTTTTTTCCCCATAGCTATTGAATATAGGTGTGAATAAAGTAGCAAAACTGACATCCAAATTGACAAAACTCAGTATTTTCCTTTATACAACTAAATTGTGTGGAAGGTTTGGTTTTCTCTGTGATTCAGGGTCCTATTCATTAATTGATTATCCAGACTGGAGTCACTATTAGAGAGAAGCTACAATTGATTTTTAAATTGGATATTAGATGGTATTAGAAAGAACTTTTCATCTGCCACTTGTTCCTTTCCTTTGGAAAAGAATAGATGGTAACAGTTTTATAACTAACATAAAATACTCATTTGTATGTATATTGATTTTTAATTTACCTCTAGGAAATTAAGTGACAAGTTACAATTTGCTATGTAGGTACAGCAAATATAGAGTTCATTTAACACAAATACTTCAATTTCTATATCCTTTACACAAAATGAGTTGTATACCAGTCAAAATTTTAGAGGATATTATATGTTATAGCTACAATTTCTAGTAGCAATGACTCAAAAGATGCTCTATTTTCTTTTTGATATTGAGTAATTGAGGAGGCTTATAGGGATGATTGGATTTATTTTCACAGTTACATGTTTACATTGTCTGCCATTTCAGGAATACCTGGGCTTTTGCTTTCTTGTTGAAAATGAGCTGTTCCCAAATGCCTGACTATGTGGAATGAGTTTCAGAAATTGACTCTTCTTACTCACCACTCAGTGAATAATGACAACAGTGATGTTAATATTAGTGGCACCTAAAAGAGATGTTTCAACAAACAGATGCAGCACTGGAGG
Source organism: Elephas maximus indicus (assembly GCF_024166365.1). Lineage (NCBI taxonomy): Eukaryota > Metazoa > Chordata > Mammalia > Proboscidea > Elephantidae > Elephas > Elephas maximus. The sequence continues at coordinate 144,867,686 of NC_064819.1, read as the reverse complement.
TACTCACTCATCTGTGCCAAGAAATAGGGAAGACAGGTTCCTGACCAACTGACTGGACGAGATCCATATTTATTCCCAAGAAAGGTGATCCAACCGAATGTGGAATGTGGAAATTATAGAACAATGTCATTAATATCACACACAAGCAAAAATTTTGCTGAAGATCATCCAAAAATGGCTGCAGCAGTATATCAACAGGGAAATGCCAGAAATTCAGGCCAGTTTCAGAAGAGGATGTGAAACCAGGGATATCATTGCTGATGTCAGATGGGTCCTGGCTGAAAGCAGAGAATACCAGAAGGATGTTTACCTGTGTTTTATCAACTATGCAAAGGCATTCAACTGTGTGGATCATAACAAATTATGGATAACACTGAGAAGAATAGGAATTCTAGAACACTTAATTGTGCTCATGAGGAACCTTTGATCAAGCGGTAGTTGTTTGGACAGAACAAGGGGATACTGATTGGTTTAAAGTCAGGAAAGGTGTGCGCCAGGGTTGTATTGTTTCACCATATCTATTCAATCTGTATACTGAGCAAATAATCTGAGAGCTGGACTCTATGAAGAAGAACAGGGCATCAAGATAGGAGGAAGACTCATTAACAACCTGTGTTATGCAGATGACACAACCTTCCTTGCTGAAAGTGAAGAGGATATGAAGCACTTACTAATGAAGATCAAAGACCACAGCCTTTAGTATGGATTGCACCTCAACATAAAGAAAAGAAAAATCCTCACAACTGGGCCAATGAGCATCATGATAAATGAAGAAAAGATTGAAGTTGTCAAGGATTTAGTTTTACTTGGATCCACAATCAACAGCCATGGAAGCAGCAGTCAAGAAATCATTGCATTGGGTAGGTCTGCTGCAAAGGACCTCTTTAAAGTGTTGAAGAGCAAAGGTGTCCCCTTGAAGACTAAGGTGCGCTTGACCCAAGCCATGGTACTTTCAATCGCATCATACGCATACGAAAGCTGGACAATGAATAAGGAAGACTGAAGAATTGATGTCTTTGAATTGTGGTGTTGGTGAAGAATATTGAATGTATCATGGACTGCCAAAAGAATGAACAAATCTGTCTTGGAGGAAGTACAGCCAGAATGCTCCTTAGAGGCAAGGATGGAGAGGCTGCATTTACATAGTTTGGACATGTTGTCAGGAGGGATCAGTCCCTGGAGAAGGACATCATGCTTGGCAGAGTACAGGTCAAAAGAAGAGAGGAAGACCCTCAACGAGGTGGACTGACACAGTGGTTGCAACAGTGAGCTCAAGCATAGCAACGATTGTAAGGATGGCTCAGGATAGGGCAGTGTTTTGTTCTGTTGTGCGTAAGGTCACTATGAGTCGGAACTTACTTGATGGCACCTAAAAACAACAACAACAAAGGAGTAATGATGAATCATCATACCTCCCCCACTACCCAGTAAAATTATGTTCCCAGCTTCTGGAGAACTTCCAATTTTACAGCATGTGATGGTTAAGATTGTGTGTCACCTTGGCTGGGCCATGATTCTCAGTGTTTTGGCAGTTGTGTAATGTTGAGATCACTTCCCTCTTGAAATGTGATATATGATCACCTCCGTGATGGAATCTGCTGAGTGGTACCAGCAGGGGTAAGGTCTGTGGCAGCTCACTGCCCCCTCTGCCTTCATCTCTCCACCTTCTGCCGCCTACTTCCTTCCTGCTCGCCTTGCAAATGTTGTTGGCTTGTTCTGGATCCAGCAGCTGTCTCTTGTCTGACCTCTGGTTCTTGGGACTTGAGCTAGCAGCTTACCTATGCATCTTGGGATTCGCCGATCTTCATGGCCTGAAAGCAAGAGTCCTGGTCCCCGACCTGCCTATCTTGGGATCACCAGCCCCTGCAGCTAAGTGACTCAGGAGAAACCTTGCAGTCTTGCCTGCAGACCTTGGGGATTCCTCAACCATCACAACCTGTGAGTGGCATTCCTACTCTACAACTTGCTCACCTTGGGTTCACTGGCTTCCATGGCTCCATTAATTGGGAAAGGACTCTATCCTGATGTAAGGACTTCGGACATTCTAACCCCTACAATTGTGTAAGCTTTTTCCTTAATGTAAATCTCTCTCTATACATATTTATACGCATTACTGGTTTTGCTTCTCTAGAGAACCCAGCCTAAGACATGGCACAACCTAAAAAAAGGGCACATCCAGTTTGTGAAAGGAACTGAATTACTATGCTACCATATTCCATTGGGGGGGCAGGGAAATTCTAGCATGTCTAAGAAGTTCTATGATTTTCCTTAAATCCACACCTCTCAGTTCAGTCTTTAGATCATTTTGGATCTTTTATTTTTTATTTATTTATTTTTTCTAATTCTTTTTTTGTGTGTGTGCTTTAGATGAAGATTTACAGAGCAAACTAGTTTCACATTATACAAATAATTCACATATTGTTTTGTGGCATCGGTCGCCAACCTTACAACATGTCAACACTCTCCCCTTCTTGACTTTGGGTTTCTCATTACCAGCTTTCCTGTACCCTCCTGCCTTCTCATCCTTGTCCCTGGGATGGTGTGCCCATTTAGTCTTTTTTTTTTTTTTTTAATGGGCCTGACTAATGTTTGGCTGAAGAGTGAACCTCAGGAGTGACTTCAGTACTGAGTTAAAAGGATTTTTTGAGGGCCATACTCTCAGGATTTCTCTAGTCTTTGTCAGAACAGTGAGTCAGATCATTTTTTGTGAGTTAGAATTTTGTTCTACATTTCTCTTCAGCTCTGTCTGAGACCCACTATTGTGATCTTTGTCAGAGTAGTTGTTGGTGGTATTTGGGTACCATATAGTTGTGCTGGACTCAGTCTGGTAGAGGCTATGGTATTCGTAGTCCACTAGTCCTTTGGTCTAATCTTTCCCTTGTGTCCTTGGTTTTCTTCATTCTCCCTTGCTCCAGATGGGGTGAGACAGTGGACTATTTTAGATGGCCACTCGCAAGTTTTTAAGAACCCAGATGCTACTCACTAAAGTAGGATGTAGAACATTTTCTTTATAAATTATGCTATGCCAGTTGAGCTAGGTGTTCCCCGAGACCATGGTCCCTAGCCCTCAGCCCAGCAATTTGGTCCCTCAGGAAGTTCCAATGTGTCTATGAAGCTTCCATACTTGCCTTGTCCAAGTTGTGCTGACTTCTGCAGTATTGAGTACTCTTACTCTTCACCACAGTTGCCACTTTTGTGATTGACTTGTTTCAGTCAGCATAATGCCCTCCAGATTCATCCATGTTGTGAAATGTTTCCCAGATTCATCACTGTTCTTTATCACTACTTAGTATTCCATTGTGTGTACGTACCTTAATTTGTTTATTCATTCATCTGTTGATAGGCACTTAGGTTGTTTCCATCTTTTTGCTATTATGAATAATGCTGCAGTGAACATGGGTGTGCATATCTCTATTCATGTGACAGCTCTTATTTCTCTAGAATATATTCCTAGGAATGGGGAAGCTGGAAAGTATGGTATTTCTTTTTCTAGCTTTTTTAAGGAAGCTCCATCTCATTTTCCAAAATGGTTGTACCATTTTCCATTCCCACAAGCATTGCATAAGAGTTCCAATCTCCCAACAGGCTCTCCAGCATTATTTATTTTCTTGTGTTTTTGATTTGTGCCAGTATTGTTCAGGTGAGATGGTATCTCGTTGTAGTTTTGATTTGTATTTCTCTAATGGCTAGTGATCGTGAGAATTTCGTCATGTGTCTGTTATCTGCCTGAATGCCTTGTTTGGTAAAGTGTCTGTTCATATCCTTTGACCATTTTTCAATTGGATCACTTGTCTTTTTGTTGTTGTTAAGTGACGTCGATTTGCTTCTGACTCATAGCAACCCTATGTACAACAGAACAAAACACTGCCCGGCCCTGTGCCATCGTCATAATCGTTATGCTTGAGCCCATTGTTGCAGCTGCTGTGTCAATCCATCTCATTGAGGGTTTTCCTTTTTTTCAATGACTCTCTACTTTACCAAGCATGATGTCCTTCTCCGGGGACTGATTGATCCCTCCTGATAACATGTCCAAAGTATGTAAGATGAAGTCTCACCATCCTTGTCTCTAAGGAGCATTCTGGCTGTACTTCTTCCAAGACAGATTTGTTCATTCTTTTAGCAGCCCATGGTGTATTAATGTTCTTTACCAACAACATAATTCAAAGGCATCAATTCTTCTTTGGTCTTCTTTATTCATCGTTTATCTCTTACATGTATATAATGTGATTGAAAACAACATGGCTTGGGTCAGGTGCACCTTAGTCTTCAATGTAACATCTTTGCTTTTCAATATTTTAAAGCGGTCTGTTGCAGCAGATTTGCCCAAAGCAGTGCATCTTTTGATTTCTGCTTCCATGGGTGTGGATTGTGCATCCAAGTAAATTGAAACCCTTGACAACTTCAATCCTTCATCCATTTATCATAATGTTGCTTATTGGTAACAGTGCAAGAATTTTTGTCTTCTTTATGTTGAGGTGTAATTCATACTGAAGGTTGTGTTCTTTGATCTTCATCAGTAAGTGCTTCAGTTCTCTTCACTTTCAGCAAGCAAGGTTGTGTGAGGTTCATAACACAAATTGTAAATGAGTCTTCCTCCAATCCTGATACCCCTTCTTCACATAGTGCAGCTTCTAGGATTATTTGCTCAGCAAATACAGATTGGATAGGTATGGTCAAAGGACACAACTCTGATGCAAACCTTTCCTGACATTAAACCATATACTATCCCCTTGTTCTCTTCAAACAACTGCCTCTTGATCTATGTTCAAGTTCCTCATGAGCACAATTAAGTGTTCTGGAATTCCCATTCTTTGCAGTGTTATCCATAATTTTTTTATGACCACACTGTTGAATGCCTTTGCATAGTCAATAAAACACAGGTAAACATCTTTCTGTTATCCTCTGCTTTCAGCCAGGATCCATCTGACATCGGCAATAATATTCCTGGTTCCACGTCCTCTTCTGAGTCAGGCTTGAATTCTGAAGTTCCCTGTTGATATACTGCTGCAGCCACTTTTGAATGATCTTCAGCAAAATTTTATTTGCATGTGATATTAACGATATTGTTCGATTGTTTCCGCATGAGGTTGGATCACCGTCTTGGGAGTAGCCATAAATATGGATCTCTTCCAGTAGGTTGGCCAGGAAGCTGTCTTCCAAATTTCTTGGCATAGAAGAGTAAGCACTTCCAGCACTGCATCCATTTGTTAAAACATCTCAATTAGTATTGTCTCAATTCCTGGAGCCTTGTTTTTCACCAGTGCCTTCAGTGCAGTACCACTGGTTCCTGGTCATATGCTACGTCCCAATATGATTGAACGTTGAACAATTCTTTTTGGTATAGTGACTGTGTATTCCTTCCATCTTCTTTTGATGCTTCCTGCATCATTTTATATTTTCCCCATAGAATTTTTCAATATTACTACTCAAGACTTCAATTTTTTCTTCGGTTTTTTTTCAGCTTGAGAAATGCTGAAGGTGTTCTTCCCTCTTGGTTTTCTATATCCAGGTCTTTGTACATGTCATTATAATGCTTTACTTTGTCTTCCCGATCCACCCTTTGAAATCTTCGTTGTGGCATTTTTATGTCATCCTTCTTTTTGATTTAGCTACTCAACAGTCAAGAGCAAGTTTCAGAGTCTCTTCTGACATCCATTTTGGTCTTTTCTTTCTCTCCTGCCTTTTTGATGATCTCTTGCGTTCTTCATGTATGATGTCCTTGGTGTCATTGCACAACTTGTTTGATCTTCAGTCATTAGTGTTCAATGCATTAAGTCTCTTCTTGAGATGGTCTCTAAATTCAGGAGTGCTGTACTCAAGGATGTACTTTGGCTCTTGTGGACTCGTTCTAATCTTCTTCCGTTTCAACTTTGACTTGCATATGAGCAGTTGATGGTCTGTTCCAAAGTTGGCCCTTCGCCTTGTTCTGACGGGTGATATTGAACTTTTCCATCATCTCTTTCCACAGATGTAGTCAGCTTGATTCCTGTGTATTCCATCTGGTGAGGTTCATGTTTAGAGTCATCATTTATGTTGGTGAAAAAAGGTATTTGCAATGAAGAAGTCATTGGTCTTGCAAAATTCTATCTTGGAATCTCCAGCATCATTTCTATCACCAAGGCCATATTTTCCAACTATGGAACATTCTTTCTTTAGAACTTCTGCATTCCAATCACCATTAATTTTCAGTGCACCCTGATTGTATATTCAATTTCAGACTGCAGAAGTTGGTAAAAATCTTCAGTTTCTTTACCTTTGGCCTTAGTGGTTGGTGTGTAAATTCGAATAATAGCTGTAGTAACTGGTCTTCCTTGTAGGTATATGGATATTATTCTATCACTGGCAGTGTTGAACTTCAGGGTAGATCTTGAAATTTTTTTTTTGACAATGAAAGCAATGCCATTTCTGTTCAAATTGTCATTCCTGGCATAATAGACTGTATGATAGTCCAATTCAAAATGGCCAGTATGAGTCCATTTCAACTCACTAATGCCTAGCATATCACCGTTTATGATTTCCATTTCATTTTTGATGATTTCCAATTTTCCTAGATTCATACTTCATACATTCTACCTTCTGATTATTAACAGATGTTTGCAGCTATTTCTTCTTATTTTGAATCGCACCATATCAGCAAATGAAGGTCCTGAAAGCTTGGCTCCATCCACATCATTAAGGTCGACTCTACTTTGAGGAGGCAGCTCTTCTCCAGTTCTATATGAGTGCCTTCCAACCTGAGGGGTCATCTTCTGGCAGTGTATCAGACAATAACAACAACAAAAAATCCCGTTGATGTCAAGTCAATTTTAATTTATAGTGGCCCGATTGGACATAGTAGAACTGGCCCATCAGGTTTCCAAGGAGCACCTACTGGATTCGAACTACTGACTTTTTGGATAGCAGCTGTAGCTTCTTAACCCGGGTTTCCATATCAGACAATGTTCTGCTGCTTTTCATGAGGTTTTCACTGGTTAATTGCTTTCAGAAGTAGACTGCCAAGTCCTTCTTCCCAATCTGTCTTAATCTGGAAGCTCAGCTGAAACCTGTCCACCATGGGTGACCCTGCTGGTATTTGAATACCGGTGGCATAGCTTCCAGCATCACGGCAACACACAAGCCCCCACGGTACAACAAAGGTAGATGCCTGGGGGTTTTGTTGTAAAGGTGTTGCATTTTGCTATAGATTTCAGAGGTTAGACCTTTGTCAGATTTTTCATAGCCAACGTTTTTTTTTTCCTGGTTTTTAGGCTGTCTTTTTACTCTTCTGGTGAAGTCTTTTGATGAGCATAAGTGTGTAATTTTGGGATATCCCAGTTATCTAGCTTATCTTGTGGTGTTTGTGTATTGTTAGTGATGGTTTGTATCATATTCATGCGGTATATTAGGGCTTTAGCATTGACCCTATTTTCTTTTTTCTATGATCTTTGTAGCTTTTGGTTTTATATTTAGGTCTTTGATCCATTTTGAATTAGTTTTTGTGTATGTTGTGAGGTATGGGTGTTGTTTCATTTTTTTACAGGTATACATCTAGGTTTGCCAGCACCATTTGTTAAGAAGACTCTCTTTTCCCCATTTAATGGACGGGTTATTGTAGGTAGATGGATTTAAAGCTGAGTTCTCAATTCTGTTCTATTTGCCAGTTGTCTGTCATTGTACCAATACCAGGCTGTTTTGACTACTGTAGCTGTATGGTAGGTTCTGATGTCAGGTAGTGTAAATTCTCCTACTTTATTCTTCTTCTTCAATAGAGCTTTATTTATCCAGGGCGCCTTTCCTTTCCATATAAAGTTAATGATTAGTTTTTCCATTTCATTAAAGAATTCTGTTGGTATTTGGATTGGGATTGCCTTGCATTTGTGGACTGCTTTGGGTAGAATTAACAGTTTCACAATGTTGAGTCTACCTATCCATGAACATGGTATGTTTTTCCGTTTATGTAGGTCTCATTTGGTTTCTTGCAGTAGTGTTTTGTAGTTTTCTTTGTACAGGTCTTTTATGTTCCTGGTTAGATTTATTTCTGATATCTTTTTCTTAGTTCTGTTTGTTGGTGTATAGAAATTCAACTGGTTTTTGTATATTTATCTTGTATCTTGCCACTGTGCTGAATCTTCCTATTAGTTTCAGTAGTTTTCTTGTGGAATCTTTTGGGTTCTCTGTGTATAGTATCTTGTCATCTGCAAATAGGGACAGTTTTACTTCTTCCTTACCAATTTGGATGCCCTTTATTTCTTTTTCTTGCCTTTCTACTATAGCTAGGTCTTCCAGCATCATGGTGAATAGGAGTGGTGATACAGGGCATCCTCATCTTGTTCCTGCTTTCAAGGGGAATATTTTCAGCCTCTCTCCATTGAGAATGATGTTGGCTGTTGGTTTTGAATAGATGCTTTTATTATGTTCAGGAATTTCCATTCTACACCTATTTAATGGAGAATTTTTATCAGGATTCTCTGCTGAATCTGTTGGTCCCAGTGGTTTTTTTGTGGAGTCTTTTGGGTTCTGTATGTACAGCATTATATCATCTCCAAATAGGGACAGTTTTACTTCTTCCTTACCAATTTGGATGCCCTTTATTTCTTTTTCCTGCCTTATTGCTCTAGCTAGGACTTCCAGCACAATGTTTAATAGGAGTGATGATAAAGGGCATCTTTGTTTTGTTCTCATTCTCCGGGGGGGGGGGCGGGGGGAGGATGTTTTAAGTCTCGCTTCTTTGAGAATGATGTTGGCTGTTGGTTTTGTATTAATACCCTTTATTATGCTGAAGAATTTACCTTTCAAACCTATTTTATTTAGAATTTTTATCAGGAATGGCTGTGGGACTTTATCGAATGCCTTTTCTGCATCAGTTGATATGATAATGTGATTCTTTTCTTTTGCTTTATTTATGTGGTGGATTATGTTGATTGATTTTCTGTGTTGAACCATCCTTGCATACCTGGTATGATTCCCACTTGGTTGGGGTAAATTTTTTTTTAATGATGTTGAATTCTATTGGCTAGAATTTTGTTGAGAATTTTTACATGCATATTCATAAGAGATAAAAAACCAACAAAAAATTGTTGCCATCGAGTTGATTCCGACTCACAACAACCTATAAGACAGAGTAGAACTGTCCCATAGAGTTTCCAAGGAGCATCTGGTGGATTTGAACTGCCAGTCTTTTGGGTAGCAGCTGTAGCACTTAACCACTATGCCACCAGTGTTTCCTTATGAGAGATACTGGTCTTTAATTTTTTTTTTTTTTTTTGGTGTGTGATGTCTTTGCCTGGTTTTGGTATCAGGGGTATGCTGTTTTCATACAATGAATTCAGAATTATCCCTTATTTTCTATGTTCTGAAATAGTTTGTGTAGTACTGGTGTGAGCTCTTCTCTGAATGTTTGGTAGAATTCTCCAGTTAAGCCAACTAGGCCAGGTCTTTCTTTCGTTGGAAGTTTTCAATCTTTTCTCTTGTTATGGGTCTGTTCAGATTTTCATCCTCAGTTTGTGTTACTTTATCTAGGTAGTGTGTTTCTAGAAATTTGTCCATTTCCTCTAGGTTTTCAAAGTTGTTGGAGTATAGTTTTTCATAGTACTCTGTTATGATCCTTTTTATTTCAGTTGGGTCTGCTGTAATGTCCCCCATTTTGTTTCTTATTTGGGTTATTTGTGTCCTCTACTGTTTTTATTTTGTCAGTTTGGCCAATGGTTTGTAGATTTTGTTGATCCTTTCAAAGAAACAACTTTTGATTTTGTTAATTCTATCTATAGTTTTCCTATTCTCTATTTCATTTATTTCTGCTCAGATCTTTATCATTTCCTTTCTTTAGTGCCTTGGGCTTTTTTTTTTTTTTTTTTTTTTGATATTCTTTTCCTATTTGTTTGAGTTCCATAATCAATAGTTTAATTTTGTTCCTTTCATCTTTTTTGATATGTGCATCTACTGCTATAAATTGATCTCTGAATACTGCCTTTGATGTGTCCCAAAGGTTTTGGTATTTATTCTTGTTTGAGTCTAGGAATTTTTTGATTCCTTTTTTTATTTCTTCTATTACCTAGTCGTTTTAAGCAAGGTGTTTTTCAGTTTCCATATATTTGTTTTTTTTTTTTTTTTTTCCCTTGCTCTTCCTCTTATTATTTTCTACTTTTACAGTGTTGTGATCAGAGAAGATGTTTCATTTTATCTCAGTGTTTTAGATTTTGTTGAGGGTTGCTTTATGACCTAAGACATTCTGGAGAATGTTCTATGTGCTTCGAAAAAGAGTTTGTACTTTGCTGCAGTTGGGTGGAGTGTTATATATATGACTGTGAGGTCAAGTTGCTTTATTATTAAACCCTGGTGGCATAGTGGTTACATGCTACGGCTGCTAACCAAAGGATCACCAGTTCAAATCTGCCAGGTGCTCCTTGGAAACTCTATGGGGCAGTTCTACTCTGTCCTATAGGGTTGCTATGAGTCAGAATCAACTCGACTGCACTGGGTTTTTGGGTTTAGGTCTTCTATATCTTTGTTGAGTTTCTTTCCAGATGTTCTGTCTTTTACCATGATCAGTGTGTTGAAGTCTCCTGCTATTATTGTGGAAATGTCAATTTCTCTTTTCAGTGCTGTTAGTTTTTATTTTATTTTATTTTTTATGTATTTTGGAGCCCTGCCATTGAATATTTATTATGGTTATGTCCTCATGGTGGATCATCCCTTTAATCATTATACAATGTCTCTCCTTGAATTTTATGGTGAATTGTTTTAAAGTCTATTTTATCTGAGATTAGTATTGCCACTCCTGCTCTTTTTGGTTGCAGCTTGCTTGATATATTTCTTTCCATCCTTTGATTTTTAATAAATTTACATCTTTGATTCTAAGGTGTGTCTTTTGTAGACAGCGTACTGATGGGTCCTTTTTTTTCTTTTTTTTTTTAACCTATTGTGTCACTCTCTGCCTCTTTATGGATGCATTTAAGCCATTTACCTTCAGTGTGGTTATTGATAGGTGTGAGTTTATTGCTGTCATTTTGTAGTACCTTTTTTGTGGTGATGTTTTCTTCCTCATACTCTCCTGTGCTGAATTCCTTTTCTTTGTGATTTTTTTTTGTTTCTTTCATTTTTTGTAAATTTTGTGTCTACCGAGACTTTGTTTTTTCTTCTTTATTTTGATGCATAGGTTTGTTAACTTTATTTCTGAATACCTTGAAATTTACCCCTAAACCAGTCCTTTATTACTTGATATCACCTTGACTTACTCTTCATTTGAAAATTCTTTTCCTGCACTGCTTATTTCCTCTTTTATTGATCCGACATTGTTGTCATTTACAGATTGATGTCTCTGGTTCCCTGTGTAAATCTTTTAGGTTTTTTTTTTATCCTTAAGAGTTCATTACCTAAGTTGGTATCCAGCTGATGTCCTGTGTTCTAGATTCAGGTTGTTGTCTGATGTTGGTTCTCTAATCGAAGGACTCCCTTTAATAATTCTTGTCAGTTTGATTTGGTTTTTACATATTCCCTTAATTTCTGTTTAACTGGAAATGTCCTAATTTCACAATCATATCTGAGTGAGAGTTTTACAGGATATATTATTCTTTGTTGACAATTATTTTTATTTCAAGGTTTTATGTATGTCATCCCATTTCCTGCCTGCCTGCATGGTTCCTGCCAAGTAATCAGAGCTTAGTCTTATTGTTTCCCCTTGGTATGTGACTTTTCATTTTTCTCAAGCTGCTTTCAGGATTCTTTCTTTTCTTTTGATTTTAGCTGGTGTGATTATGTCTTGGTCTATCCTATGGGGTCGTTGAGCTTCTTGGATTGTCAGCTTTTCATCTTTCACGATATGAAATTAGGGAAGTTTTCTGTCAGCAAATCTTCAGTGATCCTCTCTATGTTTTCTGTTTGCTCCCCCTGCTCTGGAACCCTGATCACATGCAAATTTTTGCTTTTGATTGTATCCCACATCACTCTCAGGTTTTCTTCATTCTTTTCTGTTTTTCCTCAAACAAATTGGTATCCAAGGATTTGCCTTCAATTTCACTGATACTGTCTTCCATTGTTTCAAATTTGCTCCTAAAACCTTCTATCGCACTGTCCATGTCTGAAATCTTGTTGTTTATCCTTTAAATTTCTAATTGCTGTTTTTGTATGATTTCTAGTTGTTTATTTTGATATTTTGTTCCTGTATTATTTTCCTGAATTATTCCATTGCTTTGTCTGTTTTCCCTGATTTTGTATATATTTTCCATGATTTTGTCTATTTTTTCCTTATTTGTATCTGTGTCTTCCTTCCTTTCTTGGAGAGCACTGAATATTAGAGTTTTGAATTCCCTATCAGGTAGTTCCAGTATCTTTTTGTACTGGAAAGTCATCTGATATTTTATTTTGGTCACTTTCTAGAGTCATTCTGTCTTTTTAAAAATATGTTTTGATAATGTCTGCTTTCTCCAGGACATCCAGAAATTTTTCTTTTTTTTATAGATTGTAGATTTGTTTGTTTTGTACTGCTTTTTTTGTTTTATTTGATTATGTCTGGGCAGTAGGCTGGACGTGCTTTGTTGCATGCTTGTCTTTAGGCACAATAGCTCTCACCATTTTGTCCAGGTGGGCAGGGCCAGTCACTCAGCTATGGTGGAACAGGGTAGGTCCAGCATGGGGGAGGGGCAAGGATGGATTGTTTGTGGCACTTACTTAGGCCAATGGGTTGTGTCCCGAGGGAAGTGCAGGGTGGGGTCTAGTGGTCAGTGCTTTGACCCTTAGGGGCCTGACACTCAGCCTGTGTTGCAGATAGGCAGTAGGGAAGGAAGAGAATGTGATGTGTGGAACTAAGTGAGTGAGAGAAAGAAGGGAAAGAGGAGAGAGAAGCAGAAGCAAAAAAGCAAAAAAAAAAAAAAAGGAAAGGAAAAAGAAAAACAGTACATAAAATGGTGGCATGGTAGGATTCTGCAGGTGTGGGCATGGCAGACCCACTGAGGCTGTGTGCTGGTGGCTCTCTAGCTGTGTGTTGTGGCTCAGCCTGTTGAGAACAGACATGGGCAGCATACAGGGCTACGTGGAATGAGAAAGGAAAGGAAAGAAGAGAAAGAGAAAAACAGCAACAAAAATGAAAAAAACAAACAAACAAATAAATATGTTCCTGAGGGAATTGGCTGAGAAGAATTAAGGTGGCGGCGAGCTGATATCTCTCTCATCAGGAAGTGAAGCACAGGAAGGAAGGGGTAGAGGCAGCACAGGGCTTAAATGGGAGGGAGAAGGAAAAGGGAGAAGGGAAAATTTAAAGATAAAGAAAAATAAAAAAAATATGGCTGAGGGAGCTAGCTTGTGGGAACAGCACAGACCTGGAGAGGCCATATGCCAGAGGCTTTCTAGCCAAGTGGTACAGCACACCCCATCAAGAAGGTGGAGTGGCTGTGCACAATGCTAGGTGGGTGGGAGAAAAGAAAGGAGGGAAGGAAGAGAGATAGAAGAAACAAACAAACAAAAAAACCCAAAATAACAAAAACAAAAATAAATGGCACTGAAGAAGCCAGCCTGTAGGGTGGTGTGAGCCCAGGTGGCAGTGAGCTGGTGTCTCTTCAGCTAAGCGACCCTGGCCTGTTGGAAACTGGTGGAGGCCATGTAGAGGGAAGAAGGGAGGGGAATGGGAAAGTGTGTATCCCTGGTTACCAGGTGTTCTGCCTCCTGTTGGGATCCCCATGAAGTTGCTTACCATACTCCCTGTCCACCATTCTTAGTGACTGAGGTCCAAGATGGTGAATCCATACCACGTTAGCTAGTAGGAGACCTCCACTCTGTAGCTCTTCTCATTTTCTCTTTTCTGTCAGTTTCTTATTCCATTCAGTGCTTGATTGAGTTCTTTAAGCTTAGGATTCCAGTATTGACGTTTATTTGTTTTACTTAGTTTTTCAGATCTTTCATAAAGAGGGATGGCATGGTGCTTCTCTCTATAGTGCCATGTTGGCCCCGCCTCCTTGTTTCTAACTTTAAGAGATGAGTTTTTTATGATTTCAGGTGGACAAAACTGAGAATTTTTTCTAGTTCTTCTCATTTCCACACCTGTCCATAACTTCCATAATATAAATAAGTCCATACATCAATCATGAATTTGCCAGATTCTTAACAAATGAAACTGTTTATCTCCTCTGCTAAGCTCTTAATTTTACTAGGGCTCATTTGCACATACAAAGACAGAGAAATATGAGTCAATTCAAATATAAATGCATAAATATACAGTCATCAAAATTTATTTAGGGTACTTGTCTATAGCCTAAAACAGAATAAATTCCATTTATTTTTGCATTAATGCCATGAATTAGATTGCTAAGATAGTTTAAATTCTATTAGCATACCTTGTCACTTTTGCTTTGAAGTGCATATTTCTCCTTTGTCTTGCCTTCATTTGCTAAAAAAAAAAGTTTTTACAGAGGCTTGCAGAAAATAAGGGTAAACAAACCACTCACTTCTTTAACTACTTGTTATACCTTTGTTATTGCTGTTTTATTTAAATAATAATAATAAAAAAACCTTTCTCCTTTCATCTTTTTTAAAAAAGAGTAAAGTATTTGTTTGATTTACATTATGTTGAAAAGTTAAGTACTATCAAGGACAGATATTTTAGGCCTTGGAAGAAAACATTTTCTTTCTTTTTCTCCACTTATACTTTTTGGGTCCGGCATTCCCAACTCTTAGACAAAATTGAGTGTTTTTCTTTCCAAATAAAAGAAAACTTGTTAAGGAAGAAATGTGACTTAGAGGGAAGTCAATGTGGTTACCTTTGAAAGAAAAAACAATAGATTGGCTCATAAAATAAACAATATCACCCATGAGTACTGTGCTCCTTTAAATAATCATCTATATGAGACCAAATGGTGAATAGTTACCATAAAGCAAAGACAAAACGGTGGGGGGGGGGGGGTGGACAGAGAAGCTAGGTGAATGGAAACAGAACAACCACAATGAAAATAATTAGAATGCTGACATATTTTGAAAAATGTAGCCAATGTCACTGAACAATATGTATAAAAAAAATACTAAACCTGTTGCCGTCAAGTTGATTCCAACTCATAGCAACCCTATAGGACAGAGTAGAACTGCCCCATAAGGTTTCCAAGAAGCAGCTGGTGGATTCAAGCTGCCACCTTTTGGTTAGAAACCTGAGTTCTTAACCACTGTGCCACCAGGACCCCGAACAATATGTGTAGAAATCATTAAATGGCAACCTAATTTGCTGTATAAACTTTCAGCAAAAATACAATTAAGACAAAAAATAGATAAGCTTAGGGTTTTGGAGTATGACAGGCCTGGCTGAGTGACCTGGTCAGGAAGGCTGGGTATTTCTGTACCTCATTTACATTGTTAATAAAAGCTGAACAATACTCCTTATGTCAAAACACTATTGTGGATTAAATATAATTAGAGAAATATAGCATACATTTTGTAGGCCCTCACTCAAAAATAAGAATTCCGTTTTTTTTTTTATTTTACTATGAAAATGCTGAAATCATTTTCATTTAAGATCTTATTTATTCTTATACCTCTCTGACTATGGTTATGTTCATAAATAATATATGTTCAGGAAACATGATTTGACTATTTTTTTCATCAGTCAATACTTCAACTGAGTAGGTTATTCAGTGACCTGAAAATATTACTACAGATAATGCACCAGAAGAATCCAGTGCAAGCAAAAGCTCATATCAAGTACTTAATTCCTTATAAAGGAAAACCCATAAATTATAGGTCCCTGGAAAGAACATCTTCAGAAAATTCAGTTCTATATCCATTTAAATTACCAGAAAAAGAGGGTGTTTTTTTTTTTTTTTTAAATGTTTTTTCTCATAGAATTTAACTGAAGACATTCACTTTTCATTTGTGGTGATAGGTGATGTTGAGGGAAAAGAAGGTCTTCAAAGGGGAAACCTGTAGGAGATTTAGGGTTTAGATAAAGTAGGTAGAGTGTCTCCTGGCCCTATATATCCCCTGGCCCTATATTGAGATGAACGAATTCAGACACATTATCCGGGTAAAAACAGTATCTCACCAATGTCAGTGTCTGGAGCTCTCTAAAAACATAGAAGATTTGTCATAAAACCTGAAATAGAAGATGTAGTCTCTGGCTGCAAAATACACCCTGGCATGAGACGATCATCTCAGCATCTGGTTAGTAAATTACCTCAGCAGAAAAATGCTCTCCTTTGTTGACAAATGGTCTAGCTACTTTCTCGGTGAGACTGGAGGATGAGAAACTTCTGGAAACATAGTTTGTATTCAATCCCTAAATAAGGAAATATGTTGAAAAGTCCTCAGATCCAGGTAGTATCATGAACAAAATGTTCTTATAAGTAAAGTTAGGTCTTCTCTTCAAGGTTTTTCTTTAAAAGCACAACTAAGCTTCTAAACCTAAATTTTAAAAATGCTTTAGTTGCAGTTTATCAATATGGAAACCAACAAGAAACTTAAATCTCATATGGCATTTTAATTAAAATAAATATAAACATTTACATTTCTAAATTGAACCACTGAGTATTTCAGTGTTTAAGACATGTTTATCAAATGAAACTATCTAAGGCCAGGGTAATTATTTTCCAGGTTAACAGTATGGAAGAATTAACAATGTCGATTCCTTTAATCTGGACTATTTCAATAGCATAAACGAACTAAATAAAAATTGAAACAGAAAAAAAAAGAATCCTTCTTAATTTAAAAAAATGTTAGAGTTGTTCTGAATGTATGTTAAGATTTAATAATATGAGGCCCAGACATGTTCAGGGACTTGCCAAAGTTATATTTTTACTCAAATCTCTGTTGACCTGGAGTCCCTAGGTAGTGCAAATGGTTAAAATTCTCGGCTACTAAGTGCAATGTTGGAGGTTTGAGTCACTCAGAGGTGCCTTGGAAGAAAGGCCTGGCAATCTACTTCTGAAAAATCAGCCATAGAAAACCCTACGGAGCACATTTCTACTCTGACAAACATGGGGTTGCCATGAGTCCGAACTGACTCGTCAACAAGTGGCTTGGTCTGTTACCATATCCTGTCTTGTGTTTCTTCCACTGCATCGAGCTTTATTTCCATGTTTAGCAAGTAGTAAATGGATTAATATGATTGGAATATAAGAGGCGTATGGGATGTAGGATAAGGATAGAAAGGCAGGTTAGTATAAAATTCTGTAGATCTTTCAATGATAGGCTGAATAGATGGGAATTTATTCAGCAGGTAATGGGAATCCATCATTAAAAGGGTGAAAATTATATTAGAGGGCTATCAAGATGTCCATATGATAGTCTTAGATCTGTACATTTATGCTCTGTTCATGAAGCCCAGGAGCCAACTTGCCACCCATTTCACACCTTGTAAGAGAATATTATTATTATTTTGCATAGTCTCTGAAAGGGTGAATTATGCTACCCAGAAATAAATAGTATGGGGCATTTGGAGATGGGGAAAAAGGAAAAGACATTATGAAATCCTTTTTTCATTCTCCACTTTGTTCTCTTTTTTAAAACTAAAGTCTCATTTCTAAAAGCCAATGCACCTTTAAAAATGTATTCAGATATCTGTAATTTCTGACAGTGTGGCGAGAGAGGCAGTAGAATAAGTATGGCCTTAATTTATGACTTATGAACATCAATATCATTCTTATCTAAGAAATAGAAAATCTAAACTATTCACTTTAACTAATGTAGTATTTTGTAATCATTAAAGAAAAAAATCTTTCTATTTAAGAAAGTGATTGTATAACGAAGCATTAAATATGAAAGATAACACAATTGTTCGGTAAATATTTCACATCCCAGAACCTTAAATATATAGCTAAGGAATGATAAAAAAGATATGTGACTTCTAGTTAGGGTAGAAAGTCATGGGAAAGTATTGCTTTCATCCTAAAACCTAAAAAAAGCTGGATAACCTTCAGAAAACATAGTTTAAAAAATCCTGTAGAGTTGAGGATGCAATGAAACCTAAATAAACTAATTTCCAGAAATTGACCAGCCCTTCACAGGAGAAAGAGTTCCTCAGCTGTTCTCATTTCTGGAGAAGTAATGGAGGGGGAGGGACCTGCTATAGAGGAGGGTAAGGAGAAATCAGTTAAACTTTCAATGAACTTTTCATGGCTGTGTGTAGGCTGGCACGAGAGATTAGAATTCCAAGGAGCATAAACCACCAAATCTTTCCCATAGTTCATCATCTAGCTTGAGGTTACTATGCCAGAAGGCTGGGGGCAAGGCGGGAGAGCTAAGAGAAATGCCCCCCTGAAGCACCCAGAGCCTCTCCTAAGAATTAGACAGCAGCCAACTGCAGAGAAGGAGAGCAATGGGTAGGACAGCTGAGACACATAGGCAGGAGAAACCCCTGAGACATTCAGTCTTTCATAGCATGTAAGGCAGCTACCTTCCTAAGGTTGGAGATTGGGAGGCAGGATAAGAAGAGAGCTTCAGGGTTGAAAACCAGAAGTAACACTGAGAAGAGTAAAAACTCCTTCCCAGTAAATCAAAAAGTTGGCAGCTGAGCCATAAAGCAGGCAAACATAGTTCATGGTACAGAGAAGTGATGGCTCAGTTATACAGCACAAAGATATCTTGTGAATCTCACACATGCTTGGATCCTAACTCTGCTAAAGGGACAGTCTTGATTTTTCCATCAAAACATGTGAAGCCAGGCTACCTCAACTGCATATCTTACTGACACAGCCTTCCACACTGGCATTCATTTTCTGGAAGTTAATATTATTCCCATTAAGGCTCTACTATTCTTTTATACAAAATGTGTTGCATACAATAAAAAAAATTGTAAAACACACCAAACTGCATGGTCATTAAAGGAAAAAGTTGATAGAAGCAGAACAGAGATGGCCCAGATCTTTGAATTACCAGATACTTTAACTATGTATGACACAATTGCTAAGATAAGCTGAAAAAGTTGCTGAGAAAATATTATTAAAGACAATCTATTGTGCTGTAAGATGTTAAATATTGTAATTTGTAAATAAAATATAATTTTTAATAGATTGTTTCAGGTTTTCTTATACTTTTAAGCTGGCAAATACTAATAATTTTATCGTAAAAAAATCAAGAATTTTGCTTGTACAACATTTCCTTCTGTTTTTTCTGTACTTCTCTCTAGGGTTGTGTGTATGTGTTCATATTATGAAATTATTTTGAGTTTTTGAATTTCATCCCTAAAAATTAGTTGATGTACATTGAGAAGGAATGAGTTCCAAAGAAGAATGACACCAAATGAGAAGATGCTACTTTCTTATAAATATTTTCAAAAGTAATGGCTCATATCCTAAAGTCTTATACAACCCCAATGATCTATTTTTCCTTCCAAAAATATTGTGAGAACGCTCCAAGAATTTTGCCTCACTCTTAGCTATACGTAAGAAGCCTTCTAGGCTCTTTACCAAATCTGTTACATAAAAGAGTGCCTGGAATCTTCCTTTAAAGAGTGAAATGGTTGCTTACTTGGGGCTTTGGGTGTAACTCACACGACCTTTTTTTTTTCTGTCCGAAAGAGCCTATGAAACTTTAGGACACTATCTTGTGAAAACCATTTCTACTACTGTCCTTTGGAACTGAATACAAAACCAGACCATCTTTTTCTTTAAGCATAATTTTAATAGACTTTATTTCATTTGTTAAAGAACTAACCGAGAAGCAAGAAATGACCGTGGTTTTACAGGCTGAAAAGAAGAAGAAGAAGAAGAAAAAAAAAACACTCAATTATTTATTAAAATCTGAAATCTCACAGTAGGTACTGAAAAGTCTAATTCCCACAACAGAATTCCACTTCATCTAACTCCCCAGGGATGGAGACTTCTCATGCTCCAGGGAATTATCAGAGAGCCATCTCAATCCTTTATAGTTATACCACACTGTGTTTCTTTTACTTCTTTCTTATGCATTATTTTTTTATGAAGCTTTGGCTCCACTGGAACCAAAAAGCCTGCTGAATCATCACATGAAACCTTGCTGCCAATGTGGGAGCATTCTTTCTGCACTTGCATGAATCTTGTAAAATTTCAGAGGCACATATGAAAACCTATATTAGAGTTAAATTTTTTTTCCTAAGAAATGTAGACAATATTTATTTGTTGATTTTACTGTTATAAGTGCAATTTTCTCAGTTTTCTTAGGGTGTAGAGACTAAGCAACAGAGGTTTTATGAATGATAAAATAGTACTCCTCCAAACCACCTAGAGTCAAGGATAGTGTTCAAAAAAAAATGTGTGCAGCAGTTCTTTTGCTCCTGTGTTATGTCTCTCAGTCATTTAATGGCTCTTAAAGACTCCCATGTATCCCCAAAGCAGTATTAAACATTTTTTCATCAAAATCAGAAACAGCCAGTTCACCTCATAATTCCACAATTTTTCTGGACTTTTTTATACATCTAATAATGAGAAACTACTGGTACTGATATGTGAACTATCAGTTCCTTCTTTGAAAGCCATTTCCAAACATAACTGGGAAGTCCATGCTCATTAAATCTGCTTTCAGATTGCTGGAAAAAAAAAAAAATCTACAGGCTGTGTTTTACTCACGCTTGCAAATACATTGATCCAATATTTAGTGAATGCCTGTCTGGTTTAGTCTTTCTGTTCTGGGGAAGAGAAAAGTGATTAAAGCAAAGACTTTACCTAACACATGGATCATTGTGTGCTTTTGTTGCTTCTCTGAGAGAAAATAAGTTTGACAAACATGGTCCTGTGTACAAACCTTGATGTTCTCCATAATCAAAACACAGCCTTCCAGGCCAAGTATTACAGAGCAAGCAAAACTGTCCTTCCATAAAAGATCCAGGGACAATGAGGCTGTTCCAGAGACCTGTTTGGAAAAGTTGCTGCCTGGGCAGTTTGTGTACAGTAGCTGCATATATTGCTAATTGCTAAGGGCCCATTAAATCATGGACCTCGACAAAATAAACAGTTTCTCAACAATCTCTGCAAAAGACTAGATGGGCTTGTTCAACTTCTGTGGCTGAAAGCAGAATATGAGATGGTACCATGTTATCTGAATAGTATGCATTAACACTTTCTTGAAATGCAGCTCCAGTTTCTCAGTAATCTTTGGTAGGACACTACAAGAGAAGGGTATGTTAACATTCACGTCAGCTAGCCCACAACGTAAAAGAATTAGTTGGCATGATACAATCATATAAGGAATTCCATTCTGGAAGGATGGTAATGAGATGAAAAATTCACAACGATGGGCCTGACCCTGTAACTACCTCTCTGCCGCTGCTGTTCCCCACCCAGTAGCCAGACCAAATCAGCAAAACAACTCAACCGTACCACCACTTCCTTAAATTACTAAATGAAAATAAACAAAAATGCCTTTAGTATGTTCCTTTTAGTCATAACGTCCCTTGGAAAAATATACAGAGATAGTAAAGATATTTCTTTCTTTTTTTAAATTTTTATCGAGCTTTAAGTGAAAGTTTACGAATCAAGTCAGTCTCTCATACAAAAATTTATATACACGTTACTGTATAGTTCTAGTTGCTCTCCCCCTAATGAGACAGCACACTCCTTCCCTCCACTCTCTATTTTTGTGTCCATTCGGCCAGCTTCTGACCCCCTCTGCCCTCTAATCTCCCCTCCAGACAGGAGACCCACAGAGTCTCATGTGTCTACTTCATCCAAGAAACTCACTCTTCACTAGTATCATTTCCTATCCCACAGTCCAGTTTAATCCCTGAGTTGGCTTTGGGAATGGTTCCTGTCTTGGGCTAACAGAAGGTCTGGGGACCATGACCTCTAGGGTCCTTTCAGTCTCAGTCAGACTGTTATGTCTGGTCATTTTATGAGAATTTGAGGTCTGCATCCCACTGCTCTCCCGCTCTCTCAGGGGTTCTCTGTTGCATTCCCTGTCAGGGCAATTATTCGTTGTAGCTGGGCACCATCTAGTTCTTCTGGTCTCAGGCTGATGTAGTCTCTGGTTTATGTGGCCCTTTCTGTCTCTTGGGCTTATAATTACCTTGTGTTCTTCATTCTTCTTTGGTCCAGGTGGGTTGAGACCAATTGATGCATCTTAGATGGCCGCTTGCCAGTGTTTAATACCCCCGATGCCACTCTCCAAAGTGGGAGGCAGGATGTTTTCTTAATAGAGTTTATTATGCCAACTGACTTAGATGTCCCCTGAAACCATGGTCCCCAAACCCTTCCCCTGCTATGCTGGTCTTCAAAGTGTTCAGTTTATTCAGGAAACTTCTTTGCTTTTAGTTTAGTCCAGTTGTGCTGACCTGTCCTGTACTGTGCATTGCCTTTCCCTTCACCTAAAATAATTCTTATCTACTATACAATTAGTGAAAACGCCTCTCCCTTCCTGCCTCCCCACTCTCATAACCATCAAAGAATATTTTCTTCTCTGTTTAAACTATTTCTTGAGTTCTTATAAAAGTGGTCTTATATAATATTTGTCCTTTTGCAACTGACTAATTTCACTCAGCATAATACATAATTCTATTTCTAGCTTTTTAAGGAAGCACAAAATTGATTTCCAAAGTGGTTGTACCATTTTACATTCCTACCAGCAGTGTATAAGTGTTCCAGTCTCTCTACCACCTCTCCAACATTTACTATTTTGTGTTTTTTGGATTAATGCCAGCCTTGTTGGAGTTAGATGGAATCTCATTGCAATTTTGATTTGCATTTCTCTAATGGCTAATGATCGTGAGCATTTTCTCATGTATCTGTTAGCTACCTGAATGTCTTCTTTAGTGAAGTGCCTGTTCATATCCTTTGCCCATTTTTTGATTGGGTTATTTGACTTTTTGTAGTTGAGTTTTTGCAGTGTCCTCTAGATTTTAGAGATCAGACACTGATTGGAAATGTCATAGCTAAAAACTTTTTCCCAGTTTGTAGGTAATCTTTTTACTCTTTTGGTGAAGTCTTTGAATGAGCATAGGTGTTTGATTTTCAGGAGCTCCCAGTTATCTAGTTTCTCTTCTGCATTGTTAATAATGTTTTGTATACTGTTTATGCCGTGTATTAGGGCTCCTAGCATTGTCCCTATTTTTTCTTCCATGATCTTTATCAATTTAGATTTTGTATTTAGATCTTTGATCCATTGTGAGTTAGTTTTTGTGCATGGTGTGAGGTATGGGTCATTTTTTTGCAGGTAGATATCCAGTTATGCCAGCGCAATTTGTTAAAGAGACTGTCTTTTCCCTATTTAACTGACTTTGGAACTTTGTCAAATATCAGCTGCTCATATGTGGATGGATTTATGCCTGGATTCTCAATTCTGTTCCCTTGGTGTATGTATCTATTGTTGTAGCAGTACCAGGCTGTTTTGACTACTGTGGTGGTATAATAGGCTCTAAAATCAGGAAGAGTGAGGCCCCCCACTTTGATCTTCTTTTTCAGTAATGCTTTCTTTTTTTTATACTTATCCGGGGCCTCTTTCCCTTCCATATGAAGTTGGATTTGTTTCTCCATCTCATTAAAAAATATTGTTGGAATTTGGATCAGAATTGCATTGTAGCTATATATTGCTGTTAGTAGAATAGACATTTTTACAGTGTTAAGTCTTTCTATCCATGAGCAAGGTATGTTTTTCCACTTATGTAGGTCTCTTTTGGTTTCTTGCAGAAGTGCCTTGTAGTTTGTTATAGGTCTTTTACATCTCTGGTAAGATTTATTCCCAAGTATTTTATCTTCTTGGGGGCTACTGTAAATGGTATTGATTTGGTGATTTCCCCTTTGATGCTCTTTTTGTTGGTGTAGAGGAATCCAACTGATTTTTGTATGTTTGTCTTGTATCCTGACACTCTGCTGAACTCTTCTATTAATTTCAGTAGTTTTCTTGAAGATTCTTTAGGGTTTTCTGTGTATAAGACCACGTCATCTGCAAATAGAGATACTTTTACTTCTTCCTTGCCAATCTGGATGCCCTTAATTTCTTTATCTAGCCTAATTGCTCTGGGTAGGACCTCCAGCACAATGTTGAATAAGAGTGGTGGTAAAGGGAATCCTTGTCTGCTTCCTGATCTCAAGGGGAATGTTTTCAGGCTCTCTCCATTTAGGGTGATGTTGGCTGTTGGCTTTGTATAAATGCCCTTTATTATGTTGAGGAATTTTCCTTCTATTCCTATTTTGCTGAGAGTTTTTATCATGAATGGGTAGCTAACTTTGTCAAATGCCTTTTCTACATCAATTGATAAGATCATGTGTTTCTTGTCTTTTATTTATATGAAGGATTACATTAATTGTTTTTCTAATGTTGAACCACCTCTGCATACCTGGTATGAATCCCACTTGGTCATGGTGAATTATTTTTTTGATATGTTGTTGAATTCTATTGGCTAGAATTTTGTTGAGGATTTTTGCATCTAAGTTCATGAGGGATATAGGTCTGTAATTTTCTTTTTTCCATGGTGTCTTTACCTGGTTTAGGTATCAGGGATATGCTAGCTTCATAGAATGAGTTTGGGAGTATTCCATCTTTTTCTGTGTTCCAAAATACCTTTAGTAGTAGTGGTGTTAACTCTTCTCTGACAGTTTGGTGGAACTCTGCAGTGAAGCCGTCTGGGCCAGGGCTTTTTTTTTTGTTGTTGTTGGGAGTTTTTTGATAACCTTTTCAATCTCTTCTTTTGTTATGGGTTTATTTAGTTATTCTACTTCTGTTTGTGTTAGTTTAAGTAGGTAGTGTGTTTGTAGGAATTCACCCATTTCTTCTAGGTTTTCAAATTTGTTACAGTACAATTTTTCACAGTAATCTGATATAATTCTTTTAATTTCAGTTGGGCCTGTTGTGATATCACCTGTCTCATTTCTTATTCAGGTTATTTGCTTCCTCTCCTGTTTTTCTTATGTCAGTTTGGCCAATCGTTTATCAATTTTGTTAATTTTTTCAGAGAACCAGTTTTGGTCTTGTCAAATCTTTCAATTGTTTTTATGTTTTCTATTTCATTTAATTCTCCTCTAATTTTTATTATTTGTTTTCTTCTGGTGCCTAAGGATTTCTTTTGCTGCTCCCTTTCTATTTGTTCAAGTTGTAGGGATAATTCTTTGCTTTTGGCCCTTTCTTCTTTTTGTATGTGTGCATTTATCGATGTAAATTGACCTCTGAGCACTCCTTTCACTGTGTCCCAAAGGTTCTGATGGGCAGTGTTTTCATTCTCATTGGATTCTCTGAATTTCTTTATTCCATCTTAATGTCTTCTATAATCCAGTCTTTTTTGAGCAGGGTATTGTTCAGTTTCCAAGCGTTTGATTTCTTTTCCCTGCTTTTTCTGTTATTGATTTCTACTTTTATTGCTTTATAGCCAGAGAAGATGCTTTGTAATATTTCGATGTTTTGGATTCTGTTAAGGCTTGGTAAAGTATTTCTTATTGCCTAAAATTTATGACGACTTTCCTTGGAGGTGATCTAATTTTTCTTTCCCATTCTCCTTCCTTTACTTCCTTCCTTTCCTGTATCCTCTTTTCTTTCCTACCTTTTGTTCTTCAAACGAGTCTTGGTGGTGCAGTGGTTAAGTGCTCAGCTATGAGCCAGTGATTCGATCCCACTAGCCAGTCTGTGGGAGAAAGATGTGGCAGTCTGCTTCTGTAAAGATTACAGCCTTGGAAACCCTATGGAGCAGTTCTACTCTACTTAGTGGGAATTGACTCAAGGGGAACAGGTTTAGTTCATCCTTAAGCAGACAGGTTTCTTTTTGATAATGTCATAAACAATGTGAGACAAGGTGAGGTGGGGAGCTGGGGGAATTGGAGCTATGTATAGGATGTAGACAAAGAAGGTAATGATTTTAAAGATTATATAAAAATATTAAAAGATGAATGAATTTTGGCCTCACCTGTCCCATAAATCCAAGTTCAACAAGGGAGACAGACATTCACAAAAATTAAGTAAATAACCTATGAATAGACAAAGTAATAGTAGCCTGTGTGTATATAAAAGGTGCTATGATAGCTGTCAGGTAAGTGATTCAATCACCAATTTTTAAATCCTTGCCTGGGTTGTGTGAAAATGAAAAAAAAATATATGATTCTACATTTACTACAATCCCAGTTTTATCATCACCATTGTATAGGTTTATTTATTTAATATTAATAACACTTATGTACAAGGCCTTCAGCTAGGAGCTGCACAAATAGTGATATTTTAAGAACAAAGTTTGGGGAATTAAAAATAGCCAAGGGATGAATAGAATATATGTAACTACCACTAAGGAAGAACAGGATACCTACCTATTACATGGGTGGTAAAATACAAAGTATGTTCTAAGTTTTGGAGAAGAAGAAATCTTTCATAATTTAGGAATATAGAGCAGGCTAGACGAAAAAATCTGCAGTAGTATAACTTGTATGATTCCTCACTCACCCTGCTCACTTGACCTTGTCCCTCTTTAAGTTTTTTGATGTAGGCCCTCAAACTCCCCCAAGGCTCTTCTGCAAATTACTTCTGGCTCCTTCTAGTTTCCCTTGCTCCTGAACCCTAATTTTCTCACTGTCAGACCAAATTGTCTTGCTTAGCTAATAAATTCTTGTTGATATGATAATGGGTAATAATGAATTAATATATAACAGCTGTGAGGTAACAGGTTTGCATTTTAATAGACTTTTTGGATACAATATCCCAAAGGAATAGTGGAAAACTTTCTGGTGACCCTGCAGGCTGGTCGCAGAAATATTTTTGGCTGTTGGTAGGTGTCTTTCAGATCTTTCCATATAAGCAACCACTTTCTCTGCCAAGTATATTTCTCTACAAGTATATTTACCTTGGGGGGGCGGGGAAAAAAACACTGCAGAAAACTCTGTTCTTCAACTCAAGCTTAGTTGTGATCCTACCCACAAAGAGCTTCCCACAATTTCCCCTGTGCATGCACAGGGTAGTCCTGTGTGTTTTATGTCTTGTAGGAAAGCCAAAAGTGACCTCTAATTATATGCAAACATGACTATTTTACGTTTGTGTTAAATGCTTATTTTACACTTTAAAAGAATGAAATGTATTCTTAAAGTGATTCCTTTGAATGGTAAGGACTTGGTTTTTCTTCCATTTTTCAGATACCACTGGTCTAAAGAAACATAGACACACTATTGGATGCCCTTCTGGAACACAGACCGCTAGCCTGAGGTCCAGATGTCACACACAATTGTTTTATTTCTCTACCATCCTTTTCCCCTTTAAAATGCCGGCTCTAAAATTCCAGACGTAATATTTTGTTTATTTTTTAAAACCAAGAAAACTAAACATAATTTTCGTTTGAATATTTTAGAAGAATTTTACAGTGTCTTTTGAGAAGATTGAAGTGCTTGGTATTGCAAAATCAAGGTGGAAGATAACGGACATAGAGGTCAGATGTGGGATATAATTTTTTTGCTTCTTTGTAAGTCCCACAGTAATTTATTTTCGATTATTGAAAATATACAAGGGTCTATTTTCTAGATATATGGCTATCAACAAAAATGATGTGTGAATGCTGAAGGAAGACGTCATTGCTTTTTTTAACCTAAGTATTAACTGGCTAGAAGAGGAGACCAGTGTAATATTTTTATTTAGAAATGTGAAACCCTTGTTGGAAACCTTTAAGAGATAGAATTTAAACTTTTTTTTTTTGTTTTAATCTCCCCCTATGCACCACATATGGCATCCTCATGTATTACAGAGTAGAACTGGGCTCCATAGAGTTTTCTTGGCTGTAATCTTTATGGAAGGAGATTGCCAGGCCTTTCTTCCATGGCACTGCTGGTTGAGTCGAACTGCCAAACATTACATCAGTAGTTGACATGGGGTCGCCAAGACTCAGAATTAACTCCTGTTTTTCTTTTTTCAGTTTGGCCAATGGTTTATCAATTTTGTTAATTTTTTCAGGGAACTAGTTTTGGTCTTGTTAAATCTTTCAATTGTTTTTCTGTTCTCTATTTCATTTAATTCTGCTCTAATTTTTATTATTTGTTTTCTCCCCCCTACATACAGAATCTACTCAAATTGCTGCATTTAAAATTTTTCCCTTTTCACACTGTTGTTAAGAGATTGCTGTGATTGTTTAACTGTAAAGGTTTCCACCTGTCCACCAATCTACTGGTTAAAGGTTTAGGCTCCATGGGATGGTTGTTGTTAATTTCCACCAAATCAATTGCAACTCATGGTGACCCCATGTGCATTGGAGTAGATTGTGCTCTAATAGTCAGCCTCAGAAAAAAAGATGCCATCCTTCTGAACTGATGAAAGCAGACACATTCTGGGCCAGCATCCCGTCATTCCCTCCAGCAGTACAGCAATCTCAGGATGGGTTTGCTGTTCTCTGTACCCTTTACTGAAAAATGGAAGGAGAAGCTGGGGAGTTATATGAAGGGCTGAAAAATTTCCCAAATGAGAAAACTTTAGTGTCAAATCATCAGCAAAAATATCTTCATGTGTGCTATGGGTTTCTCCTCCTCCTCCTTGTTCTTCTCCTCCCTCTAGTCTCTGGAACATTCTTTAAAAAGAATAACTGCTGAGGCTATTAAAAATGGGAGTTAAGGCAGCACTGGCTTGTGACCTTTTTGGCAGGATAGGCAGTCCTACACACGAACTTTGCAGTGACAGAATTTTGCTCTTTTCCCCTTTTCCTACCGTGGAATGGCCCCAAAGGAAAACTGAGAAAGATCCCAGCTGGATAAGTCTTGAGTAAAGTATTTCAACTAGATGTGGCTTACTTCTAGCTCCTTGCTCTGCTCCTCAATTTTTTAATATTATTTCGTCATAATTCAGTAAATGATGTTACACAGTCACCTTTAATTAGGAGCCATCCATTTTTTGCCAATGCGCATCTTTAGTCAATACATTTGTGCTTTTTTTTTCCTTGGCGCTTTAAGTGAAAGTTTACAAATCAAGTCAGTCTCTCACACAAAAACTTATATACACCTTGCTAAAAAAAAAAAATTTTTTTTTTTTTTTTTTTTTAGCAAGGTGTATATAAGTTGCTACGTGCTCCCAATTGCTCTCCCCCAATGAGACAGCCCGCTCTCTCCCTCCACTCTCTTTTCATGTCCATTTCATCAGCTTCTAACCCCCTCTACACTCTCATCTCTCCTCCAGGGAGGAGATGCCAACACAGTTTCAAGTGTCCACCTGATCCAAGA
This sequence comes from Elephas maximus indicus, assembly GCF_024166365.1. Lineage (NCBI taxonomy): Eukaryota > Metazoa > Chordata > Mammalia > Proboscidea > Elephantidae > Elephas > Elephas maximus. The sequence continues at coordinate 144,838,665 of NC_064819.1, read as the reverse complement.
AGCTCACTCCTCACCAGCAACCCTCTCCAGTCCAATCCCTGTCTGAAGAGTTGGCTTTGAGAATGGTTCCTGTGTTGGACCAAAAGAAGGTCTGGGGGCCATGACCACCGGGGTCCTTCTAGTCTCAGCCAGACCATTATGTCTGGTCTTTTTATGAGAATTTGGGGTCTGCATCTCACTGCTCTCCTGCTCCCTCAGGGGTTCTCTGTTGTGGTCCCTGTCAGGGCAGTCATTGGTAGTAGCCAGGCACCATCTAGCTCTCCTGGTGTCAGGCTGATGTAGTCTCTGGTTTATGTGGCGCTTTCTGTTTCTTGGGCTCGTAACTGCCTTGTGTCCTTCGTGTTCTTCATTCTCATTTGATCCAGGTGGGTTGAGACCAACTGATGCATCTTAGATGGCCACTTGCTAGCATTTAAGACCCCAGACACTTCTCTCCAAGGTGGAATGCAGAATGTTTTCTTAATAGATTTTATTATGCCAATTGACTTAGATGTCCCCTGAAACTATGGCCCCCAAAACCCCACCCCTGCTACACTGGTCATCAAAGCATTCAGATTATTCAGGAAACTTCTTTGCTTTAGGTTTAGTCCAGTTGTGCTGACCTCGCCTGTATTGTGTTTTATCTTCCCCGTCACCAAAAGTAGTTCTTATCTACTATCTAATTAGTGAATACCCCTTTCCCATCCTCCCTCCCTCCCCCCTATAACCATCAAAGAATATTTTCTTCTCTGTTTAAACTATTTCTCGAGTCCTTATAATAGTGGTCTTATACAATATTTGTCCTTTTGCAGCTGACTGATTTCACTCAGCGTAACGCCTTCCAGATTCCTCCACGTTATAAAATGTTTCACAGATTCATCCTTGTTCTTTATCAATGCGTAGTATTCCATTGTGTGAATATACCATAATTTATTTATCCATTCATCCGTTGATGGGCACCTTGGTTGCTTTCATCTTTTTGCTATTGTAAACAGTGCTGCAATGAACATGGGTGTGCATATATCTGTTCGTGTAAAGGTTCTTATTTCTCTAGGATATATTCCAAGGAGTGGGATTGCTGGATCGTATGGTAGTTCTATTTCTAGCTTTTTAAGGAAGCGCCAAATCGATTTCCAAAGTGGTTGTACCATTTTACATTCCCACCAGCGGTGTATAAATGCTCCAATGTCTCCACAGCCTCTCAAACATTTATTGTTTTGTGTCTTTTGGATTAATGCTAGCCTTGTTGGAGTGAGATGAAATCTCATTGCAGTTTTGATTTGCATTTCTCTAATGGCTAGTGATCATGAGCATTTCTTCATCTATCTGTTAGCTACCTGAATGTCTTTTTTAGTGAAGTGTCTGTTCATATCTTTTGCCCATTTTTTAATTGGGTTATTTGTCTTTTTGCAGTTGAGTTTTTGCAGTATCATGTAGATTTTAGAGATCAGGTGCTGATCGGAAATGTCATAGCAAAAAACCTTTTTCCCAGTCGGTAGGTAATCTTTTTACTCTTTTGGTGAAGTCTTTGGACGAGCATAGGTGTTTGATTTTTAGGAGCTCCCAGTTACCTAGTTTTTCTTCTGCATTGTTAGTGATGTTTTGTATACTGTTTATTCCATGTATTAGGGCTCCAAATGTTGTTCCTATTTTTTCTTCCATGATCTTTATTGTTTTAGATTTTATATTTAGGTTTTTGATCCATTTTGGGCTCGTTTTTGTGCATGGAGTGAGGCATGGGTCTTGTTTCATTTTTTTGCAGATGGATATCTGGTTATGCTGGCACCATTTGTTAAAAAGAGACTGTCTTTTCCCCATTTAACTGTTTTGGAGCCTTTGTCAAATATCAGTTTTTCATATGTGGATGAATTTGTGTCAGGATTCTCAATTCTGTTCCATTGGTCTATGTATCTGTTGTTGTACCAGTACCAGGCTGTTTTGACTACTGTGGCGGTATGATAGGTTCTAAAATCAGGTAGAAGAAGACCTCCCACTTTGTTCTTCTTTTTCAGTAGTGCTTTACTTATCTGGGGTCTCTTTCCCTTCTATATGAAGCAGGTGATTTTTTTCTCCAGCTCATTAAAGAATGTCGTTTGAACTTGGATCGGAATTCCATTAAATGTATAGGTCACTTTTGGTAGAATAGACATTTTTATAATGTTAAGTCTTCTTATCCATGAGCAAGGTGTGTTTTTCCACTTCTGTAGGTCTCTTTTGGTTTCTTGAGGAAGTATATTGTAGTTTTCTTTGTATAAGTCTTTTACATCTTTGAAAAGATTTATTCCTAAGTGTTTTATTTTCTTGGGGGCTACTGTAAACCGTATTGATGTTCTTTTTGTTGGTGTAGAAGAATCCAATGGATTTTTGTATGTTTATCTTGTATCCCGATACTCTGCTTAACTCTTCTATTGGTTTCAGTAGTTTTCTTAAGGATTCCTTAGGGTTTTCTTGTCATCTGCAAATAGAGATACTTTTCCTTCTTCCTTGCCAATTTAGATGCCATTTATTTCTTTATCTAGCCTAATCGCTCTGGTTAGGACCTCCAGCACAACGTTGAATAAAAATGGGGATAAAGGGCATCCTTGTCTGGTTTCCGATCTCAAGGGGAATGCTTTCAAGCTCTCTCTATTTAGAATGATGTTGGCTGTTGGCTTTGTATAAATGTCCTTCATTATGTTGCGGAATTTTCCTTCAACTCCTATTTTGCTGAGAGTTTTTATCATGAATGGGTGCTTAACTTTGTCAAATGCCTTTTCTACATCAATTGATAAAATCATGTGATTCTTGTCTTTTGTTTTATTTAGGTCATGGATTACATTAAGTGTTTTTCTAATGTTGAAACATCCCTGCATACCTGGTATGAATCCCACTTGGTCATGGTGAATTATTTTTTTGATATGTTGTTGAATTCTATTGGCTAGAATTTTGTTGAGGATTTTTGCATCTAAGTTCATGAGGGATATAGGTCTGTAATTTTCTTTTTCCGTGGTGTCTTTACCCGGTTTTGGTATCAAGGATATGGTGGCTACATCGAATGAGTTTGGGAGTATTTCGTCCTTTTCTAAGCTCTGAATTACCTTTAGTAGTAGTGGTGTTAATTCTTCTCTGACAGTTTGGTGGAACTCTGCAGTGAAGCCGTCTGGGCCAGGGCTTTTTTTGGATTGGGAGTTTTTTGATAACCTTTTCAATCTCTTCTTTTGTTATGGGTCTATTTAGTTGTTCTACCTCTGTTTGTGTTAGTTTGGGCAGGTAGTGTGTTTGCAGGAATTCATCCATTTCTTCTAGGTTTTCAAATTTGTTAGAATACAATTTTTCATAGTAATCTGATATGATTCTTTTAATTTTCATTGGTTCTGTTGTAATGTCACCCATCTCATTTCTTATTCAGGTTATTTGCTTCCTCTCCTGTGTTTCTTTTGTCAGTTTGGCCAATGGTTTATCAATTTTGTTGATTTTTTTCAAAGAACCAGCTTTTGATTTTGTAATTCTTTCTATTGTTTTTGTTTTCTATTTCATTTAGTTCTCTAATTTTTATTATTTGTTTTCTTCTGGTGCCTGAGGGTTTCTGTTGTTGCTCTCTTTCTATTTGTTCAGGTTATAGGGATAATTCTTTGATTTTGGATCTTTCTGCTTTTTGTATGTGTGCATTTATTGATATAAATTGACCTCTGAGCCCTGCTTTCACTGTGTCCCAAAGGATCTGATAGGAAGTGTTTTCATTCTCTTTGGATTCCACGAATTTCTTTATTCCATCTTAATGCCTTCTATAATCCAGTCTTTTTTGAGCAGGGTATTTGTTCAGTTTCTAAGTGTTTGATTTTTTTCACCTGCTTTTTACTGTTATTGTTTTCCACTTTTATGGCCTTATGGTCAGAGATGACAGGGATGCTTAGTAATATTTCAATGTTTTGGATTCTGCTAAGGCTTGCTTTATGACCTAATATGTGGTCTATTCTAGAGAATGTTTCTTGTGCACTAGAAAAGAAAGTATACTTGGTTGCTGTTGGGTGGAGCGTTCTGTATATGTCTATGAGGTCAAGTTGGTTGATTGTGGCATTTAAATCTTCTGTGTTTTTTTTTTGAGCTTCTTTCTTTAAGTCCTGTCCTTCACTGAAAGTGGTGTGTTGAAGTCTCCTGCTATTACTGTGGGGCTGTCTATCTCACTTTTCAACGCTGCTTTATGTATCTTGCAGCCCTGTCATTGGATGTATAAATATTTAATATGGTTATATCTTCTTGGTATATTGTCCCTTTAATCATTATATAGTGTCCTTCCTTATCCTTTAGGATGGATTTAACTTTAAAGTCTATTTTGTCAGAAATTAATATTGCCACTCCTGCTCTTTTTTGATTGTTGTTTGCTTGATATATTTTTTTCCATCCTTTGAGTTTTAATTTGTTTGTGTATCTAAGTCTAAGGTGTGTCTCTTGTAGGCAGTATATGGATAGATCGTGTTTTTTTAATCCATTCTGCCACTCTCTGTCTCTTTTTTGGTGCAATTAGTCCATTTGCATTCAGGGTAATTCTGAATAGGTATGAATTTAGTGCTATCATTTTGATGTCTTTTTTTGTGTGTGTTGACAGTTTCTTTTTCCCAATAAATTTTATGTGCTGAGTAGATTATGTTTATATACTGTCCTTTCCTCATATTTATTGTTGTTGATTTTTGTTTCTGCTGAGTCTCTGTTTTTTTCTTGTATTTTATTTTGAAGAGTAGGATAGTTTGCCTCCTTTGTGATTACCTTATTATTTACCCCTATTTTTCTATATTTAAACCTAACTTTCATTTCTTTGTATCTCTGTACGTTCCTCACCATATGGAAGATCTATGATTAAATTTCTTAGTCCCTATTTATTGTTTTAATGTAGTCTTCTTTTATATAACATCGCTGTTACCCTGTTTAGAACTTTTTTTTTTTTTTTTATCTTTTTTTTTTTTATTTCCCTGTCTGGGTTGAATTCTGATTGTTCTGCCTAGTGTTCTAGTCTTGGATTGATACCTGATATTATTGATTTTCTAACCAAAGAACTCTCTTTAATATTTCTTGCAGTTTTGGTTTGTTTTTTACAAATTCCCTAAACTTTTGTTTATCTGGAAATGTCCTAATGTTACCTTTGTATTTAAGAGACATTTTTGCTGGATATATGATTCTTGGCTGACAATCTTTTTTCCTTCAGTTTTTTAAGTAAGTCATCCCATTGCCTTCTTGCCTGCATGGTTTCTGCTGAGTAGTCTGAGCTTATTCTTATTGGCTCTCCTTTTTCGGTGACTTTTTGTTTCTCCCTAGCTGCTCTTAACATTCTCTGGTTACCTTTGGTTTTGTCAAGTTTGATTATAATATGTCTTGGTGACTTTCTTTTAACAGCTACCTTATGTGGAGTTCGATGAGCATCTTGGATAGATATCTTCTCATCTTTCACGGTATCAGAGAAGTTTTCTGCCAACAAATCTTCAACAATTCTCTCTGTATTTTCCGTTGTCCCTCCCTGTTCTGGTACTCTAATCACTAGAAGGTTATTTCTCTTGATAGAGTCCCACATGATTCTTAAGGTTTCTTCATTTTTTTAGTTCTTTTATCTGATTTTTTTTTCAAATATATTAGTGCCAAATGATTTATCTTCAAGTTCAGAAATTCTGACTTCTACTTGCTCAATTCTGCTCCTCTGACTTTCTTTTGAGTTGTCTACTTCTGTAATTTGATTGTTAATCTTCTGAATTTCTGATTGCTGTCTGTCTATGGATTTCTCCAGCTTATTAAACTTTCCATTATGCTCCTGAATAATCTTTCTAATTTCTTCAATTGCTTTATCTGTGTGTTCCTTGGCTTGTTCTGTGTATAGCCTCATTTTCTTCCTAATGTCTTGAAGGGTTCTGTATATTAATCTTCTGTATTCTGCCTCTGGTAATTCCAGGAATGCACTTTCATCTAGAAGGTCCTGGATTCTTTGTTCTGAGAACTTGTTAAGGCGATCATGGTCTGTTTCTTTACATGACTTGATATTGACTGCTGCCTCTGAGCCATCTATAAGTTATTGTATTAGTTTATGCTTACTTACTGTGTCATAGCTGCTTGCTTTGTTTTGTTTTGATATGCCCAGATGGGTTGCTTGAGTGAGCTAGCTTGATTATTTTCAACTTTGTAGCTCTGACATCCTGTCCCCAGCTGGCTAGAGCTGTTATCAGTTACATCAGCCTAGGATTCCGTTCACTTTTCTTGTATGAATTCAGCTCAGGTTTCCAGGTAGCTGATCATCAAGTGTGTGGTACAGCTCTGTCCTACAGTCTTAGAGGGGCAGGGTGATTGGTGTAGGTACTGGTGTCTGATTGCAGCAGGGGGTCAAGCTCTGGACAAGGCAGGGGGCTGAGAACCGACCCCCGAGTATCTCTGAGGAAAATGTGTTCCTTTTCCTGAGAGCATGCAGGTGGGTGGTTCTGCAGATGGACCATGGGCACTCAATGTTTTGGTTGTAAGTACTGGGAGGTACCAGCTATCTTTGGACCCCTGTCACAGGTGACTGGGTGACCTTAGTGGAGCTACCAGTCCTTAGGTCCCTGATGTGGGTAGGTGAAAAAAAAAATTTTTTTTTTGACCCTGTTTAATAGGCAAAACAATGTCAAACATCAAACTCCCACCTCTCCACCACACAGCTGAAATGGTTGCAGCCTGTCAACAAGGTCCTATTCTCCTGAAATAGGCCCACACAGGTCCATGCAGAAGGGAATGGTGCTCAAAGTCCATTGACCATTTATGCCTGGATAGGAGCCGCTTCTGTCCTGAGCTCCTCTGGTTAGTGGAGCTGGCAAATTATCTTTTCCCCCAATTGCAAATTTTTTCCTTCCCCAATGCTGGGAGCATGGCTCTAGATGCTCAACAGTGCCTGTCTCAGGCCCAGAAAATTCAGCTGCTGAAGCCAGCGTGGGGGTGGGGGGGGCGCAGTAAAACATATTCAAGTACTTAGCTTTTGCCGAGAGCACCGTTCTTCTCTGGTTCCGGAGGTGTGAGTAGGCTGTGTGGTTTGCTGCCTCTTCCTGAGGAAACTGCGGCTGAACGCTAGTACCAGCCCATCGCCACTGCCACTCCAGGAATGGTGCCTGAGGGCCTCCCGCGATTCAGGTCCGATAAGTCCTCTCCAGTTCTGAACCATCTCTTCCTCTCCCTGCCCCTCTGTTCACTTTCTAAGCTTGCCTTTGATGCTCAGGGCTCCTAGCTTGTCATAAATATACTCCTTTCATTTGTTTTTTTGGGTCTTTGTTGTGAAGAGGGCTCACCAGAAGTGTCTGTCTATTCTGCCTTCTTGGCTCCGCCCCTCTCAATATTTGGGGTTTTAAAAACTTATAAAAACATGGTCAGTTAAGCCGAGAACTGCATTTGACTAAAATTTTTGTCAGTGAATATTTCTGCTGTGTATTCACAGACATACATATACTTACACATATGCACATATATGTAAACAAAGCAAATGCAGAGGTGAGCTGTAAAACAAGAATTAGTTACAGAATCATTAAAAAAATCCCGATTTTAAAAACCAGATTAACCTTTAAAATAAAGGAAATCTGGAATGCTAATTTTAATTTTCAAGTTCCTATATTAGTTTTTCATGTGAGAAAGATTTAAATTATACACATAGAAATACATAATCTGTGATGATCTAGGATCATATGTAACACACAAACTTTGTTTTTTTGTACTTGTTCTGCATTTAAAATTATATCTTCATAAGAATATGAGTGGAGCAAGACAAGATCTATAAAATAAGAATATTTTGATATTCAATAGTTCTACAACATTTAGCTAAAAGGAGGAGAAAGGGAGGATGGAAAAAAGAGGGAGCAAGAGGAGAGAGAAGAGAAAGGGATGGGGAGAAAGAAGAAGAGGAAAAAGAGAAAGAAGAGGAAGAGAATGAGACACTTTTCCAGCTATGTTCTGTGATGACCTTTTATAATTTTTCATTCATGGCTGGTCACCCGGAATTAAACTTAGATTGATGGTTTAGAGATGGAGTATTAAAACAAAACAAAAGCCTTTTAGTGACTTATAAATATTAAAGTTTGGGGCCACATCGTCAAGTCATTTAACAAGGTATGAATTTGATAAGCATGTTAAAATTCAAAATACTCTAAATGCTTCTCAGAGATATTGAATATATATACTTTACCCTGGACTTGAATGTAAACCTGGAAATGTCACCACATGGCATTATTTATAGTGGTTGTAGTTTAGCTTGTTAGGATATTATTAAAACAAGATTTGGAATTTTTGGCTGCATGATGCTGTCTTGAAAAAAAAAGCACTCTCTCTTCCCATTTCATTTAAGATATATGAGAATCAAACTGCAGAAACTAAGCTAAATCAGAAATGCATTATGCAGCAGTCTCAGGTTGCATTCTGAGCAAAGCTCTGTGTACTTTTTTGCATCTCTAAGCAATTGTTGAACAATAATGTGTTGCCTGTCAGGCTTCAGATGTAGAGTCAGCTGAACATTTGTATTTGAAATAATTAGCTGGTATTTGTTTCCAGAGCCTTGAGTCCCTTTGCAAAGATCAAATGGGCAGTTTCAATCCAGCAAAATCTTTCTTAAAAAATGAACCAAGAAGTTCAAAAGAATGAGGTGCCAGGGACTTTATTCAAAAGTACACTTTGAAAACAGCAGTATTAAGCTACAACCAACTTGACCCTTCTGTTTAAAGCTGTAATTCTCCTACTACATTGAGAGATGTAGATTCTTGCAGTATCTATTTTCAAAGATGTGTTTCAACAAGTTTTTAATCCTGATCAAACACAAAAGTTAGATGAGTTTAAAGTAGTCTATTGTTTTAATTTAATAGTTCATCTGGTTGGTAGCAAACTCTTTGGAGGTACAAAGACACACTAAAATCCCATTCATTATCTTTTCTTTGCACCAATTCATTAAATATGTATCTTAAAAAGTTCCATTGTGTTGTGATTTAGAATGAAAAACTGGGGGATTTTCACAAGATCTTAATTGTAGACAATATTTTATTTGAACCCTGATTATTTCACTCAATTTTTCTACAATAACATATTTGCCTTGATAATATTAATATTTATTATTTATTAATAGATAAGAGGTATTAAGTTAATAGAAGAATATTTAGTTGCTTAATTAAGGTAAAATAACATTCAATAAAATTTCAGGCACAGAAAAAAATAGATATGTGATATGAAAAGAGGTTGATCTATAGAATCTTAAAACCGGAAGGGACCTCAGCAGGGTCATTTAACCCAAACACATTCTCAATACAAACAGCTCCTCGAAGAAGATTGCCCTGGCATTCATTCATTCTCTGCTTGTTTGCTTCTAGGGACGGAGAGCTCCCTTTTTCACAAGACAAGAAATTGAACTGATTTGAACTGAAGTCTTATCTGCCTTTCTGCATCTCCTATTCATTGATTTTATTTTTCCCCTTTAGAACATTGGAGAGAATACTTCCTTCTGCACTTGATGACCCCTGCCAATAAAAAAACACACTTGTTGCCATGGTGTCTGTCTTAGTCATCTAGTGCTGCTATAACAGAAATACCACAGTGGTTGGCTTTAACAAAGAGAAATTAATTTTCTTACAGTCTAGTAGGCTTTTTTTTTTTTTTTTTTAAGTAGGCTAGAAGTCCAAATTCAGGGCGTCAGCTTCAAAATAAGTCTTTCCTTCTCTGTTGGCTCTGGAGGAAGGTCCTTGTCATCCATCTTCCCTTGGTCTGGGAGCATCTCAATGCAGGAACTTCATGTCCAAAGGACATGTTCCACTCCTGGAGCTCCTTTCTTGGTGGTATCTCTTGAGAGATAAAAGGTGATGTGGGCCACACCCCAGGGAAACTCCATTTACATTGGATCAGGGATGTGACCTGTTAAGGGTATTACAATCCCACCCTAATTCTCTTTAACACAAAATTACAATCACAAAATAGAGAACAACCACAGAAAACTGGGAATCATGGCCTAACCAAGTTGATACACACATTTCTGGGGGGACATACCTCGATCTATGACAGTGTCAATCCCGAGTCTTGGAGATCCCTTATATTACACGGTAGATAGAGCTCAGCACCATAGAGTTTTCTTGGTTGTGATCTTTATAGAAGCAGATTACCAGGACTGTCTTCCATGTCATTGCTGGGTGGGTTCAAACTGCCCAGCTTTTTTTGCCGTTAGTAGACAAGCATAATCTATTTGCATCACCCAGGGAGATTCCCCTCCTCAACTCCTCTGTACTGAAGAATTCTATTATGTCCTCAAATCTCTTCTAGTGTTTCAGCCATTCATTTATGGCATGATTCCCAGACCCCAATCATCAATCTTAATTCTACTACCTTAAAAGAAAACTTTACTGCTTCTTGATCTCAAATGTTTAGTATGAACACAGACACACTCTTACCCAATAGTCTTTTTGATTAGTTCAAAAAATATGTTTTCCAATATGTAAAGTATTTTGAGATCTCTTAAGACTAAGTAGAAGATAAATCCTTAGAGATATTTGCTTTTAGAAGGAAAAATAAAATCCTTATTATCAAAATTTAGAGAAAGACTCCTTGAAACAGAAATGCAAATTCTTGTCTGACTTTATAAAATGGTTTATTCAAAGTAAATAACCCCTTTCCCATATTTACCAAGGTGGTACAAATGGGGTGTATTTTTGTTTGCTTTGGATAATTCCATGTATCTGTGTTTTCATATTGTGGTAGAAATTCTTAAGATTGGAAGCCTGTGTGGGGTGGGGGACAGGGGATAGAGTGTGAACTACTTGTTAAAAATTCCTGCTTTCTGGATACATAACGCTGTTCACACTCACACACACACACTTACACTCAGAAATATTGCTACTGCAAACTTGTGGCCTGAACCAGTCAGGAATACCTCCAGAAATACAGAGGGTTAGCATTCAATTTATTGAAAGCAGAGGAAAATGACATGCAGTTAAATATTTCTCATTCATTTTTTCTTATTTCAGTAAATAGAATAATCAGTCACCATTTGTCCAATTCAGAAATTTGGGAATCATATTTCACTACTTATTCTTTCTTACCTCAATATCAATAGTATCACCAACCCCCAACCCCCTAAAAAACCAAAACCAAAACAAACAAACAAAAAAACTCTTTGGCACTGTCTAAAATGTTGATTGTGTTTATGTCCTACACTGGGATACTTTCCCTCCTATATATTTGTTAGTATCCATGGAATTGAGTCTGACTCATGGCAACCCCATGTGTGCTACACACCATAGGGTCTTCATAGCTGTGACTTTTCAGAAGCAGATTGCCAGGCCTGACTTCCAAGGTGCCTCTGGGTGGGTTTGAACAGCCAACATTTCAGTTAGTAGCCACCCAGGAAGACCTATCAAATTTGCTTTTTAGAGATCCAAAAAATCAAAACCAAACCCATTGCCATTGAGCCAATTCCAAATCATAGCAACCCTATAGAACAGAGTAGAATTGCCCCATAGGGTTTCCAAGGAACAGCTGGTGGGTTTGAACTGCCAAGCTTTTGGTTAATAGCTGTAGTTCTTAACCATTGCACCACCAGGGCTCCTTTAAAGATCCAGTACTATCAGGTGCAATAACCTCTAGCCATATGAGGCTATTGAACTCTTGAAACGTGGCTAGTATGACTGAGGAACTCAATTTTAATTTTATTTCCTTTTAATTAATTTAAATTTAAAACTAATCAGCTAATTACTAGAAATTTTTAAAGAATGCTTAGAACAACTGGAGTTTGTAAATCTATTTATTTAACTGTAATTTTCATCAAATGTAAATTTAGTATTTCTAAAGAAACTTTAGCAGCAGAATTGAGACAAGCTCTAAGTGTAAAATATACATCAAATTGTGAAGACTGTATGAAAGAATATAATATAAAATATCTTGATATTTTAAATACTAAAAATAATATTTTGAATATATTGGGTTTAACAAAATATATTATTAAAATCAGTTTCAACTGTTATTTTTATTGTATCTAATGTGGAAACTAGAAAATTTATATGGTCCCCATTATATTTCTGTTGGGTAACCCTGGTCTTGATGTTGTTCTGTATCTCGTATCTCTCCACATTTCTCCAACTCCCACTACCACTGTAGTCTGGAACACTAATATTTTCCTAACTGGTTTAAAGTATTTCTACATCCAATCCAACCTCCACCTATTAGCCAAAGTCATATTTCTAATGCAAAAACCTAATATGGTACCCATCTGTGTAAAACCCTTCAATGATTCTTCTCTATTTCCCAAGATTAAATTCTAATGACTTTAAGTAACTTAAATGGCCTCCTCTGCTCACTGCTCTAGGCTCAATCTATCTAACCCTTTTTAAAAACTGGTGTCCCAGCCATGCTTTTGCACCCTGTCTTGTTGATGGGATTTTGCTGAAGTTTCTTACCCCGTGGAACGTGATTCGTGGTCCCTTCCCTTATGCCCAAGGTTTATTCACCCTTCAGATCTACCTCAGACAGCATCTTCTCTGTCAAGTCTTGCCTGATACCCCTAGGTTTGATAATCTCCTGTCTTTGTCCCCCCATAGCTTAAAGTCATTTGAGCTATATTATCACTCTTTTACAACTGTAATGCAATTGGCTTTTTGCTTGTGTATTGTTTTCATTAAAAAAAAAAAAAAAGCTTTTTAGACTACAAAATCCTGAGTGCAGTGTGGAAGGAGGAAGCCACATGAAGAAGGCCACCATACATGTTATTTCAATGCATTATTTTCAATTCCAGAGTGTTTTTGCTTAATTAAACCTACTACCCAAATGAACCTTATGGTGAAAACTGGCATTTGGAAGCTTCTGCTGAGAGATCTATGAAGTTTAGTGAAAACTTTTAAGTCTTCTGGTAATTTTGTGAACAAGAAGAATGTATTGTTCTCGTTGAAAAGGGAGTAGATTAACTGTAACTGACAGATTTCTTGGAGTCAAGCCCAACAATTCCTCATGTTGTGTGAAGTCAGCCTAACATAACAGAGGACTTCAGAGGTCTGGGTCAGGTGAGTAGGGCCTGTGCTTCCTCCGAAGGAGGCTGCAAGGAGGCCCTGATCTCTCCCTCTCTTCTCCTATGCCTCCTTGAAACCCATCAGAAATTTGAGGAGGAAATTAAATCTATGTTTGGTTGCCTCCATGAGCTACTGCCTCCTTTGCCATGAGACCTCAACTGGATGGTTCCTGGTACCAATACTAAACGTTCTAATCAAAGGTTTTATTAAAATCCTTAATCTCAATCAAAAGAGGGAAAAAATTCAGAATAAAATTACAAATTCTCCATGGAATCTAGACTTTCTGGAGCCATTAAAGCTAGATTAACCCCCAAAACTATTGTGCTAAGATAATCTTTTTTGTGTGTGTGCTTTATGTGAAACTTTACAAATCAAGCCAGTCTCTCATACAACACCTTTACACACCTTGCTATGTAACCCTAGCTGCTCTCCCCCTAATGTGATAGCACGCTCCTCCTTGCAACCCTGGATTCCCCAAGTCCATTCATCGAGTTCCTGCCTCCTCTGCCTTCTCCAGACAGGAGCTGCCCACATAGCCTCATGTGTCTACTTGAGCCAAGAAGTTCACTCGCTCACTCCTCACTAGTATCATTTTCTGTCTTATCGTCTGGTCCAATCCCTATTTGAAGAGTTGGCTTTGGGAATGGTTCTAGTCTTGGACTAAGAGAGAGTCCAGGGGCCTTGACATCTGGGGTCTCTCCAGTATCAGTCAGACCATTAAGTCTGGTCTTTTTACTAGAATTTGAGGTCTGCATCCCACTGTTCTCCTGTTCCATCAGGATTTCTCCATTGTGTTCACTGTCAGGGCAGTCATCAGTGGTAGCCAGGCACCATCTACTTATAGTCTCAGGCTGATGTAGTCTCTGCATTTTGTGGCCCTTTCTGTCTCTTGGACTTATATTTACCTTGAGTATTTGGTGTTTTTCATTCTCCTTTGCTCCAGGTGGATTGAAACCAATTGATGTATCTTAGATGGCTGCTTGCTAGTGTTTAAGACCCCAGATGCCACTCACCAAAGTGGGATGCAGAATGTTTTCTTAATACATTTTGGTATGCCAATTGACCCAGGTATCCCCTGAAACTGTGGTCCCCAGGCCCCCATCTCTGCTACTCTGGCCTTCGAAGCATTTGGCTGTATTCAGGAAAATTCTTTGCTTTTGGTTTAGTCCAGATGTGCTGACTTTCCCTGTATTGTGTTGTCTTTCCCTTCACCTAAAATAGTTCTTGTCTGCTATGTAATTAGTGAATACGCTCCCACCCTCATAACCATCAAAGAATATTTTCTTCTGTGTTTAAGCTTTTTCTTGAGTTCTTGTAATAGTGGTCTCATACAATATTTGTCCTCTCACGACTGACTAATTTCACTCAGCATAATGCCTTCCAGATTCTTCCATGTTATGAGATATTTCATGGATTCATTGTTGTTCTTTATCATTGCATAGTATTCCACTGTGTGAATATATCATAATTTGTTTATCCATTCAACCATTGATGGGCACAATGTATAATCTTTAAAATTTATACCTTAAATCAAAACTATTCCCTGGGGCCTTCTTTGAACCAAAAAAAAATTTTATTTTTAAATTTTGATTAGTCAAGTATGTCTGCTTTGAGCATTGTGTTCTTTTAAAGAATTATCTTTGTGAAATCAAATTGACAACAGCAACTCAAAATGAAACTTAGGGGGCAGTGAGTTTGAATGACAGTGGTAGTATAATTTAGAAAAGGACAGTGAGAATGATAGCACAACTTGAAGAATGCAATCAATGTCACTGAAATTGTACATGTAGAAATTGTTGAAATGATTTATCTTTGGCTGTATATACTTTTACCAAAAAAAAAAAAAAAAAAATTAAAGAAAACCACCAGAATTTTTTTTTTTTTCCTTTCTTTCTCCCCGCCAACCTAGTTAATCTAAAACTCAAGATGGCAATCCAAATCCTTCAAAATCAAGTTCATCAACTTGTATGAATTTAGCGGAGCATTGATGTGCTCTCCCTTGCTTACTGCTTTGTGTTGTCAAATGATTTATCTCATATGGTGACTTTTTATTAGCTTCATCTCAAATGTTGATGTAGTGATGACAGAGTTATAGCCAACTATGATCTTCTTGATCCTCATTAATCAAGAAGGGCTACAGAGAACATGCATCTGTCATATTGATGAAGTCTTTCAACTTTGGGTCAAGATCTGAGAAACATATGGCTTATAGGAGGAAGTTTGCCAGTCGTTTACGTCAAAACTGCAGACACTGATGCCTAACTCTCAATTCCAAACTGCACGGGACCATTAAAATTAAATCCCCCATCAGTGCTGTATTGTCAACAGTGAACGTTTTTCTTTTCTTCTCTCTCTTTTTTTTTTTTGGATCTCTATCATCTTGAACTCATTTCCCTTCATATTTTTAATTCAAATAGGTAGAAAGAGGGACACTGAAGGTGTCCTGAGAGTCCTTTGGGAGCAAGTTGAGTAGGAAAGTAATCTGTGGAAAGACGTGGTTATTGAGTCTTAACCAGTAATTAAAGAATAATAGACATAAACAAAAAATTAGTTTTCTCCTCAATAAATTATCTGCTTTTATGTCAGAATTTATGAAACTTTTCCACTTGGAATCTTTATCAAGCATGTCTTGCTAATGTGCTAAAGTAGATCAAGAACAATTCAGACATGGGAATGTATCAGATTGCAGAGCAATGAGTACTTTCTCTGCTTTTAAAATGAGCCTAAGGAAGTTAGGCAACTTAAAATAAAGAATATAGGTTTTGTATTCCCATAAAGGCAGTCGCATGTGCAGTCCTAGCTCTGCCTGTTACTAGGTGTGACTGGATAATTCTTAAACTCTTCAAAAAAGAGTCTCACAGTTCTCTCTCTCTCTCTGTGTGCCTCTCAAATGAGGACATCTAAGCTTCTTGACCTTGGAGTGAAGTTTAAGTAAAATAGCATATATAAAACTTCTAAAAACACTACATACTTGACAAGTATGTGCATGTGTGTGTGTTTTTTGTTTTTGCCTTCACCTGATGTTTTTGGCAAACAGCTATTTTCAGTAAGTGTTAATTAAAAATGTGTATATATTGTACACTCAGGATTTAACCTTTGACATTCAACCAACCAAACCCTTTACAGTCGACTTAATACTGACTCATAGTGACCCCCCCCAAAGGACAGAGTAGAACTGGCCCATAGGGTTTCCAAGGAGTGCCTGGTGGATTTGAACTGTCAGCCTTTTGGTTAGCAGCCAAGCTCTTAAACACTGTGCCACCAGGGCTCCAACTTTTGACTTAGAGGGCATACAATTCATTTCACAGTTTACAAATCTACATGAACCAAATGTTTCTGGTTCAAAGTTGATGCTGGACAATTTCAAGATGAAGGCATTAACTTCAATAATAGCTATTAACACTAAGTAAAAATTCCAAAAAGATATTATTTAGTTAAGAGCATTTTCACTGAAAAGAAAAAAAGACAAAAAACTCTTTTGCTTGATTTTTTTACTGAAATTGAAAAGGAGATTTTGCTTAAAATTCACTAAAATAAGAAAATACCATAATAAATGTGTTAATGATAATTAATAGTGGAATAAATCTGCTCATAGTATTTTTTACCAAAAGAATTTGATGATTTTTCATTGCAATATTTTGATTTAAAAAAAAAATGGCTCATAAATTAACATGAGTTAAGTACAATCATTTTAAATCCAACTGAAAAAATTAACTGAAATAAGCACAAATTCCCCATCACGGTTGCATTATAACTTAATGCCAGGGTGCCAACAGAATTTGTTTTTTTATGCAGTGAATAATATATCGATCACATCTCAAGTATTCCAATAAGTGCTACCAGATTTCATCATCGTCAGCACAGCAAAATTTAAAATTAGAATTGGGGCAAAGTTGTTTGGAAGTCATTGAATATCTGTAACCAAAGGTTTATGGAAAATGAGGAGGAACACACAAAGTCCCAATTTATAAAATTAGTATTTGCTCTTCTATAATTGTTCCTCAGTGGGTGCTCTACCATTATAGCAACTGGGATCCAAAGTGTTGCAAAATTATTTTCCAAAAGATGAAAAATGAATTTCATATTCATGAATTTAATAAAAAGCCAGTATTGATTTTAGCAGAGGCTTTTGCATATGTTGTGGTTAGGTCCTGTCCATACAGTGTGGTAAAATTACCAGCTTTTTTTTTGTTTTCACTTTTGTCTTTTGAAAAAAAAAAGAACGGAATTCTCCTTCTGTTATGGAAATAATACTCTTGCATCATTTCATCAAGAGTAAAATTAGCGTAACTTGATTCTTAAGAACAACTTCAGTAACAATTTTTTATGATATTCAAATCACTTTAAAAGCTACTTAATGGAGAGAATAGAGTTTGTAAAAAATATTTCAGGATGTTTTGAAGATTATTTTGTAAGATCCTGTTTTTCTTTTGCATAAATTCCAGTACATTTTTGGAGAGAAAAACATTAATCTCTCACACACATCAGCAGCCTATAGGATACACACATACCCACTACCCACCACCTACACACCAGCATCCATTCTAATAGTTATGATTAAAAAATACATTTTTTTTTTATCAAGGCTTTAGAACATGAGTCTTCTTTATCATGAGAACAATTCCCAAGTTTGTTTAGCAACGTCTATTTAGCCATGCTAGTGAGAAGGGTCCCTGGGTGGCACAAACAGTTTGCAACTGGCTGTTAACATAAAGGCTAGCAGTTTGAACCAACCCAGAAGCACCACGGAAGAAGGGTCTGGTGATTCATTTCCATAAAAGATTAGAGCCAAGAAAACCTTATGAAGCCATTCTACTCTCTAACATGTGGGGTCACCGTGAATTAGAATTGACAGCAACGGGTCTGGGATTTGAGGGGGGTGGTTATAGAGTGTGAATATAAACTGCCAAGGGTGTAACAGCTTCCTCAACAGCAGAATCATAGGATGAGGGAATATATTGACAGGGTGTTGGTGAGGGACACAAGTGGCAAAGGCAATGGAGCAGAGGCCAGAGTAAGTTAAGCACCAGACAGACTAGTGACAGCTAGCAGTTACGAAATATTTACTCTCCTGGAACTATTTATTATGGGTCTAAGTATATTACATATATTAAAGTATTCACTTAGCCACTACGCCACCAGGGATTCGTTAAAGTATTTGGTTATTATAAAATTCCTAAAGGTAGGTACCATTGTTGTGCCTGTTTTACAGAAATGAAAACTGAGGAATAGAAAGGTTAAGTAACTTGTCCAAAGTTACACATTTGTAAAGTGATGGAGCTAGAATTCAAATGAGGATCGCCTGGCACCAAAATTCCCGCTCTTAACCACTACACTCTAATGCCTCTTGGCTTTATAGGAAGCACTATGTTCACATTTACTTCTCTCCCCCGTAATTACAGTGTCACCAAAAGCATACTTGCTGACCTTCGACACCTGTTCAGTTTCCCAAGATATCAGCCACTGCACCGTTTTCTCAGCTGGAGAATTTAGGGTAGGTTCTCTTCACATTTTTCTCTTCACATAGCATCTGGGAAAATTCTCACCATGCTAATTTCTGTGTAGGTCAACTGTTAGTATGTACAAATAGATAGATGATAGATATAATATGCATATATGTTATATATATGTATTTAAAATCTTAATAGTGAATACTATTTGTTGTTTACTATATGTGAAGCATATGACTTAAATGGATAGCTCATTTCTATTCTCTTAATGAGCTTAGTCAATTCTTTGATAAATACTTTCATCTTGTATTGGGCAATTCTTTCAATTACCTTTGATTCAGCGCTTGCAATCTAAAAGGTCCTATGTTAGGTGCTATGAGTCAGAGTTACTACATTGAATGTGGCATAGTTTCTGCCTTCAAGGAGTCTATCCTATAGTTTTAGGATAAAAACTTAAAAAAAAAAATCCTTTGACAGAAGGCAGTAAGTTTTGTAAGGAAATACGCATATTAAGTACTACAAGATTTTTATAAAATGGAGGCATTATTTCCACCTAGGGTCATAAAGGAAACCCTGGTGGCGTAGTGGTTAAGTGCTATGGCTGCTAACCAAAGGGTCAGCAGTTTGAATCTGCCAGGTGCTCCTCGGAAACTCTATGGGGCAGTTCTACTCTGTCCTATAGGGTCACTGTGAGTAGGAATCGACTCGACGGCATTGGGTTTGGTTTGGGTTTTAGGGTCATAAAGCAAAGAATCATAGAGGTGGTAGACTTTTATATGAGCCCTAAGTAATTTTGGAAAGAATTTTGGTGGACTTTATATGTCTGGGAGGGCTGGAGACTCATACCCCAAAGGTGACGCGGCCAAGTATAAGACCCAAGTCCATGCTTTGAGAATGTGTCAGGCCGCTGTCCAGTGAGTACTGCCACTTCAGCCTGAGAATTTTTTCCTGCCAAGACTTTTACCACGAGAGAAAATTCTTCCTGTTTACCCTTCTTTTCTATCACCATCCCTAGATTTAAAAGGCCGAGCGTATGCTGGGAACTCACGTTCTTGCTGCAAAAGAAGCAGAACAACAAGTATCTAACATCTTCCTCCCCTGCAACGAGAGGAAGGCTCAGCCTCCCTTGTAGACTGCTAGGGCTTCAAATGCCAGATGATCCTAGGGGTGATCATGGGTCTATGAGAGGTGGAGTATAGGGAAGAGAATTCCCTGAAGAGCCAAAAGCATGAGTTAAAGCACCAGAATAAAGACACATGCAGCATGGCCAAAGAAACAAACAGTGCACTGTGTGTCCAGAGCACAAAAGGCTTGTGAGGGTAGAAGGAATGCGGAAGAGAAGACTGGACTGTGATCTAGGGTCAGGTTATGGAACATGTGAAATACGAAGCTAAGAAACTGAGGTTTTTTTTTTGTTTGTTTGTTTTTTTCTGATGGTAATGAGGAGCCAGAGAAATGACTTGCCTCACACAAGCTCTATTGCTCTGTCTTTGAACAACAGACAAAGCTGTTTTGCCTTTGGTTCTTGCTGACACACAATTTCTGCTGTTAGAATTTGCTTTATAACATGTTTTACTCTATGAAGTTTTACCAGGATAACATGGAGATTTTATCTTCTTCCAGTATGATTTTGATTTGAATAGTACACAAGGGAACATGATATAAAATCAACATTTTTCACATCCCATATCTCATGCGACATTTTAAAAAGTCCTCATGGTAAGTGACATTTAGAGAGTTTGGCTTGTCTGACTATTAGCAAATGACCAAAAAGAAAATAAGACCTAAAAGGACATTTCACAATCACTATAAAATTGTATAACTTTCATGTTTTTACTGGTCTTGGAAAACAGCTTTGCAATTTTCTGTTTTTTCTTCTTTCTTTCTTCCCTTCTCTTTTTTTTCCTGTCATTAAATTTTAAAGTGACCATTGTACACTCTTGCTAAACCTTAGTGTATTTGCCGTTAAAATAAATCTATTCTTATTTAGTTTATTTATATTACCTTAACTTGAAAAAAAAAATGGGGGTGTGATCTTCAATGGAAGACTAGTTTGGGTTAATAAGAAAGAACTGAGAGGGGAACATTAGAATGGGAAAGGAACAAAACAAGCTAGGCCTAAGCTGAGATAGGAGCCCTGGTGGCATAGTGGTTAAGAGCTCAGCTGCTAAACGAAAAAGGTCAGCAGTTAAAATCCACCAGCCACTCCTTGGAAACCCTATGGGGCAGTTCTATTCTCTCCTTTAGGGTTGCTATGAGTCGGAATCAACTCAGTGGCAACTGGTTTAGGATGAGATAGTTTCTGTGTTTGAGCTTCACAGTGACATGACTTCCTTGAATTTAAGGCAAAAAGAAAAATACAGTAAGAGACATTATCACCAAAATTAGGAAGTCCACAGTCTTTAAGGGGCATATTTTCCAAGTACTAAATTCCAGTACAAATTTCCATTGTATGATTTCATGCAAGTCATATTCGGTGATAAAATGGGCAATCTCATCAACATTTTTTAAAAAAATGCAGAAGGAAATCTCACAGGATAAATTATTGAAAAATTAGTTTTACTATGGTATCCAGAAAAAAAAAAAATCAACTTCTAGATTCCAAAACATAGGGTGAATTTTGGTAAGCTCAAACATGCTAGACACTGTAATTTTAAAATATTTGTATGGAGAAGGCAAGAATGAGTCAGAAAAAAAAAATCCTGGAGAATGTCCACTATAGGCAAGATTTAATGTTTTCACATGTCTTGCGCATTCTATACTTCTGCTATACATCTGTACTCTTTGTCATAAAGGACTATTTCTGATTAATAAGAAAACCATGGTGCCATTGATATATATAATAGGCTTTTTCTCCTATTAGTCATGGCAGAAGGAAAAATGTTTTTGATCTCAGACAAATGTAACTTTTTTACGTAATAGTTCAGATCTTTTCCTAGTTACTTCATATCTTCCCATCTAGATTATGATTCTTTCTGGTGCCTTAATATACTACAACACATGTGGCAGGCACTTGTTGCTTTGTTCTTTGCTTGTCACATGACTTGTTATTTGTTAAATAAATGACTACATTTTAATTGACTTTAACTGTAACATGTTTTTAAGTTTTATGAATGAGAAACATTTTCTCTTCTCACTTCTTCATCAGAGCGAAATAATTGTTTAGTATATAAATTAGAGAAGTTAAATGTATTTACCTGAGATTCCCAAGATGCTTTCCACGTTGACCGTCACCATCCCACTTGATTTCACAGAACGCTAAAAGCACCGTTGCATTAAATCTAGTTTAAATTGCTAGATCGTAGGGTTCCCCAATAAGGAGTGCTGTTAAATTTTATTATGTTGCGGTAAAATAAGCAAAGACAAACATGAAAACAGAAACTTTGTTGTACTTTTTCAAGGGGAAGGGGATTGTAGACTCAGATGAATACCACATGTCAATAGTTATGCATCTATATTTAATGTTTAATTCCAAGCGGACGTGCATATTCTCAAATATAGGTACTTGACTCATGATGATCTCCAAATAAAATTACATTGGCCCTGCATCAGTCTTCTCTTGCTCCTTTGCATGTTTCCTCTAAGTGATTTATTTCACTAACTTTAGTCCAGAGGAGTTTCCTATGTATAAGGCATTTACTTAGCAAAACAGAAATGGCTGCTTAGGTTTTGGGATTTATTGTCTCAGGATCATGGCCAAATAAATTAGACTTTTTAGTGGCATTGCAAAGGAAATTAATAATGTCGGCTGAAGTTCTCAATTTGCATATTTTCATCACGGCAAGCTATACTACTAAATTTAAACTATTTAAAAAAAAAAAACTATTTTAAATGAGCGAAAATATAATGGCAACTTCCACAATATATAAAAGGCATATATATATACATATATATATAGAAAAGATGTTATGATATTTCAAGTTGGTCATGAAATTGAAATAAAGGTTAATGTGCTCTGTTTACTCTCTTATAAAGCATTGCTATCTTACACATAATAGCCTCTCAATGTTTTACACTTGGAAGAGCCTGAAGCCCGTCAGTGATACATCGTTTAAATACACAATTCAGACCACATCAGTAAAACAGAATCATTGTAATAATTAACCTCTATAAGCTTTATGTGCGAGAACCACCACAGACTGGCACCTGAGAGGTTACCAGTATAATTGTCTTTCATGCTTTCTGTATTGTCCTAAATCTTGATTTTAATACTGGGAATTTGTCTCTTTTGAGCTGTTGTTTGTTTGCCTAAATGTGTCTAGCTTGAATCCATCAAGGGGTATGTGTGTGAGAGACAGTGTTTGTGTAATATATTAAATAGAGACAAAGATTTTCAGAAGCCCATGAAAAAGAACAGGATAGGGTTGAAGGCTCTGTCCCAATGGGAAATAACAGACGAGGGACAGGATCTGCTATATTCTCTGCAGACACATTCCTATGGCCACCACAACCCCATGGGTTGATCATAGCATGAGATGGAGGCTTTAACAACCAGGATTCAGGAAAGGGAAGCTGAGGGCTTTCCATGCGGAATTTTTGTTGCTAGTCCAAGAAACTCTGCTGGCCAGTCAGTGATGGGAAGGAGATGAGAGTAGATGCCTATCAGGGAATATCTAGGGAAAGTTTGGAAGGGAGAAGAATTAACTCAGGATGATTCCAATGTCAGGACTGAGTTGACACAATCTGACTTATGTATGAGATAGGCAACCAGAGTCATCTTCTTAAAGCACAGGCATCTCTTCCTAAACTCTTACTGACTTCCTGTTGCATTCCGTAGAGTTGATTCTGTCTCGGAGTAACTCTATAAGACAGAGTACAGCTGCCCCATAGAGTTTCCTAGGCTGTAAATCTTTATGGGAGCAGGTCTTTTCTCCTGAGGAGTTGCTGGTGGGTTTGAACTGCAGACCTATAAGTTAACAACTGAGTGCTTAACCACTGTGCAATCCCTACTGCCTACAAAATAAAAGTTCATTCTCCTTAGATTACCTCTTACAAACATCAATAATCCAGCTCTGTTACCTACTTATAATGAGCCCAAATGACTATTTTAACTTAAATATTTGTCTTTCCTCAATATTTTTAAGTCTTTTGCCTATGTGACTAAATTCAAAATCTTTCCTCTAACTAAAACGCCCTCATGCCTACATCCTTTAATGTCTTCCACAAACCTCACCTCCTCTATTACAGTCTTCTTTCAAACTCTCAGCCAGAAACAACCTTCACCGCCTAGAGAGCTCAGCACTTGCACCCCTACTATAACAATTATCATCTACCCTTCATGAAAATGATTATGCCGATGACTCAGTTTTTTTACCATTGAGTCAGGAACACTATTTTATTTTTCTTTGTACTTCTTTCAGTATGTTGCACATAAATATACTTAATATGATATTTTTGAACAAAGTAATGAATGAAAGTCTTGTCTCCAGTTCATCTCAATCTGAAGACAAGGTAAGAGTTAATGTCATTAGAATGACAGCAGAGGTCCGTCCAGAGTCTAGATCTAGAGTAACTATTCTAGAACAAGAGACTCCAAATGTAAAGTCCCTTTGCCTTTGTAAGAGTGTTCTAGTGTATACAAGATGATCATTTATTGGCTAGAGAAGGCTATAAGTAGGAACTGGTTTTTTTTTTTTCTTCAAATAACCTGAAGTTCAATATTTGGTGTCACATTTTATTTGAGCATGTTTTAATGCTATGGAAGAGTTGAATCCGTACTAAACTCACTGGGATAACTTTCATAAAATATGACATTGCAGTAAGAAATTATAAAATACATTGTTGTTGTTAGGTGCCGTCAAGTTGGTTCTGGCTCATAGTGGCCCTATGCACAACAGAACGGAACACTGCCTGCTCCTGCACCATCCTTACAATCCTAGTTATGCTTGAGCCCACTGTTGCAGCCACTGTGTCAATCCAACTCTTTGAGAGTCTTCCTCTTTTCCGCTGACCCTGTCCTTTGCCAAGCATGATGTCCTTCTCCAGAGGCTGATTCCTCCTGACAACATGTCCAAGTATGTAAGATGCAGTCTCACCATCCTTGCTTCTAAGGAGCATTCTTGTTGTACTTCTTCCAAGACAGATTTATTCATTCTTCTGGCAGTCCATGGTATATTCAATATTCTTCGCCAACACCACAACTCAAAGGCATCAATTCTACTTCAGTCTTCCTTATTCATTGTCCAGCTTTCACATGCATATGATGCGATTGAAAATACCTTGGGTTGGGTCAGGCACACCTTAGTCTTCAAGGTGACATCTTTGCTCTTCAACACTTTGAAAAGGTCCTTTGCAGCAGATTTACCCAATGCAATGTGTCTTTTGATTTCTTGACTGCTGCTTCCATGGCTGTTGATTGTGGATACAAGTAAAATGAAATCCTTGACAACTTCAGTCTTTTCTCCGTTTATCATGATGTTGCTCATTGGTCCAGTTGTGAGATTTTTTGTTTTCTTTATGTTGAGGTGCAATCCATACTCCAGGCTGTGGTCTTTGATCTTCATTAGTAAGTGCTTTAAGTCCTCTTCACTTTCAACAAGCAAGGTTGTGTCATCTGCATAATGCAGGTTGTTAATGAGTCTTCCTCCAATCCCGATGCCCCGTTCTTCTTCATATAGTCCAGCTTCTCCGAATATTTGCTCAGCATACAGGTTGAATAGGTACGGTGAAAGAATACAACCCTGGCGCACACCTTTCCTGACTTTAAACCAATCAGTATCCCCTTGTTCTATCCAAGCAACTGCCTCTTGATCTATGTAAAGTTTCCTCATGAGCACAATTAAGTGCTCTGGAATTCCCATTCTTTACAATGTTATCCATAATTTGTTATGATCCACACAATCGAATGCCTTTGCATAGTCAATAAAACACAGGTAAACATCTTTCTGGTATTCTCTGCTTTCAGCCAGGATCCATCTGACATCATCAATGATATCCCTGGTTCTATGTCCTCTTGTGAAACCAGCCTGAATTTCTGGAAGCTCCCTGTCGATATTAAATTTTTTTTTTTTTTTTTTTACCCTGTCGATATACTGCTGCAGCCATTTTTGAATGATCTTCAGCAAAATTTTGTTTGCATGTGATATTAATGATATTGTTCTATAATTTCCACATTTGGTTGGATCACCTTTTTTGGGAATAGGCATAAATATGGATCTCTTCCAGTCAGTTGGCCAGGAACCCGTCTTCCATATTTCTTGGCATAGATGAGTGAGCACCTCCAGCGCTGCATCTGTTTGTTGAAACATCTCAATTGATATTCCATCAACTCCTGGAGCCTTGTTTGTCACCAATGCCTTCAGAGCAGCTTGGATTTCTTCCTTCAGTACCATCGGTTCCTGATCATATGCTACCTCTTGAAATGGTCGAACATCAGCTAATTCTTTTTGATATAATGATTCTGTGTATTCCTTCCATCTTCTTTTGATGTTTCCTGTGTCATTTAATATTTTCCCCGTAGAATCCTTCACTATTGCAACTTCAGGCTTGACTTTTCTTCAGTTCTTTCAGCTTGAGAAACACCGAGTGTGTTCTTCCTGTTTGGTTTTCCATCTCCAGCTCTTTGCATATGTCATTATAATACTTTGTCCTTGTGAGCCGCCCTTTAAAATCTTCTGTTCATTTCTTTTACCTCATCAATTCTTCCTTTTGTTTTAGCTGCTTGACGTTTGAAAGCAAGTTTCAGAGTCTCCTCTGACATCCATCTTGGTCTTTTCTTTCTTTCCTGTCTTTTCAATGACCTCTTGCTTTCTTCATGTGTGAAGTCCTTGATGTCATTCCACAACACGCCAAGTCTTCGGTCACCAGTGTTCAATGCATCAAATCTATTCTTCATATGGTCTCTAAATTCAGGTGGGATATGCTCAAGGTCACATTTTGGCTCTCGTGGATTTGCTCTGGTTTTCTTCAGTTTCAGTTTGAACTTGAATATGAGCAATTGATGGTCTGTTCCACAGTCAGCCCCTGGCCTTGTTCTGACTAATGATATTGAGCTTTTCCATTGTCTCTTTCCACAGATGTAGTCAATTTGATTCCTGTGTGTTCCATCTGGCAAAGTCCATATGTATAGTTGCCGTTTATGTTGGTTAAAGAAGGTATTTGCAACTAAGAAGTTGTTGGTCTTACAAAATTCTATCATTCTATCTCCAGCTTTGTTTCTGTTACCAAGGCCCAACATTCGCATTCCAATCGCCAGTAATTATCAATGCATCTTGATTGTATGTTCGACGAATTTCAGACTGCAGCAGCTGATAAAAATCTTCTATTTCTTCATCTTTGGCCTTAGTGGTTGGTGCATATATTTGAATAATAGTCATAGTAACTGGTCCTCCTTGTAAAAAAAAATAGGCATATGGATATTATCCTATCACTGACAGCATTGTACTTAAAATACATTAAGTATATATTAATAATGTAACTGTATCTCTGGAAGAACATTTTCCCATGTCTTGTTTAATGTGCCTTATAAATGCATTTTTTTATACAATGATAGAAAACAAACAAACTGGGGCCCTTGTGGCACAGTGGTTAAGTATTTGACTGCTAACCAAAAGGTTGGCAGTTTGAATCCACCAGCTGCTCCTTGGAAGCCTATGGGACAGTTCTACTCATCCTATAGGGTTGCTATGAGTCTGAATCGACTCGACAGCAATGGGTTTTGGTTTATAGAAAAAAATAATGCAATTCAATTTATTTTGTACATTCTTAACAATATGAGGTCAACAACTAGTATTCATACATTAATATGACAAAAATTTCAGCATGTAGACAAATGTTGATAATTTATTACAGTTGTGGGTTTAAATTTTAAGTATCGTATCTTGAGTTGTAGAATTTTATCTCATTTGCTGCAGACATCACATTTATTTCTTTAGAATATTGACTGTTTTCATAAGAATTTGGCTCCTAACCAAAAGGTTGGCAGTTTGAATCTACCAGCCGCTCCTTAGCAACCCTATGGGACAGTTCTATTCTGTCCTACAGGGTTGCTAACTGAGTCAAAATCGACTCAATAGCAATTTTTTTTTAAACTGATAGTCAGTTGTGTTACCAACACGAAGATCTTAATTCCTTCCTTTTTCCTCAGCAAAATAAATTAATCCAGTTCAGATGCATTGGGATTTGGTAAACCAAGTGTAAATATGTTCTGTTGTTCCAAATGTACAGTAAATCATGTCGTTTGGTGTATTCCTTTAAAGACAATTTACTTTAGACATCATAAACTATATAACACTATTAGGAACAAGACAATATTATGTGCAGTTTATTTGAGAGAATTTGAGTGCTTGAGGAAACTCAAGAACGTTAGTTATTTAACAGAGTGAGATATGATAACTAAATGACACCCAAAATGATGGAGAATTTGTTTCTGAGGAATAAAGTGCACAATTTAAAAAGAACAAGAAAAATGCCATGAAAGAATAAGGTTCTAAAAATAGCTAATTGTTAAAGGGAAAGAGCAAATACAGAATGAAAAAAGTAACATAACCTTTAGGGACAGCAATATCCTCTTCTGAAAAACTAGAAAATTTTCTACCAAATATAGCAATACACTGTTAGAATTATAATATTTTTTTATGAAAAGACGGTCCTAAACTATTTTTGCATGCCTTAGCTGTTTAATATAATATTTCAACTGGGAAATATGTGTTCTCTAACATTCTCTTCAACATTAGCACCACGTGCATCTGGGCTGTGGTTACTGTAAAGTCTTAAGAGAAAGAGCATAACTGGACATGATAGTACAGAATAGGTAGTAGGCTGTTGTTACAGTGTATTGCTAGGCCATCAAAACAGTCTCAAAGATGATGTAGAGCAATTATCTACTTTTGCCACTGAGTTGCCAATTAATACATACATCCCCCTTTCTAATTATCATCTTGTTTTCTCTGATCTCTTTCCCATGTTTTCCTCTTCCCATAGTGGCTTCAAGATTCTTAACCTCTCTCCTTTCCCAGGGGTCCTGATTCTAAGCCACTATTTTCCATTTGGAACTAAAGATTGAACAGGAAGGTAGGCATAGATTGGAACTGGTGGTATTTCTAGTCCTTCAAGCCTCAGAGTGAAATATTTACAAAGCAAGCACATATCTCCCTTGCTAATATTCACTAGCTCTCAGGACATAATTGTATGTGTTGTTATACTAATTGAGTCTTTGTCACCTTTTCTCTACCAGACTAAAGATCTAGTTCTATTATTCTAGCTTGCCAGAGCCCAGGACTTCTTAAGGGGTGTGGAAAAGGACACACTCCAGAATGGGGCTAGGGATGGGACGAAAAACCTATTCAACTACGTGAGGCTGCTAGAAGAATGTAGAAGGCATCGGTGTGACATTATCTGAAAGGGACAAAAGCACTAATAAAATAACTCAAGTACAGAAACTGAGTTGTCAAACTTTCGAGTTAATTCATGGCAGAGCTGGAACCAGGACCCCTCAGCTCCTAACCCAGGGCACTTTCAGGCCATAAAACATATTCTGCTGCTTGGTTTACTTCACTCTTTTATGCCTGAGTTAGAACAATTTGTTAGTCACTTTTACCTAAAACAACTAAAAGAGGTAATACGAAAATGCTGAAAACTGTAGTAGAAATACATATTAGTTAAGAACTAGTGGAAATGTAGAAGCAGTCGTGACTGCACACCCGTTATAGTCTTTGACTTAATGGGTTCCTGGTTAATTATCTGACATAATTGAGTCCATTAGTTATTAGGATTTCTCCAACGAACTAGTATTAACAGGTAGAAAATTGAGTAGGCTTATTTTCTTTTCTATTTCTAAGTTTATTCCTTATATCAATTAATAGTGACATATCTTTTGCAAAGCATTGGAAAAGTTAATTTTTTAAAACATTTTTCATAACGTATCAATGCATGTTTTGATATTTTTTATATCAACACAAGGAAAGTAATAGTATGTAGTTCGAGCATACACAAATAAGCAAAAGAATAGATTTAATGTATTTTCTGGCAATAAGGAGATCACATATGCTCCATTTACTCCTTGTTTTATAAAATGACATGGTTATAAAACCAAAATTATTTGCAGCTCTTCTGGGTAGAGAAAATAGCTGGAAGAACAATCAGCTATTATTTTAGTGACATATTAAATATTATTTTAGAATAAATTAATTGTTAATATTTGAAACTACTGAATTGGCTGGAGGGTTATCTTTACATTTTGTTTAAATGTAGCCACTCTACCAAATATACTGATTTTAGGAAATATAAACTAACTTCTTGAAATCACAATGATTAAAGCAGCTCTGAACTAATCACCATAAACAGTCATCTTTTAGAAAAATATTTCTGTATTTAATTGCTTTAAGAGAATATAAAATTACACTTTTTAGTTAATAATATTGACAACAAAAGGGAAAACCAAAAGGGAAGAACATGCTCAGCATTTCTCAAGCTGAAAGAACTGAAGAAAATAATTCAAACCTGGAATTGTAATACTGAAGGATTCTACGGGGAAACAATACAGGAAACATCAAAAGAAGATGGAAGGAATACACAGTCACAGGCGCTCCTTGGAAACTATATGGGACAGTTCTACTCTGTCCTATAGGGTTGCTATGAGCCGGAATCGACTCGACGGCCCTGGGTATGCCAAAAAGAATTGGTTGATGTTCAACCATTTCAGGAGGTAGCATGTGATTAGGAACCGATGATGCTAAAAGAAGAGGTCCAAGTTGCACTGAAGGCATGGATGAAAAACAAGGATCCAGGAACTGATGGAATACCAACTGAGATGTTTCAACAAACGGATGCAGTGATGGAAGTGTTCACTTGTCTATGCCAAGAAATTTGGAAGACAGCTACCTGGCCAACAGGCAGGAAGAAATCCATATTTATACCTATTCCAAAGAAAGGCGATCCATCAGAATGTGGAAATTATCAAACAATATCATTAATATCACACTCAAGTAAAATTTTGCTGAAGATAATTCAAAAGCCCCTGCAGTAGTATATAAACAGGGAACTGCCAGAAATTCAAGCCTGATTTAGAAGAGGACGTGGAACCAGGGATAACATTGTTGATGTCAGATGGATCCTGGCTGGAAGCAGAGAACAGCATAAAGATGTTTACCTGTGTTTTATTGACTATGCAAAGGCATTCAACTTTGTGGATCATAACAAATTATGGATAACATTGAGAAGAACGTGAACCCCAGAACACTTAATTGTGCTTGTGAGGAACCTGTGCATAGATCAAGAGGCAGTCATTCAAACAGAACAAGGGGATACTGTGTGGTTTGAAGCCAGGAAAGTTGTGTATTAGAGTTGTATCCTTTCACCGTACTTATTCTGTCTGTATGCTAAGCAAATAATCTGAGAAGCTGCACTATATGAAGAAGAATGGGGCATCAGGATTGGAGGAAAGTTCATTAACAATCCATGTTATGCAGATGACGCAACCTTGCTTGCTCAAAGTGAAAAGGACTTGAAGCACTTACTGATGAAGATCAAAGACCACAGCCTTCCATATGTATTACACCTCAACATAAAGAAAACAAAAATCCTCACAACTGGACCAATAAACAACTTCATGATAAAAGGAGAGAAGATTCAAGTTGTCAAGGGTTTCATTTTACTTGATCCACAATCAGCCCCCATTGAAGCAGCAGTCAAGAAATCAAAAGATGCAGTGCGTTGGACAAATCTGCTGGAAAAGATCTCTTTAATGTGTTAAAAAGCAAAGATGTCACCTTGAAGACTAAGGTACGCCTGACCTAAGCCATGGTGTTTTCAATCGCCTCATACGCATGCAAAACTAGACAATGAATGAGGAAGATTGAAGAATCTATGCCTTTGAATTGTGGTATTGGCTAAGATTATTGAATACACCATGGACTACCAAAAGAATGAACAAATCTGTCTTGGAAGAAGTACAACCTGAATGCTCATTAGAAGGGAGGATGGGGAGACTAATCTCACATACTTTGGGAAATGTTATTAGGAGGAATCTGTCCCTGGAGAAGTCAAGTTTTTTGACTTTGTTGTTACCTTGAAATTTACCTTCACCTTCTTAAGTTTTAACCAATCTTTTGTCTTTTGATATCCTCTTGACTTCTCCATATGCAAGTTCTATAACTACACCATTTATTCTCTTTTTTTTTTTTTTGACTTTGTTGTCTTTTACAGATTGATGTCTCTGGTTTCCTGTTTTCAGTCTTTTAGCTTTGTTTTACTTTTGAGAATTCTTTATCCATATTGGTATCTGGCTGATGCTGCCCTGTGATCTAATCTCATGTTGTTATCTGATGTTTTTGGTTCTCTATCCAAAGGTCTTCCATTAATATTTCTTGTCAGTTTAGTTTGGTTTTTACAAATTCCCTTAATTTCTGTTTATCTGGAAATGTCTTAATTTTGCCACGATATTTGAGAGACAGTTTTGCTGCATGTGTAATTCTTGGTTGGTTTCATATATGTCATCCCATTGCCTTCTTGTCTGCACGCTTTCTGCCTAATAATCAGAGTTTAGTCTTATTCATTCTGCCTTGTAGGTGACTTTTCGTTTTTCCCAACTTACTTTCAGGGTTCTTTCATTGTCTTTGGCTTTGGAAGTTTGATTATGATATATTTTGATGACTTTCTTTTGGGGTCTTTCCTGTATTGAGTTCATTGAGTTTCTTGGATGGATATCTTCTCATCTTTCATGATATCAGGAAAGTATTCTGTCAGCAAATATTCAACTATTCTCTGTGTATTCCATTGCCTCCCCATGTTCTGGAACACCAATCAAGTGCAAATTTATCCTTTTGATTGTGTGCCACATAATTCTTAGGCTTCCTTCATTCCTTTTTCTCATTTTTCCTCAAACACATTGGTGTCAAGGGATTTGTCTTCAAGTTCACTGATTCTGTCTTCTACTGATTTAATTCTGCTTCCGTATCTTTCCATCTAGTTGTCTATTTCTGAAATTTTGTTGTTAATCTTTTGGATTTCTTGTTGCTGTTTTGTATAGTTCCTAATTGTTTATTTATTTTGTTATATTTTTCTTGTATTGTTTTCCTAAATTCTTCTGTTGATTTGGATTTGTTTTCCTTGATATTGTCTATGTTTTTTGTCTGCGTTTTTCTTGGTCTCTTTCTTGCATCTCTTGGAGAGCCCTGTATATTAGTTTTCTGAATTCTTCATCAGGTAGTTCCACTGCCATTTCTTCCTCCAGCTCGTTTTCTATTCTTTATTTTGCACTTGCTGGAGCCATCTTGTCCTACTTCTTAATGTGATTTGATATTGTCTGTTGTGTCCAAGACATCAAGAAGTTATTTATTTATTTATAATTTATAATTATCTATATATAATTTATAATTATAATCCTGAATTTTTGTTTTGTTTTGATGTATCTGAGTAGGCTGGGCATGTGTGCTACTCTGGCAGCTAATGTGGCTGCACTGAAGCTCTCACCTCCTGTCTCCAGGGGGATGGGGCAGCAACTGGGTGTGTGAGCACTTGTCTCTGT
The DNA here is from genome assembly GCF_024166365.1 of Elephas maximus indicus. Taxonomy (NCBI): domain Eukaryota; kingdom Metazoa; phylum Chordata; class Mammalia; order Proboscidea; family Elephantidae; genus Elephas; species Elephas maximus. The sequence goes on along the minus strand of NC_064819.1, from coordinate 144,805,771 downwards.
TTGCTAGTCTTTCAGGGCTGCTGAGCATGAAGCTGGTGTTTCTGGGGAGGTGATGTGTCTGTCCGTCCAGTTACCTGGCTATGGATGCAGTGGTGTTTTCCCTGGTCACTGGGTTGTATGTTGCGTGTGCATTCTGGCATTTACTGGGTGGTTGAGGCTAGGGTGCCCACGTTGTCATTCACAGAGTGGGTGGTGTGGAAACTATCACTGATGGTTCCATGCAGGCAGGGCTGTGTGGGGAATTTTGGAGTAGGCACAAGCCTCCAGATGCAGGGTCGGGGTGATGCAGGGGGCAAGGCAGGAAGGATGTTGCCTCTCTACAGATGCCCAGTTGGAGAGCATGCCACTGTCCACTAGGGTGCATCATGAGGGAGATTGTGCAGCTAGCCCTTGGTCCCCCAATATTGGTGGCTATAGGAAATAGGAGGCACTACAGGTCCTTAGGTCCCTGGTGCTGGTGGCTAGGGAATAGGAGGCACCACTGGTCCTTGGGCCCCCAGCACAGGTGCCTGGAGGGAGTGGGAGGCACTGCCCACTCTCCGGCACCTAGCGCAGGTAGCTATATTGAGTGGGAGGCACCACTGAGCCTCAGAGCCCCAGCACAGGTGGTCAGATGGAATAGGAGGCACCACTGGTGTCTTAGGCTGGGTTCTCTAGAAAAGCAAAACCAGTAAAGTGTATGAATATGTATAGGGATTTATATCAAGAAAACAACTCACATGGTTGTAGAGACTGGAACATCCCAAGTCCATGGATCAGGTGGGAGGCTGCTCCTGATTCACATAGCTGCAGAGGCTGGCAAACCCAAGATCAGCAGGTCAGAGAGCAGAGATGTTGCTCACATGCTGCGAAGACTGGTGAATCCCAAGATTGGCAGGTAAGACTTCAAGTAAGCTGCTAGCTCAAGTCCCAAGAACCAGAGATCAGACAAATAGGAGCCAGCTACAGGATCTAGAGTGAGCAAAAGCCATGAGGCTTGCCAGAATGTACACTTACAGTTGACACAGGTCACATGCCCAAGGAAACTCCCTTTCCACTGATTGGCTACTCACAGTAGATCCCATCATGGCGTGATCATATCATATGACTGCCAAACCACTGAGAATAATGGCCTGGCAAAGTTGACATACAATCCTAACCATCTCAGCTGGCTTTCAGTGGCCTGGTGGAGGTGACTTGAGGGAATAGGAGGTGCTGTCAGTCTGTGGGCCCCTGGCTCTAGTGACTGAGTAAAGGGGTGGTCACCTCTAGTCTGTGGGTTCCCAGCTTAGGGGATGGGGTGATGGTGGGTGTCACCACACTGCGATTTTGTGTGGGTAGGGGGTATGGGTGAAGAGGATGGTGTGTGTAACACAGACCCATGAGCCTCTATCACAGGGGACTGGGGTGGGCACAGTGAGTGGGGTCCATGTACTTAACTTTCATAGGGCAGGAAGAACTCCTGCCTGGCTCTGAACCTGAGTGAACAGCCACTCCTGTTTGACTGCACCAAGTGATGGGGGTTTTGACAGGGAATAGTGCTTGCTTTGTCTCAATATAGCCATGCTGTGCAGATTTGGCTAGTAGAGTACTGGTGATCCATTATAATATCTATCCTTCCACTTGGCACTCAATAAAATTCTTTTACCTTGTCTTTAATGCTCAGGGTTTCAACGTTGTCCTCTGTATCTGATTTACTTGTTTTCTCTGGTTTTTGTTGTAAGAGGGACAATATGAAGCATTTGACTACTCCACCATCTTGGACTACCCACTTCCCTTGTTTCCTAAGAGGGAGATTCAGTTTCTATCAGGGCTTCCAACTCATAATTTTCCCCGATCTGGTTATCGTTCCAGTTTACCCACATTTAAAAAATTCGGTCTGTTCCAGTTTCACTTCCTCAGCTAAGAGTGAGCCGGGAAGAGCCAGTTTGAAGTCTTGATTAAAACAAAGGGGTTCAAACTCTGTAAGTTCTTAAGATCCTTTAAACTGGCTAAATTTGAGTGCCACAGTCTTTTTCCTAATCAAAAGACAGCATCCACTAAAAACCGTGTTTGGCATTATCTGGTAAGGCTACAACCATGTCTGTCCATGGGCAAGCAATTCTACTCCAAGGGACATGAGTACATATGTCCTTCAGAAGACATGCCCAGAAAAGTCTATACCAGCTTTTTCTTTTTTATAATAGCTACATGTAAAAACATGGATGAATCTCACCAACATAATGATGAGCAAAAGAAACCAGATACAAAAGCATGTCTTTATGATACATAGTATGATTTCATTCACATGAAGTTCAAGAAAAGGCAAAATTAACATATGGTGAAAAAAATCAGAATAATGGTTATCTTTTTTTTTTTTTTTTTAGTGGTATTGGGGAGGTTATTGACTGGAAAAGAGCCCTAAGGATCCTGTGGGCTGCTGGTGATGTTCTATATCTTGATATATGTATGGTATGCTTAAAACATCTTTGAAAAGACAATGATCTTTTTCATTAAGTTACAATAGGAGAAAAAGAATGCCTTTTACTATTTCTATAATATGAGTTGTTTACCTCAAATGAAACATTTTTTTTTACTGTACTTTAGGTAAAGGTTTACAGAGAAAATTAGTTTCTCATTAAACAATTGATGCGCATATTGTTTTGTGACATTGGTTGCCAACCCCAAGACATGTCAACGCTCTCCCTGTCTTAACTTTGGGCTCCCTGTTACCCACCTTGCTATCCACTCTTGCCTTCTCAACCTTGCCTCTGGGCTGGTGTGCCCATTTTGTTTTATGGGTCTGTCTAATATTTGCTTAAAGGGTGAACTTCAGGAGTGACTTCTGTACTGACTTAAAAACATGTCTGGGGGCCATACTCTTGGGGTCTCTCCAGTGTCTGTCAGACCAGTAAGTCTGGGTTTTTTCTTTTTTTGTAAGTTAGAATTTTGTTCTACATTTTTCTCCAGCTCTGTGTGGGACCCTCTATTGTGATCCCTGTCAGAGCAGTTGGTGGTGGTAGCCAGGCACCATCTAGTTGTACTGGACTCAGTCTGGCGGAGGCTGTAGTAGTTCTAGTCCATTAGTCCTTTGGACTAATCTTTCCCCGTGTTTTTGGTTTTCTTCATTCTCCATTGCTCCAGATGGGGTGGGAGTATCTTAGATGGTGGCTTACAAGATTTTAAGACCCCAGATACTAATCACCAAAGTAGGATGTAGAACATTATCTTTATAAACTATGTTATGCCAAATGAGCTAGATGTCCCCTAAGACCATGGTTCCCAGCCCTCAGCCCAGGAATTCAGTCCCTCAGAGAGTTTGGATGTATCTATGAAGCTTCTGTGACCTTGCCTTGGTCAAGTTGTGCTGACTTCCCCAGTATTGTATACTGTCTTACCCTTCACTAAACTTACCACTTATCTCTTGTCTAGCTAGTGTTTTTCCCTCCCCACTCCTCCCAACCCCTCCCTACCCCTCCCTTGCCTAGTGACCATCAAAGATTGTTTCTTTCTGTGTGTAAAACTTTTTATGAGTTTTTACAATAGTGGTCTCATACAGTGTTTGTCCTTTCGTGATTGACTTATTTCACTCAGTATAATGCCTCCCAGATTCATCCATGTTGTGAGATGTTTCACAGGTTGATCATTGTTTTTTTTATCGTTGTGTAGTTTTCTGTTGTGTGCATGTACCATAGTTTGTTTATCCATTCACCTGTTGATGGGCACTTAGATTGTTTCCATTTTTTTTGCTATTGTGAATAATGCTGCAATGAACATGGGTGTGCACATGTGTATCCATGTGATGGCTCTTATTTGTCTAGAATATATTCCTAGGAGTGGGAAAGCTGGATCGTATGGTATGTCTATTTGTAGCTTTTTAAGGAACCACCATATCATTTTCCAAAATGGTTGTACCCCTTTATATTCCCACCAGCAGTGCATAAGAGTTCCAAGCTCCAAGTAGCATGTCCTGAAACATTTTTTTTTTAATAGTCTCCTTGGTTGGATATTTATTACTCAGGTAGAAAATAGTGGAACATAAAAAACATATCAGTTTTGAGTTCTTGAACTGTTAACTGATTTATTTATATGTCTTTTGCTATGATAGATTAATTCAATGTACAATCACAATGTTTTTTGCTAATTTACATAAAATGTGTTTACCATGTATATAAGAAATAAATATCATTAAAATAACATGCAGTTAGACTAATAGCTAAATGTTTCTAATATTTTTAAGTTGATAAGACCAATCATTACTTTGCAAAACCATTAATTAATGGAATTATATCATCAGAAGCCTTTATTTAGCTCACTACCTTTTATTATTAAATACCTATCATCCCTGTGGTAAACAAAATATTTCTCTTGTCTGTGAATGGATTCTATTTCTATTATTAAAAACACATTGTCTGAAAAGAAGCTCACAGTTGTTTGTTCAGTTTACAGTTTTGCATAAATTTTATTTCTTAAAAGCACCTTTAAAACAAATATCTGAAAGAAAAGTTATTTTTATGCCCCTGAAGTCTTATTTTATGCAGGTGAAATCCGATTACAATAAAATTCATTTTGTTGATAATATCTATAGAAATCTCAGACTCTCTTCTCTCTGTATATACATATTTCTAAATTCATTATTTATACGCTGCATATTATATCGTAAAATTTCATTTCAATAAATACTTCTTTAGGATTTACTAAAAAATTTAACTTGCTAGTTGATTTTCTGGAGAAAATGAAGAAACATTTTGGGTCCATATTACAGTCCTCATATACATATATAGTCCTCATATATTTTGCCTGAAATTCTTTTCACTAAAAAAAAAATAGAAGCAGTGATAATTTCTGTAGTCCTCATGCAGGGAAGACACAAATCGCAGAAACAATTCAGTGCTGGTTTATTCTTACTGGACTCAGTGGCTTACCTTTCATTTTTTTGAAGATATTGAAAGATTCTTGAATCATTTAGTTTAAACTTGGAAAAATGTGAAGTGAATCAGATGCTGGTTATCTTCATACCAGAATATTCTCCATTGAGTCTAGAATCTTCCTTTATAGAAACACAGTTCTATAATTCTCATTTTCTGGTAAACATCTCTAATAACAACTCACTAGCCAGATTTAAAAAAAAAAAAAAATCTACCATCTAGGCATTTCATTTAAGGATACTATTCTGCATTTAGTCATCTTTTCTCAACATTGGAAAACATATATATCAGTGTATCAGGCACTCTCTGGGATGGATGTTACAGCAAAATCCGAAGATATTCATGTCAAGAGATAGGAGAATGTAAAGCTCATTAATGTTCTTGGTGATTTCACTAAGTTTTAGCTACATAACCTGTTGCTGTCTTGTCAATTCTGACTCGTGGCAACCCCATGCGTTACTGAGTAGAAATGCTCCATAGGGTTTTGTTGGCTGTAATCTTTATGGAAGGAGTCCTGCAGGCACAACAGTTAAGCGCTCCGGTGGTAACCAAAAGGTTGGTGATTCATACCTTCCTGTGGCTCTGTGGGGGAAAAGACCTGGAGATATGCTTCTATAAAGATTACAGCCTAAAAAACCCTGCAGGGCAGTTCTACCCTGCCCTACAGGGTCACTATGAGTCAGAATCAACTGCATATAATAGCAAACTGTATGTAAGTAGAACATCAGCCTTTTCTTCCACCTTAGCTATATTAAAAAAAAAAATAGGCTATGGAATATCGAGTATCTTCTTTATGCCTCACTTTGCTTTCCCCATGGCAGCATGTTCCTACAGTAGTAACAGGTATCATCTGTAAACCTGTCATCTAATATAGCCAGGAAACCCTAGGTTGAACAAAAATTCTAAGGTTTCTCTACTGTAAGACTCATGAGTGCCTCCAATCATTTAACGTTCACTGTAAATCTCCAAGAGATTTGTAGCATTTTCTGAGTTTTTGATCATGAAACACCTGTATGATATAACATTTTTAGAAAAAAAGAAACTATTTAGAAGAGCCCATTATTTATTTACTTTGTGAAAAATTCTTTACTATTTGCCTTTGGTTGTTCTATCTTAACAAAAAAAGCTTCTTTCTATCACATACCAGCATTGTATGCAAATTATTAGAGAAGAAGATAAAAAGCAATTTGAAGTTTAAAGATACTTATAGCTTTTCAAGCAGTTTTTAGTGGTGGGATATTTTTTTCCAAACAAAATCCGTAAGTAAAACTCCCAAATACTTAAGTAAAAAGAAGCATTGTCCTTTTTAATGAGGGATTGAATCCACCATCCTATCTGTCAGTCTCCCTGCCCTACAATTCTCAGACTCTCATGTGGAAACCTGGATTTCCAGATACAAGGCTGAGAAATCAATGACTTGGTCCTAATTCCACCTCTTCAATTTCAGTTTACTGAGTAACCGCGTTAAGAGTGACTTGCTTAAGGCTGCAAAGAAGGTTGATGGCAACATGGGTAGGAGAATCCAAGAACCCTGCCTTTAACCTCACTGGTGATTCCATTATATCCCTTTACCCATTTCCGTAGAGTTGATTCTGACTCATGGTGACCCCATATGTTACAGAGTAAAACTGTTCCACAGAGTTTTCTTGGCTGTTATCTTTATAGAAGGAGATTACCAGGCCTTTCTTCTGTGGTAACATTTATTATTGTTGTTAGGTACCATTGAGTTAGTTCCAACTCGTAGCAACCCTATGTACAACAGAAATACTGCCCAATTCTGAGCTACCCTCACAATTGTTGGTTTGTTTGAGCCCATTGTTACAGCCACCGTGTCAATCCATCTTGTTAAGGCTTTTCCTCTTCTTCGCTGACCCTCTACCTTAAAAAAAAACAAGCATAATGTCCTTCTCCTGCAGACTATTCCCTCCTGATAACATGTTCAAAGTATGTGAAATGAAGTCTTGCCATCTTCCTTTCTAAGGAGCATTCTAGCTGTACTTCAGAGACAGATTTGTTCACTCTTCTGGCAGTCTGTGGTATAGTCAATATTCTTTACCAACACCATAATTCAAATGCATCAATTCTTCTTTAATCTTCTTTATTCATTGCCGGCTTTTGCATGCATATGAGATAATCAAAAATACCATGCCTTGGGTCAGGCACACTTAGTCCTCAAAGTGATATCTTTGCTTTAAAACACTTTAAACAGTTCTTTTGCAACAGATTTACCCTATGCAATGTGTCTTTTTATTTCTTGACTGCTGCTTCCATGGGCATTGATTGCAGATCCAAGTTAAATGAAATCCTTGACAACTTCAATATTTTCTCCATTTATCATAATGTTGCTTATTGGTCCAGTTGTGAGGATTTATGTTTTCTTTATGTTGAGGTATAATCTACACTGAAGGCTGCAGTCTTTTTTGTTTTTTTTTTTTTTTTGGCTTTAACAAACAAAAAGTATGGAATGCTTCATGGATTTGCAGGTCATCCTTACGCGGGGGCCATGCTAATCTTCTCTGTATCATTTCAATTTTAGGATATGTGCTGCCGAAGTGAGCACCGAAGGCTGTAGTATTTTAGCTTCATCAGCAAGTGCTTCAAGTTCTCTTCCTTTTCATCAAGCAAGGTTGTGTCATCTACATGTTGCAGGTTTGTTACTGAGTCTTCCTCCAATCCTGATGCAGCCTTTTTCTTCATATAGTCCAGCTTCTTTTATGCAGATTAATAAGTATGGTGGAAGAATACAATCCTAACACACACCTTTCCTGATTTGGAACCACACAGTATCCCATTATTTTGTTTAAATGATTGGCTCCTGGTCTATGTCATGTTTCACGTGAGCACAATTAAGTATGCTGTGTACCACTGGGTGGGTTCCAACTGCCAAACTTTAGGCTAGCGGTGGATCATAAACTGCTTGTACCACCTGTTGTTGTTGTTAGATGCCGTTGAGTTGATTACTACTCATAGCAACCCTATGTACAACAGAACAAAACACTGCCTGGTGCTGCGCCATCCTTACAATCCTTGTTATGCTTGAGCTCATTGTTGCAGCCACTGTGTCAATCCACCTTGTTGAGGGTCGCTCTCTTTTACGCTGACCCTGTACTCTGCCAAGCATGATGTCCTTCTCCAGGTACTGATCCCTCCTGATGACATGTTCAATGTATGTAAAACGAGTCTTGCCATCCTTGCTTCTAAGGAGCACTCTGGTTGTACTTCTTCCAAGACAGATTTGTTCGTTCTTTCGGCAGTCCATGGTATATTCAATATTGTTCGCCAGTGCCACAATTCAAAGGCGTCAATTCTTCTTCAGTCTTCCTTATTCACTGTCTGGCTTTCACATGCATATGATGTGATTGGAAATACCATGGCTTGGGCCAGGTGCACCTTAGTCTTCAAGGTGGCATCTTTGCTTTTCAACACTTAAAGAGGTCCTTTGCAGCAGATTTTCCTAATGCAGTGCGTCGTTTGATTTCTTGACTGCTGCTTCCATGGCTGTTGATTGTGGATCCAAGTAAAATGAAATCCTTGACAACTTCAATCTTTTCTTCATTTCTCATGATGTTGCTCATTAGTCCAGTTGTGAGGATTTTTGTTTTCTTTATGTTGAGGTGTAATCCATACTGAAGGCTGTGGTCTTTGATCTTCATTAGTAAGTGCTTCAAGTCCTTTTCACTTTCAGCAATCAAGGTTGTGTCATCTGCGTAATGCAGGTTCTTAATGAGTCTTCCTCCAATCCTGATGCCTCGTTCTTCTTCATGTAGTCCAGCTTTTCCAATTATTTGCTCAGCATAGAGATTGAATAGGTATGGTGGAAGAATACAACCCTGATGCACACCTTTCCTGACTTTAAACCAATCAGTATCCCCTTGTTCTATCCAAGCAACTGCCTCTTGATCTATGTAAAGGTCCCTCATGAGCACAATTAAGTGTTCTAGAATGCCCATTCTTTGCAATGTTATCCATAATTTGCTATGATCCACACAGCTGAATGCCTTTGCATAGTCAATAAAACATAGGTAAACATCCTTCTGGTACGTCCTTCTGGTATTCTCTGCTTTTGGCCAGGATCCATCTGACATCATCAATGATATCCCCGGTTCCACGTCCTCTTCTGAAACCAGCCTGAATTTCTGGCAGTTCCCTGTTGATATACTGCTGTAGCCGTTTTTGAAAGATCTTCAGCAAAATTTTGCTTTTGTGTGATATTAGTGATCAAAAATTATATTGTTCTATAATTTCTGCATTTGGTTGGACCACCTTTCTGGGGAATAGGTGTAAATATGGATCTCTTCCAGTCAGTTGTCCAGGAAGCTGTCTTCCATATTCCTTGGCATAGACAAGTGAGCACCTCCGGCCCTGCATCCATTTGTTGAAACATCCAATTCCTGGAGCCTTGTTTTTCATCAATGCCTTCAGAGCATCTTGGACTTCTTCCTTCAGTACCATCGGTTCTTGATCATATGTTACCTCCTGAAATGTTTGAACATGGACTAATTCTTTTTGGTAAAATGACTGTGAATATTCCTTCCATCTTCTTTTGATGTTTCCTGTGTCATTTAATATTTTCCCCATAGATTCCTTCACTATTGCAACTCTAGGCTTGAATTTTTCCTTCAGTTCTTTCAGCTTGAGAAATGCCGAATGTGTTTTTCCCTTTTGGTTTTCTATCTCCTGCTCTTTGCACATGTCATTATAATACTATACTTTGTCTTTTCGAGCCACCCTTTGAAATCTTCTGTTCAGTTCTTTTACTTCATTAACCCTTCCTTTTGCTTTAGTTGCTTGACTTTCATGAGCAAGTTTCAGAATCTCCTTTGATATCCATCTCGGCCTTTTCTTTCTTTCCTGTCTTTTCAATGACCTCTTGCTTTCTTTGTGTATGATGTCCTTGATGTCATTCCACAACTGGTCTGGACTTCAGTTACTAGTGTTCAGTGTGCCAAATCTACTCTTAAGATGGTCTTTAAATTCAGGTGGGATATACTCAATGTCATATTTTGGCTCTCATGGGCTTGCTCTGATTTTCTTCAGTTTCAGCTTGAATTTGCCTATGAGCAATGGATGGTCTGTTCCACAGTCGGCCCCTGTCCTTGTTCTGACTGATGATATTGAGCTTTTCCATTGTCTCTTTCCACAGATGTAGTCAATTTGATTTCTGTGCAATCCATCTGTCAAGGTCCATGTGTATAGTCACCACTTATGTTCGTGAAAGAAGGTATTTGCGATGAAGAAGTCGTTGGTCTTGCAAATTCTATCATTTGATCTCTGGCATTGTTTCTGTCACCAAGGCCATATTTTCCAACTACCAATCCTTCTTCTTTGTTTCCAACTTTCACATTCCAATCACCAATAATTATCAATGCATCCCGGTTGCATGTTCGATCAATTTTGGACTGCAGCAGCTGATAAAAACCTTCTATTTCTTCATCTTTGGCCTTAGTGGTTGGTGCGTAAATTTGAATAATAGTCCTATTAACTGGTCTTCCTTGTAGGCATATGGATATTATCCTATCACTGACAGCGTTGTACTTCAGGATGGATCTTGACATGTTCTTCTTGATGATGAATGCCACACTATTCCTCTTTAAGTTGCCATTCCCAGCATAGTAGACTATATGACTGTCTGATTCAAAATGGCCAATACCAGTCCATTTCAGCTCACTAATGCCTAGGATATCAATGTTTATGCATTCCATTTCATTTTTGACGATTTCCAATTTTCCTAGATAAGTACTTCTTACATTCCAGGTTCCGATTATTAATAGATGTTTGCAGTTCTCATTTTGAGTCATGCCACATCAGCAAATGAAGGTCCTGAAAGCTTTACTCCATCGATATCATTAAGGTCGACTCTACTTTGAGGGGGCAGCTCTTCCCCAGTCATCGTTTGAGTGCCTTCCAACCTGGGCGGCTCATCTTCCAGCACTATATCAGACAATGTTCCACTGCTGTTCGTAAGGGTTTCACTGGCTAATGCTTTTCAGAAGTAGACTGCTGGGTCCTTCTTCCTAGTCCGTCTTGTCTGAAAGCTGAAACCTGTCCTCCATGGGTGACTCTGCTGGCAATCTGAATACTGGTGGCATATCTTCCAGCATCATAGCAACATGCAAGCCCCCCAGTATGATAAACTGACAGACATGTGGGGACTTGTAACAGCTAGGCTTCTTTATAGCCCCTCTCAAAAACTCACTGCTGTTTAGTCGATTCCGACTCATAGTGGCTCTATAGGACAGAGTAGCCCCTACTATCCCCCAAATTATTATCTTATATCAAACAGGATGTACAGCACAATCTGCTTTGGAAATAGTGATTTATTTGTGTCAATATTGTTGTTGCTATTGTTACGTGCTATGGAGCCCATTCAGAATCATAGCGACCCTCTGTAGAACAGAATGAAACACTGCCTGGTCCTGCACCATCCTCACAATCATTGTTATGCTTAAGCCTATTGTTGCAGCCACTGCATCAGTCCATCTCACTGAGTGTTCTCCTCTTCACTTAAAAAAAAAGTCTTCACTTACTCTCTACTAATTCAAAATTCTACTAATTCAAAATTCAAAGCATTTTCTCTGATCACAATTCCATGAAAGTAGAAATCGATAACAGGAATAGTAAGGGGGGGGGGGAAATCAAGTACATGGAAACAGAATAATACCTCACTTAAAAACAACTGGATAATAGAAGAAAAATCAAAGGGAGTGAAAAGAATTCCTAGAATCAAATGAGAATGAAAATTCATCTTACCACACTTTGGGACACAGCAAAAGCAAGGCTCAGAGGTCAATTTATAGCAATAAATGCATACCTCAAAAAAAGAAAACGCCAAATCAAAACATTAATTCTACAACTTGAACAAATAAAAAGAAGGCAGCAAAAACCCACAGTCCCAAGAAGACAGGAAATAATAAATATGAGAACAGAAATAAGTGAAATAGAGAAGAGAAAAAAACAATAGAAAGAATGAACAAAACCAGAAGGTGGTTCTTTGAAAGGATCTACGAAATCAACAAACCACTGGCTGAACCGACAGAAGAAAAGCAGGAGAGGAAGCAAATAACCCAAATAAGAAATGAGATGGGTGACATTACAATAGAACCAACTGAGATAAAAAGAATCATACCAGAATACTATGAAAAATTGTACTCTTATAAGTTTGAAAACCTAGAGGAAAGGGACAAATTTCTAGAAACACACTACCTACCTAAAATAACACAAACTGAGGCAGAAAATTGAACAGACTTGTAACAAAAAAAAAGAAAAATTGAAAAGTTAATTTAAAAAAACCACTCCCAGTTTAAAAAAAAAAAAAAAAAAAAAACCTATGGCCTAGATGGCTTCATAGGATAATTCTACCAAACACTCACAGAAGAGCTAACACCAATATTACTCACATATTTTCAGAGTATAGAAAGGAAGGAATACTCCCAAAATCATTCTATGAATCCAGCATAACCCTGATACCAAAGCCAGGCAAAGACACCCTAAAAAAAAAAAAAGAAAATTACAGGCGAATATCCCTCATGAATATAGACACAAAAATTCTCAACAGAATTCTGGCCAGCAGAAGTCAACACCATATCAAAAATATCATAACTCACGACCAAGCTAGATTCATACCACGTATACAATGATTGTTCAACCTTAGAAAATCAATGTAATCTACCACATAAATAAAACAGAATCACATGATCATTTCAATGGATGCACAAAAGGCATTTGATAAAGTCCAACATCCATTCCTGATAAAAACTCTCCGCAAAATAGGAATAGAAGGGAAATTCCTCAACATAATAAAGGACATTTATACAAAACCAAGAACAAACATTATTCTCAAAGGAGAGTGACTGAAAGCATTCCCCTTGAGAAGGGGTACTAGACAAGGGCGCCCTTTATCACCACTCTTATTCAACATTTTGCTGAAAATCCTAGCTGAAGGAATAAAGCAAGAAAAAGAAATAAATGGCACCGAAATTGGTTAGGAAGAAGTAAAACTATCCTATTCATAGTTATGATACTATACTGTGGTGCAGTTAATGACTTCTGCATGTGACCTCCCTAGCCATGGTCTTGTAACTCCCACCCAGGTAACTGTATCATAGGGTAACTGTGGACTACCAAAGGAATTGTTCAGTTTTGCCTTAAAAGAGAGCCAATTCCAGAGAAAAGAGGAGGAGCCCACTGCCACCAATGAAGGAGAGACCAGCAGGAGAGAACAAGCAACTGGGACCCAGCAGCAAGAGACAGTGCATTGGGCTTCCCAGCCCACAGAGAGAGAAAATTGAGTGCCTTTGGGCACAGACTGAGGGCCAGGGAGAGGTGTGCCTCCGAGCATGGCTGGAAAAAGGTTATCCTCATGGAAGAACTGCATCTTGAGTGCTCCTGAGCCTGAATTGTAACAGTTACTTCCCTAATAAACCCCATAATTGTGACCATGGTCTGTGAGTTCTGTGTGGCCCTTACAATGAATTATTGAGCCCAGTAGAGAGTACTGTGGGAGGGATGGTTAGTGTCAGAATTGGTAAAGATGGTGGAGAGAAGAGCATGTTTGGTCTACACATCATAGGAATCAGCCTTCAGCTGTTGATCTTGATTGTCTTTCCTCCTGTTGAAGTTGAAGGAGGTCAGACTCTGCCCCCATGCCATTTATATATATACATAGACAACTACAAAGGTTCCACAAAGAAGTTACTGAAACTAATAGGATTCAGCAAAGTAGCAGGATACAAGATCAACATACAAAAATTAGTTGGGTTTCTCTATACCAACAAAAAGAACTACAAAAAGCAAATCAGGAAAATGATACCATTTACAATAGTCCCCAAAAGATAAAATAAGAATAAATCTAACCAGGGATATAAAAGACCTATGCAAAGAAAACTACAAAACACTACTGCAAGAAATCAAAATAGACCTACATAAATGGAATAATATGCCATGTTCATGGATAGAAAGACTCAATATTGTGAAAAGATAAATACTACCCAAAGTGATCTACAGATATAAGGCAATTTGGATCCATATTTCAACAGCATTCTTTGATGAGGTGGAAAAACTCTTCACCAACTTTATACAGGTAAGAGGTCCCAGATAAGTAAAGCATTTGAGAAGAAGGGGAATAAAGTAGAGGCCTCACACTACTTGATCTCAGAATCTATTATACAGCCACAGTAGTCAAAACAGACTGGTACTGGTACAATGAAAGACACAAAAACCAGTGGGACAGAATTGAGAGCCCAGAAGTAAATCCATCCACCTATGGACAGCTGATTTAAAGATAGTGACAAAGGGACAGAGGTCGTTAAACTAGGAACAGAAATGTCCTTGAACAAATGGTGCTGGCAAAACTGGATATCCATTTGTAAAAAAAAAAAAAAATTGAAACAGGACCCATACCTCACACCATACATAAAAACTAACTCAAAATGTATCAAAGACCTAAATACAAAACTATAAAGATCATGGAAGGAAAAATAGAGATAATACTTCAGGCTCTAATATATGGCATAAATAATACATCAAGTATAACTAAAAAATTAGATAAATGGGTCTCCTAAAAATTAAACAATAAAACAGAGACCCTCAACAAGGTGGATTGATACAGTGGCTGCAAAAACAGGCTCAAGGATAACAATGACGTGAGGATGGCACAGGACTAGGCAGTGTTTCATTCTGCTGTACATAGGGCTGCTATGAGTTGAAACTGACTCGACAGAACCTAACAACAGCAACAAAAATTAAACACTTATGCTTATTAAAAGATTCCTCAAAAAGTAAAAAGAGAACCTACAGACTTGGGAAATAATTTTGGCTATAGCATTTTTTTTTTTTTTTATATAACATGTCCACGAGAGTCTAATCTCTAAAATTTATAGAAAATTTCAACACTTCAACAACAAAGAGACAAACAATCCAATTTAAAAATAGGCAAAGAATATGAACAGACACTTCACCAAAGAAGACCTTCAGATGGCTAACAAACACATGAAGAAATGCTGGTGATCATTAGCCATTAAACCAAAAACCAAATCCGTTGTTGTCAAGTCGATTCTGACTCATAGCAACCTTATAGGACAGAGTAGAATTTCCCCATGGGGTTTCCAAGGAGTGGCTGGGGGATTCGAACTGCTGACCTTCTAGTTAGCAGCTGAGCTATTAACCATTGTGCCACCAGGGTTCCCATTAGCCATTAAACCAAAAACCAAACCCATTGCCATCAAGTCAATTCTGACTCATAGCAACCCTATTAACCATTAAAAAAAAAAAAAAAAAAAAAAAAAAACCATTAGCCATTAAAAAAAAAATAGAGAGATACAAATCAAAATTACAAGATACCGTTTCACCCTGATATTACTGGCACTAATCAAAAAAAGACAAAATACCAAATGTTGGACAGATTGTGGAGAGATTAGAACTCTTACATACTACTGGTAGAAATGTAAAACGGTACAACTGCTATGGAAAATGGTATGGCACTTCCTTAAAAAGCTAGAAATAGAAATACCATATGACCTAGCAATCTCACTCCTAGGTATGTACCCTAAAGAAATAAGTGCTGCGACACAAATAGACATATGTACATCCATGATCATTGCAGCATTATTCACAATAGCAAAAGATGAAAACAACAGATGAATGGATTAACAAACTGTGGTACAAGCATACAATGGAATACTATGCAACAATAAAGAATAATGACAGCTCCATGAAACATCTCACAGCATGAATGAATTTGAAGGACATTATGCTGACTAAAATAAGTCAATCACAAAAGGACAAATATTGTATGAGACCACTGTTATAAAGAAAATAGAAAAGGTTTACGCACAGAAAATTTTTTTATTTTTTATTTTTTTTTTAGTGGTTACCATGGGTGGGATGGGGAAGGAGGGAAAATTTCCAAATAGATAGGAGGTATGTGTTAATATCAGTGAAAGGAAAGGCAAAGCACAATATGGGGAAAGTCAGCAAAGCATGACCAAGGCACGGGAGGATGCTGAGAGAACTGCAGAACAAATGGCAATAATAGTAGTTACTATAACATTGACAATCCTGCAACAATAATATTAACAGACACTAATTTACAAATGGATACATAGATAGGTATGCCAAGAGGTGTGGGAGGGTGTAAGGGAACACACCCACTTGCAGATATAGGTTTGGTGGTGGATATTTCTTCATACATAACTATAAAAAAAAGGTGCTACTTATATGTTAATATACACAATACAGCACTAAAGGGCCACAGTCAGGGAAACTTCTTAGACATAACTAAACACCTTGTGGGATGAAGTTCCTAGGCCTGAAGGCAAAGGACCAAAGAACATCTACATGAATTGGCACAACATAGTTCATAAAGACAAAGTTGTGCACCCTACTTTGGTAAGTAGTATCTGGGGTCTTAAAAGCTTGAGAATGGGAGGGCGGAGCCAAGATGGCGGACTAGGCAGACGCTACATCGGATCCCTCTTACAACAAAGACACGGAAAAACAAGTGAATCGATCACATACATAACAATCTACGAACCCTGAACAACAAACACAGATTTAGAGACGGAGAACGAACTAATACAGGGAAGCAGCGATTGTTTCCAGAGCCTGGAGCCAGCATACCAGTCAGATACGGCACAAGCACAGAGAGCTGCTCCAACCCCCTGAATTAACCCCGGGAGGGAGACCAGCCGGTTCCACGGGCGGCGTGGGACGCAGCCGGTAGGAGAAGTCCCCGGGAGAGAGTGACTGGTCTTGAAGCAGAAAGAGCAGTGTCCGAGCTGAGGAACCGTCCCGCAGGGATTTGGACTGGACGCAGGTACGGCATAAACACGGAGAGTTGCTCCACCCCCCTGAACTAACCCCGGGAAGGGGACCAGCCGGATCGTGTGGGCGGCGTGGGACGCAGCCGGTAGGAGAAGTCCCCGGGAGGCAGCGACTGGTATTGGAGCGGGGAGAACAGCGTCCCAGCCGGGACACTCGGTCACGGCACAAGCACGGGGAGCTGCTCTACCCATCTGAACTAACCCCGGGAGGAGGCCCAACTGGTTCTCGGGAGCGGCACGGCCACACGGCTGGAGGGACGAGAAGTCCCCGGGAGGCAGCGACTGATTTTGGAGTCGAGAGTGCACCGTCCCAGTAGGGGAGCCTTGACACTGGGCGTGGGGCTGGAAGCGGAGGATCTGACCGTGACTCCAGCGGGCCAGACCCCCTGGGGGCAATCTCCACACAGACAGCACACATAGGCGATGCCCCGCGGGAATCTCAGATATAATAGCCATTCCAAGCAAGACAAGCAACTCTGGCTATATTCTGAGGTGCTACTCTCCTATCTCTCTGTTCCCTCCCCCACCCTCCCCAGGCTGCTTCATTAACATCTGAATAGCCTGAGCCAGAGGGAGAACTCTGATAGGGATCTGACTGCATTTTTTTTTTTAGCAGATTTTCTGGAAAAACTAGTTTCCCAGTGATGGCTCGGAGACAACAAGCCATATCAAACCACTTAAAGAAACAGACCATGACAGCTTCTCCAACCCCCCAAACAAAAGAATCAAAATCTTTCCCAAATGAAGATACAATCTGGGAATTATCAGATACAGAACATAAAAAACTAATTTACAGAATGCTTAATGATATCACAAATGAAATTAGGATAACTGCAGAAAAAGCCAAGGAACACACTGATAAAACTGTTGAAGAACTCAAAAAGATTATTCAAGAACATACTGGAAAAATTAATAAGTTGCAAGAATCCATAGAGAGACAACATGCAGAAATCCAAAAGATTAACAATAAAATAACAGAATTAGACAACGCACTAGGAAGTCAGAGGAGCAGACTCAAGCAATTAGAATGCAGACTGGGACGTCTGGAGGACCAGGGAATCAACACCAACATAGCTGAAAAAAAATCAGATAAAAGAATTTAAAAAAATGAAGAAACCCTAAGAATTATGTGGGACTCTATCAAGAAGGATAACCTGTGGATGATTGGAGTCCCAGAACAGGGAGGGGGGACAGAAAACACAGAGAAAATAGTTGAAGAACTCCTGACACAAAACTTCCCTGACATCATGAAAGACGAAAGGATATCTGTCCAAGATGCTCATCGAACCCCACTTAAGATTGATCCAAAAAGAAAAACACCAAGACATATTATCATCAAACTAACCAAAACCAAAGATAAACAGAAAATTTTAAAAGCAGCCAGGGAGAAAAGAAAGGTTTCCTTCAAGGGAGAATCAATAAGAATATGTTCTGACTACTCAGCAGAAACCATGCAGGCAAGAAGGGAATGGGATGACATATACAGAACACTGAAGGAGAAAAACTGCCAGCCAAGGATCATATATCCAGCAAAACTCTCTCTGAAATATGAAGGCGAAATTAAGATATTTACAGATAAACACAAGTTTAGAGAATTTGCAAAAACCAAACCAAAGCTACAAGAAATACTAAAGGGTATTGTTTGGTCAGAGAACCAATAATATCAGATATCAGCACAACACAAGATCACAAAACAGAACGTGCTGATATCAACTCAAATAGGGAAATCACAAAAACAAACAAATTAAGATTAATTAAAAAAATAAATAAAAATACACATAACAGGGAATCATGGAAGTCAATAGGTAAAAGATCACAATAATCAAAAAGAGGGACTAAATACAGGAGGCATTGAACTGCCATATGGAGAGTGATACAAGGCGATATAGAACAATACAAGTTAGGTTTTTACTTAGAAAAATAGGGGTAAATAATAAGGTAACCACAAAAAGGTATAACAACTCTATAACTCAAGATAAAAACCAAGAAAAACGTAACGACTCAACTAACATAAAGTCAAGCACTATGAAAATGAGGATCTCACAATTTACTAAGAAAAACGCCTCAGCACAAAAAAGTATGCGGAAAAATGAAATTGTCAACAACACACATAAAAAGGCATCAAAATGACAGCACTAAAAACTTATTTATCTATAATTACCCTGAATGTAAATGGACTAAATGCACCAATAAAGAGACAGAGAGTCACAGACTGGATAAAGAAACATGATCCATCTATATGCTGCCTACAAGAGACACACCTTAGACTTAGAGACACAAACAAACTAAAACTCAAAGGATGGAAAAAAGTATATCAAGCAAACAATAAGCAAAAAAGAAGAGGAGTAGCAATATTAATTTCTGACAAAATAGACTTTAGACTTAAATCCACCACAAAGGATAAAGAAGGACACTATATATTTTTTTTTTTTTTAATGATAAAAGGGACAATTGATCAGGAAGACATAACCATATTAAATATTTATGCACCCAATGACAGGGCTGCAAGATACATAAATCAAATTTTAACAGAATTGAAAAGCGAGATAGATACCTCCACAATTATAGTAGGAGACTTCAACACACCACTTTCGGAGAAGGACAGGATATCCAGTAAGAAGCTCAACAGAGACACGGAAGATCTAATTACAACAATCAACCAACTTGACCTCATTGACTTATACAGAACTCTCCACCCAACTGCTGCAAAATATACTTTTTTTTCTAGCGCACATGGAACATTCTCTAGAATAGACCACATATTAGGTCATAAAACAAACCTTTGCAGAGTCCAAAACATCGAAATATTACAAAGCATCTTCTCAGACCACAAGGCGATAAAACTAGAGATCAATAACAGAAAAACTAGGGAAAAGAAATCAAATACTTGGAAAATGAACAATACCCTCCTGAAAAAAGACTGGGTTATACAAGACATCAAGGAGGGAATAAGGAAATTCATAGAAAGCAACGAGAATGAAAATACTTCCTATCAAAACCTCTGGGACACAGCAAAAGCAGTGCTCAGAGGCCAATTTATATCAATAAATGCACACATACAAAAAGAAGAAAGAGCCCGAATCAGAGAACTGTCCCTACAACTTGAACAAATAGAAAGTGAGCAACAAAAGAATCCATCAGGCACCAGAAGAAAACAAATAATAAAAATTAGAGCTGAACTAAATGAATTAGAGAACAGAAAAACGATTGAAAGAATTAACAAAGCCAAAAGCTGGTTCTTTGAAAAAATTAACAAAATTGATAAACCATTGGCTAGACTGACTAAAGAAATACAGGAAAGGAAACAAATAACCCGAATAAGAAACGAGAAGGACCACATCACAACAGAACCAAATGAAATTAAAAGAATCATTTCAGATTATTATGAAAAATTGTACTCTAACAAATTTGAAAACCTAGAAGAAATGGATGAATTCCTGGAAAAACACTACCTACCTAAACTAACACATTCAGAAGTAGAACAACTAAATAGACCCATAACAAAAAAAGAGATTGAAACGGTAATCAAAAAACTCCCAACAAAAAAAAGCCCTGGCCCGGACGGCTTCACTGCAGAGTTCTACCAAACTTTCAGAGAAGAGTTAACACCACTACTACTAAAGGTATTCCAAAGCATAGAAAATGACGGAATGCTACCCAACTCATTCTATGAAGTCACCATCTCCCTGATACCAAAACCAGGTAAAGACATTACAAAAAAAGAAAATTATAGACCTATATCCCTCATGAACATTGATGCAAAAATCCTCAACAAAATTCTAGCCAATAGAATCCAACAACACATCAAAAAAATAATTCACCCTGATCAAGTGGGATTTATACCAGGTATGCAAGGCTGGTTTAATATCAGAAAAACCATTAATGTAATCCATCACATAAATAAAACAAAAGACAAAAACCACATGATCTTATCAGTTGATGCAGAAAAGGCATTTGACAAAGTCCAACACCCATTCATGATAAAAACTCTTACCAAAATAGGAATTGAAGGAAAATTCCTCAACATAATAAAGGGCATCTATGCAAAGCCAACAGCCAATATCACTCTAAATGGAGAGAACCTGAAAGCATTTCCCTTGAGAACGGGAACCAGACAAGGATGCCCTTTATCACCGCTCTTATTCAACATCGTGTTGGAAGTCTTAGCCAGGGCAATTAGGCTAGACAAAGAAATAAAAGGTATCCGGATTGGCAAGGAAGAAGTAAAGTTATCACTATTTGCAGATGACATGATTATATACACAGAAAACCCTAAGGAATCCTGCAGAAAACTACTGAAACTAGTAGAAGAGTTTGGCAGAGTCTCAGGTTATAAAATAAACATACAAAAATCACTTGGATTCCTCTACATCAACAAAAAGAACACCGAAGAGGAAATAACCAAATCAATACCATTCACAGTAGCCCCCAAGAAGATAAGATACTTAGGAATAAATCTTACCAAAGATGTAAAAGACCTATACAAAGAAAACTACAAAGCTCTACTACAAGAAATTCAAAAGGACATACTTAAGTGGAAAAACATACCCTGCTCATGGATAGGAAGACTTAACATAGTAAAAATGTCTATTCTACCAAAAGCCATCTATACATTTAACGCACTTCCTATCCAAATTCCAATGTCATATTTTAAGGGGATAGAGAAACAAATCACCAATTTCATATGGAAGGGAAAGAAGCCCCGGATAAGCAAAGCACTACTGAAAAAGAAGAAGAAAGTGGGAGGCCTCACCTTACCTGACTTCAGAAGCTATTATACAGCCACAGTAGTCAAAACAGCCTGGTATTGGTACAACAACAGACACATAGACCAATGGAACAGAATTGAGAACCCAGACATAGATCCATCCACGTATGAGCAGCTGATATTTGACAAAGGACCAGTGTCAATTAACTTGGGAAAAGATAGACTTTTTAACAAATGGTGCTGGCATAACTGGATATCCATTTGCAAAAAAATGAACCAGGACCCATACCTCACACCATGCACAAAAACTAACTCCAAGTGGATCAAAGACCTAAGCATAAAGACTAAAACGATAAAGATCATGGAAGAAAAAATTGGGACAACCCTAGGAGCCCTAATACAAGGTATAAACAGAATACAAAACATTACCAAAAATGATGAAGAGAAACCCGATAACTGGGAGCTCCTAAAAATCAAACACCTATGCTCATCTAAAGACTTCTCCAAAAGAGTAAAAAGACCACCTACAGACTGGGAAAGAATTTTCAGCTATGACATCTCCGACCAGTGCCTGATCTCTAAAATCTACATGATTCTGTCAAAACTCAACCACAAAAAGACAAACAACCCAATCAAGAAGTGGGCAAAGGATATGAACACACATTTCACTAAAGAAGATATTCAGGCAGCCAACAGATACATGAGAAAATGCTCTCGATCATTAGCCATTAGAGAAATGCAAATTAAAACTACGATGAGATTCCATCTCACACCAGCAAGGCTGGCATTAATCCAAAAAACACAAAATAATAAATGTTGGAGAGGCTGCGGAGAGATTGGAACTCTCATACACTGCTGGTGGGAATGTAAAATGGTACAACCACTTTGGAAATCTATCTGGCGTTATCTTAAACAGTTAGAAATAGAACTACCATACAACCCAGAAATCCCACTCCTAGGAATATACCCTAGAGATACAAGAGCCTTCATACAAACAGATATATGCACACCCATGTTTATTGCAGCTCTGTTTACAATAGCAAAAAGTTGGAAGCAACCAAGGTGTCCATCAACAGACGAATGGGTAAATAAATTGTGGTATAGTCACACAATGGAATACTACGCATCGATAAAGAACAGTGACGAATCTCTGAAACATTTCATAACATGGAGGAACCTGGAAGGCATGCTGAGCGAAATTAGTCAGAGGCAAAAGGACAAATATTGTATAAGACCACTATTGTAAGATCTTGAGAAATAGTAAACCTGAGAAGAACACATACTTTTGTGGTTACGAGGCGGGGAGGGAGGGAGGGTGGGAGAGGGTTTTTTATTGATTAATCAGTAGATAAGAACTGCTTTAAGTGAAGGGAAAGACAACACTCAATACATGGAAGGTCAGCTCAATTGGACTGGACCAAAAGCAAAGAAGTTTCCGGGATAAAATGAATGCTTCAAAGGTCAGCAGAGCAAGTGCGGGGGTCTGGGGAACATGGTTTGCGGGAACTTCTAAGTCAATTGGCAAAATAATTCTATTATGAAATCATTCTGCATCCCACTTTGAAATGTGGCGTCTGGGGTCTTAAATGCTGACAAGCGGCCATCTAAGATGCAGCAGTTGGTCTCAACCCACCTGGAGCAAGGGAAAATGAAGAACACCAAGGCCACACGACAACTAAGAGCCCAAGAGACAGAAGGGACCACATGAACCAGAGACCTGCATCATCCTGAGACCAGAAGAACTAGTTGGTGCCCGGCCACAACTGATGACTGCCCTGACAGGGAGCACAGCAGAGGACCCCTGAGGGAGTGGGAGATCAGTGGGATGCAGACCCCAAATTCTCATGGAGAGACCAAACTTGATGGTCTGACTGAGACGGGAGGAATCCCGGCGGCCATGCTCCCCAGACCTTCAGTTGACACAGGATAGGAACCATCCCCGAAGACAACTCATCAGAAATGAAAGGGACTGGTCAGCGGGTGGGAGGGAGACGCTGATGAAGAGTGAGCTAATTATATCGGGTGGACACTTGAGATTGTGTTGGCGACTCTTGTCTGGAGCGGGGATGGGAGGATAGAGAGAGAGGGAAGCCGGCAAAATTGTCAAGAAAGGAGAGACTGAAAGGGCTGACTCAAGAGGGGGAGAGCAAGTGGGAGTAGGGAGTGAGATGTATGTAAACTTATATGTGACAGACTGATTGGATTTGTAAACGTTCACTTGAAGCTTAATAAAAGTTATTAAAAAAAAAAAAAAAGCTTGTGAGTGGCCATCTAAGATACAACTATTGATCTCTTACCATCCAGAGCAAAGAAAACCAAAGACTCAAGGGAGTAATTAGTCCAAAGGACTAAAGTACCATATGAACCACAGCCTACCCAAAGAACGAGAAGAACTAGATAGTGCCTGGCTACCACTACCGACTGCTCTGATTGGGATCACAACAGAGGGTCTGCGGCAGAGTGGAAGAAAAATTGTAGAACAAAAAAACAAATTCACAGAAAAGACCAGACTTACTAGTGCGACAGAGACTGGAGGAACTCCTAAGACCATGGCCCTAAGACACCCTTCTAAACTGGAACTGAAGTGGTTCCTGGAGACCACCTTTCAGCCAAAGCATAAACAGGCCCCCAAAATAAACAATAACACCCCAGAGGAATGTGCTCCTTAGAACAATCAATTATACAAGATCGACATTTGCCCAAAAGCAAAGATAAGAAGGCAGAAGGGGTAGAAAATCAGGACAAAAGGAAATGAGGAATCTAGGATGAAAATGGGGAGAGTGCTGACACATTGTGGGGAATAAAACCAATGTCATGAAACACTTTGTGTACAAACTATCAAATGGGAAACTAATTTGCTCTAAAACTTTCCTCAATGTACAATAAAAACTCAAAAAAAAAAAAGAAAACAAAGGCCATTGTACCTACGCATAACAACCAAATCTGTTGCCCCTCGAATATTGAGCAGAGTGAGAAACAATGGTGCCCTGCTCAAAGATGGCAGCCAACTGTGCCACTTTGAATGTGTGTTGCTCTCCACTGTCCTACCAATAATCCATTCTCACACATAAGGAACCTGAAAGCGCTCACTACGCCTCTTCCAAGTCTCGCATCCCAGGGCTTTGACCCATAAATATTTCCCATTCCAGTTATCATTCCAGATCACTCAAATTTAACAATTCAGGTCTGTTCTGTTTCACACTGAACCAGTTCGAACCAGTTTGAAGCCCTGGTTTTAATTAACGAAAGAGGACTCAGGAACAATGCTGTTGTTGTTGATGTTAGGTGCTATCAAGCCAGTTCCAACTCATAGTGACCCTGTGTACAACAGAATGAAACACCACCTGGTCCTGCATCATCCTCACAACCATTGCTTTGTTTGAGCCCATTGTTACAGCCACTGTGTCAATCCATCTCATTGAGAGTCTTCCTCCTCTTTTTTTTTGCCTCTGCTTACCATGCATGATGTCCTTCTCCAGGAACTGGTCCCTCCTGATAACATGTCCAAAGTATGTGAGATGAAGTCTCATCACCTTCACTTCTAAGGAATATTCTGGCTGTACTTCTTCCAAGACAGATTTCTTTGTTCTTCTGGCAGTCCATGGTATATTCAATGTTCTTTGCCAACACCATAACTCAAAGGTATCTGTTCTTCTTCTGTCTTCCTTATTCATTGTCCAGCTTTGGAATGCATTATGAAGCAATTGAAAATACCATGGCCTGGGTCAGGAGCACCTTGCTCTTCAAAGTGACATTTTTGCATTTTAACACTTGGAAGAGGTCTTTTGGGACAGCTTTGCCCAATGCTACATTTTGTCTGATTTCTTGATTGCCGTTTCCACAGGTGTTGATTGTGGATCCAAGTAAAATTAAATCTTTGACAACTTCAATCTTTTCTCTGTTTATCATGATGTTGCTTATTGGTCCAGTTATGAGGATTTTTGCTTTCCTTATATTTTATGTTGAGGTGTAATTCATACTGAAGGCTGTAGTCTTTGATCTTCATCAGTAAATACTTCAAGCCCTCTTCACTTCAGCAAGTAAGTTGTGTCATCTGCATAACGCAGGTTGTTAATGAGTCTTCCTCTAATTCTGACGCCTTGTTCTTCTTCATATAGTCCAGTTTCTTGGATTATTTGCTCGGCATATAGCATGAATAAGTATGGTGAAAGGATACAACCCTGACACACACTTTTCCTGATTTTAAACCACGCAGTATCCCCTTATTCTGTTTGAATGACTGCCTTATGTTCAGGTTCTACATGAGCACAATTAAGTGTTCTGGAATTCCCATTCTTTGCAGTTATCAATATCAGTGTAACATGTTCAAATTAGTGCTAGTGCTAGTCTTTTATCTGAGAATTCCAATTCCTGGCCTCCCCCTCCTATATTCTTCCCATTGAGAGGCAGTATAACTCATGGATGGAATTTGGACTTCAGAGTTAGGCAAGCCTGGATTTGAGTATCTCCCCTGCAACCTTCTACTTCCACCTTTGATCTGTCATTTACCATCAGAGGGAAAATTACTCTGAGCTTTGGTAGCTTAAATCTAAAAATGGTTTTAATAAAACTTAACTTTCAAAGCTGTTATGAGAATTAAGTGAGTTAATATATGTGCAAGGCCTGGCATGTGATGGGGTCTTAGAAATGATAGTTCTTGTTTCTTCTGTATGTAACTGAAATACATAGTTTTGAGAAGAAACAATTATTTCTTGGTAAGCATTCAGCTCAGCTCTTAGAAACAGAGGTGGGTGAGCACAATGAGGAGCAAGCTACTGCCAGGAATGTCCAAGCACCATATATATCTGACACTATATTTTTAAAGAGAAAATAGAAAGTATGGGCAATTCAGCAAGTCCAGTGGTGTCACTAAGGTTGGTGTCGCCCAGTGCAGTCACTCATGGTGTCACCCCACCATGGACCTCCTCCCCTATCAGACCATACAGGGTCCTTGGTAATGTTTTTTTATACTGATGTTACTAATATCACTTCTTCTTTTCCTTTAATTACTACTTCCTTCTCATAAAAGTTGTTGGTATAGGTTCATAAATACTAATCACCACGATATTTTAGCTAAAACATGAGAAGATTTGACAAAATCAGCAACTGTAAAAGCACCGGCAGCATGGAAAACGAGAGCGTGGGATTATGGCAGATGCAGAAGAAGCCACTCCATTTACAGTGTCATTGAAGTAGGGGAATAATGACCGCTGTGACCGGACTGTGTTGGAAGGTTCAAAGTAAATTATCATAGAGTTTTAGCCTTGTAGATACATGCGTAAATTGGGCTTACGAAAAATGTTTTTGTTATTATAACTAGCCACCGGGATATTTTTATAAACAGTCATTTTGGTGTTATCCACTCTGACAGTGTAATCCAGTGCAGTCTGCACACCCCACCAACCCTAGCGACTCAACTGAGCAAGTCCATTAAGACAGCGTCAACTGTT
The DNA here is from genome assembly GCF_024166365.1 of Elephas maximus indicus. NCBI lineage: Eukaryota > Metazoa > Chordata > Mammalia > Proboscidea > Elephantidae > Elephas > Elephas maximus. The sequence goes on along the minus strand of NC_064819.1, from coordinate 144,778,908 downwards.
AATATTTGTATACCGTATTTTTAGGCAAATAATATGTGCCTTCTATATTTGTTTGCCAACCTTGCCCTCCTCCCATGAGGTATTTTCATAAGCACCACTATGCCAGTTATTTTTTACATTATTGCAAAAAGAGTACTGTAGCACACTTACGAAAATACCTCGTGTGGGGAGGGCACGGTTGGCAAACAAACGTAGAAAGCGCATGTTATTTGCATAAAAATAAGGTAGTTAATATTTGTGTACAGTGAGCTTCGGTTTACAACCTTTCCTTATCTTGTATGTGAACTTAATGTGTATGTAAGGACCTTTTTGCATCATACATAACTGGGTTCACAAGGACTAGACATAGTGCCTAGCACATAACTGACTCTCAATAAATATCTGTGATCAAGTAATAACTAAAGTATTCTGCTCATCTAACAAGAGGGGGAAAAAGTACATAAAAGTGTTTGAAAATAAAAATATCCTATATAATATGCTTTATAATAATATATTTCTTTTCATTGTTCAACCTGTATCTTTCCATATACTATGTACTTAATTTATAACACCCACTCTAAATCAATAATCACTTGAAGCTGGCTACACAGTTCTCTAAAGAAACCATGAACAAACTGAATGGTACATTTCATTATTTTATAAGTTTGGCTATGAGGCAGACAATCTGGAAGGCAAGCATAAAATGAAAAGCTTTAAGTAGAACTTACATATTATCACATACTTGTGTGAGCCCACTTGTTTCTGAATCTCCTCATTGCTTTATAAGCATTTTTGTTAAGCCTGGAAACTATAAAATGCTATGGGTATGCATATTCTAGCTTACCAAAGGGTAAATGATATACTTATTTCTTTGAAAATAGTTTCCACCCTAATCCCTGCTTTCATTTACTTAGGTCTTTCTTCTTTAAAAAAAAAAAAAAAGATGTCTGTTTTTTCTTGAAACTTTGCTTGTGTGGTCTGACCAAGTATAAACTGTCTTTGGAGCAAGTGAGGAAGGAAAAATAAAATTGCTTCAGCTATTTCCAAGTAAAGAAAACATATACTTTGCATCCCCTTCATTTTAATCAAATTAAGAGGTTGTATTTGATGTTCTATCAGCATTTTGTAAAGTCATCCAGTGTGCCTATTCTGGAAGCAGTGTGTATGGTGGAAAGAATAGGGGCTCTGGAGCCAAAAAGTCCTGATTTCAGTAAAAATGTTGCCACTTACTGGCAGCGAGAGCTTAGACAAGTCATTTTACCATTCGTGACCTTGTTTTCTTATTGCCAAATGTGGAAAATACCAACACTTAATACTCCAGTGAAAATGCTTCATACAATAGCATAACAAGATAATGTTTTTAAAAAGTAGTTATTGTTACTTGTGAAATTCTCAAATCTAAACATGAAGGGCACGCTAATTCAGAAACACTAGTTTTAGTCTCACCCTTCACATCTGCCATTCCATTCTCTTCTATTTCCTGTAGTCATCATAAAATTTAACAGCTTTTCATATGGTTAAATTCGTATTATTTTCCAAGTGTTGGTAAGTTTCTAGTGCGTTATGTTATGAACCATGTAAAACTGATTGTTAGCTGTTTATTTTTTAGAATCTGCTTTTTAAGGAGCCCTGGTGGAACAATGGTTAAGCCCTCGGATGCTAACCTAAAGGTCAGTGGTTTGAACCCAAAAGATGTAGCAGTTTGCTTCCGCAAAGATTACAGCCTGGAAACCTTATGGGTCAGTTCTACTCTGTCCTATAGGATCATTATTAGTCAGAATAGACTCAATGTCACATAACAACAACATCCCATATTTTGAATCACACTATTGCCATTAAAAAAAAAAAAGTTCCTATAGAATTGATTCCAACTCATGATGACTCCATGCATAAAACTACTCTTCATAGGTTTTCATGGGTATGACCTATCAGAAGCAGACCGTCAGAGCTTTCTTCCTGGATGCCTCTGGGTGGGTCCAAATCACCAACCTTTAGGTTAACAGTTGAGCCCTTCACCATTTCTGCCAACCTGGGATCCACTATTGCCATTACTTCTACACTAATCTACTTATCCAGAGGTAGAACAGCAATTGTCTCAAGTTGAAGTCTGCCAATCTCTGATGCATTGGCTACTGTTTGCTTTTAGTTACAGTTTTCTATAAAAATTGCAGTCTATATTCAGATCCTGGCCTCACTGCTGTGCCTGGAGCTCTGATTTGCCTGAGCTCTGGGATATCAAACCTTCTATTGACAGGTGCTCATGATTCGTTTACAGTCTTCCCATGACTATCAGCTTTGCTATCATTGTCAACCACTTAGCGTATGGCCACAGCAATTCACAAATAAACATTTTTTTTTTTTAAATGTGTGAGTTATCCCACCATTTATGTAAAAATTGTGAACATAAAGAAGTTCCCTCTCACAAGAAGACTACAAGTACAATCAAGTTTTATGTAGAGACATTTAACTCTTAAAATTTGTGTGACACTTATTTTACTTTCTCCACGTGAAGACAGCTCCCTCTCTTCCAACCTAACTAATTTGACTAAGCATGACCCCTTCACTTCTCATAGACGGCTACTCATTATGGGAGTCATGGTCTTCTACTGATGCCAATTAAGGACTTCATGGGGTAACGCCTTTAAAAGAAAGCAGCAAAGTGGAATTTTCAGCAAATTATTTGACCTCATTTTTAGGACTATTTAAATCCTTCACAGAAGTTGTTTGAGACATTACCATTTTGAAGAAAGACATCCCAAAACAATTAAGTTGTTGAATTGACCAAGTTTTAAGGATGAAATTTACTGTAGTAGGGCAGAATACATGAAAGAAACATATTTTAGTCAGTGCATAATTCAACATTTATAAATTATTACCCCAATCAACATTATGGAAACAGTACAAGAAATATATATATATTTTTTCATTCAGAAAACATTCAGGCTGAGACTGCATTCTCCAAAAAGAACTGGTAACAGTGAAACTCAAAAGCGTGAGTGTACAACACTTTAGTTTGAAACATGCAATTTATTTCTTAGTGAGGTTTAAGGTATATTTTACCTTCACAACTGTGCACTTTTTGGTTTAGTACACCCAAAATGGTTGATTTTAAAATGTTTTGCTGTTGAAATCCTCTTTCAGAATATCTTCAGGGAATGAATTATTGAGGAAAACTCTGTTGCTACAGATGTCCCTAGGTGGAGCAAAGAGTTCGTGCTGAAAGGTTTGCTAGTTCAGGTCCCTCTGGAAGCACTGTAGCCTGGTGATCTAGTAAGGTTGTTGTTGTTAGGTGATGTTGAGTTGATTCCAATTCATAGCAACCTCATTCGACAGAGGAGAACTACCGCATAGGGTTTTCTTGGCTGTAATCTTTATGGAAGCAAATTGCCAAGTCTTTCTCCCATAGAGCCTATGGATGGGTTCAAACTTCCAACCTTTTGATTAGCAGCCGTGTGCTTAACTGTTACACCACCAGGGTTCCTTTTAGAAAGATTACAGCCATTGAGAACCATAGGGAGTATACAATGGCAACACTTTCTTGGCAACTTAAAAAAATTTTTCATCTGCATTGCTATAATTAGCATGATTGGAAGTCCTCAAGGAAAGGAGGCAGCTTGAGTAAGTCGATTCATTTCGTTAAGATGAAGGAACCCACAACCTGAACTAATCTTACCACCTTCTAACCATTTCTACAATACTCTCTGCTTTGTGAACTGCTTTTATTTTCTGAAAAATTAATCAGTAAAGAAGTTATTCAAAGAAAAATGGGCATGTTTCCAAATTAGAGTTATAGAAATAAAGACATTTCAAATGGGATGAGGCAAAATGGTAACTCTACTGTTGTTTCTCACCTATCCTTATCCTGGGTGGGAATAAATATATGGGAAAAGATAAGAAGTTAATCAAAAAGGACAACGCTGAGCTCAGATTTCTGTCAAAAATGATCAGGGTTCTATGCCTAAAAAATTTGACAGTAATTGTGTGTGTGTATATATATATATTTTTTTTTTTTAATTGAGTGATCACAACTACTAAAGAGAAAAGCTCTTAAATCGTTGTTGGGGGCTAAATCATTTCTTTTTTTCAATTTAACATTCATAATTGAGAATTTCATCAAATCAAGATACTTCTCTGCAGAGAATCCCAAGAAAGGAACCTATAAAGAGAAAGAAAAACGGAAAATAGGTTACTTGGAGCAAAATTACTTCACTTACATAAAAAAAAAAGGGTACATAAAATATAAATGGTTACTTTCTATAAGGAAATAAAAAGGAATGTGCAAAAGAAAAAGAAACCCCTTTCCTGTGATCATCAAGCTGAAAAAGACAAACCTGAGGATAACAGGGCATAAAATATAGCGACAGAATCCAGTGGCCAGCTATGGAAGTAGCACTGACCCTAAAGTGATGTCTGGAAAAATGTTTGCAATGGGAACTGGTGAATGGCTGTGCACGTAGTGAAAATGAAAGTAGGGAGCCAAGCCAGCCAAGGGAGGAGCATCAGAGGGAACATGCCGCTGGCCAGGACAAATGATGAAAGCTGAACAGCCATACTCAATGCCAGCTCTAGGCCAGTCTGGAGAGAGAGGGAGCCAAGGTGGCGCCCAAGCGGGTAGGAAAAAAATACCAAATTCCCAAGGTATAAAAAACAAAAGCAGAAAGGTCATTTAGGTACCCCTTACTTGTTCAGTTATGGATATAATTCTGGAATATTAAAGCAATACTTAGGAAAAGCATATCTTTAATGATGTGACCAAAAAGCTAAACTGGGGGAAGAAGATGTTTTACACTTCCTTTAAGCATTCCATTAATTCAAATAATATTCACATAGAACCTATTCTTTGCTAAGTACCAGGCTAGGCTTAGAGATACAAAGATGAAAAAGAATCAAGGGAAGAGAAGGTTTCAAGGAGAGAGGACCACCATTATTAAATACCGCAAATAAATCAAGACGAAACTTAAAAATGTCCATTGGATTTGGGAATTAGAAGGTGGTGGTTGATTTCAACAGGAGCAATTTTAGTGAAAGGTAGGGATAGAAAGAAGATTGTGGAGGACGAAAACTTTTTTAAAAAGTCATCTATAACGTTCCCATGTTCCTGGTTAAGGAAAAGAGAAAAATAAGGCAGAAACTAGAGAGGAGTCAGTGCTTAGGTGGGATTTGTGTTTGTTTTTAGTATTGTTGTATTATAACTGATTTCTACATAGCCAGGAAGCCATTGCTTTAATATTCCAGAATTATATCCATAAGTGAACGAGTAAGGGGTACCTAAATGACCTTTCTGCACCAATAACTAACATGGACTGTTCCATAAATATCACGTACCTGAAGATGATAACACTTGCGAAGTAGCTTTTACTACTTATGAGAATCAGACAGCATACAGCAGGAAAAGTTCCATCGTGAGCGGTGGACCCTTGCTCAAAAGCTGTCTGGCAGAGGTGATGACTCTTCCATGTCTACCCACTTTGTGCCATGGGTGAGGGGCTTAAATGGGACCCTATCTCCTGCAGGTCTACTCCTGGCCAGGTAGTTCCTCTTGGGTGGACAGCAAGCTTACACTATGTGTGCCATACCTGCACCATAGCTAAGGAGACTAAGGAAAGTTCCTCTCCCTGCAATTTTATACCCCCACCCTAAGTAACTAATTACACCTTTTTTACCTGTTAACGAACATCCTGTATCATTCCCTGCCCCCCACTCATACTTCCTGAGGAAAGAGTGGGTGGTTGCCCCAAAATTGTAATCTTGCTAACAAACATCAGGCCTCAGTGGATGTGGTATTTTGTTCTGAGGCCTAAAGACGCTAGCAGGGAGGGGAACAGAGAAAACTGTGGCTGCCTGGCTTGTCCAAACGATAAGCTCCTCACACTGTTCAATATGAGGCAATAAAAAGTATATTGACTGTTTAGGATTCTCTTTCTTTCTTTTCTCCTTCCTTCCTTTCCTTCTTCCTCTCAAGATCTGAAGTGCACTCCTAATGCTATTCATTATAAAAAAAAAAAAAAAGTACATGATTGAAACTATTATCCATATAAATTAAAGTGGAAATGTAGCATTGTACTTTTTACTGTAGACATATATATAAGTCATATAATTAAGAGAAAAGTGCTTTCTGTAATGATCTGATTATTGCCTCATTTCTATACTTGAATTTGACATTAATGTAAAATGGTTCTTATCAAAAATAACTTGTTTAAAAAATAAAACAGAAAACTGAGAAAAATTCTTGTACAATGAATTTCAAAGCCATCTAATTGTGGATAGGCCTAGTTATACAGACATTATAATAATATTAGCAACAATTTTTAAAATGCCACCATTATTCAGATGCCATAAATATTATAGCTGGACTCTGCTCATCTAAAATGGCAATAAAAAAGAGCAGTAAGCTCTAGGAATGCCTCCAGCCCTACAGTAAATAGTAGACATTTTTTAGTGCTGAAAGCTATAGCATTAAAAGTATTTAATGTTTAAAAACACTGTCATTATGTAAACCTAGAAAAAATACAGGATTTAGAAACCTGATGTGACCTTCTGCTCTAATTTAGCCAAAATACATAAATTGTAGCACCAGTGAATTTAGAGGAGGAAATGGTCTATTAGGTCATTTAGTATTTCCCCTGCTAAATCCAAACGCTTCCATACAGCATATTTCCTCACACTCTGAGTCTGGTTTTGAATGTTTTACATGATAACAGTTTTCACCACATCCTTAAAAAGCTATTAATCTAGAAGAGCTTCAAAGGAAGCCTCTAGTAGTGTTGAACTGGAAACTTTCTTTTCTGAACATGATTCCACCAGCTTCCCTGCCAGGTACCCATCTCTAACAATCTTCTCCTTTCTTTTTTGAGTATTTGAATGGTATAGGGCCTGCATGAAGGACGACTGCAGAAGTGACAGAACTTTGCCAATAGTGAAATCCTTCCCAAGTTTAGATGTATACAATGAAGTAAGTGTTGCCACTGGTTACTGAACACCTAAAATGATCTTGCTCTTTTCCTTTCTTCCAACTAAAGTGTCTTCTAACAGCAGGTTACAGGAATTTACAACTGTATTCATCATTCCTCAGATATGGGTTTTCTTTTATTTTAGCCAATATTTTCACACGTCTCTGTGGAAAGCAGGGGCTCCATTACTGCAGTTTGTTTAGAATACATATGTGCCAAACTGATAATTGTCTATAGTTTATTTACCTTCTCTTAATTACTCTAGAGAACAGAAAAAAATTGGGGGTTTTACCTTGAGGGTGTCATTAAGCTTTACTGTAATTGAAAATTGAAGCAGTCGAAACCAGCTCGTATGTGACCTATGGAGAAGACACAAGGGAAAGTATGCCTGACCAATAACTACAGCGTGCCAACTTGCCTAATGAGCAGCTGTAGATTTTATTTGTGTTTCTTGGGCAGAGGACACTTGGGGCCAGAATGGCATCATGGATAGTTAGTGTTTTCTTGGTCTTCGAAGTTCTGGATAGAGGAGGAGGAAAAATAACTTCTAACTCTCTGAGAGGATGCAGAAATTCTCCCCTAAATAGTCTCAGTGCAATGATGTGGGTGAAAGCCAGACGGAAGTAGTTTTGGAGGGAGTAGAGATTGAGAAAGAGAGACAGAAGGAAAAAGTATTTTGAGAAGTTTGGGAATGAAGTGAAAGAGAGAGCTAGGGTATGGCGAGAAGGGCGTAAGCAGGTAAATGAGGCATTTTCATGGGATAATCAAAGTTTATTTCACAGGCAATGTGAAAAATCTGGTGGAAAGGAAGAAGATAGAAAAACCTATTTCAGGCAATGAAAGAGGAGCCTACTTTCCAAAATTAAGTAGACCCTTTATTTCTCCCGTTAGTAGTATATTTCACACCAATTCTGCTCCTACTTCTTGGCTAGGGATTACAAAGAAAAGACATTACTTATTTGATCATGCAGATACTCTTACATAAGAAACAGAAAAAACATCTTTATGTGAGCAGGTGGGCATCTATAGAAAGAAGTACAAGAGGTGCCATACGTGGATGGAGGGAGGTGCCATAGAACCTGAGAAGAATGAAAGACCACAAGGACCACTGCCAGGTCTTCAAGGACAGATATGGGTGGCAAGAGAAACTCGGCATAAATGACAGAACTTGTAAATGGAGGATTCAGCCTGAGCAAACGTAGAGAGGTGGAAAAAGAATGTTACGTTTAGTGAAAAGAAAATGGATAGATAATCCTGGCTGTTTATAAAGGACCCATGTAAGGACAGACAAGGAGATACTATATGCTTGAAAATATCTGTATGGGCCTTTGTTGTTTTAATGAGGCCATATCAATGTAGGAAAAAAAAAAAAAAAACCAAACCCACGGCTGTCAAGTCAATTCCAACTCAGCCACCCTATAGGACAGAGTAGAACCGCCCCATAGTGTTTCCAAGGTTGTAAATCTTTACAGAAGCAGACTGCCACGTCTTTCTCCCAGGAAGTGGCTGGTGGGTTTGAACCACCCAACTCTTGGTTAGCAGCTGAGAACTTTAACCACTGCATGACCAGGGCTTTCTCTGGTGTATCCCAAACCTAAAGAATAAATTAGATACAGCGGTGAGCAAACTGAGAAAGCCTGACATCGTGTGAGGATCCTGTAAAAGGCAAGGAACCAAGGTAATCTGGGCTACTGACAAGGAATCAATATAGCCAAGACCGTGCTTTATACTTTTAGTCTTTAGAACTGTGAGAAAATACATTTCTGTTCTTTACAGCCATCCACTTGTGGTATTTATGCTACAGCAGCACTAGAAAACTAAGATAGGGCTAGATTGTGTCCAAAAAAGTGGTTCATAAAGGCAAAGAGACAACTCCTTTATCATGTGTTATATACTATTTTAAAAGTTTTTATTTCTTAAGACTGCACAGTTTGGAAGTGAACCTGTTGTAAAATAAAATAAAATTGTATCTTCTCTGAGCAAACATGGCTTGATGACTAAGCAGAACTCCGAGGTGACTTTGTCTGCATTTTTCCGTTGATTGGCATTTTAAACTGAGTCAGTTAAGGAACACCGGGGTTTTGTTATCACAGCACAGAGCACACAGGATGTTTCACAAAACTAATCAAATTGATCGGAATCTCTAAGGTGAATCATAGGAATCAGTAATTGATGGGCAGGCAGGGCTTTTCTGATAGGCAGTTTTTGTGTATTTTGACAGCACTTACGGTAAATGGATAAAAGGATGGATGTCTCAAAGGAAATTCAAAGATAGCTCTTCAGACATAAGACAAATCCAATTATGGGACCACAGAGCCAACAAAGTTCTATTTGTTGCAACTTGAACTATGACATACAACATCAAGGACATATAAAAGTTATTAAATAATTACACACAGAAAAAAAAGTGATTTTATGTCATGTGCTGCAACTTGAATATTTTCTTTATCAATAGATTCAGTGCTAATATCAAAAAAAAGAAGATAAAATGTTCATGCTAAATAGTCCAATAATTCAAGTCATTTAAATAAACATTTCTTAAGCCCTTATGTTGTATAAACTGTTGCTCTTTGTTCTGTAGGTAAACAAAGATAGGCAACATCCTGCTCTCAATAAATTTATAATCTAATGATGGGGACAGGAACCCTGGTGGCATAGTGGTTAAAAGCTATGGCTGCTAACCAAAAGGTCGGCAGTTCGAATCCACCAGGCACTCCTTGGAAACCCTATGGGGCAGTTCTACTCTGTCTTATAGGGTTGCCATGAGTTGGAATTGACTTGACGGCAGTGGATTTATTTGGATTTGAATAATGGGGACGAATGCACAGTTACTGTAAAATAATGTAGAATGTGATAAGTGCTATAAGAGAAAAACAAATAAAATATTATGCAATCAAAACAGTAGTAAAGAGAGTTGTGTGGGTAGAGGATAGAAAAAATAAGGAAGAGGAGATTCTTGCTCTAGGCCAGGCTCTGCGTATGTGCATTATCTCATTTAATCTTATTAATAATCTTATACCGTAAGTACTAGGGAGCCCTGGAGGCACAGTGGTTAAGAGTTCAGCTGCTAATCAGAAGGTCGGTGGTTCGAATCCACCAGTTGCTCCTTGGAAACCCTATGGGGCACTTTTATTCTGTCCTATAGGGTCTTTTTTTTTTTTTTTTTTAATAGGGTCACTATGAGTCAAAATGGACTCAACAGCAGTGGGTTTGGTTGTAGTCTGTTTAGAAGTTCTATAGGAATCCCTGGGTAGTGAGAATGGTTAAGTACTAGAATACTAACCAAAAAGTTGCTGATTTGAACCCACCCAGAGACACCTTGGGAGACAGGCCTAGTGATTTGCTTCCAGAAAGTCACAGCCTTGAAAACCCTAAGAAGCAGTTCTACTCTGTACGCATGGGGTCACCATGAGTCAGAATCAACTGACAGCAACTAACAGGAAGAACAAATAAACACTGTGGTTAGATCTTTTTTTTTTTTAACAACAAATTCCACAACTTGAAAGCTCGCACACCCGGTTTCCTGACTTTCAGCTGTTCTCTTAAACATTGCACTATACTGGCTCCTAAGGGAAGGCTTCATGAAGAAGGTATAACTGAAGTGTGAAGGATGATCACACTTATAAGAAATAAAGATAAGGATAAGGTAAATATGAGGATAAAGACATTCCCCAAAGTCACAGGTATAAGAGAGAGCTGTGTTTATCCAGGAAGTGCTACCAGCGTAATAAACTCAGAGTGTGGGGTGCATAATATTGAGCAAGAAGTGCAATGGTAGATAACAGTAGACTGTTAGAGCTTCTAGTCCCACACAAGAAGCTTGGACTTGATTTTATGTGCTAGCAGTCGACGTTTAACAATTTGTATTTTCCTATAAACCTAGATAGTTATCCAGAACACCATTTCTATTCGCAGTTATGAGTTATTGTACAGTGTTCATAACCTGGGCTTTGGAGTCAGACTCAAGCAAGGTCTCTATCTCAGCATGTGGTACCTACTTAACATGTCTTAGCCTTAGTTCCTCATCTATAAAACTAGGAGCACACTTTTGGAAATTATAGGAGATGGTGGCTTTATAGTAAGGATTTCACATATGTTACGGCTCCCTGGGCTGCACAAATGGTTAAGTGCTTGACTACTAGTTGAAAGTTTGGCTGTTCAAACTCACCCAGAGGCATCTTGGAGGATAGGCCTGGCGATCTGCTTCTGAAAGCCCACAGCCTTTGAAAACCCTATGGAGCAGTTCTACTGTGCACACCTGGGTTGCCATATGTCGGTATCATCCTGACAGCAACAACACATTTATACACATACACATGTGTATATGTATATATATTTTTATATATGGTTTCTGATGAGAAAAAGTTTCACGCAGTGTAACAATTCATCCTTAAGTACTCTACTGCTTATCTCTCACTCTTAAAAAACAAAAACAAAAACTCTCCTACATTACCATAATACAATTATCACACTCAGGAAATTAAAATTAATAAAATAACCAAACCTGTTGCTGTCCTATAAGGTCCGACTCATAGTGACCTCATAGGGCAGAGTAGAACTGCCCCATAGGGTTTCCAAGGAGCACCTGGTGGATTTGAACTACTGACCTTTTGGTTAGCAGCCTTAGCTCTTAACCACTAAGCCACCAGGGTTAATATACAGCCTATATTCAAATATTTGCATTTACCCTGTATTGGACTTTATAACTGTTCTTCCCTCCCCCTCCAATCTAGGCTCCTCTCAAGAGTTGGAGATTGCTTTTGTCATCATGTCTTTTTAGTACCCTTGCATTTAGTATAGTTACACAGCCTTTCTAAGTATTTCACGGCATTGATGTTTTTGAAGCGTCTAGGCCAATTCTTTTGTTGTTTGAATTTACCCAATTATTTCCTTTCGATTAGAATCAATTTAAACATTTTGGGCAAGAATGCTACCAAAGTGATATTGTGTCTTTCTTAATGCGTTGAGTCAAGATACTCACAATGTCAACTTAATCCATCATTGGTTATGTTAAATTGATCACTTAATTAAGGTGACATCAAGGTGATTGTATTAGTTTTCTAGTGTTGCCATAACAAAAATGCCACAAGTGGGATGGCTTTAAAGAACGGAAACTTATCTTCCCACAGTTTAGGAGTCTGGAAGTCTGAATTCTGGGCGTAGAATCTAGGGGAAGTTTTTATTTGTCAGTAGCCCCAGGCCTTCCTTGGCATTCTTTGGCTTATAGACAGTTCTTTACACGGTTTCTTCCCCATGTACATGTGTTTCTGTCCATGTTTTCACTTTTATGTAAGATGCCACTCAAAGAATTATATTTAGGACCTATCCTACCATGGTATGACACATTAACTTAACAAAAGAAAACCCCTATTTCCAAACAGGGACATATATGCTGGTAAAGGAGTTAGGACTTCAATGTCACTTTGGGGGCACAATTCAATCCATAACAGTGATAAATACTTGTTGCACAGATAAATATTAATTTGAGTTTGAAATGTATTGTATAGTATTTAACCACCCAGATTGTCTATAAATTTAAATTGCCATAGTCTATAAAATTGAAAGAAATAATAACATTGGTTACTTACTGAAATATTTACTCTTTAGCATTATACATTGTACCTCAAAACTAATTTTTTGAATATACACCTCCTTTCTCCAGACCAATGTTTAATATATTCTAAAGTTAGGAATTTATTATTTGTGTGTCTCTGCTTTTCAACAAAATGTTTTTCAGTACTTTATATATTGTTTTTCTTGAAATAGTCTTGCTATTACACTGAAAAGCATGTCCTTTAAGGTCTCTTATTTAAGTAGAGTTATAATTTCTACTAACCTAATAAAACTAAACATCACTAAGTGGCTAATATCACGATCATGGCTAAGGGTATGACATACTAGGCTTTTCAATCTGCTAATGTTCTCATTAATTTAATGAAACAAGTTGTGTTCCATTAATGCTACATTAGACACCAAGCAAGTAATTAACAATATTATGTTAAAAAAAAAACTGTTTTTTTTTTTTTTTTATGAAACCCTGTGATTCCAATTAACATAGGCATTGAAAACAACAAGAATATTGACTTCTTTTTATAGAGTACAAATACAAACCCTTTGACATCTTTGGGAGTATTTGCCATGGAGAATTAATTATCTCTCATCAGTTTTATATTTTGACCTGTACTTAGTCTGAGTTATGTTTGCTTGAATCTGGTAACTTGAAGTTTGATAAACGATAGCACTTTATATTACTCGTAATATCATTCCAGTTTCATGTTGTATTGGATAACCTTGTTTGTCAGAGTTTATTCAGGAGTCCCCAACACCATTTTGGAAGTCATCCCTAAAAAATAAAGCCTCCTTAAGAACTTTGGTGTTTATCTTGCGTCATTCTAATTCTGTTGCTAAGATGGCTATCTTTCATTCAGGCCGGGGGTCATTGTACATTCCATGTGTCAGCCTGAATCCACCTTTCAACACTGCTACATTTTCTTTTATCCTGGACATTCACCAAGGTTGCCACATAGAATAAGAAATCAATATTTCTTTCAGGGTTACTTTTCCCCTTCAGTAAAGGATTCCTTTGTCAGTCATATATGATAAAGCCTGTCCTTACGCTTTGACAGATAAACCAAATCCATACATTGAATGATTTTTCCTATGATTTCTAAGTAAAAACTGCTGCCAACAATTTTCCTTTTTTGGGGTGGTGGGTTTGGTTGGTAGATTATTTATTTATTTTTTGTTTACTTCCTTTGTCCTACTTGCTAATATAGCATGTTGTAAAAAGAGCATTAAAGAGCGCCGTGAGGGAAAGTCTGTCACTGGCACATACAGGCACATTTCAGTAGAGCTACCAGAGATACTCCGCTGTAGGTATTAAAAAAAAAGAAAAAAAATTTTTTAGCTAAGGAGAAATCACCGTGATACCTCTACTTAATAACCTTGTCAGAATCTAATTAACTATTTCTAAAATGTTATGTGTATTATTTCTAAAATGTGTGGTGTAATCCCCAAGCACAATTTGAAACAGGCTTAGAATAATTGAATCTTGTAATGTGGAAGGTTTATTTAGTCCAGTGTTTTTGTAACCTGGAAGATAATCAGAGTCATCTGGGGAACTCTTAAAATACAGATTACTTTATCCAGACTCAGATTTACTAAATCGAAATCTTCAGGAACCTGTGTTTAATTTGTAAAATTTGCTCAGCCTTCTAAGTAAATTAGGAATAACATAAGCTCTATCTAGCTCAGTGCTTCCCAGCCTTTTCTTCACATCCCACCTGACACGGAAAATTATCATGTGAATACGCACGCACACTTAGATTAATGGTTGAGGGGCTTCCAAGAACTCTAGGTTCTGTTCGGCTTCACTCACAATGAAAGGATCAGTATATCAGCACATCTATAACTTATTTTTGGAACACAAGTCTACTTCAGCAAACCAGGTTAGCTAACCGGAAAGCCTAGGAGTAGAAAATAGTCCAGAGAGGGCTTACTCACAGAGCAGCATGATCATTTAAATCTACAATTACTTCTCTTTCTGTTTTCTCCTGATATAGACTGATTCGAAAGATTCAAAGAGAAACCCATGGCTGATCGGAAAAGTTAGGAACATGTATTCATTAGAATTCTTCCTCGCAGCAATGATATAAGTGCAGCTCTCATTTGTGAAAAGAAAAAAAGAATGTATTGTCTCATGTAATTGAGAAGCCTTGCTTTGTTCATGGGTCGTACAAGGCCCTGTTACCATGACACCGTCCCCTCCAGCTCCTGATTCTGCTTGCAAGTGAAGGGCTTCATTTTCAAATAGGCTTTCTTCATAGAGCCCCAAGATGGCCACTTGTAGATCTAAGCTGACTTCATCCTTATACTTCAAAATGCCAGAGAAAAGAGAGTGCTAATTTCTAGCAGCCTCAACATGCCCACCTCTGAATCAATCACTGTGGCCAAGGGGAAAAAAAAAATTCCAATCTTATGTGGTAGTAAATTCCAACTCCATCCAAAACACAAGAATTGGGAAGTAATACAATAGAATGGGGATGGAGGTATGGGGGAATGCTGCATTTATTACCAGTGAAGAGACACTGGGTAAACAACCAGATGTCTACTTTCAAATGCAGAATATATTGTTTCTTATCATTTGATACCAGCTTTTAAGTAGAGCCATGTGGCTGATGAGGATAGAGCAAAGCTGTCTTTTGGGTTCTAGATACAAAAGTGGTTTGGGATCCTAGAACAGTGGTTGTCTAAGGAAGTTTTCTCAGAAGATTTAGACTGTGCTGAATTTGTGCAAACCTTGGGATATTTGCAGGATTAGGTGTAATCTATCATGATATTGCTGTAAATTAATATGTGGTTTAAATTTTGATTTATACAACATTTACCATTTTTTAATGAGAATTATTTTGTTATAGAAAATGCATAACAGCATAGAAAAACATGCTACACTTTCTTTGAAAAATCTGACTTATGGATCACTGAGCTATATGAGAACTGCTTTTACAAACAAACATAAATGTACAAAATAACATTAAGCATTACTTTGCCTAATACAATATCCAGTGGATAAATAACTGAGCTGCTTTTGATCTGAATCTTCATTACCAAAAACCAAGCCCAAGGCTGTTGAGTCGATTCTAACTCATGGTGACCCTACAGGACAGAACAGAACTGCACCATAGGGTTTCCAAGAAGCACCTGGTAGGTTCGAACTGCCAACCTTATGGTTAACAGCTGAGCACTTAACCACTACGCCACCAGGGGTCTGAATCCTCATTACAGGTCACCACACCCAGAATACCCCACCAAGAGAATGCTCCTAATCACACAACCCCAAGGGTCATTGATTTGCACCAGCCTCTATTCAAGTGAATATATAAAGGAGAGCAAATAGGGGGATATTTAAATTAATGAGTCAACGCTGTCTGAGCTTGTTGGTTTTGCCATGATACTCTAAGAACAGTATGGTGCAGAACATAATTTGTATAAATTTTTCTAATAAAATAGAACACCTAAGCCCTGGTGGCCCAGTGGCTAAGAACTCAGCTGCTAACCAAAAGGTTGGCAGTTCAAATCCACCAGCTGCTCCTATGAGGCAGTTCTACCCTGTACTATAGGGTCACTATGAGTTAGAATTGACTCCATGGCAATGGATTTTTTTTTTTTTTTAATTTTTACTGTGCTTTAAGTGAAAGTTTACAAATCAAGCCAGTCTCTCATACAAAAATGTATGCACACCTTGCTATATACTGTAATTGCTCTCCGCCTAATGAGAGCACATGCCTTCCCTCCACTCTCTATTTTCATGTCCATTTGGTAAGCTTCTGATCCCCTCTGCCTTCTCATCTCCCCTCCAGACAGAAGATGCCCACATAATCTCATGTGTCTACTTGATCCAAGGAGTTCACTCTTTACTAGTATCATTTTCTATCCCATAGTCTAGTCCAATCCCTGTCTGAAGAGTTGGCTTTGGGTTCCTGTCTTGGGGTAACAGAACGTCTGGGGACTATGACCACTGGTGTCCTTCTAGTCTCAGTGAGACCATTAAGTCTGGTCTTTTTACAAGAATTTGGTGTCTGCATCCCACTGCTCTCCTGCTCCCTCAGGGATTCTCTGTTGTGTTCCCTGTCAGGGCAGTCATCAATTGTTGCCAGGCACCATCTAGTTCTTCTGGCCTCAGGCTGCTGTAGTCTCTGGTTTATGTGGTCCTTTATGTCTCTTGAGCTCATTGGCAATGGATTTTTTTTAAAGATGCAATGAATAAACATATTATTCTTGATTATAAAATTGAATTGGTATTTTAAGAAGAATTTATAATACCACATACTTGTGATAACTTCTGTTAGCTTACAGTTGTTACTAAAATATCTATATATGGCATACATCAATTGAAATAGTTCTTATTGAAACAGCACCATCAAATACTAGTGAATTCTATTTTAGTATTTTAATTACTCTACTTTGGGTTTTGCCTGTAGTAACAGTAGGAAAGCTATGTTTATAACTAGAAGCCATGTTTATAAATAAAACCCTCTTGCAGTTGAGTCGATTCCAACTCATAATGATTTCATGTATTACAGAGTAGTACTGCTCCATAGAGGTTTCTCAGCTGCAATGTTTATGGACAGAGGTTGCCAGGACTTTCTTCCACAGTGCTGTGGGGTGGGTTTGAACCTCCAACCTTTAGGTTAGTAGTCAAGCACAATGTGTTTACACCATCCAGGGACCTTATGTTTATAAATAAGGGGAAAAATTTCAAACAGAGAGAAAAGGGGGTATGACAGCTGAGTTTTGCAGAGCCAAGTGTAGCTTTACTGCAGGTAATAAAGGAAAAGTGGTTGGAGATGAAGTTGAAGAGGATAGCATGAGGCAAATCATTTGGGTGTTTTAGGCAATGGTAAGGATTTTGATATTAAGCTAAATGTGACAGATATCCATTAGAGCATTTTTAGCACAGGTTCATTATGGTCTGTGGTACAATTTTTGTCTTTTTAATTTTAACAGCTTTTAATTTTAGAATAGTTTTATATTAATAAAGCATTCCAAAGATGCTACAAAGATTTCCCATATACTGTCTACCCAGTTTCCCCTACTATTAACACATTATATTAATATGATACATTTACCACACTTAATGAATCAATATTGATACAATATTGTTAATCGCCATACTTAGTTAGAAGGTTATTAATTATTGATTCAATTCCTTGAATAGGTTTACGTGAGGCATATTTAAGGGAATCATCTTGTCTGCTGAAGTGAGGAAGAACAGGTAGAAGTCAATTGTAAAAGTCTGAGCAACAGATTATGATAGCTTTAAAAAGTTGTATAAGTGGTAGAAGTAAAAGTAGTCATAAACCAAAAAAAAAAACCAAACCCAGTGCCAATGAGTCGATTCTGACTCATAGCGACCCTACAGGACAGAGTAGTACTGCCCCATAGAGTTTCCAAAGAGCGCCTGGTGGATTTGAACTGCCGACTTTTTGGTTAGCAGCCGTAGCACTTAACCACTACGCCACCAGGGTTTCCAAAGTAGTCATACTTCAGATATATTTTGTAGTGAACCTAAGAGAATTTGCTGTGAGGTATGAGAGAAAACCCATTGCCGTCAAGTCGATTCCTACTCATAGCGACCCTATAAGACAGAGTAGAACTGCCCCATAGGGTTTCCAGTGAGCAGCTGGTGGATTCAAACTGCTGAACTTTTGGTTAGCAGCCGAGCTCTTAATCACTACGCCACCAGAGCTCCATGAGAGAAAGAGAGGAATAAAAGATGGCATCAAGATTTTTGGCTTGAGAAACTGATGACATGGCCTTGTCATGTACTGAGATGAGACAGACTGGTAACGAGTAAATTTGATGGGAAAGAGATACAGAATTCAGTTATGCAAATGTTGAGTTGGAGATGCCCTTATAGAGAATATTAAAGTGTATATATAAACAACTGTAAAAATTAATTGTTTTAAGTGCAATAATCAGAGATAAGAGATACTATGGCAGCAGTGGTTAAGATTTTGGCTGCTAACCAAAAGATCAGCAGTATGAATTCACCAGCCTCTCCCTGAAAACGCCATGGGGCAGTTTTACTCTGTCCTATAAGGTAGCAATGATTCAGAATTGACTCAGTGGCAAACAGTTTGTTTGTTTGTTTTTGATGGCAACAAAGAAGGAAACCTGGTGGCGCTGTCAGTAAGTGCTCAGCTGTGAATTGAAAGGTTGGCAGTTGAAACTCACCAGCTGCTCCACAGGAGAAAGATATGGCAGTTGGCTTCTGTAAAGATTCCAAACCAAAAAAGAAAACAAACAAACCCACTGCCGTTGAGTTGATTCCAACTCATAGTGACCCTATAGGACAGAGTAGAAATGCACCATAGGGTTTCCAAGGCTGAAATCTTTACGGGAGCTGACTGCCACATCTTTCTCCTGCCACGGAGATTGTAGCCTTGGAAATCCAACTCTGCCCTATGAGTTGGAATTGACTCGATGGCAATGGGTATGGTAGCAAGGTAGTATATAGCATAGGTACATACTTAGTATAGGGTGGTGACTCTCAATCTTGATTGCACTTAAAGTGTTCTGGAAACCTTTAAAAATCTTGAATCCTAGGCTGCACTGAGACTAAATACATCAGAACCCCAAGAGTAACATGTTTATCAGTATTGTATTCATTTATTTAGCAGGTTCAAACTCACCAGTAGCTCTGTGGAGGAAAAGATCTGGCAATCTGCTCCTGTGAAGATTACGGTATAAAAAACCCTAGTGGGCAGTTCTACTTTGCCATGTAGGGTCACTATGAGTCAGAAAATGCCATGGACTGCCAGAAGCACAGCCAGAATGCTCCTTAGAAGCGAGGATAGCGAGACTTTGTCTCACATACTTTGGACATGTTATCAGGAGGGACTAGTCCATGAAGAAGGACATCACTCCTGGTAAAGTAGAGGGTCAGCAAAAAAAGAGGAAGGCCCTCAGTAAGATAGATTGACACAATGGCAGCCATGATGGGCTCAAATATAGCAAAGATTGTGAGGATGGCACAGGACTGGGATGTGTTTCATTATGTTGTACACAGGGTTGCAATGAGTTGGAACTGACTAGACAGCACCTGACAACACAGCAACATGAGTCAGAACTGACTCGATGGCACACAACAACAACATTTATTTATTTATTTTCTTGTCTAGAGCACCTAAAACTCTGATGTAAAAACAAACAACAATAACAACACACTTTCGTAAAGCTGTCCTGAGCTGTCAGTAAGGTAACAGAGACAATCAAAAGTCAGAAATTATAACAAAGCATGATCCCATTCTGATAAACCAGCGTTAGAGCCAACTTTTGCCTTTGGCACTAGCCTGCCCCAGAGACCAGATACTGGGTTTTAATTTGTCACCTACAAACAGGAGAAAGGAGACAAATATTTGCCCCTACCAGGATGAAAGGTCAGATCAAAACTCCAATGGAAAGCTTGGAGTCCCTAGAGGATTGCCTTCAGTGAACAAATAAGGGGGAAAAACAATCTTCAGTACAGAAAGAGAACTCTACTGGTTGGAAATAACTCTTAAATTTACATAAAATAGCAAAAATTCCATCTAAGCATTCCTAGGAATACATAGGCATGTGGATTTTAATCTGGAATTCATTCCACCTTTACGACCTGAAAAATTTCAAGCCAAAATTCAATTTAAGGAGTATATAGTGAGAGAATTCCTAAAAGGGAGAAAATAGAAATAATGGTGAAAAGGTAATATTCAATGGGACAACGATTGAGAAGTTTCAAGATTGATAAAAGAACAAATCCTTGAATTAAAAACAAACAAAAAAAGCCAAACCCACTGCCATCGAGTTGATTCGTACTCATAGCGGCTCTATAGTGACTCTGTAGGACAGAGTAAAACTGCCCCATATGGTTTCTAAGGCTGTAAATCTTTACAGAAGCAGACTGCCACTTCTTTCTCCCATGGAGCAAATGGTGGGTTTGAACCGCTGACCTTTCGGTTAGCAGCCAAATGCTTTGATTACTGCACAACCAGGGCTCCTATCCTTGAATTAACACACATAAAAAAGTTAACCAATTCCAAGTGTTAGCAAGGTTGTGGAAAAACAGGAACTTTCATACGCTGTTGGAGATAGCGTAAATTCATGTAACATTTTGGAAATCTCTTTGGCATTAGGTAAGATGTTAATCATGTTTATACCCTACAAGGAAGTACTTTCCCTACAATATATTTACCCAAGAGAAAATCTAGCTTGCGTGCACAGTGGCAGCATATAAAATAATGTTTATGGCCATGTTGTGGGTAACAGGCCCACACCTGAAGCACACCAAATATCCATCAATGGCTGTTGTTGTTCTTAGGTGCCATCAAGTCAGTTCCGGCTCATAGCGACCATATGCACAACAGAACAAATTCAGTGGTAGAATGGATAAATAAATTGTCCTATACTTAATGTCCTGATCCTTTTCTTTCTATCATCGAATATCCAAATGTTTAGAAAAGTCAGGAGCAATAGCAATCTTTCACAATTTAGAAATTTTTTTTTTTATATATGTGTGTGCATGTGTGTGTGTGTATAATTGGTTAGTGCACTCTTCAAGTGTTTGCAAGGTGCCAAAAGTCTTGTTAAGTCCTTTGAATCTCCTTTCACATTCATTTAAGGGATCCTCATGTTGTGAATTGGGGAAAGTCAATGAAGTTCTCCTCTTCATCACAATCATCAACTGTTCTATCACCTGCCATGACATCCTCTTCTAAGTGTGACTTTTAAGTAAAAGACAAAGACAATGAAAGTAATTTTTAAAAGCAAGAAATTTTTAAAAGAATATAGTTTGCAATATACTTTTTCAATAGGAAATCTCAAACTTTTAAAGAAAATTACAAAAAATAAATCATTACTGTCTTTGTTCCCTAGTGCTGCTATAAGAGAAATACTACAAGTGATGGCTTTAACAAACAGAAATTTTTGCTCTCACAGCTTAGGAGGCTAGAAGTCTGAATTCAGGGTGCCAGCTCTACGGGAAGGCTTTCTCACTTCATTGGCTCTGGGGGGAGGTCCTTATCTCCTTTTAACATCTGAGGGTCCTGCGTACTTTAGAGATTTCCATGTGTCTTGGCATCAATCTTCCCTTGGGTCTAGGAGGTTCTCAGCACAGGGATTCCAGGTTCAAAGGATACACTCCATACCCAGCTCTTCCTTTCTGATGGCAGTGAGGTTCCTTCTCTCTCTGCTTGCTTCTCTCTCCTTTTATCTATTGTAAGATTAATGGTGTGACTCAAGCAATGGTGTGACTTGAGTAAGGGCATGACTTGAGGAAGACAATGGCTTGCGTCACACCCTTTAGTAAGGGCATGACTCAAGATACAACCAATACTAATCCTCCCTCATTTAACATATAGAGGTTTACGATTTTCAATACTTAAAATGGAGAATAATTATACAACACCACAAAATGGAGGACAATTGCATCAGATCACTAAATGGAGGACACTTATACAATACTGGGAATCTTGGCCTAGCCAATTTGACTCATATTTTAGGGGGACACAATTCAATCCATGACAGTTACTAAGTAACTTTCTTTACATAAATGCATTTCTACTTCTAATTTAATCATATCTCCCTTTTAAATGACAACTTTTATAAGGTTTAGAGAATATAAAATCACGTTCTTTTTTTAAATTTTATTTTGCTGTTGTTGT
Organism: Elephas maximus indicus; assembly: GCF_024166365.1. Classification (NCBI taxonomy): domain Eukaryota; kingdom Metazoa; phylum Chordata; class Mammalia; order Proboscidea; family Elephantidae; genus Elephas; species Elephas maximus. The sequence continues at coordinate 144,756,779 of NC_064819.1, read as the reverse complement.
TGAGAATATGCACAGGAAAGTCTACACCAATTCAACCATTTATACATGTACTTCTACATGTACAGTTCAGTAAAGTCACGTATTCTTATGGTAAAATAAATTACTACTTACTACTTAACATAGATATAATTGGGTGCTTTTCATCAGCAAACTCTGTAGCCTCCCTGCCCATTTCATAAGTGAGTCACTTTCACTATACCTTTTCCTTCACCTCACAGGCTCTCTACAAAAAATAGAACCAAACCCATTGCCATCCAGCCAATTCGAACTCGTAGTGTCCTGTGGAGCGGCTGGTGAGTTCAAACTGCAAACCTTTTAGTTAGCAGGTGAGTGCTTAAACACTGTGTCACTAGGGCTCCACAGGCTCTCTAGTCCCTAGTTTTTCTCTCTAAATTTATCATTGTCTGATTTTTTTTGAGTGACTAGAAATAGATGGTGTCCAACTTTGCCTGAGCCCTTGGTGTTGCTCAGCAGTACACCTAAGATTGCCTAATGAGGTCTTTCTCACTTCTCCGAAGCAGCAATTTCAGATTTTTCATTCTTCTCCAATCACTGATCTTTCCACTTCACTCACAGCAGATGATCTTAATCCTTAATTGGCAGAGAAAATTAGAAGACATCAGATAAGAATTCTCTCAACTTCTTGCAATCAGAATTCCAATATTACCTCTATCCACATACCTTCTTTTTTTTCTCTTTGGCCAGGTTACCAGGGAAATAGTGAGATTTCTGTTGTTCAAATTTGAACTCCCCTGTACGCTGGCCCTCAGCTGAGGAATTTAGTTCAATCACCACTACCATTTCTCCTTCCCGTATTTCTAGATTCTTTGTTGTATTGCCTCTTTTGCTTTACTATTTAAACATAACAATTTTTAATCTTATTTTTCAGTCACATATCCCTCTCCAGCTAATGTTAATTTTCTGCTCCATTGACAGGCACGTTTCTTGAAAATGTCTACATCATCTGATTCTCATTCTTCATACAAACCTGAATAATACTTGGCAAGTGGTCACCACCACTCCCTTTCCTGAAACACTCTCTTCCCCTGGTGTCTAGGACAGCACACTCTTTTAGTTTCTCTCTCATTTTTTTTTTATTATTCTTTGGTCTTCCTTTCAGACTTCTTTTTTCTGTTGCCATGCCCTAAAAAAAGGTATTTCTTGAAGGATTATTCTTGGTTCTTTTCTTTCTATTCACTCTATGCACTCTGCCTGTGTAGTCTCCTCTTTCATGGTTTCAACAACCATCTAAATAGAGATTATTTCCAAATCCCTAGCCTAAATGAAACCTGTATATTTCACTTTCATGTCTCTATATGACTGTCCAAGAACACTTCAGATTCAGTCTGTCCAAACTGTAATTCAGTATCTGCTCAAACAAGGCCACATCTTATCTTTACTCTCAAGGAATAGTATCACAATCTACCCAGTTAACTGGACAAGAAAGTATTCTTTACCCCAGCAACCATTCTCTAATACAAGTCATCATAATGTCCCATTGGATTATTAACTGAGGATTATTGATAATATCCTTGGCTGGTCTTTATGCCTCTAGTGTTGCCCTTCCCAAGATATTCACACCAAAACCAGAGAAATCCTTCCAAAGAGCATGTCCAATCCCATCATTCCCGTGGTGTAAATCTTTAAATGTCCCTCATTGACTTTTTATATAATTCCAACTCCTTTCCACAGTTTACAAGGCTCTAAATGATACAATTCTGGAGTGGGGTCACATTCCTGTCTTATTACTTTCTCTTTATAATCTATAATGAACGTTTTTTTCCAGTCCCAAGGTGTGTATCCTCTCACCTCTGAAGTTTTAAAAGCCATTCTTCTGTGTTGTAGAGTAAGCTTTCCCCAGTGACCCATAGAAAACTTGCCTTTTCTTATCAAAGCACATTCTACACTGTAGAGTTGCCTATTTTCTTGCCTGCGGCCTCTGTTAGAGCAAGCTCCTGGGACAGGGCCTGGGAAAAAACTTGTTCACTGTCGTAACACCAGCACTTAGCCCAGTGATTAACACATAGAAGACCTCTAGATACAAACTTGTAAAATGGAGTCTAACCTGTCTAGTCTTTTCCACAATACCATATTCCTGAGTTTAAATGCACATATTCACATATTCAATACTGAAGACATGTTCAATAAATGCTTGGTGAATAGATGTTTACTGAGCATACTTTTTTAGTCCCAACTCTGACTGAAATAATTTATACTTTTCCTGCTTTTCTTTTTTATTCTTGTTTGTTAGAAATACTAGCCCCACTCCAGATTAGAGCTATATATTTTTCCTTACCTACCTCAAACACTGCCAGATATCTCAGCTCCCTCTAAGCTTTCCCTGTGACCTCAGAGAAAGATATACTTTCTCATTTCAAGACCTGTATAATCAAGTGTATCTTCTCTCCTCTGCTATGGAATTTTGCTTTCTCAACTATGTCCCTTAGTTATAGCTCATTCAGACTCTTCCTTCCAATTACTTTTTTACGCTCTTGCTAATTCACCTGTATCTAAATTCTGTCCCTGATATAGATTATTAGAAAATAAAGTAACTGGATCAACCTAAAGAAGAGGAAAGAGCCCAGAGAATCTATAAACTGTTAGCTTTTCTTTACAATATTGTGAATTTCTTGAGGACAAAAACAATGTATTTTTTATCTTTATATTTTTAGGACTATAATAGATATTCAGAAATGTTTGTTGAGTGAATATCAGTTTAATGCCCTTAGATGTAGAAGTAATCTCTGTTCCTGACTAGCTGTGTGACCCTAGTCAAGTCACCTTTAAAGTGAAGGGAACACTAATATGATTTTAAAGTCTCTTAGAGCTCCAAAGTCTAGGACTCCATTATTTCATCTTACAATTTAATGTTCTCTCTCCTTGTAAAGTATCATTGGATGAATTGTTTATCAGGCAAATGTTAAAATCAGTTTAATCATAGTATGACCAAATTTGAAAATAATTTGGAATAATATTTAATCTTTGTGGGATGGAGTTATTGTGTTGGAAGAAGAAGATGATGATTTTCACTGGCTTACTGGCTGTTCATGTGGATTTTGTGATACTTGATGAATAACACATTTAAAAGCAGAAAAAGATTTATTACCAAAACTTTTGTACGCAGAATGCATGTGAAATGGTGAAATCCTCAATAAATAATAGAGACCCATTTGGAGCTAACTGTGTCACACATATAAGGGATTCTGAATTATTTCAATTATTTTAGGGAAGCATTTACTTTGTAGACTATTCCAGAGGTAGAGATATAACCATAGAAAGAGCTTTCTCTGTTGGCAGGGAAACAAAATCACCAAGATTTTAGTTTACGATTGGGAGCTTGAATAAATGGTAGGGACATTCATATTCTGAGCAATCCCCAGGGTAACCATGGACAAATTGAATATACAGACATCCACAGAGTTGCTAGGTGTGTTTGGTGGAAAATGCATCTTCATATCGTTTCTATGGCAATCATAAATAAATCCAACTACTCTGAAATCAACACAGCAGCTGCACATAACAAACAGATATGTTCGACAGAAGCTGGAGAGCTTCAGCATACATCTGTAGTTTGGTTCTAGGCATGCCTGTTTACAACAACAGAGTAAGTTATTGGGTAACATTTGCTTCCTTTGAACGTGACTTTGTCCACGTTCAATAAAGGTTTTACAGAGAGAAGTGATAAGATTAATTTCAAGCAGAAAGACTGTATCGATAGTGTTTCCATTTACCAATGAAAGAAACAGACAAAAAACTCAGATTTTGGAGGGAGGGAAGGTAATTGATACAGCATTCATTTTATTCAACAATGTTATTATTTTTATTATTAATGATATTGTCATCTTTTTACTGTAAGATAGGTATTGTGCTAAATACATATCTTTTATGTTATTTAATCCTCACAGCAATCCTAAGTATTAGATAGTATTATTACCCCATTTCAGGTAAAGGAACAGGCCCAGAGCAATTAAATCACTTGCTAAATCACCCAGCTAGTAAGAGAAGATGCTGGGAGTAGAACCCAAGCAAGCTTTTATTACTTTTGGAAGGAAAAAAGCTTTTCCAAGTGAGACAAAAATTTGATGTCATAAAAGAAAAAATTATACATTTCTTTAACATAAAGCTAAGAAGAAAGGTCATATGGCAAAAACCAAAGTTAATAAAAGAAAACAATAGATTGGGAACAAATATTTGAAGCCCACATCAAAACGTTAACTTCTCTGATACGTAGGTTAACGACAGAAAGATTAAAAAACTAAACGGAAAAAGAAAAGGAGATGGATACAGAAAATACATAGAAAATACAATTAGCTCTTAAATATATGAAATACTGTAATCATCACTTACAGTAAGATAAATGCAAATTAAAGCTACACCAAAAATTTTTCTCACCTATGATACTGGCAAAGATCAAAAAAAGGGATAGCATCCTGGGTTGACAAAGAATATGAAAAAGGCACTTAACCTTGGTGGAATACAAATTCATAGAACCCTGTGGAGAAAAATCTGGCAATAACTATCAAAATTACAAATGGACTAACACTTTGATCAGGACTTCTCATCTAGAAATTTATAGCAAAAATACACTCTATTACCTTTGACATGAATTATACATCAATTTCTCATTGAAGCGTTATTTCCAGTAGAAAAATACTGGAGTAGCCTAAATGTCTATCAGTAGGGGTCCAGCTAGGTGAATTTTTGTAAAGGCATCCAATGAGATGGTATATCTTTGATACTTTGTAAACCTGAGTAATCCCCATCCCTGGTGTTTGCTGGGAAGCTAGAGCTGGATACTGAATGACTTCATTTATCACTTCGTTTCCTGCTTCTGGTGAAAACAGCGCTTCATCTATAACCTCAGTCTGCTTGATCAAAACTTGATACTCTGTCCACTTCTTTCCTCAGAGGATGCATCCTCTCCAATTTAAAACCATCTCCACGGGTGTGGAGGAAGCAGGCACACCAATTTGAAATGGTGTCTTAGCTGCAACCCACGCCCCAGGCTTGTCACCTGACTAATAGTACTATGGTGGTTTTTATAGTACCTTAGACACTATAAACCTCCAAATATCCCATTTTCTGTTTTTCTTCCTGGATGCAAAAATCTTTATCCCTTGACGTATAATAAGTGGGGCTAGATTTTGTCTCTGAGTGGATTATTTTACCTCTCATTTTACATGTGCAAAAATGCTGATTTTATATTCATGTACTGAATAAATGTTTTTTGTGTACCTTAGAAATCACATATAAGTCATGGTGTTAGAGTTGGAGTATACAAAGAAGAAAAATACAGAAGCTTCTATTTAAAGAATGTAAGAGTCCAATAGGGAGAATGTTGTTATGTTGTGTGAGGTTGAATCAGTTCTGACTCACGGCGAGCCTATAGGACAGGGTGAAACTTCCCCATAGGGTTTCCTAGGCTGAAATCTTTATGGGAGCAGGTTGCCAGGTCTTTCCTCTTGTGGAGTGGCTGGCACTTAACCACTGCGCCACCAGGACTCTTCCAACAGGGAGTGCAGAGAGTACAATACGTGCTATAATGGAGGTGCACCAGGATGGCAGTAAAGACTGACTGATTTAACTTAGTGGGAGATGGGGAACTAAAAGCTCCCAGAAGAAAGTGAAAGTTGAGCAGAGCTTGAAAGATTGGAAGCAGAAGGTAAGTGGATAAAACAAAGGGGGATTAAAATTGACTTTCAAAAATACTTTTATCCAAACTACTTAACGTGAAGTGTAAAGGTTCGAGAAATTTCTTGTTACTTAAAGTTCACTAGCTGATGCCATTTATTAAATACTATGTGTTTCGTTGTTTTAGTCTTAGAGAACATCCACACTGGAGCAGAATGAAACCTTTGTTCATGTTACTTAGAGCATAATACAATGTTTGTTGGTTTTGCTTCTCTGCCTTTTTTTTTCAACTGATGACAATGATGAATAAGTTCTCTCACTGAAACTACATTATCAATTTTACATAGACAGAAAGATAATTATAGAAGATGAATTTTAGCCAGGCCACCTGAATTAATAACTAGCCTGAGCCCTCTTGCTCTGGGAGAGAGCGGAACAGGACTGTTTTTTGACCACTAGTGGTCATGACCTTTTCTATCTTCCACACTGAAAATACCACAGGAGGGAATCATACAAAACATTGTGACATTTAAATCAATGAGAAGTAACATGTACACAATTTATGAAGACAAACACTTGTCTTAAGTAGGTACCATGTCTTAAATATGCCTATTTAATATTTTTATGAAAATACTACATTTTGAGTTTTGTTATATTATTAAAACCAAAAAAAAAAACAAAAAAAACCAGTTGCTGTTGAGTCTATTTCGACTCATGGCAACCTCATGTATTGCAGAGTTAGAACTGTTCCATAGGGCTTTCAGTGGCTGTGACCTTTCAGATGCAGATTGCCAGGTCTTTCTTCTAAGGTGCATCTGGGTTCAAATAGCCCACATTTTGGTTAACCATTTGCACCACTCAGGAATTCTGTTATATTATTACTACCTTTAAATCCCTTTTTTCCCCACTTAAAAATTTACCCCATCCTGAGTTTTGTGACTTATGTAACAGGTGAATGTAAAAAAGAGAATACTCAAATCTCACTTTGTAGTCACATGTAGTGGCCATTGATGTTTGGCTAGGAAAAATAAAATTCATTCTCTAAAAAAAGACATATCCAGTCAATGGTCTATTTATAGTGTTGGTTATATTTGCTATGACTAAAGACAAAATATTTAAAGCAAATATCCTCAAAGGACTTAATAAAATTCACTTTGGTTTTAACAGTAGAAACACAATTTCAAATAGCTCAAGCATTCCGTAAGATAATTCCTGTTTCACTTTTACCAAACCTTGGCAAGAACAGAAGGGAGCAGGTCCTGGGGCTGTAGAAACTAGGGACTAAGATACCACCAGGAGTCTCTTTCTTGTTCTCTAATTTTTACTTCACTTTGTGTTTCAACTTTGTTCTTTCCGCTTGGCATCATGACGTGACTGGAACTTTGACCATGGGAAGAAAAGTCCTCACCTTCAGCTTCCTTTAGAAAAATTTCAAGGAAGGACATTGTTCAGCCCAAACTGGTGCGTATCTATCCAAACATTATGTCAGAAAGCTAGGCTGGGACAAACAGGGAAATATATATCCCAAACAGGAGATGCTGTTGCCATAAAAAACTAGAATATTGGGCAGACTTAACAGTCTATAGGTGTTAGCACATCAAAATTGCATTTATTCAAACTGTAAAAACAATTCCCCAGTTTTTTCTTTTTTATTGTTATTCTTAGAAAAAAATCAGTTAAGGTAGCAAAGTTGCATAAAGACAGACGTATCAAGTTAGGTCAAAATTTGCTAATTTGCTGTTTGTTTATTTTAGGGATATTAACTGCTCTGCAAGGCATTATAGCACATGCTAGTGTGAACGTCAAAACATTTAAAAAAAACTGTAAATAAATTGTTTTCACATTTTTAGTCCTTGGTAGTTATTTCATCATGAAAGTAACAAATTTGAAAATAAATGCATATGAAAGAATAAAATGATTGGAAATGGACTGATTTTAAAACAAAACTTACTAAGATATGAGGCATTCTTTGCAAAGTCCTTTTCTATGAAAGGACATCATACATATAAATAATGAACACATGCTCTATTTGAAATCAATATAACATTCATTGTTTTATAATGCACGTATTTGTTGAGTGTCTTATGAATAGTAAGTTACTGTGTTAGAGGCAGAAGGTACACCCAAATAACTCAAAATTCCTGTCCTCAAGGCACATATAGTATCTTGGGGACAGTAAAACAGAATTATAAGGAGATATAAAAAATGCAGAAATTTAAAGGCATGGCAACTGGAATTCAGAGGAGAATGAAACAGACTTCCAGCTAGAAACATTGAGGAAGACTTTCACGGGTGAAGACTATCACAATTTGTGGTCCATGGTAATTTTTATTGTTGTCTTCATTCCGTATTTGATCTCGAAAGAATTGTCCACTACAGTAGAAGTCAGAATCACCAGCATAATTTTGGCACCCAGGCTATTTTTGCCAGTTCAGTTGCTCATTTTTCTATTTCTCTTCTAACCCTTAAGAATTGTCATTTTTCAGGAGGGGTGGCGAGAAACTTTTACTTTGGGATTTTCTATCCTCAAGTTTATTACATGCATGCCCACATATGGATGTAAATACACTTTATGGTGCAATCATGAAGTAATTATTGAGAAACTCCTGTATTCGTTCATTTATTCATTCAACAAATATTTAACGAAGATTGGGAATATGGTAGTAAACAAGACTGAAAAGGTTTCTGCCCTAGTGATGGTTACAATCTTGAGGGAAAAGAGGGGCATGATTTCAGTTTATAACCCCATAGGAGTGGCAAGCAATAGATAAATGCAATGTGAAAAATGAATATAATTTTATATAAATGTAATATAAACATAATATCAATGTAATAGTTCTATTAAAAAAAAAAAAGCCATTGCCATTGAGTCAATTCCAACTCATAGTGACCCTATAGGACAGAGTAGAGCTGCCTCATAGGGTTTCAAAGGAGAGCCTGGTGGGCTCGAACTGCCGACCTTTTGGTTAGCAGCCAAACTCTTAACCACTACGCCACCAGGGTTTCCATATTATATAAATATACAAAAAAATAAAATAAAAGTATACATTATATAATAAATATATACCTAAAATATATGAGGAAACCCTGGTGGCGTAGTGGTTAAGTGCTACAGCTGCTAACCAAGAGGTCGGCAGTTCGAATCCACCAGGTGCTCCTTGGAAACTCTATGGGGCAGTTCTACTCTGTCCTATAGGGTCTCTATGAGTCGGAATCGACTCGATGGCAGTGGGTTTGGTTTTTAAAATATACGAAGATCATTCAAAAGTGGCTGCAGCAGTATATCGACAGGGAACTGCCAGAAATTCAGGCCGGTTTCAGAAGAGGATGTGGAACCAGGGATATCGTTGCTGATGTCAGATGGATCCTGGCTGAAAGCAGAGAATACCAGAAATATGTTTACCTGTATTTTATTGACTATGCAAAGGGATTTGACTGTGTGGATCATAACAAATTATGGATAACACTGGGAAGAATGGGAATTCCAGAACACTTAATTGTGCTCATGAGGAACCTTTGCATAGATCAAGAGGCAGTTGTTCAGACAGAACAAGGAGATACTAATTGGTTTAAAGTCAAGAAAGGTGTGTGTAAGGTTGTATCCTTTCACCATACCTATTCAATCTGTATTCTGAGCAATTAATTCAAAAAGCTGGACTATATGAAGAAGAACAGGGCATCAGGATTGGAGGAAGACTCATTAACAACCTGCGTTATGCAGATGACACAACCTTGCTTGCTGAAAGTGAAGAGGACCTGAGGCACTTACTAATGAAGATCAAAGACCACAACTGTCGGTATGGATTACACTTCAGCATAAAGAAAACTAAAATCTTCACAACTGGACCAATAAGCAACATCTTGATAAATGGAGAAAAGATAGAAGTTGTCAAGGATTTCATCTTACTTGGATCCACAATCAACAGCCGTGGAAGCAGCAGTCAAGAAATCAAAAGACGCACTGCATTGGGCAAATCTGCTGCAAAGGACCTCTTTAAAGTGTTGAAAAGCAAAGATGTCACCTTGAAGACTAAGGTGAAACTGACCTAAGCCATGGTATTTTCAATTGCCTCATGTGCATGTGAAAGCTGGACAATGAATAAGGAAGATCGAAGAATTAATGCCTTTGAATTGTGGTGTTGGCTAAGAATATCGAATATACCATGGACTGCCAAAAGAATGAACAAATCCATCTTGGAAGAAGTACAACCAGAATGCTCCTTAGACGCAAGGATGACAAGACTGTATCTTACATACTTTGGACATGTTGTCAGGAGGAATCAGTCCCTGGAGAAGGATATCATGCTTAGTAAAGCACGGGGTCAGCAGAAAAGAGGAAAACCCTCAACGAGATGAATTGACACAGTGGCTGCAACAATGGGCTCAAGCATAATGATTGTAAGGATGACGCAGGACCGGGCATTGTTTTGTTCCATTGTGCATAGGCTTGCTATCAGTTGGAACCGACTCAACGGCACTTAACAACAACAACAGCAACAACAACATAATATAAATACAGTAGTTAAAAGTCATTTGAAAGAAATAAGTTATTCAAGAAAATTAAGAGTAATGGGGAGGGACAGACTCTGGGATGTGACATATAAATCAACAAATCTTCATGATGAAACAGAAAAGAGAGAACACTCTGTGTATGAAGTATACTATTGCAGGACACTATCCTAGTTGCTGAGATTTATACAAAGTAAATGTTTGGCATGGTCTTTACTTTAGCAGTCAGAGTTTTTAATTTAGTTGGGAAAATAAGGCATGAAGAAAGCCATGGTAAGTAAAAACATCCCATAGTACAGTGATCACTCTTTATCTGAGTATGAATTATCCCAGCACCCACAATTAACCATTAACAGGCTGTCAAACAGAATTCATTATTTCATTAAAATATTGATGATGAGTAAATAAACTGTTTATCAAATTAGTTCCCACTCAATCATTCCTTTAGATTTATACCCAATATTAGTATCTTGCCAGTGGATCTCTTTTATGTTGCCAAAGCTCTAAGACCTAAGCCTACTTCCTCTTCCAGAATTTCTCTGTCTCAGAGAATCACTCAGGTGGCCCAGGCAGAAAACCAGAGCTCACTCTTGACACCTCCTCTCTTCTTACCTTTCATATCAAGTCCACCATCAAAGCCTCATGCTTTTCGCAAATAATTTCTCTCCATCTTCACAGTCTTTTCTAGCAACTTCTTTTATCATCTTTTACGAAAACTAGTGAAAGATCTTTCTAATTATTATCCTCGCATCATTCTTGTCCTCTTCCATCATTTCCTCCCAGGACAGCCAATACAAAGGTCAGATATAATCTTACCTACAGCCTTTAATGGCTTCCCTTTGCTACAAGGATTGAGATTAAAAAAAAAAAAAGCTTTATTGTGGCCTACAAGTCTCTATATGCTCTGACTTCTTTCCTACTCTCACGGTGATCCTCTTGTTCTCTGCACGCCACCAGACATATTGGGCTTCTTTCAGTTCCTGGAATATGTGATGCTCTGTCTAGACACATAGGGTTTTGTCAATAGTGTTCTCTGTCTAGATTTTCCCTGTTTGTGCTGCCCCAGTCTATTCTACCTTGCATGTCTGTTATGCCTGCTCATCTCTTATACCTCATGTTGAATCATTTCAACAGGAAATTATTCCTTGAACCCCCCCCGCCCAGGGATGCTGCATACCTTTCCTCCAAGATGTTATAATACCTTTATTTTATTTGTGTTTTTTTAGGATTATTTTATTAATATTGTTATGAAGTGAATTGTGTCCCCCCAAAATATATGTTGTAAGTCCTAATCTCCATGTCCCTGATTATAATCCCATTTGCAAATGGGTTATCTTTGTTATGTTAATGGCACAGGATTAGTGTAGTGTCTTGAGTCAATCTTTTACAAGATGTAAAAAGAGCAGTTTAGGACAAGCAAGCAAGCAGAAATGGGAGAAGATTGATGCTAAGTCACATGGAAATCACCAAGGAGACAAGAAAGAGGAGCTGAAGAGATAAGGGCCTTCCCCCAGAGCTGACAGAGAGGGAAAGCCTTCCCCTAGATCTGGTACTCTGAATTTGGACCTCTAGTCTCCTAAACCATGTGGAAATACACTCGTATTTGTTAAAGCCATCCATGTGTGGTATTTCTGTTATAGCAGCACTACGTAACTAAGAAAAATATCTAACTACTACAATGTAAGATCCAATGAGGGATCTATGTTTGTTTTGTTAACCTAGCATAGTGCCTCTCACATTTAAGACAGTAAATAAATATTTGTTGAGTGATTAAAATTGTCATTATTTATGGCTTTGTTCAACTTTGCAACATCCTATATTAAAAAAGGAGTCCTGGTGGTGCAGTGGTTAAAAGTTTCAGCTGCTAACCAAGAGGTTGGTAGTTTGAATCCAGCAGCCACTCTTTGTAAACCCTATGGGGCAGTTCTACTCTATCCTCTAGAGCTGCTATGAGTCAGAATCAACTTGAAGGCAATGGTTTTCTTTTTTTTTGGGGGGGGGGGTTATATTAAAAGAGTATGCTGGTTTTATGCACAAGGAATAAATATTTAAAAAAATTGGGGGACTGAATTAACATGATTGAGAAATATAGCATTGTCTGTAATGGGAAAATGATGACCTTTCAGCACTATGGTTCTATAATGAGGGAGAAATTTTATTTCCTCCAGCATCTTTTCATTTGCTTTGAAGAAAACTTAATAGGATGTCAAACTACTATAACAGGTTGTGTTTTATTTCAAATGCATGACTTGCTGCTTGCTAGAATGAATCCAAATAAGTGTTTCTGAATGACTGGACTCAAATAGCCATACTTTTTTGCCTGTAGAAACAAATACTGACTGATTTATTGCCAAAAATATGTCATTTATCTTAAACCTCTCAGAAGCTGAAAAATGTTCTAGATGTGCTACATATTTGTATGATTTGTCAAGCAAGATAGATCCCAAGGACTCTAGCTACCTCTAACTCCAAGAGCCATTTCCCCAACTTTGTGTTCCTTCCCAGGTATTCAGTTATTATGTTTGCAATCATTCTATATATGTCCTCAGGGACTTGGAAAAAAAAAAAAAACCTTCATATAGGGACCCAAGTACACAGAGAATCTATTTCTTTCAAAGTCATGTAGATCAACAACCCTACTGAAACCTGAAAAATTCATAATCAATGATGATTTTGTTTTTCAAGTCACACCTTTTAAGAATTCATAAGGTCCCTGGGTGGAGCAAACAGTTTGTGCTCAGCTACTAACTGAAAGGTTAGCATTTAAATCCACCCAGCAGTACCATGGAAGAAAGGCCTGGGGATCTACTTCCGTAAGATTATAGCCACTGAAGACTCTATGGAGCAGTTCTACTCTGAAACGTGTGGAATCACCATGAGTCGTAATGGACTCGATGGCGATGGGATGGGATAAATTCATAAGCATCATAAATGAAGGTTTTTGTAATTCTTTGACCACAATGACTGCTGGAGATATGTTTTTAGAGATATTCAAAAATAAACAAAAAATAACCTCTTGGTTAGTTTTTTAAACTACGCTGACGAAATAAGCAGAGACGTTACTGATTTCAGGAGGGTACTGTGAATCAATGTTAGTATTTTCATCTAATTATTTATATATTATATCTCGCCTGTTTCCACAAGAATTTGGAGATGTTTATTTCTGTTCCAGTTATCAATTGCTACCTAAGAACATGCCCGACAACTAGTGGCTTAGGACAACAACCCTTTGTTTTGCTCATAAATCTGCAATTTGGGGAAGAGGGAATGGCTTGTTTTTTTCTCTACGTAGTATCAGCCAGGGAATGGAATATCCACTTCTAAGATGACTTGCTCATGGTTGGACAGTTGATACTGGCTGTTGACTGTGAAGTCATCTGAGGCTGTAGGCTGTAGGCCTTGATTCCTCTCTCCATGGGTCTTTCTATGGTCTACTTGGGCCTCCTCACAGTATGTCAGCTGTGTTTCAAGACTGAGCATCTTAAGTGAGCAAGTCAAGAGTGCATAGCATCTTTATGACCTAGCATGAGATATTATATAAAGTCAACTTTGTTATACTCAATCAAGTCATCATTAAGTCCCACCCAGTTTCAAGGAGGGGAAAAATCGATCCCACCACTTCATGGAAGTAGGGTTAATGCCAAATTTTAAGAAGAGAATGTAGGATGTCCATTTCTTCTAGGTTTCCAAATTTGTTACAGTACAATTTTTCATAGTATTCTGTTATGATTCTTTTCATTTCAGTTGGGTCTCTTGTGATACTGCCCATCTCATTTCTTAGCGAGTTGTTTGCTTCCTCTCCTGTTTTTCTTTGGTCAGTTTGGTCAATGGTTTATCGATTTTGTTGATCTTTAAAAAAAAAAAACAGCTTTTGTTCTTGTTAACTCTTTTAATTGTTTTTCTGTTCTTTATTTCGTTTAATTCTGCTCTAATTTTTATTATTTGCTTTCTTCTGATGTCTGAGGGCTTCTTTTGCTGCTCTGTGTTTCTTCAAGTTGTTGGGATAACTCTTTGATTATGGCCCTTTCTTCTTTTTGGTTGTGGGCATTTATTGCTATAAACTGACCTCTGAGCACTGCTTTTGCTGTGGTCCAAAGGTTCTTATAGAAGTGTTTTCATTCTCATTGAATTCTATGAATTTCTTTATTGCAACCCAGTAGTTTTTGAGCAAGGTGTTGTTCAGTTTCCATGTGTTTGACTTTTTTTTTTCCTTGCTTTTTCTGTTATTGATTTCCACTTTTATGGCTTTATGGTCAGAGAAGATGCTGTGTAATATTTCTATGTTTTGGATTCTGTTGAGGCTTGCTTTATGACCTAATATGTGGTCTATATTGGAGAATGTTCCATGTGAATAGGAAAAGAAAGTCTATTTGGCTGCTGTTGGGTGAAATGTTCTGTATATGTCTATGAGGGCAAGTTGGTTGATTGTGGCATTTAGATCTTCCATATCTTCATTGAGCTTTCTGAATGTTCTGTCCTTCATCAAAAGTGGTATGTTGAAGCCTCCTACTATTGTTGTGCAGCTGTCTATCTTTCTTGTCAATGCTGTTGTGTATTTTGGAGTCCTGTCATTGGGTGCATATTTATCGTGGTTGTGTCCTCCTGGTATAATGACCCTTTAATCATTATATAGTGTACTTCCTTATCCCTTGTGGTTGATTTAACTTTAAATTCTATTTTGTAAGACATTAGTATTGCCACTCCTGCTCTTTTTTGATTGTTGTTCACTTGATATATATATTTTTTCCATCCTTTGAGTTTCAGTTTGTGTCTTTAAGTCTAAGGTGTGTCTCTTGTAGGCAGCATATAGACGGATCAGGTTTTTTTAATCCATTCTGCCACTCTCTGTCTCTTTATTGGCACATTTAGTCCATTTACATTCAGCATAATTACTGATAGGAGTTAGTGCTGTCATTTTGATGTCTTTTTTTTTGTGTTTGTTGTTGAGAGTTTCTTTTCTCCACTTAATTTTCTGTGCTGAGTCATTTTTCTTTACATATTATCTTTTCCTCTTTTTCATTGTTGTTGCTTTTGTACTTGTCGCAACTTTATGTTTTTCTTGCTTTTTGTTTTGATATGGAGGATTTTTTTGTTTCATTTGTAGTTACCTTAATATTTATCCCTATTTTTCTAAGTTTAAACCAAACTTTTATTTCTTTATATCTCCTTGGTTTCCTCTTTATAAGAAAGATCTATGACTACATTTTTTAGTCCCTCTTTATTTCTAATATTTTCATCTTTTACATAATGACATCTCTGTTTCCATATTTTGTGCATTTTAGCTTTGATTTATTGTTATGATTTCCCTGTCTGGGTTGATATCTGGTTGCTCTGTCCTGTGTTATTGATTTTTTAACCAAAGGACTCCCTTTTATATTTCTTGTAATTTTGTTTTTATTTTTGCAAATTCTGTAAACTTCCGTTTATCTGAAATGTCCTAATTTTGCCTTCATATTTGAGAGACCATTTTGCTGGATATATAATTCTTGTCCTGCAGTTTTTTTCCTTGAAGGTTTTATATATGTCAACCCATTGCCTTCTTGCCTGCATGGTTTCTGTTGAGTAGTACAAGCTTAGTCTTATTGACTCTCCTTTGCAGACCACTTTTCTTTTATCCTAGCTGCTCTTAAAATTCTCTCTTTATCTTTGGTTTTGGCAAGTTTGATTATAAAATGTCTTGGTGACTTTCTTTTGGGATCTACTTTGTGTGGGGTTTGATGAGCATCTTAGATAGTGATCTCATCTTTCATGATATCAGGGAAATTTTCTGCGAACAAATTCTCTTTGTATTTTCTGATAATCCTCCCTCCACCGCCCCCCATTCTGGGTACTCCAGTCACTCATACATTAGTCCTCTTGACAGAATCTCACATAATTCTTAGGGTTTCTTCATTTTTTAAATTCTTTTATTTAATTTTTCTTCAAATATATTCGTGCCAAGTGCTTTATCTTCAATCTCACTAATTCTGACTTCCATTTCCTCGATTCTGCTCCTTTAACTTTCTGTTGAGTTGCCTAATTCTGAAATTTTATTGTTAATCTGAATTTCTTTTTGCTGCCTCTCTATAGATTCTTGCATCATTTTAAATTTGTCATTGCACTCTTCTCTAATCTTAAGTTCCTCTAATGCTTTTCCTTGGCTTGTTCTGCATTTTGCCTGATCTCCATCTCTTGAAGAGTTCTGTATATTAATCTTTTGTATTCTACTTCTGGTAGTTCCAGGAAGTTATCTTCCTCTGGAATATTTCTTGATTCTTTGTTTTGGGAGCTTGCTAAAGCCATCACGGTCTGCCTTTTTATGTGATTTGATATTAAGTGTTGTCTCTGAACCATCAATAAATTATTATATTTATTTATTTTATGTTTGCTTACTGTGTCCTAGGCTCTTGTTTTGTTTTGTTTTGATATGCCCAAATAGGCTGCTCGAGTAAGCTAGTTTGATTATTGATGCCTTTGAAGCTCTGATGTCCTATCACCAGGTGGTTAGAGCTGTTACTAGGTATATGAGCCCAGGAATCTGTTTACTTTTCTTGTGTCAATTCAGCTTAGGTGTCCAGGTAGTTGGTTACCAAGCATGTGGCACAGGTTCCACCTACAGTCTTAGGTGAGCAGGGGTGATTGGTGTAAGCACTGGTATCTGGCTGCAGTAGGGGGTCTCACACTAAGCAAGGCAGGGGACTGACAACTGCCCCTGAGTGTCAGTGAGGAAAGTACGTCCCTGTTTCCTAAAGTGCCTAGGTGGGTGGGTTTTGTAGCCAGACAATGGGCACCCAGTGCTGTTGGTCATAAGGACTGGGAAGCATCACTTCCTAGGGCCCTTGTCAAGGGTGGCCAGATGGTGTGAGTGAAGGCACTGGTCCTCAGGCCCCTAATGTGGGTAGGTAAGGACCCTGCTTTATAGGTAGAGTGATGTCAAGTGTCACAAACCTACCTCTCCACCATTTAGCTGAAACAGTTGAAGTTAGACTTCAGGTATATACCCTGTTGTACTGTGCTAATGAGGGCCTACACTGTTGAAATGGGCCCACACATGTCTATGCAGGGTTGAAAGGCATTTAAAGTCCATGGAGCTCTTATGCCTGTGCCTAGGCAATGGAGCTGTTTCTGCCCTGAATTGCCAGCTTAGTGGAGCTGGCAGATTGTTTTTTCCCCCATTAATTTATTCCTTCTCTAATGCTGGGAGGATGGGTCAGGGTGCACAACAGGTCCTACTTCCAGCACAGGGAAAGCGACTATCACTGAAGCCAGCTCGAGACCTGGTGCAGAGTGGGGAGGGGTCAGTTAAATGGTAGAGAGAATTTTTTTTTCCAAAGGGATTTTTTTGGTCCATATGGTAGATCAGACGTAAGTATTTATGCTGAGAGTGCCACTCTTCACTGACCCCAGAAGAGTAAGTGAACTCTCCACTGCTTCATCTCTCCCGATGTGGAAAACACATCCCAAATGCCACAGCTTGTCTCACCACGCTAGCACCGCTCCAGTGAACCTGGCCTGTGGGGTGCCGGTTCCCACCGGGTCAAGTCCGGCAACCTTTTGCTGCTTGTGAACCATATCTCCCTCCCCCGGCCACTTAGTCTGATTCCTCAATTTTGTCTTTGATGTTCAGGGCTCCTAGACTGTCATATATAATTGATTCAGTTCTTTTTTGGAATCTTTGTTGTGAGAAGGCCCACCAGAAGCATCTGACTACTCTGCCATCTTGGCCCTGTTTCTTTCTAATTTTCTTCCTTAATAAAGATTAGAAACAAATAATACATGTATTAAAGGACAGTTATTGAATTCTTCTCTTTACATTTTTGGGATGTTTGAGATATGCCTTAAGCTTTATAAATGTTAAAAACCTCTAGAAGCAGTGCGTGGCACATGTAAGCATTCAGTAGTTTGTTGACTTAATTGATAGGTATAGATAAAAAAAAATTTTTTTTTTTTATAGGTAGATAGATAAAGAGAGAGACGGATGGATAGAGGGATGGATGAGTGGATGGATAGAAAGATAGGTAGAAATATTGAGTAAGTAACTATTGTTGCTGCTGTTGTTAGGTGCTATGGAGTCAGTTCCAACTTATAGTGATCCTATGTACAACAGAATAAAACACTGTTCAGTCCTGCGCCATCCTCACAATCATTACTATGTTTAAACCCATTGTTGCAGCCACTGTGTCTATCCATCTTGTCAAGGGTCTCCTCTTTTTTGCTGACCCTCTACCTTACCAAGCATGATGTCTCTCTCCAGGGACTGATCCCTCCTGATAACTTGTCCAAAGTGTACGAGATGAAGTCTCGTGATCCTCACTTCCAAGGAGCACTCTAGCTGTACTTTGTTCGTTCTTCTGGCAGTCTATGGTATATTCAGTATTCTTTGCCAGTACCATAATTCAAAGGCATTAATTCTTCTTCAGTCTTCCTTATTCATTGTCCAGCTTTCACATGCCTAGGAGGTGATTGAAAATATCATGGGTTTGGTCAGGCACATCTTAGTCCTCAAAGTGACATTTTTGCTTTTCAATCCTTTTAAGAGATCTTTTGCAGCAGATTTGCCCAATGCAATGCATTTTTTGATTTCATGACTGCTGCTTCCACTGGTGTTGATTATGAATCCAAGTAAAATGAAATCCTTGACAACTTCAACCTTTTCTCCATTTATTGTGATGTTGCTTACTGGTCTAGTTGTGAAGATTTTTGTTTTCTTTATGTTGAGGTGTAATCCAGTAAGTATTACCCACTGCCGTCAAGTCGATTCCAACTCATAGCGACCCTATTGGACAGAGTAGAACTGCCCCATAGAGTTTCCAAGGAGCGTCTGGTGGACTCGAACTGCTGACCTCTTGGTTAGCAGCCATAGCACTTAACCACTATGCCACCAGGGAAGAGTATTAGACAGGTACAATTTGATACCATTAATCTCTGTACCGATTACCTGGTGCTTTAAGAAGCAAGAAAGAAGACATGCCCCTTTGGGCTGTCAGAAAAGTGGCCCAATTCCTAGTGCTCTAGTGGAGAAAGAAGACAAAGGACAAAAAGCCTACAACAAACTCATTACCTTAGGTACGTCCTTAAAAGCCCTTTGTTTTCTGAGCTTTCAGTGACTTGAGAGAAGGAATTTTCATTAGGTGGCATGAAATCAAAGGGAGAGAACTCAAAATAGACCACTTTATCTAGCAGAATGTCAATTATAAAGTCTAGTAACTTGCCTGTCTTTGTTTAAGATATATATTTTAAAAATACTGAATACACTAAAAAGTGCAGAAAGGCATCTTACATTGCTATTATTCAAATATATTTGAATTAGTTGTTTTTTTTTTTTTCCTTTTAAAAGTATGTTATTTGGATTCAAAAAGAAAACCATGAAACTCTTGATATTTGAAACTACTAAAAATAATCAGCTTTCTTCTGCCAGGTGACAGGAAAGTCATCTTTGTGATGAAAACCTTAAGATTACATAAAATGAAAGGGTTATGGTAATCAGTGATAGACTTTTATCCATTCAAAAATATAGACTAACAAGTCAGGTAGTCCTCCTCATTTTTTTTTCACCACAGTTGTTCTGTATACTGGACGTTAACATAGGAATTCTTGGGATTTTTGAAAAAGAGTATTTTATGTTATTTATTAGTGCATTTAGCTACTTTCCTTCAAAGAAAAATGAAATTTGGTTTAAATACATAAAAATTAAATTTACTCTTTACTCATGAAGCCATTACTTTTTGAGAAAGATTCCCCTTTAAAACTATTAATGCATTTGATTTTCAAGTTAGTGGAGCCATACAGAATTTTTTTTTTAATTTAAGAAAAGTCTATATTCCAGTTAGGCTTAATATACATATATTATTATCCCTATTACCAGCTTTCTTGTACCCTCCTGCCTTCTAGTCCTTGCCCTGGGGTGGTGTGCTCCTTTAGTCTCATTTTGTTTTATGGCCCTGTCTAATCTTTGGCTGAAGGGTGAACCTCAGGAGTGACTTCAATATTGAGCTAAAATGTGTCTGGGGGCCGTACTCTCGGGGTTTCTCCAGTCTCTGTCAAGCCAGTAAGTTTGGTCCTTTTTTGTGAGTTAGAATTTTGTTCTGCATTTTTCTCCAGCTTTGTCTGGGACCCTCCACTGGGATCCTTATCAGAGTAGTCAGTGGTGGTAGCCGGGCACCATCTAGTTGTACTGGATTCAATCTGGTGAAGGCCATGGTAGTTGTGGTCCATTAGTTATTTGGACTTACCTTTCCGTTGTGTCTTTAGTTTTCTTCATTCTCGCTTCCTCCAAAAGGGGTAAGGCCAGTGAAATGTCACAGATGGCCACTCACAGGCTTTTAAGACACCAGATACTACTCACCAATGTAGAATGTAGAACACTTTATAAACTACGTTATGCCAATTAAGCTAGATGTTCCCCAAGACCATGGTTCTCACAGTGCTCAGCCCAATAATTTGGTCCCTCAGGGAGTTTGGTTGTGTCTATGGAGCTTCCATGACCTTGCCTTGGACAATACTGGCTTCCTCCAGTATTGTGTACTGCCTTACCCTTCACCAAAGTTACCACTTATCTATTGTCTAGTTAGTGCGTTTCCATCCCCATCCCTCCCTTCTGTTGTAACCATCAAGGATTGTTTCTTTTTGTGCGTAAACCTTTTCATGAGTTTTTTTTATAATGGTGGACTCATACAATATTTGCCCTTTTGTGACTGACTTATTTCACTCAAAATAATGTCTTCCTGATTCATCCCTGTTGTGAGATGCTTCACAGATTGATCATTGTTCTTTATCATTGCATAGTACTCCATTGTGTCTATGTACCAGTTTGTTTATCCGCTCATGTGTTCATGGGCATGTAGGTTGTTTCCATCTTTTTGCTATTGTGAACAGTGCTGTAATGAACATGGCAGTGCATATGTCTATTTGTGTGACAGCTCATATTTCTCTAGTATATATTCCTAGGAGTGTGATTGCTAGATCGTATGGTATCTCTATTTCTAGCTTTCTAAGGAAGTGCCATATCATTTTCCAAAATGGCTGTATCATTTTGCATTTCCACCAGCAATGCATAAGAGTTTCAATCTGCCTGCAGTCTGGCCAATACTTGTTATTTTCTGTTTTTTTGATTAGTGCCAGTAATGCCGGGGTGAGATGGTATCTCACTGTGGTTTTGATTTGCATTTCCCTAATGACCAGTGATCTTGATCATTTCCTCATGTGTCTGTTAGCCTCTTGAATGTCTCCTTTGGTGAAGTGTCTGTTCATTTCCTTCGTCCATTTTTAATGGAATTATTTGTCTTCTTATTGTAGAGGTGTTGGATTTTCCTATAGATTTTAGAGATTAGAACTTTGTAGAATTTGTTATACATTTTTTTCTCCAGTCTCTTTGTTCCCTTTTTACTATTGTGATGAAATCTTTTGATGAACATAAGTGTTTAATTTTTAGACAATCCAAGTTATCTAGCTTATCTTCTGGAGTTTGTATGTTGTTAGTTATGGTTTGTACCCTATTAGTACTGCATGTTAGGGTCTATAGCATTGAGTTTGTTTTTTCTTCTTGATATTTATACTTTTGGTATTATATCTAGGTCTTTGATCCATTTTAAATTAGTTTTCGTGTATAGTGTGAAGTATGGGTTCTGTTTCATTTTTTTTTGCAGATGGACACCCAGTTTTATCAGCACCAATTGTTAAAAAGACGGACTTTTTCCCATTTGATGGATTTTGGGCCCTTGTCAAAGATTAGGTGACCATAGTTGGATGGATTTACATCTGGGTTCTCAATTCTCTTTCATTGGTCAGTGTATCTGTCGTTGTACCAGTACCAGGCTGTTTTGACTACCATAGCTGTATAGTAGGTTCTGATGTCAGTTAGTGTGAGTCTTCCTACTTTATTCTTCTTCTTCAATAGTGCTTTACTAACCTGGGGCCTCTTCCCTTTCCATATAAACCTAATGATTAGTTTTTCCATTCCTTTAAAGAATATTGTTGACATTTGGATCAGAATTGGATTGTATTTGTAGATTTCTTTAGACTGAATTGTCATTTTCGCAATGTTGAGTCTACCTACCCATGAGCATGGTATGTTTTTCCATTTATGTAGACTCCTTTGATTTCTTGCATTAGTGTTTTGTAGTTTTCTTTGTATAGGTCTTTTAAATCCTGGGTTAGATTTATTCCTAAGTATTTTATTTTTTAGGGGCTGTTATAAATGGTATTGTTTTCCTGATTTCCTTTTCATCAGTCTCTTTATTCGTGTATAGGAATCCAACTGATTTTTATATGCTTATCTTGTACCCTGCCACTCTGGTGAATCTTTCTATTAGTCCCAGTAGTTTTCTAGTGGAGTCTTTTGGGTTTTCTATGTATAGTATCATATGATCCACAAATTGGGGCAAAATAAGTGAGATCACAGGCCACTGGGCAATAACATAAGCCAATCAAAACTTTAGTGTATCTCTCTCCTGGCTTTGACTCACTCCTCTGCTGAGCTATCCTGGTTTACATAGGCAGGCTTAGTTCTGGGTGGAACTATTTGGGGGAATTTATGATTTTTTTTTTTGTATTTTAGCTGAGTCAAGGCATGTAGTTGCAGCTCTGCTGTGGAATTCTACATCCCAAAGCATATGTAGGCTACCCTGGAGCTTTGCTTTGAGTTGCCTACAGCAGAAGCTGTACAATGTTCTGACTGTGGTGCTTGAAAAATCATGAGTTTTGTTCATGGTTTTTGCAGTTTTCCAAGAGATGATGTTATGGGAAGCAATCGTTTGCTTTTCTTTTATGTTTTTGAGTGGATACTTTCATTCAGTTAACCACTAACTAACTGTAGAGGAGATGTGAAAAACACTTTTCTATAGAATTAACCACACTAATTGAAAGAAAACATAGAATTATTTAAATGTTTAGCCATGTTAAAAAAAGAGTATGATGACCTAGAGCATCATTCTTAAATGTTGCCAGACTTAAAAGAGTCAGCTTGGTAAGCATGTCTAGGGGCAGGCAATTAAAAACCAAACAGCTCCAACTCTGTGTCTCAGGTTGAAATACATTTTATAGAAAAAGTTGTGTAAGAACAGAATCTAAATTTCCAGAACTAGATAGAAGCTAATTCTAGATGGCATTACTGAAAGGATAGTCATTTGAACATGAATGAAAATCACAATTGGGTTTTGAAAACAGAGTATCTGGAAGAGAACATTGGCATATAACCCCTCGCTCAGGGTTAACTTTCATGTAGACCTCCACTCAGAGTCTCATCTTGGCTTCTAGGCTTTGCTCCTCCACCTCTTCCTTCCATTTGAGGTCATTTGTTGTCAGTGGATCTAATGGGGCAGTTCATAAAATGAGGATCTTCTTTTCCTTCTGCAACACCAGAAAGCACATATGGACAAGGGCTTTATATGGAATACCGCATAATTCAGTACCAAGAAGAAATGTCTGTTCAATAAGAGGTTTTCTTATTTCATAAGATGGGTTTACCCCTCACAACCCTACAGCATAAACATGATAGTAAGTTACTTTCATGGACTTAGCCTCCAAACAAACGTACTACTGAACATCCAGAATATTTGAGGGGGAAAAGGGGATGGGGACAAAAAACAAATAAAATCTTGAAAATTTTTTTCTCTCTTTAAAATTGCTTTGGTATCATTTCTCACTTTTAGTTTAGGAAATTACTATTACTATTAATTGATTGTACAACCAGAATGTTCCTTAGAAGCAAGGATGGTGAGACTGCATCTTACATACTTTGGACATGTAGTCAGGAGGGATCAGTCCCTGGAGAAGGACATCATGCTTGGCAAAGTACAGGGTCAGCGGAAAAGAGGAAGACCTTTAATGAGGTGGACTGACACAGTGGCTGCAACAATAAGCTCAAGCATAACAACGATTGTAAGGATGGCACAGGACCAGGTAGTGTTTCGTTCTATTGTGCGTAGGGTCGCTATGAGTCGGAACCAACTTGACGGCACCTAACAACAACAACAACACATATGTTCAATAGAAGCCTTTCAAAATTGTATCTCTCAGTATAAATTTGATTTAAACAACAACACATATGTTCAATAGAAGCCTTTCAAAATTGTATCTCTCAGTATAAATTTGATTTAATAACATTAAATTTATATATTTATAAATGTAAATCAAATTAAAATATCTTTTAAAGTGTTAACAATTCTGCTTCATACAAAAAGAAACAAATGTAACTACTTTCTTAGGTGGAAGTAATTAAGATGCAAAACAGTACCAACATTTCAAGGAGACCTATACAAAGCACCACCTTCTGGTTACAGATCCATTGGCTTTGATTAGAAGAAGAAAAAATATGCTTTTGATGATTTTACCAGGTAGATTAGGCTTACATTTTGTTTCACAAATGTGCGCACAACCAATTCACTGGGAGTTTTGTAGAAGGGTTGCTCTTTTGTTTAAGTACAAATCACTCATCCTTGAAAACTGGAGCTCATTTTAATGCTGATGACATTTCATTTTTAAATACTAACTTGAAAATGATGTTTTTCTCAAAATATGCTTTCAGATGATATTCTATTTTCCTATTATCATGTTCATTAGAAGATTAGTGATATTTGAAGGCCACATTTTCGGGCCATAGAGCAGATCATGGGATAAATTTGTATTTGGACTGGTGAACCCTATACAGGTGATAAAAAGACAGCAGTTTGATAAAAACATAAAAAAGATAAAGGAACAGAGAAGGAAATGTCAGATTGACATTTATGTTTTAATTTTGAGCTTTAATTATCCTTCGCTTCTCGTAAGCCTGTCATTTTACGTTCCCCATCATTATCTCCACACAAAAGGTATGAATTTACCTCCACAATATCTATATGTATTCATTTTCCTTCTGAAAGTATTTTTTTGTAAGTAGCTGCCCATCATCTTGGGAACCTTGCTCAATAGACCTAGTATCATGCTTTCTTCTTCATATGCAATATACCATTTCTAATAGAAAATTCTGATTTTTAAATATATTTAAGGATATAAAGACATTCTAAAAGAGAAAACATAAATGAAATTTCTGACTTTCATTTATCTACAGAATAACTTTAAAAAAATATTTATGTTTTCCTATCGTGGTTTAAAAAAAAAGAATTAAAATTACTATTTCTAACTATAGGGTTGCCATGAGTTTGAATTGACTCGATGGCAACAGGTTTTTTAATTTTTTTTTTTTTTTAACTATAGTAGCAGAGCACTTCCACGTTGTTTAAAAGATCCTGATAAGTCAAGGTGTTTTAAAATATTTTGATATATTTTAATATTTTGGATAATTAAACTACATGAACCAAAACTGATTGATTTGCAAGGAGAAATAGACAAATCTGCTATTATGGTTGAAGCCTTCAACACTCTTTTGTTAGTAATTGATAGACTGAGTAGCCAGAAAATCAGTAAGGACACAGATGGCCTCAACAGCAGTATTAATCAACTTGACCGAATTGATCAATACTCCATCCAGAAATAGGAGAATACACATATTCTCAAGCTCACATGGAAGAATCACTAAGAAAGACCACATTGGGGCAATAAAAACAAACTTTAAAAATTTTATAAAAACTCATGTAAAGGTGCACACACAGAAAGAAACATTCTTTGATGGTTATGGGGAAGGGAGGAGTGGGAAGGGAAAAACACTAAATAAACAATAGATAAGTGATAACTTTGGTGAAGGGCAAGACCATACATAATACTGGGGAAGTCAGCAGAATTTAACCAAGGCAAGGTCATGGAAGCTTCCTAGGCACATCCAAACTCCCTGAGGGACTGAATTACTGAGAGTATGGCCCCAGATACTCTTATAACTCAGCACCAAATTCTATCCTGACATTTACCCCTCAGCCAAAGATCAGACAGACCCATAAAACAAAATAAGACTAAAGGGGCATACCAACCCATGGATAGGAGGAGAAGGCAGGAAGGGGCAGGAAAGCTGGTAATGAGGAACCCAAGTCGAGAAGGGGAGAGTGTTGACACATTGTGGGGTTAGCAACCAATGTCACAAAACAGTATGTGTATTAATGGTCTAATGGGAAACTAATTTTCTCTGGAAACCTTCATCTAAAGCACAATTTAAAAAAGAAAGAAAAAAAAACATTAGAAATCATACAAGGCATGTTCTTAGACCACAAGGGAATTAAACTAGAAATTTATGACAGAAAGATATTTGGGAAATCCCCCAAATATCTGGAAATTAAACAACACTCTTCTAAATAATCCATGAGTTAAATAAAAAGTTACAAGAAAAAAATTAAGAATATTTTAAATTAAATGAGAATACAACTTAACACAATATGTGGATGCAGCAAAATCAGCACCTATATGAAAATGTATAGCATTAAATCTACATATTAGAAAAGAAGAAAGTTCTAAAATCAGTAACCTAAGCTTCCACCTAAAGAAACTAGGGAAAGAACAGCAAGTTAAACTTAAAGCAAGAAGAAAGGAAAAAATACATATAGACAGCAGAAAACAGTAGATAAAAACCAAAAGTTAGTTATTGGGAACTGTATTAGGCTGTGTTCTCTAGAGAAGCAAAACCAGTAAAGTGTATAAATATATATAGAGAGAGATTTATATCAAGGAAATGGCACATGCAGTTGTAGAGGCTGTTATATCCCAAGTCTGTGGGTCAGGATAGAGGCTTCGCCTGATTCATGTAGCTGCAGGGGCTGGCAAACCTAAGATCAGCAGGTTAGAGAGCAGGGCTGTTGCTCATAGGCTGTGAAGGTCGATGAATCCTAAGACCACAGGTAAGCTGCTAGGTCAAGTCCCAAGAACTGGAGGTAAGATGAACAGGAGGCAGCTGCAGAATCCAGAGCAGGCAAAAGCCAGAACATCCACTTATATTTAGATGCAAGCCACAGGCCCAAGGAAATTCCCTTTCAACTGATTGGCTACTTACAGTAGATTCCATCATGGGGGTGATCACACATCAAATCTGAACATTATATGACTGCCAAAACGCTGAGAATCATGGCCCAGCCAAGTTGACACACAATCTTAACCATCACAGAACCGAACAGGAAAATTAACAAACATCTAGCCAGGCTAACCCAGACAAAAAGGAAGAGGAATTAGCAGTATCAGAAATGAAAGCAGGGCCATTACTACTAATTCATGGACATTAAAATGATAATAAAGGAATATTATGGACACCTCTATGCCCACAAATTTGATACACTAGCTGAAAATTGACCAATTCCTTGAAAGACACAAACTACCAAAACCTACACAAGGAAAAATATACAACTGGAATAGCTACAATAAGCAAAACAGTTTGGTACTGGAGAAGGAATAGACACACAGATCTATGGAACAGAATTTATAACTTAGAAATAAACCCATTCAAATATAATCAATTGAGTCTTTACAGAGACTCAAAGACAATTCAATGGAAAAAAGATACACTTTTCAATAAGCGGTGCTGGATCTATTGGATATTTCATATGAAAATTGGACCTAAACAGAGATCTTACACCTTACACAAAAGTTTACTCAAAACGAATCATAGAACTAAGTATGAAATGCAGAATGATAAAACTTCTAGAAGAAAACATAGGTAAAAATCTACATGACTTGGGATTTGGTGATGTGTTTTTAGATAAAGCACCAGAAGCACATCATAAAAAATAAAAAAAAAAGGAAAAGGACTTCCAGCCAATATGGCTCCATAAACAGAAGCCTCATACCGTCCCTCCACAGCAAAGACCTGGAAAACTACGTAAAACAGAGACAAACGTCATTCCTGGACCCTGAAGTGCCAAATGAAGAGAGAGAGAACTCAGCCAAGAACTGAATGGAATAAGAAACTGACAAAGGATGGAGAGCGAGGAGAGATATGTGGAAGGCCCCATCAGCTACCGCGCACGGATTGACCATCTTGGACTTCAGTCGGGGATTGGCAGACAGGAAGCAAGGGAAAGCAGCTTCACGGAACTCCCAGCAGGAGACAGAGCACCTGGTAACCAGCGATACAAGCTTTCTTTCCCACCCCCCATTCTCTCCCTGCTGCTCTACTTCCAAGCTTCCTGGCTTGCCGTGGTGGCTCAGCTAGCCGAGAAGTGCAATGTCCATGCCGCTTGGACTCAACCCACCCATGCCAGAGATCAGCCAAAAGGGAGTATGGGAAAGGAGCTTCATGAAGGTCCCAGCAGGAGACAGAACACCCGGTAATGAGTGATATATACATTTCTAACCCTCCTCCTTCTTCCCTCCCACATCCGGCCCCATCTGCTTCCCACCAGCTGCAGTCTCTTGGCGGGAAGGCAATTTCTTTGGCCTCAGGCTGCTTGGATTTGTCCTGCCCACACTGGCCAGGCCCCTGAGCTGGTGTTGGTTCTTTCTCTCTCTTTTGGTTTCTTCTGTGCCTCCTACCACCTCCCCCTCCTTTCTCTGAAACACCTGGCTCCATGTGCCATCTTTACTTCTTCTTGAAAGGCTGTAAAACCATGCTCAACTGGGGAATCACTTCCCCAGCCCAGGACACCATGCTGGTGGGATTGCTGAGGATGTTATTTTCCTTGTTTTGCTTTGCTTTGTTCTATTTTGTTTGTTTTCTTTTTCTTTTCACAGCTTGGGAGCCTCTTCTAGCCAGGCTGCACTGCACGGCTTAGGAGCCACTCCCCCAATCTATAGTGGGCTAGGTGGGATCCCTGGGGGCACTTCTTTTTTTCTTCTTTCATTCTTTTTTTTCCTTTCTCTCTTTTTCCCTTTCTGTCTTCATTTCTCAGTTCTCATCTCTCTACACTTATCTTCTTTTCCTGTCTCATGAATACCTGGTGCTGTGTGACATCTGTGCCCCCTCTAGCCAGGCTATACTGGGCAGCCTGGGAACCACTTCCCTGGTCTTAGCAGCCCCACCGGTGGGACTCTGGAATTCCTAGGGGCTTTTCTTTTTCTTCCCAAATTTTTATCTAGTTATTTTTTTTCCTTTTTTCTTTTTGGTTTTCTACATTTCTAGGTTTCTCATCTCTCCATTCCAACGGCAAACTTGCTCAGCACTCTTTTTTTTCTCTTTTCTGTGTTTTCTTGTTTGTTTTTGGCCCTGTTTTTCTCTCCTCTCTCTCCCCTTTCCCACACCTCTATTAGCTCCACACATCACAACCTCTTCCCCTTTCCTGCTGACCTGCACTGTGCACTGAACATCACACCCCTGGGCAGCACAGGCAGAGCCTACTGGAACCTGCCAAGCACTAATTTTTGGCCCACTCCGTTGGCCCTACTACATGCCTCGAACAACCCATCCCAGCCCCTCCCCTTCAGCTGGACCTGCCCCGATGCACCACAGCTGAATGACTGGCCATACCCATTGGAAAAGGAGGTGAAAAGTATTGTGACTACAGATGAGCAAACAACAAAGAACACACAGCCCACCTACTCAGACATAACCAAATAAAACAAAAAATCAGGACAAAACAAACAAATCTACAGTCAAGAAACAAAGAAAATAACTACAGAATGTCCCAAAGACAGCAGACAATATCAAAAAATATAAAAAAAAAAACAGAACAGGATAGGTCCAGTAGGCATCCAAAATAAAATACCAGATGACTTTCCAGTAGAAGAAAATGCACTAGAACTACCTGACAGGAAATTCAAACCTTTAATACTCAGAGCAATCCAAGAGTTTAAGCAAACAGCAGACAAAATGAGGAAAAAATAGACAAAATTTTGGAAAAGACGGGCAAATTCATGGAAAATACAGACCAAAAAATGTAACAATTCAGCAAAGTAATACAGGAACAAAATGCCCAAATAAATTCACAACTAGAAATCATACAAAAACAACAATTTGGAGTCCAAAAGCTAAATGACAGATTTCAGAAATGGACAGTGTCATAAAGGACTGAGGAGCAGGTCTGAAATGATGGAAGACAGAATCAGTGAAATCGAAGAAAAACACTTGGCTACAACTCTGAGGAAAAATTGGAAAAAAGAATGAAGAAAAATGAAGAAACCCTGAGAATTATGTGGGATCAATCAAAAGCAAAAATTTGTGAGGTGATCGGACTTTCAGAACAGGGAGAGAAAGCCAAAAACACAGGGAGGATCATTGAAGAATTGCTGACAGAAAACTTCCTTAATATCATGAATGATGAAAAGCTGACCATCCAAGAAGCTCAACAAACCCCATATAGGATAGACTGCAAAAGAAAAGCACCAAGGCATATCGTAATCACACTCGCTAAAACTAAAGACAAAGAAAAAATCTTGCGAGCAGCTTGAGAAAAATGAAGAGTCAGTACAGAGGAGAAACAATAAGACTAAGCTCTGATTATTTGGCAGAAACCATGCAGGAAAGAAGGCAATGGGGTGACATATATAAAACTTTGAAAGAAAAAAATTGCCAACCAAGAATAATGTATCCTGCAAAACTTTCATTCAAATATGTTGGTGGAATTAGGACATTTCCAGAAAAACAGAAATTAAGAGAATATGTAAAAAACAAATCAAACTTAAAAGAATTATTAAATGGAGTCCTTTGGTCTGAGAAAAAACAACATCAGACCACAGCCTGAACGTAGGACACAAGATTGTACTAGCCAGATACCAAAGCAGGAAATGAACTCTCAAGGATTATCCAAAACCAAAGCAATTGCAACAGGGAACCAGAGAGGTTAATCTGTAAATGACAACAACATCCGAACAATAAAAGAGGGAACAAACGGTATAGGCATAGAACTCTGTAATGGAGAGGAAGGCAAGGCGATATCAAGTAATAATACACTGGTTCAAACCAAGGAAGATAAGGGTAAATTTCAAGGTAAGAAAGTTAACAAACCTACTCATCAAAATAAAGAAGAAAAACATAAAGTCTCAATAAAAACAAAATCTACAAAAAGAAATGAAAAAGACATCCACAGACAAAAGGAACTCAGCACAGAACATTATGCTGAGTGAAATAAGTCAATCACAAAAGGACAAATATTGAATGAAACCACTACTGTAAAAACTCATGGAAAGTTTTACATACAAAAAGAAACAATATTTGATGGTTACCAGGGAGGGGATAGGTGGGAATGGAAAAACAATAGACAAAAGATAAGCAGTAACTTTGGTGAAGGGTAAGACAGTACACAATACTGGGGAAACCAGCACAATTTGTACAAGGCAAGGCCATGGTAGCTCCGTAGATGCATCCAAATTCCCTGAGGGACAGAATTGCTGGGCTAAGGGCTGTGGGGACCATGGTCTAAGGGAACATCTAGCTCAGTTGGCATAAAAGAGTTTATAAAGAAAATGTTCTACATTCTACTTTGGTGAGGACCATCTGGGGTCTTAAAAGCCTGTAAGCAGCCATCTAGGACACTCTACTGGTCTCACCTCTTTGGGAGCAAGGGAGAATGAAGGAAACTAAAGGTACAAGGGAAAGATTAGTCCAAAGGACTAATGGACCACATCTACCACGACCTCCACCAGACTGAGTCCAGTATAAAGAGATGCTGTCTGGCTACCACCACTGACTGATCTGACAGGGATCACAGTAGAGGGTCCCAGACAGAGCTGAAGAAAAATGTAGAACAAAATTCTAACTCAAAAAGAAACACCAGACTTGCTGGCCTAACGGAGACTGAAGAAACCCAGAAAGTGTGCCCCCTGGACACCCTTTCAGCAAAGTAACGAGGCCACCCCTGGGGTTCACCCTTCAGCTAATGATTGAGCAGGCCCATGGAACAAAATAAGATTAAAGGGGCACACCAGCCCTGGGGCAGTTATGGGAAGGCAGGAGGGAACAGGGAAGCTGGTAATAGGGAACCAAGGTTGAGAAGGGAGAGTGTTGACATGTCGTGAGGTTGTTAACCAGTGTCGTATAATGCTGTGAGTGCTAACTGATGAGAAACTAGTTCTGTAAACCTTCATCTAAAGTTCAAAAAAAAAAAAAAAATCAATAAACAGAAAAACAAACAAAAAACCTGGACTTATTTTAAATTAAATACTTCTGCTTTTTGAAAGATACTATTAAGAGAATGAAAAGACAAAACACAGTCTGGGAAAAAATATTTGCAAAACAAATATCTGTAAGAATTTGTATTAAAAATATGTAAGGAACTCTTAAAACTTAATCAGAACACGAACAACCCAATTAAAACATGGCCTAAGGATCTGAACAGATATCTCATCCAGGAAGATGTACAGATGACAAATAAGGACATGAAAATAGGTTCATCATAATTTGTCACTAAGGAAATGGAGATTAAAGCAACAATAAGGTAGTACTACACAGAGACCAACTGTGCAACAGACTTTGATTGCTCATAGGCAAGTTCAAGTTGAAGCTGAAGAAAATTAAATTCACAAGAGCCAAAGTGCAGCCTTGAGTACATCCTGCTTGAATTTAGAGATCATCTCAAGAATATATTTGGTGTATTGAACACTAATGACTGAAGACCAGACAAGTTTGGGATGACATCAAGGACATCAGACATGAAGAAAGAAAGGGGGTCATTAAAGAGACAGGAAAGAAAGAAAAGACTGAAAAGAATGTCAGAAGAGATTCTGAAACTTGCTTGTGAATGTAGAGTAGCTAAAGTAAAAGGAAGAAATGATGAAGTAGAAGAGTTGAATGGAAGATTTCAAAGGGCAACTCAAGAAGACAAAGTATTATAATGACATGTGCAAAGACCTGGAATTAGAAAACCAAAAGAGAACACATTTAGCATTTCTCAACCTGAAAGAATTGAAGAAAAAATTCAAGAATTGAGTTGCAATATTGAAGGATTCTATGGGCAAAAAATTGAATAACACAGGAAGCATCAAAAGAAAATGAAAGGAATACAGAGTCACTGTACCAAAAAGAATTGATCAACCTTCAAGCATTTCAGTAAGTAGCATATGATCAAGAACCAACTGTATTGAAGGAAGAAGCCCAAGCTGCACTGAAGGCATTGGGAAAAACAAGGCTCCAGGAATTGAGGGAATACCAGTTGAAATGGTTCAGCAAACGGATGCAATACTGGAAGCAAGTAGCCATCTATGCCGATAAATCTAGAATAGAGCCACATGGCCAACTGGCTGGAAGAGATCCATATTTGTGCCCATTCCAAAGAAAGGTGATCCAATGGAATGTGGAAATTATCGAATAATATCATTAATATCATATGCGAGTAAACTTTTGCTGAAAATCATTCAAAAGTGGTTGCAGCAATACATTGACAGGGACCTGCCAGAAGTTGAAGCCGGATTTGGAAGAGGGCATGGAACGAAGGATATTATTGGTGATGTCAGATAGATCTTGGATGAAAGAGACTACCAGAACAATGTTTACCTGTAATTTATTGACTATGAAAAGGCATTCGGCTGTGTGGGTCATTACAACTTACAGGTAATGTTGAGAAGAATAAGAATTCCAGAACACTTAATCGTGGTTATGCAAACCCTGCACATAGACCAAGAGGCAGTCATTTGAACAGAAGAAGATACTGCATGGTTTAAAATCAAAACGTGTGTGCGAGGGTTTCTTTTTATCCTTTCACCATACTTATTTAATGTATATGCGGAGCCAATAATCTGAAAAGTTGGACTCTATGAAGAAGAACACAGCATCAACATTAGAGGAAGACTCATTAACAACCTGCTAATTTTTTTTTAATTAAGATAACACGACCTTCCTTCCTGAAAGTGAACAGGACTTGAAGCACTTACTGATGAAGATCAAAGACCATAGCCTCCAGTATGGATTATGCCTTAACATAAAGAAAACAAAAATCTCCCCAACTGGACTAATAAGCAACATCATGATAAATGGAGAATAGATTGAAGTTGTCAAGGATTTCATTTTACTTGGATCCGCAATCAACACCCATGGAAGCAACAGTCAAGAAATCAAACGATGCATTGCATTGGGCAAATATGCCACAAAAGACTTCTTTAAAGTGTTGAAAAGCAAAGATGTTGCCTTGAGGACTAAAGTGTGACTGACCCAAGCCATGGTATTTTTGATCACCTCCTATGGGGGTGAAATCTGGACAACGAATAAGGAAGATCAAAGAAGATTTGATGCATTTCAATGATGGTGTTGGCGAAGAATACCAAATATACCATGGATTGCCAGAAGAATGAACAAATCTGTCTCGGAAGAAGTACAGCCAGAATGCTCCACAGAAGTGAGGATGGTGAGACTTCAGCTCACATGCTTTTGAAATGTTTGACCAGTTCTTGAGAAAGGACGTCATGCTCAGTAAAGCAGAGGGTCATCGAAAAAGAGAAAGATGGATTGTCACAGTGGCTGCAAAAATGGGTTCAAACATTAGCAACAATTTTGAGAATTGTGCAAGACTGGGCAGTGTTCCATTCTGTTGTATATAGGGCCATTATAAATTGGAACCAACTTGATGGCACCTAACAGCAACATACACCTTAAATTTCCTCCTATAAACTACTTGTTTCTCTGCAGAGGGAATCAATCTAACCACCTAATAAAAACCAGTTGATGCATAGGCGACGCGCCCGCGGGAATCTCAGATATAATAGTCATTCCAAGCAAGACAAGCAACTCTGGCTATATTCTGAGGTGCTACTCTCCTATCTCTCTGTTCCCTCCCCCACCCTCCCCAGGCGGTTTCATTAACATCTGAATAGCCTGAGCCAGAGGGAGAACTCTGATAGGGATCTGACTGCATTTTTTTTTTAGCGGATTTTCTGGAAAAACTAGTTTCCCAGTGATGGCTCGGAGACAACAATCCATATCAAACCACTTAAAGAAGCAGAGCATGACAGCTTCTCCAACGCCCCAAACAAAAGAATCAAAACCTTTCTCAAATGAAGATACAATCTTGGAATTATCAGATACAGAATATAAAAAACTAATTTACAGAATGCTTAATGATATCACAAATGAAATTAGGATCAATGCAGAAAAAGCCAAGGAACACACTGATAAAACTGTTGAAGAACTCAAAAAGATTATTCAAGAACATAGTGGAAAAATTAATAAGTTGCAAGAATCCATAGAGAGACAACATGTAGAAACCCAAAAGATTAACAATAAAATAACAGAATTAGACAACGCACTAGGAAGTCAGAGGAGCAGACTCGAGCAATTAGAATGCAGACTGCGACATCTGGAGGACCAGGGAATCAACACCAACATAGCTGAAAAAAAATCGGATAAAAGAATTTAAAAAAATGAAGAAACCATAAGAATTATGTGGGACTCTATCAAGAAGGATAACCTGTGGATGATTGGAGTCCCAGAACAGGGAGGGGGGACAGAAAACACAGAGAAAATAGTTGAAGAACTCCTGACACAAAACTTCCCTGACATCATGAAAGACGAAAGGATAGCTATCCAAGATGCTCATCGAACCCCATTTAAGATTGATACAAAAAGAAAAACACCAAGACATATTATCATCAAACTCACCAAAACCAAAGATAAACAGAAAATTTTAAAAGCAGCCAGGGAGAAAAGAAAGGTTTCCTTCAAGGGAGAATCAATAAGAATATGTTCTGACTACTCAGCAGAAACCATGCAGGCAAGAAGGGAATGGGACGACATATACAGAACACTGAAGGAGAAAAACTGCCAGCCAAGGATCATATATCCAGCAAAACTCTCTCTGAAATATGAAGGCGAAATTAAGATATTTACAGACAAACACAAGTTTAGAGAATTTGCAAAAACCAAACCAAAGCTACAAGAAATACTAAAGGGTATTGTTTGGTCAGAGAACCAATAATATCAGATATCAGCACAACACAAGGTCACAAAACAGAACGTCCTGATATCAACTCAAATAGGGAAATCACAAAAACAAACAAATTAAGATTAATTAAAAAAATAAATAAAAATACACATAACAGGGAATCATGGAAGTCAATAGGTAAAAGATCACAATAATCAAAAAGAGGGACTAAATACAGGAGACATTGAACTGCCATTTGGAGAGTGATACAAGGCGATATAGAACAATACAAGTTAGGTTTTTACTTAGAAAAATAGGGGTAAATAATAAGGTAACCACAAAAAGGTATAACAACTCTATAACTCAAGATAAAAACCAAGAAAAACGTAACGACTCAACTAACATAAAGTCAAGCACTATGAAAATGAGGATCTCACAATTTACTAAGAAAAACGCCTCAGCACAAAAAAGTATGTGGAAAAATGAAATTGTCAACAACACACATAAAAAGGCATCAAAATGACAGCACTAAAAACTTATTTATCTATAATTACCCTGAATGTAAATGGACTAAATGCACCAATAAAGAGACAGAGAGTCACAGACTGGATAAAGAAACACGATCCATCTATATGCTGCCTACAAGAGACACACCTTAGACTTAGAGACACAAACAAACTAAAACTCAAAGGATGGAAAAAAGTATATCAAGCAAACAATAAGCAAAAAAGAAGAGGAGTAGCAATATTAATTTCTGACAAAATAGACTTTAGACTTAAATCTACCACAAAGGATAAAGAAGGACACTATATAATGATAAAAGGGACAATTGATCAGGAAGACATAACCATATTAAATATTTACGCACCCAATGACAGGGCTGCAAGATACATAAATCAAATTTTAACAGAATTGAAAAGCGAGATAGATACCTCCACAATTATAGTAGGAGACTTCAACACACCACTTTCGGAGAAGGACAGGACATCCAGTAAGAAGCTCAACAGAGGCACGGAAGATCTAATTACAACAATCAACCAACTTGACCTCATTGACTTATACAGAACTCTCCACCCAACTGCTGCAAAATATACTTTTTTTTCTAGTGCACATGGAACATTCTCTAGAATAGACCACATATTAGGTCATAAAACAAACCTTTGCAGAGTCCAAAACATCGAAATATTACAAAGCATCTTCTCAGACCACAAGGCAATAAAACTAGAGATCAATAACAGAAAAACTAGGGAAAAGAAATCAAATACTTGGAAAATGAACAATACCCTCCTGAAAAAAGACTGGGTTATAGAAGACATCAAGGAGGGAATAAGGAAATTCATAGAAAGCAACAAGAATGAAAATACTTCCTATCAAAACCTCTGGGACACAGCAAAAGCAGTGCTCAGAGGCCAATTTATATCAATAAATGCACACATACAAAAAGAAGAAAGAGCCCGAATCAGAGAACTGTCCCTACAACTTGAACAAATAGAAAGTGAGCAACAAAAGAATCCATCAGGCACCAGAAGAAAACAAATAATAAAAATTAGAGCTGAACTAAATGAATTAGAGAACAGAAAAACAATCGAAAGAATTAACAAAGCCAAAAGCTGGTTCTTTGAAAAAATTAACAAAATTGATAAACCATTGGCTAGACTGACTAAAGAAATACAGGAAAGGAAACAAATAACCCGAATAAGAAATGAGAAGGACCACATCACAACAGAACCAAATGAAATTAAAAGAATCATTTCAGATTATTATGAAAAATTATACTCTAACAAACTTGAAAACCTAGAAGAAATGGATCAATTCCTGGAAAAACACTACCTACCTAAACTAACACATTCAGAAGTAGAAAAACTAAATAGACCCATAACAAAAAAAGAGATTGAAACGGTAATCAAAAAACTCCCAACAAAAAAAAGCCCTGGCCTGGACGGCTTCACTGCAGAGTTCTACCAAACTTTCAGAGAAGAGTTAACACCACTACTACTAGAGGTATTCCAAAGCATAGAAAATGACGGAATACTACCCAACTCATTCTATGAAGCCACCATCTCCCTGATACCAAAGCCAGGTAAAGACATTACAAAAAAAGAAAATTATAGACCTATATCCCTCATGAACATTGATGCAAAAATCCTCAACAAAATTCTAGCCAATAGAATCCAACAACACATCAAAAAAATAATTCACCCTGATCAAGTGGGATTTATACCAGGTATGCAAGGCTGGTTTAATATCAGAAAAACCATTAATGTAATCCATCACATAAATAAAACAAAAGACAAAACCACATTATCTTATCAGTTGATGCAGAAAAGGCATTTGACAAAGTCCAACACCCATTCATGATAAAAACTCTTACCAAAATAGGAATTGAAGGAAAATTCCTCAACATAATAAAGGGCATCTATGCAAAGCCAACAGCCAATATCACTCTAAATGGAGAGAACCTGAAAGCATTTCCCTTGAGAACGGGAACCAGACAAGGATGCCCTTTATCACCACTCTTATTCAACACCGTGCTGGAAGTCTTAGCCAGGGCAATTAGGCTAGACAAAGAAATAAAAGGTATCCGGATTGGCAAGGAAGAAGTAAAGTTATCACTATTTGCAGATGACATGATTATATACACAGAAAACCCTAAGGAATCCTGCAGAAAACTACTGAAACTAATAGAAGAGTTTGGCAGAGTCTCAGGTTATAAAATAAACATACAAAAATCACTTGGATTCCTCTACATCAACAAAAAGAACACCGAAGAGGAAATAACCAAATCAATACCATTCACAGTAGCCCCCAAGAAGATAAGATACTTAGGAATAAATCTTACCAAAGATGTAAAAGACCTATACAAAGAAAACTACAAAGCTCTACTACAAGAAATTCAAAAGGACATACTTAAGTGGAAAAACATACCTTGCTCATGGATAGGAAGACTTAACATAGTAAAAATGTCTATTCTACCAAAAGCCATCTATACATATAACACACTTCCGATCCAAATTCCAATGTCATATTTTAAGGGGATAGAGAAACAAATCACCAATTTCATATGGAAGGGAAAGAAGCCCCGGATAAGCAAAGCACTACTGAAAAAGAAGAAGAAAGTGGGAGGCCCCACCTTACCTGACTTCAGAACCTATTATACAGCCACAGTAGTCAAAACAGCCTGGTATTGGTACAACAACAGACACATAGACCAATGGAACAGAATTGAGAACCCAGACATAGATCCATCCACGTATGAGCAGCTGATATTTGACAAAGGACCAGTGTCAATTAACTGGGGAAAAGATAGCCTTTTTAACAAATGGTGCTGGCATAACTGGATATCCATTTGCAAAAGAATGAAACAGGACCCATACCTCACACCATGCACAAAAACTAACTCCAAGTGGATCAAAGACCTAAACATAAAGACTAAAATGATAAAGATCATGGAAGAAAAAATTGGGACAACCCTAGGAGCCCTAATACAAGGTATAAACAGAATACAAAACATTACCAAAAATGATGAAGAGAAACCCGATAACTGGGAGCTCCTAAAAATCAAACACCTATGCTCATCTAAAGACTTCACCAAAAGAATAAAAAGACCACCTACAGATTGGGAAAGACTTTTCAGCTATGACATCTCCGACCAGCGCCCGATCTCTAAAATCTACATGATTCTGTCAAAACTCAACCACAAAAAGACAAACAACCCAATCAAGAAGTGGGCAAAGGATATGAACACACATTTCACTAAAGAAGATATTCAGGCAGCCAACAGATACATGAGAAAATGCTCTCGATCATTAGCCATTAGAGAAATGCAAATTAAAACTACGATGAGATTCCATCTCACACCAACTAGACTGGCATTAATCCAAAAAACACAAAATAATAAATGTTGGAGAGGCTGCGGAGAGATTGGAACTCTTATACACTGCTGGTGGGAATGTAAAATGGTACAACCACTTTGGAAATCTATCTGGCGTTATCTTAAACAGTTAGAAATAGAACTACCATACAACCCAGAAATCCCACTCCTAGGAATATACCCTAGAGATACAAGAGCCTTCATACAAACAGATATATGCACACCCATGTTTATTGCAGCTCTGTTTACAATAGCAAAAAGTTGGAAGCAACCAAGGTGTCCATCAACGGATGAATGGGTAAATAAATTGTGGTATATTCACACAATGGAATACTACACATCGATAAAGAACAGTGACGAATCTGTGAAACATTTCATAACATGGAGGAACCTGGAAGGCATTATGCTGAGCGAAATTAGTCAGAGGCAAAAGGACAAATATTGTATAAGACCACTATTGTAAGATCTTGAGAAATAGTAAACCTGAGAAGAACACATACTTTTGTGGTTACGAGGCGGGGAGGGAGGGAGGGTGGGAGAGGGTTTTTTATTGATTAATCAGTAGATAAGAACTGCTTTAGGTGAAGGGAAAGACAACACTCAATACATGGAAGGTCAGCTCAATTGGACTGGACCAAAAGGAAAGAAGTTTCTGGGATAAAATGAATGCTTCAAAGGTCAGCAGAGCAAGTGCGGGGGTCTGGGGAACATGGTTTGCGGGAACTTCTAAGTCAATTGGCAAAATAATTCTATTATGAAATCATTCTGCATCCCACTTTGAAATGTGGTGTCTGGGGTCTTAAATGCTGACAAGCGGCCATCTAAGATGCAGCAGTTGGTCTCAACCCACCTGGAGCAAGGGAAAATGAAGAACACCAAGGCCACACGACAACTAAGAGCCCAAGAGACAGAAGGGACCACATGAACCAGAGACCTGCATCATCCTGAGACCAGAAGAACTAGTTGGTGCCCGGCCACAACTGATGACTGCCCTGACAGGGAGCACAGCAGAGGACCCCTGAGGGAGTGGGAGATCAGTGGGATGCAGACCCCAAATTCTCATGGAGAGACCAAACTTGATGGTCTGACTGAGACGGGAGGAATCCCGGCGGCCATGCTCCCCAGACCTTCAGTTGACACAGGACAGGAACCATCCCCGAAGACAACTCATCAGAAATGAAAGGGACTGGTCAGCGGGTGGGAGAGAGACGCTGATGAAGAGTGAGCTAATTATATCGGGTGGACACTTGAGATTGTGTTGGCGACTCTTGTCTGGAGCGGGGATGGGAGGATAGAGAGAGAGGGAAGCCGGCAAAATTGTCAAGAAAGGAGAGACTGAAAGGGCTGACTCAAGAGGGGGAGAGCAAGTGGGAGTAGGGAGTGAGATGTATGTAAACTTATATGTGACAGACTGATTGGATTTGTAAACGTTCACTTGAAGTTTAATAAAAGTTATAAAAAAAAAAACCAGTTGATGTCGAGTTGATTCCAAGTCAGGGCAACCCCATGTATTCGAAGTAGAACTGTGCTCCGTAAGGTTTTCAATGGCTGATTTTTTGGGAAATACATTGCCAGACCTTTCTTCCAATATACCTCTGGGTGAACTGGAACTTCCAACCATTTAGTTAGAAGCTGAGTACATAACTTTGCACCACCCAGGGACTCCCTAATAGAGACTGAATTATCTTGATTTCTGGAAAACACGAGAAACATATATATATATATGTTTACGTTGCCATTTTAAAATTGATTTAAACACTTCTTTGTTTTCTATCGGAAACCCTGGTGGTGTAGTGGTTAAGTGCTACGGGTGCTAACCAAAGGGTTGGCAGTTCGAATCCACCAGGCACTCCCTGGAAACTCTATGGGGCAGTTCTACTCTGTCCTATAGGGTCTCTATGAGTTGCTCGACGGCGCTGAGTTTGGTTTGGTTTTTGGTTGTTCTCTATCTTACATTTGAACATTTAAGTAATTTTGTCTGGAGTTTCAGTGGTTGCCTTTTGGAATAAAGTGGGGTATTGCTGATCGAGAATAATTGAGAATTCATATCAGCCTGAATCAGTAAAAATTATATATTTAAAGAGAATCAGTCAGCCTTTCTTCTGAGACTAGCTAAAACCTTTTTTTTTTAATTTCATGGTTATAAAGCATTTTTAGGCGGAACTTTGTGGTTAAACTCATAAATATAACTAAACTGTCGTTGTATGCAAATATATTACATTAAAATTTGTGAGAAAGCCTTTTATATCAGTTCAAAATTCTCCCTAAACTATTTTTGATACTGTTTATTTTCCTAGCATTTTTTCTCTGTAAATTCTGTAAAGATAAGTTTAGATCAGAAAATATTTCATCATGACTTTCCTGTCAGTGGAATTAGTGAGGTCTTACAATCAATACCCTTCATGAAAATTCCTGTACAGTCAACACAAGTGAAATGCCCTCAAATTAATCTTGATTTTATTTTAAACTTAATCATAGTTTCCTTTACTTAAGAGAACTGAATTGATCATGAAAATTTTAACTGTGACCACTAATGACAAATGCCAGAACTAACAAAACAGTTCCTAAAAATATTTGAATATTTGAATTTGGTTAATTTTGTATTTAGAACATAAAGACATCTTCAGATAATCCTTTGTGTATTCTCGTATTTTCAGACAAGAGACAAAGCGTTAGTTAAACTTATGGTTTGGCTTACACTTAAAAGCTTCATATACTGATTTAATAAATGATACTTTCTTCAACCATAAAATATTCTATCAATTTTAGAAAATTGGCATAATTTTGACTGTACTTTATTTTCTGGGATTGACCAAGTATTACTGACAAATTTTAAACTGTAAAATATAAAAATCAAGTTTTATGATACATAAAAAATTCAATTCTTTTTTCAGGACTATTAGTTTTCCGTGATTTGATTGCTTTTTAACACACTTTAAATACTTTTTAAAACACAAACTCATCAAGGGAACATATTAAGTACTTTGAAAGAACATTTCAGAATGAAGGAGTCGTCCATTGATCCTCTCCTTACTCCTGAGACCAGTTTCTCAGAGGTAACCAGTATAAAATATTTTGTTTTACTATTTCCCTCTATAAAAATGCCTATAATGGTGTTCTAGCATAGATTAAAATATTTTCTATTGATTTTGAATTATATAAATATTTTTAAAGTTGAACCATATATGTGTTATGATTGTTTCCTTTCTTTTTCATTTTTGTGTATTCTTCATGGAGTTAATACCTACTCATTTAATTTGCTTGGTTGTATTTTTAACTAGGGCTGTGTTTTTCTATTTTCTTTGATAGCCTCTGATAATATTTTCTAGTAGTCAAACCTCTCAGATAATCTGTAAGTTTAATTTTTCCCTGGATAGTTTTTGTCCTGGGGGTCTCTATCCTCTTTCTCAGATTTAATTTACTTCACAGCTAGGTATGAGGTCCTGGAATTTTCTTTCACTCTTTTCCTGAGAATTCCATTTATCAAAA
This sequence comes from Elephas maximus indicus, assembly GCF_024166365.1. Classification (NCBI taxonomy): domain Eukaryota; kingdom Metazoa; phylum Chordata; class Mammalia; order Proboscidea; family Elephantidae; genus Elephas; species Elephas maximus. The sequence continues at coordinate 144,713,669 of NC_064819.1, read as the reverse complement.
AAAAAAAAAAAAATTTTTTTATTATTTATTTAGTTTCTAGCGTCTGTGTTTTGGATCTTTTTTTTCTGGATTTATCCCATTATTTTGGTGAAACACATTCTCAGCAGTCTCCTAGGAAAAGGTGCATAAGAGGAAAAATTGTGTGGACCAGAAATAACAAAACTTGTTGTTGCAGAGTTGATTCTGACTCACAGTGGACATACACGTATGAAAATTTTCTTCTCGCTTTAGATTAATTGATTGGCTGGGTATAGAATCCTAGGTCGAAAGTAAACCTCACTGAAAATTCTGGGGGCATTTGCCCCATTGTTTTCTAGATTGTTTTACTGCCATTAAGACGTATAATGCCATTTTGATGCCTGATCTGTTGTATATACTCTGCTTTTTCACCCATTCTTCTGACTCTGAGTATTTCATAATGATATGCTTTGATAATGGTATTCTTTACACAAAACTTTCACCAATTTCCTTCATTCCATCTTACACATCACCCTCTTTGGAGGAAACAGGTGGCTCCTATTTTAAACCTATCTGGGATTCTGCAGCATAAATGGCTTTGCTACTTGTCAATATTTTCCCTGCAGTCACCTGCAGTTCTGTTTGCTCAGGTGGGTACAAACCTCATCAGCTTTCCATCACCCCAAATTATTGACATATCTTGTCCGTCTTTCTACTTTTTCTCTTGGACGATTGTAACTTTTTCTCATTTAAGTAGAGCTGAATAAAAGACATAAATGTATGTATTCAATATGCCACATTTAACTGCAAGTCTAACCACTTTTCAATTTATTTCATTAACATAATTATTATAGGGTGATCAGTTAAGTCATTTTATATTTTCATTTTGCCTTTATTTTAAACAAATAAATTAGTTTTAAATATGGGCCTTTAATACATAAATCATTTACATGTATGACTGTTGTTACAAGTTGATGCTGATTTGCAGTGACCCATGTGTGCAGAGTGGAACCGCTTCATTGAGTTGTTGAGGCTGTGACCTTTCAGAAGCACAGTGCCAGTCCTGTCTTCCAACATAAAAAAAAAAAAAGCATTAATCTAGTGAGACCAAGCAATAAACTGTTTTGAAAAATGAATTGTTTTAGAAAATGAAGCTTACATTTCAACTTACTAAAAATTGGTTTATTAATTTTTGGTGGAAATCTTCCTAAATACAGCATTCATGTACTTTCTATCTTAAACAGAATTATGCATAATGAATATTCTTATAGCTGTTATCGATCATCTTTATTTAGCAAAAACTGGCTGATTTATTCAACAGCAACATTTTCAGGAGCTGTCAAGTTACATAGGCAGGTTTGCATGAACATACTGCCAGATCGCCATTAAATTGATATTTTTTTCCTCTTACTTTTCCTGTCTACTTCTATAGCTATAGTTTTATTTTCAACCCTTGGGCTCCTTTTTTTAATTCCTTACTCTCTACTAGAATCTATGAGCTAAAGAAAAATCAAATTATAAATTTTAGTCCAGTCATTTATTTTACTATATCTATTGAAGTCTATTACTCTGGTACTAGGGCTCATGTCTCTAATGGAGTTTAAATCAAACAATGGGCAATATTAACAGATGTTTTTTTCCTCTGAGATCTTTTCCCATTTCTACTGGGTACCTAGAGGAGTTTTGGTTGTTTTTCCGTAGGGTTTACCTTTATTTCTGTTTCTTGCCTGGTGATTGTAATTCTCAATAAATATATGTTAAATTAAGTTGAATTATCATAAGCAGGATTTCTTCTAGTTAATGATCAAATTAATCTTTTTAAATTAGTTAAGTATTTTATGAAGTACCCACTATGAAATGGTAGTTAAAAGCACCCCTGAGGCTGGACTCCCATCTAACTATGTAGCTTGGTACAAGGCATTCAACCTTTCTAAACGTTTGTTTCCTCATTTCCTAAAATAGGGAAAATAATAATTCCTTTCCCGCATGGTTTTAGTAAATGTTACATAAAATAGTCCAGGGCACGGTGATTGCACTTGATAAGCCCTCAGTAAGCATGCATTAGCTGTCACTTTATTATTATTATTTTGAGCCAAGAATCTAACTAGGTGATGCCAATAAACAAAACAGTCCCAGCCAATGCCTTAATAGAATTATTTCTTCATCCTGCATGTCGTGATGGAGAGTGATATTTAATCAGAGGCCCTAATGATACAAAAACTAATTAATACCAGGATAGAGGATGGTGGTAGATGCATGCAGTTTGCAGGCACACTGATCTGGATTTGAGTTCTGGTTCTACTACTTTCTGGCTGTCATTTTTGGCAAGTCATTTACACTCTCAAAGCCTCAGTTTCCTCAATTATAAGATAGTTAAACTAATAGCACTTTCCTCACTTGGTTGTCGTGACAATTATATGAAAAATACTTATAAAATGAATCATACAGTCTATTTCACAAGTAAGTGCATAATACGTACAGATATGATAACATTAATATGTATTTCCATGATTAAAGACAGAATTTTAGTTAGGTAATGCTTTTTTTTTTTTTTTTTTTTTTTTTGCTTATACAATCATGACTTGTCATTTGAGAATTATATGGAAAAAAAAAAGTTTTTTTTTATGCAAATATAGTTGATTGTATATACAAATTTTGCAAAGAGTATAACAGAGTCAATTTTTGGTTGTAATTACATCTTATCTTTAAATCATAATAGACTGAGAGCAAATTATTCGGGAGCATTTTTTGAATAATGGGAAGCAATTCTATTTTCAGCTACCAATTTAAGAGGTGCATCATATACCTCTGGGGAGAAAACTATTCAGCAAATTTCAGTATGGATTCTGCTCTTTTTCCTTCTCTGAGCAGTAGACTTGGTGTTTTTATAACAGGAAGTGTAGAGGCTCTCCATGTGCTGTTCTCATCCCAACCCTTCTGAATGAGAATGCCCAAATTAGTCTCCAGGATGGAACACACAGTGACGTTGGTGCAAATCTCTCTTTCCTGCTATGAATCATACCAATCCAAAATTTACTGTTTAATTTCTCAATGAAAACAAGTGTCTCTTTTTACAAAATAAGTAATGTGAAATTATTGCTTGCATCTCTTTATTTCTGAAGTAAACATTTATGCATCATTTTCTACATGACTTTAAAAACAAGAAACAATTCAGTGAATATGATTTTTAAAGAAAATCAGATTAATCTACATTTTGAAGACCAGATAATGTATGAATTAAATTTTTCACCTTTTAAAAGAATACTTTTGTGGCATTAAATAGACAGAAACCTAATAGAAATAATAATAATCTTTACTTATGTGACATTTTAATAGAAATTTACAACGAAAGAACATTTCTTTGAAATTGTCCACTGTCATTACTTTTCATGTCTGTAACATTTTATGATTTAGTTGTGAGGATTCTACCAAAATCCTGGAATTTAATTATATGAGGATTGACAAATGTGGTAACAGATGGAATATTTTAAAAACTTTCAAAATTCTGGCCATTCCCCATCTAGATTTGTAATTTCTATTAGTTCTTGTGATAAAAAGAACACCAAAATAACACTTATTAGGGTGGAAGCCAAAGACACATCCATCCCCTAATAGACAGGAATATGTGAATAAACATACAAATGTAAAAAAATAGTAATAGAAAATAATACATTAATTCTCAGAATAATGGAAGAAGATGAAAACATTTTACAAGCTTACCCTTACATTGTCTTAAATATAGTAGACACAACTGATGTTTTATCAAATTTTGACAAGTATTGAGTTTGTCCAAAGAGCAAGTAAGGGTTACACAATTTAAAATTATTTATAGGAGTTTTTTAAAAGTTGCAGTGTGAAATGTAATTGCTGCATGCAAAAATCAGTCATGGAAATTTAAGTATCATCAGTTTGGACTCATTTTACAGACAAGCACAGAGACAGGAGGGGTTAATTGAAGTCATGAAGGGTCATCCTGTGAGTTACTGCCTGAGCAGAGAGGAGAGCCAATGAATTCAAACTCCTCTGCACTTTCCATCCCTCCATGACTACTCTATGCCAAATTATTTCTATCCATTTGTATTTTTTCCATAAGCTTTGAAAATCTTTCTCTACCAACCTATTTCCTTTAAGCTGAAGCAAAACTTCTTAAGTCATCTATACAAATGATAACCCAGTCGCGTGGGTGCAACGCAGATGGTATGCAAGACTTGTCAATGTTTTGTAAGAAAAACTACTACAGCTTCCATTTTCATTTACTTTTATCGAATAACAAGTAATTAAATTTACTGAACATTTCCTGTATCAATTGACATTAGCATTGTCATTCAGTATGTCAAATATCACTGTCATGTATGTTGGAAGAAAATTTCTCTCATTTTGCTCAGAATAATCTTAGTGAACTTTATTGTACTGTAGTGTACTTACTGTACTGTAAAATCATTATATAGATCACGTTTCACTTTCAAAATTGGCCCATTTTGGACAATACATTATATGGTCCACATGTAATTTGCACATGTATACCTGTAAATTATGCTGATGGAGCAGTAAGAATTTGACAACCTGAAAGGGTCCACTGGGACCTTGATCATATCAGTGTATTTCAACACATCACCATTAAATAAACCTAAAAAAAAAAATCTGTATCTTAATCATAATGTTAGCATGAAGAAATAACCAGAAAATGATAGGGGGGCTACTTTCAATCCCACAACCCCTAAAGCTATTTACAAGTCCCTTAATGTAATGGGAGCTGAAAAGAAATTGTCTATAGAAATTACTAAGATGATTTCTGGACATACAGATTTACATCCATTATCATTCATTTTGAAACTTGTTCTGTGTATTGTTGGTAGTTTTTTTTTACTGTTGAGACGGTTCCAAATCATAGCAACCCTATGTACAACAGAATGAAACACTCCCCAGTTTTGCGCCATCCTCACAGTCATTCTATGTTTGAGCCCATTGTTGCAACCACTGTGTCAATCCGTCTTGTTGAGGGTCTTCCTCTTTTTCAGTGACCCTCTCCTTTGCCAAGCACGATGTCCTTCTCCAGAGACTGCTCCTGCCTGATAAATAAGTCCAAAAAATGTAAGATGAAGTCTCACCATCCTCACTTCTAAGGAGCATTCTGGGTGTACTTCTTCCAAGATAGATTTGTTCATTCTTCTGGCAGTCCCTGGTATATTCGATATTATTCGCCAATACCATAAGTCAAAGGCATCAATTCTTCTTCAGTCTTCCTCATTCATTGTCCAGATCTTGCATGAATATGAGGGAACTGAAAATACCATAGCTTGGGTCAGGTGCACCTTAGCCCTCAAAGTGACACCTTCACTTTTTAATACTTTAAAGCAGATTTCCCCAATGCAATACATTATTTGATTTCTTGACTGTCCTTTCATGGGCATTGATTGTGGGTCCAAGTAAAATGAAATCCTTTGCAACTTCAATATTTTCTCCATTTATCATGATGTTGCTAACTGGTCCAGTGGTGAGAATTTTTGTTTTCTTTATGTTGAAGTGTAATCCATACTGAAAGCTGTGGCCTTTAATTTTCATCAGTAAGTGCTTTAAGTCCTCTTCACTTTCAGCAAGCAAGGTTGTGTCATCTGCATAATGCAGGTTGTTGATGAGTCTTCCTCCAATCCTGGCGAGGGGTAACTCTTCATATAGTCCAGCTTCTCAGATAATTTGCTCAGCATATAGATTAAATAAGTATGGTGAAAGAATACCACAATGATGCACACCTTTCTTGATTTTAAACCACACTGTATACCCTTGTTCTGTTCAAAGGACTACCTCTTAGTCTAGGTACAGTTGAGCACAATTAAGCGTTCTGGAATTTCCATTTTTTTCAATGTTATGCATAATTTATTATGATCCACATAGTTGAATGCTTTTGCGTAGTCAATAAAATACAGGTAAAAATCTTTCTGATATTTTCTGCTTTCAGCCAAGATCCATTTGAAATCAGCAATGATATCTCTCATTCCTCGTCCTTTTCTGAGCCTGGCTTGAATTTTTGGCAGTACCTTGTCAATGCTACAATCATTTTTAAATTTCTTGGCATTGATAAGTGAGCACTTCCAGCATTGCATCTTTTGCTGAAACATCTCAATTGGTGTTCCGTCAGTTTCTGGAGCCTTATTTTTTGCCAGTGCCTTTAATGCAGCTTGGACTTCTTGCTTCAATACCATTGGTTCTTCATCATATGCAACCTCCTGAAATGGTTGAACATTGGCCAAATCTTTTTGGTACGGTGACTCTGTGTATTCCTTCCATCTTTTTTTTCAAGTTCTGTTTTTTTTTATTACCTTAAATAATAATGTCGTGATCATTGCTATTCATTTTGATTTTTTAAGGCAGCTACTTAAATGTGGAATCACTCAATTAAGAGAAATGAAAAGTTTTATTTATTTTTATTGTGCTTTAGATGAAAGTTTACAGAACAAACTAGCTTCTCATTAAACAGGTAGTACGCATATTGTTTTATGATATTGGTTAACAACCCCAGGACATGTGAACACTCCCTTCTTGACCTTCAGTTCCCTATTACCAGCTTCTCCTGCCTCTAGCCCTTGACCCTGGGTTGTAGTGCCCCTTTAGTCTCGTTTTGTTTTACGGGCATGTCTAACCTTTGTGTGTAGGGTGAACCTTAAAAGTGACTTCATTACTGAGCTAAAATGTGTACAGGAGCCATACTCTCATGGTTTCTCCAGTCTCTGTCAGTCCAGTCAGTCTGGTCTCTTTTTGTGAGTTAGAATTTTGTTCTATATTTCTCTGCAGCTCTGTCCGGGACCCTCTAATGGAATCCCAGTCAGAGCAATCAGTGGCGGTAACCAGGCACCATCTAGTTGTACTGGACCCAGACTGGTGGAGGCCGTGGCAGTTGTGGTTCATTAATCCTTTGGACTAATCTTTCCCTTGTGTCTTTAGTTTTCTTCATTCTCCCTTGTTCCCAAAGGGGTGAGACCAGTGAAGTATCTTAGATGGCTGCACACAGGCTTTTAAGACCCCAGATGCTACTCACCAAAGTAGAATATAGAACATTTTCTTTATAAACTCTTTTATGCCAGTTGAGCTAGATGTTCCCTGAGACCATGGTCCCCACAGCCCCTATACCAGTAGTTCGGACACTCAGGGAGTTTGGATTTGTCTATGGAGCTTCCATGACCTTGCCTTAGACAAGTTGTGCTGGCTTCCCCGGTATTGTGTACTGTCTTACCCTTCACAAAAGTTACCGCTTCTTTATTGTCTAGTTAGTGTTTTCCCTTCCGTCCCTAATAACCATCAAAGATTGTTTCTTTTTGTGTGTAAACTGTTTCATGAGTAGTGGTCTCAAACAATATTTGCCCTTTTGTGATTGACTTATTTCACTCAGCTTAATGCCCTCCAGATTCATCCATGTTATGAGATGCTTCACAGATTCACCATTGGTCTTTATCATTATATAGTACTCCATTGTGTGTATGTAGCATAGTCTGTTGATGGGCATCTAGGTTGTTTCCATCTTTTTGCTATTATGAAAAATGCTGCAGTGACCATGGGTGTGCATATGTATATTCCTGTGATGGCTCTAATTTCTCTAGGCTATCTTCCTTGGAGTAGGATTGCTGGATCATATGGTATTTGTATTTCTAGCTTTTAAGGAAGCTCCATATCATCTTCTAACGTGGTTGTACCATTTTGCATTCCCACTAGCAGTGCATAAGACTTCCAATCTCCCTGCAGCCTCTCCAACATTTGTTATTTTCTCTTTTTTCCTGCCAGTAAAGCCAGGGTGAGATGGTGTCTCATTGTAATTTTGATTTGCATTTCTCTAAAAAAAAAAAAAAGAAAAAAAAATTTTTTTTTTTTTTAATGGCTAGTAATTGGGAGCATTGCCTCATGTGTCTATTAGCCACCTGAATGTCTTCTTTGGTGAAGTGTCTGTTCATTTCCTTTGCTCATTTTTTAATTGGATTTTTTGTCTTTTTGTTCTGGAGGTGTTGGATATTCCTGTAGATTTTAGAGATAGACCTTTGTCGAGTCTGTAATAGCCAAAAATTTTTCGCAGTCTGTAGGCTCTCTTTTTACCCTCTCAGTGAGGTCTTTCAATGAGCATACGTGTTTAATTTTTAGAAGATCCCAGTTGTCTACCTTATCTTCCGGAGTTTGTGTGTTCTTAGTTATGGTTTGTACCCTGATAATGCTGTGTATTAGGGCCCTTTCATCTTCTTTTGATGCTTCCAGATTCATTCAATTTTTGCCCATAGAATCCTTCAATACTGCAACTCTAGGCTTGAATTTTTTCTTGTGATTTTGGCTTGAGAAATGCTGAGTGTGTTGTTCTCTTTTGGTGTTCTAACTCCAGGTCTTTGCACATTTCATTATAATACTTTACTTTGTCTTCTGGAACCGCTCTTTGAAATCTTCAGTTCAGCTCTTTTACTTGATCATTTCTTCCATTCACTTTAGCCTCTCTATGTTCCGCAGCAAGTTTCAGTATCTTCTGACATCCATTTTGGTGTTCTCTTTCTTTCCTGTCTGTTTAATGACCTTCTGCTTTCTTCATGTATAATGTACTTGATATCATCCCATAATCTGTCTGGTGTTTGGTCATTAGTGTTCAATGCATCAGATTTGTTAAGATGGTCTCTAAATTCAGGTGCAATATAATCAAGGTTGTACTTTGGCTCTTGTGGACTTGTTTCAGTTTTCTTCAGCGTCAACTTGAACTTGCACGTGAGCAATTGATGATCTTTTCCACAGTGGGTCCCTAGCTTTGTTCTGGCTGATGATATTGAGCTTCTCCATCATCTCTTTCCACAGATACAGTCAATTTGATTCCCGTGTATCCTATCTGGTGGGATCCACATTTACAATCGCCATTTATGTTATTGAAAAAAAAGTAGTTCCAATGAATAGGTTGTTGCTCTTTCAAAATTCTGTCATGAGATCTCTGATGTCATTTCCATCACCAAGACTGTATTTTCCAACTACTTGTCCTTCTTCTTTGTTTCCAGCCTTTGCATTCTAATCATCAGTAATTATCAATGAGTCTTGATTACATGTTTGATAATTTCATGCTGCAGAAGTTGGTAAAAATCTTCAATTTGTTCATCTTTGGCATTATTGTTTAGTGCATAAGTTTGAATAATGGTCTTCCTTGCAGGCATGTGGATATTATCCTACCACTGACAATGTTGTATTTCAGGATATTGAAATGTTCTTTTTTGACCGTGAATGCAACACCATTCCTCTTTAAGTTGTCATTCCTGGCATAATAGGCCATATGATTGATTCAAAATGGCCAATACCAGTCCATTTCAGCTTGCTAATGACTAGGATATCAATCTTCAAGCATTCCATTCCATTTTTGAAAACTTCCAATTTTCTTTGATTCATACTTTGTACATTCCACATTGCAATTATTAATGGATGTTTGCAGCTCTTTTTTCTTATTTTGAGTAGTGACACATCAGCAAATGACAGTCCGTAAACCTTGATTCCATCCATGTCATTAAGGTTGACTCTACTTTGGGGATGAAGCTCTTCCTCAGTCATATTTTGAGTGCTTCCTAACCTAAGGGGTTCATCTTCTGGCACTATATCAGACAATATTTTGCTGCTATTCATAAAGTTTTCACTGATCATTTTTTTAGAAGTAGATCACCAGGTCCTGCTTCCTCGTCTGTCTTAGTCTGGTAGCTCTGCTGAAACATGTCCACCATGCATAACCCTGCTGGCACTTGAAATACCACTGGCATAACTCCCAGTATCACAGCTACATACAAGCCATCACAGTATGACAAACTGACGGATGAGTCAAGCTCGCTCTAGGTATCTATATTAACAGGAGTATTAAGCCATTATGAGTAGTAAGATACTTAAAATAAAGAAAATGAAAAAATAAAGATATGCTGTCCAAATATTTTGTAACTTTTTTACCCTGCCAATACTTAATCCAAGCATTTTATAAAATATCAATAATTTCATTAATCCTCAGAATAGCAAAGATGATAGCTAGCATTGATTAACCCCTTATGTCCAGAGATTTTTTGAATACTTAATATATATTCATTTGTTTGGTCCTTAAAACAACCCTATGCACTAGGTACTCTATGCACCAATTAACTGATGAGGAAACAGAATAAAAAAGAATTTTAAATAAACTTCCCGAGGTAATACAACTATACTTGTTGGAGCACCTGTTGAAGTTCTGGTACCTGCCACTGCATGAATAAACCTTGAAAACATGCCAAGTGAAATAAACAGACATAAAAGAACAAGTATGACCCTATAGGGTTACTATGAGTCAGAATCGACTCAATGGCAATAGGTGTGGTTTTGGGATTTTATAGGAAATATCTAGAATAGGCAAATGCATACAGAAAGATGTAGATTAGTGATGACCAAGGGTTAGGGGAAGGGTAGCATGAGGAGTTATAAAACAAGCACACACACACACGCACACACACACAAAACTATTGTATCACAAATGATAATATTGACGGAGATCAAGACAATAGTAAATTAATTTTTTTTTAATTTTTATTGTGCTTTAAGTGAAAGTTTGCTAATCAAGTCAGACTTGTCATACAAAAATTTATACACACCTTGCTGTATACTCCTAGTTGCTCTCCCCCTAATGAGACAGCGCACTCCTGTTTTCCACTCTCTATTTTTGTGTCCATTTGGCCAGCTTCTGACCCCCTCTGCCCTCTCATCTCCCATCCAGAGGGGAGTTGCCCATATAGTTTCGTGTCTACTTGATCCAAGAAGCCAACTCCTCACCAGTATCATTTTCTATCCCGTAGTCCAGTCCAATCCCTGTCTGAAGAGTTGGCTTTGGGAATGGTTCCTGCCTTGGGCTAACAGAAGGTCTGGGAACCATGACCTCTGAGGTCCTTCTGGTATCAGTCAGACCATTAAGTCTGGTCTTTTTACAAGAATTTGAGGTCTGCATGCCACTGCTCTCCTGCTCCCTCAGGGGTTCTCTGTTTTGTTCCCTGTCAGGGCAGTCATCAGTTGTAGCCAGGCACCATCTAGTCCTTCTGGTCTCAGGCTGATGGAGTCTCTGATTTATGTGGCCCTTTCTGTCTCTTGGGCTCATAATTATCTTGTGTCCTTGGTGTTCTTCATTCTCCTTTGGTCCAGGTGTGTTGAGAACCATTGATGAATCTTAGATGGCTGCTTGCTAGCGTTTGAGACCCCAGACACCACTCTCCGAAGTGGGATGCAGAATGCTTTCTTAAAATATTTTATTATGCCAATTGACCTAGATGTCCCCTGAAACCATGGTCCCAAAAACCTCTGTCCCTACTACCCTGGCCTTTGGAAAAAAAAAAAAATACAAAGCATTCCATTTATTCAGGAAACATCTTTGCTTTTGGTTTAGTCCAGTTGTGCTGACCTCTTTTATATTGTGTGTTGTCTTTCCCTTCACCTAAAATAGTTCTTGCCTACTTTTTTTTTTTTTTACTGTCTAATTAGTGAACACCCCTCTCCCTCCCTCCACCCTGACTCTTGTAACCATCAAACATTATTTTCTTCTCTGTTTAAACTGTTTCTCGAGTTCTTATAATTGTGGTCTCATAAAATACTTGTTCTTTTGCAACTGACTAATTTCACTCAGCATAATGCCTTCCAGATTCCTCCATGTTATGAGATGTTTCACAGATCCATCATTGTTCTTTATCAATGCGTAGTATTCTATTGCATGAATATACCATAATTTATTTACCCATTCCTCTGTTGATGGGCCACCTTGGTTGTGTCCATCTTTTTTGCTATTGTAAACAGTGCTGTAATGAACATGGGTGTGCATATATCTGTTTGTGTAAAGGCTCTTATTTCTCTGGGATATATTCCAAGGAGTGGGATTGCTGGATCGTATGGTAGTTCTATTTTTATCTTTTTAAGGGAGCGCCAAATTGATTTCCAAAGCAGTTGTACCATTTTACATTCCCACCAGCAGTGTATAAGTGTTCCAGTCTCTCTAAAGCTTCTCCAACATTTATTATTTTGTGTTTTTTGGATTAATGCCAGCCTTGTTAGAATGAAATGGAATCTCATTGTAGTTTTGATTTACGTTTCTCTAATGGCTAATGATCATGAGCATTTCCTCATGTATCTGTTAGCGGCCTGAATGTCTTCTTAGTAAGTACCTGTTCATATCCCTTACCCACTTTTTAATTGGGCTATTTGTCTTTTGTAGTTGAGTTTTTGCAGTATCATGTAGATTTTAGAGATCAGATGCTGACTGGAAATGTCATAGCTAAAAACTTTTTCCCAGTCTGTAGGTAATCTTTTTACTCTTTTGGTGAAGTCTTTGGAGGAGCATAGGTATTTGATTTTTAGGAGCTTCCAGTTATCTAGTTTCTCTTCTGCATTGTTGGTAATGTTTTGTATGCTGTTTATACCATGTATTAGAACTCCTGACATTATTCGTATTTTTTTCTTCCATGATCTTTATCATTTTAGATTTTATGTTTAGGTCTTTGATCAATTTTGAGCTTGTTTTTGTGCATGGAGTGAGGTATGGGTCTTGTTTCACTTTTTTGCAGATGGATGTCCATTATGCCAGCACCATTTGTTTAAAAAACTGTCTTTTCCCCTTTTAACTGTTTTGGGGCCTTTGTCAAATATCAACTGCTTATATGTGGATGGGTTTATGTCTGGATTCTCAATTCTGTTGCATTGGTCTCTGTATCTGCTGTTGTACCAGCACCAGGCTGTTTTGACTACTGTGTCAGTGTAATAGTTTCTCAAATCAGGTAGAGTGAGGCCTCCCACTTTCTTCTTCTTTTTCAGTAATGCTTTACTTAACTGGGGCTTCTTTCCCTTCCATATGAAGTTGGTGATTTTTTTCTCCATCTCATTAAAAAATGTCATTGGAATTTGGATCAGAATTGCATTGTATCTATAGAAGGCTTTTGGTAGAATAGACATTTTTACAATGTTAAGTCTTCCTATCCATGAGCAAGGTACATTTTTCCAGTTATGTAGGTCTCTTTTGGTTTCTTGCAGTAGTGTTTTGTAATTTTCTTTCTATAAGTCTTTTATATCTCTTGTAAGATTTATTCCTAAGTATTTTATCTTCTTGGGGGCTACTGTAAATAGTACTGATTTGATGATTTCCTCTTCGATGGTCTTTTTGTTGGTGTAGAGCAATCCAACTGATTTTTGTATGTTTATCTTGTATCCCAATACTCTGCTGAACTCTTCTATTAGTTTCAGTAGTTTTCTGGAGGATTCTTTAGGGTTCGCTGTGTATAAGATCACGTCATCTGCAAATAGAGATATTTTTACTTCTTCCTTGCCAATCTGGATGCCCTTTATTTCTTTATCTAGCCTAATTGCTTTGGCTCAGACCTCCAGCACAATGTTGAATAAGAGCAGTGATAAAGGGCATCCTTGTCTGGTTCCCAATCTCAGGGGGAATGCTTTCAGACTCCTTTGAGGATGATGTTGCCTATCAGCTTTGTATAAATGCCCTTTATTATGTTGAGGAATTTTCCTTCTATTCCTATTTTGCTGGGAGTTTTTATCATGAGTGGGTGTTGGACTTTGTCAAATGTCTTTTTTGCATCAGTTGATAAAACCATGTGGTTCTGATCTTTTGTTTTATTCATATAATGGATTATACTAATTGTTTTCCTAACGTTGAACCATCCCTGCATATCTGGTATGAATCCCACCTGGTCATGGTGAATTATTTTTTTGATATATTGTTGAATTCTATCGGCTAGAATTTTGTTGAGGATTTTTACATCTTAGTTCATGAGGGATATAGGCTTGTGATTTTTCTTTTTTGTGGGTGTCTTTACCTGGTTTTCGTATCAGGGATATGGTGGCTTCATAGAATGAATTTGGGAGTACTTTTAGTTAACTCTTCTCTGAAAGTTTGGTAGAATTCTGTAGTGAAGGCATCCGGGCTGGGGCTGGTTTTTTTTTTTTTTTTTTTGGAAGCCTTTTGATTACCTTTTCTATCTCTGTTTGTTATGGGTCTATTTATTTGTTCTACCTCTGTTTGTGTTCATTTGGATAGGTAGTGTGTTTCTAGGAATTCATCCGTTTTTTCTAGGTTTTCAAATTTGTTAGAGTACAATTTTTCACAGTAATCTGATATGATTCTTTTAATTTCAGTTGGGTCTCATTTCTTATTCAGGTTATTTGCTTCCTCTCCTGTTTTTCTCTTGTCTGTTTGGCCAATGATGTATCAATTTTGTTAATTTTTTAAAGAACCAGCTGTTGGTCTTATTAATTCTTTCAGTTGTTTTTCTGTTTTCTATTTCATTTAATTCTGCTCTAATTTTTATTATTTGCTCTCTTCTGGTGCCTGAGGGTTACTTTTGTTGTTTTCTTTCTATTTTTTCAAGTTGTAGGGATAATTCTTTGATTTTGGCCTTTTCTTCTTTTTGTATTTGTGTATTTATTGATATAAATTGACCTCTGAGCACTGTTTTCCTGTGTCCCAAAGGATCTGATAAAAAGTGTTTTCATTCTCATTGGATTCTATGAATTTCTTTATTCAATCCTTAATGTCTTCTATAACCCAGTCTTTTTTGAGCAGGGTATTGTTGAGTTTCCAAGTGTTTGATTTCTTTTCCCTGCTTTTTCTGCTATTGATTTCTACTTTTATGGCCTTATGGTCAGAGAGGATGCTTTGTAGTATTTCAATGTTTTGGATTCTGCTAAGGCTTGCCTTATGACCTAATATGTGGTCTATTCTAGAAAATATTCCTTGTGCACTAGAAAAGAAAGTATACTTGACTGCTGTTGGGTGGAGTGTTCTGTATATGTCTATAAGGTCAAGTTGGTTGATTGTGGCATTTAGATTTTCTGTGTCTTTATTGAGTTTCTTTCTGGGTGTCCTGTCCTTCACCAAAAGTGGTGTGTTGAAGTGTCTTACTATAATTGTGGAGCTGTCTATCTCACTTTTCAATGCTGATAGTTTGTTTTATGTATCTTGCAGCCATGTCATTGGGTGCATAAATATTTAATATGGTTATATCCTCACGGTGTATTGTCACTTTAATCGTTATATAGTGTCCTTCCTTAACCTTTGTGGAGGATTTAACTTTTGTCAGAAATTAATATTCCCACTCCTGCTCTTTTTTGATTGTTGTTTTTTTGATACATTTTTTTCCATCCTTTGAGTTTTAGTTTGTGTCTCTGAGTCTAAGGTATGTCTCTTGTAGGCAGCATATAGACAGATCATGTTTTTTAAATCCATTCTGCTACTCTCTGTCTCTTTATTGGTGCATTTAGTCCATTTACATTCAGCATAATTATTTGGTTAGATACGACTTTAGTGTCATCATTTTGATGTCTTTTTTGTGTGTGTTGTAGACAGTTTCTTTTTCTCGCTTCATTTTTTGTGCTGAGTAGTTTATCTTTATATATTGTCTTTTCCTCTTTTTCATTGATGTTGATTTTGTTTCTGCTGAGTCTCTCTTTTTTTCTTGTAATTTATTTTGATGTGTAGGATAGTTTGTCTCCTTTATGGTTACCTTAATATTTACCCCTATTTTTCTAAGTTTAAACCTAACTTGTATTTCTTTATATCACCTTGTCTTCCTCTCCATATGAGAGATCTATGACTACATTTTTTAGTCCCTCTTTGTTTTAATGTTGTCTTCTTTTACATAATGACATCACTGTTTCCCTCTTTTGAGCATTTTTTTATCCTTATTTATTTTTGTGATTTCCCTGCCTCGGATGACATCTGATTGCTCTGTCCAGTGTTCTAATCTTGGGTTGAAACCTGATATTATTGATTTTCTAACCAAAGAACTCCCTTTAGTATTTCTTGTAGTTTTGGTTTGTTATTATCAATTCCCTAAACTTCTGTTTATCTGGAAATGTCCTAATTTCACCTTCATGTTTGAGAGACAGTTATGCTGGATTTATGATTCTTGGCTGCCAAGTTTTTTCCTTGAATGCTTTATATAAGTCATCCCGTTGCCTTCTTGTCTGCATGGCTTCTGCCAAGTAGTCTGAGCTTATTCTTATTGACTCTACTGTGTAGGTGACTTTGTCTTTATCCCTAGCTTCTCTTAAAATTCTTTATCCTTGGTTTTGGCAAGTTTGATTGTAATATGCCTTGGTGACTTTCTTTTAAAATCTACCTTATGTGGATTTCGATGAGCACCTTGCATAGATATCTTCTCATCTTTCACGATATCAGGGAAGTTTTCTGCTAACAAATCTTCAACAATTCTCTCTGTATTTCCTGTTATCCCTCCATTTTCTGGTACTCCAATCACTCGTAGGTTATTTCTCTTGATAGAGTCCCACATGATCCTTAAGATCAATTAATGTTTTTAAATCCTTTTATCTGATTTTTCTTCAAATATATTTGTGCCAAGTGCTTTAACTTCATGTTCACTAGTTCTGCCTTCCATTTGCTCCGTTTTGCTCCTCTGACTTTCTGAGTTTTGTAATTTTATTGTTAATCCTCTCGATTTCTGATTGCTGTCTGTCTATAGATTTTTGCAGCTTATTAAACTTTTCATTATGTTCCTGAATAACCTTTTTAGTTTCTTCAGCTGCTTTATTTGTGTGTTCCTTGGCTTGTTCTGCATATTGCCTGATTTCCTTCCTGATATCTTGAAGGGTTCTGTATATTAATCTTTTGTATTCTGCATCCTGTAATTCCAGGAAGGCACTTTCATCTAGAAGATCCCTTGATTCTTTGTTCTGAGAGTTTGTTGAAGTGATCATGGTCTGTTTCTTTATGTGATTTGGTATTGACTGTTGTCTCTGAGCCATCTATAAGCTATTGTATTAGTTTATGTTTGCTTACTGTATCCTAGCTTCTTGCTTTGTTTTGTTTTGATATGCCCAACTAGGCTGCTTGATTGAGCTAGCTTGATTATTTTCGCCTTTGAAGCTCTGATGTCCTGTCACCAGATGGCTAGAGCTGTTATCAGGTATATGAGGCTAGAAGTCCATTCACTTTTCTTGTATGGATTCAACTCAGGCATCCAGGTAGTTGGTCATTAAGTGTGTGGTATGGGCTGTGCTCTACAGTCTTAGAGGGGCAGGGGTGATTGGTGTAGGTACTGGTATCTGGTTGCAGCAGGGGATATTGCTCTGAACAAGGCAGGGGGCTGAAACCCATCCCCCGAGTGTCTGTGAGGAAAGCATGTCACTATTACCTAGAGCGCGCTGGTGGGTGGGTTCTGTAGATGGACCATGGGCACCCCATGCTTTTGGTTGTAAGGACTGGGAGGTACCAGTTATCCTTCGACCCCTGTCACGAGTGGCTGGGTGACATGAGTGGAGCCACCACCTTAGGCCCCTGATGTGGGTAGGTGAGAACCCTGTTTATTAGGCAAAGTGATGTCAAACATCAAATACCACCCCTCTGCCACACAGCTGAAACAGTTGCAGTCTGCCAACAAGGGCCTATTCTCCTGAAATATGCCCACACAGGTCCATGCACAGGGGAAAGGTGTTCAAAGTCCGTGGACTGTTTATGCCTGGACAGGAGCTGCTTTTGCCCTGAGCTCCTCAGGTTAGTAGTGGAGCTGGCAGATCATCTTTTCCCCAGTTGTGAATTTATTCCTTCTCCGTGGCCAGGAGAATGGCTCAGAGCACTCAACAGGACCTATCTCAGGCCTGGGGAAATTGACAACCACTGAAGCCGGCTTGGGGGCTGGGGGTGTGGTAAAATATACATAAGTACTTAGCTTTTGCTGAGAGTGCCATTCTTCTCTGGTTCTGGAGGTGTGAGTCGGTTGTGCTGCTGGCTGTTTCTCCCTGCAGAAACCGTGGCTGAACGCTACCACCAGGTTGCCGTAGTTGCTCTCAGGAATGATGCCTGAGGTTTCCCAGCAATTCAGGCCTGGCAAATCCTCACAGCTTCTGAACCATCTCTCCCTCCCCCTGGTGCTTCGTCTGTTTTCTAACTTATCCTTTGATGTTCAGGGCTCCTAGCTTGTCATAAATATAATCATTTCACTTGTTTTGGGGGGTCTTGTTGTAAGAGGGGTCACCAGAAGTGTCTGACTACTCTGCCATTTTGGCCCCATTCATTGCAAGGAAATAAGAATGGGTGAGATGGGATGTGAACAACTTTTTTCCTGTTTGAGTGGCTCAAATATCAGGACCACTGAAAATAGAGAAATGGAAAGTGCTTTATCATGAAAAAAAAAAAAATTTTTTTTTTTTTTCATGAGGCAACTGAAATTACTTAACTCAGTTTATAGACCAGTTTACGGACTCTGATAAGTAGGTAAGGTGTCCCATTCCTCATTTCCAGTGGGAATAAAGTGGACGTGAGGAAAATGGAGGTACTTTCATCCCTCCAGTTGACATTTTCCATGGAGTATGATTACAACTCCAGGTTTCAGTTACCATACATATCCAGATAACCTTAGAATTTAAGTTCAAGCTACATGCTCTCTTCTTTGGAACAATTCCTGTCCGCTGGGATGGCTGCATATGAATATTCTATCAACACCTTAAATCTATGTACACATTTTCAAGTAAATGCAATTATCTTTCTTTGTTGTTTCTGATCTTCAGAATTTTTTATTCTTCAATGCTGTTTTCTCTTTTTCTCTCTTAAAGTCATCAAGCAAGTAAACCTTGCAATTTCTTTATCCTTTATATGCCTTTCTACTTTTTTTTCCATGAAATTCCTGTTTTAGGTACTTCTGTCATATTAAGAGTACAACTTTCTTGTCATAGTTCTTTCTCTGCTTTCTATGACCATATCATTCCCATTTTGAAAATCTTCCAATAGTTCTAACCGTGAAAGTTATTGAGACTTGGGGATGAATCTATTTCATTACATTATCAATTCAGTCTGATAGAAGTAGAGTGCTCACCCACGAGCTAAGCCAAAGTTGTGTGGAAGTTACAGAAATGTTATCTCTCTTCTCTGGCTTATGGCTGATATTTTATGTTCAGCTCACCATATAGTACCTTGGAATGACAAAACATAGAATATCACTATCCTTATTAGAATTTTCCAAATGCCATAGAAAAACAAATTATTTAAGAATAAGTATTTTAGAAAAATGGTAAATTAAGTAGAAGAACATCAAATGTTAACTTTAAATTGAGTACCTGAAGGTCCATGATTCAGCAGCAGAAAAGAAACTGAGAAACCAGTGTACTCTCATTGTAAAGATTTCCTACATCCCTGGAGTCCAGACTATGGGACTGCTTTATAGACCTCTTTAACAAGGTCCTATTGTCCTACAGTAACTGAACTTCCTTTGGTA
Organism: Elephas maximus indicus; assembly: GCF_024166365.1. Taxonomy (NCBI): domain Eukaryota; kingdom Metazoa; phylum Chordata; class Mammalia; order Proboscidea; family Elephantidae; genus Elephas; species Elephas maximus. The sequence goes on along the minus strand of NC_064819.1, from coordinate 144,694,485 downwards.
GATCAAAGAAAAATCCTCCTTATGCCTGATCCTTATTCATGAGGCACAGTGCTGCAGTAAGTTTCCAGTGTGTTACCAAAGCCCAGTAAACAATAGAGATGTGTATCATTTGTACATTTGCCTTTACTCAACTGCAAAAATAATAGCAAAAAACCTGAAAATAGTAGTTGGACTTTGTTGACCAAAAAAAAAAAAAAGTGGAGAATCAAGCTCTTTCTTTTAACTTCATTAATATTGTTAAGATAATGACTACTTTAAAATTAACCAAAAATAGTTTCATTGTTGGATAGTACAAGCTCAACATTACCAAAGTGACATTTAGTGTTAATTTGAAGCTAAATGAATTTCAAATGAGTTTTAGAATTAAAGACAGGTTCTATTGTTCCTGGCATATCTGGGTTTACTCTGCCAGTGTTCATTAGATGGGAAAACAAAACAAACTCTTTGCTTTGGAGTCAATTTTGACTCATAGTGACCCAACAGGACAGAATAGAATCTGCCCCTTAGTGTTTCCAAGGCTGTAATCTTTAAGAAAGCAGACTGCCACATCTTTCTCCCACAGAGCGGCTGGTGGGTTCAAATTGCCAACCTTTCAGATAGCCACTGAATGCTTAACCACTGGACCACCAGGGCTTCTCCATATCAACCGGGTTAATAATCATAGACTTCAAAAAACAGATTATTATTTTCCTGAATTGATTCCAAAATGAATGCCAGTGATGAGTCACTCAATTATTACAACAGAAGAGGGCCATTACTACTGTAAAAGAGTATTTACAAATCTGTTCAGAATCCATTGCTAATGTGGACAAACACTTTTTTATGGAAGGTGTTTAAGAGCATTTTATTCTAGTGTGTCTTTGAAACCTTAATACTGTATTAGAGGGAATAATTGGTGTAAGAGAAAGCAGCTTTTCACTTTCTTTCTCACTTTAAATTTAATCTATGGGGCTAGTTTATTCCCTGCTCCTGGATGAAAATTTGGGAGAATTCCACAAATGCTTAGCTCACTCTTAAGTCATACAATGCCTTGCAGTCTCCTTAGGTTAAAAGACAGTCTTGGTTTAGAGAATTATGTTGTTCGATTATATTAATAATCAAAACTGCAAAACTTTTTAAAATATATATTTCTTTCTCTCCATTTTATAGATGCCTGGCATGGAAAAGGCACATATTTGGCATCTTCTTGCTATCCCTGCTTGGATTTCTATCTGTCCCCCCATCTTGTTAACTATGGGAATAGGAATGGTGTTGGGAAAAGCCTTACTTGGCCAGTACTATCCAAGATATCACTAGCTCACCTAACACTCGAAAGCTACTTAAAATTGATTTTTTTTTCACCCCTTCATGGCTGTTTCCATGAACTCTTGAAGAGACCCACTGTTGCTTGGTATCTTTCACCTGCAGGTCCTTCCTTTGATGTGGAGTAATGGATCTTCTCCAAATTGTTATTTGCAGCTTCTTTCTTGGCTTCTGGAAATCCATAGATCCTCCCCCCGTTAGATTCAATATTTTCCTCCAGGTATCCTCTGGATAGTATCTAAAAATAAGCTGTTCCAGCACACTGTTGTATGTGGCTCATGTATAGACAATGCATACAGCAACCCTTGCTCCAACAAGTTCTGGAAGCCCTCAATGCTACAATCTTTCTGTGTTCACCATCAGATCAGCCAGCCAGCCAGTCTCTGGCCCTTTCAATTCTCATGTGAGTCATACAGTGTCCACTGTGTCCACATAATTGTGAGGTTATATAACAAGCTCTCCAACTGGTGCACTAAGTCCCATTGAAGTCCATTTCCCCAGACTTGATGAAGGGATAGGTGTTCCTATCTTATCCCTTAGGGTAGAGGTGGGACTAAATAACCATCACCAACTCTTTCCAAAATATTCTCTTAACATCCAATTCTATTTTTATTTTCTTCAATCCTCTTTTATAGGCTGAAGTTGGTGGTCAGCAAAGGGTCACATAACTGGTTGTCTTCCTTCTCCTTTCCCAAGTCTTGCATGATGGTCTTCCTTTGAAATGTGGTATCTATTTTCATAGAGCCTCAACGGAAAATGAGACAATCATAATTTCACTTCCATATTCTGTTATTCTTGCCAAATTTGGTGTCATGCAAATCAAATGCTCCAACACAATCCCAGATATAGCTGATATCTTTGCTAAATGTTTAAACTCAGGGCATAAATCTTGGCTAATCTCACAGTAACCTCAGGCATTTTCCCAGGGCTATTTTTCAGAGCTGCACAAAATTTATGCCAGGTGTGCAAAGTAAGGGTAGACCTGGTATGCTGGGTAAGGTCAGGCCTCTCTCAAGAGATAATATATGCACAAACTTTAGATATAAAAGCCTGCTTTACATCAGTTTGATACTTAAAAGTTCTTCAGATCTAGTCAATAGAAGCCAATCAATCATTAAAAAAAAAAAAATACTCCATAGTAACCAAGGAAGTATCTTTTCCTGCTTTATAATCCCTCCTCAAAATTAAAGACTTTTCATTTAACTGATCACTCAATATTCCTTTGCTAGAGTATACCTCACTGTCGTTAAAAACCTTCCTTTCGCTTGCTCCAAATAAGCTTTGTAACAATTAGTTCTGAATGTTCCTCTGCTAACAGATCAATACTCAATAAACCTTGTTTAAAGAACCTGTCTTTGTTTTCTTGATTCACCGTCTTTTATAGAATGATCTGTGTGGTATATTTTTTAAATTTCTAATAGTAAATTATTTATAAAATAAATATATATAAGTGCATATAAATAAATATTATAATATTACAATATATGTATATGCACTTATTTTTTAGTTTTGTAATTAGAAGATAATTTAGGGAAGTAAGATAATGTGGATTTTAAGCCTTTTTCTGAAATCCATTCAAAATTGTTTAAATGGAATATTTTTAGCTTGTCCATCCCTAAGAGCCTGCTAAGCTAAATGTTATTTTGAGCACAAATGAAAGATTGACTTCCCATCAGTCTTTCTTCTTATCTGACATTGATGGAATGATAAAACAGCCAGTACCTGTCAGTCGTTCTGCAATACATTATATTATCATCACATTTGGGTCACAATCACTTGAAGTTAATATCACCCTTTCAAATCATAGGAAAAGACTCCTGACAGCCAAGAATAGCTCATTTTGGAAATTCCTACTATAAGAGAAATAACTGGCATTAGGTAAAGATACTACCTTTAACATACCTACCTTATAGGTTAGGAAACCCTGGTGGTGTAGTGGTTAAGAATTACAGCTGCTAACTATAAAGGTCAGCAATTTGAATCCACCAGGAGCTCCTTGGAAACCTTATGGGGCAGTTCTGCTCTGCCCTATAGGTTTGCTATGAGTTGGACTCGACGGCAATGAGTTTGGGTTTTTTTTCTTTTAAAGATTAGTAGTTAGACATAAGTCCCTGTAAAAAGCAAAAGAGAAAAGTAAGATAATAAAAACTATTTAGGCTATAGAATCATGCAGTTATAGTTAAAACCTTCAGAACTTCAAAGGGGTGAAAATCAGCCAAGCCTGAAGTTTCATTATTAACATTACCTCCTGAGAAAACGCAGTCTTCTGAGAAGAGAATGGAAACGGCCACAGGATGAATGTCTTAGATCTTTCCGCCTGCCCACACCCTTCCCGTGGTCACTTCTGTTTGATCCTCATTACCCAGCATGGATTTTTTTTTTTTTTTTTTTATCTTTCACACACTTCTTTTAATGATTTTAACCACATTAAAATTTTCTCAAAACCCTACCACATCCATTCCCAAACTTCTACGCTTAACAAATCATACATTGACATCCATTTCTGGACCTTGGGCACTTCCACCTTTTATGAAATGGATAAACTTGGGTAGGATACTTAATCTCTATCAGATTTTGTGTCTTTATATGTGAAATGAAAAAATGATTATCTCCTTTACTTGCTATAAGTGTTAATAAGATAGTGTAGGCAAAGCCTTAAACACAAGCCTAATATATATTAAGAATTCAACAAATGTAGATAACTTTTTTTTTTACCCTCTGTAAATAAACTGCTATTACAGACGAGAGAGAGTACTTACAGCAAGAGGATCAAAGAATAGTTCATGGAGAAGCTAACACTAACCCTGAAGCTTGGAGGAGAAATGTAAGTATATAAGCCTTTTGTTACCAATTTTTTATTTTTTAATTTTTTGATAGCATGTGTTTTCAGTATTGGGATGCACGCTTACTAATTGAGTGTGTTTAAATTTTTGGTTGGTAATATATATTTCGAGAAATGTGATCTGGTAATACAACCCACTAGTAAGGTGAGTGGCACTGTGGCACCACCAATCTGTGATATGACAATGTATCCATAAGAAGTAAATAGAGAATTCATTGTGGGTGCCCTTAGGTTACATGGGAACCTCTGTTTTTCCAAATATGACAAAGAACAGCCAAAACAAACCCATGAGGTTTCCCTAACTATTACACAGGAAAGCCATAATTATGCTTGCAAGTCTTATCTCAGAGAAATAAAGGAGAAAAAAAGCCAAAAGTTTACAAAACTAACACATCCAGGAAAGATCACCTAATAGAATGTTCAACCTACACAACAGTGAGGCTCCAACTCCTGTCTGGTGAGCTCCACACTTTTCAAAAGGACAGTTCTTGACGCTAAATGCATTAGAACTGTAATAACAAACTACCTATGAATTCCAGAGGAATAAAAAGTAGCTGGTATATCATCAAAATAGTCACAACTAGAGAGATAAGAAAAAAAGTTTCCAACAGAGGAAACAGTGTAACCAAAGGAACAATTTTAAGCATTGGAAGTAAAACGTATATAAGGAGTATACGTGCATTTCAGTTTGCTGTAAGCATAAATGTATTAAATTAACAGTAAAAATAATTACAGGGAAATATTTTTGGAAAATTGAAATCCTAAGATACTTGGACTCGAAGTAATAAAGAACAAATAGCTTTTAAGTGTTTTTATACGGTACGCATTTCGTGAAGAAAAATCTAGCAACAGCATGTTCAGAACAGAAAGATGTTGTGTATGGAGAAACCACATATCTTTATGTCTCAGATAAAAGTTTTTGAATTTGCTATATCTTTGTTATTGAATTGAGTCTCCTTAAATATTTATTGAATTTTTAAATTTTGTTTTTATTTTCTGTAGTAGAATGCTCCCGTACTTGTTCTGGGCCACAACTTTTCACAATTTCTTGCCTGTTTTCCAAGGATTTCTGACCCCTGAGATGTCTACTTCTTGTTTTAGAGGCTATTTATTATGATGCCTTTTCTATTATTGCTATGGGATTTGCTCCATGAGAAGACTACTGTATATACATGGTGTTGGGAAGGGTATTCATTAACTCATTGAGCACCTGTTATGGTAAGGCAATATTTTACAATTCCCCACATTACAGATACATAGATAGATTAAAATGACTAAAAGTTTCCTCCTCTAACACACTTCTATGGGAGGTGGGGAATGGTGATACTTACACAGAATTTGTCATGAATCTATAAGACATCCGTTTTCAGGTAGTGTACCGGTAAAGAAGTAATTTTTTTTTCCCACTATAGTAGGATGTTAAGCAAATAGATTCTGTAGCCAGACTACCTGGGTTGAAATGCTCTGCTCCATAATTACTATATGATTTTGGCCAGGCTATTTAAGTTTCTTCTGCCAAAATTTTCCTACCTAAAAAATATGTTAAACCCTACCTCATATGATTGTTTTTCAAGAAATAAGTGAATTAAGAGTTCAATTAATTATGAATTAAGTAAGAAATTCATAGTTATTAAAGTTTATAGCTCTTAGAAATATAAAGATCTACATCAATGTTTTCTATTGTTATCCCCGGGTACAAGACAGAACTTCTAGACTTTAGACTACCAGGACTAAATGGCTATTCTAGGAATTTTCAAGGAAAACAAGAATTTTGAATTTTCTCTTTGTACTTGAACACCAACCATAGCAGAATTTGTTTCCACATTAAATATATTTACTACAAATTCCTGCCCTGGTGGCAGCACTGTGGCTATAATCCAACAGGTAGATTGTGCATAGATTGAAAAGCTTTAGAATAACTTATTACAATTGCAAACTAGTATTGGTCGCTGACACCTTCTCCCAACTTTGATGCCATCTACAGGAAATTGTCATGGTAAATATACAGAGTTAATATACCTGTTTTGTGGATTATTCTATCACTGACAGCACTGTATTTCAGGACAGATCTTGAAATGTTCTTTTTGACAATGAATGCTAACCAGTTCCTCTTCAATTTGTCCTTCTTGGAAGAGTAGATCATATGACTGTCCTATTCAAAATGGCCAATACCAGTCCATTTCAGCTCACTAATGCCTAGAGTATCAATTGTTATGCATTACATTTCATTTTTGATAATTTCCAATTTCCTTGGTTCATACTTCGTACATTCCACATTTCAATTAGTAATGATGTTTGCAGTGGTTCCTTCTCATTTTGAGATATGCCACATCAGCAACTGAAGGTCCTGAAAGATTTACTCCATCCACGTCATTAGGATTGACTCTACTTTGAGGGGGCAGCTCTTCCCCAGTCACCTTTTGAGTGCCTTCCAACCTGAGGGGCTCATTTTCTGGCACTGTATTAGACAGTGTTCTGCTGCTATCCATAAGGTTTTCACTGGCCAATATTTTCCAAAGTAGATCGTGCATGACTGGGCAGTGTTTCCTTTGTTCCTGGGGTCGCTATGAATGGGCATTGACTCTATAGCACCTAATGACAACAACACTTTGTGAATGATGCCCTCTAGAGATAATGCAGTGCAAAACTTGCACAATCTTATGTGGCAAGGCTGCTCCATTGACAGCTTATTCAAAAATCTATTCCAGGATATCAAAGGCTAAAATGTTGTAGGTGGATCAAGGAGACCTAATGCAAAAATTAGGAACATGAAAGAATTCTTAATCTAGACTGTAAACCCAGAGGTACAAAAAAAAAAAAAAAAACCTTAAACCCCAAACTAGAATTTATTAATTTTATGAAAAATAAGGCCTTGTATGACAAAAAATATTATAAGCATAATTTAACAAAACATAACATAAAATAAGTTTGGAAAAACTACTTATAACTCAAACAAAATTTAAAAAAATGCTTATCTCTAGAACATGCAAAGAATTCTCAAAAATTTAAAAGGACACATAACCAACTCAATGTAAAATTCAGCAATGAATAAAATTCATGGAAGACTGTAAGAGTATAAGAAAAAACAATTTTTTAAATGTTTTAAAAATGTGAATCCAAAATCTATGCAAAGGTAAAAAATACTTGTTTTAATTTGCAGTTTGCTAATTCATTATTACAAAATTAAAATAATTTTGTGATATCATTTTGTAGTTTTCAAATTAACAACACGAAAAATAACACCTATTTCGTGGTAGGGCAAGGGGCTTCTGGAGAAAGGATAATTTAATATATCACTGATAATATAAAATGTTACAGTTTTTTTGGAAAACAGTTTGGCAATATCTAAAAATTAGAAATATATATAGCCTTTGACCTACGGATCCATTTCTAGGAATTAATCAGATGGAAACAAAAGCACCAATAAGTAAAATCTGTGCAATGTATTTTTGTCCTGGAAAAAAGAAAAACTAGAAAAAAGTGAATGTAAATCATTATAGAAATTGATAATAAATTAAGGTACAGATGCTCCATAAAATATTTTGCATTTAATAAAAAGAATAAATTACAGCAGTGCAACTTAATGTGAAAGGATTTCCAAAATGCATTGCTAAGGGAAGATAAAGAATATGAAATAATTTTATTTTGTCAACAATGACCAAAACCTCCTGTCTTAGTTATCTAGTGCTGTTATAACAGAAATACCACAATTGGATAGCTTTAACAAACAGAAATGTATTTTCTCACAGTTTAGGAGACTAGATGTCCAAATTCAGAGTGCTGGCTCTAGGGGGAGGCTTTATTTCTGTTGGCTCTGGAGGAAGGTCCTTGACTCTTTTAACTTCTATTTGTTAGTTCCTTGGAGATCTCCATGTTTCTTTGCATCTATCTTACCCCACCTCTGAGAACCCTGGTGATGTAGTGATTAACAGCTAGGGCTGTTAACCAAAAGATCAGCAGTCTGAATCTACCAGGGGCTCCTGGGGAACCCTTTGGGGCAGTTCTACTCTGTCGTATAGGGTTGCTATGATTTGGAATCGACTCCATGGCAATGGTTTTCCTTTTTTTCTTTTTTGGTTTTACCTCATCTCTGCTCACTAGCTTGCTTGTTTAATGTCTTTATATCTCAAAAAAATTAACTCAAGACACTCCCTACACTAGTCCTGTCTCATTAACATAACAAAGACAACAATTCCCAAATGGAATTATAACCACAGGCATAAATCCATTGCCATCGAGACAATTCTGACTCATAGTGAGTCTACAGGACAGGGTAGAACTGCCCCACAGGGTTCCCAAAGAGCATCTGGTGGATATGAACTGCTGCTTGGTGGATTTGAACTGCCGACCTTTTGATTAGTAGCCATAGCACTTAACCATTATGCCACCAGGGCTTCCATAAGCATAAAGGTGAGGATTTACAACATATATTTTAGAAGGACACATTTCAGTCCATTATATATACTACTATGTATAATAGAAATGTAGAAAGAAAAAAATGGGTTGTGAACATCAGTTATCTGCTTGTACTGGAATGAGGAGTCAGAGGAGCAGGAGAAGGAACAACAACAACAACAAAAAACAGAAGTAAAGAAAAATAAACATCAATATTCTAAATAATTAGATGTTGTTTTTAGGTACCATGGAGTTGATTCTGGCTCATAGCCACCCTATTTACAACAGAACAAAATGCTGCCTGGTCCTGTGCCATCCTCACATTTCTTGGAAAAAAAAAAAAAAAGTGTTTTCAAAACATGTCCTGAAAAATTGGCTAGCTTTATCAAATCTTATAGTCACATATGGAAACTCTGGTGGTGTAGTAGTTAAGTGCTACAGCTGCTAACTAAAAGGTCAGCAGTTCAAATCTACCTGGCTCTCCTTGGAGACTCTCTGGGGCAATTCTACTCTGTCCAATAGGGTTGCTATGAGTCCGAATCAACTTCACAGCAATTCTTTTTTTTAAATAGTCACATATATTTTTGTGGGTTAAATGTACATCTGCATGGCATATATCAATTATTTGGTTAGATCAAAGTAAACTCATGATTTAGGACCTGAAACTTCTAAAATTAAAATTGATGGAGATTTATTAAAGTATTGGGAACGAATCTTCACATAAAACAACAAGTTAGGGTTTTGTTGGAAGAAAAATGTCATACAGCATAATCACCAAGAAAACTTTCTTAGTGTTCTCTCTACACACTGACATTCCTACCCAAAGAAACTTCTTCCATTTGGTTTAGAATTTACATGAAAATCAACTGAATTACATGTATCCTTTGCATTTTGAAAGATAAAAATAGCTTTTGCCTTTGTATTTTGGAAATCTTATACTATTTAAGATGTTAAAATATCTTATATAAAATACAAATCAACGTCTGCTGAAGGTAATGCACTAGTGAAATTATATTCTTTCTCCTTTGAGGACCTCTGTGTCATATCTGATCACGTCAACAAGTGAGTCAAAACTGTCATATTTTCCACTAAGAAAAACTTTGTAAATCAAATGCCTTCAGAAATGAACAAAGACTAGAATGTTACTGTGATAGTATAATATCTCAAATAGTTTCCTAGTAACAGTATTTAGTAGAAATGCCTCTTAATATGCCTCCTAGAATGGATTAATTCTAAGTCTATACATATCTCATAGCTCAATAAGAAAGACTTTGTTCTCTTGATAAGTCCTGGTAGGAATTCCTTGGCTGCCATTCAAGATTAGAGCCAGGCGCGAAGACACCCTATTGAGTGAAACTGGCATCTACGTCTGGCCTTAGCTCATCAATAAATTACCAGAAGGAATATTTCCTTTCTATCACTTGGGAGCTACATATGAAATCGGCTTTTGCTTATTGCTTGTTCATGATCGGGACCAGACCTATTGGGGAGCATAGAAGGCCAGGCACAATGACTCATTCAGGCCTGGTGCACAAGGAAGGAAATGCGGGGATGGCCAAAAAGCTATGTGGAGTTCCATTCAGAATACCAGATATTTCCCTGAAACTTGCTTAGGAAAACATTCTAGTGCTGTTTTTAGTGTGTTCTATTTGTCATTCTGAAACACAACACATTAGCTGCTTTGAACTCCTCGGCACCAAAAATATTTAAGTTACATAAGCAGATTGAGTGAAAGACTAAATGGAGCTTTTAACTCAACACACTCAAAAGCATCTCCTTATTGCTCTAACGAATAGTGTAGCTCTTGTAAGCGGCTGTGGAAAGGCCTCTAGACAGCCAGCAAATGTTGGACAGTGCAAAGGAGCAGCAAAACCAAGAAAAACAGCCGTGCATATTTTCTACTGCTGGAACGAAATGTAATGTTTTGTAAAAATATAGACTATTTTCCTATTGCTATTACAATTCTTGCATGACTTTCATGTTCAATTGTTGGCTCACTCAGATTCCCCAAATGTTTGAGGGGACAAGGAAAATAGGAGGAAGAGACACCGCTTTCTTGCCCCATTTTATCCTGTACGCATTTGAAAGGCAGCCACTGCATAAATACAATTGCAAACTGTCCAGATTTGCTGAAGTCCTTTTATTTTTTCTTCTTTATCTTTGTTTTCTTTTATATTTCTGGAGATTTGATTTGTACTCTTGAATCTTTTAGTGTGGGTCCTTTATTACTTTTGGTACCTTCTGTGTAAGGCATCTATTGCCTACTTTTATGGTTGTACAGTTGTTAGTGAATCTGGGATGCTTCAGACGGATTTTGTATGCATGTGTAAGAATGACATCAGTGGATTATACCACAGAAGGGTGAAAAGGGAATCTTTCTAGGGGCTCCTGTTACTAAGCAAGCTTTATTATATGTGTGAAAATAAGATCGAATAATATGGAGGAAGAGAAAAATAAATGGCATAATAAATATTCATAACATAGTTCTTTTCCAGGATTATTAAGAGAAATGTAACACTTTTTCCCAATACACACGTGAATGCACACATACACACACACATACACACGCACAGCCACGCCAATAAAAGAGAGAGCAGTAATCTGAATGACTCTTTGCAATTCCTACTGAAGTATTTTACTGAAAAAAGGATTGGGGGGAGTTTAAGGGTCGTATTGTAAGACTCATAAAAAGGCCAAAAAAAATTTTTTTAAAAAAGCAAATTTTAAATTAAACTTTATTCCTTTTTTTTTTTTTTTTGAAATTTTGGGGAAAACATGCAAATTTCAAAACAAAAATAATAATTGAAATTTGTTTTAAAAACCACATTTATACATAAGTAAATAGGGCAAATGTCTGTTACTTTGGTTCTAAGTATAAACTCAGCTTTGCTTCATACTAGCTTCCGTAAGACAGGCTTCAAAATATTCTTACTCTAGGAAATTAAAAAACATAAAGCAATCTCAGGTAGCCAAATTTTTTTTTTTTTCTTAGTTATCTAGTGTTGCTATAACAGAAATACCACAAATGGGTGGCTTTAACAAACAGAAATTTATTTTCTCACAGTTCAGGAGGCTAGAAGTCCAAATTCAGGGTGTCGGCTCTAGGGTAAGGCTTTCTCTCTCTGTCAGGTCTGGAGGAAGGTCCTTGACTCTTTGAGCTTCTCCTCCTGGGCGATCTTCATGTGGCTTGGCATCTCTTTTAGCTCATCTCTACTTGCTTGCTCTTTTAATCTCTTTTATATCTCAAAAGAGACTGACTCAAAACACAGCCTATACTAATCCTGTCTCATTAGCATAACAAAGAGAAAGCATTCCCAAATGGCATTATCTCCACAGGCATAGAGGTTAGGATTTACAGCACATATTTTTGGGGGACACAATTCAATCCATAACACTTGCATAGAAATAAAAAAAAAAAAAGAAAACAGATATTTCTTAAACGGAAATACTTTCTAAAGGCTCTGTATTGAATAATAATAATAAAAAAGAGATGCTACTAATTAGTGGCAAACACAGATGTGGAATAATAGGAGGAGGGGCACAGGATATAGGAAACTATTGGAACTATTTTAGCAGTTGAAAATGTCAGATAATTTATTGAGGATTTATTCACTTGGTTTGGAAGGTCTTATGGACTGGCTATAAAAACATCTAAGAACTGGTGCTGTTATAACTGAATCAAACAGCAGTGTGAGCACAGAGTACTGTTCAGGCTATTTTATTACACTAATAAGTGAAAGGAACAAATTAATTATCATTCTGTTAACTCTAACCCCGTAGACAGAAGACAAATAAGAAAGGGAGGCAAAAGTTAAATTAGAAAGAATTTCATATTAAAATAGTAATAATAATAATGACTTTCCCCTTTGCATGCCTAAACCTCAAAGGAATATCATACTCCATATAATTTCTTTCACGTATTGTGGAACTTTTGCTTTAATTTGTGATCCTTCAGTTTTTAAAAGTGGAGATAATATCAAAAGTGTCATCTACTCCACAAGAATATTTTAACAATAAATGAGATATGTGTAATTGCATTGAGATCTGAGGCAAAATGGAGTTGGTGTGATTTTTTTTATTAATTATTAATGCATTTAAAATATTGAGCAGTTCACAGGAATTATCCTTATACAGCTAAATAAAAAATATCTTTACATTCAACTTGTAACTCAAGTTTCCTCAAGTATGTAACTATGCTTTCCTAGGAGAGAAGACATCGAGCATACTCCAATAAATAACCTAAAACCTAAGTTACACTTTCTGAATTCAAACTTGTTAGTATTTTTTAACCACTTTGCCTTATTATTATTAAATTAGCTCATCTAACCCACTAAAGACATTTTGAAGGAAGAATTTTTAAAAACAAAGCCAACCTTTTCCTCAGAAAGAAACCTTATTTTCAATGAAAAGTTTTGGATTTTCCAATTCCTTTAACACCAAAACCAAGGAGAAGGCATTTCACATGACTGGGCAGAAGATGCAACACAAATCAATGCTATTTCCTTCATAAAAAGCTGCAAGTATTTACACAAACCCTTTATAAAATTTATTAATGAATCTTGTGGTGTTCTCTGTAGACACTGATTTTTTTTTTTCCCATCCAAAGGTGAGAGGGAAGACTCAGAAAAGGAAAGAAAACCCACATTTTTAAAAACAAAAATATTATTTTTTTTTCCCTCCCTCCTGGTAGTCTTGGATTATTACTGTGATTTACTTGCTAGGTTTGTGCTGAATGTCTGTGTTTGTCTGTGTGTGGAAAGAAGCACCTCATGGACTGAATGTTTCTTTGCATCGCAGCAGACTCAAATTTCAGATTTGGCACAGAACATTAATTGTATACATGATATTCAATAGGTGTGTACAGCAAGAATTGTTAAAAAGAGTATTCAAATAAGAAATGTTTTAAATCTCCCTTATTCTTTTATATTACAAACAAAATAAATTTTAAAGCATGACGTTACTTATTCTTTAGCTAACAAGAACTGTCTTTTGTTATGAATTTAAGTTTCACAGTGCCTCAAAGAGACCCAAACTAAAGTTTTCCACCCCTTTAACCTACTTTCAGATTATTTTTCCTTTCACTTAAGAGTGATTTAGAGAAAAATGAATTACTATAATTGAGTAACTTTATCCAGGTCACTGGAGCACCCTGCCTTACTTCTTGCTTTTCCTCAGTTTTCCCACTCGCCACCACACATGCTGGAATGTAGCCACGAGCATCATTTTTCCTGTTCTAAAGACATCATAAAAGCAATTGGATAAGTGCAAATAGTGGCCAACTCTTCTTTCTTTTCCTTTTGGTAAACAATGTGGTTCACAAGTTTTCAACTCTGCTTCCAAAGCCTTCAGTCACCCTTGCTACAAACCACTGCAGCCTGCCAGGGCAAGAACACAATCAGACAAAAAGTGTATCCCGAATTGTTTGTTGTTGTTGTATGCTGTCCAGTGAATTCAGACTCATAAAGACCCAATAGACGATTAGAACTGCTCCACAATGTTTTCTAGGCTGTAATCTTTATGGAAGCAGAACACCAGGTCTTTTCTCCTGAGTGGCTGGTAGGTTCAAACTGCTGCCTTTTGGCTTGGCAGCTGAGTGCTTCAACCATTGTGCCACCAGAGCTCCTTGAATCTTGTATAGGTAAGAAGAAATGGAACAGATGTGTGGGTGGGAAATTTATGTGAATTTGGTGAGATGATACTTTTTCCAAACTCATTCCTATTACTAGTTACTACTACTAGGATGCCAGTGAGGAAAAAAAAAAAAAAAAAAACAATGAGGCAGAACATTATATACAGTGATACAAAGTTGGACTTTTGACGGGATATACTATGACTAGTTCCCATCACCTCTACATCTCATTAACTGCCCCATGAGCCATTCAGATTTTATTTAACTAAATGAAGAGAAGGCAATCAAGAACCTCTGTCTTTACCATCAAAGTATGGAGGGTCCTTACTGGTTGTATTATTGTTTTACAGATAAAGTTTCTCAACTTCCCTCAGCAGAAAAATAAACCTAATGTCATTCAATTTGTGGAGTTCCAATTTTACCTTTTAAATGTACAGATCCCTTCATCTGCAAAAATTTTCACCACATAAAACATTCACAAGCCCTGTTCAAATTTACCAATATCTTTCATTACAATATCTTTTCATTACTTCTAACTGCACCCACCAACCTAAGTAAACACATTCCATCTTGCTTTTTGACCAATGTACTCCGACTTAACACAAAAAAGAAATGCAAATGCATAACCTTTGAGCGGCCCTCCCTCTCTTGGCTCTTCTTTGAGGTCTTTCTGACCTTCCTTAAAACACTTGATCTATCTAAAAACTATTGTTGCACGTGGGGAAGCATTTCCATAAACTTGTAAAAGTTTCAATGATTTGGAAAGATGTCTACTTGAGTTTTTTAAAAATTTGATATTAGCCCTGACCTCAAAATTGTTTTTTACCATGGCCCAAAAAGTATCCTTTTTTTCTCAAGGCACCCTAAGGAGACTGTTGTTGTTAGGTGCCGCCGAGTCAGTTCCAACTCACAGCGACCCTATGCACAACAGAACGAAACACCCCCTGGTCCTAAGCCATCCTTACAATCGTTAAGCTTGAGCCCATTGTTGCAGCCACTGTGTCAATCCACCTCTTTGAGAGTCTTCCTCTTTTCTGCTGACCCTGTACTCTGCCAAGCATGATGTCCTTTTCCAGGAACTGATCCCTCCTAACAACATGTCCAAAGTATGTAAGACGCAGTCTCACCAACCTTGCTTCTAAGGAGCATTCTGGTTTTACTTCTAAGACAGATTTGTTCATTCTTTTAGCATTCCATGATACATTCAATATTCTTAGCCAACAACACAATTCGAAGGCCTCAATTCTTCTTCGGTCTTCCTTATTCATCGTCCAGCTTTCACATGCATATGATGCGATGAAAATACCATGGCTTTGGTGAGGCACACCTTAGTCTTCAAGGTGACATCTTTGCTCTTCAACACTTTAAAGAGGTCCTTTGCAGCAGATTTACCCAATGCAATGTGTCTATTGATTTCTCAATTGCTGCTTCCATGGCTGTTGATTGTGGATCCAAGTGAAATGAAATCCTTCACAACTTCAGCCTTTTCTCCATTTATCATGATGTTGCTCATTGGTCCAGCTGTGAGGATTTTTGTTTTCTTTATGTTGAGGTGTAATCCATACTGAAGGCTGTGGTCTTTGATCTTCATTAGTAAGTGCTTCAGGTCCTCTTCACTTTCAGCAAGAAAGGTTGTGTCATCTGCATAACGCAGGTTGTTAATGAGTCTTCCTCCAATCCTGATGCCCTGTTCTTCTTCATATAGTCCAGCTTCTTGGATTGTTTGTTCAGCATACAGACTAAACAGGTATGGTGAAAGAATACAACCCTGACGCACACCTTTCCTGACTTTAAACCAATCAGTATCCCCTTGTTCTGTCCGAACAACTGCCTCTTGATCTATGTAAAGGTTCCTCATGAGCACAATTAAGTGCTCTGGAATTCCTGTTCTTCACAGTGTTATCCATAGTTTGTTATGATCCCACACAGTCGAATGCCTTTGCATAGTCAACAAAACACAGGTAAACATCCTTCTGGTATTCTCTGCTTTCAGCCAGGGTCCATCTGACATCAGCAATGATATCCCTGGTTCCACACCCTCTTCTGAAACTGGCCTGAATTTCTGGCATTTCCCTGTCGATATACTGCTGCAACCACTTTTGAATGATCTTCAGCAAAATTTTGCTTGTGTGTGATATTAATGATATTGTTCTATAATTTCCACATTCGGTTGGATCATCTTTCTTGGGAATAGGCATAAATATGGATCTCTTCCAGTCAGTTGGGCAGGAAGCTGTCTTCCATATTTCCTGGCTAAGAGACTAAGACAAGTGTATTACTGAGAGAACCTATTTGCAGCCATCCACTGATCACAGAGACATGTTTAAACATTTTTTGTTTGGAGTAAACCTGTGCATGTATGAACTGGAACATTTTGAAGGGTGAGGTATCCAATATTAGCGCATGTAAAAAGCCAACTAAAATGTTGTTTATGCTATTAATACTAATAAAAAACTAAAAAACCAAACCCGTTGCCGTCGAGTCGATTCTGACTCATAGCTACCCTGTAGTAGAACTGCACTATAGAGTTTCCAAGAAGTGCCTGGTGGATTTAACTGCAACCTTTTGGTTAGCCACCGTAGCTCTTAACCCATACGCCACGAAAGGGTTTCCATTAATACTCATAAATATGACTAATTATTTGTCTTAGTTTGCTAGTGCTGCTGTAACAGAAATACCACAAGTATGTGACTTTAAAGAAGAAAATTTTGTTTCTTCGTAGTTCAGAAGGCTTTATTATTGTTAGTTGTTGAATCAATTCCCATTCATGGTGACCCCATGTATGCAGAGTAGAGCTGTTCCACAGGGTTTTCAAGGCTGTGGCCTTTCAGAAGTAGATCACCATGGCTGTCTTCCAAGATGCCTCTGGATGGGTTAGAACCACCAACCTTTTGGCTGGTAAGCTAGAAGTCTGAATTCAGGGCACTGACTCCAAGGGAAGGTTCTCTCTGTAGTCTCTGGGGAAAAAAAAAAAAAAAACCTTGTCTCAGCTTCTCTAGCCCTGGCATTCATTGGTTCATTGGTGATCTCCAGGTGGCATCTATCTTTTCCCCATTTGTGCTTCTTTGTCTCTGTGTTTATGCTGCTCTTTTTATCACTCAGAGGTGATTAGATTATGGACATATCCTACACTGATATGGCCTCATTAACCTTACAAAGAAAATCCTATTTCCAAGTAAGATTACATCCACAGGTATAAGGGTTAGGATCCCAACACGTATTTGGGGGGGACACAATTCAATTCATAACATTATTGAACAGTTCCTTTGTGCCAGGTACTTCATTCACACATTTATATATCCATTTATGTATTTATTCAGCAACTATAACATTTATTCCTATTTTATGAATGAAGATACTGACACGCAGAGATACTAAGGGACTCTCACAAGTCACATCGGCACTGATTGTTGGAGCTAGGTTTCAGGGTAGGTCTGTTGGACACCAAGCTTACACTCATTCTTTTATGTTATGTAGTCAAAATAAAAAGAGGGCTATTGTGAAAATTTTTGAAATTGAATTATATTGCAGAACAGGATTATGAATATTAACCAGTTTAATAATCTGAAAAGGAAAAATGGTAAGTACTCATATTTAGAATAATTTATCTAGTTTTTCTTCCACCTTCCTCTGTTTTATATACCTTAAAAATAAATTTTTATTTTGCTGCCACACATTTATAAACCATCTTCATGAGAATAAGACATAAAACATCAAGGGTTTCTGCAACCTGCAAGATTAAAAGCTTGGCAGCCGCTTTCATCCCACTCTGTGTTTGAACCTGTCTGTGTCGACTGAGCTAGCAGACTGTTTAAAGTTCCTGTGGCTTGGGCAAAAGCCAGTATTTACAGACAAAGTTTCATAGAAAAGAGACTTTTCCTCCTTATGACCGGCCAAGTTTTCAACCCTTCATCGGTTGAGTCTGATTAGGTAGTTAACACTGTGGGAAAGCAGAATGGAGTTTGGGGGTTTGTTTAAGAGGAAGTGTGTTTTATTTGTCTATTTTTTAATAATAAAATGTCATTAGTTGCAAAAAAGGCATAAATGAACAAACACTTTCTGTTTATATTAAAAGCTAAAATATGAGAGACTCTGAAGTCTCTGGTTTTGTCTCTGCCTCACAGCTGTCTGGACATAGAAAAAGACAGCAACCACCTCACCATCTCACTATCAACTATCACTGCTGTTTTCCTTGGCTAGCACTGAAGAGGCTTTTCATTTCACTTACCCACTCATTCACTCACTCGCTCTCTCAGCCACTTACTCATTCCTCTTTTTCACTTGTACGCCAAGTGCCTACGTTAAGCGATGTCATTGTTCCAAAATTCTACGTTTAGCTCTCTGGGTCTATTTTATTCTGCTCTGTAATCATTATTTAGTCTCAAAGCTACTGAAATTTCATTCTCTTGAATCCGGTGTAGTCTAAAACAGGAGGAAAAAGAGGCTGGAATTATTTTAGTGTTAAATGTAATGACTTAGGAAGAAACGGTAAGAGTCTGTTTTGCTTAAAAAAAAAAAAAAAGTGCCCTCAAGTCGATTCCAACTCATAGTGACTGTATAGGACAGCGTAGAACTGCTCCATAGGGTTTCCAAGTAGCACCTGGTGCATTTGAAGTGCTGACCTTTTAGTTAGCAGCCATAGCACTTAACCACTACACTACCAGGATTTCCCTGTTTTGCTTACTACCTTTGAATACATCTTAAAAATTTTCCACTCTTCAATTTTGAACAAAATGCCTCAACTCTCCTCTTTATCTAAATCTTATACATTGTGTAATATTTAGCTCCCATTTTAATTCTTTAATTAAGCCTCCTCTTACCACCACAGCCTACAGCCATCGTCCTTTGAAAAGTTAAATATTTTATTAATTCATATTGGAATTAATCATATAGGAGAGTCAAATCTCTATCATTGCTGCCTTAAAGTCTGCATAATTATTTCATTATACACCTTTTTTTTTTTTTTTTCCAGAATTGCTCATATGTTTCCACCACTATACAATCAACTCCCAGAGAAGGAATATAATTTCTTTGGTCTGCAACAGTATTCAAAGAATTTTAAATGCTCAATAAAAGTTTGTTGATTTTATTTTACTTGAATTTGCTATGTTCAGAGTAAAAATAATCAAGAAAAATAACCATTAAGATTCCAAGAGCTGATTCTTTCTCTAAAAAGGTTCATTAAAATTTTCAGTTTTTACTATGGCGTCTAAAGAGCTTGAAACTCACCACTCCCATCTTACAACAAGGAAAAACAGTTGAACAAACTGAAAAGCAACAACTCTTCTCACATCCCTCAGAGAATTAAAGTCAAAAGGAAAACCACTGCCTTACTATATATATGTATGTCAAAAGTATTAAAATAACAAAGAAAATAGGGCAAAAATCTGAATGGTGTTTATATCTCTCTAGGGATAAGGGGATGTGATTTGAGAGTGGCATAAAGGGTACTTCACAAATACCGGTGATATTCTATTTCTTAAACTGAGTGCTGAATACATCAGTGTTATTTTCTTACTTCTTAACTTCCAGATAGATAGATGGGCTGACAGATGGACAGATGGAGTTCTTGGGTGGTGTAAATGGCTACTGTGCTCAGCTACTAACTGAAAAGTTGGTGGTTTAAGTTTACCCAAAAGCTCCTTGGAAGAAAGGCCTGTTGATCTATTTTTAAAAAATCGGCCACCGAAAACCCTATGGACCACAGTTCTATTCTAACACATATGGGGTTACCTTGAGTCAGAACTGACTCAATGGCAACCGATTTAGATAGATAGACAGATAGATAGATAGATATGGATAGATATACACATGTTATATTTATGTGTGATATATTTCATAATAATTTTATTTAAAACTAGCTCATAAATGTCTTTATTTTGTTTTCAGTGTTGTTAGAATTGTCTGAGCTCTGGGAAAAACAATAGAGTATGTCCAATGTTTTCTCTTGTTTCACAAAAATATATAATATTTTTATCATAGATTTTGACTAATAAAGATTAAAAAAAAAAAAAAACTGAGTCTCTGGCATGAAGAAATTCATTTGGCTCATAGTATTGCCATATAATGACCAGAGCTTTATAGTTGATAAAATGCCCTAAAGACAGCTTTAAGGATTTTTTATAGTGATAAAAATGACTTAAGAGAAAAGAAAATGAATAAGATAATAAAGAATAAAATTTCTTTGATGATAAACTTGTTTTTATTCTATGTTACACATTACATGCTTAAAATATGTCATGATGTACTTTTTCTAGAATGTCAGAAATGGAACCATGGAATTCTGAAATAGAAGACCTGGAAAGAACAACAAAGATGTTATAATTTTGCTCTGGCTTTTTACAAATCAGAAAACTGAGAACCAGAAAGGTGAAGTGGTTTAACCAAGATTACCTGGGTGCTTACTTGCAGGGGCCAAAACTAAAATCTGTTTCCTACCCCTTGTCCAATACTCTTATGTTTTTTTTTAAGTTCCAAACTTGAGTTAATTTTTGTATTCATTTGATTCTCCGTTTGAGTCGTTACCACAAAATATACCACAGAATTAAAAAAAAAAAAAAAATCATACACAAACTGGACTTCCTCACCTCTAATCTGTACTTCCTTCTTTTCACACTTCATAAATTCATTCAACATTCACCAAGAATTTGTTTGGCAGTTTGCCAGTCCTCATACCAGATTTGAAAAGTAAAAGAATAAATAAGACTCATTGTCTATGTCCAGTAATCTTTTTGAAGACATATACAGAGCAGTCCAATGGCAAAAATGTATTTCTCTCTCTTCCATGTATCAGAATGAATGATTAATATACTTTTTTTGCTTCTCTACTGATTTTTGCAAATGATTCCTTGATTTTGTCCTCTTTAAAAATGAAAATAAAACTATTTGACAAAAAGCTAGTAATTCAGTTTACATTCTTTTTCTGCTCATTATGTATATACACACACACAAAGGAAAAATTACGTACAAATTTGTATGGCTATTCTGTTCTTAATTATTTTTATCACTTTATTCTTATTTATTTTATGGGAAGAAAATTAAATGACATTTTCCTACTATTTATTATGCTTCTAATTCAGTATCTTTGCTGTCAGTTACATAATGTTTTCTTTTCTATGATGTCTATTCTACCACCTTTATATTTTATTCTTATTTACCTTCCAAATAAATGCTTTTCAATTTTACAGTTTTGTATATAGCGCAGTATGAAGAATAATGTGATTGGCAAAGTACATTTAGAAAGCCTAATTGAGACCTGAAATATAGGGAAGACTTCCTGGAGGAAATGACTTCAGTGTTAAACAATGGATAGGACTCTGAAGGAGTAAAAAGATGTAAACATGTTCTAAATAGAGAAAAATACATACCTAAAGAAATCTATACCAAGACAAATCATAACTCAATTTCTGAGAACCAAAACCAAATAACAAATCTTAAAAGCAGCCAGAAAAAAAAAAAAAAAACAGTACCTTACCTATAAAGGAAAAGCAATTTAAATAACAGTAGCTTTCTCATCAGAAACTATAGAGGACAGAAAGAAGTGGTGCAGTATATTTAAAGTACTGAAAGAAAAAAAAAAAAAAAATGCCAACCTAGACTCTTATACCCAGGGAAAATATTTCTCATGAATACTTCTAAAATCAATATATTATCAGGTGAAGAAAAACTAAGAAAATTATTTGTCATCAAACGTACCCTAAAAGAATGGCCAAAGGAAATAATGAATATAAAAACCTTGAAACATCAGAAAAGAAAAAAGAACAAGGTAAGCAAAAATGTGGGTAAATACAGTTTTCCTTCTTCTTTTGAACATTTTAAATTATGCTTGATGGTTGAATCAAAAATTATCATAGTGTCTGATGTGGTTATAAATCAATGTAAAAATATTTAAATTTCATTTGATAAATCTGCTGCAAAAGACTTCTTTATAGTTTTAAAAAGCTATCACTTTGATGACTATGGTGTGCCTGACTCAAGCCGTGGTATTTTCAAATGCTTCATATGCATGAAAAAGCTAGACAACGAAAAAAGAAGACAGAAGAAATATATTTGAGTTGTGGTGTTACTGAAGAATACTGAATAGACCAGAAGGATGAACAAATTGGTCTTAGAAGAAATACAACCAGAATGTGCCTTAGAAGCAAGGATGAGGAGACTTTGGCTTACTTACTTTGGACATGTCATCAGAAAAGACCATTGCTAGAGGAGGACATCATTGTTGGTAAAGTGGAGGATCAGAAAAGGCAAGGGAGGCCCTTAATAAAATGATATGGCATAGTGGCTGAAACCATGGACTCAAACATAATAACTATCATGAAGATGGTCCAGGACTGGACGATGTTCTGTTTTGTTATACATAAGGTGCTATGAGTCTAAGCCTATTGGACAGCAACTAACAACAACAACAACAAAGGGATATGAGGAGTACCTGGGCTGTGTGAATGGTTAACATTTCAGGCTGACTACAAAGTTGGAGGTTTGAGCCCACCCAGAGGGCACCTTGGAAGAAAGTTTTAGCAATCTACTTCTGAAAAATCAGCCACTGAAAACGTTATGAAGCACAGTTCTACTCTGAAACATATGGTATCACCATAAGTCAGAACTAACTTAACAGAAACTGATTTCTTGGTTGGTAAAGGATATGAAAGAGGTAATATTTCTATACTTAATTCAAGCAGGTAGATTGTGATAAGTTTCGTATACATAATGTCACATCAAGAGCAACCATTAAAAATCTATACAAAGATACACTTGAAAATAGATAGATCCACAAAAAGGAATTCTAAAACAATGTTCAGAAACCCAGAGAAAGGCAGAAATCATAAAACAGAGAAATTTGAAAAAAAAGAGAGAACACACAAAACAAAAATAAAATGTCAGATTTAAGCCTTAAATATCAATAATTACATTAAATATAAACA
Source organism: Elephas maximus indicus (assembly GCF_024166365.1). Taxonomy (NCBI): domain Eukaryota; kingdom Metazoa; phylum Chordata; class Mammalia; order Proboscidea; family Elephantidae; genus Elephas; species Elephas maximus. The sequence continues at coordinate 144,671,396 of NC_064819.1, read as the reverse complement.
TTTTGAATACACCAATTAAAAGAGATTGGCAAAGTGGTTTAGAAAACATCACCTAACTATATGCTGTTTGTAAGAAATTCATTTCAAATATGATGATATAGGCAGGTTGAAAGTAAAAGGATAGACAAATATATATCATGCTAACATTAATCAAAGGCAAGCAGGAAAGTCTATATTAATATCATGTAAAGCTGATTTCAAAGTTAAGAAAATTATCGGAGACAGAGTGGGACATTGTATATCGATAAAAAGCTCAACCAACCAAGAAGACAAAGCAATCCTGAATGTGTATGCACCTGCTATAGATTGAATTATGTCATCCAAAAGGATATGGTGCAATTTTAACCTCTAAAATGTGATCTTCTGAACATGATCTTATTTAGAATTTGGGCCTTTGAAGATGTTAGGAGTTAACATGAGGTCATGTCAGAATAAAAAAAAAAAAAAAAAAGAGGCCCTAATACTATCTGAGTGGTTCCCCTAACAGATACAGAGGCATATGGGGGAAGAGGGCCATGTGAATGAAGATGCATCTACAAGCCAAAGCATGCCAAGAATTGCCAGGAGCCACCAGAACCTAGAAGAAAGGCATGGAATAATAGTTTCTCTCTCTGACCTTCAGAAGGAATCAACAAGGTCAATACCCTTATTTGGACTTCTAATCTCTAGAACTACATAAGACAATAAATTTCTATTATTTAAAAGTCACCCAATATGTGATATCTTGTTACAGTAGCCCCTAGGAAACTAAGATAGATATTGATATGGAGTGTATCAAATACATAAAAATGTAGAAGTGGTTTTGGTACCGGGTAATGGGTAGAGGATGGAAGATTTTTGAGGCATGTGATGGTAAAAGCCTAGATTGCCTTAAAGAGACTGTTAGTAGAATTATGGCCATTAAAGTTGATTCTTGTGAGGGCTCAGAAAGAAATGAGGATAACTGCAGAGAAAGCTTCCATCATCATGAACAGAATGTTGCTAGAAAATTGAATGTTAAATGTGCCTCTGAGAGGCCTTGAAAAGAAATGATACACATGTTATTGGACATCGGAAAAAAAGGAAATCCTTGTTATAATGTGGCAAAGAACTTGGCTAAATGAAGTTTAAATGTTTTGTGGAAAATAGAACTTGTAAGTAATGAACCTGGATAGTTAGGTGAGGAGATTTCTAAACAAAATATGGAAGGTTTACCCTGGTTTCTCATTGCTGCTTATAATTCTCTTTGCTGTTCACTACTTTCAACCATTAGAGAAATGCAAGTTAAAATCACAATGACAAATCATTACACACCTCTGAAAGACTAAAACAATAAAAATAGTGGAAACAACAAATGCTCATGAGAATGTAGAAAAATTGGGCTATTCATACATTGCTGATGGTGATGCAAAATGGCACATCCACTCTGGAGACAGTATGGCAGTTTACTTAAAAAACTAAACACGGAATAACCATGCAAACCAGCAATTACACTGCTGGGCATTTATCCCAGAGGAACGAAGATTTATGGTCATGCAAAGCTGTACATAAATGTTTATAGAAATTTTATTTTCAATTGCAAAAACTGGAAACAACCCAGATGTTATTCTGGGTTGGAATACTGCCACTACTACCTACCCTTCGCCATTGAGTCAATCCCAACTCACAGAGACACCGTCCCCTAGGGTTTCCAAGGAATGAATGGCTGGTGGATTCCAACTGCTGACCTTTTGGTTAGCAGCCAAATGCTTGACCACTATGCCACCAGTGTCCCCAATACTAGTCAGCCATGAAAAAGAATGAACTATTTATACATGTAAGAACCTGGGCAATCTCCAAAGGGTTGTGCTATGTGAAGAATCAATCCCAAAACATCACATACTGTGTTATTTCATATATATAACATTCTTGAAGTGAGAAAATTACAGAAAAGGGAAACAGATTAGTGGCTGTCAGGGGTAAAATGGGTGTAGGTGGCAGAGAATTGTGTATGGCTATAAAAGTGTAATAGGAAGGGTCCTTATGATGACTGAAATGTTCTGTGTCTTGACTCTGTAATATCAAAATCCTGATTGTGATAATTACTATCATTTTTTTAAACGATATTACCATTGGAGAAAACTGGGTAGAGTGCATGCAGAATCTGCATTATTTCCTATAATTGCTTGTGAATCTATAATTATCTCAAAATAAAAAAAGTTTAATTCAAAAGTAAGGTTAAAATAATTTTATCCACTGGATGGAGAATAGATTGTGGGGTGGAAGGGGAGGTAAGAATAAATGAAAGAGGATCCATTAGAAGCCTAGTATGGTAATCCAGAGAAGGGATGTTGGCAACGTGGAATATGGGTGGTATTGGTAGAAATGAAGACATCAGAGTAGATTCAAGTTATAGTTTGGATCTAGAACCAATAGGCTTGCAGCATGCTTGCATGTGTGAGATGAGGAAAAGGGAGTAATAAAAGATGACTCAGATTTCCAAGGAAAGAGTCAGTAAGATAATAGATAAAAAAAAAAAAAAAAATAGGGAGGATAAATTGGATGAAAAAGAATGGAAGGAGGATTCTGACAGGGAGAAAATGGATTGGGTTACCATGCATATCCTGAAAGTCTGATGAACATTTGGGCTGGAAATAATAAAGATTGAGGTTATATCAATGGTGTATTTGAATTAATTAATTCAGAAATGGAGCATTTCTGGACCATCAGGAGTGTGTGGCTAAGATAGCATATGAAATTTACTGAGGATGAAGAGATCAAGAGACTCAGAGGCCAGATAAAGGCTGGACCTCATTGATATTGGGGTCACTCAGGATGGTAGCATGGCTTAAGGTGGAGAATGACATAACACAATTTTTTAAAAACAAGAATCAGTATCTGAGAAATAAGAAAATAAAAGCAATAAAGAAATTAGGACGTGTTATAGATGAAGGTGCAGGGGTTGTTAAAGTAGGATGAGGGCATGGTGGTCAGTAAATGGCATATGGTGCTCTTCAGACTCTGAATTCTGAGTCTAGTGGGTCAATAGAATAAACGGGCATGAAGATACTCACATGACTCAAGGGAATTACATTTCAGTTCAGGGGAAGAAGGAGTATTAAGCATGTTAAGAAGTGTGTTTAACATGGACCGAGTATTTCATAGGTTGTTGTGTAACGATGTGTGTGAGAAACAAATTTGGACCAGGAGAGAGGAAGTGTATATCGTTTTTTTTATGGTCATAAGATATAGAAGAGAGATGACTGGATGTGTCTACATTTCAAGAAAGATATCAAAATGAGTAAGGAAACAGAAATTCGATCTTTAAGGAGTTAAAGGGAAATAAGATAAATAGCCATTCACAATAAAAATGCTCCACAGGGATTCATTTACTGTCCTATCCGTGGAGCATTTGTGCATAATATACTTGCATGTCCTTCGCAATCAGGGGGCGCTTTGCTGGTAGGTTATAATTACTTTCCTGGCATGTTAGTGTGGTAGAAGAGCCCACATGTTGTCATGGGAATAGTGGGATGTTTTTATTTTGACATAGAGAGAGTTCATATTCCTAGGGTAATAGACCTTCAGGGCATCTACAATGAACTCCTTCTGAGATGTGAAACTGTCCTTCAGACACAGCCAGAAACCACCCTTGGCAAAGACAAAATAGTGTTCTGAATACTGAACTACCTTAAAGCCTTTTGGAAGTAGTCTGAGTATAAATTCTATAAACAAATTAATTGATTGAATAGTGGATAGCTTGTGGTTTCTCTGCTCTTATTTTCATTCCCAAGTTTTTTTTGAAAAGGTCTGTCTCAAAAAGAAATTAAGGTGTATTACATTACCAGATCAAGATTCTTTGTTGACCTGGTCTGGGCTGGAGCTCACAGTAATAAACCTTCAACAGGGTGGGGAAAAGCACTTCTGCCATTGTCTCACTCAGGAGTGGACAAATTCCGTTTGTCACACAACAGCTAAGCCAGTGCTTATCTTAGAGAGAACAAAACAGTTCCTTTTAGATCAGTTTCCAAAGACTTTGTGTTTGGCAACCTGAAGACTTTGATTTAGGTCAGAATCTTACATTCTTGGAGAAAAAACAAGGCCAGATGCTTTAGTCTAAGGTTCAACTCTGTGGAATGAGCATGTAGTCTAGTAAGTTAAATAATTTATTCCTGACCAAGATATTTCCCCACAGTATTTTTTTTCCTAAAAAAGAACAAAATAAGTGAAAGTTGCTCTGCATCCAGCTGTTCAGCATACAGAAGGTTGCAAAGGTGTGGTGGCCTAAAGAAGAGGGGCAGGTCACAGTCAAACACAAAGACAGTAACAAGTACCCATCAATAGCATGTGGTTAAAATGAAATCTAACATATAAAAAAAAAAAAAGAAAATTTTTTACATATAGATGAGAAATAATATAGCTTCAGTCATCTCATAATTAAACTGGAGTTTATATATGAGATACTAGATTCAGACTGACTCTTTCATTTATAATTGACAGTATATCTCCTTCCAAAGTGATCACATTACCAGATCAAGATTCTATGTCAACCTGGTCTAGGTTTTGACTCTGGCGAATGGTATATGTATTTGGTATATGTAGTTTCTAGTAAGTGTTCTTAAAGAAAGGAGCTTGGGTGATACAGTGGTTAAGAGCTTGGCTGCTAATTGAAAGGCTGGCAGTTCAAGCCCACCAGCTGCTCTGAGGAAGAAAGATGTAAAGCTTTCTGCTCCAGTAAAGATTAAAAAAAAAAAAAAAAAATCTGCTCCAGTAAAGATTACAACCTTGGAAACCCTACGTGGCAGTTCTAACTCTGTCCCCTAGGGTCAGTATGAGTCGGAATTGACTCAACAGCAACGGGTTTGGTTTTCTGGTTCTTAACGACATTCTTTCTCTCTTTTCCGCCTCCTGCTGTCTGGAACGCAAAACTATGTATGGTGAAAGCAGCCTTTTTGGATCACAAGTTAGCTTGCGGAAGGAGGCCACGCCTAGTTGAACAATACGAGGATAGATGAAATTTGACTTTTTGACACTGAAGAATGCATTTCCAGCTCTGGGCTACTTAACTCTCAAGTAATGGGGAGGAGGGGAAACTTGTTTAAGCTACTATTGTTTTGAGTTTTCTTTTACTCGTAACTGAAGTTAATCCTAACATATACTCCAGCAGGATGTTCTATTTGTAGGGTTCTCTACCTCCTGGATGTCTATTCAGTCCCAAGTAAAGTTTGGCATCTTTATCCTACCAAACTCTAAAAGGCAGGCTGCTTCCAATGAAATCTTCTCTCAATAATTTTCTGTCAGAGGCAGTTCCAGTCTGCCTCCTTTAGAATCTTCCAGGAGAGTCAACCATCAATCTTTTTGAGTCTCAGATTCCAAAAGTTAATGTGTCTTCTGAAACGTATAAACCTAAGTCCATGGACCTACCTATTATAGCTTAAGAGGAGAGTGCCCCACTTCCTTTCCCAATGAGAAGGCAAGCAGATGTATTAAACACTCCCTTTTTGACTGACAAATGTCAACAAGAAAAGCCTGCCTCTCTCATCCTCATTAATTTCCAGACATTTATTTGGATTGGAGCTAGATTGCAGGCATGGTTTTCCCATCTCTTACCAAGTGTTCCATGGACAATCAATCACCTGTCTTTGGAAGATATAGGCACTCACTGTCTGTTATTTTCATCTCTGGGGTCTTAGCTTAGGCTCTGAGGTGAAAGAGGTAGACTCATTGTATATTCTAATATATGTACACAATGCAAGCATGATGCTGGAGTTTGACAAAATGATGGATTTATCAAGTGGAAACTCAACAGCAGCTTCTCTACATCTGTATCATAGTGAATAATATTTTTCTTTTATATAAAGTAAATATATCAATTACTTTTAATTAACAATAACATTTCATGTACTTTAGGGAAAAAAAATCAGAGTAACAAAACATCAGGGGTAATTCTTCAATCATTTTTTTGAATCACTGAAACTTTGAGTTTGACCAAGACATTGTGATATTATTTCCATTCAATTTTGCTTGATTAAAAAAAAAAATAAAAAATCCATGCATTCCTTCTTCCTTTGTTATCAAATACACTGTGTAAATTTGAATGAAACAGGAAAGGTTCTACTCTTAGTTCATTTCTATATTGAAGGATTATGGGCACATTTCATAACTGTATTATGATTTTAATATGGAATTGACATGACTGCTTTTTTTAATATACTTGAAATGAATGTGAGATTTTTAGCATGAAAGAGAAAACAAAAATGAGTGGGTTCAAATATCTAAATGCATAAGAGAGCAAAAAAAAAAAATGAGCTGTTCAAAAAACATCAAATTACTATCAGCCTTCTATAGGAATTCTGTAAAGACAGCATTATGTGAGCGAAACAGGATCAGCAATCAATCAATGCAAACAGATGTTATGAATTAGAGATTACACATGCTTAAAGGATAAAAACAGAACTTATCATCTCCTTGTATACCAGTAGTTGAATACCATGCATAAGATGCTGTTTTTGTCTTTGCCTTTAGACCTTGTATTTCAACAGAGGGGTAACAGGAGCTCAAGTGGTGACTGGGCAACATGTGAGGGACCTATGCAACTCTGGTAAAGGAAGACACAGCTGGATCTAGGTAGGTCTATCTGAAAGCAACACTTTATTATGATAAAATTTGTATCCGTTTACACATCAAGTCATTCCAAATTAACCAACAGCCATACAACTACCACCCCAAACTTCAAAATTGTTATCTGCCATAATGCACAAAATCTTCCCCATTTGTTCCTGATCTGTTCTGTCCTCATCCCGACCTCCCAGCCTTAACATCAAGTTTCCTCTTAACCTCTAGGTTTTCCCCCAAAGACTGACATGACTTGCCTCTTGCCTCGTGTTAACTCATGCTATCAAATAGGAAACTCTGTTTTAGCTCTGACCACATGAAACCTAAACAGGGACTCTGACCATTTGATGGTGGCTTGGCCAGGCCAACTTAATCCCACCTGTACCTCCAACATCATAGCATCGTAAGATAACTGCCTCAGAATTTCCATTAGACTCTGTGGATAATCATTATTGGGGTTCAAAGATAACCCAATAATTCAACCGTTCAACTTTTTTTTATTGTTTTCTAATGGAAATTATGTTGAGAGACTGTGCTTGATGTTTCTGAAGCTATATCTACATTTCTACGTGTATTTTAAACACAACTCTCACATACATTTTATGTCTTATAAGTTCAAAGAGAAATGAATTAATATGCTAACTTGCTATAATCAACAATAAATAATTTTTTGGACAGTTTGTTATATCATAGTATGAGATAATCATTCCAAAATGATCTAGTCATAAGAATCTGCTCTAACAGATTTCAAATTTGCATGTGGAAAGTTGTATCAAAAAATTAGAGCTATCCTTTTACAACATGTTCTAACATTATTCTTGACGGAAAGTTTAACATTCTTAAATAATAGAAATCATATCGTTAATTTTCTAATTCAGTTTTTTGCTTGTTTGTTTTATATAAAGAGTAAAAGGTTCACATTAGACTTGGGCTTGGGAAGGAGGAACAACCATCCACTGCTCTCTTCCCAGTGCTTGGGAGTACAACAGAGTATTTAGGGAAAATATATTTTAGATATTGATATGCCATTTCTTTCAAATAATGTACATAATATATTAAAAGTTAACTCACACTCTGAATGAGCAAGTTAAACGTAAGAAATAACCTGTCAATGTTCTAAAGCAGTTTACTCTCCAAGGAAGAGAGGTGGAATCACCAGTAAAATGTATAATAACATAGGACGTGGAGAATTACGACTGACGAATAATTGAGAAGATCGGATACATGATGTATTGTGCATTAGTGGATCCCAGTAGGCTTAGACAAGAAAATCTTCGAAATCAGAAGAATGACTTAAAAGTGAGGGTTTAAAACATGGTGAAGAAATAGAACAGGCCATCAAAAAAAGTGAAATGGAGTATATAAAATCAAGAAACAAAGAGTAGCTAGTCACTTTTTAAAAACAAATAAATAAATGCTACAAAAAGTATGAGCTAAAGTACAGTGGGGTATTCTTTGGGAAAAGGTACAGGCATTTTAAGCCCAGAGTTAGGGCTTATTCTGAAAACACATACAATTTGTTTCACAGAGTGACCCCATCTTCAATGGAAGGAAATAACTTAAAAAAGTCACTACTGAGAATAAATATTGAGAGGAAAAGAAGCGACAAATGGCTTGTTTTTCTTATAGATGCTCCTTCTAAGAAACTAAATAAAAAGGAAAATACACTGGCAAGAATTGAACCAACCTGGATATGTGTTTTAGGATCAGTGTAACCTTGGTCATATGAAACAACCTCTTCGACAGTTAGCCTTCTTATCTGTCAAAAGAAAAAATACTAACCTTGTTGTTGCTAGGTGGCAGGGAGTTGGTTCCAACTCATAGCAGTCCTATGTACAACAAAACGAAATACTACCGGGTCCTGAGCCATCCTCATAATCTTTGCTATGCCTGAGCCCATTGTTGCAGCCACTGTGTCAATCCGTCTTGTTGAGGGTCTTCTCTTTTTCAGCGATCCTCTACCTTACCAAACATGATGTCCTTCTCCAGGGACTGGTTGCTCCTGATAACATGTCCAAAATAAGTGAACAGAAGTCTCACCATCCTGGCTTCCGAGGAGCATTCTGGCTGCACTTCTTTCAAGACAGTTTTGTTCATTCCTCTTGAAGTTTGTGCTATATTCAATATTCATCACCAGTACCATAATTTGAAGGTATCAAATCTTCTTCAGTCTTCCATATTCATTGTCCAGTTTTCACATGCATATGAAATGATTGAAAATATCTTGGCTTGAGTCAGACACACCTTAATCCTTAAAGTATGACATCTTAGCTTTTCAACACTTTGAGGAGGTCTTTTGCAGCAGATTTGCCCAATGCAGTGAGTTGTTTGATTTCCTGACTGCCTGCTGCTTCCGTGGGCATTGATTGTGAATCCAAGTAAAATGAAATCCTTTACAACTTCAATATTTTCTCTATTTATCACGATGTTGCTTATTGGTCCAGTTGTGAGATCTTTCATTTTCTTTATGTTGAAGTGTAATCCACACTGAAGGCTATAGTGTTTGATCTTCATCAGTAGTGCTTCAAGTCCTCTTCACTTTCAATGAGCAATGTTCTGTCATCTGCATAAAGTAGGCTGTTAATGAGTCTTCCACCAATTCTGATCCCACGTTGTTCTTCATATGGTCCATCTTCATGGATTATTAGCTCAGCATACAGATTGAATAAGTGTGGTGGAATGATATAAGCCTGACACACACTTTTTCTGATTTTAAACCACGCAGTATCCCCTTGTTCTATTTGAACAACTGACTCGTGGTCTGTATATGGACTCTGCATGGACACAATTAAGGTGTCTGGAATTCCCATTCTTTGCAATGTTATCCATAATTTGTTTTGAACCACACAGTCAAATGCCTTTGCATAGTCAATACAACACAGGTAAACATCTTTCTGGCTTCAGCCAAGATCAATCTGACATCCACAATGACACCCTCTTCTGAATCTGGCTTGAATTTCAGCCCACTAATGCCTAGGATATTGACTTTTATGCCTTCCATTTCATTTCTGATGACTTCCAATTTTCCTAGACACATACTTTGTACCATCCATGTTCTGATTAGTAATGGATGTTTGTAGCTGTTTCTTCTCATTTTGAGTATTGCCACATCAGCAAATGAAGGTCCCTGAAGCTTTACTCTATCCATGTCATTAAGGTTGACTCTATTTTGAGGAAGCATCTCTTCCCCAGTTGTATTTTAAGCGCCTTCCAACCTGAGGGGCTCAACTTCCAGCACTGTATCAGACAAAGTTCTGCTGCTATTCATGAAATTTTCACTGGCCAATTTTTCAGAAGTATACTGCTGCCAGGTCCTTCTTCCTAGTCTGTCTTAGTCTGGAAGCTCTGCTGAAACTTGGCCACCATGGGTGACCCTGCTGGTATGTGAAATACCTGTGGCATAACTCCCAGCATCACAGCAACACACAAGCCCCCACATACGACAAACCGACAGAGGCATGGTGGACTTCTGACCTAATGAACTGATAAAAAAAAAAAACAAATAAACTCTGGTACATGTCTGTAGATAAACAACAAATATTTATCCTTTTACCAAATATTTCTCTGCTGTCTCTGCATATCCCCATTGTGTACATAATTGTTAGTTTATATTGGTCTTCTCTGCTAGACCTGACAAGCTTAGAGATCAGAAATTCTGTACTGTTGTGTAAACATCTGCAGAGCCAGTACAATTTCTAGTACATAAGAATAACTTAATAAATACCAGTTGAAAAAGTTAGTGATCCATATAACACAGAAGCTGAAGTTTCTTGAAAGATAATATATGGATAGTATACAAAGGCACCATATTTTGCATTCTCAAGAGTGGCTTAGCAATCTCTATTTAGCTTCATATATAAGTATGCACATACCAACTTTTAAAAAAATAAACTAATCTATATGAAAAAAATATAGTCCAACTCTTAGATTTCTGGGAATGAATTTGAGGAGTATTTTCAATGGTGAACACATAAAAATAATAGCCTTTGAGATCTCCTGGTAGTTTAAGTATTGTTAATCTTCTTCAATTTTTTGCCAGTGCCTTCAGAGTAGCTAGGACTTCTTCCTTCAGTGCAATTGGTTCCTGATCATATGCCACCTCTTGAAATGGTTGAACATTGACTAATTCTTTTTGGTATAATGACTCTGTGTATTTCTTCCATCTTCTTTTGATGCTTCCTGCTTCGTTTAATATTTTCCCCATAGGTTGCTTCACTATGGCAACTCGACGCTTGAATTTTTTCTTCAGTTCTTTCAGCTTGAGAAACACTGAGCCTGTTCTTCCCTTTTGGTTTTCCATCTCCAGCTCTTTGCACATGTCATTATACTTGACTTTGTCTTCTCGAGAGGCCCTTTGAAATCTTCTGTTCAATTCTTTTACTTCATCAATTCTTCTTTTTGCTTTAGCTGCTCGGCGTTTGAAAGGAAGTTTCAGAGTCTCCTCTGACACCCATCTTGGTCTTTTCTTTCTTTCCTGTCTTTTCAATGACCTCTTGCTTTCTTCATGTATGATGTCCTTGATGTCATTCCACAACTCATCTGGTCTTTGGTCAGTAGTGTTCAATGCATCATATCTATTCTTCAGGTGGTCTCTAAATTCAGGGGGGATATACTCAATGTCATATTTTGGCTCTCGTGGAGTTGCTCTGGTTTTCTTCAGTTTCAGGTTGAACTTGCATATGAGCAATTGATGATGTGTTCCACAGTCGGCCCCGGCCTTGTTCTGACTGATGATATTGAGCTTTTCTATCATCTCTTTCCACAGAAGTAGTCAATTTGATTTCTGTGTGTTCCATCTGGCAAGGTCCATGTGTATAAAAGGTAAAAGAAGGTATTTGCAATGAAGAAGTCATTGGTCTTTCAAAATTGTACCATTTGATCTCCGGCATTGTTTCTGTCACCAAGGCCATATTTTCTAACTACTGATCCTTCTTCTTTGTTTCCAACTTTTTCATTCTAATCACCAGTAATTATCAATGCATCTTGATTGCATGTTCAATCAATTTCAGACTGCAGCAGCTGATAAAAATCTTCTATTTCTTCATCTTTGGCCCTAGTGGTTGGTGTGTAAATTTGAATAATAGTCGTATTAACTGGTCTTCCTTGTAGGCGTATGGATATTATCCTATCACTGACAGCATGGTACTTCAGAATAGATTTCATTTTACTTGGATCCACAATCAACAGCCATGGAAGCAGCAATCAAGAAATCAAAAGACACATTGCACTGGGTAAATCTGCTACAAAGGACCTCTTTAAAGTGTTGAAGAGCAAAGATGTCACCTTGAAGACTAAGGTGCACCTGACCAAACCCATGGTATTTTCAATTGCATCATATGCATATGAAAGCTGGACAATGAATAAGGAAGATCTAAGAAGAATTGACACCTTTGAATTGTGGTGTTGGCAAAGAATGTTGACCGCAAAAGAACGAACAAATCTATCTTAGAAGAAGTACAACCAGATGCACCTTAGAAGCAAGGATGGCAAGACTGAGTCTTACATACTTTGGACATGTTGTCAGGAGGGATTAGTTCCTGGAGAAGGACATCATGTTTGGCAGAGTACAGGGTCAGCAGAAAAGAGGAAGACCCTCAACGACGTGGACTGACACAGTGGCTGCAACAATGAGCTCAAGCATAACAACGATTGTAAGGATGGCTCAGAATCAGGCAGTGTTTCGTTCTGTTGTGCATAGGGTTGCTATGAGTCAGAACTGACTTGACGGCACCTAACAACAACAACAATCTTTTTCAGTAATATAAATGTGAAGGTACAGATGATAATAGCACAAAGAGAGGTGTATTAGGCATCTCAGTGCCTTACGAATAGCTAAAATATGAGAATATATCATTATGGAAATAAGAATGAATCACATTTTTGATAATTAGGTAATTTTTAGTTAGATATAATTTTTTTATGAGATTTAGAAATATCATGAAGAAAAACAAACAGCATTGTGATGGAAACAATTTCAGCAAACATTAATAGAAACTAGACAAGCAGACCTCTGTTATTCCCAACACCTAAGATTTGAGTTGGGATTGGCACACATCTACAACATAATCCAGTTCACATGCAAATCTAATATACCAGGCCAATGCTTATCATAAAATGATTGGACACAGGGTAATTATGAGGCCTCTCAAAAAAGTATGTGGTTCAAGAGAAGAAAACTTTACATTCAAGATGTTTATTTATTGATTATTAAGGACTGTAAATATAATATTTATTCATGGGCATGCAATAGTTAATAAGATAGCAAGGATCCCTGCCATCATTTACTATAGACTCTATGATCCAAGGATTCAATATCATCAGATACTATTTTTCTCTATAGGTTATGTGATATCAGAAAAGAACAAGCACAGGTTTAAAAAAGCAAGAGGAAAAAAAAAGGAATGCCTACGATAAAAAAGCAGATCAGTTAGATTAAAAGCTTTAATGGAGATCATGAAGATTGGGATTCTAGGGGAACTTAATAAATATCATTCCTACTCTCTGAGTTCAAAGCCATTTGAAAGATAAGCAAGCAAGCAGAAGAACCATAATATTAACCTTATTAGAGATAAAAGCTCATATTGGAGAATGCTGCTTACATCTTCAATTTAGTAAACTTCCCCACAAAAGGAACACTTACTCATAAATAACTAGAGTAGTCTAACCATGGATTTTCCTTGTGCATGAGAGTTCCTAGACTATGGGACTTTCAGTGCTAAAACCAGTATTCAACTGTGCTGACCTGTACTTTCACTTGCATGATGCATGATGACTCTATGACCAACTCAAAGCTGGGGCAAGAAAGTAGTACTAATAGTGAGAACACAGCTTCCCTTTGGATAAGAATCTCATCTCAGCACAATCCTCTAAAGTACGATGCTCTGGGAAAGGGCTCAGTTTCTGATCAACTTTTCTCATTAGGTAGCCCACACTGAATACACTTTTTTTCTGTGCTGATGCTTTGTTTTCTTCGTATAATACAAGCTGCTTTTGATTTACAATCAAATAGTTACTCTAACCTTATTCTTTCCTGTTTCTCTCCTTCTTTCCATTTGACATTTCCATACAGGGTGGGACCAGGATTGGTTGCCATTATACACCATGGTATCTGGCATACATTGTTGTTAGGTGCCATTAAGTCAGTTTTGACTCATAGTGATCCTATGTACACTGCCTGGTCCTGCTCCATCCTCACAATCTTTGCTATGCTTGAGCTCATTGTTGTACCCACTGTGTCAATCCATCTCATTGAGGGTCTTTCTCTTTTCGCTGACCTTCTATTTTACCAAGCATGATGTCTGTCTCCAGGGACTGATCCCTCCTGATAACATCTCCAAAGCACATGAGATGAAGTCTCATCATCCTCGCTTCTAATAAGCATTCTGGCTGTACTTCTTCCAAGGTAGATTTGTTCTTTCTTCTGGCAGTCCATGGTGTATTCGATATTCTTCACTAATACCATAATTCAAAGGCATCGATGCATCTTCAGTCTTCCTTATTCGTTGTCCAGCTTTTGCATGCCTATGAGGCGATTGAAAACACCATGGCTTGGGTCAGGGGCACCTTAATCCTTAAAGTATGACATCTTTGTTTTTCAACACTTTAAAGAGGTATTTTGCAGCAGATTTTCCCAAAAGTAGCAAATGGGTATATGGTAAGTGCCTAATAACTATGTGTGAATGAATGCATGAATGAAACAATATACAAAGCTAAATCATCTGTGGAAGGCATGTGGATTGAAATGTACCCCTCCTGTTATGGACTAGATCATGCTCCCCAAATAGATGTGTTGTAAGTTCTAACTCCTATACCTCTGGATGTAATCCCATTTGGAACAGGTTTTTGTTGTTGTTGTTAGAAATAGGTTATGTTAATGAGGTCATATCAGCGTACACTGTGTCTTAAACCTAACCACTTTTGAGAGCATTTTTGAAATATAAAAGGAGGTTAGGTACAGAAGCAAGTACTAATAGGGGAAAGACAGATGCCATGAGGAGATTGCCATGAAAAATGAGAGGAATGCTGGAGAAGCTGAGACAAATATATTCTTCCAGAGTGAACAGAGAGAGCCTTCCCTTAGAGTTAGTACCCTGAATTTGGACTTCTTAACTCCTAAACTGTGAGAAAATAAATTTCTGCTCCTTAAAGCCACCCACTTGTGGAATTTTTGTTACAGCAGCAGTAAGAAACTAAGACATCTCCCTCAAAACAATTTTGAACAGGCCATAGGTTCTGGATCAACTGGAGTGTTCTGGTTTTTCCTCATTCTCAACCAAGACAAAGGACCATCAGAAATGCTCTAGATTTAGTGTTGCTTCTGCTCTACCACTTAGGGAGAGGGCATAGTACAAAATCTGAGTTAGTGATGCCTAAAGTCCAGTTCTCTACAAGCCTTGTTCACCAAGCAATCAAAAAAAAAAAAAAAAGAAGAAGAAGAAATGAGAGAAAATATTTGGCACATTAATTGCCTTCTTTGAGAGTTGTTTCTTAGATGGAAAATGGCAATAATAATATCTACCTTTTGAGTTCTTGAGAGTATTAAATTAGATAATGCTTGTAAAGCAATTATATCAATGCTGGAAAATATAAGTGCTTAATAAATAATTGGCATTATTAATGTAAGCACCAAATAAATTGACTTGAAAGCTGTAAAATATGAGTCTTCAAGTTTATGACAGCTGCAATAAACTTTATCAAATACAGTTTTATTGATGGATTGATTCATGCATTTAAAAATATTTATTGAACATTTATTTGTGCCTGCTCCCCCCCCCACCTTTTTTTGGCACTAGAGATAGCAATGACCAAAGAAGACAGAATTTCTATCCTCATATAGCTATTAGGCTAATGAGTCCAGAATTTATATAGATTCAGTATCTTAAAAAGAAAAGAAAGGATTTAGGTAAAGCTACAATAATTATGTCACACTTTGAAGCCAGGGGAATGGGCTAGCTAAAGAAAGTAACCAATAACCTTTGATAACCCAACTGATAGTATAATCAAAGTTTGAAATTCACAGAAGAAGGAACTACTTAAAGGCAAAGGCACTGTGATTAAAATGTGAATGCAAAATATATTCCTTTTATAAAGTGTTAATACTCCCTCTATATCATGGTGGAACCTACATCTAACCCGAACCCTTCCATAATCAAATGTATGATATTGGCCAAACCAACTGAGCCTTGGTTTTTTGTTTTGTAAGAGAAGGAAGGTTTAATATATAAAATTTGGTTTCCAAATAAAGTATATGAAGCATAATTCTACCTTGTTGTGATCACCCCACAGAGGCAAAATGAACCTCCAACACAAAATTTGATTCCAGTGTCAAAACCGGTAGTACCACAAATGCACCAAGAGGATATGAAAAGGTTTACTACTCACATAATGAAGTTTTCAGGGAAGAGCAAAGCGGGCTTTCAATCAAGTACACAAATAGCTTTAAAGAGCAAGACGGGTGACTGACTTGAGGTTTTATAGTAGTTAGGCAGTGGGGGTAGGATGATTTTCCCACATGGGCAGGTCTTGCATGGTTTGAACTTCCTACCAGATCCCAAAGAAGAGAGTGCCCAGCCTTGCTTACCAGCTTGCCTGGATGTGGAGCAGAAAGGTAAAACGGTGGGCTTCAAAGCTGCCAGCACTAAAGCATCAAAAATGGAGTCAGATTTTTATTACAAACCTGCAGACCAGAGACATCTCTTCCATTAGTACCAAACCCAGCCACTTCCTGGATTGTTCTTCTTCAGCTGATTAAAATGCATTTATTTCAATTGTTGATCTCTCAGGCCCTTTATAGAAACTTAATTATTCACTTCATGGTGTCTATTCAAAAAATAAAAGTGTAGGCAATCCATTATGCTGTGTTTATGTGTTCTATACTTGTATTTATATTTTATACTTTAATTGAAGTTTTAAAAATATAAAATTTATAAACAAATGCTCAAAAATGGATTAGTTCAGCTAAAAATTGAGCAATATTTCACAGTGATCAACATTGTAGCAAATGTTTGCTTGGTAAGTCATGATTAATTTTTTTTTCAACAAAATTTGTATATCTTTAAATTTAAAAATGTGGCTGAGGCTATGAAATAAAATTCCTTGCTAAGACATATAAATTGGGCCATTTTATATACTGAAGCTCTTTCCCTACACGTGGCATAGTGAGAGGCACATGTTCTCTAGAAAAGAATAATCATAAACATCTGTCATTTTAGTAGTATTTTTTTCACCATAATACATGAAGAGACTATTCCAGAGACTTCTATGGATATAGAAATATGAATTTTTACATGCACTATTTGAATTCCTGGTTTAATAAAAGCTTAGTGAAGTGTGGAAAATATGTAAAATGTTGATTTACTATCTCTCAGAGCATTTGTAAGAAAACTTTCATAAACCTGACTGTCTTTAAAAACAAAATGAAATTCTTCTATAGGTCTATAGTTTGACGTATTCCCAAGCTAACTTTTTTTTTTGGCGGGGCACACCATGGCTGTGAGCCTAACTCGCTTATTAAGAGAGCCTTTGAAAGGAGACTATGGGTATACTGGCATTTATGTTGCAAGTTCTAAAGTTTCCTTGTATAAAGATTTTAAAATTTGACTCTTATGCCCTTAGTCCATAAAGGATTTAAGGTAACATAACAAAGGATATGTTCTATATAGTTAATATAGAAAAAAACTGTACATAAAACAAGTAAGTAGAAAACATAGATCAGTATGGTTATTGCAACAAATGTTAACAATTTAGAACAATCCTACTTGAAGACGGAGAAATGGACTAGAGACTTGCAAAACCTCAGAGTGTGACTCCACATAGCATAGAGTTTTTCAGAGCCACCAGGGTCTGACTCAGGAGAATTCATGTCATCAGGCCATGTATTTTTGCATATAGATTTACATAAGCTAGAAAATATATATATATATTTCCTCACAGGAATCCTGAAATTGAGTTATCATAACAGCTTTGTCATCTATATTGTCTAATATATTCAGAAAATTGACAGAATGTGCTATGAGCTTTATCTATGCTGATATTTATGTATTAAAAATGACTTCCAGCCATCTTTTTTAAATTGCCCAGTACCCGATTTTTCTTTTATTAGAAACTTTTAAACCAGTGGACTCTATTCACTGTCTCAGGATAATCAAATTTTGTAAATAGGGACTGAATTATTTTGAATGCTACTACTTATTGTAAGATTTCTTATCCTGTTATGTCCATAAAGTATTTAAGGTAACATAACAAAGGATATGTTCTATACAGTTAACATGGAAAAAACTGTACATAAAACAAGTACGTAGAAAACATAGATCAGTATGGTTATTGCAACAAATGTTAAATGTGGTTACAAATTATCTAGAAGTTAAGGCAAAAAATGAAATATATATGCTATTTTCTTCTAATTATTGGGATAAAAGAATTTATTTCAGCAATCAGGACAAAAATAATTTACTTGGAAATGAATCTATAATGAAATTATCATACTGGTTTTATAAAGATAACTATTGAACAGTAAAAATACAGAGAACAAGCAGAGACATTTTGTCATGAGTCCCTGTCTCAATTTGATCCTTAAGAATATCATACCAAGAGTAGCATGACAGCATATTTCAATGAAGGCATTTCCACTTCTGCCGGGGTGTGGGGAAACAACAGATGGGGTATTGCTCAAAGCTACTGGCACATGTTACCTGTTCTGGTTGTTTACAATGATATGGGACGATAGATAATGTTACCCAAACTAGAGGTGTGACCCACCTACCTCCTAAAACAGAATCCTCTGGATGCACTAAAAATACAGCTTGTAGAGCCCCTGATTGAGAATCTCTGATGGTAGTAGAGTTCCAATTCGACATTTTGGGGGGCCTTCTTTTTTCATTAAGGTATCATTTATACACAGTGTATTTAATTTTTTTTTCATGTTAAATTCTGGGACTTTTCACAAACACTAAATCCACGTGTGAGGCAAGTACTTCAGACGATTCTTAAATCCACTACATTTGATTACAATTGGCTAGATCAGTGGCTCTCAAACTTTAGTGTGCACTAGAATCACCCGGAGGGCTTCTTAAAACCCACCCTACTGGGCAATACCCCCAGTGTTTCTGATTTAGCAGGGCAGGGATGGGATCTGAAAATCTGTATTTATGGTAAATTCCCAGGTGCTGCTGGTGCTGCTGATCTTAGGGTCTCACTGAGAACCACTAGACTAGAACAATGGTTTTTAAGCTTCACTGTGCATCAGAATCAGCTAGAGGATTTTACAATGTTTTGGGGGGGAGGAGAGGGTGGATTTTAATGAATAGTGTTGTTCCTCAGTTTTTTTTCTCAATATAATGGAAACAATAAGACATATTTTTCAGGATTATATGTAATAAAATGGAAAAAAACAAAAAACCCTAATACAACCTGTGTAAGAGGAATGACAGTACTCTTTGCTTCTTGGATCCTATCGGAAATCCAGCCAATGGATACCCTGAAGAAAATGACTAAGGGGAATGATCTCCATCCTTTCCATTAGTCAGTGGTTCCTAACTTTGACTGCATGTCAGTCACCTAGGGAATCCTTGAAGCACTCTATGTCTCGGCTCTATCCCAGACCAATTCAGTCAGAATCTGTAGTCGGATAGAGCCCAGGCATTCCTGCCTTTTTTTTTTTTTTTTTCAATAAGAGTTGGAGGGAGGAATCAAACTCATTTCTGTCTGACTTTCTAGCCCCTAGCTTATGATTTATACTTCGTGAAAAATGAAAATTTGACTTGTCTTCTTCCATACATTCCAGTTTTACAAGGATATGGACCACTGAAGTTGCTGTGAGAAAAATTTGGATCCGTTCAAGTGCCTGATAAAATGCTAGTTTTCACCCCACAGGTACATCACTGCGCATTTTAATTTTAGCACTGAGAAATTATTTAAGCCTGGAAAAATATAGAAGAGTAGATGTTGTAATTTAACCATCTGGCCCTTAGTATTGCTCCAGTGGGAGATCTGATTTTGAAGAATAATAAGCAAGCCAAGGAGTAGTGGATCCCTAATAGCTATGAGCAAAGTCTAAGCTTTTCTCTGGGCGTAGCTTCTGCATTGGAAGAACATGCTCTTAGTCAGGATATGTTCTTTTCCAACTTTTTTTTTTTTTTGGTGACGAGATGAAAACATTAACAAATGAAAAATTTACAACCTCTCTCCTTCTAAACAAAAAAATTTTTATTGGTTGTTCACTCTGATTATTCTTCCAATCCCTATACCCACACTAATATGAGTGCATCTTAACCAAGTACTTCTGCATTTTAACTATACAAACCAGGTATGTTGGAAAGGCAAAACTGAAGTAAACTACAAGGCTATCTGGAAAGTCCCTGGGTGGCACAGATGGTTAAGTGCTGGGCTACTAATAGAACGGTTGGCAGTTCAAACCCACCCAGGGTAAGGCCTGGTGATCTGCTTCTTAAAGGTCACAGCCTTGAAATTCCTGTGGAACAGTTGTACTCTGCACACTTGGGGCCACCATGATTGGAACCTACTCAATGGCAATTAACAAAAGAAGGATATCTAAATTTACACTGGGAAAAGGGAGATTGTCACTGGCCAGAGAAAACACACACACAGAAAGAAACAGTGAGAGAAATAAAACAGTCAATGGTAAATTGCTTGTACTAATGGCTCCAATTCTACTCTCCTCCCTACTGGGGCCCATTGCATCTAACCCTAACGTGGCTCTGATTTTTGCTCTGTCATGTGATACATCTTGGGCAATAGGATGTTAGCATATGCAATGAAAGCAGAATTTTGAAAATCACATGTGCAATTGGCTTATAATTTTTGCCTTCTGCCTTTGTTATGAAAAGGGCACGCCTGGGCAAAACTGCTGAATGATGAGACCTATAACCAAGCCAAATCTGTTACATGTTAACATGGCCAGCCAAGGTACTCTAGATAACCCAGTACCAGCTGATCCTAGCATGCGAACAAGACTGTGCAAGATCAGCACAGTGTCTAGCTGACGTGGAGCTGGCCATACGTGCATGTGCAGGCTTAGCCCAAATCAAAGTTTTCAGTTTTGCAAGCTAAAAAAAATTATTGTTGTAAGTCACTGAGGCTTAGTGTTGTTGTTTTCTAACATTATCATAACAACAGATAACTGTTCACAGCTTGAACATCTAAGTTTAAGACAGTTTAAGGGGAGAGAGAACAAGTTTGGCCAAAACAAATTAAAACCAGCGGTCATTAGAGAGAGAACAGGAAATAGAAAGTGGTTTTCAAAATTTGATTTGTGTTTGAATGGGATGCCCTTTAGCAGTATATAAGAGATTTCAAGTAAGCATGAAATTTCTTTTCAGCTAATTTTGGTTGTCAGATTTAAATTCCAGCTTCAGTGTTAAAGAACCAGACCCAGAATGTTATGGGTTATCGTTAAGTAAAAACTTATAGAATAAGGGAAATATTCAAGAAAGGGAGACCCAGGCTAAGGTCAAAGTCAAGATGTTTTTGGAATACCCAGGAACTAGGCACAATAATGATTATCATTTGGCATCAGAAGCTGGTATGAATTACTTGCGAAAGATAAGCCGAGTAATATGAAAATACAGGAAAATCTACTTGTGTTTAGTGGATTGAGTTAATAAAATTCCAACACATAGAATGTAAGTTAATAAATGAGAATAGATCTGCCAGGTTCCCAGGTTTTTGAGCCAAAACCATTTTTATAAAGTAGTTTGGAGTGGGTTGGTCAGCACACATTGGTGTAATAGTTGCTGTTCTCCAAAAATCTGGATAAGATCTCATCTTAGTAAGTATTGGATAAAATTATGCAAAATGATCTCAATGATTTTGAACAAATGGAAATAGTGTTCTAGAAAAAAAATAAAATTTAATAAATGGAAAAGCAATGGTTGCCATTTTTACTTCTCAAGTTGACAGTTTTTAAACAAAATAAACTTTGCCCTGAAAGATGTGATAGAAAAAGCCCAGGCAAACATTTATGGATGAGAGAGGAATTTGATGTAATATCTCATGGAGGAAATTTGATAACTATTCAAAATGTAATAGGAGATGCTTAAATAAATATGGTATATCTATATTATGAAATATAATTTAGAATTTCAAATCATGATTTAAAGTAAATTAAATAGCTAAGGAAAAAACTCAAAGTAAGGACAGATATCAAAACTACATACAATATGATTCATTTGGTATATAAACATATAAATGTTATATCAATTTTTTTATGAGTTAAATAAATTTAATTCTAAGTTCTCACTTCATATAAGAAAAAAAAATTGCTGTATCATTTGTTTTGCATGGCTCCTTCCCCCTTTCCTGTGTCATTCTCAAACAACAGGCATAAAACTTGTAGGAAAATAAAGAGGAAAAAAAGGCCTATTTCAGTCAAAATGTACTGAGCATTATCAGGTTTTTTTTTCCTAAACAATAACACTGACAACTACTGTTTATGAAACTGCTTTTCTAGGTGGCCTATATAGGTAGTCCTCACTCACCTGACCACAGGTCAGCCTTTGCAACCCTCACCATTGTTCTCAAGACCATAATCTCAGTAGTCAATTCATAAGGCATTTCCAGGACCATCTTTTTCCAAGACCTTGCAAGATTCATGTGCCAGGGACACTGAGTTACTCAACTCCAGGAGGGCACCTTCCACTCTGTATTTAATGCAAATGAGCTCCCTGGAGTAATACAATGTCTAGCACCCCTACTCATGGTCCTCTGTGTGAATACTGCACAGCCTCTACCATTCTAAGAAGCTGGAAAACCCAGTCCCTCTCTGAATCTTGGGGAAGTTACGTTCAGCAATGAGTCAAGTCCATCATCCCTTGAAAAGGAATTGGATCTAACCTCCTCTCCTTCCAGGAATTGGATCTAATCCTTTGATGACAAAGAGCTTTCGGAACCAAGGCAGGCTATGGGTGTATGTGTAAGTGTGTGTGCGTGTGTGTGTGTGTGTAGGAGGTTGTCTCTAGGACAATCTTCCCCCATTTGGCCAGAAACACACATAAAAAAGTACTATTAGTATTACATTAAACAAATGCAACCTCATAACTTAAGAAGACAAATAGTCTGCTTTTTAGGGAGCTGAGGGAAATTATAAATATATATGGAAACCCTGGTAGTGTAGTGGTTAAGTGCTACAGCTGCTAATCAAAAGGTCAGCAGTTTGAATCCACCAGGCACTCCTTAGAAACTCTATGGGGCAGGTCTACCCTGCTCTATAGGGTCACTATGAGTCGGAATCAACTTGACGGCAGCGGGTTTTATATATATATATAAAAAGAATATATATAAATATTCTTCTGCAGATTGCTTCTTCTAAAAATATCAAAAAAGCGTAGAATAATTTGACATTAAGTCAATGAAACAGCACAATGATCACACACACCTATGGTTTATATTCAGAAAAAAAGTTCCAGATATTCAAAGGGGAATCAAATTAATATGAGGAAAGAGCCGTGGTGGCACAATGGCTGTGTGCTTGCCTGCTAACCAGAATGTCAGCAGTTCAAACCCACCCAGAGGCTCTGTGGGAGAAAGGACCTGGAGATCTACTCCTGTAAAGATTACAGCCTAGAAAACCCTATGGGGCAGTTCTACCTTGTCATACAGGGTCACTAAGAGTTGGTATTAACTCAATAGCACACAACAAAACTTTTTTTTTTATAGGTAATAACCGTGCAGGACAGAGAAGACATTTTAGGCACAAATAGAAAAGAAAAGGTCTGGGATTCATTGTTATCTGTAAGTTGAATACCAATGACTCCAAATTTATTGTAGATCTGAAATAACAAGACCAGAAATATACCTATGCATATGTATTATAATCAATTGATTTTTGACAAAGGCATCAAAATGTATTTAATGGGAAAATGAAATTCTTATCAATAAATGGTGTTGAAACAACTGGATAAATATATGCAAAAATGGATCTTAACCCCTACCTCTTACTACACACAAAAAAAATTAATTTGATATGGATCATAGACTTGAACAGAAAAGACAGATTTCTAAAAGAAATCACAAGAGAAAATCTCTGTGACATTGGAGTAGGCAGACAGTTTTGGGAACACAAAAATACTAATCATAAGAGAACAAAAATGGTAGTATAGTAGGCAGAATAATGACCCCCGACGATGTCCACACCTTACTCCCCAGAACCTGTGACACGCCTTACATGTCAAAAGGTAGTTTGCAGATGTAATAAAGGCTGTGTAGACCACTGTCTTAGTTTCTACTGCTGCTAGAACAGAAATACCACAGGTTGGTGGCTTTAACAAACAGAAATTTATTTTCTCATAGTTCAGGAGGCTAGAAGTCCAAATTCAGGGAAACAATTCTAGGGGAAGGCGCCTTCTGTCCACTCTGGGAGAAAATTCTTGTCTCATCTTCTGTAATGTTCTTCTAGGTATTCCCAGGGGTTATTCATGTGACATCTATCTTTCTTCCATTTTGCTTACTTGTTTCTGTGTCTAATCTGCTCCTTTTATATCTGAAAAATAATTGGCTTAAGACACACCCTACATCTATATGGTCCCATTAACATAATATATAAAAGCCTATTCCCAAATAGGATCACATCCACATGTATAAACAAACAAAAACCATTGCAATCATGTTGATTCTGACTTAGCAACTGTACAGTACAGAGTAGAACTGCCCCATAGGGCTTCCAAGGCTATAATCTCTATGGAAGCAAACTGCCACATCTTTCTCCCGAGGACTGGCTGGTGGGTTTGAACCACCGTCCTTTGCATTAGCAGCCGAGAGCTTAACCACTGTGCCACCAGGGCCCCTTTTTCCACATCTTTGCCAACACTTTGTTTTGTCAGTCTTCTTTGTTATAGTGGATGTGAAATGGTATAGCATTGTGGATTTAATTTTAATTCACTGCAAATAATGTTTGGTTTATTGGTCATCTGCATATATTCTTTTATAAAATGTCTGTTTAAATTTTTAAAATTGGTTGTTCGTCTTTTTGTTGATTTGCCACAGTTCATTCTGTATTCCAGATAGAATTTTTTTTTGTCAAATATAAGTATTGTGAATATTTTCTCCTGATTCGTGATTTGCCTTTTCATCATAATGGTGACTTTTGATTAGCAGAAAGTTAAAATGTTGACTGAACCCTATTCCTTTGTATTCATTTTCTATTGCTGCTGTAATAAATTACCACAAACTTAGTAGGTTAAAAAACATGAAGTTATTATTTTACACTTCTGTAGGTCTGACACGGGTCTCACTGGATTAAAGTCAAAGTGTCAGCAGGCTGCTTTCCCTTCTAGAGGCTCTGGAGGAGGTTTTGTTTCTTGTTTATTCTGGTTTGTTGGCAGAATTCAGTTCTTTGTGGTTGTAGGACAGAGATCCTATTTACTTGTTGGCTGCCTGCTGAGGACTGTTCCCAGGTTCGAGAGTTTTCCCTCAGTCTTTGGCTCATAGTCCCCTTCTTCCATCTTCAAAATCAGCAATGCAGTTTGAGTCTCTCTCATGCTTCAAATGTCTTGTCTTTCTTCTTCCATTTCATCTCCCTCTGATCTAGCCAGGAAAGGTTCTCTACTTTTAAGGATCATGTGATTAGATCAGACCCACGAAGATAATCTTCCCATTTGAAGGTTGTTATCGGTTGACAGTGTTCTTTAAAAATATGTGTTGGAATCCTAATCCACAAGTATAGGGGTTAGAATTCCAACACATATTTTTGAGATCAGGAATCAGATAGGGATGCCCTTTACCATCACTCTTATTTAATTTTGTACTAGAAATCCTAGCTAAAGGAACAAGGCAAGAAAGGAAAATAAAGGGCATGCAAATTGGTAAGAAAGGAGTAACACTATCCTTATTTGCAGATGATATGATCATATACATAGAAAATCACAGAAACTCCACAAGAAAGCTACTAGAACTAATAGGAGAATTCAGCAAAGTGGCAGGGTACAAGATCAACATATAAAAATCAGTTGGATTCCTCTACATCAACAACGAGAACTCCAAAAAGGAATCAGGAAAACAATACATTTTACAGTATCCCCACAAAAGATAAAATACTTAGGGATAAACCTAACTAGAAACATAAAAGATTTATATGAAGAAAACTACAAAACTACTGCAAAAAACAAACAAACAAACAAAAAAAAAAACCCTACATAAATGGAAAAACATATCATGCTCATGGATAGGAAAACAACACTGTGAAAATGTCAATATTGACCAAAATGATCTACAAATACATTGTAATCCTGATACAAATTCCAACATCATTCTTTACCGAGATGGAAAAACTAATCACTGACTTTATAAGGAAAGAAAAGAGGCCCAAGATAAGCAAAGCAACACTGAAGAAGAACGAACGAACTAAGAGGCCTCACGCTTGCCAATCTCAGAAACTACCATACAGTCATGGTAGTCAGAATAGCTTGGTACTGGTACAATGACAGACACATAGACCAATGGAACAGAATCAAGAACCCAGATGTAAATCCAACCACCTATGGTCAGCTGATCTTTGCCAAAGGACCAAAGACTATTAAATGGGGAAAAAAAAAGTCTTTTTAACAAATGGTGCTTGCGTAACTCCATTTGTAAAGAAAAAGAAAAGAAACGGGATTCATACCTCACACCACACACAAAAACTAACTCAAAATGGATCAAAGACCTAAATATAAAACCTAAAATGATAAAGATCATAGAAGAAAAGATAGGGACAACACTAGGGACCCTAATATCTGCCATAAATACAATACAAACCATAAGTAACAATGCACAAACATGAATTAAACACTTATGTTCATCAAAGGCCTCACCAAAAGAGTGATAAAAGAACATACAGACTGGGAAAAAATCTTTACCCACAACATATCTGACAAGGGTCTTATCTCTAAAATTTGTAGGAAATTTCAACACCTCAAGAACAAAAAGACAAACAACCCAATTTAAAAATGGGCAAAGGACATTAACAGATACTTCACCAAAGGAGACATTCAGGCAGCTAACAAACACATGAAGAGATGCTTGTGATCATTGGCCATTAGAGAAATCCAAATCAAAACTACAATGAGATACCATCTCACCCTGGCAGTAATGATACTGATCAAAAAAACAAATGTGGTTGAGGTTGTAGGGGATTGGAACTGTTATACACTGCCAGTGAGAATGTAAAATGGTGCAACCACTATGGAAAAGGGTATGGTACATCCTTAAAAAGCTAAGAGTAGAAATACCACATGATCCCCAATTCCACTCCTAGGCATATACCCTAGAGAAATAAGAGCTGTGAGAAGAATAGACATGCACACAATTGCAGCATTAATCACAATAGCAAAAAGATGGAAACAACCTAATTGTCCATCAGCAGATTAATGGATAAACAAAATGTGGTGCATACACACAATGGAATACTAGGCAACAATAAATACAATGATGAATCTTGGAAACATCTCACAACATGGATTAATTTGGAGGACATTATGCTGAGTGAAATAAGTCTATCACAAAATGACAAATATTGTATGAGACCATTATTATAAATAGTCAAGAAAAGATTTACACACAGGAAGAAGCATTTTTTGATGGCTACCAGGTTTGAGAGGGGGAGGTAGGGAAAGTCACTAACTAGAGAGTAGTCACTTGTTAACTTTGGTGACGGTAATGGCAGTACACAATATGGGGGAAGTCAGCACGACATAACCCAGGCAAAGGAAGATTATGAGATCTACTCAAAATAAAAGGTAATGAAGATAAATACTACAATATACACAATCCTGCAAGAACAGTAATAACAAACAATAATTTCTCAGTGGATACATAGGTAGATACATACATTGAATATGTAAGTTGGGAGGGCATATGGGAGTACACCCATGTGCAAATATAGGTTTGACTGTGGATATTTCCACATACATATTTGTATATCCTTCATGTATAATCATATATAAAAAATAGAGCACTCAGGGAGCACAGTCACAGAAACAACT
Source organism: Elephas maximus indicus (assembly GCF_024166365.1). NCBI lineage: Eukaryota > Metazoa > Chordata > Mammalia > Proboscidea > Elephantidae > Elephas > Elephas maximus. Next base: position 144,643,851 of record NC_064819.1, on the reverse strand, counting down.
TAGACATAACCAAACACCTTGTGGGACTGAGTTACTGGGCTTGAAGTCTAAGGACCATAGCCCAAGGGACATCTAGGTCAATTGACATAACATAGTTCATAAAACGTCTACATCCTACTTTGGTGAGTAACCTCCGAGGTCTTAAAAGCTTGCTAATGGGCATCTAAGATTCAAACATTGGTCTATTTCCATGGAGCAAAGGAGAGTGAAGTAAACCAAAGACTGAAGGAAAAAATTAGTTCAAAGGACTAAGGGACCACAGGAACCACAGCCTCCACCAGCCTGAGACCAGAAGAACAAAATGTTGCCTGGCTACCACTGCCAGCCACTCTGATCAGGATCACAATAGATGGTCATGGTCACAGCGGAGAAAAAAATCTAGGACAAAATTCAAATTCATAAAAAAGACTGGATTTACTGGTCAGAGAGAGACTGGGGGGTACCCCTTGAGACTATAGCCCTTGGATATCCTTCTAACTTGGAACTGAACCCATTCCCAGAAATCACCTTTCAGCCAAATGTTTTTGATAGGTGCTGTCAAGTGAGTTCTGGCTCATAGTGACCATGTGTACAACAGAATGAAACAATCCCCAGCCCTGTACCATTCTTAGAATCGTTGTTATGCTTGAGTCCATTGTTGTAGCTGCTGTATCAGTCCATCTTCTTGGGGGTATTCTTCTTTTTCACTGACCCTCTACTTTACCAAGCATGATGCCCTTCTTTAGAGACTGGTACCTCTCGATAACATGTCCAAATTATGTGAGATGAAATCTTGTCATCCTCGCTTCTAAGGAGCATTCTGACTCTACTTCTTCCAAGACAGAGTTGTTCATTCCTTTGGCAGTCCATGGTATATTCAATATTCTTTGCCAGCACCACAACTCAAAGGCATCAATTCTTCTTCAGTCTTCCTTATTCATTGTCCAGCTTTCACGTGTGTATGAGGCAATTGAAAACACCCTGGCTTGGGTCAGGCATACCTCAGTCCTTAAAGTGATATCTTTGTTTTTTAACACCTTAAAGAGGTCTTTTACAGCAAATTTGCCCAATACAATGTGCCTTTTATTTCTTGACTGCCACTTCCATGGGTGTTGATTGTGGATCCAAGTAAAATGAACTCCTTGATAGCTTCAATCTTTTCTCCATTTATCATGATGTTGCTTATTGGTCCAGTTGTGAGGATTTTTGTTCTCTTTGTTGAGGTGTAATCCATACTGAAGGCTGCAGTGTTTGATCATCTTCAGTAGGTGCTTCAAGTCCCCTTCACTTTCAGCAAGTAAGGTTGTGTCATCTGCATAACACAGGTTTTTAATAAGTCTTTGTCCAATTGTGATGCCCTGTTCTTCTTCATATAGGCCAGCTTCTCGGATTATTTCTTCAACAAACAGATTGAATAGGTACAGCGAAGGGATACAAATATGTTGCACATCTTTCCTGATTTTGAACCACGCAGTATCCCCTCATTCTGTTTGAACCACTGCCTCTTGATCTATGTACAGGTTTCTAATGAGCACAAATAAGTGTTCTGGGATTCTCATTCTTCCCAATGTTATCCATAATTTGTTATGATCCACACAGTTGAATGCCTTTGCATAGTCAATAAAACACAGGCAGACATCCTTCTGATATTCTTTGCTGTCAGCCCGGATCCACCTGATATCTGCAATGATATCCCTTGTACCACATCCTCTTCTGAATCGTGCCTGAATTTCTGGCTGTTCTCATTGAGGTACTGTATGGCTTCAACTGCTTTTGAATGATCGTCAGTAAAAATTTACTTGCATGTGATATTGTTCGATAATTTCGGCATTCTGTTGGATCACCTTTCTTTGGAATAGGCATAAATATGGATCTCTTCCAGTTGGTTGGCCAGGTAGCTGTCTTCTAAATTTCTTGGCATAAATGACTGAGCACTTACAGTTCTGTGTCCTTTTGTTGAAATATCTCAATTGGTATTCTTCCAATTCCTGGAGACTTGTTTTTCATCAATGTCTTCAGTGCAGCTTGGACTTCTTCTTTCAGTATCATCAGTCCTTGATCATACTCTACCTCCAGAAATGACTGAACAACCACCAATTCGTTTGGGTACAGTGGCTCTGTGTATTCCTTCCATCTTCTTTTGATGTTTCTGGCATCAGTCAGTATTTTGCCCATAAAGAAACAAACAAAAAAACCAGTTGCTGTCAAGTCGATTCTGACTCATAGCGACCCTATAGGACAGAGTAGAACTGTCCCATAGAGTTTCCAAGGAGCACCTGGTGGATTTGAACTGCTGACCTTTGGTTAGCAGTCGTAGCACTTAATCACTATGCCACCAATGTTTCCATTTTGCCCATAAAATCCCTCAATATTGCAACTCAAGGCTTGAATTTTTTTCTTCAGTTCTTTCAGCTTGAAAGATGAGGAGCATGTTCTTCCTTTTTGGTTTTCTAACTTCAGGTCTTTGCACTTGTCATTATAATACTTTGTCTTCTTGAGCCACCCTTTGAATCTTCTGTTCAGCCCTTTTGCTTCATCATTTCTTCCTTTTGCTTTAGCTACTCAACGTTCAAGAGCAAGTTTCAGAGTCTCTTCTGACATCCGTTTTGGTCTTTTCTTTCTTTCCTGTCTTTTTGATGACCTTTTGCTTTCTTCATGTATGATGTCCTTGGTGGAATTCTGCAACTCATCTGGTCTTTGGTCATTAGTGTTCAACACATCAAATCTATTCTTGAGATGCTGTCTAAATTCAGGTGGGATATACTCAAGGTGGTAAGTTGGCTCTCATGACTTGTTCTAATTTTCTTCATTTTCAACGTGAACTTACATATGATCAATTGATGGTCTGTTCCACAGTCGGCCCCCGACCTTGTTCTGACTGATGATATAGAGCTTTTCCATTGTCTCTTTCCACAGATATAGTTGATTTGATTCCTGTGTATTCCATCCAGTGAGGTCCATGTGTAGAGCGACTGTTTATGTTGGCATTTGCAACGAAGTCCTTGGTCTTGCAAAATTCTATTATGTGATCTCTGGCATCATTTCTAACACCAAGCCCATACTTTCCAACTGCCTTTCTTCTTTGTTTCCAACTTTCATCTTCCAATCACCAGTAATTATCAATGCATCCTGATTGCAAGTTTGATCAATTTCAGACTTCAGAAGTCGGTAAAAATCTTCAATTTTGTTATCTTTGACCTTAGTGGTTGGTGCATAAATTTGAATAATAGTCATATTAACCATCTTCCTTGTAGTGTTATGGATATTATCCTTTCACCGACAGTCTTGTATTTCTGGATAGATCTTGAAATGTTCTTTTTGACGATGAATGCAATGCCATTCCTCTTGAAGTTGTCATTCCTGGCATAGTAGACTGTGTGATTTTCTGATACCAGTTCATTTCAGCTTGCTAATGCCTAGGATATTGATGTTTATGCATTCCATTTCATTTTTGATGATTTCTAATTTTCCTAGATTCATACTTTGTACATTCCATGTTCTGATTATTAATGGATGTTTTCAGCTGCTTCTAATGTTGAGTCATGCCACATCAGCAAATGAAGATCCTGAAACCTTGACTCCTTCCATGTCATTAAGGTTGACTCTACTTTGAGGAGGCAGCTCTTCTCCAGTTGTCCTTTGAGTGCCTTCCAATCTGAGTGGCTCATCTCTTAGCATCGTATCAGACAATATTCTGCTGCTATTCATAAGGTTTTCACTGGCTAATTCTTTTCATAAATATACCACCAGGTCAAGCTTCCTTGCCTGTCTTAGTCTGGAAACTCAGCTGAAATCTGTCAGCCATGGGTGACCCTGCTGATATTTTAATACCTTTGGTATAGCTTCCAGCATCATAGCAACACACAATCCCCAACAGTATGACAAACTGACAGATGCATATGGAGCCAAATAAGAGACTACATATAAATATACATATATATGTATAGTCTAGCCAAATAATAGGCAGGCATATAAATAAACAATAACCCACATGAGGAAAGTGTTCCTTAGAACAATCACCTACATGAGACCAAAAGGATGACATATGCCCAAAAGCTAAGATGAGAAGGTAAGAAGGAGCAGGAAAGCTAGACAAATGGAAATGAGAAACTCAGGGTTGTAATGGGGAGGGTGCTTTGCGGGGACTGCAACTTATGTCATGGAACAATTTGTATACAAACTACTGAATGTAAAACTAAGTTGCTCTGTAAAACTTCACCTAAAGAACAATAAAAACAAAATGAACAACAACAATAAAACTCCTTAAATTATACTCTTGCAGTTTGTGTGTTTCACTGTGCATAATTTTACCTCAATATTTTTGAATTTCTGGAAAATTTAACAGGAATATATGTGTATTAGAATTGGAATATTTCCAGATGTTGTTGTTGTTAAGTGCCTTCAAGTCAGATTTGGCTCATAGTGACCCTATGCACAACAGAATGAAACTACTGCCTGGTCCTGCATCATCCTCAAAATCGTTGCTATGTTTGAGCACATTGTTGCAGCCACTGTGTATAGATCCATGTCATCGAGGGTATTCCTCCTTTTTGATGATCCTTTGTCTTACCAAGTATGATATCCTACTATAGGGAGTGGTCCCTCCTGACAACAGGAGTACATGAGATGAAGTTTCGCCATTCCCGCTTCCAAAGAATACTCAGGCAGTACTTCTTCCAAGACAGACTTGTTTGTTCTTCTAGTGGTCCACAGTATGTTCAATATTCTTTGCCAACACCATAATTCAAAAGCATTAATTTTTTTTTTTCGGTTCTCCATATTCATTGTCAAGCTTTTGAATGCATGAGGCAATTGAAGATATCATGGCGTGGTTCAGGTGCACTCTAGTCCTCAAAGTGACATCTTTGCTTTTCAGCACTTTAAAGAGGTCTTTTGCAGCTGATTTGCCCAATGCAATATGTCATTTGATTTCTTGATTGCTGCTTCCATGGATGTTGATTGTGGATCCAAGTAAAATGAAATACTTGACAACTTTAATCTTTTCTCCATTTATCATGACGTCACTTGTTGGTCCAGGTGTGAGGATTTTTGTTTTCTTAAGTTGAGGTATAATCCACACTGAAGGTTGTAGTCTTTGATCTTCATCAATAAGTGCTTCAAGTCCTCTTCACTTTCATCAGGCAAGTTTGTGTCATTTGCATATTGCAGGTTGTTAATAATCTTTCACCAGTGCTGATGCCACATTTTTCTTTATATAGTCCAGCTTCTGGAGTTATGTGCTCAGGATACAGATTGAATAAGTATGGTGAAAGGATATAACTCTGATGCACACCTTTGCTGATTTTAAATCACGCAGTGTCCCCTCATTCTGCTTCAATGACTGCCTCTTGGGTCTGTGTACAGGTTCCTCAGGAACACAATTAAGTGTTCCGGAATTCCCATTCTTTGCAATAAAATCCATAATTTGTTATGATCCACACAGTTGAATGCCTTTGCATAGTCAAAAAAACACCGGTAAACATCTTTCTGCTATTCTGCTGATATATCAGCAATGATATTCTTCCTTCCATGTCCTCTTCTGAACCTGCCTTGAATTTCTGGCAGTTCCCTGTCGATGCACTGCGGCAACTGCTTTTGAATGGTCTTCAGCAAAATTTTACTTGTGTGTGATATTAATGATATTTTTGGATAATTTCTGCATTCTCTTGGATCACCTTGCTTTGGAATGGGCACAAATATGGATCTCTTCCAGTAGGTTGGCCAGGTAGCTGTCTTCCAGATTTCTTGGCATAGATGAGTGAGCACTTCCAGCACTGCATTCCTTTGTTAAAACATCTCAATTAGTATTCCATCAGTTGTCAATGACTTCAGGGCAGCTTGGGCTTCTTCCCTCAATAGCATAGGTTCTTGATCATATAATACCTCCTGAAATGGTTGAGAGTCAAATGATTCTTTTTGGTACAGTGACTCTGTGTATTTCTTCCATCCTCGTTTGATGCCTCCTGCGTCATTTAATATTTTGCACATAGAACCCTTCAAAACTCAATTTGAAGCTTGAATTTTTTCTTCAGTTCTTTCAGCTTGAGAAATGCTGAGTGTGTTCTTCCCTTTTGGTTTTTTAACTCCTGGTCCTTGAACATTTCATTATAATACTTTGTCTTCTTGAGCCACCCTTTGAAATCTGTTATTCAGCTCTTTTACCTCATCATTTATTCCATTCACTTTAACTATTCTACATTTAAGAGCTAGTTTCAGAGCCTCTTCTGATATCCATTTTGGTCTTTTCTTTCTTTCCTTTCTTTTTAGTGAACTTTTGCTTTCTTCCTGTATGATGTCCTTGATGTCATCCTTCAACTCCTCTGGTCTTCTATTACTAGTGTTCAGTGTGTCAAATCTATTCTTGAGGTGGTCTCCAAATTCAGGTGGGATATAATCAAGCTCATATTTTGGTTTTCGTGAACTTGTTCTGATTTTCTTCAACTACAAATAAACTTGCATGTGAGTAATTGATGGTCTGTTCCACAGTCAGCCCCTGGCCTTGTCTGAGCTTTTCCGCCATCTCTTCCCACAGTTGTAGTCAATTTGATTCTTGTGTTTTTCATCCAGTGAGGTTCACGTGTATAGTCACCATTAATGTTGTTGAAAAAAAGGTATTTGCAATGAAGAAGTCATTGGTCTTACGTCTTACATCATTTCTCTTACCAAGGCCATATTTTCCAACTACAGCTCCTTCTTGTTTCCAACTTCCACATTCCGATCACCAGTACTTATCATGCATTTTGATTGCAGGTTGGATCAATTTCAGACTGTGGAAGTCAGTAAAAATCTTCAATTTCCTCATATTAAGCATAAGTGGTTGTTGTGTAAATTTGAATAATCACTGTATTAACTGCTCTTCCTTGTAGGTGTACGGATATTATCCTATCACTGACAGCATTGTACTTCAGGATAGATCTTGAAATGTTCTTTTTGACAATGAATGTGACGCCATTTCTCTTTAATTTGTCATTCCTGGCATAGTAGACCATATGATTGGTTTGATTCAAAATGGCCAATACCAGTCCATTCCAGCTCTCTGATGCCTAGGATATCAATCTTTTTGCATTTCATTTCATTTTGGACACTTTCCAATTTTCCTAGATTCTTATGCATTCCTCATTCTGATTATTAATGGTTTTTTGCATGCAGCTGTTTCCTCTCATTTTGAGGTGTGCTTATCAGCAAATGAAGGTCTCAAAAGCTTTACTCCATCCATGTCTTAGTCATCTAGGGCTGCTATAACAGAAATGCCATAAGTGGATGGCTTGAACAAATTAAAGTTAATTCTCTCACCATTTTGGGGGCTAGAAGTACAAATTTAAGGTGCCAGCTTCAAGGGAAGGATTCTTCTCTCTGTTGGCTTTGGAGAAAGATCCTTGTCATCAATCTTCCCCTAGTCTAGGAGCTTCTCCAATCAGGAACCCCAAGTCCAAAGGACACACTCTGCTCCTGGTGCTCCGTTCTTGGTTGTATGAGGTCCCCATTCTCCTAGTCCATCTGAATGGTGACTCCACACTTTGAGACCCCAGTGGTAAAACCCTACTCTCAGTACCAAATTCTGTCTTAGTTATCTAGTGCTGCTATAACAGAAATACCATTAGTGGAATGGTTTCAACAAACAGAAGTTTATTTTCTCATAGTCTAGTAGGCTAGAAATCCAAATTCAGGGCATCAGATTCAGGGGAAGTCTTTTTCTCTCTGTCAGCTCTGGAGGAAGGTCCCTGTCATCAATCTTCCCCTGGATGAGGAGCTTCTCTGCAAAGGAACCTGGATCCAAAGGATCTGTTCTGCTCCCAGTGCTGCTTTCTTGCTGGTAGGAGCTCCCTATGTCTTTCTGCTTACTTTTCTCTTTTATATCTCAAAAGATTTTGGCTTAAGACACAATCCGATCTTGTAGATTGAGGTCTGCCTCATTAACATAACTTCTGCTTATCCCACCTTATCAACACCATAGAGGTAGAATTTACAACACATAGGAAAATCACATCATATGACAAAATGGTGGACAGTCACACAACACTGGAAATCATGGCCTAGCCAAGTTGGCACACATTTTGGGGGGGACACAGTTCAATACATAACAATCCACAACAATCCACATCATTAAGGTCAACTCTACTTTGAGGAGGCAGCTCTTCCCCAATCTTTTCAGTGCCTTCCAACTTGACTGGCTCTACTTCCGGCACTATATCAGACAATGTTCTGCTGCTACGTGTAATATTTTTACTGACCAATTTTTCAGAAGTAGACCACCAGGTCTTTCTTCTGAGTCTCTTAGTTTCAAAGTTCTGCTGAAACCTATCCACCATGAGTGACCCTGCTGCTATGTGAAATACTGGTAGCATAGCTTCCAGCATCACAGCAACACACAAGCCACCACAGTAAGACAAACTGAGACTCGTGGTGGGTTTCCAGACATTCTGAAGTTACGAATAGGGTAAGAGAAAATGTGTTAAAAATTATTTATTCAACAGACCTTTGTATTAAGAAATTGCTGTTTTACTGGAACTGTGTTAGTTTCAATAAATGTAATGATTGATAATCATGAGCCTTTCAAATTGTATATGTGAGAAACAAAGTTATGTGCACAACTATTTTTTAAATTACACCTTAGGAGTAATAGTTTCTAAACTACAACAATATGATCGCTGAGGCTTAATTACCCTGGTCCCAGTTTTATGACCAATTCTATATAAACATAAAGAAAGAAAGAAGGGACTAACAGTCTTTTTCTCAATAAATTTCCGCATCAATAATATTCCTATTACATACTACGTACTCCAAAATATTTAATTAATAAATGCATAAATAAATCATTTGAAGTTTTTAAAAATGTATGTGGTGGGGGACAAAAGATGAAGCCCTGGTTGCATGGTGGCTAAGCCCTAGACTGCTAACCAAAAGGCCCGCAGTTTCACCCCATGCAGTAGTCTGATTTCCTAAAGATTACAGCCTCGGAAACCCTATGGAGCAGTTCTACTCTGTTCCATAGTGTCACTTTGAATCTGTCAGAAACTCCACAGCAACAAGTTTGGCTTGGTTTCCTGGGGAGGACAATAAGTTTTCTACAGTATCTTAAGGGCTGAAAAATATTTTTTTCCTATACAGCCATGCATTGCAAAATGTCCGTCCTGGCAACATCTGAACACAGATACATCTGTGGTCCCATAAGCTTACAATAGTGCTCAGAAATCCCACTCAGAGAAATGGACTTAGAGGAAGTAATGGCATAGGGAACTCCACAGCTTCATGCATACAACACTTGTATCTCATAAGTCTTGTACACAAAACGATTTTACTGCCAGGTGTATAATGGTAGAGTACATATATAACCTACAATGCATATTCTTGATAGTTGCAATAAATGTCTATATTACTGGCCTATGTATGCACTGTACTGTACCTTTTACCGTTATCTTAATGTGAACTTTCTTTACTTACAAATATAAAATTTTATATAAATTTTATCATATAATGGTGTTTTCTTCGTTTCCTAGGCAGCAGCATCCAATCTCATGCATTGTGCATTTCTTGAGTGTTATAGAGTTATCTCTCTGTTTAATTTTCTTTTGAAAATATTACCATGAAGTATATCATGGCTTCCAAACACAGAAAAATCAGTGCTAGAGATTTTTTTTTTTTTTTTTTAGAGATAGCAGCAACAAGGGGCAAAAGAAAAGTATCAATTTGGAAGTGAAACAAAAGGCTATTAAACAACAGGAAGGTGGAAATCAGTGAATGCTATTGCTGGTGATTTAGGCATGTTGCACTCGATGATCACAACGATTCTCCGAAACAAAGAAAAAATTCTCCAAGCTGTTAAAGGATCAGCTCCACTGAAAGCTACAAAGCTAACAAAAATCTGAAAGGGACCTATATCAGATATGGAGAAATTGCTAATCACGCGGACTGAGGACCAAACACAAAAGCAAATCCCTCTTAGCATGCTGACGATCACTGCTAAGGCAGGAAGTTTACTCAAGATGTTTAAAGAAAAAGCAGAACCAAACCACGATATTGAGTTTAGTAGTACCTCTGAGTAGTTCAAGAACTTCAAACATTTTTGACTGTATAACGTGAAAGTGAGTGATGAGTCTACAAGTGCTGATGCAAAGGCAGCAGAAGAATTTGTTGAAACCTTAGATAAACTAATTACAAAAAAAAAAAATTTTTTTTTGCAGAGGGAGGTTATTCACCCCAGATACATTAGCTGAAATACAGTACTGTATGTGTACATTATCTTGACTATTTAGTCAATACGGGTATACTACTGTATCCCATATAGCTTTGCTAAGTATATAACATGGTGTTTGCACAATGCAAATCACATAACATCCTGTTTCACAGATATCATGAACGTTAAGCGATTCATGACTGTATAAGTAAAATGCATGGATGTACCATGGAGAGTTAAGAAGCAGAAGCGATAGACTAAATGCACTCATAAAAATACGGATGGATATTAAAAATGTAATAAAACCAGTAGAATGAAATTTGTAACAATATCATTTCAGTTAATTTAAAATGTACACATACAAAACAAACATACTAAATTTTGAAGAACACAGACCCAAAAAAGTCTTATTTTAAATATATTACAATGGTTGACTCTCACTCCACTGATATGTATATTCTATTTAATACATGTGTGTATACATACACATACATATGTACACATGTATGCATGTAATTTTTCAGCATGGGAAATTAGAATAATGGTAAGAAGAAACGCTCTACTTGAAAGATCAATGGAATTAATGACAAAATAGGCTAAATCTAGAAACTATTAATAGTAAGTAATAAACCAAAGAAAGGGCCCAATATAATTTAGTAGTCTTTGATTTTGATAGTCACCATATTTCAGCTCAATTCCTAACCCAAAACTCCTCAAAACCCCTAACCAGCAAAGTAGTATCAAGGAGAAAGCTAAGAGGATAGAGTCTTGAAATTTTCTCAGGTACACATTGATATGGAGATAATAATTAAAGAGTTGAATCCCTTTTCTTTCTGCAGAGACATACAGAAAGGAAAAGGGGGTGGGGGGAGAAAGAAAGAATTCTATGTAGCAAAAGAGAATGATAACATTACTGGTCCCAATTATGTTTAGCAATAAACATAGACAATGGAACATAATACATTCACAAAAAGTAAATAAATAAAAAGAGATTTTCTTACTGATGGAGAGAAACCAACAAGATACTCTTTTCTGCCAACTAAGAAAAAAATTTTTTTTTTTTTTTTGCAGGGTTAAAAGGTGCTGTTGTAGTTAGTTGAATAGAGCTGGCTCCTACTCATGGTGATATTATGTGTAACAGAATGAAACATTGCCTATCCTGCTCTATCTCTATAACAGTTGATATGTTTGAGTCCATTGTTGCAGTTATTGTGTCAACCTATCTCACTGAGTATTTTCCTCGTTTTCATTGATCCTGTACATTACCAAACATGATGTCCTTTTATAGTGTTTGGTATTTCCTGATGACATGTCCAAAGTAAGTGAGCCAGAGTCTTCACATCCTTGCTTCTAAGGAGCATTTTGGATGTGTTTCTTCTAAGACTAATTTGTTTGCTCTTTTGGCAGTCCGTGGTATATTCAATATTCTTCACCAACACCACAATTTGAACACATCAATTCTTCTTCTGTCTTCCTTTTTTATTACCCAACTTCTGCATATACATGGCAACTGAAAAGACCATGGCTTGGGTCAGATGCACCTTAGTGATCAAAGTGATGTCTTTATTTTTTAAAGCTTTAAAGAAGCTTTTGCAGAGGATATGCTCAACGTAATATGTCATTTGATTTCTTGACTACTGTTTCGATGGACATTGATGGTTGATCCAAGTAGAATGAAAACATTAATAACATCAATTTCTTCTCCATTTATCCATCCATTGTGAGGATTTTTCTTTTCTTCACATTCAAGTATAATCCATACCGAAGGCTATAGTCTGGACCTTGATCAGTAAGTGCTCCAAGTCACCTTCATTTTCAGCAAGCAAGGTTGTGCCTTCTTCATATCATAAATTGTTAATGAGTCTTCCTCCAATCCTGATGCCACATTCTTCTTAATCTACTCTGGCTTCTCAAATTCCTTGTTTAGTATACAGATTGAATAACTAAAGTGAAAGGATATAATCCTGCTGTATGATTTTACAAATTCTGAATCATGCAGTATTCCCTTTTTCTGTTTGAATCACTGCCTCTTGATCTACACGTAGGTTCCATAAAACCAAAAAACCCACTGCAGCTGAGTCGATTCTGACTCATAGCGACAGTATAGGACAGAGTAGAACTGCCCGATAGAGTTTCCAAGGAGCACCTGGTGGATTTGAACTGCCAACCTCTTGGTTAGCAGCCGTAGCACTTAACCAGTACGCCACCAGGGTTTCTGTAGGTTCCATATGAACACAATTAAGTGTTCCCAGAATTCTCATTCTTCTCAATGTTATCCATAATTTGTTATGATCCACACAGTCAAATGCTTTCACATAGCTGATAAAACACAAATAAATACCTTTCTGCTATTCTCTGCTTTTAGCTAAGATCTATCTGACAAAAGCAATGCTGTCCCTCATATTACCTATTCATTCCCTCCATTGGCTAAGAGTGATGTGGAGGTAGATGCCAGAAAAGGGCAATGAATTTGAAAATGTGAATTCCATTGTTGTTGTTGTTAGGTGCCTACTAGTCGGTTCTGACTCATAGTGACACTATGCACAAAAGAACGAAAGACTGCCCAGTCCTGCGCCGTCCTTACAATTGTTGTTATGCTTGAGGCCATTGTTGAAACCACTGTGTCAATCCACCTTGTTGGTGGTCTTCCTCTTTGCTGCCAGTCCTGTTCTTTACCAAGCATGATGTCCTTCTCCAAGGACTGATCCCTCTTGAAAACATGTACAAAATATGTAAGATGCAGTCTCGCCATCCTTGCTTCTAAGGAGCATTCTGGTTGTATTTCTTCCAAGACAGATTTGTTTGTTCTTTTGGCAGTCCATGGTATATTCAATATTTTCGCCAACACCACAATTCAAAGACCTCAATTCTTCTTCAGTCTTCCTTATTCATTGTCCAGCTTTCACATGCATACGATGTGATTGAAAACACCATGGCTTGGGTCAGGCACACCTTAGTCTTCAAAGTGACATCTTTGCTCTTGAACACTTTAAAGGGGTCCTTTGCAGAAGATTTGTCCAATGCAATGCATCTTTTGATTTCTTGACTGCTGCTTCCATGGCTGTTGATCGTGGATCCAAGTAAAATAAAATCCTTGACAACTTCAATCTTTTCTCCGTTTATCATGATGTGGCTTATTGGTCCAGTTGTGAGGATTTTGGTTTTCTTTATGTTGAGGTGTAATCCATACTAAAGGCTGTGGTCTTCGATGTTCATTAGTAAGTGCTTCAAATCCTCTTCACTTTCAGCAAGCAAGGTTGTGTCACCTGCATAACTCAGGTTGTTAATGAGTCCCCCTCCAATCCTGGTGCCTTGTTCTTCATATAATGCAGCTTTTTGGATTATTTGCTCAGCATACTGATTAAATAGGTATGGTAAAATGATACAACCCTGACACACACCGATCCTGATTTTAAACCACTCATTATCCACTTGTTCTGTCCGAGCAACTGCCTCTTGATCTACTTACAGGTTCCTCATGAGCACAATTAAGTATTCCTGAATTCCCACTTTTCACAATGTTATCCATAATTTGTTATGATCCACACAGTCTAAGGTCTTTGCATAGTTAATAAAACATAGGTAAACATCCTTCTGGTATTCTCTGCTTTCAGTCAGGATCCATCTGACAACAGCAATGGTATCCCTGGTTCCACGTTCTCTTCTGAAACTGGCCTGAATTTCTGGCAGTTCCCTGTCGATATACTGCTGCAACCACTTTTAAAAAATCTTCAGCAAAATTTTGCTTGTATGTGATATTAATGATTTTTTCCAATAATTTCTGCATTCTGATGGATCACCTTTCTTGGGAATAGGCATAAAGATGCATCTCTTCCAGTCAGTTGGCCAGGAAGCTGTCTTCCATATTTCTTGAGCACTTCCAGCACTGCATCCATTTGTTGAAACTTCTCAATTGATATACCATCAATTCCTGGACCCTTGTTTTTCACCAATGCCTTCAGTGCAGCTTGGACTTCTTCCATCAGTATCATCAGTTCCTGATCATAAGCTACCTCTTGAAATGGTTGAACATCGACTAATTCTTTTTGGTATAATGACTTTGTGTATTCCTTCCATCTTCTTTTGATGCTTCCTGTGTCATTTAATATTTTCCCCATAGAATCTTTCAATATTGCAACTTGAGACTTGAATTTTTTCTTCAGTTCTTTCAGCTTAAGAAACACCAAATATGTTCTTCCCTTTTGGTTTTCTATCTCCAGCTCTTTGCACATGTCATTATAATACTTTTCTTTTTCTTCTCCAGCCACCCTTTGAAATCTTCTGTTCAGTTCTTTTACTTCATCATTTCTTCCTTTTGATTTAGCTGCTCAATGTTGGAGAGCAAGTTGCAAAGTTTCTTCTGACATCCATCTTGGTCTTTTCTTTCCTGTCTTTTCAATGGCCTCTTGCTTTCTTCATGTATGATGTTCTTGATTGTCAATCCAAAACTCATCTGGTCTTCGGTAATTAGTGTTCAATGCATCAAATCTATTCTTGAGATGATCTCTAAATTCAGGTGGGATATACTCAAGGTCATATTTTGGCTCTCATGGACTTGCTCTGATTTCCTTCAGTTTCAGCTTGAACTTGCATATTAGCAATTGATGGTCTGTTCACAGTCAGCCCCTGGCCTTGTTTGACTGATGATATTGAGCTTTTCCATTGCCCCTTTCCACAGATGTAGTCAGTTTGATTCCTGTGTGTTCCATTTGATGAGGTCCATATGTATAGTCACTGTTTATGTTGATGAAAAATGTATCTCCAATGAAGAAGTTGTTGGTCTTGCAAAATTCTATCATTCGATCTCCGGCATTGTTTCTATCATCAAGGCCATATTTTCCAGCTGTCCATCCTTTTTCTTTATTTCCAACTTTCACATTCCCATCACCAGTAATTATCAATGCATCCTGGTTGCACGTTCAATCAACTTCAGACTGCAGAACCTGATAAAAATCTTCAATTTCTTCATGTTTGTCCTTAGTGGTTGGTGAGTAAATTTGAAAAATAGTCGTATTAACTGGTTTTCCTTGTAACCATATGGATATTATCCTATCACTGGCAGCGTTGTACTTCAGGATAGACCTTGAAATGTTCTTTTTGACAATGAATGCAACACCATTCCTCTTTATCATTCCCCGCATAGTAGACTATATGATTGTCCGATTCAAAATGGCCAATACCAGTCCATTTCAGCTCACTAATGCCTAGGATATCAATGTTTATGCATTCTATTTCATTTTTGATGATTTCCAATTGTCCTAGATTCATACTTCGTACATTCCACGTTCTGATTATTAATGGATGTTTGCAGCTGTTTCTTCTCATTTTGAGTTGTGCCGAATCAGCAAATGAAGGTCCTGAAAGCTTTACTCCATCCATGTCATTAAGGTCAACTCTACTTTGATGAGGCAGCTCTTCCCCAGATGTCTTTTGAGTGCCTGCCAACATGGTCAGGGCGGGGGGGGCTCATCTTCAGGCACTATTTCAGACAATGTTCTGCTGCTATTCATAAGGTTTTCACTGGCTAATTCTTTTCACAATTAGACTGTCTGATCCTTCTTCCTAGTATGTCTTAGTCTGGAAGCTCAGGTGAAACCTGTCCTCCATGAGTGACCCTGCTGGTTTCTGAATACCTTTGGTGTAGCTTCCTGCATCACAGCAACATGCCAGCCCCCACAGTAAAACAAACTGACAGACACATGGGTGGCAAATTCCATAGCTCATTGTTTCTCTCAGCAGTGAAGATATCCTCCTTGAACTAGTGGATTTATCTGAAGTCCAAGTTTGCTGCCACCAAAATAGAATACAATTATGTTAAGACCAATTAACCCTATTATAGAAGCTTTACTAACAGTACAGAAAGAAGAGTAAACCTGGACCACCAGCCCCAACTGACCTAACTGAACTGATGAATGTGTGTGCTGCAATCCTCACCATATTCTAACTTATCTTAGCATGAATCTTTCTGCCATTCCTAAACCAACCATCCCAAGACTTCATTATTCAAAGAATTTCATTCCATCTCAGTAGATGAGCTTGCTTCTTACTTCACAGAGAATATTAAGGCCATCAGGTATGAATATCCCTTAAAATCCTTAAAATGGCATAAAAAGGGCTCAATGATCCAGAATGACTTACCTTTCCAGCATTATTTCTTTTGAACATCAAACTCCTATTCTGTTCTTCCAACACAGTGTCTCCATGCATTGATTACACTATTTCCCTGCTTTCCTCACATCTTCTCTCTGGTGAGTACCTGCATGTATACCAAGACTCTGTCCTAGAATTTTTTCTATGCAGCCTTTCTGATGTCTAAGCCTGAACTAATCATTTCCTACAATGTGACCCCATTGCAATATATACAAAATTCTGTTATTGAATCTATACATCTTTAATTTTGTCTATTTTCTATGCTTCATGAGGGCATACGATGGATTAATTCATGCATATCCAGTAACTTGAACAGTGTCTGGAATATTGTAAAAACCTAACAGATTTTTTTGGAATAAGTTAATGACTTTGGCATTTTAAGATTTACAAAGAAATTTTATGTTTATAGTTAAATTCTCACACAACCATCTGAACTCTTCTCAGTCAATTGGGAGCCTGAAGCCTGGACCAAAACTGGGTTCCAGGAGACCTGGGTATAGGATAGAATGGGATTAGTTCATGCTCCATAGGGTACGGAACAAAGAGACTAAAAGAATATTCAGGATCAGACCTGTCATTGCGAGCCAGGCAAAGAGACCAACTGCTAAATCAACCAGGAGTAATAGAATTAATAATCAGAACCTGGAATGTATGAAGTATGAATCTAGGACAATTGGAAATCGTCAAAAATGAAATAGAATAGGGACACCAGAATAGCAGCAATGGATTCAGAACAGCAGCTTAAGAGGTTTCCTAAACCAGTGGGCTATGCCTCATGTGCCTTTGATGGAGCAAAGTGGCCTTATCAATGGGTGGGGTTGAAGCTGTTATGTACATTGAAATCTTGAGGGGCAAATCTATGAGGTAGTTATAACACAAAAGTCTTGATATTGAATTTTACAAGGTTTCACAAGTAAAAAGTGGCAGAATTGGAACTTGAAGTAAGAATTAAGATATCAAGTCTGTGGTTTTCCTCCTGCTAATTTATAATGCCTTGATTCAAGGACAGAGTTTTATGTACACCTTGTAATGGAAACAACAGGAAATAAAGGTCAAAGAACAGATGCAGACCATGGGAAGTATTGTTTTTTGGAACTTAAGAAACAAAAACATTCCAAATATGGCTTATCAAGTATTAAGTGCTGTCTAGAAGACTATAACCGAGTCACTAGAGTACAATCTCAGCAGTAATGAATGATGGGAAATATATTTCTTACATTTAACTGAAATTGAGGTGCTTCCCCAGGTACAAGTATTCACAACTCAAGTTAAAAATATATTTTTGTGCCCAACAGGTGGGTAAAAATAAAACAGACTTGTACACAAGCATCCTTCTCTCTCGAAGTTCCATAACATCCTTTACATCTTAAATGAGAACCTATTTGTCTCTTGGTTTCTGTTGTCTCCCTTTACTGCTTAACTCTCATTTCTACTTCCATAGTCTATTCTCTCTCGGGGTACTGCTCTCACTGGCTTTATAGGTTGTTACTGTGGTGTTCCGTTTAGTTAAAGTAAGTTGTCCTCATGTAGTTCCTTAGTAGGAGAATTTGTGCTTTCTCAAGACAAATAAATTTTACCTGAGAGAATTACAAACCGCCTAATACAATCCACGTTTCATTCATTGTTTAGAGATTATTTTCTAAATTAAGATTTTTTTAATATTTTTCTTGGGTTCTTAAAATCTTGTTATATTTAGGATATTACCTATACCACACTCAGGATATTAGAGGGCTATGCTATTATCTTCAAAGAATGGCATGCTTTTCTTTTTAGATGTTTCTTTTCTGTTGATTATGGTGGAGGTATGTCACTATTACTGCATCCATATTTACTTCAGGTGACGCTGTTAGTTTTTTTTAGATGCCATGGAACAAAGACACTCATTACTATTTCTAATGAAGAGTTATAATTTCATTCTTACTCTGTTTTGGATAATATACCAGATCCAACCCAGCACCAGGAGTTCTGGTGGTACCTCGGCAACTCTAGCAGCTCTCTTCCTAGTATTTTTAACAATTACATTGATCCACTTGCTTTATAGTTAAAAATAGCTTAAGGTTGAACCATGAATTTGTTGCTATTTCACTGTATTTGACATACAAAAACAGCTATTTCATATCAGTCAATAGAATACTACTCCTACGGGTAGCAACCTTGCTTGCTGAAAGTGAAGAGGACTTGAAGCACTTACTGATGAACAACAAAGACCACACCCTTCAGTATGGATTACACCTCAACCATAAAACAAAAATCCTCACAACTGGACTAATAAGCAACATCATGGTTAACGGAGAAAAGATTGAAGTTGTCAAGGATTTCATTTTACTTGGATTCACAATCAACGTCTATGAAAGCAGCAATCAAGAAACCAAGTGATGCATTGCATTGGGCAAATCTGCTGCAAAAGACCTCTTTAAAGTGTTAAAAAGCAAAGATGTCACTTTAAGGACTAAGATGTACCTGACCCAAGCCATGGTGTTTTGAATTGCCTCATATGCATGCCAAAGCTGGGCAATGAATAAGGAAGACCGAAGAAGAATTGATGCCTTTGAATTACGGGGTTGGCAAAGAGTATTGACTATACCATGTACTGCCAAAAGAAATGAACTAATCTATCTTGGAAGAAGTACAGCTGGAATGCTCATTAGAAACAAAGATGGTGAGACTTTGACTCACATTCTTTGGACATGTTGTCAGCAGTGATCAGTCCCTGGAGAAGGACATCATGCTTGGTAAATTAGGGGGTAATAGAAAAAGAGGAAAACCCTCAATGAGATGGATTTACACAGTGGCTGCAACAATGGGCTGAAGCATAAAAATAGTCATAAGGATGATGCAGAATTGATTCAACGGCATCTAAAAACAACAACTGGTAGCAGCTTTCTGCTCTCTCCTCTTTACTTCATGATTTCTTCTTACTTATTGCTCCTATTCTCTTCCAACTTCCAGTACATCATAACTCCTGCTTGTTGGTTTCTCCCTGTATCTGTGGCTTATCGGAAACTCATCCATTTGTATTTATTTGTTCAGTAATGACATATCTTGAGATATGTAACTTAATAGGCTTGATCAGTCACCATTCACAGCAGAGTATACTCTTTGGGTAGAGTCCTTATACCAGGCCACTTTATATGTCCTATCCAGCCTGTAGTTGAATGCCTTTGGATCTGGCAGCATCCTGTTTAAATAGTATAAAATTTGATGACCTACAAGTTATGAAGGGAAGCATTAAGAGTGGCCTGCATTAGAGACAATCAATACAGTTACCCTGGGTCTTTTTTTTTTTTAGTTCTTTTTTTAGTTGGAGGAAAATACAAGACTCATTTCTCAAGCACTCAAACCACATTTCCCCAGAAACTGTCTATTACTTTGATTTTTTTTTCCCCTCTCTATGAATCAATGGGGCACATATTCAAATGACTCCACTAAAAAGCACATGAAATAAAGAACTCCTCACAACCCACTAGGCCACAGGCTCAATTATGGTTCAGCTCTAACCTCACAAGTGTAATATATTTTGAAGATGACTTACACTTTTTCCTTTTCACTTTCTCTTCCAAAAATTAGGTTTTCTCATATCTTAGATTACGTCATAAGCACCCATCATATATTTAAGATCAATAACAAACATTTAAAATAAACTTTAAATGCTTTCTCCAGACTGAAGCAGTTTAGAATGCCCCTCTGCTCTTCTGTGCTTTAACACAAACAATAGGCCAAGTTGTCTCCAACTGAACCGTATCTAAGTAAATCTGGCTCTCTCCTTTATTTTACTGCTTGGCAGGCTGAAGGCCCTAAGCTCAGATCAAGGCCCTGTCTTTCCAAAGTATGATGGAGCCTGAAGTCCAGTCTCTCCTTCATTCCCTTCCAAACAGCTTTATTTATTTATTTATTTTTCCCAAAGTGACCAGATGGACTTCTTCATATCCTGTTCACAGGACTAAGTTTGGATTCAGTTTTCCAAGATAAATCCAAGTTTAACCTCTCAGTGATACAGAATCTTTCCAAGGGAAATTTTTTCCAACCGCTCTTGTGCATTTAAAATGTCTAAATAATTGTATTTTTAAAAAGAAATTACTTCATCCAAACTTCCTCCTAGCTTCATATCTATATTTGGTGGACATTGATATAGCACACACAGGGACTGACATTGTGCATGCTTAGTTGAAATTAGAGGGAATGTCAATTAGAAGAATATATTTATGTGAGAAACACACAGGGACATTTGGGAAAACCAAAGCAAAACAAAGTACAAACATTAGTGCTTTCTTCTTCATTCCTAGGCAAGTGTATCTCATCTTTTTTTCCATCACAAACCTGGCAGATGGGACACATGTGTGATGCACTCCATGGGTAAAGTAGTTCAATGGAATGGTCTCATAGATTTGATAGGCAGCAAGCCATTTGCAGTTTCAAATGATAACTGCAAGTTGACCCTCTTTTGTTTTGGTTTGCATGCCTGAATGTTAGGATTAAGATTAATTCTATAGGCGAGGAACATGGATAGCTTATGGGACTCCATGGTATTAGGATATTGGTTGGGGAGGACACTGGGTTGGGAACAGAGGCTTTCTGGCTCTCTGGTGGTGCAGTGGTTAAGAGTTATGGCTGCTAACCAAAAGGTCAGCAATTGGAATCTACTAGTTGCTCCTTGGAAACCCTATGGGGCAGTTCTACTCTGTTGGACTTGACTGGATGGCAATGGGTTTTGTGTGTGCGTGTGTGTGTGTACATTGCTTTCTTCATGGGATTTCATTGATGTGGACTTTCAATGGAACCCATGGACTCCGTTTATTTAGGAAGTGCAGGAAGTCAAAATTCACTTCTATGCCCAAACAACCAAGTTTGGGAAAATTGTAAGCTAAAGATAAAAAGGAAACATAATGCTCGTTCAGCACGCTGACTCTGTCAGCTACATTCTGAATGCCCTTCTCTCACCCTTGTAAAACCTGAGCTAAAGGAAAGTATCAACATTGGTTGTTTTGGATATCTATCATATTGATAATGTAAAACAAATGTGTTAAATGTTCTAGGAATATTTGGATTTTAGACTGTGTCTCTAATGGTGGATTAAAGACATTGGTCTTTAAAAAAAATAATTTAATAATCATAAATTAAGTAGCAGAAGTATTTGAGGGCAGAGGTCTTCTGGCCAAAACACTAAGCCTACTAGGAGTTATGTCTTCCAGAATAATAGAACCCCTTCATTTTTGGATTGACACACATTCATTAAAAATAAATTAGTGTTCCCATCTGATCTGACTCATTTGGTGGGAACAAGACGTTCCTCTGAAAGTACAAATAGACCAGTGCGGAGGGAACTGAAAATGAAGGGAGGCATGGGACTGGCCTTGCAATTTTTGTAGGTCTAGGAACCACAGATATAATTTTGATATATAATTAAAATGTCTAAGCCTGAAAATCAGCAAGTCCATCCATGTATAAGGATATTTATTGCCCCTGGTTTACTCCACAGAACAACTGAATCTTCAGTCTTTGAGAGTTTTCCCTCAATCAGTCCTTCAAAAAAAAAAAAACTAGCTTCTGTTCTAGGATCAAATATGAAATTATTTGAGAGATGAAAATAAAGGTGGTCTCTATCCACTTGGATATACTTTTACTAAAATAGTGATGGAATTCATATATAATTAAAATTTAAATTCCTATATCAGTAACTCTTGGAACAAGTACTCCTGAATTTCTTTCAGCCTTCCCTAGGTGGCTAGTTACAATCTATAGTCAGAGAGGTCATGGGGAAAGAAAAAATATGTATACACAAATCTCTCAATTACCATAAAAGCCAAAATCCAAACCCATAGCTGTTGAGTTGATTTCGACTCAGGGTGACCTTACCAGATTCAAAATACTGGAAATCAAGTTTTACTAACTAGTCTCCTTTTGGCAAAGGAAAATATCATCTCAATTTTTATAAGTTAGGCAATCACAATTCTCATTCACTTCTCAAGTGCTTAAATTACTTTTTAATCCCATCATAGTCTCTCCAGTCTCGTAAAATATACTTGTCTTGGCAGAATCAGTGTAAATTATTTTCTGTTTTAAGTGTTTTATCCAGGAATTAATTTTCAAAGCATATCTAAATACAATGATTTAAGTTTACACATCAGTATAGTGTATTTAAATTTTCACAAGTACTATTTTGGTTTTTCTTACAGGCAGTCTTAAGCAGGCATGTAAAGTGAGGTTTCCATTGAGTAGATGTTTTTAATTCTCTCTGTTATCTCATTTCAAGGGGAAAAGGTCATGAATGATAAGCCAAAAAGATTTGCCAATACTGATAATGTATTTCTTTTCTTTCATAGATGAACTAGGAAAGGAATTTTTCATTTGAGTTGTTTATTTTGTTGAAACCTGATTTTTTTTTTCCTGAGAAAGAATATACAGGAAAACCACAAAGATATGTGTGAGAGGAAGTGTATGTGCTGTATCAAGAGGACAATAGAAGAAGAGAAAATTATCTTCCAAATGCAGTTTTATACAAATACACTGATTTTTCACTCTGTCCTGTATTTGAAAAATGGACTTAAACTTGGTTTGAATTAGCACTGGTTCTTGTGCAGTGGACTGGTGAATTCAAGATATCCAATAATTTTTCATTCTGAGGATGAGGCATCTTATCACAAGAAATCCAAGCCAAGTTATAATCTGTAAGGAAAATATTCTTATTTAATTTTGGCTCCAGGCTATCCGCACTATAGAAAGCCAATAATTTCTTCCAAGGGACTTCTAGGATGCATCAGGGCTAGTGTTTTACAGCATGGCTCATGTCTATATGTACAGTTTAGAGTTCACAAAAAAATTACTGTTGCTTTTACATCCTGAAATGAACTCAAGGAAGGAATGTGTTTACAGATGTTCGGCTGACTGCTTTGCCGGGATCTTCTAGGGATAATGTTTTAATTGAGTATCACCAAGGTTTAGTCCTCTCCTTAAGACATTTAGAAACTTAATATGGTCAGTACATTCTGAGATAGTCTTCCAGGGCCTGGACCATGTGAACCCAACTCAGAAAAGAATGGAACTCAGTCTCCCTTTCTGTGCTCCAGGCACTCTGCACTTCTTATGGCCAAATGTAGCCCCACCTAACACTAGATCCTCCCTATGGCTGAAACGCTCTGTCTCCAGATCTCTGCATCATTCAGTCTCATGTCACTGCCTCAGAGAAGCCCTCCCTGACTACCCTATCCAGAATAACCTCTCCTTCTCCTTCTCTGCTCTTTTAACCTACTTTACTTTTCCTCATAGTATTTAACAGTACCCAAGATTCTATTATTTAATTTTTTGCCCAATAATCCTCTCTTTTCCCTCCTAGTATGTAATCCCCATGAGGGCAGTCTTAGTCTTTTTCATGGCTGCCTGGGCACTAAGAACAGGAAAAAACTGGTGCTTAGTATATTTACAAGCAGAAGAAGGAAATATATCACCCATAGTGGCATATTCCTTGAAGTTCCCTGATTCAATCCAGGAAAACCACACTGCAACTAGGATGGTAGAACACAAGCACATACACAACACCTACAGCACAAGTAGGTTAAATGGTGATCCACTACAAACTTCAAACTATGAGCAGTCACACAGATGCCACAAGGCCTGTGGTATCAGCAATTGCTGTGAGATGCAGAGGGAAGGCAAAGGGAAGGCTACCAGTCCTGAATACCAGAGAGCCCAGATATTGCCAACAGGTACTCCCTCCCTTAGGGAGGAGACCTCACTCTGTGAAAAGAATCTGGTGGGACAATATTAGAATAGCATTGAAGTCCACAAGGAGACCTCTGGAAGTTCAGACAATTCTGAGCCAAATGAACACCAGAAAATAATCAAAGTCTCTTTCAGAACAAAGTCCCACAGAGAAGAAACTGCTGAGAATAGACTTGCAATTGAGCTAGAGGAGACACTAGAGAAAAGAGAAAGAGAAGGTCCAGGTGAAAGAGAAAGAAACAATAAAGACAAAATTAAAAAAAATAGGTCTAAAAGAAAAAGCAACCTTAGAACCCTGTAGCTAGAAAAGCTCCCCATCCTCTTCCCTGAGAGTACAAGAAAATACATCTTAAATATTAGCAACATAGGATTACAATTTATATCGCATATAAAGTTATTATAACAAAAAGTAGAATTGTTTTCATACTGTCTCTTCAAAAAATGAAGGCTTGTCAGAAAGACATGTCCACAAAACAGAGGGACACTATAATCTCACTTTTTTTTTTTTGAAGATGCTAAAAAAAAGTTAAGATGATTATATAAGCTGTGAAAGAAGAACATAAGTAAGAGGCAGAAAACTTAGGAATGAGATCATTGAACTAAAAGTAGGTTTGTAAAAAGGAGCGTATAGATTTCAGGAAAAAAAATAAAAAGGAAAAGAATAATTTCCAAAACAAAAACTCAATTAGAAAGTACATAAGAGTAAATATGTGTCATGAATAACACCATACTAAACCCATCGTCCTCCAATTGATTCCAACTCATAGTGACCCTATAGGACAGAGTAAAACTGCCCTGTAAGGTTTCCAAGGAGCAGCTGGTGGATTCAAACTGCTGACCTTTTGGTTACCAGCCAAGCTCTTAACCACTGCACCACCAAGGCTCCAACGCCATACTAGACATTGAAAATGGGGAGGAGGATCCTAAATAAATAAATAAATACGAGCACAAGAAGGAGGAAGAAGAGCAGGAAGGGAAAGTGGCAAAGAGGAGATTAACTTAAAAAAAAAATTCACAAAGAGCAATTCCCAAAGAGAAAACAAAAGGTCAGAACAAGTACAGTTGATCCTCATTATTCACATATTTCATTATGCACATATTCTGTATTTGTGAAATTGCCTACTGCTAATATTCATTTGTAACCACAAAATCAATATTCACAGTGCTTTCATGGCCTTTGTGGACCTGTGGACATGCCCAGGGCAGCAAAATATGTAAGTCGCTTGACTCAAAGATTCCCGGGTGAGGTTGAATAAGGCGACGATGCTCTACCTTCTTGTTTCAGCTCTCATACTGTCTTTCTGCGTTCTATTTAGTGCCATATTTTTCCACATTTTGTGTGTTTTTGTTGTTGGTGGTGGTGATTTCGCTGTTTAAAAGGTGGGTACTCAGAGCCCTGGTGGCGAAATGATTAAGTGATTGGATGCTAATGGAAAGGTCCACAGTTTCAACACATGGAGAGTCTCTATGAGAGAAAAGACCTGGCAATCTGCTCCTGTACAGATTACAGCCTAGGAAGACCTACAGGGTAGTTCTACATAGCAATGGGTAAGATGTGAGTCAGAAGCAACTTGAGGACACAAAAAACAACAATCGTTGCAATGAAACTCTATCTTGTTTAATATTTGTTAAATAAGTCTTATCAGGCATAAATTGTGGTGCTATTGGCTGTGAATTCAATGTTAATGACTCAACAATATATATTAAATAAAATTTCTTTAACCACGAACACAAATAAAAAAATATGCATTGATTGGTTTATGAAAATGTTATGGTCAGAGATTCACAGGGACCTAATCCTGTATTTCCTCTGGGAGCAATGGACAGTGTTTGTCAATTCGGTGTTCCCAGAAAATGTTTAGAATGCAACTATGTTAACAATAAGAATCAGCTGTATGAAAGATTATATAGGTTTAAATGATCCAAAATGAACAAATTCCTTGATATTACCAACTACCAAAGCAAACTCGAGAGGAAAAAGATAGCATAGATTATCCTATATCTACTAAAGACATTGAACTTGTAGTTAAAAAGCTCCACACACACACACAAAAAAAAAATTAAAAACGTTTGAATTGTAGCAAATGTTTAAGGAATAGACATTATATTTAGCTTTATACAGAATCTTCTAGAAATTTAGAGGAGGGGATGTTTCCCAGCTTATTCAATGAGGACAGGAATACTGAACCAAAAACCATACAGAGATATTTCAAGAAAGAAAATTCTAGACCAACATATCTCATGAACAAAGATGTAAAAATTTAAAACAAAACTGTAGTCAGTCAAGTTCGACAATACATAAAAAGGCTAAGACATCATCAACAAGTGGGGTTTCTCTCAGAAATGCAAGGCTATACTAACACTGAAAAAAAAAAATGAACCTGAGTCTACATCTGTGCTCTTTATTCCATTGATCTATTTGTCTATATTTATGTCAATATTATACTGTTAGCCTTCCAGCTTCGTTCTTCTTTTTCAAAATTCCTTTATTTATTCAAGGTTCTTTGTATTTCCATATAAATTTTAGACTAAGTGTGCCAATTTCTACAAGAAAACCTTCTGAGATTTTAATACGATTGTGTTGAATCTACAGTCTGGTTAAAAAGAGTTGACATTTTAACAATATTGAGTCTTCTGACTCATAAACAAGGTATCTCTCTCCATTTATTGCAAAGGCAATTCAGTTGAGAAAAGATATCAACAAATGGTGCCAGCCATTTTCAAAATTGGATGTTTACATAAAAAAAAATTAATTCCAATCCACACTTTGTAACATATACAAAAATTGAACTGAAAACAACCATAGACCTAAATGTAAAAGCCGAAAACTATAAAGCAGCATCAGCAAAAGCAGTAGCAGAAGGAGGAGAAAGAGGAGGAGGAGAAGAAGAGGAAGAAAGAGAAGACAAAATGCTTGTGACTTTGGGTTAGGTAAATGTTTCTTAAATATGATATTAAAAACAATTCATAAAGGAAAAATTGGTAAATTGGGCTTCATCACATTGAAAACATCTTCTATTCAAAATGTACTGTTAAGAGAACAGAAAGACAAGCCACAGGATGTGAGAAAATTTTTGCAAAGCAAATATCAGATAAAGGATGTGTATCCACAATTTATAAAGAACTCTCAAACTGTGTAATAAAAAAGAAAAAAACCCAGTAAAGAATGGGTAAGAGATTTGAACAGACACTTTAACAACAAAAATCAAGGGCTAGATGAATGTCTATACCTACTATATAATTGTTTTAACAGTTATTTACAAAAGAAGAATGAAACATTTTACACAGAAATTTTATTTTGCATTCCTTTTACTTGATGTCTGTTTAATAAGACCAAGCTTACACACTAACCCACCAAATGATCAGTGCTTCCTCTCTGATAGCACTGATAGCGTGGCACTGTTTGTCCTAAATAGGTAAACAAGATGATTTCTTGTGTCCTTCTTTGGCTAACTGAATAACTTAAAAAATAAGAGAATATTGTGAAACTATTAAAACTAGCGTAACCATATATCCCAGTTATCCCAAGAAAATAATAGTTAAATTTAATGCCCAAGCCAAAAAACCCACTGCCCTCAAGTCAATTTCCAATCATAGTGACTCTATAGGACAGAGTAGAACTTCCCATAGGGTTTCCAAGGAGTGGCTGCTGGATTCAAACTGCTGACCTTTTGTTTAGTAGCAGATCTCTTAACCACTACATTACCAGGTCTCCAATTTAATGTCCAGAATTAATTATTAATAGTGTCCCTTTTCACTCTTGAAAGTATACCCGTAGAAAGGATAAATTATATAGTCACTCTACTTGAAATCTGTGGGCTTCTGCCTTAGTTATCTAGTGATGTTATAACAGAAATAACAGAACCAATTAAGAAATATCAGAGAAGGGGCAGGGCCAAGATGGCAGAGTATTCAGATGCTTCCTATTGTCTCTTTTACAACAAAGACCTGAAAAATCACATGAATAAATTATATATGACAGTCTGGCAGCCCTGAACGTCAAGGGCAAAGCTGAGTTGGACTGAGCGCCCGGGGGAGGGAGAGAAAATTCAGAAGCAGCAAGGAGTTGCCAGACCTGATCTGGTGGGAATCGGTGCCCCTGCAAGCCAGATCTGCTGGTGCAAGCATAGTGAGGCAAGCAATGGTGTTTGGGCTGCATTTTCCACATCAGGAGAGACCAAGTGGCGGAGACTTCATTCACACCTCCAGAGTCAGAGAAAGGCGACGCTTAATCAGCAAAAGATAAGTATGTGTGTCTAATCTACCCTGTGGATCAAAAAACACACCTTTGTGGGAGGCGGGACCAAGATGGCTCACTAGGCAGAAGCTTCCACTGATCCCTCTTGCAACAAAGACTTGAAAGAACAAGTGAATCAATTACATACATGACAATCAACAAACTCTGTCCATCAAACACAGAACTAAGGAGTTGACCTGAGTGCCAGGGGAGCAAAAAGCCGCGTGCTGAAGCAGCAACCACTTCCGGAGCCCTGCGCCCTTGCGGTTCCTTGGTGCCAGAGTGGTGGGGCTCATCACGGCTTCCTGAGACAAGGCAAGCATGGGATGCAACCCTAACCCCCTGGGGCAACCTTGGCAGGGACCAAGCCAGTGGACGCAGGCTACACACCGATGTGCCTGACAGGGGAACGAGAAACTGCAGGGAAGGAGCAACTGGTTTCAGAGCCTGGAGTGCAGCATCCCAGCCAGGAGACCTTGGTGCTGGGCTTCGGACTAAGTGTGGTGGGGCTGATCACGGATTCCTGAGACAGGGCAAGCACGGGGCGCACCCCTAACCCCCTGGAGCAATCTCGGCAGGGACCCAGCCAGGGCACACAGGCTGCACACCAACATGGCTGACAGGGGAATAAGAAACCACGGGGAAGCAGCAACTGGTTTCAGAACCTGGAGCACAGTGTCCCACCCAGGAGACCTCAGTGCTGGGCTTTAGATTAAGTGCGATGGGGCTGATAGTGGCTTACCAAGAAGGGGCAAGCACGGGACACAGCCCTAACCCCCAGGGTCAATCACCATGGGGACACAGCCAGTGCACACAGGCTACAAATCAACCTGAGTGATGGGGACCGAGAGTCCACAAACAAGCAGCCACCAAGCCCTGATCCCTAGGTGCTGGCCCTTGGAAAAAGTGCCGCAGGGCTGATGGTGGCTTCCTGAGACAAAGGAAGCATGGTATGCAGCCCTAACCCTCTGGGGCAATCTCAGCAGGGACCCAGCCAGTGCACACAGGCTACACACCCCTCTGGAATCTCAGATAAAACAGTCCTCACCAAACAAGATAAGTAATTCTATTTTGCCACACTACTCTCTCCTATCTATCTAATCCCTCACATCCCTGAGCCAGGCAGCTTCATTAACATTGGAATTCCCTGGGCCAGAGAGTGAAGTGCTCTGTGGGTTTTTTTTTCTAACCCATTCTCCTGGCCTGAGAAAAGCAGCAATTAACAATCAGAGGAAAAATCCTTTCCTGACTTCCCTAAACTGGAATAACAAAACAGAACCAGCTCCATCCAGGCATAAGGGATCCATAGTCTTTGGCTTTCACCCCTACAGGGAACCAGGTGGCTATTATAATGCAAAGGCAATTCTGATAGAGATATGACTGTCATTGTTATAGCTGAGCACTGGAAAGACAAGTTTTGGAGGTCTGATACCTCTCTACCTATTAAACAGAGCCCTCACTGATCCACAGCGGGGAACTGAGGGCTGAGGCTCCATCCACACCACCTAGCCACCAGCTAAAGGGCTCTGAGGATAGTGACACCTACCAATCTTTAGAGGTACAAGCATTGTGTGCCTAAGGTACAGCTGCAGAGCCCACCCACCAGAGTGCTCAAGAGAATAGAGACACTCCTACATCACTGGCACTTGGGGGAAGGCTGTCAGGATCCTGCCCTCCTTGGAGTGTGACCACCTGCCGCTACTAGAAACCAGCACATACAACCATCACCTCTACTCCTCTAAGATAATAGATGAGAGCCTACACCACACACTAGGTGACCCACTATCAGGACACCTGAGCTGATTCTATTCAAGAATAGTGAATGGGCTCATAGGCTCACATACCTGGTAACAGCTCAAACCAGCTGGTAACAGCACAAAAGTGATTCAAAGGCTACAACAATCAAGTTAGCACACTTTAGTAGTCCATCTGGGTGTATTGAAATGAAACAAAACAAGAAGACTCAGTGAGCAAATATAAAATAAATCATTACGATATCTTATAGATGGCTCAGAGACAGCAGTTGATACCAAATCACACAAAGAAGCAGGCCATGATTGCTTCTACAACCCCCCAAATCAGAGAATCAAAATCTTTCCCAGATGAAGGTACATTCCTCGAATTGCCAGATATAGAATATAAAAAACTAATATACAGAATGCTTCAAGACATCAGGGATGACCTCAGAAATGAAATAAGGCAATCTACAGAAAAAGCCAAGGAACACACAGATAAAGCAGTTGAAGAAATCAAAAAGATTATTCAAGAACATACTGAAAAATTTAACAAGCTGCAAGAATCCATAGAGAGGCAGCATTCAGAAATTCAAAAGATTAACAGTAAAATTACAGAATTAGACAAATCAATAGAAGTCAGAGGAGCAAAATCAAGGAATTGGAATGCAGAGTTGGGGAGATGGAGGATAAGGCAATTGGCACCAATATATTTGAAGAAAAATCAGATAAAAGAATTAAAAAAAAATGAAGAAACCCTAAGAATCATGTGGGACTTTATCAAGAAGAATAACTTGTGTGTGATTGGAGTTCCAGAAGCGGGAAGGATAACAGAAAATACACAGAGAATAGTTGAAGACCTGCTGGCAGAAAACTTCCCTGGCATTGTGAAAGATGAAAGGATGACTATCCAAGATGCTCATCGAACCCCACACAAGATAGAGCCCCAAAGAAAACCACCAAGACATTATCATCAAACTCACCAAAACCAAAGAGAAAATTTTAAAAGCAGCCAGGGATAAATGAAAAGTCACCTACAAAGGAGAAGCAATAAGAATAAGTTCAGCCTACTCTGCAGAAACCATGGAGGCAAGAAGGCAATGGGATGTCATACATAGAGCACTGAAGGAGAAAAACTGCTACCCAAGAATCACATATCCAGCAAAACTCTCTCTCAAATATGAAGGTGAAATTCAGACATTTACAGATAAACACAAGCTTAGAGAATTTGCAAAAACCAAACCAAAGCTACAAGAATTACTAAAGGAAATTCTTTGATCAGAAAATCAATAATATCAGATACCAGCACAAGCCCACAGAACAGAACACCCTAATATCAACTCAGATAGGGAAATCACAAAAATAAAATAAGACTGATTAAAAAAAAAATGCTCAAAACAGGGAATCATTGATGCCATTATGTAAAAGATTACAATAATCAAAAAAGAGGGACTAAATACAGGAGGCATAGATGTTCCATATGGAGAGGAAACCAAGGTGATATAGGGTGATACAAGTTAGGTTTTTACTTAGAAAAATAGGGGTAAATATTAAGGTAACCACAAAGAGGTCTAACAATTCCATACTTCAAAATAAAAACCAAGATAAACATAACGACTCAGCAAAAATAAATTCAACTTCGATGAAAATGAGGAACACACAATTTACAAGGAAAAACTCAGCACAAAAAAGTAAGTGGAAAAATGAAATTGTCAACAACACACAAAAAAGGCATCAAAATCACAGCACTAAACTCATTCTTGTCTACAATTACACTGAATGTAAATGGATGAAATGCACCAATAAAGAGACAGAGTTGCAGACTGGATAAAAAAATGCAATCCGTCTATATGCTGCCTACAGCAGACACACCACACACCTTAGACTTAGAGACACAAAAAAACTAAAACTCAAAGGATGGAAAAAAATATATCGGCCAAACAACAAGCAAAAAAAAAGCAGGAGTGGAAATATAAATTTCTGACAAAACAGACTTTAAAGTTAAATCCACCACAAAGGATAAAGAAGGACACTACATAGTGATTAAAGGGACAATTTACCAGGAAGATATAACCAAGTTAAATATTTATGCACCCAATAACAGGGCTGCAATATACATAAAACAAACTCTAACAGAATTGAAAAGTGAGATAGACACCTCCACAATTGCAGTAGGAGACCTCAACACACCACTTCTGGTGAAGGACAGGACATCCAGTAAGAAGCTCAATACAGGCATGGAAGATCTAATTGCTACAATCAACCAACTTGACCTCATAGACTTATACAGAAAACTCCACCAACAGCTGCAAAGTATACTTTTTTTTCTAGTGCACATGGAATATTCTCTAGAATAGACCACATTTCAGGTCATAAAGCAACGCTTTGCAGAATCCAAAACATCGAAATATTACAAAGCATCTTCTCAGACCATAAGACCATAAAAGTAGAAATCAATAACAGAAAAACCAGGGAAAAGAAATCAAATACTTGGAAACTGAACAATGCTCTGCTCAAAAAAGAATGGGTTATAGAAGACATTAAGGAGGGAATAAAGAAATTCATACAATGCAATGAGACTGAAAACACTTCCTATCAGAACCTTTATGACACAGCGAAAGCAGTGCTCAGAGGTCAATTTATATCAATAAATGCACACATACAAAAAGCAAAAAGAGCCAAAATCAGAGAACTGTCCCTACAACCTGAACAAATAGAAAGAGAGAAACAAAAGAAAGCATCAGGCACCAGAAGAAAACAAATAATAAAAATTAGGGCAGAATTAAATGAATTAGAGAAAAGAAAAACAATTGAAACAGTTAACAAGGCCAAAAGCTTGTTCTTTGAAAAAATTAACAATATTGATAAAACAATGGGCAGACTGACTAAAGAAATACAGGAAAGGAAACAAATAACCCAAATTACAAATGAGATGGGCCATATCACAACAGACCCAACTGAAATTAAAAGAATCATATCAGATTACTATGAAAAATTTTACTCTAACAAATTTGGGAAAACCTAGAAGAAATGGATGAATTCCTGGAAACACACTACCTACCAAAACTAACACAAACAGAAGTAGAACTAAATGGATCCATAAGAAAAAAAGAGATTGAAAAGGTAATCAAAAAACTCCCAACAAAAAAAAAGCCCTGGCCCAGATGGCTTCACTGCAGAGTTCTACCAACCTTTCAAAGAGTTAACACCACTACTACTAAAGGTATTTCAAAGCATAGAAAAGGATGGAATACTCCCTAACTCATTCTATGAAGCCAGCATATCCCTGATACCAAAACCAGCTAAAGACACCACAAAAAAGAAAATTACAGATCTATATCCCTCATGAACATAGATGCAAAAATCCTCAACAAAATTCTAGCCAATAGAATTCAACAACATATCAAAAATATAATTCACCATGACCAAGCGGGATTTATACCAGGTTTTTTTTTTTAATGGTTTAATACTAGAAAAACAATTAATGTAATCCACCATATAAATAAAACAAAAGGTAAGAACAACATAATTTTATCGATTGATGCGGAAAAGGCATTTGACAAAGTCCAACACCCATCCATGATAAAAACTCTTGGCAAAATAGGAATAGAAGGAAAATGCCTTAACATAATAAAGGGCATTTATACAAAGCCAACAGCCAATATCATCCTTAATGGAGAGATTCTGAAAGCATTCCCCTTGAGAACGGGAACCAGATAAGGATGCCCCTTATCACCACTCTTATTCAACATTGCGCTGGAGGTCCTAGCCAGAGCAATTAGGCTAGATAAAGAAATAAAGGGCATCCAGATTGATAAGGAAGAAGTAAAAGTATCTCTGTTTGCAGATGACATGATCTTTTACACAGAAAACCCTAAAGAATCCTCAGAAAAACTACTGAAACTAATAGAAGAGTTCAGCAGATTATCAAGATACAAGATAAACATACAAAAATTAGTTGGATTCCTCTACACCAACAAAAAGAACATTGAAGAGGAAATCACCAAATCAATACCATTTACAGTAGCCCCCAAGAAGATGAAATACTTAGAAATAAATCTAACCAGGGATGTAAAAGACCTATACAAAGAAAACTACAAGGGACTACTGCGAGAAAACAAAAGGAACCCACATAAGTGTAAAAACATACCTTGCTCATTAATAAGAAGACTTAACGTTGTAAAAATGTCTATTCTATCAAAAACCATCTATATATACAATGCAATTCCAATCCAAATTCCAATGACATTTTTTAATGAGATGGAGAAACAAATCACCAACTTCATATGGAAAGGGAAGAGTCCCCATATAAGTAAAACATTACTGAAGAAGAACAAAGTGGGATGCCTTACACTACATGATTTTAGAGGCTATCATACCGCCACAGTACTCGAAACAGTCTAGTATTGGTACAACAGATAGGTAGACCGATGGAACAGAATTGAGAATCCAGACGTAAATTCATCCACTTCTGAGCAGCTGATATTTGACAAAGGCCCAAATTCCATTAATTGGGGAAAAGACAGTGTTTTTATTTACTTATTTATTTAATTTTTAGTGTGCTTTAAGTGAAAGTTTACAAATCAAGTCAGTCTCTCACACAAAAACCCATATTCACCTTGCTACACACTCCCAATTACTCTCCCCCTAATGATACAGCCTGCTCTCTCCCTCCACCCTCTCTTTTCATGTCCATTTCTCCAGCTTCTAACCCCCTCCACCCTCTCATCTCCCCTCCAGGAAGGAGATGGCAACATAGTCTCAAGTGTCCACCTGATCCAAGAAGCTCACTCCTCACCAGCAAGGACAGTGTTTTTAACAAATGGTGCTGGCATAACTGGATATCCATATGCAGAAAAATGAAACAAGGTCCATACCTCACACCATGCACAAAAACTAACTCAAAATGGATCAAACACCAAAATATAAAATCTAAAACAAAAAATATCATGGAAGAAAAAATAGGAACAACGCTAGGAGCCCTAATGCATACCATAAACATATACAAAACAGTACTAACAATCACAAACATCAGAAGAGAAACTAGATACCTGGGAGCTCCTAAAAATCAAACACTCATGCTCATCCAAAGACTTCATCAAAAGAGTAAAAAGACAACCTACAGACTGGGAAAAAAAAATTGGCTATGACAAATCCCATCTCTATAATCTATAAGATACTGCAAATCCTCAACAACAAAAAGACAAAGAACCCAGCAAAAAAGAAATGGGCAAAGGATATGAACATGCACTTCTCCAAAGGAGACATTCAGGAGGCTAACAGATAACATGAGGAAATGCTCATGATCATTAGAGAAATGCAAATCAAAACTACAATCAAATACCATCTCACCCCAACAAAGCTAGCGTTCATCCAAAAAACACAAAATAATAAATGTTGGAGAGGTTGCAATAGACTGGATCACTTGTACACTGCTGGTGGGAATGTAAAATGATACAACCACTTTGGAAATCGATTTGGTGCTTCCTTAAAATGCTAGAAATATAACTACCATACGATCCAGCAATCCCACTCCTTAGAATATATCCTAGAGAAATAAGAGCCTTCACATAAACAGATATTTGCACACCTATGTTCATTGCAGCATTGCTTGTAGAAAGATGGAAACAAGAAAGGTGCCCACCAATGGATGAATGAATAAACAAATTATGGTATATTTACACAATGGAATACTATGCAATGATAAAGAATGATGAATCCATGAAACATCTCATAATATGGATGAACCTGGAAGGCATTATGCTATAGTGAAATTAGTCAGTTGCAAAAGGACAAATATTGTATGAGACCACTATTATAGGAATGCAAGAAAAGGTTTAAACACAGAAGAAAACATTCTTTGATGGTTACGAGAGTGGGGAGGGTGGGAGAGCGGAATTCAGTAACTAGGTGGTAGACAAGAATTACCTTAGGCGAAGGACAAGACAACACACAATACAGGGGAAGTCAACACAACTAGACTAAACCAAAAGCTAAGAAGTTTCCTGAAGACGACCAAACACTTTGAGGGACAGGGGTCTGGGAACCATGGTTTCAGGGGACATCTAGGTCAACTGACATAACAAAGTTTATTAAGAAAATGTTCTGCATCCCACTTTTGTGAGTGGCATCTGGGGTCTTAAAAGCTAGCAAGCAGTCATCTAAGATACATCAGTTGGTCTCAACCCACATGGAGCAAAGGAGAATGAAGAACACAAAAGATACAAGAAAATATGAGCCCAAGAGACAGAAAGGGCCACATAAACCAGAGACTCCATCAGCCTGAGACAAGAAGCACTTGATGGTGCCTGACTACCACCAATGACTGCCCTGACAGGGAACACAACAGAGAATCCCTGAGGGTGCAGGAGAAAAGTGGGATATAGAACTCAAATTTTAGTAAAAAGACCAGACTTAATGGTCTGACTGAGACTGAAGGGGACCCCAGAGGACATGGCCCCTGGACTCTCTGTTAGCCCAGAACTAAAACCATTCCCGAAGTCAACTCTTCAGACAAAGATTAGACTGAACTATGAGACATAAAATGATAGTGGCAAGGAGTGTGCTTCTTAGCTCAAGTAGAAACATGAGACTATGTGGCCAGCTCCTGACCGGAGGCGAGATGAGAAGGAGGGGGGACAGGAGCTGATTGAATGGACATGGGAAATACAGGGTGGGGAGAAGGAGCATGCTGTCACATTGTAGGGTCACATAACAATGTGTGTATAAGTTTTTGTATGAGAAACTGACTCGAATTGTAAACTTTCACTTAAAGCATTATAAAAAAAGAAAAAAAAAATGAAATACTACAAGTGAATGGCTTTAACAAATAAATTTATTTTCTTACAGTTTATTTGTTGTTGTTGTGTCCTGTCAAATCCATTCTGACTTTTAGGAACCCTGCAGGATGGAGTAGAACTGCCTCATAGGATTTCCTTGGCTGCAGTCTTTAAGGAGCAGATTGCAACATCTTTCTCCAGTGGAGCTACTGGTGGGTTGAAACCACCAACCTTTCAGTTAGCAGCTGAGTTTAACCATTGCACCACCAGGACTCCTTTCTCACAATTTAGGTGGCTAGAAGTCAGAATTCAATGTGCTAGCTCTAGGGGAAGTCTTTCTTTCTCTGTCGTCTCTAGAGGAAGGTTCTTGTCTCTTTTCAGCTTCTGTTCCTCGGCATGGCATCTATCTTCCCCCATGCCTGCTTGCTTGTTTAATCTGCTCTTTTATGTCTCAAAAGAGACTGATTTAAGACATACTCTACACTAATACTGTCTCATTAACATAACAAAAAAATGCACTCCTAAATGGATTCAACCATAGGTACACCCCTTGTCATCCAGTCAATTCCTACTCACAGCAACCCTATAGGACAGAGAACTGCCTCATAGGGTTTCCAAGGCTGTAAATCTTCTAACCACTGTACAACCAGGTCGCTATCACAGGTATCCAAAAAAAACCAAGCCCACTGCTGTCAAGTCAATTCCAACTCATAGGGACACCATAGGGTAGAGAAGAACTGCCCAATAGAGTTTCCAAGGAGCACCTGGTGGATTCGAACTGCCGATCTCTTGGTTAGCAGCTGTAGCACTTAACCACTACACCACCAGGGTTTCCACCACAGGTATAGGGGTTAGGATTTACAACATATATTTTGGAGGAACACAATTCAATCTATAACAGCTTCCAATGACGAGCAGCATCCATTTCATCCTCCAACAAGATAGAATAAAAGACAGGTATTACCACAGAATGTTGGTCTCTGCAGAAGCTGGGGCTAGGGTGCCAGGATACTAAAATAATGAGATTTTACTTTTAATCCCCCATATAGCAAACTGAACTCTGGTGGCACAGTGGTTAAGAGCTGCCCCTGCTAACCAAAAGGTTCAAATCCACCAGCTGCTCCTTCGAAACCCTACGGGGCAGTTCTACTCTGTCCTACAGGGTCACTATGAGTCAGAATTGACTCGTTGGCAATGGGTTTTTTATTATAATTTTTTTTTTTTTTTGGTATATAGCAAACAATTAGAAGTCTCTGGGTGGTGAAAATGGTTAATGCACTCAGCTGCTAAGTGAAAGGTTGGAAGTTCAAGTTCACCCAATGGCACCTCAGAAGAAAGCCCTGGTAATCTACTTTCATTAAATTAACCATTGAACACCTGTGGAGCACAGTTCTACTCTGACACACGTGGGGTCTCCATTACTCGGAGTCAGCTCAACAAAAACTGGTATATACATTGGCGTTGAGTCAATTCTGATGCATAGAATCCCTGTAGGACAGAGTAGAACTGCCACACAGAGTTTCCAAGGCTGTAAATGTTTTTTTTTTTTTTACAGAAGCAGACTGCCACATCTTTCTCCAGTGAAGCACCTGGTGGGTTAAAACCAATTACCTTTACATTAATAGCCAAGAGATTAACCACTGCATCACCAGGGCTCCTGCAACAGGTATAGCAAAAAATAAATGTAAAAACAAATTGCATGCCATGTGAAAAAGATGATTGGACTTGATGTAAAGTAGTTAAATATATTGTTGTCGTTAGACATCATCGAGTAGATTCCAACTCATAGCAGCCCTATGTACAAGAGAACAAAACACTGCCTGGTACTGTGCCATCCTCACGATTTCTGTAATGTTTGAGACGACTGTTGCAGCCACTGTGTCAATCCATCTTGTTGAGGGTCATCCTCTTTTTTGATGACTCTGTTTTACCAAGAATGATACCCTTCTCCAAAGACAGGTCCCTCCTGATAACATGTCCAAAGTATGTGAGACAGATCTTGCCATACTTTCTTCTAATGAGCATTCAGGCTGTACTACTTCCAAGACAGATTTGTTTGTTCTTCTGACAGTCTATAGCATATTCAATATTCTTCACCAACATCATCATTCAAAGGCATCAATTCTTCTTCAGGCTTCTTTATTCATAGCCCAGATTTAACATGCATATGAGGCAATTGAAAACACCATGGCTTGGGTCAGGCTCATTTTAGTCTTCAACATGACCTCTTTGCTTTTTAACACTTTAAAGAGATCTTTTGCAGCAGATTTGCCCAGTGCAACGCGTCGTCTGATTTCTTGACTGCTGTTTACATGGGCGTTGATTGTAGGTCCCAGTAAATAGAAATCCTCGACAACTTCAAATCCTTTTTCTGTTTATCGTGATGTTGCTTATTGGTCTAGCTGTGAGGATTATTGTTTGTTGAGGTGTAATTCATGTTGAAAGCTGTGGTCTTTGATCTTCATCAATAAGTGCTTCAAGTTCTCTTCATTTTCAGCAAACGAGGTTGTGTCATCTGCATATAGCAGGTTGTTAATGAGTCTTCCTCCAATCCTGATGCCACGTTCTTCTTCATATAGTCCAGCTTCTCCGATTATTTGCTCAGCATACAGGTTGAATAAGTATGGTGAGAGGATACAACCCTGACGCACATTTTCCTGGCTTTAAAACATTCAGTATCCCTTTGTTCTGTTTGAACAATGGCCTCTTGATCTATGTAAAGGTTCCTCATGAGCACAATTAAGTATTCTTGAATTGACATTCTTCCCAGTGCTATCCATAATTTGTTATGATTCACGCAGTCAAATGCCTTTGCATAGTCAGTAAAACACAGGTAAACATCTTACTGGTATTCTCTGCTTTCAGCCATGATTCATCTGACATCAGCAGTGATATCTCTTGTTCCATGTTCTCTTCCGAATCTGGGTTGAATTTCTGGCAGTTTCCTGTTGATGTACTGTTATAACCACTTTTGAATGCTCTTCAGCAGAATTTTAATTATGTGTGATATTAATGACGATGTTCGATAATTTCCACATTCTTTGGGTCACGTTTCTTTGGAATAGGCATAAACATGGATCCCTTCCAGTCAGTTGGCCAGGTAGCTGTCCTTCAAATTTCTTAGCGTAGAAGAATGAGCACTCCCAGCACTGCATCCATTTGCTGAAAGATTTCAGTTGGTATTCAGTCAATTCCTGGAGCCTTATTTTTTGCTAGTGCCTTCAGTGCAGCTTGGACCTCTTCATTCAGTACCATCGGTTCTTGCTCATATGTTACCTCCTGAAATGTTGAATGTCGACCAACTCTTTTTGGTGCAGTGACTCTGTGTATTCCTTCCATCTTCTTCTGATGCTTAATATTTTCTCCGTAGGTTCCTTCAAAATTGCAACTGGAGGCTTGAATTTTTTCTTCGGTTCTTTCAGCTTAAGAAATGCCAAACACGTTCTTCCTTTTTGATTTTCTATCTCTAGGTCTTTGTACATTTCATTATAATATTTTACTTTGTCTTCTGTAGCTGGCCTTTAAAATCTTCTACTCAGCTCTTTGACTTCATCATTTCTTCCTTTTGCTTTAGCTACTCTACGTTCAAGAGCAACTTTCAGAGTCTCTTCTGACATCCATTTTGGTCTTTTCTTTCTTTCCTGTCTTTTTTATGACCTCTTGCTTTTCTTCATTTATGACATCCTTGATGTCATTCCATGACTCTTCTGATCTTTGATCATTCTTGTTCCCCCATGTGTCTGTCAGTTTATCATACTGTGGTGGCTTAAGTATAGCTGTGATACTGGAAGTGCTGCCACAGGTATTTCAAATACCAGCAAGGTCACCCTCAGTGGACAGGTTTCAGGTGAGCTTCCAGACTAAGACAGACTAGGAAGAAAGACCTGGTGGTCTACTTCTGAAAAAAATTGGCTAGTGAAAACCTTATAAATAGCAACCACAAGGGCTCCAGAAATAATAGTAGGACA
The DNA here is from genome assembly GCF_024166365.1 of Elephas maximus indicus. Classification (NCBI taxonomy): domain Eukaryota; kingdom Metazoa; phylum Chordata; class Mammalia; order Proboscidea; family Elephantidae; genus Elephas; species Elephas maximus. The sequence continues at coordinate 144,603,115 of NC_064819.1, read as the reverse complement.
GTGGAATTAGAAGTGACTTATGATATCCATTTATACTTTCCTTTTTTTTTTTTTTTTTAATTCTAATGTATAATTCATTCTGGAATACAGGAGCCTTGGTGGCACAGTGGCCAAGAGCTTGGCTTCTAACCAAAAACTCAGCAGTTTGAATCCACCAACCTCTCACTGGAAACCCTACGGAGCAGTTCTGCTCTGTTCTATAGGGTTGCTATGTGTCGGAATCAATCAACGGCAATGGGTTTGGTATTTTTGGTTTTGTGGAAGACAAGAGGATAATATTTCAGAAATCATGGAATGTAGTCTACTCATATAGAGATAAAGGCATAAGATATTAGTATTAGAGAACAACTTTCAGCTAGTGGCAAGGTAGCATTTTCTAAGTTCTCTGAACCGTTAAGCTAAGCATCTCTAAGTTAAAAGTCAGGATTTCTTTTTATCACAACCACTATTAAGGTTTTTCCACTGTCAGTTATTCACTGAGATTTGCATCAGTTTTTCTCAATTTGGGGATTTCCAATTGCCTTGTTCTACCTAAAATTATATTCCTTTTACAAGGGTTGGTAAACACCTATTTGCAATTGATTTTGTAGATTAACGCCTTCATGACTAAAAGCAGAAAAGTTTGCTCTTTGTAGGCAGATGTGCCACTGTGAAGAAAGATTTAGATATTCTTCCAGTTGGCATTCAATAGTTAATTTACTACATTCTTAAAGATGAGAAAATATACACAAGAAAAGTAATATTATGTAATTACCGAATATGAAAGGAAGCCATATACATAAAATGGCGGGGGACTTTAAAATCAGAAACCCAGACTCTGTGCCTCCACTCTACCCAATAAGAGTTATATGACCTTAGTGGGTAAATCATTCACATCCTAGGGGAACAGTAAGGAGAAAAATGTGATAATTCACTTCAAAGTACTTGTAAAGTATAAAATCTATACATAGACTGGCTGTAAAGAGCACCATTATTAGACAAACAAAAAAGAAAAACAGTAAAATGTTATCTGTAAGAGTGTGGGCACACATATAAATAAAAACCAGTTAAAATTACACATGTAATGATCCAAGAAGGAGAAAAAAATAAAAGAAGTGGGATACTTTCTGGAAATGCCAAAAATATCTTGAGAATTATAGGGCAGAGTGATGTATATTGGCTCCAATTAACCATGAAGTTACAGACAACTTTTATTCACTCTTTTATTCCCCATGAAAGAGAATAATACCTAGCACTTCTCTTTCTTGCAGTGATGGCAGAAATAATTCAATGCTTTAAAATATTTTGAATTATAGCAAAAATACCTAAGGTTCTGAAAATATTTGTTGCCTTGTAATTCTAGCACTGAACACTCCTATAACATCCACCACTTTTGAAGAATGTGATAATTATAAATTGAGGGAAAAATAAAAGTATTTGAAAATGACAGAATTCAGATGGCACCATAAGCATTGAATTATGTAAAGAAAGAACCAGAATGCCAAGTTATCTAGTTATTGAAATTAAGCTCTTATTTTAAAATAATACATGACAGCTTAGATTACCGAACGTTCAATGTTAAAGCTGAGAGATTGCCTACTCTATGGGTTGGAGGTGGAAAAGATAAGTCAGTGTGGTAATTAGATATGGTGTAAATCTCTAAAATGTTTTTCAAGTAGAAAATATTTCAAATATTAATAAATTCGCTTTTAATGTCACTTCAAAATGATTGAGTTTCAAAATACACTTGAAGAAATGAATACGACACATAAAACGCTGTAATTTTTTTTGTCGAAGAAACAGCTTGAAACTCATTGAAAAGAATAATGCAATAAGGGCACTCAAAATTTTCTAGAAAATGTCACTATTCCTATTATGCTAATTAATATTTTCCACCTTAAGAGTTATTAGTTCCATTAAAAAAAATAATAATAAGTCAACAAACTGAGTGAGTCCTCACCAAAACCCACTGTATAACATCAAGCTCCTTTACTGGAGAGATTTCACCTAAATGTGTGAAATTAATCCTTGTTCTGGACCTGAAAGTTTGGGTACCTTAAAAGCCTACTTGTTTCCTTGAGTCGTGCCTTGCAACACAGATGAGTTTAGTATTTCAGGAGCAGACACTAGGGGAAGAGGTGAGCCTGCCAATTCAGTAACAGACACCAGCATGTCGTCACGTCTTACAAAGACCACCTTTGTCGGCGGCATTCTTTTCCCATCAGGCCGTGCTGCCCTGACTTCTGGCGTGTTTTTAGTTTCCAAAGAATGCCGATCCTCTCTAAATGATCTACTGAAAACTGAGTGGTGAAGCACAAATCAAAAGTGAAAAGTGCCATTTAGCAACTGACATAATTATTTCATGGCCTGCTGCAAGTTAGCAAAGGCACGTTTCAGTTTACTAAGATGTGAAAGCCAGATCATTTTGTACCATAATATTTTGTGTGTTTTCTGAAAACTGCTTTAAATCCCTCTTTTCCTGGGTTGGTGGATATAGACATGGGAGAGGGGAGTGGTATTTTGATGCGGAATAGCTTTTTAAAGGCTGCATAATAAAATCTCAATAAAAAGTGAACAAACATTGAATTCAATACCTGCAATGTCCAAACCCTTTCAAAAGGGACTAGTTTAACCTCAGGAAATAGTATGAACAAGCACAGCTATTAGATTCAATTTGTACTAATATTTAACCCAGGCAGCTATACCATTGAAGTCAACACCATGAATAGCCGTACATTGTGGGCATGTACACACATACTCATTTTTAATACCATATAAGTTTAATTTTGTACACATTTCATATAGTATGTGCTAAGTGGCAGAAAGGATGAGTTTATGTGACTTCTAATTCTCACCAAGATTCTAACAATAAACTATTATTCATGAAGGTGTATTAGATACCACAGTTCTAGAAACACTCTAACCGTTGCCGTGCAGTTGACTCCACGACTCCTGAAGACTCCATGTGTGTCAGAGTAGAACTGTGGTCCGTAGGTTTTCAATGGCTGATTTTTTGGAAGTAGATAGCCAGGACTTTCTTTGAGGTGCCTCTGGGTGGACACGAACCGCCAATCTTTCAGTTAGCAGCCCAGGCCTTAACAGTTTGCACCACCCACAGACAGAAACGCTAAATTCTAACAATTGATAATAACCAATAATTGGAAAAAAAGGAGAAAAAAACTAAAGAATTACTTTTTTTATCAGAAAAATACTAAATGTTTGCAGTAAGAGTTACTTTCCTCCATTCTATAGGTAGCTGTCCAGAGCTCTAAGGGAAGGGATTTTCCATTTTACTCTCCACCACAAAACTTCTTTGGCACAAAGAAATTTTCTTTTTCTGCACAGCTAGCAAGTAACAAAGTAGAAAATACTCAGCTGCTTTCCAGCTTATAGTTCATAAATTAGATTTTTTAGGAAAGTTAAGAAAAAAAAAAATGATACCACTGGAACTAATTGCTTGTGTGCCCAGTGGTCTCTGCAACAACTCCACAAGTAGTGCAATGTTTTGCTTAGTGATCACACCACAATGCAGTGTCTGGTGTCTGAAACGTTCTCGTTAGCTGTTGTTTGAATGAACCAAGATTGTTAAGGAATTCTTAACAGCCTATTAGCTTTTATTGGTATGAAGTATAGAGATGACAGTATGGTTGAAAGGAGAGGACACCTGCAACATTTCTACTACAAGCCTTAAACTCCATCCTACTAGCCCTAGCCTTTTCTTAGCGCAGTTTTTACTTTACAGTCCGTGCTAATAGGCCGAGGTTTTGAGGTCCTCAAGAAAGACTTTTACCTGTACAATTCAGTGACGTGAATTACGTTCGTCATGTTGTGCAAACATCACCACAATCCATTTTCAAATTAACTGTGTATGTAAAAAATGCTGAAAAGGCGAATATTTTGCTGTGTGTGTGTATGTGTGTGTAACTATATGTATATCGGGAGAGGAAGAGTGGTGGGGTGAGAGGGAGGGGAGGGAGAGAGAGAGCAAGAGCCCTGGTGGTGCAATGCTGCTAACAGAAACGCTGGCGATTTGTACCCACCCAGGGACTCTGCAGGAGAAACTCTTGGAGATCTGCTCCAGTAATGATTACCCATGGCTAACGAGTAGATTCTGCCTCGTAGTGACCGTATAACACAAAATCAAAGAGCCACTGGATTCAAACTGCCAACCTTTGGTTAGCAGCTGAGCTCTTAACCGCTGTGCCACCAGCCTAGAAAACCCTATGAGGCAGTTTTACTCTGTCAAGTGGGGTCACTATGAGACAGAATTGACTCAATGGCATGCAGCAACAAATATATGTATATTATATATATATACACACATTTTTTTACATATATATAATCAGGTAACCCTGGTAGCATAGTGGTTAAGTGCTATAAGCGTTGGCAGTTCGAATCTGCCAAGTACTCCTTAGAAACTCTACCGAGCAGTTCTACTTTATAGGGTCGCTATGAGTCGGAATCGACTCTACAGTGCTGGGTTTGGCTTTTGGTTTTGATAATCAATCACAATTTAAAAAAAAAAAGAGAAAAAAAAGACTTTTATCAGAAAATTGATGAACAATAATCCCAAATATATTTATTCTGTAACTCTACTGTGTGCCCATTATACACCAAGCCCTGTGTCTGGCAATATTAATATATTAGTAAATACTCTATTAAAGGTAATATTTTATGCTATTTGGCAAATTATACTTTGTTTATTATAACATCTTGAGACTATTTGAGGCATGGTTATTTATTGATTTTCTACTATGTGTTGGAGATGAATTCTCACTATAACTTCATGAATCAAGTGTTATGATCTTTTTCCACTTTTAAATGAGAAAGCTAAGGCACAGGAGAAATTAAGTAACTTGTGAAAAGCCACACAGCTAGTTCTTTTAAAGCCAGATTTTGGGCTGAGATCTCCTGGTTCAAGAGAAATTCTCTTAACAAATAAATTATGTAGTATAGGCTTGTTGGGTGGCAATGAAAAAACTTTGCCATATTATGTGGTTAGTGTGAAAGGCATATTTCAGACTACAGTATAGTTTATTCTGTAGCCTAGCCAAGAGTTTTACCGCAAAACAGTCACACATTTGCTAAGCCACCCAAAAGAAATACACCCATTTGATAAAGGCTTTTTTCCTCTGAATTATCAGTTGAACATTTTTCATTTACAAGCCTTCAGCAACCTGTAGCACTCATATAAACACAGTAATTACTTTTAATTTCCCTTTGTCAACCTAAAATAAAAATGGAGTAACTGATACCTTGGTATTGAGAATTTCAGTCTACCTAAAAGCAAGTTGAGCACTTTTCTTTAGTAACTTGAAAAGGTACTTAATAATTGTAAAGAACTAAAATTCTGATGGCCCCTGTTTGGAAAAGTTGTTTTATGAATTGAATTTCCTGTTCCACATTTTACAAATAAGTTCTGCCTCTTAGATTGTGATGATGTTTAGTTCTGCTTGGCCTTAGTCTTCTGGCACTTGAGAGGAGATTTTAAGATTATGAATACAAAGAGCTCCACAGCTCTCTGTACTGAATGTGAAACGACATCTGGTTAAGTGAATTCAGAAGTTTAAGACATGCTTCTCAGTCACAGACTTTCTTTTATTTCCTAACTTGGGCTTTGTTGTCCATAAAAATGCTTTCTTGTTCTACATTATTTTGCCCTCCTTCTTTTCATACATATAAAATCTCCTTCCACTGAAAATATCTAAATGCGTTTTTAATCATCGTCCTTTAGTTTATCAAATATGTATGAAGGATCTACTCTGTTGGTATTGTTTATGGGTTGGAAATATGAAGGTACATTACATTTTGCTTGATTTTTAAATTGTTTACATTGCATAATACCATGCATAATATTAATTTATTCAAAGGAAAATGTGTAGTATATATTTGCAAGCTATGAAGTCCGTACCAATTTTTTTTCACACCTATGAACTCACCACCTAACCCAAGAACTAGATTATCATCAAAACCACTGAATCTATGTGTTCATTTCCATTCCCATCCTTCCTCCCTCCTTCCAGGAGGTAACTACTATTCAAATTTGTCTTTTTCATTCTCTTTATTTCCTCCTTCTCTTATTTCTCCTTTTCCCTATCCTTCTTCAATAGTTTTACAATAGGTTCATACATACTTTCACTGTTCTGTAATATCCAATTCTTAAAAAAAAAAATTTTGTTTATCCTTTCTCATGTAATGGAAACTATGAGCCATTTTCACATTTTACTAGAATAGTATAGCAGTAGACATTCTTGTATACGTGCCTTAATGTATCTTCCAAAATTTCTTGTACACACATTGTAGTGGAATTTCTATAGATTATGGGAAGTTTCACGTTTTCAAGATGCTAGTGCCAAATTGTTTCCAGTTTAATACCAAAATATACTTTCATCAGCATTGCATAAGAATTCCTATTGATTCAGTATTTGAAAATAATCAGACTTCTTAAGTTTTGCCCAACTAGCTAGCATATGTCAACTAATATTATAATGTGGTCTTTATTAATATTTTACTGATTCCTAGTGAAGTTTTATGTCTTTCCTAGGTGAATGGGCCATTCCTATTTCCTCTTCTATAAAGTGCTCTTTCATGTCTTTTGCTTTCTTTTTTTTCAATTTTCTATTTTACCATTTATATTAAAATCTTTAACCCACAAAGAAGTAATTTTGATGCATGGTGTGATGCCCATCATCATTTATTTACTACTCCATCCATTCCCAAGTGTTCTTCAAAGCCAGCTTTCTCGTAAGTCAAGTTCTGGTCTTTCTAATGTCTCTCATCTGTTCCTGGTACTTGTCTATCCCTGAGTCAATGTTAAAAAAAAAAAAATTTTATGTGCCCTTAATTAGCTTTATAACTTGTTTTACTTATCTTTTTAATGAGTTTCTGTGTTATTAGTTCTCAAACTATCTTGTTGGAAATATTAAATCTATGCCTTAATTTGGAGAAAATGGCATGTTTATGGTCCAGAATCTTCTTACCTATGAAGACATTATCTCTAATGTCTTTCACTAAAGTTTTATAATTTTTCCACATACACCTGCTGTGTTTTGTTTATTCCTAGGTAGCACGTTACTTCTTCTTGAATCACTTTTGGTAAGTGATATTTTGAGAGAAATATACCCACTTGAATTAAGTTTTCAAATTTACCGGCATAAAGTTGTTTATATGAATCTAATTTATTTTTAATCTGTGCTAACCCATCTCTCCCTGACATGTATGTCAGTTTGTCTTACTGTGGGGGCTTGCGTGTTGCTATGATGCTGGAAGCTATGCCACCAGTATTCAGATACCAGCAGGGTCACACATGGAGGATAGGTTTTAGCTGCGCTTCCAGACTAAGACAGACTAGGAAGAATGACCCAGCAGTCTACTTTTGAAAAGCATTAGCCAGTGAAAACCTTATGAGTAGCAGCAGGACATTGTCTGATATAGTGCTGGAAGATGAGCCCCCCAGGTTGGAAGGCACTCAAAAGACAACTGGGGAAGAGCTGCTTCCTCAAAGTAGAGTCGAACTTAGTGATGTGGATGGAGTCAAGCTTTCGGGACCTTCATTTGCTGATGTGGCACGACTCAAAATGAGAAGAAACATCTGCAACATCCATTAATAAGCGGAACCTGGAATGTACGAAGTATGAATCTAGGAAAAATGGAAATCATCAAAAATGAAATGGAATGCATAAACATCAATATCCTAGGCATTAGTGAGCTGAAATGGCCATTTTGAATCAAAGAATAATAGAGTCTACTATACTGGGAATGAAAACTTGAAAATGAATGGTGTTGCATTCATAGTCAAAAAGCACATTTCAAGATCTATTCTGAAGTACAATGCTGTCAGTGATAGGTTAATTTCCATACACCTACAAGGAAGACCAGTTAATACCACTATTATACAAATTTATGCACCAAACACTAAGGCCGAAGATGAAGAAATAGAAGATTTTTATCAGCTGCACCAGTCTGAAATTGACCAAACATGCAATAAGTATGCATTGATAATTAGTGGTGATTAGAATACGAAAATTGGAAACAAAGAAGAAGGATCGACAGTTGGAAAAATGGCCTTGGTGATACAAACAATGCCGGAGATCAAATGATAGAATTTTGTGCGACCAACCAATGACTTCTTCGTTGTAAATACCTTCTTTCACCAACATAAACGGTGACTATACACGTGGACCTCACCAAATGGAACACATAGGAAGCAAATTGACTACATCTATGGAAAGAGATGATGAAAAAGCTCAATATTATCAGTCAGAACAAGACCAGGGGCTGACTGTGGAACAGACCATCAATTGCTCGTATGCAAGTTCAAGCTGAAATGGAAGAAAATCAGACCAAGTCCACGAGAGCCAAAATATGACCTTGAGTATATCCCACCTGAATTTAGAGACCATCTCGAAAATAGATTTGACGCATTGAACCAAAGACCAGGCGAGTTGTGGAATGACATCAAGGACGTCATACATGAAGAAAGCAAGAGGTCAATGAAAAGACAGGAAGGAAAGAAAAGACCAAGATGGATCTCAGAGGAGACTCTAAAACTTGTTTATGAACATCAAGCAGCTAAAGCAAAAGGAGAAATGATGAAGTAAAAGAACTGAACAGATTTCAAAGGTCAGCTCAAGAAGACAAAGTAAAGTATTATAATGACATGTGCAAAGAGCTGGAGATAGAAAACCAAAAGGTAAGAACATGCTCGAATTTCTCAAGGTAAAAGAACTGAGGAAAAAATTCAAACCTTGAGTTGCAATAGTGAAGAATTCTATGGGGAAAATATTAAACGACTCAGGAAGTATCAAAAGAGGATGGAAGGAATAGACAGAGTCATTATACCAAAAACAGTTAGTCGCTGTTCAACCATTTGAAGAGGTACCATATGATCAGGAACTAATAGTACTGAAGGAAGAAGTCCAAACTGCTCTGAAGGCATTGGCGAAAAACAAGGCTCCAGGAATTGACGGAATATCAATTGAGATGTTTCAACAAACAGATGCAGCGCCAGAGGTGCTCACTCATCTATGCCAAGAAATATGGAAGACAGCTTCTTGGCCAACTGACTGGAAGAGATCCATATTTACACCTATTCCCAAGAAAGGTGATCCAGTCGAATGCGAAAATTATAGAACAATATCATTAATATCACACGCAAGCAAAATTTTGCTGAAGATCATTCAAAAACGGCTGCAGCAGTGTATCGACAGGGAACTGCCAGAAATTCAGGTCGTATTCAGAAGAGGACGTGGAACCAGGGATATCATTGCTGATGTCAGACAGATCCTGGCTGAAAGCAGAGAATACCGGAAAGATGTTTACCTTTGTTTTATTGGCTATGCAAAGGCCTTCAACTTTGTGAATCATAACAAATTATGGATAACACTGGGAAGAATGGGAATTCCAGAATACTTAATTGTGCTCATGAGGAACCTTTACATAGATCAAGAGGCAGTTGTTCGGACAGAACAAGGGGATGCTGATTGGTTTAAAGTCAGGAAAGGTGTGCATCAGAGTGGTATCCTTTCACCATACCTATTCAACCTGTATGTTGAGCAAATAATACGAGAAGCTGGACTATATGAGGAAGAACAGGGCACCAGTATTGGAGTAAGTTTATTAACAACCTGCATTATGTACATGACACCACCCTGCTTGCTGAATGTGAGAAACACTTGAAGCACTTACTAATGAAGTTCAGAGACCACAGCCTTCAGTATGGATTGCTCCTCAACGTAAAGAAAACAAAAATCCTCACAACTGGACCAATTAGCAACATCATAATAAACGGAGAAAAGATTGAAGTTGTCAAGGATTTCATTTTACTTGGATCCACAATCAACAGCCATGGAAGCAGTCAAGAAATCAAACTACCCATTGCATTGGGTCAATCTCCTGCAAAGGACCTCTTTATAGTGTTGAAAAGCAAAGATGTCACCTTGAAAACTAAGGTGCACCTGACCCAAGCTATGGTATTTTCAATTGCATCATATGCATGTGAAAGCTGGACAATGAATAAGGAAATCCAAAGAAGAATTGATGTCTTTGGTGAAAAATATTAAATATACCATAGACTGCCAAAAGAACAAAGAAATTTGTCTCGGAAGAAGTGCAACCCGGGTGCTCCTTAGAAGCAAGGATGGCGAGACTTCATCTTACATACTTTGGACATGTTGTCAGAAGGGATCAGTCCCTGGAGAAGGACATTGTGCTTGGCAAAGTACAGGGTCAGCAGAAAAGAGGAAGGCCCTCAAGGAGGTGGATTGACACAGCGGCTGCAACAATGAGCTCAAGCATAATGATAGTAAGGATGGCTCAGGACAGGGCAATGTTTCGTTCTGTTCTGCATAGGGTCACAATGAGTTGGAACTGACTCAACAGCACCTAACAACAACAACATGAGTTTATTGCTATCGTTTTGTAGATTATTTTATGTATTTATTTATTGGTGGTGTTGATGTTTTCTTTGTTCCTCTTACTCTCCTGTGCCTAGTTACTTTTTTGTGTGTGTCGGGCTTTTTTTTCCATATCTTTTTTTTTGTGTGTGTAGATTTTGTGTTTCTTAGACTCTCTGTTCTTCTTTATTTTGATGAATAGTTTTGTTAACTTGATATTTACCCCTGTCTTCCTTACTTTAAAACCGTCTTGTTTTGCTTGATATTGCCTTGATCTCCTCTCCATTTGAAAGTTCTATACTGTCTTAGTCGTCTAGTGCTGCTATCACAGAAATACCACAAGTGGATGGTTTTAACAAAGAGAAGTTTATTTTCTCACAGTAAAGTAGGCTAGAAGTCCAAATTCAGGGTGTCACCTCCAGGGGAAGGCTTTCTTTCTCTGTCGGCCTTCTCCCCAATCTTCTCCCAGACTAGGAGCTTCTCTGCTCAGGGACCCCACGCCCAAAGGATGAGCTCTGCTTTTGGCGCTGCTTTCTTGGTGGTATGAGGTCCCCAATTCTCTATTTGCTTCCTTTTTCTTTTACCTGTTGGAGATAAAAGTCCTTCACAACAGATTTGCCCAATGCAATGCGTCTTTTGATTTCTTGACTGCTGCTTCCATGGCTGTTGATTGTGGATCCAAGTAAAATGAAATCCTTCACAACTTCAATCTTTTCTCCATTTATCATGATGTTGCTTATTGGTCCAGTTGTGAGGATTTTTGTTTTCTTTATGTTGAGGACCAAGTCGTACTGAAGGCTGTGGTCTCTGATCTTCATTAGTAAGTGCTTCAAGTCCTCTTCACTTTCAGCAAGTAAGGTTGTGTTGCATTGGGCAAATCTGCTGCAAAGGACCTCTTCAAAGTGCTGAAGAGCAAAGATGTCACCCTGAAGACTAAGGTGCGTCTGACCCAAACCATGGTATTTTCAATCGTGTCATATGCATGTGAAAGCTGGATAATAAATAAGGAAGACTGAAGAAGAGTTGACGCCTTTGAATTGTGGTGTTGGCGAAGAATATTGAATATACCATGGACTGCCAAAAGAACAAACAAATCTGTCTTGGAAGAAGTGAGGCCAGAATGCTCCTTAGAGGCAAGGATGGCGAGACTGCCTCTTACATACTTTGGAGATGTTGTCAGGAGGGATCAGTTCCTGGAGAAGGACATCATGCTTGGCAGAGTACAGGGTCAGTGGAAAGAAGGAAGACCCTCAACGAGGTGGATTGACACAGTGGCTGCAACAATGACATCAGGCATAACAACAACTGTGAGGATGGCGCAGGACCAGGCAGTGTTTCGTTCTGTTGCACATAGGGTCGCTATGAGTTGGAACCAGCTTGACAGCACCTAACGACAACAACAACTTAGAGATAAAAGGTGGTGCAGGCCACACCCCAGGGAAAGTCCCTTTTCATTGGATCAGTAAGGGTGAGCAAGGGTGGTGTTACAATCCCACCCTAATCCTCTTAACATAAAAATATAATCACAAAATGGAGGACAACCACACAATACTGGGAATCATGGTCTAACCAAGTTGATACACACATTTTTGGGGGGACATAATTCAATCCATGACATATACCTACACCATTTATTCCCTCTTTTATTATTCTGATGTTGTTGTCATTTACAGATTGACCTCTCTGGTTCCCTGTCTTATATTTTTTTTAGTTTGTTTTATCCTTGAGAGTTCATTACCGAGGTTGGTATCTGGCTGATGCCATCCTGTGCCCTAGATTCGGGGTGCTGTCTGATGTTGTTGGTTCTCTAACCACAGGACTTCCTTTAATAAATCTTTAAAGTTTGGCTTGGTTTGTACATATTCCCTTAATTTTTGCTTATCTGGAGATGTCCCAATTTTCCTATAATATTTGAATGAGAATTTTGCAGGATATATTATGCTTGGCTGGTGATTTTTTTTCTTTCAAGGTTTTATATATGTCATCCCATTTCTTTCTTGCCTGTATGGTTTCAGCCGAGTAATCAGAGGTTAGTCTTATTGTTTCCCCCTTGTATGCAACTTTTTGTCTGTCTGGAGCTGCTCTCAGGATTCTTTCTTTGTCTTTAGTTTTAGCAAGTGTGATTATGATATGTGTTGGTGATTTTCTTTTGGGGCCTATCCTATATGAAGTTCGTTGATCTTCTTGAATGGCCAGCCTCTCGTCTTTCATGATATTAGGGAAATTTTCTGTCAGCAAATCTTCAGTGATCCTTTCTGTATTTTCTATTTTCTCCCCAGTTCTGAAACTCCAATCACATGCAAAACTTTTTCTTTCGATTGTGTCCTACATCAGTCTCAGGGTTTCTTCATTTTTATTCAATTTTTTAATTTGAGTTTTCTGCCAACAAGGTTGTTGTTGTTGTTGTTGTTAGGTGCCATTGAGTCGGTTCAGACTCATAGCAACCCTATGCACAACAGAACGGAACACTGCCTGGTCCTGCGCCATCCTTACAATCATTCTTATGCTTGAGCTCATTGTTGCAGCCACTGTGTCAATCCACCTCATTGAGGGTCTTCCTCTTTTACACTGACCCTGTCCTTTGCCAAGCATGACGTCCTTCTCCAGGAACTGATCCCTCCTGACAACATTTCTAAAGTATGTAAGACGCAGTCTTGCCATCCTTGCCTCTAAGGAGCATTCTGGCCGCACTTCTTCCAAGACAGATTTGTTTGTTCTTTTGGCAGTCCATGGTATATTCAATATTCTTCGCCAACACCACAATTCAATGGTGTTAACTCTTCTTCGGTCTTCCTTATTCATTATGCAGCTTTCACATGGATATGATGCAATTGAAAATACCCTGGATTGGGTCAGGTGCACCTTAATCTTCAGGGTGATTTGTCTTCAGTTTCACTGATCCTGTCTTCCATTGTTTCACATTTGCCTCTAGGGCCTTCTATCACAGTACCCATTTCTGAAATCTTGTTTATCTTTTGGATTTCTAATTGCTGTTTTTGTAGTTGTTTGTGTTTTTGTGACATATTGTTCATATATTGTTTTCTTGAATTCTTCCATCGCTGTTTGTCTATTTTCCCTAATTTTGTCTGTATTTTTCATTTTGCCTATTTTTTCCTTATTTTTTCTCTGCATTTTCCTTCATCTCTTGGAGAGCTCTAAATACTACAGTTGTGAATTCCCTATCAGGTAGTTCCTGCTTCTTCTTCTATTGGAAGGACATCTTGTGTTTTATTTTGTTTACTTTCTGGAGCCATCCTTTACTTTCTTTTATATATTTTGATATTTTTGTTTGTCTTTGAGACATTCAGGAATTATTTTCTTTACTTACAGATTGTAGATTTGTTTGTTTCATCCTGCTTTTTTGTTTTGTTTGGTTGTGTCTGGGCAGGCGGGCTGGGCATACTTTGTTGCTTGCTCGTCTATGGGCATGATACTTCTAACCACTCTGTCCAGGTGGGCAGAGCCAGTCGCTCAGGTATGGGGCCAATGGGTGGAGCCAGTGGGCAGTGCAGGGTGGGATCTAGTGGTCTGTGCCAGTGCCACTTGAATGCACGGTGTTCAGCTTGCCATGTAGATAGGCAGGAGAGAAGGGAAAGGATGTGATGTGTGGAGTTAAGTGGATGAGATAGAGAGAACCAAAGCACAGCCTGTCAGGAAGGGGTGGTGGCACTGTAGGGCCTAGATGGGAGGGAAAAGGAAAAGGGAGAAGAGAAAAGATAAAGAAAATAAATATATATATATGGCACTGAGGGAACCAGCTTGTGGGAGTGGTGCAGAACCAGGAAGCCGTGTGCCAGAGGCTCTCTTTCCAAGCTGTATGGCACAGCCAGTCAAGAAGAGGGGGGTCAGTGCATGGGGCCAAGTGGGTGGGAGAAAGGAAAGGAAGGAAGGGAGAGAGAAGAAACAACAACAATTTAAAACAAACAAACAAACAAAAAAGACCAAAAAATGGTGCAGAAGGAGCCTGCGGGTATGGGAGATGGCACAGACTTGGGGAGGCTGTGTGCCAGTGGCTCTCTAGCCAAGGAGTGTGGCACATCCCATCAAGACGGGGCAGAGATGGCACACTGGGTTAGCTTGACAGGAGAAAGGAAAAGAAGAAAGGGAGAGAGAAGAAACTGAAAAAAAAAAATGGTGCTGAAAGAGCCTGCCAGTGGGGTTGTGTGAACCTGGGAAGGCCATTCATCAGTGGCTCTCTAGCCAAATGGTATGGCACAGCCCATCAAGAAGGGGCAGGGATGGCACATGGTACTAGCTGGGCAGGAGAAAGGAAGAAAGGAAGGGAGAGAGAGAGAGAAGAAACAAACAAAGTGGCACTGAAGGAGCCTGTTGGTGAGTGCACCTGGGGAGGCTGTGTGCCACTAGCTCTGTAGCCAAGCAGTGTGGCACAGCCAGCCAGGAAGGGGTTGGATGGCACACGGGGCTAGGTGGATAGGAGAAAGGAAAGGAAGGAAGAGGGAGAGAGAGAAGAAAAGAAAAGAAAAAAATGGCACTGAGGGACCCTGCTGATGGGGTGGCATGGACCCACAGAGGCCTTATGCCAGTGGGTCTCTAGCCAAGTGGAGCCAACCAAGAAGTGGTGGGGATGGCACATGGGGCTAGCTGGGTGGGAGAAAGGAAAGGAAGGAAATGAGAGAAAAAAGAAACAGAAAAAAAGCCAAAAACAAACAAACAAAAAAAATGGCACTGAAGGAATTGGCCAGTGGGGGTGGGGCAGACCTGGGCAGCAGTGAGCTGGTGTCTCTCTAGCCAAGTGACCATGGTCTGTTGGAAAGCGCCAGAGGCTGAGTAGAGGGAAGAAAGGTGGGGGGTGGGAAAGCGTGTTCCTGGTTTCCAGGTGTTCTGTCTCCTTTTGGGAGCTCTGTGAAGTTACCTTCCAGTTCTCTCCAGTTACCTGCTGTTCTTGGTGGCTGAGGTCCAAGATAGTGAATCCATGCCACATTAGTTAGTAGGTCACCTCCACTCTGTACTTCTCCTTGTTCTCTGTCAGTTTCTTATTCCATTTGGTGCTTGATCAATTCTTTATCCCTTCATTCGATGCTTAAGGTTCCAGCATTGATGTTTGTATCAGTTTTACTTAATTTTTTGAGTTTTTACTTAGGTTTTTTGTTCTTTTCTGTAGAGGGATGGCTTGGTGCTTCTGTCTATAGTGCCATGATGGCTCCTTCTCAGAAAAAAATACTTTTAACAAGAGGAAAATCAAATTTTCCTAATTGGAGCTTCATGAAAAATAGCAAACTGGATAATTCATTTTCTTGCTAATGATGCCATTAATGGTAAGACTCTCCCACCCAAGTCAAACTTGATATGAAAAGAATAATCATCTTTGGAATAATTCAGTGCACTAAGAAATATACTCTAAATAAAAGAAAAGTGAATATGCCATTATGTTGAACAAATTTTTAATTATAAAGGAGATTAAAAATGTTAGACCAATTTGACAAGAGATCTATTATCATTGTATAATAAGTTTTCAACCAAGTCCTAGGTATATATTTCTAGTCGTAATATCAAATTGATGCTGTATTTAAGTATAATATTTCTGAATCAATTTTGTCATTACTTTTTTTAAAATAGAGAAAAATACAGCAAATGTAAATTGTTTCTCAAAAAATCATTTATCAGTTACATTACATTCAAATTCATTTTTTATACAAACATTCATGCATTCATCTATTCAATAAATATTCAGTAAGCATCTATATGTGGCCATTGTCTTAGGCAAAGGAGATACAATATTAAGATTGACAAAGTCCCTAACAGAGATTACAGTCTAGTGGGAGATGCATATAGTAAAATAGCAATTAATTTTATAAGCAACTGAATAAGCAATTTCAGTAAAATATGATGGGTAATATAAGAGGAAAATACAGTGTTCAATGGAAGCACATGAAGGGACAGCTACTTCATATTGGGGCTTGTGGCTAAAGAGAAGTTAGAGGAGGCCTTTTAGGGGAATTGACATACAGACAGAGAGAGATGTTTGATTTGAAGTTAGACCAGTGAATGGAAAGGAAGAAGAAGGGGAACAATATTTGGTATAATTAGGGATTGCATGTTGGAAGACTTGGCAGTGAGACAGAGCCTGGCATAGCAGAAGAGCTAAAGTGAGTTCCCTATGGCTGCAGCTTGGTAGAATGGAGAGGACTAACAAGAGTGCGGAATGAAGAGAAAGCCACCGATCAGGACCGAAAGATCTCATAAATCCTGTGAATATACTTTAGGTACTCGTGCTATGGCTGCTAACCAAAGGGTCAGCAGTTCGAATCTGCCAGGCACTCCTTGGAAACTCTATGGGGCAGTTCTACTCTGTCCTATAGGGTTGCAGTGAGTCGGAATCGACTCGACGGCACTGGGTTTGGCTTTTTGTTTGTTTGTTTGTTTTTTTAGGAAACATATGGATTTAAAACAAAAAACTGACATGGCCATACATCAATTTCAAGAAGATTATATTGATAACATATAAAGAGGGAATTAGAGAGCCAAAATGGTAGGCAGTGAATCTGATAAAGAGGTGATTTTTAATAACGATGGCCTAGGAGATACAGATAACAGGACTCGATGATTAATTAGGTAGACAGGTATGAGGTAGAAGGACTTAAAAATAGCTCTAAATTCTGGGACTTAGGCTAGATTGAAAGGTAATATCATTCACTGATGCGGGAACACAGAGGAGGAGGAAATAGCACCGTTTAATTTTGGACAGATCAAGTTTGATTTACCTGGGAGACATCCAGGTAGGAATTTCTAGTAGCAAGTTGTAGCCTAGAACTCAGGAGAAAGGGCTGATCAAAAATACGAATTTGTGAGTTATTCATATATATTTGAAAACTGAAGATGCATATGAAGTTGAGATATACCAGGGGGCAGAATAAGAAATGGGCCTAGATAGTATTTAAAAGGGTTAAAAAATATAGCAATGTACTGTTTTTATTGTTGGGTGTGGTCAAGTTGATCTGACTCATAATGACCCCATGTGACACAGAGTTTTTTAGACTGTCATCTTCATGGAAGTGGATCACCAGGCCTTCTTCCCACGGAGCCACTGGGTGTGTTCCAACTGCCAGACTTTCATTTAGCAGCCTTGCGCTTAATCATTGCACCACAAGGGCTCCTTAGCAGTGTACTAAGAACTCAAATTCATATCAAATGGAAATATTTCCTAAGGAATAGTGAGCTTTATTAAAATGAGCTATCCATATAAAAAGGTTCCTGGTAGCACAAATCGTTTATACTCAATTACTAACCTGATGATTGGCAGTTTGAGCCTGTCCAAGGCACTTTGGCAGAATGACCTGGTGATTTGCTTCTGTAAAGATTGTTGTCGTAGGTGCTGTTGAGTCAGTTCCTACTCATAGCAACCCTATATACAACAGAACGAAACACTTCCTCTTTTTCACTGACCCTCTACTTTACCAAGTGTCATGGATTGAATTATGTCCCCCCAAAAATGTGTGTATCAGTTTGGTTGGGCCATGATTCCCAGAATTCTGTGGTTGTCCTCCATTTTGTGATTGTAATTTTGTGTTAAAGAGGATTAGGGTGGGATTGTAACACCCTTACTAGGTCACATCCCTGATCCAGTGTAAAGGGAGTTTCCCTGAGGTGTAGCTTACACCACTTTTTATCTTACAAGAGAT
Organism: Elephas maximus indicus; assembly: GCF_024166365.1. Taxonomy (NCBI): domain Eukaryota; kingdom Metazoa; phylum Chordata; class Mammalia; order Proboscidea; family Elephantidae; genus Elephas; species Elephas maximus. The sequence continues at coordinate 144,585,102 of NC_064819.1, read as the reverse complement.
AAAAAGGAAAAGGAAGTGAGCAGAAAAGGGGTAACCCGTACCACCAAGAAAGCAGTGCCAGAAGCAGAGTGTGTCCTTTGGGCCCGGGGTTCCTGTGCACAGAAGCTCCTAGTCCAGGGGAAGATTGACGAGAAAGACCTTCCTCCAGAACCAACAGAGAGATGAAACCTTCCTCTGGAGCTAATGCCCTGAATTTGGACTTTTAGCCTACTTTACTGTGAAGAAATAAATTTCAGTTTGTTAAAGCCATCCACTTGTGGTACTTCTGTTATAGCAGCACTAGATGACTAAGACACCAAGAGTGATGTCTTTCTCCAGGGATTGGTCCCTCCCGATAATGTGTTCAAAGTTCGTGAGACAAAGTCTCACCATCCTTACGTGTAAGGAGCATTCTGGCTGTGCTTCTTAAAATGGGAGGTTGATTTTCTTATGTTTAAATTGTTTATCTTTTTTATAGTTGTTTCTTGATTAAACTAAATTATTAAATAGTTATTATAATTGATAAGCAGAAGCCTAGTTTACAAGTGCAGAAGTAAGACAAATCCCAAGGTTTAAAACAAGTAATTTAAGCATATCATTTTGAAAAAGGAACTTAGTCAAAAAACTGACCTCGCGAGATACACTTTAGCACATATCCACAATCCTGAAATGATTTTACTTGTCTATAATAAACATTTCTAGCAATAATAAATCATGAAAGGCATCGAAAAACAGATTACTAATGAGCATGACAATCCTTCTTTTATGACCCTAGAATGGAGTTAATCTAAATTATGATTATATCTTAATACCCTGTGTCTGGTAAGATAATTACTATTTAATTTACTATTAAATATTTTAAAATAAATAGAGATTATATTGTTTTGTGCAGTTATCATTATCTCATACATTTTCCTCTGTCAATTAGTTTTCTAGTCTATCTTCCAGGGATCGATCTGGAATGAATTATAATTAGTTCACTGATCCTCTCCTCAGGCACTTCCTCCATGAATTTAAATGCTTAACATTTTGTCAACAAGGGACAGTAGTTCCTCAATGAATGTTAATTTACTTACTCCTTCCCTACCTCTGTTTAATTATGCAAAAGGTTTAACAGACTAAACATGCCTCAAGGTTTAAGTCATGGGATTTTGATTTAAAAAAAAAAAAATTGTTGCTAAAACATAAATTTAGTAAAACAAAAAAAAACAAAGAACAGTAAATTTCTGAGAAGACACTGGAAGCCTTAAAGTGAAGCCTGAGGGCAAAATGCACCTGGATCTATTTCCAGAGAGCTACTTTTCACTCAGTGTTAGAACTCTCATACTCCAAACCCAAACCCATTACCTTGAATTGATTCTGTCTCATAGGGACCCTATAAGACAGAGTAGGAATGCCCTGTAGAGTTTCCAAGGAGCAGCTGGTGAATTGGAACTGCTGACTCTTTGGTTAGCAGCCTGAGCTCTTAACCACTGCTCCACCAAGGCTCCAGAACTCTCATAGGCAAACCTTGTTTACATTCTTAAACTCTTTTCTGTTTCTCTGACAGCTATCTGTACTGCAAAGCTTTGGGGTCTGCTCCGCTCCTTGGCAGGAATATGCCCGTTATGATGGAAGTCGATTTCAGCTTGCTCTGAAGACAACACAAATGTCAACTTTATTGGGGACACAATGCCAACCGAATCAAAGGCTTTAAGAAAAACTAACCCTGATATCGATTCTGCCAACTCCTTCTGCCATTCTTATCTCACCTAGTTAGTTGATTCTCCATCATATCTGTACTAATGTCTTAAACAAGGAGCAGATGAGGGGTGTCGTAGGGTAAAAACATCATAGTTTAGTAAAGCAAAAAGAAAGTTTGATGTGGCATATGTTCAAAGAGGCAAAAGTGGGAAAATGAGCAAACATTCTGCTATAGCCATGTCTGTCTGAGTCCAAAGAAATATTACTGAATAGGCAAGAATGGGAAAATGGACAAGCATGCTGCCACAGCCACGTCTGTCTGAGTCCAAGGAACTATTACAGAATGACCAGTATATATTAACATTAGAAAATGGGCAAAACCATTGAAAGCGTCACCTTTTCAAGGGTTAGCTAGAAACTGTGATCCTACATTTTGATTTGTCTTTCTTCACAATCATTGGTACAGGTTTCAGTATCCACAGTCAAGATGGTCTTCATTGACCCAACAAAATTTTTTTTAATTGCTATTGTTTCTTAATTTATTGTGTTTTAAGTGAAAGCTTACAATTCAAGTCAGTCTTTCATACAAAAACTTATATGCACCTTGTTATGTAACACTAGCTGCTCTCCCTGTAATGTGACAGCACACTTCTAGACTCCACCGTGTCATCCCTGTGTCCATTCAACCAGTTCTTGTCCTCCTCTGTCTTCTTATCTCACCTCCAGGCAGAAGCTGCCCACATAGTCTCATGTGTCTACTTGAGCCAAGAAACTCACTCCTCACCAGTATTATTTTCTGTCTTATAATCCAGTCCAAACCCTGTCTGAAGAACTGGCTTCAGGAATGGTTCCAGTTTTGGGCTAACAGAGGTTGCAGGTGCCATGACCTATGGGGTCCCTCCAGCCTCAGTAAGACCATTAAGTCTGGTTTTTTATGAGAATTTGAGGTCTGCATCCCACTGTTCTCCTGTTCCGTCAGTGCTTCTCTGTTGTGTTCCCTGTAAGGGCAGTCATGGGTGGTAGCCAGGCACCATCTAGTTCTTCTGGTCAGTCTGATGGAGCCTCTGGTTTATGCAGTCCTTTCTGTCTCTTGGGCTCATATTTACCTTGTGACTTTGGTGTTCTTCATTCTCCTTTGCTCCAGGTGAGTTGAGACAAATTGATGCATCTTAGATGGCCACTTGCTAGCGTTTAAGACCCAAGTTGCCACTCACCAAAGTGGGATGCAGAATATTTTCTTAATACATTTTATTATGCCAATTGACCTAGATGTCCCCTGAAACCATGGTCCCCAGAACCCTGTCCCTGCTACTCTGGCCTTCGAAGCATTTGATTGTACACAAGAAACTTCTTAGCTATTGGTTTAGTCCAGCTGTGCTGACCTCTCCTGTATTGTGTATTGTCTTTCCCTATATCTAAATTATTTCTTGTCTGCTGTCTATTTAATGACTACCCCCCCCCCACTCTCCACCCTCATAACCATCAAAGAATATTTTCTTCTGTGTTTAATCTTTTTCTTGAGTTCTTATAATAGTGGTCTCATACAATATTTCTCCATTTGCAACTAATTTCCCTCAACATAATGCCTTCCAGGTTCCTCCATGTTGAGATGCTTCACAGATTCATTGTTGTTCTTAATCATTGCATAGTATTCCATTATGTGAATATACCATAATTTATTTATCCATTCATCTGTCGATGGACACTTTGGCTGCTTCCATCTTTTTACTATTGTAAACAATGCTGGAATGAACGTGGGTGTGCATATATCTGTTCATGTGAGGTCTCTTATTTCTCTAAGATATGTTCCAAATAGTGGTATTGCTAGATCATATGGTAGTTCTATTTCTAGCTTTTTAAGGTAGTGCCAAATCTATTTCCAAAGTGGTTGTACCAGTTTTCATTCCCACCAGCAGTATATAAGTGTTTCAGTCTCTCTACAACCTCTCCAACATTTATTATCTTTTTTTTTTTTTTTTAATTAATGCCAGCCTTGTCCAACAAATTTTCTATTCACTAAATACTAATAGAAAAAGATAAGAGTAGAAACTCTTTTGTGTTCTGGTTGATTGGCTTACCTGAAAGGTTCCGTAAAAGATATTTTCCAAGATTATCCTAGCTATTGTCCTTATACCTCGGGGCCCAGTCGATGTGTCCTTGTGAGTCCAGCTCCAGCTGGGTAACATTCTCTATGCTCAAGGACAGGAAATAATCACTCCAATATTATTTCCTAAATCAAGTGGAAGGGGAAAGGTCTGTGAGCCATCTCAACAGCCCAATAAAGCTTTCATTCCATGAACTGGGGGATATATACAGCATAGGTACTCATGTAACTTATTTAACATGTATGTTACCTTATGCCCACTCGGGAAGGCATTAGCAAAGAGGTAGAATATATTGGGTGCTTAGTTTTAGTAAATATGAATGCATGATGAACCTGAAGTCTAAACCATATTTTTGAAACATGGTTTAGTGAATTTCTTGGTTTTATCAATCTATAACACCAAATGTAATGTCGGTATGTCAACAGTTAAATTTTCCTGCTAGTTGTAAGGAAAACCTTGGAAATGCAATATCCACAAGTGAGAAGAAGCGCTTTGTAACTACGGTTTGATCACAGTAAACAGTATCTTGGGGGGAGCATCACAATTTCTGTCTTCCCTATATTATGTCACATGTTATCCCAACTTCCAATGAAGTAACAACCGCTTTTTTAACTGCTGAAAAGGTCGGGAATCATTGTAGTACCTAATCAGTAACATAAAATGCACAACATAATTTAGGTTTCTATTCTCTGCCATCTTGTAAAGTGTGACAATTGCATATAAAAACATACTAAAAAATCAAAGAAAAATTCCAATTGACACCTGATAAAGAGCGCTAACGTTGTATCAATAGATTTTGTCCCCTCTCTCCAACCATGTTATTTATTCTATATTTCTGAATAAACCCATTGTGTATGGCATCTGAGGCTTATAAATGGCTTCTAAACCTTCATTAAACACTCCTATGGAGCGTGAAATTGAACCAAACGCTTCATCTATGTGATGTTTCTTCAACTTTATTTTACTATGCAGTGCATGACAAAGATGGATAAAATTTCTCAGTGTGGGAGAAACTGTTTCTGAGTGTATAAGATCTGACCTCTCAACTGAAAGTTTTTTCTTTGATCTCTTTGCTTTCTACAGAAGAAACAGGGTCTTTAGGGGAATGAAATTCAGTTTTTATTCTTAGGACTTAATGCTTTTGTAGTCCAAAAAGCTCCAAGGAGACAGTAAGTATGAACACCCAGATTTATTATCTTGTCTAATAGTAACAGGATATAAGTAGAAATACATACATTTAAGTGTATTAAAACCAAAAACCAATGCCATTGCCATCGAGTCAATTCTGACTCACAGCAGCCCTAAAGGACAGAGTAGAACTGCCCCATAGGGTTTCCAAGGAGCCCCTGTTGGATTTGAACTGTTGACCTCTTAGTTAGCAGCTGTCGCTCTTAACCACTACGCTACCAGAGTTTCCTTAAACATATTAGAGGTGAAGTATTTTATGTACTTTATTAGGCATAAAACTGCTATCTGCCATGAATAAAAGTTCAAAGACACACACAAAAAAGAGAGAAAATACTTTTAGGATAATGATAAATTACGCAATTAATGGATTTCAGGTGATCAAAATTATACATGCAATTTTTTCTCTAAATTTTATTTATTTTACTGTTGTTGTTGAGAAAAATATACCCAGCAAAACATATATCAATTCAACAGTTTCTACATGTACAATTTAGTGACATTGATTATGTTCTTTGAGTTGTGCAAATGTGCAATTTTCAGTACATATTAAATACTTAGTATTTGACCATACTTGTTTCACTTCTCTTTATATATTTTAACCTAGCTATTGTTTTTGATTCACAGGTATTTTAAGAAGCCCTGGTTGTGCAATGGTTAAAGAGATCAGCTGAAAGTTCAGCAGTTCAAATCCACCCATGCTCCGCAGAAGAAAGATGTGACAGTCTGCTTCCATAGAGATTTACATTCTAGGAAAACTTATGAGTCAGGATAGATTCAATGGAAACGAGTTTAGTTTTTCATTTTTCTTTCACTTCTCCTTATATGCTTTTATTCTAGTTATTGTTTTTAATTGACAGATATGTTAATTTTATGTTTACAATAGTCAGATATTTGTATATGTTTTACCCATTGCCCTCGAGTCGATTCTGACTCATAGCAACCCTATAGGACAGAGTAGAACTGTCCCATAGAGTTTCTAAGGACTGCCCCGTGGATTTGAACTGCCGATGCTTTGGTAGCACTTAACCAGTATGCCACCGGGGTTTCCAATATATGTTTTATCGATTGGAAAGTAGTAGTTCTTGTTCTGAGTTTTTCTGGTTGTTCCAAATTTTGTTTCTGATAATGTGTTAGTGAACCTTAATTATTAATTTATTATAAAACTAATTAAAGCCTCTACTTTAAATGATATATTTTCTTAAAGTATGTTTACTTGAATTACTCGTTCCATGTATGCTTTTTGCCACTTGTTGAAATGGTTGAACATCAACTAATTCTTTTTGGTGCAATCACTCTGTGTATTCCTTCCATCTTCTTTTGTTGCTTCCTGTATTGTTTAATATTTTCCCCATAGAATCCTTCACTACTGCAACTTGAGGCTTGAATTTTTTCTTCAGTTCTTTCAGCTTGGAAAATGCCAAGCGTGTTCTTCCCTTTTGGTTTTCCATCTCCAGCTCTTTGCACATGTCATTTTAATACTTTACCTTGTCTTCTTGAGCAGCCCTTTGAAATCTTCTGTTCAGTTCTTTTACTTCATCAATTCTTTCTTTTGCTTTAGCTGTTCTACTTTTGAGAGCAACTTTCAGAGTCTCCTCTGACATCCATCTTGGTCTTTTCTTTCTTTTCTGTCTTTTCAATGACCTCTTGCTTTCTTCATGGATGATGTCTTTGATGTCATTCCACAACTCATCTGGTCTTTGGTCACTAATGTTCGATGAAAGAATTAGTCGATATTCAACCATTTCAAGAGGTGACATATGATCAGGGACCGATGTACTGAAGGAAGAAGTCCAAACTGCTCTGAAGGCATTGGCAAAAAAAACAAGGCTTCAGGAATTGGTGGAATATCAATTGAGATGTTTCAACAAACAGATGCAGTACTGGAGGTGCTCACTCATCTGTGCCAAGAAGTATGGAAGACAGCTTCCTGGCCAACTGACTGGAAGAGATCCATATTTATTCCTATTCCCAAGAAAGATGATCCAACCAAATGTGGGAATTATAGAACAATATCATTAATATCACACACAAGCAAAATTTTGCTGAAAACCATTCAAAAACAGCTGCAGCAGTATATTGACAGGGAACTGCCAGAAATTCAGGCCGGTATCAGAAGAGAACATGGAACCAAGGATATCATTGGTGATGTCAGGTGGATCCTGGTTGAAAGCAAAGAATACCAGAAGGATGTTTACCTGTGTTTTATTGACTATGCAAAGGCATTCAACAGTGTGGATCATAACTAACTATGGATAACATTGCGAAGAATGGGAATTCCAGAACACTTAATTGCGCTCATGAGGAAACTTTACATAGATCAAGAGGCAGTTGTTCGGACAGAACAAGGGGATACTGATTGGTTTAACGTCAGGAAAGGTGTGCATCAGCGTTGTATTCTTTCACCATACCTATTCAATCTGTATGCTGAGTAAATAATACGAGAAGCTGGACTATACGAAGAAGAACAGGGCGTCAGGATTGGAGGAAGACTCATTAACAACCTGCGTTATGCAAATGACACAACTTTGCTTGCTGAAAGTGAAGAGGACTTGAAGCACTTACTAATGAAGATCAAAGACCACAGCCTTCAGTATGGATTACACGTCAACATAAAGAAAACAAAAATTGTCACAACTGGACCAATGAGCAACATCATGATAAACGGAGGAAAGATTGACGTCGTCAAGGATTTCATTTTACTTGGATCCACAATCAACAGCCATGGAAGCAGCAGTCAAGAAATCAAAAGACGCACTGCATTGGGTAAATCTGCTGCAAAGGACCTGTTTAAAGCGTTGAAGAGCAAAGATGTCACCCTGAAGACTAAGCTGTGCCTGACCCAAGCTGTGGTATTTTCAATTGCATCATATGCATGTGAAAGCTGGACAATGAATAAGGAAGACCGAAAATGAATTGAGACCTTTGAATTGTGGTGTTGGCAAAGAATATTGAATATAGCATGGACTTCCAAAAGAATAAACAAATCCATCTTGGAAGAAGTACATCCAGAATGCTCCTTAGAAGCAAGGATGGCAAGACTGCGTCTTACATACTTTGGACATGTTGTCAGGAGGGATCAGTTCCTGGAGAAGGACATCATGCTTGGCAGAGTACAGGGTCAGTGGAAAAGAGGAAGACCCTCGACGAGGTGGATTGACACAGTGACTGCAACAATGAACTCAAGCATAACAACGATTGTAAGGATGGCTCAGGACCAGGCAGTGTTTCATTCTGTTGTGCATAGGGTTGCTATAAGTCGGAACTGACTCGACGGCACCTAACAACAACGTAACAGCAACAGCTATGCTTTGGATGCTGTGCTTTATTTCAGAAGCCCTTACTCAGAAGGGATACCAGAAAATTACTTTTTATAGCAATTTATATTGGCTGAGGAATATAGACTTTCAGAATAGAAAATGCAGGATAGAATTCCAGCCCTGGTATTTGTAGCTAAATGCCATCAAAAAATATTCTTGACCTGGTTAAGCCTCAATTTCCTCATCTATAAAGTGGTTGTAGGGAATTAATATTGGATACTGATTTTTTTTTTTCTCAATATTCATTCTGCCCATTCGTAAGTGGAGCCACAATGCCCTTGGAGAGATGTTTACTCTGCCATTAGTTTGAAGGATGGTAATCCCATTTCTCTGTCAGAGTTACTGGTTCAGATGACCTCATTCTAAACAAACCTGCATAATGTCTTCTGAGTACAGAGACTGGTCTCAGTATTCTTCTTCGACAATGTTTTGATATGGAGATATGAAACCCTGAAAATACCAGCCATTTAGCTACCATGTATGTGCACCCTTAGGTCAACATTGACACGAAGACAAGCAGAGTAGAAAGACAAAGAGAAACTGGGTCTTTAAGATCATTCTAAAAAGAAACCAAACCCATTGCCGTCAAATTGATTCCTCATTATTGAGTCACAAAATCAAACCGACCTCAAAGACTGCCCTAATTCTAGACTCTCTAGTTATATATGCTAATGTGGTTGTTGTTGGTGGTTGCCATCAAGTTAATTATGACATGGCAACCCCATGTGTGCAGAGCAGAAATGCCACATAGAGTTTTCAAGGCTGCAAACTTTCAGTAGCAGATCCCTAGGCCTGTCTTTCTAAGTGCCTCTGGATGGGTTCTGTCAAAGTAGAAAACCTCATACTGTGTTAGAAGTGAATAAAAAGGAGTTTTATTGAGGAATAGAAACAGCTGTAGCTGGACAACACAGTGTGGAGTCACAGAGTGTTTCCACATTCTGAAGGAGAGGTGAGATTTTTATACAGGAAAAAGGGGAAGGTAATACACGACTCTAATCATGGGGATTTGGGGTTATGCATGGCTTCAAGACTATTGCAAGTTAAAATTTTACAAGGTCAGCTGATCTATTTTCTGACATAGACTACCTGGAGCCAAACTAGCAAGCAACTTTCTGAAATATCTACATATACATTCTTCCTGGGGCATGCCATGAAAGCACTCTCCCAATACCCTCTTGACAAACATTTCCTGATGAACATTTCTTCACAAATTTTATTCTTGATCCTGTCATTGTTTGCTGAGGGTGTGTAATGGTTAAGTTTGTATATCAGCTTGGCTGGGTCATGATTCACAGTGGTTTGAGAGTCATATGATGTGATCACTTCCATGATGAGATTTGATATAAAATGATCACCTCCATGATGGGATATGCTGTGTGTAGAAAATCAATTGAAAGGGAGTTTTCTTCAGCATGTGACCTGCATCAAATATAAGCAGACATTCTGGCAAGGCTAGGAGATTTTGCTTGCTGTAGATCTTACAGCTGGCTCCTGTTTGTCTGACCTCTGATTCTTGGGACTTGAGCTAGCAGCTTACCTGTGGTCTTATTGCTGATCTTGGGATTCACCACTCTTTGCAGTCTATGAGCAACAGTCCTGCTCTCTGACCTGCCCAATCTTGGGTTTGCCAGCCCCTGCAGCTATGTGAATCAGGAAAAGCCTCTATTCTGACCCACGGACTTGGAGTGTCCCAGACTCTACACCTGCATAAGCCATTTCCTTGATATAAATCTCTGTGTATATACATTTATATGCTTTACTGGTTTTGCTTCTTTAGATAACCCAGGATAATACATGGCAGTTAAAGTTTTGCAAGAAATTACATGTCACGGGTGGCAGGTCTGGGTAGACTCTAAATCACAGGTTATATTTTTAGGAAAGCAAAAATAAGGACTTAAAACAAGCTAAGATTTACTTCAAAATGGAGTTTTGATTCAGGTTTCAGTCAGTCATTTTTAATCACGCCAAGCACCTCATTTTTAGAGTGCTCACACACAGTTCTAACTGCCAATCTTTCCGTTAGTAGTCGAGCACTTAAATGCTTGTGCCACCTAGGGACTCCATATATGCCATAAGCCCCCTTTTTTGTTTAAGTGTGCTTGAAGTTTTTGTTTATTGTTGTTTATTGTGTTTGCTATTGTTTTTCCAAGAGCAGTAACTTATAAAAAGGGATATTCTACACCAATGGTGTATTTTATTTTCCAAATTTTATATAGGCAACATGTTTCATTTTGTATGCTGGGAAATAGTTAATTTAAAACGAAAACAAACAAACAAAAAACATTCTTCACGTGTATGTGCCTTTTCAGATCCTCTTTCCATCTGCCTTCGTCTTATTTTCTGCCCTGAAAGACTCATCTTCGTGAATCATAACTAAAAGCCTCCCATGTACTCAGGTTTCTGGAGAGGCAGCAGGAGACTGAAGAAACAGAGAAGAATGAGTCCAAGGTATTTTTGCCTTTGGCTTCCCCCTTAACCATGTGCACTGGAGGGACAAGATAAAGTCCCTCCACTAAAAGCCAGTGCAGCTCCTGAGGCTACTACATCTACATGACTATCTTCTTCAAGGTCTCAAGAACTCTGCCCTTTTCTTGTGCCTTTGGGCCTTAAAAGTATTAAGACCTTAGAAACTATCACTAGGTTACTGCACTTCTTATGTTTTACTAATTTCTGTTATTTATAAACAAATCATTTGTGAGTACTCTTCAACTTATTCTATTTTAAATGCACCATCTGTTTCTAATTAGGATCCTGACTGATATGATGTGTGATTCAAATCATATAAAACTGTACTAACCCTAGTATTTTGTGGTCTGTCCTATATGCCTGATAAATGTTATTTAGAGGGAGCTCTTTCTTCATTAAGAAAGTGATAAACATTTCATAGCATGTGAACTAGGATAGAAAATGGAATTTAGTAGCTTTAGATAGAGTTTCAACTTCTTATTACTATAAGAGGCTTTTCAAGAAAATTTATGAACTGATTATGAAATTTGTAAACTGTTATTATGAAATTATTATGAAGTTCCCTTTCATTAAAGAGAGACGCTGCTATGAAGTACAGCAAACTCCCACCAGATTAAGTTTGTTTTGTCTTTTTATTAGGTTTGATAGTCCTACTCAGCAGTCCTCATGTCTAATTTATAGCAAAATTTGGTCATTTTAGCTATTTGATAAGCACTGAACAACAATAGAACATGTTTCCTGGGCTACACATTATGTGCACTACTATGTCATTTTGAAAAAGTCCTTGGACATAAGCTGCTCTATTCTGAAGTTCTAAAAGATGCAAAAGGAGTTATTTCATGGTATAAGGATTTTAATAATGACTTTAAATTACAGCAAGTTGGTGCAACCTCAGCCCTAATGCAGTAGGAATGAAAGATCTAATACTACATTCTGCTTTCTAAATAGATCAATTACTTTCAGCTCCCTAAGGTCTTTGGTACATGGGATTTAATATAATCTGATTTTGAATGCACATAATTTAACGTGGCAACCCAGAAATTACATAAATGCCTAATTCCACTATGGTTTATTGGGGTGTGAGTGGGCAGAGAGGATTAGTTTTCTTTTTGCTTTAGGCTTAAAATGAATACTAACCATTACTGATCTGAATAGACAGTGACTCTGAATATATACTACTTTTCTTTAGAATATAAGCCTACTTAGTAAAGCATTTCTTTTGCCTATCTTGTGAAAAATTACAAGATAAAGTCAGAGGATTCTGTTTCTGATTTAGCAGATTGGGTATACTTACACACATAGACTTCATGTTATTAGAACTGTGATTACCACTTGTCCAGAATTTTTTAACTTCAGATGATTACTAAGGCACTTTAGAAATGGTTTTCATTTAGATCTTAGTTAGAACTGTGATGGTTATACAAAGCATTCCTTCTTTGAATTGTAAATAAGGTAAAATAATGAAATAAATAAGAGTATGTGATGACAAAGGTGTGATGAAAGGGAGGAAAGAGGAAAGGAAATTGGAGAAGTTTCTTATTTCTTCTAATGTGAACTATTAGAGAAAATTTATAGAGAAAAAAGTACAAGAAAGAAGTAATCTATAATTCTTACCCTTGCAACAACTTAATCCAATTTTTTTTTTTTTCCACGTACCTTCTCTACCCTTCTTAGATTTGTCCCAGGATTTCTAGACTAAGTCTGGAAGATATAACAGTGGTAACTTCCACGAAGTGCTGAGAAACAATGGTGAGTGGTCTGTTCCCTTATGTGCACGGTTACAACAGAGTTATTTTTTTTAGTGTAGTTGAATTTTCTTTAAGATATTAATTATAAATGGACTCAAATTACTTACAGTTACTTAGTAAAGAACTTAATATAACATGAAAGCTCAATAAATATTTGTTTCATTAATTCCCAAAAATGCTTTAAAATGATCTAGTTTTTTTCAAAAAGGAAAAATGGAGACTGAGTTCTAAAAAATTGTTTTTACTTAAAATTCTATGTACGAGGTATTTTGATCTCTTTTTAAAAATTAAACTACATATTATAGAAATGATCTTGTCTTTTAATCATTAAAAATGTAGTATACATATATCAAGTGTGCAAATATATTACCATCTTTACATTTAACACCAGAAAGTCTTCAAAAAGGAATTTTAGTATATAAATTTAAATAGGTGCACAGTATAATAATTTAGGTATATTCATAAAAATTCTCACAAAACTGTTAGTTCACTTTCACATGATGAAAACTAATAATAAATACAGCTATCATTTTTAAGAACTTATTATATGCCTGCTTATTTGTATGGAGACAGCATTTAAACTCAAGACAGCAGCAGTGATGGATATTTTTCATGTCTTAAGTTGAAGTTATCCATGTTAAACATAAAAAAAGTGATTAAAAGCAGATACTTATCAAATTCAACTTTGCAAATGTTTTATTAAATCTCTTATCCAATTTTCTGATCTCTGTACACACATCTGAAGATCCAACACTTATCAGAGATTATATACAATAATAGTTTGTTGAGCAAAGTCTCTTTTCCAAAATGTTTGAGAAAAGATTATAAGTGTTTCACCACAATAATTAAAATAAATATATACAGAAATTAAAATGTATCAGTAATTACAATTAAATATGTTGAAATCTTTAATTTCTTGATTTAAACTACCTGAATGTAGTTACAATTGTCTACCATTTTGGTGAAGCCTTTAACAACCTAAAAAGTAATCATGACAAAAGTCTACCTTCACAACTACAAATATATAAGCAATAGAAGACAAATTAGATAACTGTGACCTCCAAAAAATTAAATACTTACGCTCATGAAAAAGTTTATCAAAAGAGTAAAAAGAGAACCTACAGATTGGGAAAATATCTTTGGGAATGATATATTTGATAAGGATCTGATCTCTAAAATATTTGAAAACTTCGACTCAATAACAAAAAGACAAACAATCCAATTTAAAAATGGACAAAGTACATGAACAGACACTTAGCCAAAGAGGACATTCAAGCAGCAAACACATAAAAAGATACTATTGATCATTAGCCATCAGAGAGATGCAAATCAAAACTAAAATGAGGTATAGTCTCACCCCTGCAATAATGGTACTGACCAAAAAAACAGAAAGCAACAAATACTGGCTAGATTGTGAGGAGTTTGAAACCCTTATCAGCTGCCGGTGGGAATGTAAAATGGTACAACCACTATAGAAAATGGTATGGTGCTTCCTCAAAAAGCTAAAATTAGATATACCATATAATCTATATACCTTAGAGATCTAATAGCAGTGACACTTAATAGACATGTGCACGCCTATGTTCATTGCAGCATTATTTACAATAGCAAAAAATGAAAATAACCTAAGTGCCCATTAATGAATAAATGGATAAACAAATGTGGTATATGCATACAATGGAATAGTATGCAGCAGGTAAAGAATAATTGATGAGTCTCTGAAACATAACATGAATGAATCTAGAGGACATTATGCTGAGTGAAATATGTCAGCTACAAAAGGACAAATATTGTATTATTCCAGGTTTATAAAAGGACAAAAATAGGTATGCATATAGAAATCAACATTCTTTGCTGGTTACCAGGGATGGGAAGGGGAGGAAGGAAGAATCACTGTCTAGACAGTAGACAGTTGTTAGTTTTCGTAGTGGGAAAGGCAACACCAAATGTCAGTGAAGTGAGCACAGCTTAACCAAGGTAAAGGATGACACTAGGAAATACACACAAATAAGGGACATTACTGGTAAATGCTATAACATACACAATTTGGCAATAACAACGGTAACAATCAAAAAATATGTGAGTGGTTATATAGATTGCGACTCATTTTGATCATAAAGGACAGAGTAGAACTGCCCCACAGGGTTTCCGGGAAGTGGCTGGTGGATTCAAATTGTCAACATTTGGTTAGCAGCTGAGCTCTTAACCATTGCAAAACCAGGGCTCATATATGCAGGTATATCTGTAAGCATATATATAGATATATATTTGTGAGTTCCATATATATTCAAACATATAATAAAGCACATAGAGGGCACAGTCACAGATACTTCCCAGATATAACCAAACACCTCACAGGATTGTTTTACTGGGTTTGCTGGCTTAGGACCATACTCTTGTGCGGCAGCTTAGTCAATTGGCACAACACAGTTTATAAAGTTTATGTTCTACATCCTGGTAAGTATTATTTGGGGTCTTAAAAGCTTGTGATAACCATCTAAGTTACAACAACTGGTCTCTACTCATCTGGAGAAAAAGAGAAAGAAACCAAAGACTCAAAGAAGAAACCAGTCTACAGGACCGATTGCCTACATGAACCATGGCCTTACCTATCTAGAAACCAGGAGAACTAGATGATGCCCAGCCCCCACTACAGACTTTTGTGACTGGGGCCACGATAGATGGTTCCAGACAGAAAGGGAAAAAATAGCAGAACAAAACTCAAAGTCTTAAAAAAAAACAAAAGGCCAGACTTACTGGATGACAGAGAGCTGGGGAACCCCCAAGACTATTGCTTTGAGGTATGCTTTAAACTTTTAACTGAAACTTCTCCCAAAGGTCACATTTGAACTAAATAGCAGATCATTCCATAAAATGAACAATCTCACCATGAGTGCTGTTCTCCTTTCATATCAAACAAAAAAAAAATCAGTTATTTGAGCCCAAACGGTTAACATTTGCCCTAAAGCAAAGATGAGAAGGTTGAGGGGAAGGGGAGGACTTCAAGAATAATGGAAACAGAACAACCAGAATGGAAATAATGAGGATGTTGACACAATGTGGAAAATGTAACAAATGCCACTAAACAATATGTGTAGAAGTTGTTAAATGAGATCCTAATTTGCTGTGTAAAATTTCACCAAAAACTCAAAAAAAAAAAAAAGAGAAAACAAATAAAAAGCCTATCTTTAGGAGTCTCTGGGTGGCGTAAGCAGTTAAGCACTCAGCTGCTAACTGAAAGGTTGGAGGCTTGAATCCACCCAGAGGTGGCTCGGAAGAATAGCCTGGGGATTTACTTTTCAAAGATCATAGTCATGAAAAAACCTACAAAGCACAGTTCTACTCTGAAACAGATGGGACTGCCCTGAGTCAGCATCAACTCAAAGGCAACTGGGTTTTTATTCATCTATTTTGGGTTGTTTGTTGTTTAATTTATGAACTTTTCTAAGCCTGGAATATTGCCACTTTTTTATGTGGTAAAGGTAGAAAAACATTTTGCTCTACTTTTTCTCCCTTGATGTCCTCTTCGGGAAACATTTTTTGTGTGTTGAATTGTTGAGTCGATTCCAACTCATAGTGACCCTATGGGACAAAGTAGAACTGTCCCAGAGGGTTTCCGAGACCGTAATCTTTACAGAAGCAGACCGCCAGGAAACAAAATTGTTAAAGTTGACCACTTATAAGGTACTCGATGAATCATAAAAAGCATTTAAATAAACTTCAAACGTATGAAGGTTATCTGGAGTCAAGATTCTGAAGGTGGTATAGATATTGGTGTTGATGATGTTTGAAACTGTGAACATTCTTGATCATTTGAGAAAAGAATGAAATGCAATGCAATATCTGTCTAAAAAGTCTTTTAAAACATCTGTATTTACCCCTCCCCACTTTTCAAAAATGCCTGCTAAATATAGACATTCCCTCTACAATACCTCATCACGTGCTAAAACCACCTGTGGCTGGAACACTCTCTACTGAATGATCCTGCCCATTCCAATTTGGACACTACTTATTTTAGAATATCCTTTTGTATGATTGCCTCCCTGTAATTGTGATTCATGTCTATTTCTCAGTATTCTGGAAACTGGATAGAACAAACCAAACCATTTGATCTCTTTATTTTCTTCCATCCTAACAATATTCAATTTCTTTTAACAATTTTTTTCAACAATTTTTTATTTATTTTTTTTCTTTTTTAAATCCCTTGATCTACCAGTTTCTCTGCTTCTGGATCTTCATATCAACTTTTGTAGTAAGATATTATACTCAAAAGCAAATTTAGGCGTGAACTGACCTGACAAAATTGAGATCATCAATTTGTTCTAGAAAATATTTGGTTATGTAAAACAAACATTATTGCAGGCAGAGAAAGAAACAAGTGACTATACTAGACATTGAGCAGAGAGTGGTATAGTTTGCAAATTGCTTATTATTTTAAAAAAGCACAATGATATAAATGATAGAAAGTCACCAATAGCATGGGTTAATCAGAAAGGACAGAGCTTGCCTTTGAGTTAGGCCTTGGAAAATAAATATTTTAAAGCACAGAATGAAGAGAAATATACCTTCTGGCTGGCAGACTAACAAAAGGAAAGAACATAGAATGAAAAGACATACCTTTCTGAGAAAGGAGGGATTGGTCATGTTAATTTAGTAAGGCTGGAGGGATATAGAAAATAGTGAGAATACAAAGGCAAATGGAGTGCAAATTGTGAATAGATCTGAATATGTACATGTTTAAGCAGTGGGAGGAGAGGAATAATCCAGTTTTAGCTGACGTGATACATGATTTAAAGATTTGTTAACACAGTTTGTAACCAAATGGTATTTTCCCAATCCCTTATTTGTAAGGTTGTGTATAGGACCTCGGTCAGGATAGCAGCACAATACTGATAAGTTACATTGTTTTAAGGGGTCCCGTCATTTCAACCTGGCAAGAGCTGTGAATATTCCAGCACTGACAAACTAGATCTTCTTCCTAGATTTGAGTCAGTCACATATTTGGTAAGCCACCATCCTACAAATGTACATACTTGCTTTCCTCATATTTCTTTTAAATTAAAAAGAAAAACAATAATATTATGCTTTCTTTGCAGGCCACATATCAGAAGAGGTCAGAAGAGACCATCCCTATATTCATTAGAAAGAAGCAATACAGCTAAGTCACTTTAGTGAAGGCTTTGGAGATTGACTTGGAGTAGAAGCTCGACTCTACTACTGAATAACCATGTGAGGGTGGGCAACCTAATTTCAGTTTCTGAAACTCCTAGTCTTCATTTGTAAAATGGGGTGAGGATAATAAGACCTAACTAATTACTCTGAGAATTATAACAATGATATATATATATTTTTAGTTGATACTGCCATAATACAGGCACTCAATACATAATGGATTTTATGTAGCATATACTTTATGTCTGTTATTAAGGACTCCCGGTAGTGCAACGGTTAAGCACTTGGCAGCTAACCAAAAGGTTGGTGGTTCAAATTCACCCAGAGGATCCACAGGAGAAAGACCTGGAGATCTGCTTCTGTAAAGATGACAGTCTAGGAAACCATATGCAGCAGTTCTACTTTGTCACATGAGGCCGCTATGAGTTGGAATCAAATCCACAGCACCCAACAAAAACATTATTAACACTAGTAATATTATTTTCTTTTTGGATATTTTACAGAATAGCGTTAATTTACAATAAAAAATGTGTTGTTGTTGTTGTTAAGTACCATCCAATCAGTTCCAACTCACAGTGATTCTGTGTCCAACACAAAGAACCACTGCCCAGTCCTGCACCAACCTCACAATCTTTGTTATGTTTGAGCCCATTGTTGCAGCCACTGTGTCAGTCCGTCTCGTCGAGGGTCTTCCTTTTTCTCACTGACCCTCCACTTTAACAAGCATGATTTCTTTCTCCAAGGACTTGTCCCTCCCGATAACATGTCCAAAGAATGTAAGACAAAGTCTTGCTATCCATTCTTCTAAGGAGCATTCTGGCTGTACTTCTCCCAAGAAAGAATTGTTCCCTCTATTTGCACTCCATGGTATCCTCAATATTCTTTGCCAACACCATAATTCAAACACATCAATCCTTCTTTTGTTTTCCGTATAAATTGTCCAGCTTTTGCATGCATATGAGGCGACTGAAAATACCACAGCCTGGGACAGGCACACCTTAGTCCTTAAAATGACATCCTTGCTTTCTAACTAAAGCTTTAAAGAGGCCTTTTGCACAAGATCTGCCCAAGGTAGTATGTCATTTGATTTCTTGACTGATGCTTCCATGGGTGTTGATTGTGGATCCAAGTAAAATGAAATCCTTGACAACTTCAATATTTTCTCTGTTTATCATGATGATGCTTATTGGTCCAGTTGTGAGGATTTTGTTTTATGTTGAGGTGTAATCCATACTGAAGTCGTAGTCTGATCTTCATCAGTAAGTGCTTCAAGTCCTCTTCACTTTCAGCAAGCAAGGTTGTGTCACCTGCATATTGCAACTTGTTACTGAGTCTTCCTCCAATTCTGATACTGTGTTTTTCTGACATATACAGTACAGCTTCTTGGATTATTTGCTCAGTGTACAGATTGAATGAATATGGTGAAAGTGTACATACAACCCTGATGTACACCATTCTTGACTTTAAACCACACAGTATTCCCTTGTTCTTTTAAAATGACTGCCTCTTGGTCTACGTACAAGCAGTGCATGAGCACAATTAAGTGTTCTAGAATTCCCATTCTTCACAATGTTATCCATAATTTGTTATGATCTACACAGTCAAATTTCTTTGCATAATCATTAAAACACAGGTAAACAACTTTCTGGTATTCTCTGCTTTCAGCCAGGATCCATCTGACAACAGCAGTGATATCCCTCATTCCATATCCTCTTCTGAATCCACCTTAACTTTCTGGCAGTTCTTTGTCAATGTACCACTGCAACCATTTTTTAATGATCTTCGGGAAAATTTCACTTGCATATGATATTATTCGATAATTTCTGCATTCCGTAGGATCACCTTTCTTTGGAATGGGCACAAATATGAATCTCTTCTAGTCGATTGGCCAGGTAGCTGTCTTCCAAATTTCTTGACATACACGAGCGAGCACTTCCAGTGTTGCATCCATTTGTTGAAACATCCCAATAGGTATTCCGTCAATTCCTGGAGCCTTGTTTTTCACCAGTGCCTTCAGTGAAGCTTGGACTTCTTCCTTCGGTACCTTCTTGATTATATGCAACTTCCCGAAGTGCTTGAATGTTGAATAATTCTTTTTGGTACAGTGATTCTTTGTATTCCTTCCATCTTTGATACTTTCTGGGTCATTCATTTTTTTGTCTACATAATCCTTCAATATTGCAACCTGTGGCTTGAATTTTTTTGTTCAATTCCTTCAGCTTGAGAAATGCCAAATGCGTTCTTTCCTTTTGCTTTTCTAACTCCAGGTCTTTGCACATCTCATTACAATACTTTGCTTTGTCTTCTCTAGCCTCCCTTTGTAATCTCCCGTTCAGCTCTTTTACTTCATCATTTCTTCCTTTTGCTTTACTTTCATAAGCAAGTTTTAGAGTTTCTTCTGACATCCATTTTCATCTTTCTTTCTTTACTGTCCTTTTAATGACCTTTTGCTTTCTTCATGTATGATGTTCTTGATATCATCCTGCAACTCATCTGATCTTTGATCATTAGTGTTTAGTGTGTTAAATCTGTTCTTGTTATGGTCTCTAAATTCAAATGGGATATACTCAAGGTCATACTTTAGCTCTCATGAACTTGTTTTAATTTTCTTCAGCTTCAGTTTATACTCGCATTGGAGCAATTGATGGTCTGTTCTGCAGTCAGCCCCTGACCTTATTCTGGTTGATGTTATGGAGCTTCTCCATCATCTTTTTCCACAGATGTAGTGATTAGATACCTGTGAATTCCATCTGGCCATATCCACATGTATAGTTGCCACTGATACTGTTAATAAAAAGGTATTTCCAATGAGTAGATTGTTGGTTTTGCAAAATTTTATCATGCAATCTCCAGCATTATTTGTATCAGCAAGGCCATATTTTCCAACTACTGATCCTTCTTTTTTGCCCTAATATTTACAAAAAATATATAACACTTGAAATATCACTTTCATATTAAATAAGGCATTTTATACTCTCAACACGTTGTTGGTAAAGTAGGATATTAACAACTGTCCTTTAACCAAGAAAGAAGCATTTGTTAGTAAATGTGGCAATATTAATTTTGAGTCTTAGGACTTCAAATCACATTGCCTCCTCAAAAAGGCCAGTAACTTTTGGCACATGGGTGTCAGTTTCTTTGAAATCAAATCAACATCACTGAATTTGCAGAGCACAGACTTATCATAATATTTTCTTTTAAGGTTTCTACTAAATTGACCAGTTACTCAGAGGTCACAGAAATATTATCTAATCTTAAAACTTAGGCCCATATGTATTAGACATTATCAATGTTTTCACTCTTTAAGAAGTAAAAATAAATAAATAAAAATAAAATTTGGTTAAGAGGCATCTTTGGATGCAAAATTGCATGAAAATAGAGTTTTTATGTTTTTGTTTTTCAAGATATAATCACTTATTCCCAATTTTCAAAGTCCAAAGATGTTTGATTTTTGTTGTTATTGTTGTTGTTGTTGTTTTCCTCTCTCCATTCCAGAAATGACAATTTCTTATGTGGGAAAAAGAAGAAGAAAATATATTTTGAAGTGCCTCTGAATAACAACAGTTTTATAAATCAAGTTGTCTTAGAAATTCTTTAATTAGTTTCTGCTATTAGAGTCACAAATCTGAAAGGACACAGTTGTGTTCAGTATTAGGATTAACCTTAAATTGATACTAAACTGGAATTTTTTTTAATCACTCTTTTCCAGAGCCCACTTGTACATAGTGATTCTGAATGTGAAAGATTGAGTAAAGATGGGCCATATCCTCCCATTGGAGGTAATGCTTTTGCTGTACATTTATTCAGTGCTTCAAACTTTTTCCAAAATTTTAACAAAAGTAATATATAAGATTCTTCCTTTGATCTTTCATGCATGTTCAAGCCAATCCGATCATTCTATAGAGCACTGCTTTGTTCAGAGTTGCTCCCTTACTTTATTTAAGAGAAAAAAAAAAAAAAAAACCTTCAGTAACTTCAGATTTCCCAGAAAATAAACTCTAAATTCCTAAGCCTCACATGCAAGGCTTGCATGTCTGTTAATATAAAAATTGCTCTTGCATTCTTATGTCTTACCACAAGAACCCTACCCTACTGAATTGCACCTCATTTTTCAAAAGCACTTTGCATTTTCCTATCTCTGGGCTTGGCTTTTCTTTGTGTCATTCCCTCTACTAGGGATGGCATCACTCCATTTTCTCTTCCAGTTAATATCCTACCTTGACCTTGTTTGGAATGCTACCATGGATCTTGAAGCATGTGGTGATGTTTGAGAAATTGGGAAGTACATCACTTGGACAAATTCTGAGTTTTTTTAGTTCTTGTGTTTCAGATTGGCAAAAAGCACACATTTTCTAGCTGCCCAACAAGATAGTTCAATCTGAGGTTTTTCATTTTAAAAATTACACATTTCATCTGAAAGGAGGGCTCGATTGAAGTAAACTTGAATGGAAAATACTGCTTTTTTCTATGTATGATTTGTCACTGTCTCATCACCCATTTCAGTATCTTGCTGGATAGATTAACAGATGAAATCTGTCACAAATTTGCTGAAACAGTCCACTATTGCTTCTGGAAAATCCAAATTGTGAGTAGGTTCAACATGTGTTTTACAATTCCCACTGAGACTTCTAGATAATCCCTGTTTAATCTTCCCACTCATCATCATCAGCTCTGTATTTGTGAACATCATTCTTACCATGGGTATCATTTTATTCTCATTTTAGTTTAATTCAACTGATTGAACTTCACAAATAAAAGTCTGCATTAAGAACAAGTCATCAAATGAACAATAAATACAGGATCAGATGACTGGAGGCCCTTTAAGTCACAAGGGTATTGGAATCAAGAGGCATTTCATGGAGCACATATTTACTACATATTACTCTAAAGTCAATTAAACAACAAATTTAAGTCTGTTTTCACTTAGTCATAGTAAGGCACTGATTGATTGATCTAAAAATCAAAGGATACAACCTGAAAACACTGCAACATCACTGCAGTGTGGAAAAATCCTTGTAAAGCTCAAAATTTCTTATCAGTTGGACTAAGCTGATCCTTCTTTAACCTTCAATATCTGTAAATATTTATCAGTGCCAATTGTGATCTCA
Source organism: Elephas maximus indicus (assembly GCF_024166365.1). Taxonomy (NCBI): domain Eukaryota; kingdom Metazoa; phylum Chordata; class Mammalia; order Proboscidea; family Elephantidae; genus Elephas; species Elephas maximus. Next base: position 144,562,336 of record NC_064819.1, on the reverse strand, counting down.
CATTTTTCCTCAAAGTGCCACACTAAAGTCATTTAATTACATCATGGCAAATAATATTATAACATTATAGAAAGAAGTCAAGTTAGAGAGCTCCCATTTACTCCTGATTAGCTTGGGACTTTGTTGAACAATACTAAATTATTGTTTTAAATTCCTCTGATCTTAAAAATGTTTCATCAACCATTCATTGTGTAGAATAATCAATCTGTAACAATCAACCTGACTGTAAAGTCAAAGTAAAATTTCTGAGTAATGAACAATAGAGTGAACTAGCTTTGTAATAAAACAGAAATTCATTCAAGGCACGTAAATGTTCTATTATATAATATATTTGCAAGTGTAATTATTCAGGGTCAGAATACTTTATTATATTTCACAGACTTTCAGACACCACTAATATTGTATGTTGAGATGTAAAAGCTTGGATGTGTTCTAGCATCCTGTGTTATCAAATGGGATTACTTTTTAACCTCATCATAAAAATAATGCAAGCTGGCAAACAATGTATTATATATATATTTGCCACAATAAAAAAAAATATAAGCAGCTCATAAGCTCCCTTTTTTTTTTTTTTTTGCTTAAATATTTCACACATGTTTGAAAGCTTACTTCTTTAATCTTTAATTATTTCTACATATTTGTTTCCACAAGGCCTCGCAAATTCTTGCCATTCTACGGTAAACCTTAGTGGTGGAGGACACCATTTTCTCTTAGATTGTGTCATACTTATAATTGTCCGTTGTCTGGCCTACAAATGTACTGTCATGTGGGGAGTCATAGAGTCAGGGCTCCAGACCCAACTTTGCCATGAATAAAATTTGTGCTCTCAGATTAATCATATCTTCAGGGCTTTGATTTCTTTGCTTACAAAACCTAGGATTTCAAATTACTAATCTATAAACAGTCATGTAATTTTTAAATTTTTTGACAGAAAATGCATTTGAAATTAAGGCAGATCTTCTTAGATGCCGTATCCAGATTTTCTTTCAGTATAAAAAAGGTAATTTTCATTTGTTATGCTACTTTAACCCAACGTTATAGGGGAATTTTTAGTCAAAGGCTGAAAACTCAGTGTTTTAACTGATTTCAAACTTTTAACCACAAAATTCCACCCTCAGATTAGTAATCTTTGCATTTTTGTCTTACTGTTTAGATATTAGCATTTAAATTCCACCAGACAGAAAGAGGAGATGGTATAAAAGTTAAAGAAAGCTAAGCAGTTATAAACAATATTTCACTCCATATTTCTCTCAATACAATCTTCACTTTTTACTTGTGATAATCTATCTTGTGCTGAATTGAAATTTCTTTGTATTACCACTGATGATGAAACCATATAAGTATTTGATAACATTAACAATATTTCAGGAGACATTTTGAGGGAGACAATATTTGAAATTAATTTAGTATACTAGCTGTATGAAAATAACACGGCAAATTACAAATGAGTTTTATCTGGTCATTTAGTTGTATCTGGTCATTCAAGTAGTCTTAGAAGGTATTATTGAGCACATTGCTGGCCATTAGGCTAGTGGTTCTTGAGCCCAGTTTTGAAAAATCAGACTACTTTGGGGGGCTTTGAAAGAATACAGATATCTGGACTCTGCCTCAGAACAATTCTTTCATTCCTGGAAACATTGTTAGAGTAACAATGCGTTAAAAAAGACCTGTTGTCATTGAGTCAATTCTGACTCATAGTGACCCTATATGACAGAATGGCCCCATGGGGTTTCCAAGGAGAGCTGGTGAATTTCCACTGTGAATCTTTTGGTTAGCAGCCATAGCTCTTAACACTGTGTCACCAAAGCTTCAACAATGTGTACTTAAAGTAAATAAAATAATAGTTATACAAAATACTACATGATAGAACACTAAGGCCAGGGTTCCCAAATTTTACAGTACATTGGAAACACCTGGGGAATCTTTGAAAACTCCTGATACCTGGATCCCCTTCCAGATATTCTGATTGAATTAGTATGAGTTACAACATGGGTATTGGAATTTTTAAACCTCTGCAGGTGGTATTAACGTGCAGTAAAGTCTGGAGCCACTTTAGTAAGGAATGTTTCTTACATGTGTTGCTATTTTATAATAATTATACATGAGAAATATGAAAGTAAGATATAGCTATTCCAAGACCTCTAAAAAGGAAGCTTTCAGAATGCAATATGTCAAACTTATTGGACTCAATTATTGCCCCAGATATGGAGACACAACTCACCATTCCTTCCTAAGTCTATTTTGTCCACATATATGGCATTGTTAATTTTGTTTTACCTTGTTAGCACATTTGTGATCTAAATTATTCAGAAAAATAGAAGTATCGGGAGCTGTCAATGTTAAAAACAGACTTACTGCGTAATTTCTATTGCCAATTCATCTGCATTATTATTTTTGCTTGCTTGATTTGAAATTTCAAGGGTTGATTCAGGTAAGCTAATGCCAATAAACATTCTTTTTCAAAAAAATATTTCAGCTTAATTTTTTTTTTAACAATTCCAGTATTGTTCAGTAATGGGCAAAACAGAAATTTTTCAATTGTTCTCTCTAATGATCATTTTCAGTACGTAGGTAACAAAAAGTCTTGCTGTCTATGTTTGGAATTGTTTTGGGGAAGTTATTCGTAATCTCAGAAATTCTGTTTTATTTTATTTTGATTTGTTTTGTTCAGGAAACTCTGTATTGAGCCTGCAAAGAATGTAGTGATTTGGATGAACTATGTAATCCACTGTTGATGAAAATATATCTCACTCTCAACATTAAATTATAATTTTGAAGGATTAAGCATGGCAGATTAAATTGAGAAAACAGCAATAATTAGATGATCATTGAAGGCTCTGTGTGTACAATTACTTGGACAAAGAGGGACTTTGATGTCACTTGGCAGTGGGTATGACTGAGAATACACAACAATAAAGTGAGAGTATGTCGTCAGTTTAATGGGTTCTTACCCATAAACCCTTTGCCACTGAGTAAGAGGTTCTTCCAAACCAAAAAACCAAACCCGTTGCCGTCGAGTCAATTCCGACTCATAGTGACCCTATAGGACAGAGCAGAACTACTCCACAGTTTCCAAGGAGTGCCTGGTGGATTCAAGCTGCCAACCTTTTGGTTAGCAGCCGTAGCACTTAACCGCTACACCACCAGGGTTTCCAATAGCTTCTTCCAAAAACCAAAACCAGACTTAGTGCCGTCGAGTTGATTCTGACTCATAGCAACCCTATAGGACAGAGTAGAACTACCCCATAGAGTTTCTAAGGAGCGCCTGGTGGATTTGAACTGCTGACCCTTTGGTTAGCAGCTATAGCACTTAACCACTACACCACCAGGGTTTCCAAATAGGTTCTTAGGAAGGTCTAAATCTTAAATGAATACCATCAATACTTTCAAAATAATAATTCCTCATTGTAATACCTTAATAGTTTATTTTTTTGGTATGATATCTAGACTTCAAAGTAGATTAAGAGTTATAAATCTGTAAGCATTGGAAGGGTACCCACCTCAACAAGAGCCTGTCCTGTCCCTTACCATTCTCTGCTACTCATACAATGAAATAACCATGTTTGATTGTTGGAGCCTGAAGGAGAGCTTGCATATAGCTGAGATCTTCAAAGTAGAAACCAACCAAAACCAAACCCAGTGCCGTTGAGTCGATTCCGACTCATAGCGACCCTACAGGACAGAGTAGAACTGCCCCATAGAGTTTCCAAGGAGCACCTGGTGGATTCCAACTGCTGACCCTTTGGTTAACAGCCATAGGACTTAACCACTACACCACCAGGGTTTCCCTTCAAAGTAGAGTTGCCTTTAATTAAGGCCTCAGTAGCTAGAACCTGGGAGCTGTGGTGGTTAAGTGCTGGGCTGCTAACTGAATCGTTGGTGGTTCAAACCACAAGCTACTGTCTGAGAGAAAGATGTGCAGTCTGCTTCCGTAAATATTTACAGCCTTAGAAACCTATGGGGGAGTTCTACTCTGTCCAGAACTCAAAGGATTGCTGTAAGTAGGAATTGACTTGATGGCGATATTTTTTTGTTTGTTCATTGTTTGTTTTTTTAGATAGAACCTAGAAAAACCTCTGATACTTGACAAAAAGTCTCGTACTGCCAGTGGAGTCTGAGGCAAAGCTTATACACGAAGCCATTATGTCAATGTTGAATGGGAAAGGAATGAGCTGATCAGTGTGAAAATATATTTGGAACATGGATGGGATGTTACTTCTGTAGCTTTGCTAGCTTTTAGCAGAAATGGAAGCACTGGAGCAGAATTACCCTACCTGCGTAAAAACAACCCACACTTATTGAACTTGAGAGCAGGGCAGCCTTAACACAACTTGCTAAACCAGTCATCTTTGGGCCTCTGGAGAAGAAAGTCTTATCACAATTTCTACCAACCTAACACCCAAGAGACACCAACAGTTAGATTTCCATGTTGAGAGGTTCCTCATGCACTAACATGAGTTACCAGAAAGATTTATGTTCTATGTAAGATCATTTTCACTGCTAAGAAACATTTCATTGCATAAATGTACCAAAATTTCTATACCTATTTTTGCACACTTTCTTTGCAATTTTTTACTATTAACAAAGAATGTTTCTCTTAACATCCTTACATAGGCCTCCTTGTGTTCCTGTGGAAGTTTCCCCAAGGTAAAGGTCTAGAAATGAAATGGTTAGGTATATATTATATATATCTTCATCTGTACTACATATTTCTAAATTGCATTTCAAAGTGGTTGTACTAATTTGAACTTGAACTAGCAGTTTATAAAAGTTTACAATGCTTCATATCCTTGCCAACATTTTTATTGCTAGAATTTTTAATATTTGCCCTTTTATGGATGCAGTTTTAATTTCATTTACCTGATTACTAAGGAAGTTGAGCTTTCTTTTATTTGCATATCACCAATTTGCCTCTTCTGTGATTTGTCTCTCCATTTCCTCAATGGTATATGTATTTTTTCCTGACAATATTTCTGTTATATATTATCAAAAATAAAGGGAAAATCATATAGGTTTCCTATAATTGCGACTTCTGGTTTCCTCCTAATTTCCACTTATTCCTACTTCTTTAAGAGATAGAACTCTGTATTTAAACTGGCTACGTTATGACCTGCATATATTATTTTATGTCCTTGACTCATTTTTTCATAGGTATAGCCATGTGTTTAAGTTCTGGCCGATGAGATGTAACCTTTCATAAGAAAATTGCCAAGCCTGTCTTCTGAGGTTCCCCTGGGTGGGTTCCAACTACCAACCTTTCAGCTAGTAGTCAAGTGCTTAATCATTTGTGCTTCCCAGGGAACCCATATACAAGTAAATACATATATCAAATTTCATTGACCTGAAAACTTAAAATGGGTGCATTATGTTTTATGGAAATTATACCTTAACAAATTTGATTTTAAAAAGGGAAAGGAAGTACCATTTCCTTCTTCTTTCTCCATTTGCTTCTTGGAATGGGAATGTGATAACTGGAACTCTAACAGCTATCTTGGATCATGAGGAGAAGTTCTGTCCCTTAGGGGATATTGGAGCAATACATGAAGGATCTCCGTCCCTGACAATTACATGAATCCCCCAAAGTAACCCTGGACTCTTTATCCCTGAACTTCCTTTATATGAGGAAAAGATGAGCTTCTTCCTTATTTAAGCCACTAATTTTTAGTATTATACTCCTTAAAGCTGAGCCTTATTGTAACTGATACATATCACTTCCATGGAGAAAGAATATTTTATTTAAGAAAGTTAAACCAGTGTTTTATCACCTGCAACACTAGAAACTAAAAGAATAAAAATTATAGGCCTTAATGAAGAAAAATAGTGTGAGCCAAGTATTCTATACCCAAAGTAGTCCTATGCAAGTGCTAAAGAAAAATATTTTCAACCTAAAAGGATTCAGAATGTATGCTGTCTATAAAGTCTATATGAGGAAATTCTTTGAAAAACTACCCTAATAAAATTAAAAGTACATCAGAACAAATTCTCAAGACAGAAGATCATAATAGAAAGTGATTAGTAAATATTGTAATAATTTAATCTCTATGAATATAACAATGATAACACAACTGGGGACTGGTAAAATGCGTTAAAGATTATACATACACACATATACTAAGGTAAGAGAAGAAAGATAGCTTAGAACAAAAACTCTAAATTTCTTATAATTAAGCAGCACTAGGAGAATTAAAACCGTAGAAGGTTTCATCTCAACAGTGAAAAGAGGGGAAAGAAGGCAAATAAAACATAATATGGAGGTGAACTAAATCTTTGAATTTAATATAATAGTAGAGAGATATAGATTTAAATATTCAATTAAAGATAGCATGATAGTATACAAATGGAAGTATATGATAGAATTTCCAAATCAGTAGATATACAAGTAATAGAAAGAAACTTGCTCAAACAATATAAGAAATGAATAAAGTATGAAATAATTTATAATAAATAAAATATTACATTAGGTGGAATAATTATAATGAATAGGAGTGAGTTAATCTCCATAACAAAAACAGACTTACAGAATAGTCTAAGGTTTGTAAAAAAGATGGCCAAGTTGTAGTCTTTAGAAACGGTATAAACACCCCTAAAAAGCTCAATTGCACATTGATTAGACAGTTTTTATGAATTTTTAAATTAATCCTTCTAACTAAAAATATCCTTGCTTTTCATTTTGAATTTAGAAATGACTAAATATCTTGAATTCTCACTTGCTTATCTTCCCACTTACCTCCCCTCTCATACTAACAGTATTTTATGTCTATTATAATATTTCTGTATTGCGGATAAAAGACATTTCTGTCTTTAGATTGTGACCTCTGAGAGAAGGTATTACACATTATAGTAACTCCATAAATGTTCTGTTGAAAAGAAAGCTTGTCTCTCTCCTCATCATAAGCCTTTTGTGTGATTGCTTTTGTCACATTTCCATCATTCATGGTGCCTAACATAATGCTTCGCCAAAAAGTGTCTTATGGAAGAAGCAGTCAAGAAACCAAACGATGCATTACATTGGGAAAATCTACTACAAAAGGACTCTTTAAAGCGTTAAAAATCAAAGATGTCACGCTGAGGGCTAAGTTGCACCTGACTCAGGCCATGGTGTTTTCAAACACCTCATATACGTGTGAAAACTGGACAATGAATAAGGAAGACCAAAGAAATATCAACGCCTTTGAATTGTGGTGTTGATAAAGAATATTAAATATACCACGGACTGCAGAACGAACAAATCTGTCTTGGAAGAAATACAGCCAGAATGCTCATTAGAGGCAAGGATTGAGAGACTGTGTATCACATACTTTGGATATGTTATCAAGAGGGACAAGCCCCTGGAGAAAGACATCATGTTTGGTACAGTACAGTCAGCAAAAGAGAAGAAGACCCTGGATGAGATGGACTGACACAGTGGCTGCAACAACAGACTCAAGCATAACAACAATTGTAAGGATGGCTCAGGACCAGGCAGTGTTTTGTTTTGTTTTACATAGGTTCGCTATGAGTTGGAACTGACTAGACAGCACCTGACAACAATAACAACAACAAATGATTGTTGAATAAAATTCAGTTTCATATACAGAACAATTTCTGAGACATCAGAAGGGTCAAAAAAAGAGACAGACATATTGAGCACTAAATCTCACCTACTGTGTTCATACCCAGTTCTTTTGCTTTTAATCAACATGTATTACCTTTTCTTTGATCACATTTCCAGCAAAATTGGCTGTTTGTTTTTACAGACAACAGAATATTTGAAACAGTAGTTTACAAAAGCACTAATGGAAGAAATAAATGTGAGAAAAAAAAAAGAAAAATTACACAAAGCTAATTTAATAAATATAGGGGCAAAATGGAAACCGTGGTGGCATAGTGGTTAAGTGCTACGGCTGCTAACCAAAGGGTCAGCAGTTCAAATCCACCAGGCACTCCTTGGAAGCTCTACAGGGCAGTTCTACTCTGTCCTATAGGGTCGCTATGAGTCGGAATTGACTCGACGGCAGTGGGTTTCGGCAGTGGGTTTGAGGGGTAAAATGTTATAGAAGCTCAATGGCCCTTTTGGACATCCTTCTCTTGTAGCACAAACAATAAGAAAATGTGAAAAGTGTTCCACAGTTCATCTATTGAGGAGGGAATATACAAAGCAATTTAAAAATGTTTCTAGCAAGATAGAAAAAAGGAGAAATTGCATTTATTACAACATTCACTTAGACCAATACTTGATTCTTTGACAATGCCTAATCATGCTTCATTTTAGATTATTTTATGTTATTTTAGGAGTCCCTGGGTGGTGCAGTTAAGTGCTCAGCTGCTAACCAAAAGGTTGGAGGTTCAAGTGCACTCAGAGGTACCTCAGAAGAAAGATCAGGTGATCTACTTAAAAAAAAAAAAAGCATTGAATTCCCATGAAGCCACAGTTTTACTCTGACACACCTGGGGTCACCACAAGTCAGAATCAACTTGATGGCACCTGGTAATAGTACATTCTTTTAACTATGGTAGTGGCGTAGTGGTTAAGTGCTACGGCTGCTAACCAAAGGGTCAGCAGTTCAACTCCACCAGGTGCTCCTTGGAAACTCTGTGGGGCAGTTCTACTCTGTCCTGTAGGGTCGCTATGAGTCGGAATCGACTCCACGGCTCTATGTTTAGGTTTATGATTAAAATGTATTTCCTCTTATTCTTTGAACATTTCTGAAAAATAGGTAAAATAAAAGAATAATTTTCATTTACAGGTGGAATGAGAAGAAGCTTGCAAGCAACAAAAGTTTCTAAACAAAAATCAAATTGGATAATATGCTTGAAAAATAAAAATTCTGATGCTGTCCTCATCCATCAGAAAACTTTGATCTCTTTTTCACATATTTCTTGGTTGGTTTTATTTTTTAATGATTTTTTAAATTTAATTTCCATTATGGTGTTATGGTTAGAGATACACAATTATGGTTCACTGAAGTTTACAAGTCATTTGAGTGTAGCAATTCTTTCAGGGCATGTGCTTTGTTCGTGCTCTGTAATACTGTCTGGAGCATCCTTTAAACCTTCCCATAAGACCAGAGGAAAAGAATGGAGTGGTGAATGTGGGTAAAGAATATACCCAGGTGGACAGACAGAGCCTGTATTTTGAAATGCTTGAATGCTCTGGACTTTGTTCATGACTTTCCAAGGTATTCCCCATGAAATGGCATTCTGAAGACAAGCTCTTCAAATGTTAGAAACCAAGAGGTGGGCCAAGAGCCTAAAGCTTGGAAAAGCAAATTAAACATTTTAAAAGTAAGTCTGCTTGAAATGTGTTTTGATTGTATTTACAGATATCTCTGTAAAGCATAATGGTGTTTTGGGGGGTTTTAGTTATTTTTTTAGTTATTGGGTTTTCTTCCCCCCAACCCCCCACCCCCCACCCCCACCCACCGTAGTACATTTTTTTAATGAACTTGTTTGCAATAACAAAAATATTTTCATCTGCTGGTTAAGTATGATCAAATTAAAGCTCAGATGACGGTGTTAGGTATACTGCATATCAGTAGAGTTGGTTTAAATATTCTTTTATTTTACATGGCAATTGTCAAAAGGTGAAAGCAGACACTAAAACCAGTCTCATTATACTGAAGGTTATCAAAACCCATTAAAGAATTGTTTTGCTCCTTTCTCCCTTTATGCATGGCCTTCTAGTTGGTGTCAAAACAGAAACTAGAAAAAAAGAAAGTTATTTATGTGGCTGAATTAATTTGATTACAAAGTAAGTTCCTGATGTACTGACTTGGTCTTGTGGCCACTACATAAATACTATTTCAGAATGATGAGTGGGGATTTACTTAGATCACTTTTTTAAAACACCGCCCTAAGTTGAAGTAAAATGTTAACCTTGGGCCTGCTGCCTTCAATTTTATAAGAAGACTGGGATTTTTTTTTTTTTTAACCAATCATCACTAATGGATAAAGTAGTGGGGAGATAAGTTATTTTCTAGATAAAGGTGCAGTCCAGATCCTCACATGGAAACCTCCAGGACCAAGGAACAGCCACCTCTGCCTTTGCACAGCTTCCTGAGTGATTCAGGTATACAGCCAGGATTGAGAAGGGCTGATCGGGCTAATCAGGGTTACAGTTGAGAGAAGCATGCTGAAAGAGGGCTGAACATGTACTTCATTCATGCGTTTTTGCTCTACAGTGTATCTGAAGTGTGCACTATCAAACGAGATTGGCTCCCGCTGACATTCGTTAGAGCAAATACATTCTCCCAGAAAGGCACTGAGTTTGACTCTTTTTCTCTTTCTTCCCTTTTCATATTTATGTTTAGCTGTAAGCATCGAGTTCTAAGTTTTAATACTCAATGGTCAGTGTGATAAAAGATATAAGGATTCTTGCAAAAAATATATATTAAAATGTACTCTGCTTAACTGTGATCCAATATTGCATGCTTTGGGCTACTCTGTTTACATTATGAAAGCAATAGACAAAACAACAACAACAATGAGAAAAATACAGCTGGAGTTTAATAAAGATTTTCTCCAGCACATTAGAGGCTTACTATATAAAGCTACATATTTTTCTAATGCTTTGTAGTGGAATTACAAGTGTTTCGGTTTAATTCTCACACATGCATTTGGGATACATGAGAGACTTATATGTTAATTATGTCCACATTTATAATAAAGCTTCTTATTGGCATGGAATTATAGGCGGTTGGAGGAGGAGACCTGATCATTCAGGAAAGAAATCTCTTCCTTCAACATTTTTTAAAATGTGCAATTTAATAATTATTTAGTAGTAATCCTTCCAAGCATGGTGAAATCACTGTATTAGCTGACCATGTTTGGAGTAGAGGAGAAAGCTTAATAAATATGTCCATATTTTTTGTAAGATAATACCAGGTGATTTGCAGGAGTATGATATCAGATATGTTCCTAATATGTTAGTTTGGTAGTTAAGTTTTCGTCTAAATAAAATGTACTGAATTCACATATAGACTTTGATATATGTGTATGTAAAAAAAAAATTTGTTTTATCACACATATGATATATGTCATACATTTATACCATATATATGTATATATATGAACAAAATAGCTTAAAAACTTTCTCTGTTCTCTAGAGTTTTACTGTTTCTAAAATGCAGGTCATAGTTGTATAGGTCACAGTTATCACTTATTTCTGAAGACAAGTTTTCATAGAGTCTCTTGCTGTGAATAAGGCTAACTACTTTTTCTTCTTAAATTATGCTGTAGACAGATGTTTTCTGGCATAGTCTATAAGATATAAAAAAGCAAATAAACCCATATAAGTGTTAAGAAAGCATAGATCCAAGACTACTGTTCAAAGTCATAACATACATGTTCCTAGATTGTTTAAACAGGGAAAGTCTCAAATGTCTGCTTAATAAAGGTTATATAGCCTTCACCCATTATTTGAACTTCTTGTTTTAACAAGTGTTGACACAAACATTCAAAAACAAATCACACTATGATAATTTAAAAACGCAGCTTAACCCTTAACTGTTCTAAAAATAGTAGTTACAGATCTTTTTTCTGAAAAAAATGGTTTATTGCATATAGATATCAGTAGATAACTTTTGCAAAAAAAGGTTAGGATAAAGATTTCATATTTGTAAAGGCACATATGAAACATTATACAATAATAAGAAGGGCATGAGAACATAATATGCAACTAAGACCATCATCTAAATAAGACTTTATAAAAACAGGAAACAGTGCAAAAATACTGTCAAAAGTCAGTTTTATACACCTAGTAACTATGTATAAAACTGACAAGCACAAGCTTATTTACTGATATAAAATAGCACATAGAATAGCATGCACAGTTTTATTTAAGGCTTTTATATATATCAAATTGTTAGGGAGTTTATACCAAACTAAAGTTGACATGGGTATTGGTAAAAAAGTTGACATGGGTATTGGTAAAAATCAGTCCCCCACTTAGGGAATATCATATAAGCTTGTCTGTCCCTCTGACCCTTTACGATTATAGTTTGGTGGGAGAGGGACTGCGCTTCCCTTTTGCAGCATAGCGAGTAACACCCATGGGGAGGAGAATGTGCTCTCAGGATCCCAAGTCCCAACCTGGAATGCATTTCTTATGGCAATAACACACTAGGTGGTGGTTAAATTTCCAGCTTGGCTCCCAAAAGGCAGCTGGATCTTGCCAATAGATTTTAATCGGGGACAAGTGTTACTAAAATCTAGATGGACTTTAGATTTTTCACAATATATGCCTAGATTCAGTTAACTTGAATGATATTCTAGAGTATCACCAATAATTGACCTTTATCATCAAACAAATGAACCATTTCCATTTGATGTTACTATCGTAATAATTAAGGCAAAATTACAAGGCAAAATTTCCATGTTAACCCTCCACGGGAAACCTGTCTTATTCTTCCACATAACAGCACTCATTCATGGAGTCATTAGTGTCCTAATTATTTTTTGTCAGCTTAATAATGTAAAAGCAATTTTTCCTGCAAACTTCATTTAAGAAATAAGGCGTGAAATTGTAAAACTGTTAAATTCAAAGAACTCTCCTTTCAGCATGCTGTGAATGAGATCTCTTAAGATGATTCATATTAGAAAAAAAAACTTGTAGACCATATATTTTAAATGTCATGCATCTGTTTATTTTCCTTCATCTTTTTTCTTTGATCTTTTTTCCTTTATATAAAATTTTAAAGATACAAAACAGGAAAAAAATACGTATAAAACATAAACATATTTCTACTGCCTAGAATGCCTACTAGTGATATTTCATCATATATTTCCTTACTCATTTTTAAAATAAAATAAAAATTCAGAGATTTAGCTAAAATCTCTTTTAATGAACCTCCTCAGAACTAGCCTCCAAATTCTCCAGAAGCTAGAACTATCTGACTTTCATGTGAATCCTTCCAACCTATTTACTGTAAGACTAGTATATGTGTGTTCTGAAATAGTAAATGGTTATGTGTTATATTATCATCCTCCATCTTTCTATTTTCAGTCAGTCTTCCATGTTGATCTATCTAGGACCAGTGCCAACATTTTGAGCATTCCTCCATTAATGGACCATTAGGTTGTTTCAAATTTGTCACGGTTATAATTATTTATAAAACGCAAGTATTTGCACAGGTGTCCTTTTTCTCTGGAGTATGTTTCCAGAAATAAAATATCTGAATTCTTGGGTAGACATGTTTTCAAGTCAACTAAAGGCTGCCATATTGCTTTTCAAAGTAACTGTGCCACTAACCACTAACATTGTCATACCTTTTCATTTTGGGGAATCTTTTTTTTTTAATTAAGTTTTATTAAGCTTCAAGTGAACGTTTACAAATCCAATCAGTCTGTCACATATAAGTTTACATACATCTTACTCCCTACTCCCACTTGCTCTCCCCCTATTGAGTCAGCCCTTTCAGTCACTCCTTTCGTGACAATTTTGCCAGCTTCCCTCTCTCTCTATCCTCCCATCCCCCCTCCAGACAAGAGTTGCCAACACACTCTCAAGTGTCCACCTGATTTAATTAGCTCACTCTTCATCAGCTTCTCTCTCCCCCCCGCTGACCAGTCCCTTTCATGTCTGATGAGTTGTCTTCGGGGATGGTTCCTGTCCTGTGCCAACAGAAGGTCTGGGGAGCATTGCCGCCGGGATTCCTCTAGTCTCAGTCAGACCATTAAGTATGGTCTTTTTATGAGAATTTGGGGTCTGCATCCCACTGATCTCCTGCTCCCTCAGGGGTCCTCTGCTGTGCTCCCTGCCAGGGCAGTCATCGATTGTGGCCGGGCACCAACTAGTTCTTCTGGTCTCAGGTTGATATAGGTCTCTGGTTCATGTGGCCCTTTCTGTCTCTTGGGCTCTTAGTTGTTGTGTGACCTTGGTGTTCTTCATTTTCCTTTGCTCCAGGTGGGTTGAGACCAATTGATGCATCTTAGATGGCCGCTTGTTAGCATTTAAGACCCCAGACGCCACATTTCAAAGTGGGATGCAGAATGTTTTCATAATAGAATTATTTTGCCAATTGACTTAGAAGTCCCCTCAAACCATGTTCCCCAGACCCCCGCCCCTGCTCCACTGACCTTTGAAGCATTCATTTTATCCCGGAAACTTCTTTGCTTTTGGTCCAGTCCAATTGAGCTGACCTTCCATGTATTGAGTGTTGTCTTTCCCTTCACCCAAAGCAGTTCTTATCTACTGATTAATCCTTAAGAAACCCTCTCCCTCCCTCCCTCCCTCCCTCCCTCCCCACTTCGTAACCACAAAAGTATGTGTTCTTCTCAGTTTTTACTATTTCTCAAGATCTTATAATAGTGGTCTTATACAATATTTGTCCTTTTGCCTCTGACTCATTTCGCTCAGCATAATGCCTTCCAGGTTCCGCCATGTTATGAAATGTTTCACAGATTCGTCACTGTTCTTTATCGATGCGTAGTATTCCATTGTGTGAATATACCACAATTTATTTACCCATTCATCCGTTGATGGACACCTTGGTTGCTTCCAGCTTTTTGCTATTGTAAACAGAGCTGCAGTAAACGTGGGTGTGCATATATCTGTTTGTGTGAAGACTCTTGTATCTCTAGGGTATATTCCAAGGAGTGGGATTTCTGGGTTGTATGGTAGTTCTATTTCTAACTGTTTAAGATAACGCCAGATAGATTTCCAAAGTGGTTGTACCATTTTACATTCCCACCAGCAGTGTATAAGAGTTCCAGTCTCTCCGCAGCCTCCCCAACATTTATTATTTTGTGTTTTTTGGATTAATGCCAGCCTTGTTGGTGTGAGATGGAATCTCATCGTAGTTTTAATTTGCATTTCTCTAATGGCGAATGATCGAGAGCATTTTCTCAAGTATCTGTTGGCTGCCTGAATATCTTCTTTAGTGAAATGTGTGTTCATATCCCTTGCCCACTTCTTGATTGGGTTGTTTGTCTTTTTGTGGTTGAGTTTTGACAGAATCATGTAGATTTTAGAGATCAGGCGCTGGTCTGAGATGTCATAGCTGAAAATTCTTTCCCAGTCTGTAGGTGGTCTTGTTACTCTTTTGGTGAAGTCTTTAGATGAGCATAGGTGTTTGATTTTTAGGAGCTCCCAATTATCGGGTTTCTCTTCATCATTTTTGGTAATGTTTTGTATTCTATTTATGCCTTGTATTAGGGCTCCTAAGGTTGTCCCTATTTTTTCTTCCATGATCTTTTTCGTTTTAGTCTTTATGTTTAGGTCTTTGATCCACTTGGAGTTAGTTTTTGTGCATGGTGCGAGGTATGGGTCCTGTTTCATTCTTTTGCAAATGGATATCCAGTTATGCCAGCACCATTTGTTAAAAAGACTATCTTTTCCCCAATTAACTGACACTGGTCCTTTGTCAAATATCAGCTGCTCATACGTGGATGGATTTATATCTGGGTTCTCAATTCTGTTCCATTGGTCTATGTGCCTGTTGTTGTACCAGTACCAGGCTGTTTTGACTACTGTGGCTGTATAATAGTTTCTGAAATCAGGTAGAGTGAGGCCTCCCACTTTCTTCTTCTTTTTCAGTAATGCTTTGCTTATCCGGGGCTTCTTTCCCTTCCATATGAAATTGGTGATTTGTTTCTCTATCCCCTTAAAATATGACATTGGAATTTGGATCGGAAGTGTGTTATATGTATAGATGGCTTTTGGTAGAATAGACATTTTTACTACGTTAAGTCTTCCTATCCATGAGCAAGGTATGTTTTTCCACTTAAGTATGTCCTTTTGAATTTCTTGTAGCAGAGCTTTGTAGTTTTCTTTGTATAGGTCTTTTACATCCTTGGTAAGATTTATTCCTAAGTATCTTATCTTCTTGGGGGCTACTGTGAATGGTATTGATTTGGTTATTTCCTCTTCGGTGTTCTTTTTGTTGATGTAGAGGAATCCAAGTGATTTTTGTATGTTTATTTTATAACCTGAGACTCTGCCAAACTCTTCTATTAGTTTCAGTAGTTTTCTGGAGGATTCCTTAGGGTTTTCTGTGTATAAGATCATGTCATCTGCAAATAGTTATAACTTTACTTCCTCCTTGCCAAGCCAGATACCTTTTATTTCTTTGTCTAGCCTAATTGCCCTGGCTAGGACTTCCAGCACGATGTTGAATAAGAGCGGTGATGAAGGGCATCCTTGTCTGGTTCCCGTTCTCAAGGGAAATGCTTTCAGGTTCTCTCCATTTAGAGTGATATTGGCTGTTGGCTTTGCATAGATGCCCTTTATTATGTTGAGGAATTTTCCTTCAATTCCTATTTTGGTAAGAGTTTTTATCATGAATGGGTGTTGGACTTTGTCAAATGCCTTTTCTGCATCAATTGATAAGATCATGTGGTTTTTGTCTTTTGTTTTATTTATGTGATGGATTACATTAATGGTTTTTCTGATATTAAACCAGCCTTGCATACCTGGTATAAATCCCACTTGATCAGGGTGAATTATTTTTTTGATGTGTTGTTGGATTCTATTGGCTAGAATTTTGTTGAGGATTTTTGCATCAATGTTCATGAGGGATATAGGTCTATAATTTTCTTTTTTTGTAATGTCTTTACCTGGTTTTGGTATCAGGGAGATGGTGGCTTCATAGAATGAGTTGGGTAGTATTCCGTCGTTTTCTATGCTTTGAAATACCTTCAGTAGTAGTGGTGTTAACTCTTCTCTGAAAGTTTGGTAGAACTCTGCAGTGAAGCCGTCCGGGCCAGGGCTTTTTTTTGTTGGAAGTTTTTTGATTACTGTTTCAATCTCTTTTTTTTGTTATGGGTCTATTTAGTTGTTCTACTTCTGAATGTGTTAGTTTAGGTAGTTAGTGCTTTTCCAAGAATTCATCCATTTCTTCTAGGTTTTCAAATTTGTTAGAGTACAATTTTTCGTAGTAATCTGAAATGATTCTTTTAATTTCATTTGGTTCTGTTGTGATGTGGTCCTTCTCGTTTCTTATTCGGGTTATTTGTTTACTTTCCTGTATTTCTTTAGTCAGTCTAGCCAATGGTTTATCCGTTTTGTTAATTTTTTCAAAGAACCAGCTTTTGGCTTTGTTAATTCTTTCAATTGTTTTTCTGTTCTCTAATTCATTTAGTTCAGCTCTAATTTTTATTGTTTGTTTTCTTCTGGTGCCTGATGGGTTCTTTTGTTGCTCACTTTCTATTTGTTCAAGTTGTCGGGACAGTTCTCTGATTTTGGCTCTTTCTTCTTTTTGTATGTGTGCATTTATCGATATAAATTGGCCTCTGAGCACTGCTTTTGCTGTGTCCCAGAGGTTTTGATAGGAAGTATTTTCATTCTTGTTGCATTCTATGAATTTCCTTATTCCCTCCTTGATGTCTTCCATAATCCAGTCTTTTTTCAGGAGGGTATTGTTCATTTTCCAAGTATTTGATTTCTTTTCCCTAGTTTTTCTGTTATTGATCTCTAGTTTTATTGCCTTGTGGTCTGAGAAGATGCTTTGTAATATTTCGATGTTTTGGACTCTGCAAAGGTTTGTTTTATGACCTAATATGTGGTCTATTCTAGAGAATGTTCCATGTGCGCTAGAAAAAAGAGTATACTTTGCAGCAGTTGGGTGGAGAGTTCTGTATAAGTCAATGAGGTCAAGTTGGTTGATTGTTGTAAGTAGCTCTTCCGTGTCTCTATTGAGCTTCTTACTGGATGTCCTGTCCTTCTCCGAAAGTGGTGTGTTGAAGTCTCCTACTATAATTGTGGAGGTGTCTATCTCACTTTTCAATTCTGTTACAATTTGATTTATGTATCTTGCAGCTCTGTCATTGGGTGCATAAATATTTAATATGGTTATGTCTTCCTGATCAATTGTCCCTTTTATCATTATATAGTGTCCTTCTTTATCCTTTGTGGTGGATTTAAGTCTAAAGTCTATTTTGTCAGAAATTAATATTGCTACTCCTCTTCTTTTTTGCTTATTGTTTGCTTGATATATTTTTTTCCATCCTTTGAGTTTTAGTTTGTTTGTGTCTCTAAGTCTAAGGTGTGTCTCTTGTAGGCAGCATATAGATGGATCGTGTTTCTTTATCCAGTCCACGACTCTCTGTCTCTTTATTGGTGCATTTAGTCCATTTACATTCAGGGTAATTATAGATAAATAAGTTTTTAGTGCTGTCATTTTGATGCCTTTTCATGTGTGTTGTTGGCCATTTCATTTTTCCACATACTTTTTTGTGCTGAGGCGTTTTTCTTAGTAAATTGTGAGATCCTCATTTTCATAGTGCTTGACTTTATGTTAGTTGAGTCGTTACGTTTTTCTTGGTTTTTATCTTGAGTTATAGAGTTGTTATACCTTTTTGTGGTTACCTTATTATTTACCCCTATTTTTCTAAGTAAAAGCCTAACTTGTATTGTTCTATATCGCCTTGTATCACTCTCCATATGGCAGTTCAATGCCTCCTGTATTTAGTCCCTCTTTTTGATTATTGTGATCTTTTACCTATTGACTTCCATGATTCCCTGTTATGTGTATTATTTTATTTATTTATTTTTAATTAATCTTAATTTGTTTGTTTTTGTGATTTCCCTATTTGAGTTGATATCAGGACGTTCTGTTTTGTGACCTTGTGTTGTGCTGGTACCTGATATTATTGGTTTTCTGACCAAACAATATCCTTTAGTATTTCTTGTAGCTTTGGTTTGGTTTTTGCAAATTCTCTAAACTTGTGTTTATCTGTAAATATCTTAATTTCGCCTTCATATTTCAGAGAGAGTTTTGCTGGATATATGATCCTTGGCTGGCGTTTTTCTCCTTCAGTGTTCTGTATATGTTGTCCCATTCCCTTCTTGCCTGCATGGTTTCTGCTGTGTAGTCTGAACTTATTCTTATTGATTGTCCCTTGAAGGAAACCTTTCTTTTCTCCCTGGCTGCTTTTAAAATTTTCTGTTTACCTTTGGTTTTGGCGAGTTTGATGATAATATGTCTTGGTGTTTTTCTTTTTGGATCAGTCTTAAATGAGGTTCGATGAGCATCTTGGATAGATATCCTTTCGTCTTTCATGATGTCAGGGAAGTTTTGTGTCAGGAGTTCTTCAACTATTTTCTCTGTGTTTTCTGTCCCCCCTCCCTGTTCTGGGACTCCAATCACCCGCAGGTTATCCTTCTTGATAGAGTCCCACATGATTCTTAGGGTTTCTTCATTTTTTTTAATTCTTTTATCTGATTTTTTTTCAGCTATGTTGGTGTTGATTCACTGGTCCTCCAGAAGTCCCAGTCTACATTCTAATTGCTCGAGTCTGCTCCTCTGACTTCCTATTGCATTGTCTAATTCTGTAATTTTATAGTTAATCTTTTGGATTTCTACATGTTGTCTCTCTATGGATTCTTGCAACTTATTAATTTTTCCACTATGTTCTTGAATAATCTTTTTGAGTTCTTCAACAATTTTATCGGTGTGTTCCTTGGCTTTTTCTGCAGTTTGCCTTATTTCGTTTCTGATGTCTTAAAGCATTCTGTAAATTAGTTTTTTATATTCTATATCTGATAATTCCAGGATTGCATCTTCATTTGGGAAAGATTTTGATTCTTTTGTTTGGGGGCTTGGAGAAGCTGTCATGGTCTGCTTCTTTATGTGGTTTGATATGGACTGCTGTCTCCGAGCCATCACTGGGAAACTAGTTTTTCCAGAAAATCCGCTAAAAAAAAAAATGCAGTCAGATCCCTATCAGAGTTCTCCCTCTGGCTCAGGCTATTCGGATGTTAATGACGCCGCCTGGGAAGGGTGGGGGAGGGATCAGAGAGCTAGGAGAGTAGCACCTCAGAATATAGCCAGAGTTGCTTGTCTTGCTTGGAATGACTATTATATCTGAGATTTCCGCGGGGTGCATCGCCTATGTGTGCTGGCTGTGTGGAGATTGCCCCCGGGGGTCTGGCCCGCTGGAGTCACGGTCAGATCCTCCGCTGTCAACCCCACGCCCAAGGTTAAGGTTCCCCTACTGGGACGGTGCACTCCCCACTCCAAAATCAGTCACTGCCTCCAGGGGACTCCCCATCCCGCCTGCCGAGTCGCCGAGCCGCCTCCGCGACCCGGCTGGGCCCCCCCCGGGGTCAGCTCAGGAGAGCGGAGCAGCTCCCCGTGCCTGCACCACGACTGTGTGTCCCGGCTGGGATGTCGCTCTCCCAGCTCCAAGACCAGTCACTGCCTCCCGGGGACTTCTCCCACTGGCTGCGCCGTCACGCCGCCCACGGGAACCGGCTGGCCCCCCCCGGAGTCAGTTCAGGGGGATGGAGCTGCTCCCCGTGCTTATGCCGCGCCCACGGCCCGCCAAAATCCCGGCGGGACGGCTCCCCGGCTGGGACGCTGCTCTTCCCACTCCAAGACCAGTCACTGCCTCCCGGGGACTTCTCCACTGGCTGCACCGCCACGCCGCCCACGCGAACTGGCTAGGCCCCCTCCCGGAATGAGTTCGGGGGTCAGGGCTGGGCCCCTTGTTTGTGCCGTCTGCACCCCTGGGCTCTGCCCCAAATCGGGCGCCGAAGGTCACCTGACTGGTACGCTGGCTCCGAGGTCTGAAAACAATTGCTGCCTCCCCGTATTTGTTCATTCTCCATCTCTAAATCTGTGTTTGTTGTTCAGAGTTCATAGATTGTTATGTATGTGATCGATTCACTTGTTTTTCTGAGTCTTTGTTGCAAGAGGGATCCACGGTAGTGTCCACCTAGTCCGCCATCTTGGCCCCGCCTCCCTTTTGGGGAATCTTATGGGGAATAAAGTGCCTTGTTTCATTTATTTTGCATTTTAATGTCTTCTATGGTTATTTAAATATCATGTACACACACATAAAAACATACATATGAAAAGCATCAAAACTTACAGAAGTGTATGATTGAGAAATGAATTATCTGATAATCCCATTACTCTGAGATAACCACTTTTTAAAATTTGGCCATATAACTTTCCATATT
Organism: Elephas maximus indicus; assembly: GCF_024166365.1. Classification (NCBI taxonomy): domain Eukaryota; kingdom Metazoa; phylum Chordata; class Mammalia; order Proboscidea; family Elephantidae; genus Elephas; species Elephas maximus. The sequence goes on along the minus strand of NC_064819.1, from coordinate 144,541,455 downwards.
TTTTTCTAAGTATATGTTAGTTAAATACAACCCAATACAATTATATATTGATTACATAAAAATGAGGTGGTAGAGGGAGGGGTAGGTGAAGTTAAGAAAAGGTTTTTGAGATGGAAGAAATAACAGCACAGTTGTATGCTGGTGGGAATAGCTCAGTGTAGAGAGAAAAATGAATAATGTTGAAGAGAGGATAACCTCTAAAGAAATATCTTTGGGTACATAAAAGAATATGGGATCAAGTATCCAAGTGAAGGACATAGACAGTTCATCTATAGTTTCAAAAGGGAAAGAAGAAAATCTGGGTGCAGAATCAGTTAGGTGGGTACCTGCAGTTGTGTAAGTTTGTGGATGCGCTTTTCTACTTCTGATTTGCTCAATGGATTAAGAAGCAATATCATTAGCAGATAGGAATGGAGGGAGGATGCTGGGATTTTGATGAGAGAGAACATGCGGAGTCTTCAAAAGAGTGGAAAAATGAATGACCAGGGAAAAAAACAGCATCATTTCTGGGGAGCCTGGTGAGCTCATTTGAAGTCTGTGGTCATGAACTGAAATTCAGACCAGTCAGCGTAGAGCCATCAGCATGTTGTGTCTTTCTCTCCAGTTATGTTTACCTTGTAGACATGGAACAGTTGGAAAGATTAAGTTAGATCGTGTATCCGCCCACGAAGTACGGCGAAGCAGGAAAGAGGCAAGGAAATTGAGGTGTACACAAGGAAATAAATTATTAAAATGATTAATTGTGAATGTTAAGTTGAATAAGGAAGAAATAGAGAGTGGCCATCAAGGGATGATGGGATCAATGGATTGTAGATTTATATACACCAGAAGGATAAAATAATGGTACTTAAACAATAGGATTTTAGAAATTAAATTATGCACATGATATGTCTGTCATGTATTTAATAAATACCAGTTATTACTCCTGATATTATTACCACTACAATGATCATGAGGATGACCTGCCATAATATTGGCAATAATGCAATATTTATTATGAAAGAATAGACTGTCCACTTTAAAAATAAAGGGAAAGTGCACCAGATTGTGTCTAAACCTAGTGGGAAATCAAAATAACCTTTAATTGAAAACTTGAAAATATTTAGAAAGCATCTGGCACTCAGTATTTGTCAGCTATTACTATCACTGTTATTATTGTCTTTACTGGTATTTTTATCAGCATCTGCTACCTATCAGGTGCTTTCGCTATGCAATTAATATATATTACTGCTGACAACAAGACTGCATGATCAATGTAATTATCTCAATTCTGCCAACAAAAAACCACACCCAAACCCGGTGCCGTCGAGTTGATTAGAGCTGCCCCATAGAGTTTGCAAGGAGCGCCTGGGGGATTTAAACTGCAAACCCTTTGGTTAGCAGCCCTAGCACATAACCACTACATCACCAGGGTTTCTGCCAAGAAGGCATAGAAATATTTATTTACCCACAATAACAGTAAGGAGCATAGCTCGGAATTTATCAGTCCTTTCAGATTCTAAACACCTATCCTATAAACCATGAGCATTAAACAATAGCTTTTAAAATAAAAATAAGCAGATTTATAAACTTCACTTTTAATCTGTATATGATGATGTTTTCTGCTTTTAACCAGTTATGAAACTAAGCAGTGCTCTAAGCCGTGCGATTCCGTGGATTGCTCCGCTGAGACTCTTAACTCACCTGATGAGTGAGACGTTTTGAGGCCATTTTCTTTCACCGATAAATTAGAATATATACTTTGATTTACTTTAGAAGGATTAATGTAGCTTAAATCCCTACTTGAGTAGTTTTGAAAGCATACATTAATAGCATATTTTGTCTCTAGAGATCTAACATCAAAGTAAATGCTGTATATGATTAAATTCAGGACAGCACAAGCAATTTCCAAAAGTTTAATGAAAGAAAATTCCGCTTGTACTGAATACCCTTCACATGAGTAACTCTAAAATACACTATAGAAAGGATAAGGTAATGGTGTATGTGTGGGTGTGTGTGTGGGTGTGTACAGAAAATAAGGAAATTAATCAATGTCACGTTAAAATTAATACTTGCTTCTTACGTGAATTATTTAAAATTAACATTGCTATTCATAGAAAAAATCTTCAAATATTAGTAAAAACTAAAGAAATAGAAATAAAATATGGACTTTAGATAATAATAATATATAAATAATAGCCCATTAGCTGTGAAAAATGTACCATGCTAATATAAGTTGTTAACAAGAGGGGAATCTGGGTACAGAATAGGTGAGGATTCTCTGTACTATTTTTACAACTTTTCTGTAAATCTAAAACTATTTTAAAATAAAGCATTTATTAAAATATTAGTATTCAGTGCCCTATATGACTATTCCAATCTCCTCTTAAATAAAATGTATGATGCCCAGTTGATTGGAATGTTTTTCCGCTAAAAATGGCATTGCTCTGTCCTTCATGTATAGTATAAAAATTATTATGCATGTGTTCTAGGTCTGACTGCCTCGATTCAAATCTCAACTTTCCTACTCTATCTATGTGATGTTGGAAAATTTTTATAGTTTTTATCCAACTTTCTTACCATCTATTTAATAGCCATCATGACAATGTTACCTCATAGAGTTAGTGTTAGGATCAAATAGATCAATGCATGGGAAATTAGTTAGAACATGCCTGGCACATAGTAAGCTTCCAAAAAATTTATTTTTATAAAATTTCCTCTTCATTTTTTCCCTTTGGATAGTCATATTTTATTGTCTCTTACGAGTGATTGCTCCTCTATCGCTCAAACTTCCTTGAACAAATTTATATATTATCATTCTTAAAAATTTGAGATCAAGAGATATGCTAAAATAGCTTGTTCCATATCGTTTTGAGATGATAACTCATAGATGAGGCACCAATCCTTCTGGAGTAGAAGGTCTGAACCTACCCTAAAACATACTAGTTTCTTTTAGACAAATGCTTTTCTTGCTACAGACTCAGAATTACCCTGTTGAGGCCCTAAGGAGAATGATTCAAATTGCCTCTTGATATGAAATGGCTGCTTCACTTTATCTATTCTACATCGAATCAATAACAGAAGCATAATCAAGATTCAAGTGTGTAACCAACATAAAATAATCCTACCCATACACAAAAAAGTCATAGAAGAAAAGTGGTACGGTAGCTGTACAGGCCTTGTCATGGGCTGAATTATGTCCCCCAAAATATATGTTTATCAATTTGGCTGGGCCATGATTCCCAGTATTGTATGATTATCCACCATTTTGTCATCTGATGTGATTTTCCTTATGTTGTAAATCCTGCCTCAATGATGTTAATGAGGGGGAATGGGCAGTAGTTGTGTTAGTGAGGTAGGACTCAAACTACAAGATTGGATGTTTCTTGAGGCAATCTCTTTTGAGATATAAAAGAGAGAAGTGAGCAGAGAGACAGGCAGACCTCTTACCATCAAGAAAGCAGAGCCAAGAGCAGAGTGTGTCCTTTGGACCTGGGTTCCCTGCTAGAAGAAACTCCTAGTCTGGTGGAAGATGGATGAGAAGGTCGACAAAGAGAGAAAGGCTTTCCCTAGAGCTGACACCCTCAATTTGGACTTTTAGCCTACTTTACTGTGAAGAAATGAACTTCTCTTTGTTAAAGCCATCTGCTTGTGGTATTTCTGTTACAGCAGCACTACGTGACTAAGACAGGTCTCTCTGTCAAATAATTCGGACATCATCTTTGCTATTTACTGGTACTCAATCTCTCACATGGAGTCCCTGGTTGGTACACATGGATAAGCTCTGGACTACTAACCAAAAGGCTGGCAGTTCAAACACACTCACAGGCACTTTGGAAGGCAGGCCTGGCAATCTGCTTCTAAAATGTCATAGTTTTGAAAACCCTACAGAGCACAATTCTACACTGTAACACACGGGGTCAGCATGAGTCAGAATCAGCTTGAAAGCAACTGGTTTACCTCTCACATCTAGAGTGACTTATGTCCCACTTACAGCCTGGGGGCATTACTAGGTGTAGCTCTGCTATCATATCCTTTCAAGTTAGTACCCCCTTTTATTCTTAAAAATTCCCAATTTGATTAATGAATTATACCCAACCAGTCACCAAAATAGGGCAATACAGCCCAATTTTTAACACTGGTATTTTCTCCAATATTAATCATTTCAAACTAGATAATAACATAGAGCATCATTTCAAGTTATATGTTAAAGTTAAACAAAGTTAGCATCACAATAATGAACCTGTGACATCAAATCATGCTCTTCTCACAAGCAGAGTTGTTAGCTATACATGCCACATAAAATAACTAACACAAAAGAAATGGGTATATGTAGACAATTAAATGTAGCAAACATATTGCCTTTATAATAAAAAGTTACTATGGCTATATTTTGTTTTTTTATCATATGAAACAAATACTAGGCCACTGGATTTTTATATTATGGAAAAACATCAATTTAAATGATAGAGGATTCTTGATTGTTAAAACTTTTACTTGAAAAGAGCTCATGCCTTCTGCAAGAAATAAAGCATTCTTAAAGTGTTTTGTTTTGTTTTAACATATGATATCCAATAATACACCTTTTAAAAAAATACAAAAAAACTGGGCAGAAATAATAATATACAAGGACTTCCATGCTTAACATGACAGATAAATAGGATTCCCTTTGCTTGGCTCAGTCTTCACCAAAATCCAAATACCTGAATCACAGATCTTCCTATGGCAAGTCCATAGAGATATGAATGCAGCGTAGCAACAAATATTACAAAATAACTTGTGGAACATTCTGAGAAAATTAAATGTGAAAAATGTTATTGCAATTTTAATATTAGCAACAACCTTTGGGAAAGTACAGCTTGCACCTCATTGAAATCATACACCCACGTGTAGGAGTGTGCAGGGTCACAATGTGTCATCCCTGAATATGGAAAAGAGAAGCTGTAAGGACCTCACTTGGCAAATGAAAACGTCCCCTAGGCTTGTTTAGATTAAAGCCTGCCAAACATGAAATTTCTACACAAAACTGTCAACTGAGCTGTGGCACTGTTTTATCACTACGGATTTCAGGAGAGGAGACCAAACAAACGAAGCTAAAACACATGCACAAAGATTAAAACCAGTTTTGCATGTTTGGGAGCAAGGGAGGACAGAGCTCTAAATTGAACTCAAACTATGTGAGGAATCAAAAGAACAAATATTATATGATTCCACTAATATGAAATATCCAAGATAGGCAAGCATATAGAGAGTCAAGTTTATAAGTGGTTATGAGGGATGGGTGGGAGGGAGGGAAAAAGGGGAACTCACTCCTTAGAGGATACTTAGCTTCTATTAAGGGTGATGGGAAATTTTGGAAACAGATAATGGTAATGCTTGAACAATATGATAAACGTAAGTAATGTCACTAAATTGTACATGTGAAGAATGTTGAAAAGGCAAACAATTTATTACATATATATTTACCACAAAAAATAATAATAATTAAAAAAAAAAAGCCCTATAAGAAAAAAACATGTGAGAAACTTATACTGGACAAGACAGTTACTTGACTCAAAGTGGCACACCAAAATTCAGCCCTACTTGCTGTTCCCTTTTCATGTAAATCCAAAAAGAGAGTTGAAAGGGACTAAAGGGTAAACCAGTGAGGAGGCAGATGAAGGCTAGGAGCTTAGGATGTGAGTTAGACACTCCTAGACTTGAATGCTAGCTCTGCCACATATTTAAATTTGATCTTGGTAAATTCACTTAATTTTACTCCCCATGTTAATATCTTCATTTGTAATATGGGTATGATACCATCCATAATTTCGTCATAAATTTTAACTTAAGTAATGCAGTTAAAATAGTACAAGACTTGGCACATAAGCACTAAAGAAAAATGTTTATTATTTAATTGTCTACTTGATAAATTTAAAGATATAGAAATCAGGCACCATAAGGATAAATAAATTTTCCAAGGTCACAAAACAACACGGTCCGTTGATTTCAAGCAGCCACTTATTTTCACTATACTCAGCTTTTTAACATAATGCAATGGTAGGAAACTAGAATGTAGATTTATAATTTTTTAAGTTTATATATTGGATTTATTAATTTTAGATAATGAACTCAAGGAATCCTACAAGATGCAATCAAGCTAATCATATACACTAGGTAAAAGATGAATCTGAAATTACAACCTATTAACATAGGGTGAAAACTGGCCAACTGGCTATTGTTTTATCATTGTCATTATGCCTTGCCCCTTTCTTCTCTTTCAGTTCCCCTCTTCCCCTTTCATAAAATATGAAGACCCGGGATTAGGAAGGGAAAACACAGCTTTACACCTTAAGTGCTTTAGCAAAAGATTGAATTGGGTTAGATTTAAATGTAGATGCAATTTAGTTTAAATATGTTCACATTTATGTTGTTAGTCCAAAAGTTTCTCACTAGCATCAGCAACCTTTTTCATTATTTCTCTCTTGAATTAAAAATAGATTATTTTAAATTATTGATAATTTTCCCAGGATCTTGACAGAGAACTTTACACAATTTGGCAATTGATTCTAAAGAGAGTGGCAATGATAATGATTGCTATGATGCCAGTAATCTGACTACAGATGAACAGAGATTGAAATTGGTTTAAGAGGGGATGAGTTTCCATTCTCTGCCCTTACCTGTCATTCTCTCCACCGCCGCCCACTATTAACTTGGAATTGGGTGAAGAAAATCTTTATATTACCCCATGGATAGCTACTGCCGTCTCCAAATTTTAATATGGCAATGGATAATTTTTTTTAACAATAAGTAGAGAAGTCAAAACTTTGCCCTATTTATAAAATTTATTTTTTAACAAACAACTCTAAATTCAGTTTGCTGCAAAGAAATTATTAAATAATGTATAGTTTAATAATTTTAAATGTGAAAAAAAGAATCTTCAGTTTGAAATATTTTCCAATTTAAAGAATAGCTGTTATTGTTAGCTGCCGAGTCAGCCTAATTCATGCACAATGGGAGGAAATGCTGCCTGGTACTTGGCCATCCCCATGATCAGTTGTGGATAAGGACATGGTGATTCATAGGGCTTTCATTGGCTTATTTTCAAGAGGAGATCTGGCCTTTTTTCCTAGTCTGGAAGCTGCACGGAAACCTGTTCACCATCACAGCAACCTGCAAGTCTCCATTGACAGATGGGTGGTAGCTGAGCATGAGAAGCACTGGTCAGGAGTCAAACCTAGATCTCTGACATGGCAGGTGAGAATTATACCACAGCCACCACCAGACTGAAATTTCAGGAACTATTTCACTTAGGCCATTCCAGATAGAAGAGATACTTTATTATTCTAAAGCTCTCTGAAGATTGGGATGTTAATGTCCTCTGGGAAATTGTCTGAGGATTAACATTTCTCATCTAAGCACTTCTTTTTCTAATAATATTGAACAGAAATTTCTACTCATCTCTTCATGTTCTATTTTCATGGATACATAGATCAGCTTCTCATTATTTGGTCTTATATAGTGTGGTGGCCCTTGAATATATTTTTTGACAATATCTTTCAGTTTTCTCCATTTCAAAATGAATAATACCATTGCCTTCAACTTTTCCTCAATAGCCATATTTTTTTAACCCCTTATTTAACTCTGTGACTCCTTCATGAACAGTTAAATGTCTCTTATTGGTTAGGTTGGCAGGTTATTCCTTCTATATTAATTTTAGGTAAAACATCAAGTTCCAGTCTTTATTTTTATTAGGAATTGCTTTTCATTTTAAAGTAATATTGTATTTGCTTTCCATTCCTGTATATATATGAAATTTCAATCATGCATCTAAGTTCAAAGTCATCTATTATAAGGAATATTATTTTAATTGGTAATATGCTCATCAAGTCCAGTTATACAATTAGTCTGCCTTATAGGTTAGAGTCATCACATTTCCCAATGACACTTAAAAAAAAAAAAAAAAAACCCTTTGCCGTTGAGTCAATTCCAACTCATAGCAACCCTACAGGACAGAGTAGAACTGCCCCATACAATTTCCAAGGAGCGGCTGGTGGATTCGAACTGCTGGCATTTTGATTAGCAACCATAGCTTGTCATAGCTTTTTACTGCACCACCACGGCTCCCAATGACACTTTGTTGTTGTTGTTAGGTACCGTCAAGTTGGTTCCAACTCATAGCGACCTATGGACCACAGAAGGAAACACTGCCCGGTCCTATGCCATCCTTACAATCGTTGTTATGCTTAGTCCCTTGTTGCAGCCACTGTGTCAATCCATCTCCTTGATGGTCTTCCTCTTTTCCACTCCCGGGACTGATTCCTCCTGATAACATGTCCAACGTATGTAAGACACAGTCTTGCCATCCTTGCTTCTAAGAAGCATCCTGATTGTACTTCTTCTAAGACAGATGTTAGTTCTTTTGGCAGTCCATGGTATATTCAATATTCTTCGCCAACACTACAATTCAAAGGCATCAATTCTTTTTCAGACTTCCTTATTCATTGTCTAGCTTTCACATGCATATGATGTGACTGAAAATACCATGGATTGGGTCAGGTGCACCTCATTCTTCAAGGTGACATCTTTGCTTTTCAAAACTTCAAAGAGGCCCTTTGCAGGTTTGTCCAATGCAATGTGACTTTTGATTTCTTGACTGCTGCTTTCATAGGTGTTGATTGTGGATCCAAGTAAAATGAAATCCTTGACAACTTCAATCTTTTCTTGATGTTAATTATTGGCCTAGTTGTGAGGATTTGTGTTTTCTTTATGTTGAGGTGCAATCCATACTGAAGGCTGTGGTCTTTGGTCTTCATCAGTAAGTGCTTCAAGTCCTCTTCACTTTCAGCAAGCAAGCTTGTGTCACCTGCATAACGCAGGTTGTTAATGAGTCTTCCTCCAATCCTGATGCCCCGTTTTTCTTCATACAGTCCAGCTTCTCAGATTATTTGTTCAGCATACAGACTGAATAGGTATGGTAAAAGGTACAACCCTGATGCTACCTGAGAACTGAAGCACACAGTATAACTGAGGACTAGATTAAAGCCACAAAATCTAATTAAAGTTCAGAGGCACCATCTTCACCCAATATACAAAGATCTGAAAATGAGTGTTAACATTACCTCATTCTAGGCTTCTACAGATATCAACATAAATAAAACTATTTTAGAGCCTTATACCAAAACCAAACCAAACTCAGTACCATCGAGTCGATTCCGACTCATAGCGACCCTGTAGGACAGAGTAGAACTGCCTCGTTGAGTTTCCAAGGAGCACCTGGCAGATTCGAACTGCCGACCCTTTGGTTAGCAGCCATAGCACTTAACCACTACACCACCAGGGTTTCCTTAGAGCTTTATAACTTAGGTAAATGCCAATGTAGATACAGATAGCCGTACAATTCTTAATGTTTGTCACCTGCTTCTCCTTACCAGCAACTCAGCCAAGATGACCTTAATCTCACAGAGAATCATTACATTTAGAATCAGGAAATTGGTGTATGTAAAATGTATGTTGATGAGCCCTGGTGGTGCAACAGTTAAGTGTTGGACTGCTAACTAAAAGATTGGTGATTCAAACCCACTCAGTGGCTCCACATGAGAAAGACCTAGTGATTTGCTCCAGTTAAGATCACAGCCTACAAAATTCTATGAGGGCAGTTCTGGTATCACATGGGGTCACTATGAGTTGAAATTACTCAACAACACCTAACAACAACAAGTGTTTCTTCACATATAGAGTATATTTTCACAGCCAAAGCACATTTTATTCATTTAGCTATTCTTCTCATTCACAGTTTTTAAATTTTAGAGAAAAATTACAAAAATGTAATTGAATTAAAGATCTAAAAAAAATTAAAATTAAACTATTAGAAGAAAGTAGAAGTGAAAAATATTATTCTAATGGAATTCTTGTTACTAGCTGCCATCCAATTGGCTCCCAACTCAGGGCAACCATATATGTGTTAGAGTAAAACTGCTCCATAGGATCTTCATGGCTGTAATCTTTATGGAAGCTGTTTAATAGGCCTTTCTTCCACTGAGCCACCAGATGGGTTCAAACCACCAATCTTTAGGTTGGCAGCAAATCACAAACCACTTGTATCAGCCAAGCTCCTATTCGAACAGGGTATGGGATACTTTATTAAGTAAGAACTTGAAAAAAAAAAAAAAAAGATTTCAAATATTGTCACACTGACTACAAAAAATTCAAATATTTAGAACAATAAATAGATCCTATAAAAAAAAAGTGAAACTTTAAGCTATCGAATAGAAAAAGATATTTGAAAATGATATAGCAAAACAATGGAATCAGTATACATGGAGAATTACTAAACTGATTTAAGAAAAATATAAACAGACTAACAGAGAAATGGGCAAACGGGGAGTATCTGTTAAAAGAATGTTATCGTTGTGTGCCCTCATGTCACTTCTGACTCATGGTGACCCTGCAAGATAGAGTAGAACTTTCCCACAAGTTTTCCTAGGCTGTAATCTTTACAGAAGAAAATCGCCAGGTCTTTTCTCCCACAGGGCAGCTGGTAGGTTCAAATCACAGGCCTTTAGGCTAGCATCGAGGAACTCTACCATTGCATCACCAAGGCTCCTTATTAAGAGAATAGGAAAACCCAGATTACCAATGAACAGAGTAGAAGACTTTCAATTTGAAAAATAACCCAATCCTTTGCTGTCTAGTTGATTCCAACTCATAGTGAACCTATAGGACGGACTATAACTGCCCCATAGGGTTTCCAAGGAGCAGCGGGTGGGTTCCAATTGCTGACCTTTTTGGTTAGCAGCCAACCTCCTTAACCACTACACCACCAGGGCTCCACCCACTTATCTATCTACTGATATATATATAATATATATTTTATATATATATGTATAGTACACCCACGTGTCTGTCAGTTTGTTGTACTATGGAGGCTTGCATGTTGCTGTGATGCTGGAAGCTATGCCACCCATGGAGGACAGGTTCAGCTTAGCTTACAGACTAAGAAAGACTAGGAAGAAGGACCCGGCTGTCTACTTCTGAAAAGCATTAGCCAGTGAAAACCCTATGAATAGCAGTGGAACTTTGATATAGTGCTGGAGAATGAGCCCCCCAGGCTGGAAGGCACTGAAAAGATGACTGGTGAAGAGCTGCCTCCTCAAAGCAGAGTTGACCTTAATGATGTGGATGGAGTCAAGCTTTTGGGACCTTCATTCACTGATGTGGCATGACTCAAAATGAGAAGAAACAGCTGCAAACATCCATTAATAATCGGAACCTAGAATGTACAAAATACGAATCTAGGAAAATTGGAAATCATCAAAAATGAAATGGAACACATAAACATCGATATCCTAGGCATTAGTGAGTTGAAATGGACTGGTATTGGCCATTTTGAATTGGATAATCATATAGTCTACTCTGCTGGGATCGACGAATTGAAGCGCAATGGTGTTGCATTCATCGTCAAAAAGAACCTTTCAAGATCTATCCTGAAGTACAACGCTGTCAGTGATAGGATAATATCCATACGCCCACAAGGAAGACCAGTTAATACGACTATTATTCAAATTTATGCACCAACCACTAGGGCCAAAGATGAAGAAATAGAAGATTTATCAGCTGCTGCAGTCTGAAATTGATCGAACATGCAATCAGTATGCATTGATAATTAATGGCGATTGGAATGCAGAAGTTGGAAGCAAAGAAGGATCAGTAGTTGGAAAATACGGCCTTGGTGACAGAAACAATGCCAGGGATCGAATGATAAAATTTTGCAAGACCAACGACTTCTTCATTGTAAATACCTTCTCTTACCAACATAAACAGCGACTATACACATGGACCTCGCCAGATGGAACATGCAGAAGTCAAATTGTCTATATCTGTGGAAAAAGACAATGGAAGAGCTCAATATCATCAGTCAGAACAAGGCCAGGGGACGACTGTGGAACAGACCATCAATTGCTCATATGCAAGTTCAAGCTGAAACTGAAGAAAATCAGAGCAAGTCCACGAGAGCCAATGAATTTAGAGACCATCTGAAGAATAGATTTGACGCATTGAACAGTAGTTGTGGAATGACATCAAGGACATCATACATGAAGAAAGCAAGAGGTCACTGAAAAGACAGGGAAGAAAGAAAAGACCAAGACTAATGTCAAAGACTCTGAAACTTGCTCTAGAATGTCAAGCAGCTAAATGTTCTGGAATTCCCATCCTCTGCAACGTTATCCATAATTTGTTATGATCCCCACAGTCAAATGCCTTCACATAGTCCATAAAACACAGGTAAACCTCTTTCTAGTATTCTCTGTTTTTAGCCAAGATCCATCTGACATCAGCAACAAACTGTTACGATTCAATAATAAAAGGCAAAAATCCAACTTAAAAATATTATCAAAGCACCTGAAAAGACATGACTCCAATGAAAACATACAGATGGTCAATAAGCACAGAAATATGTTCAAAGTCATTGACTGATATGGAAATACAAATCCAAATGACAAGAAGATACTTACTTTACATCCACTGGGATGGCTGTAATGACAATGACAGACAATAACGTTTCTGAGGAGAAATTGGCAGTCTCAAAGTTCCTCAAATGGCTAAACAAAATGTTACCATGTGGTGCAGCAATTCCACCCCAGGTATATACCCAAAAGAAATAAAAACATATGTCCACACATAAACTTGTGAACAAATGTTCATAGCAGCATATTCATAATAGCCAAAAAGTGGGAATTGCTCAAATGTTTAACTGATGAATGCATAAATAAGATGGTGTATATTCATACAATGGAATTCATGCAATAGAATGCATTGAAATATTAAAGTCCATAAAAAGGAATGAAGGCTGATGTATTCTACGCATGGATAAACCTTGAAAACATTATGCTAAGGTGAAAGAAGCTAATCACAATGGGCCACGTATTGAATGATTCCATTTATATGAAATGTCCAGAGTAGGCAAATCTATAGAGACATAAAGTAGAATACTTGTTGCCTAGGGCTCAGGGGGATGGAGGATTGATGTTTGATAACTAAGCAGTACAGAAGTTGCTTTTTTGAGTGATAAAAATGTTTTAGAATTGATTTTTGTGATGGTTGCATAACTCTGTGAATGTATTAAAAAACATTCAATTTTATATTTTAAATGGGTGAAAATTGTATGGCATGTTAATTATATCATAATAAAGCTGCTTAAAACACACACACATACACACATATATATGTATGTATATAATAATACATGCCTAATAAAAATGATAGCACAGCTTTAAATATGTTAAATCTTTAAGAAATACATCAATACTACAATTAAATATGGCACTTTACCTTGAAAAATGGATACAATTAGTGCCATTTTATAAATGAATTTTGAAGAGTTATATTTACTTCCTCAAGTCACACAACGAATAAGTGTTAGTCCTGAAATTGAATTTTGTCTGACTGTATTTTACCATATTTTATTCCAGTATATCAGGCTGTGTCAAGGAGCATAATGTGTGAGAGAGAGATATCAAAAGAAGTGACGAAAATACGGCATTGTTTCATGATAGTACATAGAAAAATTGAGATAAATTTTCCTGTAGGGATTAGGGGACTAATAAATTTTTAAGTTGGACCTTGGTGATTGAGGAGGAATTTACCAAATGGACAAGGCAGGGAAAAGCTTTAAAAAAAAAAGGGGGCAATGGAAACTAAGCGTTGGAGAAAAGTACCACAACTAGGGAGATTTTACTGAAGCCAAAGGCGTGGAGAGCTGAGTTGCTAGAGTAAAAGGCAAGATGAAGGTCATGAAGGATTATATAAGGTAGCAAAAAGTCTTTACTTTTATCCTTTTAAGATAGAAAGCTACTGGAGTTTTTTATGTAAGTAGCAGTATGGCAATAATGGTGAGTTAGTAAAGCATCTTTAGCTTCAATGTAGGATACTAGTAAACAGAAAATTACTTTGAAGCAAAGGGAGCAGGAGCCTTATAAAAGGATTTTTTAAATATATTTTTTATTGTACTTTAGATGAAGGTTTACAGAACTAGTTCTCTTTAAACAGTACACATATTGTTTTATGACATTGGTTAAAAAGCCCATGACATGTCAACACTCTCCCTTCTCAACCTCGGGTTCCCCATCACCAGCTTTCCTGTCCCTTCCTGCCTTCTAGTCCTAATCCCTGGGCTGGTGTGTCCCTTTAGTCTAGTTTTGTTTTATGGGCTTGTCTAATCTTTGGATGAAGGATGAATCTCAGGTGTGACTTCATTACTGCGCTAAAAGGGTGTCTGGGGACCACATTCTTGGGGTTTCTCCAGTCTCTATCAGGACAGTAAGTCTGCTCTTTTTTCGTGAATTAGAATTTTGTTCTACATTTTTCACTAGCTCTGTCTGGAACCCTCTATTGTGACCCCTATCAGAGAAATCTGTGGTGATAGCCAAGCACCATCTAGTTGTACTGGACTGTCTGGTGGAGGCTGTGGTAGCTGTGGCCCATTAGTCCTTTGTACTAATCTTTCCCTTACATCTTTAGTTCTCTTCATTCTCCCTTTCTGCTGGAGTGGTGAGACTGGTGGAGTATCTTAAATGGCCGCTCACAGGCTTTTAAGATTCCAGATGCTACTCATCAAAGTAGAATGTAGAACATTTTCTTTATAAACTATGTTATGCCAATTGAGCTAGATGTTCCCTGAGACCATGGTCCCCACAGTCTTCAGCCCAGTAATTTCATTCCTCAAGGAGTTTTGATGTGTCTATCATAAAAGGATTTTTGATAGACCAGGAAAAAAATCGTGGGGAATTTAAATAATCCAGTGGTAATTGGGATGAAGAAGAGGCAACAGATTAGTAAGAAGGTAAAAGTAACATTTTTTTGAAGAAGAAGAAGTAAAAGACAACAAATTTGGTTTGAGACTTATTGAAATGTAATGTCCAATGGGTAATTGAGACAAAGAGTAAATAGGCCATTGACACATGGGAACAAAACTCAAAAGATCTATATGGAATAAATGAAATTGAATCCCTACCTCACACTATATACAAAATTTAATTCCAGGTATATTAAAGAACTAAATATGAAAAGTAAAACTAATTATTTTAATAAAATAACTTTTATTAAGAACTAATTTTATAAGTTCAGAGTAAGAATATATTTCTTAAATAGGGCCAAAAAACAGATTTTATTAAATTGAAATTTAAAATATTTATGCACCAAAAGAAAAACTGGACAGGGTATTTGCAAACTATGTAACATAAAGAATTAGCAGACAGAATATTTAACAAACTCCTACTATTCGATAAGAAATATAAACAGCCCAATTTTAAAAAATCCACTGAGAAAGAAATAAAGATAAATAATAAATGTATGAAAAGTTACTCAAACTCACTAGTGATGAAGAAAATGCAAAATAAAGACTTTGGGAGATAAAATTTTATAACCATTGCATTAGGAAATATTTAAGTCTCAGAGTTGCATTGTAAATGGAGTAATAAGGCAATGAAAATTCCTCTATATTGTCGTAGACATAAATTTTTCACAACA
Source organism: Elephas maximus indicus (assembly GCF_024166365.1). NCBI lineage: Eukaryota > Metazoa > Chordata > Mammalia > Proboscidea > Elephantidae > Elephas > Elephas maximus. The sequence continues at coordinate 144,525,969 of NC_064819.1, read as the reverse complement.
ATTTTGAACAGTAATTTGATATTATCTAGTAAAGGTGAATGTAACATTTCGTTAAAGACCATATACTTGAGAGAAAATTTTGTGCATGTCTTCCAAGAAATATGCATAAAAATATTCATAGTAGCATTGATTGTAATGGAAAAAAAAAATCTTTTTGCAGCAGAAAAATCTAAATCTTCATAATGGACAAAAATAAATTGTGATACATTCATACACTGGATTACTATAATTCAGTTAAAAAGAATAAAGCTACATGTTTCAACAAGTATAAGACTCAAGGGCATTATATTAAGAAAAAACACAAGTTACAAGATAATATAAACAGTATAGTATATACGTCAAGTTTTAAAACATGCAAAATGATATTATATATCGATGGAGATACACATATATATGAAAGTATAAGAAATACGTTGTAAATATACAATTGAATGGTCATAGTGGTTGCCTCTAGGGTATACGATGATACTCAGTGAGGGGAATAGTCTTAGGGAAATGGTCAGGGACTTTTAAAGCAATATTTTAGATTTGTTTCTCTTATTGTATCCGGTTTGTTTTTTCCCCCATAAAACAATTTTCCCCTATTTTTCTGTTGTTCAGAAATAATGCGTCTGATTAAGAGATATGTTAATCATAACGCTGAATGGCTAAGCCCAAACAAGTCCAAAGACAGAGGTGAGTTCTAGCCTCAACTGGGTAAACATTAGCAACTCACTTTATTCTCTTATGCCTCAGTTGTGTCAATTATGATGGAGGTAACTACATTGACCGTCCCCCATAGGTTTGTTGCGTGGATTAAGTAGGACAAAGAGCACAGTGCTTAGCACAGACCTGTGAATATGCATTAACTATCACTATTCTCCTCTGCATCCTGAGGCGCAGTGGTTAAGCACTCTGCTCTTAACTGAAAGGTCAGTGGTTAGAACCCACCAGCCACTCCTTGGGAAAGAGATGTGGCAATCTCTTTTCTGTAAATATTATAGCCTTGGAAACCCTATAGGGCAGTTCTACACTGTCCTATAGGGTCATTATATGCCAAAATCGACACAATGGCAGTGGGTTAACTGTCAATACTGAAGAAAGAGGAGCACGATTCACACTATCCTATACCTTGTGCAGCTTCTGAGGGAAGAATCAGAAAATACGTTATAGAGTGGAGGGATTTATCGTTCTGTTCATCTTGAAGGAACACTAAAACCATGTTATACCACACATTAGACATGGGACATTTCACCTGGAAGATGCAAGAAAGAACTAATATCTCCAGTCCAGGTGTGTGTGTTGTGGGGGAGGCAAGTAGAGGCTGTAAACAAATTGTCTGTGGCTTCATTTGGTACTGTATTAGTTTCCTATGGCTGTTGTAACAAATTGCCATAAACGCGATGGCTTAAAACAACTTGCATTTACTCTTTTACAGTTCTGGAAGTCAGAGGTCTGAAATCCGTTTCACTAGGCAAAAATCAAGGTGTCAGCAGAGGCCCTAGGGAAGGATCTGTCCCTGCCTCTTCCTGTTCTGGTGGTGGTCAGCATTTCTTGTCTTGTGGTCACGTCATTCCTGTCTCTGCCTCTCTATATACATTTTCTTCTACTCTTCTGTATAAAAATATCCCTCTGCCTCACTTTTATAAGGACAGTTATGATGACTGTTAGGACTCACTCAGACAATCCAAGATAATCTTCCCACCTCAAGATCTTTCACAAAGCCTCTTCTACCATATGAGTTCCCCCCACGTATCTGCCAGTTTGTCGTACTGTGGAGGCTTGTGTGTTGCTGTGATGCTGGAAGCTACACCACCTGTATTCATATACCAGCAGGGTCACCCATGGAGGACAGGTTTCAGCTGAGCCTCCAGACTAAGACAGACTAGGAAGAAGGACCCGGCAGTCTACTTCTGAAAAGCATTAGCCAGTGAAAGCCTTATGAATAGCAGCAGAACATTGTCTGATATAGTGCTGGAAGATAAGCCCCCCAGGTTGGAAGGCACAAAAAGATGACTGGGGAAGGGCTGCCTCCTCAAAGTAGAGTTGACCTTAATGACGTGGATGGAGTAAAGCTTTCGGGACCCTCATTTGCTGATGTGGCATGACTCAAAATGAGAAGAAACAGCTGCAAACATCCATTAATAATCGGAACCTGAAATGTATGAAGTATGAATCTAGGAAAATTGGAAATAGTCAAAAATGACATGGAACACAAAAACATCAATATCCTAGGCATTAGTGAGCTGAAATGGACTGGTATGGGCCATTTTGAATTGGAAAATCATATAGTCTACTATGCTGGCAATGACAACTCGAAGAGGGATGGTGTTGCATTCATCATCAAAAAGAATGTTTCAGGATCTATCCTGAAGTACAATGCTGTCAGTGATAGGATAATATCCGTACACCCACAAGGAAGACCAGATAGTACAATTACTATTCAAATTTTAGCACCAACCACTAGGGCCAAAGATGAAGAAATAGATTTTTATCAGCTGCCGCAGTCTGAAATTGATCAAACATGCAATCGAGATGCATTGATAATTACTGGCAATTGGAATGCGAAAGTTGGAAACAAAGAAGAAGGATCAGTAGTTTGAAAATATGGCCTTGGTGATAGAAACAATGCTGGAGATCGAATGAAACAATTTTGCAAGACCAAAGATTTCTTTATTGCAAATACCTTCTTTCACCAACATAAACGGCGACTATACACATGGACCTCACCAGATGGAACACAGGGAAATCAAATTGACTACATCTGTGGAAAGAGATGATGGAAAAACTCAATATCATCAGTCAGAACAAGGCCAGGGGCTGAATGTGGAACAGACCATCAATTGCTCATATGTAAGTTCAAGCTGAAACTGAAGAAAATCAGAGCAAGTCCATGAGAGCCAAAATATGACCTTGAGTATATCCCACCTGAATTTAGAGACCATCTCAAGAATAGATCTGATGCATTGAACACTAGTGACCGAAGACCAGACGAGTTGTGGAATGACATCAAGGACATCATCCATGAAGAAAGCAAGAGGTCACTGAAAACACAGGAAAGAAAGAAAAGACCAAGATGGACGTCAGAGGAGACTCTGAAACTTGCTCTTGAACTTTGAGCAGCTAAGCAAAAGGAAGAATTGAACTAAAAGAACTGAACAGAAGATTTCAAAGGGCAGCTCGAGAAGACAAAGGAAAGTATTACAATGACATGTGCAAAGAGCTGGACATGGAAAACCAAAAGGGAAGAACACGCTCGGCGTTTCTGAAGCTGAAAGAACTGAAGAAAAAACTCAAGTCTTGAGTTGCAGTAGTGAAGGATTCCATGGGGAAAACATTAAACGACACAGGAAGCATCAAAGGAGTTTGATGGAATACACAGAGTCATTATACCAAAAAGAATTAGTCGATGTTCAAACATTTCAAGAGGTGGCATATGATCCGGAACCGATGGCACTGAAGGAAGAAATCCAAGCTGCTCTGAAGGCATTGGCGAAAAACAAGGCTCCAGGAATTGATGGAGTATCAATTGAGATGTTTCAACAAACAGATGCAGCGCTAGAGCTGCTCACTCATCTATGGCAAGAAATATGGAAGACAGCTTCCTGGCCAACTGACTGGAAGAGATCCATATTTATGCCTATTCCCAAGAAAGGTGATCCAACTGAATGTGGAAATTATAGAATAATATCACACACAAGCAAAATTTTGCTGAAGATCATTCAAAAACAGCTGCAGCAGTATATTAACAGGGAACTGCCAGAAATTCAGGCCAGTTTCAGAAGAGGACATGGAACCAGGGATATCATTGCTGATGTCAGATGGATCCTGGCTGAAAGCAGAAAGTACCAGAAGGATGTTTACCTGTGTTTTATTGACTATGCAAAGGCACTGGACTGTGTGGATGATAACAAACTATGGATAACGCTGCGAAGAATGGGAATTCCAGAACGCTTAATTGTGCTCATGAGGAACCTTTACATAGATCAAGAGGCACTTGTTCTGAAAGAACAAGGGGATACTGATTGGTTTAAAGTCAGGAAAGGTGTGCATCAGGGTTGTATTCTTTCACCATACCTATTTAATCTGTATGCTTAACAAATAATACGAGAAGCTAAACTATATGAAGAAGAACAGGGCATCAGGATTGGAGGAAGACTCATTAACAACCTGCGTTATGCAAATGACACAACTTTGCTTGCTGAAAGTGAAGAGAACTTGAAGCACTTACTAATGAAGATCAAAGACCACAGCCTTCAGTATGGATTACACCTCAACATAAAGAAAACAAAAATCCTCACAACTGGACTAATGAGCAACATCATGATAAATGGAGAAAAGATTGAAGTTGTGAAGGATTTCATTTTACTTGGATCCACAATCAACAGCCATGGAAGCAGCAGTCAAGAAATCAAAAGACGCATTGCATTGGGCAAATCTGCTGCAAAGGACCTCTTCAAAGTGTTGAAGAGCAAAGATGTCACCCTTGGGTTCGCCTGACCCAAGCCGTGGTATTTTCAATCACATCATATGCATGTGAAAGCTGGACAATGAATAAAGAAGTCCGAAGAAGAGTTGAGGCCTTTGAATTGTGGTGTGGCGAAGAATATTGAATATACCATGGACTGCCAAAAGAATGAACAAATCTGTCTTGGAAGAAGTGTGGCCAGAATGCTCCTTAGAGGTAAGGATGGCAAGACTGTGTCTTACATCCTTTGAAAATGTTGTCAGGAAGGATCAGTTCCTGGAGAAGGACATCATGCTTGGCAGAGTACAGGGTCAGTGTAAAAGAGGAAGACCCTCAGTGAGGTGGATTGTCACAGTGGCTGCAACAATGAGCTCAAGCATAACAATGATTGTAAGGATGGCACAGGACCGGGCAGTGTTTCATTCTGTTGTGCATAGGGTCGCTACGGGTCGTAACTAACTCGACGCACCTAACAACAACAACAACCATATAAGGTCAAATTCACCAGATCCAAAGAGTGGGACCTGAATATATTTGAGTGACATTGACTTAACCTACCAAAGGGATCTAACCGTCCAGTCATATTATTTCATGAGCTGCCACTCCCTCACATATAATTAGCCAAAAGAAGATTTTGTGTTCATTGTCTACCATGTACATGAGATGCATCCCTACAGGATGAATTGATATCCTCAAGACTTTAATCATAGTCTATGGGATCTGGATTTAAGCCTCCTGAGTTAAAAAACTGGCTCCGCCATATATTAGGTATATGACCTTGAGAAGTTTATTTAATTTCTCTGTGCCATAACCTCCTCATTTACAAAATTGGAATAATTATTTCATAAATTTGGTGTGTGGATTAGTGTATTTTTACACAATAACACACCCTTTGTACCTTTATTTGCCAACCACACTCTCCCCCCGTGAGGTATTTTTGTAAGTGTGCATTGCCATTTTTTTTTTTACAGCAACACATAAAAAAAAAATGGCACAGTAACATGAACAAATAATTTCTTTTATAAGGATCAGCACAAAGCTAGTTCCTATGAGGCAGAGGTAAAAAAAAAAAAAAAAAAAAAAAGGTTAAACATGTCCCAAATACCCAAGTTTTCCAAGCTGCTGTACCATACCACTAACATCAACTACTCCCTTTCCACTCAGTATACTCCCTCGCTTCTTTGGATTCCCTAATGCACTGCAGTGTCTCACAGAACTCACTAACTCTGTAAAAGAAATGGCTCATTAGGTTCTGGAGGCTGGCAAGTTCCAAATTCATGGGTCAGCCGTAGGCTTCTCCCTAACCCTCAGCCTCTGCCCAAAGACACACAGCTTTCTTGCTCCATGGGCCAGGAAGCCCACTGTACCATCTCCTGCTGGCCTCTCCTGCAGGTCTCTTCTCCTAGTCTCTCCTTCTTTGGTGGAGATGAATTCCTCTCTCTGCTGTGAAATTGGCTGTTCTTTAAAAGACAAAACTGACCAATCCCATTGGTGGGCCACAATTATTTTATTTGCACAGCCATGGGTGGAAGTTATAAGACTATGACAAGAAAGGCCATACTAAGTAATTCATCACACTTCACAGCACTTAACGAAAATACTTCACGGGGTGGGGAGGCGGGGGGAGGGCACAGTTGGCAAAGAAACATAGAAGGTGCACATTATTTACGTAAAAATATGGTAAATAACATCACATCTATAAAGTGCAATAGTACCTAGCACATTAATAAAGAATAGTTATTGCTATTGTTAAACATAATTGCATCTGAGTAACATTTTTTAATCAATGAAGGCCAACATGCTTATCACATTCAGGTGAAAATTTAACCTAAATCCCACCATCAAGCCAGACTAAAGAGAAAAAGGAAGAGGCTCAAATACAGCAAAGCAGTACGACAGCCCCTTACAGTTTCCACCTATTTTCCTTAACTCAGCAACAATGCAAAATATACTTGGAATTTAGAAGATTAACATTTTTTAAATGAGAGAAATATTATTCACAAGCTTATAAAAAGAGTTTATGAAATACATAAAAAAATCTTAAACAGTCATGTTTTACAAAATATTGTAATTAGCATCAATAAAATTTAGTAGCTTAAAATATTCACAGGACATATCCTGAATTCTTCATGTATGTATCACACATTAGTTTTATAACTAAAGCTGTTCTCATTGCCTTTTACATATACAAAATGTATTTTTTAATTGAACATCTTTTCTATGAATTGTTTTCAAAGTGCTCGAGTGTGTACTTGTTGAATGTTGTTGTCTGCACTCCCAGGGGCAGTATAAGCATATATGGCATGGCTTCTTAATTCCTCAGGGGTCCCAATTCAGTACTAAAATTACAACATTAAAGAGCTATACTACATGGTAGTGTACAAAAAGGCATATACTGGTGAAATTTATAACAAGTAATAACGCATTGCTCTACGAATTACCACATACACAGATATTTTATCCTCAGAAAATTCAAATTATTAGCCCATGACTTCATAGCTAGATCTTAAATGACTCAGAAAATGTATCTCTCTTGACTCAAACCTCCAAGCTTTTTCTACCATGCTTTGCTGCCTCTCAAAGGTTCAAAGAAAAAGTGCTAGAGAATTTCAAAGGAAAAGGTGTTCCTCTCCATCTGAGAATAACGGAAGAGGGTTCATTGAAGTGGTCAAATTTTACTCAACTTGATGCATAAGTATAATAGATTAATAATGTCAGGGAAAGTATTATTGGTACAAAGGATACAACACAAACCAAGATTTAAAGGAAAAACGTACAAAATGAACTGGCAACTATCAAGTCAACAAATATGATTCCTTTAGAGAAATAGTGAGAGACAGGCTGATATCAAATGGTTGCAAAGCTCTAAAGAAAGACTGAAAATTGCAAATTTTATTAGGCAGGCAGTAGGGAGTTAAAGTATTTGAATAGAAGAATAATATGATACAAATATTGTATAAGGAGGATGAGAGTAATAATATTGTAGTGGATGGACAGAACAATGTAGTGAAAAATCATTGCTACGACAGCACTGGGTTTTACAGCTTAACTGGGGGTAACATAGACCTTTACCGTGGCTTTACCACAGTAGATGTAAAGAGAAAGAAACAGTGAGAAAATTGATTGAAAGAATGTGTTCATTTATTGTTTAAAAAAGTGTTTTTAGATTCTTACTAAATAATAATTAGTATTTTTAGATGCACTGAATTAGGTGCATTACATACATTAATTTATGAATATTTTAAATTCTTCTACAAGGTAAGTATCAATATTTTAACTGATTATTTAATCAGTATTAGTACATAATTTAAGGGCTAAGAAAACTCAGACTCAGTTATTGAATAGCTTAATCAAGACCAGACAGATAATAAATGCACAATCAGGATATAAAGAGATGTATTCGCTCTCACCATATAGAACAAGGAAAAGAGAAGAATAAACGATGGCTTCAAATTCAGACATGAATGGCTTCCTTTAAAAGGAATAGTATATTGCAGGTATTAAGAACTTGAACATTGATACCTCCACTCTACCTCTTATTAGGTGTAACTGATTTGGGTAAATTGTTTACTTTATTTGAGTTTCAGATATATCATTTGTAAAAGGATATTGTCACTGTTGTCAGTTGACATTGAGTCAGTCCTGTCTCGTGTCAACTCTAGTGAACAACAGAACAAAACATAGCCAGGTCATGTGCCATCGTCATGAACGTTGGTGTGTTTCAGTCCATTGTTGTGTCTATTGCACCAAGCCATCTCATTATGGATTCCCCTCATTTTCACTGACCTTCTAATTTACTAACCATTATATTCTTTTCTAGTGATTTGTCTTTCCTAATGATGTGTCCAAAGTAAGCAAGATGAGGTCTCACTGTCCTCGCTTCTAAGGAGAATTCTGGTTGTACTTCTTCAAAGACTGATTTGTACGTTTTTGTGGAAGTTTACAGTACATTCAATATTCTTTGCCAGCACCACAATTCCAATGCATGAATTCTTCTGTCTTCATTTTTCATTGTCTGGCTTTCACATGCATAAGGGGCTATTGAAAATACCATGGCTTGGGTCAGACACACTTTAGTCATCAAACTGATATCCTTACTTTTTAAAACTTTAAAGAGGTGTTTTGTAGCAGATTTGTCCGATTCAATACGTTGTTTAATTTCTTGATTTCTGCTTCCATGGGCATTGATTCCTGAAGAATCAAATCATTGACAACTTCAATTTCTTCTCTATTTATCACGAAGTTGTTCGTCTGTTCTTTTGTGAGGATTTTCATTTTCTTCATGTTCAGGTGTAATGCATATGGAAGGCTGTAGTCCTTGACCCTCTTCAGTAAGTCCTTCAGTCATTTTCATTTTGAGCAAGAAATTTTGTGTCATCTGCAGGTTGTTAATTAGTCTTTCTCCAATCCTGATGCTACATCATTTTCATATAGTCTAGCTTCTCATATTATTTCTTCACCACCCATCTGTTTGTTTGCCAAACTGTGGTAGTATGGTGGCTTCTTTGGTGCTATGATCCTAAAAGCCATGCCGCTAGTACTTAAAATACTAACAGGGTCATCCATTGTGGACAGGTTTCAGCAGAGCTTCCAGGCTAAGACAGAGTAGGAGGAAAGGTCTGGTGGTCTACTTCCCAAAATTAGCCAGTGGAAATCTCCTGGATCACAACAGATGGGCAGGGAACTGCCATAAAAATCATTACATAGAACATTTCCGTATTCCAAAATGTTTTTTCATATCTCTTTGCTCTCCCAGCCCCAGACAATCACTGTTCTGCTTTCAGTGAACATAATTTTGTCTTTTTTTAAATTTCCCATAAATGGAATCAAACATCACAAAGATTTTAGTGTCTTTTTTTAATTAAAAAAATGTTTTTGATATTAAAAAAATAATTCACCATGACCAAGTGGGATTCATACCAGGTATGCAGGGGTAGTTCAACATTAGAAAAACAATCAATGTAATCCACCACATAAGAAGCACATGATCTTATCAATTGATGCAGAAAAGGCATTTGACAAAGTCCAACACCCTTTATGATAAAAACTCTCAGCAAGATAGGAACAGAAGGGAAATTCCTCAATATAATAAATGGCATTTATACAAAGCCAAGAATCAACATCACCCTAAATGGAGAGAGTCTGAAAGCATTCCCCTTAAGAGCGGAAACCATACAAGCCCTTTATCATCACTCTTATTCAACATTGTGCTGGAGGTCCTAGCCAGAGGAATTAGGCTAGGAAAAGAAATGAAGTGCATCAAAATTGGTAAAGAGGAGGTAAAATTATCTCTATTTGCAGGTGAGATGATGTTATACACAGAAAGTCCCAAAGGATCCACAAGAAAACTACTCGAACTAATAGAAGATTTCAGCAAAGTATCAGGATACAAGATAAACATACAAAAATCAGTTGGATTCCTGTACACCAACAAAGAGAACTTTGAAGAAGGAAATTGCCAAATCAATACCATTTACAATAGCCCCCAAGAAGATAAAATACTTGGGAATAAATCTTACCAGAAGCATAAAAAACCTGTACAAAGAAAACTACAAGACACTACTGCAAGAAGCCAGAGACCCACATAAATGGAAAAACATACCTTGCTCATGGATAGAAAGACTCAACATTGTGAAGACGTCAATTCTACCCAAAGCAATCTACAGATACAATGCAATCCTGATCCAAATTCCAACAGCGTTTTTAATGAGATGGGGAAACAAATCACCAACTTCATATGGAAAGGGAAGAGGTCCTGGAAAAGTAAGGCATTACTGAAGAGGAACAAAGGGGGAGGCCTCACACTACCTGATTTTAGAACCTATAATACCACCATGGTAGTCGAAACAGCCTGGTACTGGTACAACTACAGATACACAGACTTTCAGGTATTGACTTGTGTCCCCTAAAAATATATGTCGACTTGGTTAGGCCGTGATTCTCAGTATTGTGTGGTTGGCCTCCATTTTTTAATTCCAATTTTATGTTAAAGAGGATTAGGGTGGGATGGTAATACCCTTACTAAGGTGACATCCCTAATCCATGGTAAAGGAGATTTCCCTGAAGTGTGGCCTGCACCATCTTTTATCTTACAAGAGATGGTAGGAAAGGAAAGCAAGCAGAGAATGGGGACCTCATACCCCCAAGAAACAGTACAAGTAGCAGAGTATGTCCTTTGAACCCAGGTTTCCTTCATGGAGAAGCTCCTAGTCCAGGCGAAGATTGATGACAAGGACCTTTCTAGAGAGCCGACAGAGACAGCATTTCCCTGCAGCTTATGCCTTGAATTTGGACTTCTCGCTACTACGCTGTGAGAAAAAAAATTTATCTTTGTTAGAGACATCAGTTATGGTACTTCTGTTAAAGCAGCATTAGATAACTAAGACATAGACCAATGGAATAGAATTGAGAATCCAGACATAAATTCATCTGCCTATGAGCAGCTGATATTTGACAAAGGCCCAAAGTCTGTTAATTGGGGGAAAAGACAGTCTCTTTAACAAATGATGCTGGTGTAACTGGATATCCATCAGTAAAAAACTGAAATAAGACCCATACCTCACACCGTGCACAAAAACTAACTCAAAATGGATCAAAGGCCTAAATATAAAATCTAAAATGATAAAGATCATGGAAGAAAAAATAGGGACAATGCTAGGAACTGTAATACATGGCATAAACAGTATACCAAACATTACTAACAATGCACAAACTCCAGAAGAGAAATTAGATAACTGGGAACTCCTGAAAATCAAACACTTACACTTATCCAAAGACTTCTCCAAAAGAGTAAAAAGGCAATGTACAGTCTGGGAAAAATTTTTTGGCTACAATATAGCTGATCAGGGTCTAATCCCTAAAATCTACAAGATACGGCAAAACTTTAATCACAAAAAGAGAAATAACCCAATTAAAAAATGGGCAAAGGATATGAACAGACACTTCACCAAAGAAGACATTCAGGAGGCTAACAGATACATGAGGAAATGCTCATGATCATTAGCCATTAGAGAAATGTAAATCAAAACTACAACGTGATACCATTTTACCCCAGCAAGGCTAGCATTAATCCAAAAAACACAAAATAATAAATGGCGGACAGGTTGTGGAGAGATTGGAACACTTACACACTGGTGTTGGGAATGTAAAATGGTAGAACCTCTTTGGAAATTGATTTGGCGCTTCCTTAAAGAGCTAGAAATAGAACTACTATATGATCCAACAATCCCACTTCTTGGACTATATCCTAGAGAAATAAGAGCCATCACATGAATATATATATGCACATCCATGTTCATTGCAGCACCATCCACAATAGCAAAAAGATGGAAACAACCTAGCTGCCCATCAACAGCTTAACTGCTTAACTGTTTGGCAAAGCTGCATTCTCACCAGCAATACATGAGAGTTCCAGTTATTCACATTAATGCAAATCTTTTGGTATTGCAAATCTTATTAGTTTTAGCCATTCTATGTTTGTGTGAAGTGGCATCCCACAGTGGTTTTACTTTCATTTCCTTGATGATTAGTGATGTTGCCTATTGGACATTTAAATCTAAATATAAATCCTGACTTAATAAAAGGATTTATGTAATGGATGTTTATCAGTAAGAGTGAGTCTCTGAAACCAGTGCCTGTGTAATCAAAACTTTCTCATGATTCTGATTTTTTACAAGTGGAATAAACTTACATTGAACCAAAACAGATGTGAGTCTGAAAGTGTGCTAGTAGAAGTCCAAAATTCTCAGAGGAAGTTTATTCTTCTAAGACTCGTTTCATGGTTCACTGGATAAAATACATTTTCTTGTCCCATGATTTCAAAATAATTCTTGGAGACATTCATTATGCCTTCAAGAGTACTGGCAATTCATTTTAAAACAGGCAAAGAAGATTAGGGAAAAGAAACTTAAAACACCTCACATTGTCTAATTTCCTCTATGTTACTGGTGTGATTGAAATTATGCTTAATTTATTCTGTTCCTCTTGGATGTTTCCAATATTTAATTGTCCTCCGATAAGACTTGAACCCTAATGGAAAAGTCTCTAAAGTTTAAAATTCAATTTCTCTTTTTACTTTATAAAATATGTTAGGATTTCAGATAGGTTTGATGATTATTCCAGTCCTTATGGTATGTGACAGTTGTCTAATCAAGGTGTGTAGAGTATTATCAGGTTTTCTTCCTGAGTGAAAACTTTAATAAGGATAGCACAAGTAAAGTAAAAGAGAGAGAGAATATATGTGTGTGTGTGTATATATACACACATATGACCCATTGTCAAGGAGTTGATTCCAACTCATAGTGACCCCATAGGACAGAGTAGAACTGCCCCATAGAGTTTGCAGGGAGCACCTGGTGGATTTGAACTGCCATCCTTTTGGTTAGCAACCATAGCTCTTAACCACTACATCACCAGGGTTTCCATACACACACACACACACACACACATAAAAAACCAAACCCATTGCTGTCAAATCAATTCCAACCCATAGCGACCCTATAGAACAGATTAGAACTGCCCCATAGGGTTTCCAAGGAGCCCCTGATGGATTTGAACTGCTGATCTCTTGGTTAGCAGCCATAGCACTTAACTACTACACCACCAGGGTTTCCACATATATACATGTATATGTATATATATGAATTTAAAACATTGGAAGGTCATGTGGTCATTCTAAGTCACTTTTCTCCTTTCTTATACTTTCATTTTTTTATGATTCAAAGAGTATTTCCATTATTTTCTTCTCAATGGTAAAGTTTTTATTTCATCTCACTGTTGAAGAGATGAAATTTTGTTTATATTAGCATAATAGTACTAAAGATTGCTTTTTTTTGTTTGTTTTTCATCACTGGACTGAGATCATCTTGAGGTTTAAGAGTTGTCCACTTATTTGTTGAGCCCTCAATGCCTACCACAATGTCTGGCATATAATAAGCAATAATAATTTCTGGCTGAACGAATGAATAAAAATTGAATTTCATTTTCTAAGTTCATATCCATTCTGATATTCATTTTCAGTTAATTATAACACTTTTTTTTTAGCCTCAGTGGAAAAGAGAAAGGGGTCAAATTTCAGTGAGAAAATTGAAGTAAGAGTACAATGCAGTCAGTAAACCACTATCAGAGCGTACAGAATCCATCACTATTAGCCTGTTACGAATAATCAGGTAATCAGATCACTGACACAAAACCATCCTTGAAAAGAAACAGTGAATTGATTAAAGCTTTATTCACCTGCACTGGCTGATTTTCAGCATTTTTATGTTTTATATAGAGCATAGATACACTTTGGATTCTCTAGTCCAGGATTAGATGATATACAAAGAAGACTGGTACCACAGACTTTTTCTCTCTACTAGCAGTGTCTACAGTAATCTGTACCAGATGGTGCTGGAAAAGTCTTCAGTTCAAAACATTTTCCAGAAAACTCATGACTAAAATCAGAGTAGAATTGAGAAATAAAATTGTAAACTTTGTGGAATAAAGTTGACTGGTTTTACTTTGGAAATCTATCTGGCGTTTTCTTAAAAAGTTAGAAATAGAACTACCATACAACCTAGAAATCCCACTCCTTGGAATATACCCTAGAGAAATAAGAGCCTTCACACGAACAGATATATGCACACCCATGTTTATTGCAGCTCTGTTCACAATAGCAAAAAGCTGGAAGCAACCAAGGTGTCCATCAATGGATGAATGGTTAAATAAGTTGTGGTATATTCACACAATGGAATACTACGCATCGATAAAGAACAGTGATGAATCTGTGAAACATTTCATAACATGGAGGAACCTGGAAGGCATTATGCTGAGCAAAATTAGAGGCAAAAGGACAAATATTGTATAAGACCACTATTATAAGATCTTGAGAAATAGTATAAACTGAGAAGAACACATACTTTTGTGGTTATGAGGCGGGGAGGGAGGGAGGGTGCGAGAGGTTTATTTAGTGATTAGTTAGTAGATAAGAACTACTTTAGGTGAAGGGAAAGACAATACTCAATACACGGAAGGTCAGCTCAACTGGACTGGACCAAAAACAAAGACGTTTCCAGGATAAACTGAATGCTTCAAAGGTCAGCGGAACAAGGGCAGGGGTTTGGGGACTATGGCTTAAGGGGACTTCTAAGTCAATTGGCTAAATAATTCTACTATGAAATCATTCTGCATCCCACTTGGAAATGTGGCGCCTGGGGTCTTAAATGCTAACAAGCGGCCATCTAAGATGCATCAATTGGTCTCAACCCACCTGGAGCAAAGGAGAATGAAGAACACCAAGGTCACACAATAACTATGAGCTCAAGAGACAGAAAGGGCCACATGAACCAGAGACTATATCATCCTGAGACCAGAAGAATTAGATGGTGCCCAGCCACAACCGATGACTGCCCTGACAGGGAGCACAACAGAGAACCCCTGAGGGAACAGGAGATCAGTGGGATGCAGACCCCAAATTCTCATAAAAAGACCAGACTTAATGGTCTGACTGAGACTAGAGGAATCCCGGCGGTCATGGTCCCCAAACCTTCTGTTGGCCCAGGACAGGAACCATTCCCGAAGACAACTCATCAGACATGGAAGGGACTGGACAATGAGTAGGAGAGAGAAGCTGATGAAGAGTGAGCTACTTGTATCAGGTGTACACTTGAGACTGTGTTGGCATCTCCTGTCTGGAGGGGAGATAGGAGGGTAGAGAGGGTTAGAAACTGGCAAAATTGTCACGAAAGGAGAGACTGGAAGGGCTGACTCATTAGGGGGAGAGTAAGCGGGAGTATGGAGTAAGGTGTATATAAGCTTATACGTGACAGACTGACTTGATTTGTAAATGTTCACTTAAAGCTCAATAAAAATTATTAAAAAAAAAAAAGTTGACTGGTTTTAAGTAAGTTAAAAAATACTTGTACTCTTCCTACATATATTTATATCCTCTTCCATAGTATATTTTAAAAGGATGTTGTATAAACAAAATCAAGGGGAAATATCTGGTAATAAAAATGAATAATTACATTTTTGAGCATTTTTGTTATTGAAATACATTGAAATTTTTATCTATATATATGTATGTATATATTTAAAAATTAATCAGATTTTGGTTTGCTGTATAACAGTGTCTTAAATAAGAACAAGTTAGGTGTTTCCCAGTTTTCCACTTACGTATTATTGAGGAGTTGGTGTTCTGCTGCTGGTGCTACTCAGCATCCTGGTGGATATGTTTCTCTCATGGAAAATGCTGTAGATATGAGAAGAGACATTAGGTATCCCGATAAAAATATATACTTGGATCTGAAATTTTTCAGTCAGTTAATATGCTAAGAGTTTTAAAGTGTCAGGTACTAGAAGTATGAGGAGTTTATGCCAGCAACACTACAGTAAATAAACTGACAAATACTGGGGATGGAGTCATAAACCACATACAATAACCTGTCCAGCAGTTATAGAAATTATAAGAGGATTCCACCAGCATCGATATGGACAAAGAACTTGCCCAAGGGCTCTCCTTATCTTCAAACTACTGGCAAATACATGTGGTTGTATTTCCCTTTGATCAAGGATTTATAAATATTAAAACACCCAATGTGGTAGCTTTGAAAAATTCTTTTGAATAAAATAAAGGTAACATATTTGGATCACAGGAAGAAAGATAACACCTCTAAGAATATTCTAAAAGAGAAAGCAAAAAAGTATTTAATGAAACTATTTTGCATCTTCAATGGGATAAAATATGCCGTAGTTCAGGCAACACAGAAATCCATTTTGGTAAAGAGAAAATTAGATGAAATAAAAAGGCAAGGATACGTGATGAATAGTAAATAGATGAGAAAAAGAATACTTGGAAAAAACAGAATTATATAGCAATTTACATTCTACACGTGAGGCTTTAAATATATTCAGTATATTAAATCAAATGAGCATTACGAAGGAAAAACTCAAATTTTGTATAGCATTTGTAAAAAATGGACAAAAAAGTAATAAGGCAGAATTGGAGAACAGGAAGTGGAGAACCAATATAAGAATTATTTCAAAAAAAAAGATCAACTGAGATGGAAGCAATAATCAAAAATGTGAATGAAGTAATTCATGAGCTAAAAAGAAAAGTTATAGAGTGTGCAGAAATAAAAGCTGTCTACAGTCTATAGCAAACACCACACCTACAGTGAAATGTTGGAAACATTTTCTCTCCAAGAGTGAAAAGACAAGGATGTGCTCTTACTGCTCTTAAATATTTTTATTGCAGGTCCTAGTGAATGCATTAATCAAGAAAAGGCATAACAGTGTAAGAGCTTGAAAAAATATTAATTATAGGTAATGATGCATACACATGATCAAAGAAAATAAACAGATAAACTACTAGAATTAAAATAATATTTAGTATGTTGCTGAACACAGAGTAAGTGTGACAGTCATTTTTCTGTTGCAGGTTCAATTCGTGTGCTTCTCTGCCTTGCTTTGTACAGTAGGCAATTGCATTTTCCAAGTTTTCTTGCCTGTAGTTTCCAAATAGCTTTAGTTTATGGAGGTATAGCAGAAGATTGCAACACAGAAGGACAGGAAAAGGTAGGATATTCCTAGTCACCTGCTTTGAGCAATATCTCCAGAAGCAGCTGCATTCCTTCTCCTGTCTCCTAATTGGCCTATCACCTGCTGAACAACTCTTCATAGTCCCAACTGTCACCTGGGGCCCAGCTCCCAGGTCCACTGTAATCTCCCTGATAGCCCTGCTCTTGGTCTCTGATAATACCATCTCTTCCCTTTGTTCCTTTAGCCCTAAAGGTGCAAGCGAATTCCTGCCATTGCTTATTTTTGGATTGCCTCATCTTCCCATGTTTGGTTTCTCTGCTCTTCCATTGTATGTGTAATCATTCCTCACATTAAATTACGTCTGTCTGAAAGCTGTTGTTAGCTGCATTGGAGTCAGAGCCCAACTCACGGTTACCCCATTCACAAGATGGTTGACCACTGTGAACCATGTGGTTTTCTTTGGCTGATTTTTGGAAGTAGATCACCAGGCCTTTCTTCCTAGTTCATCTTAATCTGGAAGCTCTGCTGAAATCTGTTCAGCATCACAGCAACAGGTAAGCCTCCACTGACAGACAGGCGGTGGCTGCTCTTGCGGTGCATTGGCCAGGAATCAAGCGCGTATCTCCTACATGGTAGGTAAACGTTCTACCACTGAACCACCACTGCCTCTCGAAATACATGTAGTGATTTTCATTTTCTGACTAGATGACTAACTGACACAGTTCTTGCTATCAGGACTCTCAACATGATATGATGGGATTTAATTGCCCGATTCTTTGAGCTTAAACACTTTAATGACATTGTTTCTGGTGCAAATAGTATATTAACAACACATGGCTTCGTAAAATTATCATCTATAAATGCTTGGCATAAAGTGATGATTGACCACAAGCTTTAGGAGGTCAAGTAGCTAATCTATTTGACCATAAAAAAAAAAAAAAAATAGATGTAAAAATGACTATAAGGTCAGAGGGGTGGGATGACTACTTATGACTATGCTAGAGTTTACAGAAAGAGCACTGAATTTTTATCTCAAGGATCAAAGCATTGTCAGAGAACAGCAGCATTCTACGGGATCTTAAAATAATCACCTTTTTTTTTTTTTTTTGTAGTTTGGGAGCTGACAAAGTTTTTCTGTAAAGGACCAGATAGTAAATATTTTAGGATTTGGGGGTTTATAAGCAGTCTGTGTCATATAGTCTTCTTTGTTTTTGTATTTGTTTTTTTAACTATTGTAAAAATGTCAAAACCACTCTTAGTATGGACCATCCGATCCATGGGCCGTAGTTTGCAGATCCCTATTCTAAAAGCCTCACAGAAGATGTGGTTACAATTAGATTAAAAAATCTACATGTGTGTATTTCAGAATCAAACTCAAGTGGAATACACAGCCTCAGCCAAGTGATTTTTGTTTAAGTTAGGTCGTTATTTGGAATGAGCGAGACTCTGAGCTGTGACCTGGGTGTATTAGGTAGACTTTGATGAAACTTGATCCTCTGAATACTTCTGAGCTTCCCTTGCCAGCAAAATCAGCCTCTCCTGACCTGTCTCAGTAGATTACATCTCCCTTTTTTAATGCCCCTGTAATGGCCTTACCAGAGGCAGTTGTTTTGCAAGGACTTCCTCTTCTCCATTATGCTCAAGCCCATAAGTAGTTAGATACCAATATGCCATGGGAGGAGAATTGCAGAACCTTCTCTGGAAGGTGATGAGTTATCAAACCAAAAGAATTGCAATATTTTGCTAATTTATATCAACTTGAAATTTGAGGAATATGTGCGGGGATGGATTCTAAGAATGCTACACCAGGCAAGGATACTAAGTTTGTTGAAATGCATATACTTAAGATTCTTAATTTAGTGTGTCAACTTGAGTGGCTGGAGGTGACTCTAACAGATTATTAGTTTGCTTGATTGAATCTTGGATTTAATGGTGGCTTTCATTCAAGGAAATTGAAAAGACAGAACTTCTCTGGCATAATTTATAGCAACTAATCAAAAGACTTATAGAAATGGAAATGATGGATTAAAGTTACTGTGTGCAAACAGCACACCCTCCCTTTGACTATATCCACCAAAGGACCCAGCTGATACTCCCTTTGCTAAGGCATTAATAAATTAAATAATAAGAAAAGAGGCACCACCCATAATAACTCTAGACTAGGAATAATGGTTGAAGATGGTGCCATTGAAAAGTACTGCCTGAATTCAGCAGATTCTGGAATTCTGCCGCAAAAGAGTCCAGGTGGCAGCAATTAACCATCAGACAAAATGTAAGCACCAACACTGTAATAAGTGTATGGAATGAGTATAAGTTATTTTGACACAAAAGAAAGTGTGAAAATGGTTTGTTGTTTACAGTGAGCCAAGGAATAAAATAGATGGTCACCATAGTAAAGTGTTACTTGATCTGTATAACAAAAAAATCCATAGGCCTGGTGAGTGAATACCTCATTTGAACTGTTAGCATAGTATCATAGCTTCTCACCCAGTTATCAGTCTTTTATAGAAGGGGGGTGGGGGAGGCTGGGACTCCTCAAGGAAATACTTGCAATAAAGCCATAGTATTGTAGTAGTCAAAATAATGGTCCTCCAAAGATGTCCATGTACTCATCCCTGGAACCTGTGAATATCTTAGTTTATTGGCAAAGGGGAATTAGGGTCACAGGTGGAATTAATATTGCAGTCAGCTGACCTTTAAATAGAGTGATGGTCTTGGATTATCCAGATCAGCCCAACTGAAACACAAACATCCTTAAAAATAGAAGGAGAAAGAGGAGGGAGTTAATGAATCAGAGAATCAGAGGAAGTTGTAACTATGGAAGAGTGGTAAGAGAGATGCAAAATTGTTGGATTTGAAGATAGAGCAGGAGATCTAGGAGCCAAGGAATGTAGGCAGTCTCCAGAGACAGAAAAGATAAGGAAACAGATTCTTCCCAAAAATCTCCTGAAAGGAGCATAGCATTGTGACACCTTGATTTCAGTCCAGTAAAACTTGTATCAGATTTCCAAACTACGGGAATTAAAGATTGTAAATTCAGGTTGTTTTAACCCACTAAATTTGTGGTAATTTGTTACATTAGCAAGTGAAAACAAATACAAATATACACTGAAAATATTGCTCCAAGATTTTTTCAAAGGCCCTGGAGCTATTTACAAAGATGTCTATACACTGAGAAAAGAAAAAAAAAAAAAAAGACTTTATGGACACTGGCTCTGAATTAATGCTAATTTGGGGGAATAAAATAATAGTATTTTATATATGGAAGTTAGTTGTGTGGTAAGTGGAGTTTTGGCCTGAATCCATCTTATGCTGGGCCTAGTGAATCAACAGAAACATCCTGTGGTATTCTACATGGCAATTCTTGTGTTGATAGTTGAAATAGCTGGACTCAGCAAATGGAAAGAAAATCTACACACTGACTTCCTGGATCATGGACTGAGGAAATATGGTAGAGAGACCAAGTGGAAGTCCCTAGATTTACTCTTCCCTAACAAAATGCTAAACTAAATGCAATACCGCATCGCTGAGTGAATAGCAGAGATTAGTTAAGCCATTGAAAATTTGAAAGATGCAGGGGTAATGAGTCATTAGCCCATCTTTATTTATTTTGCCTATTTGGCCAATGCAAAATCTGAATGGATCTTGTGGGTTATTGTGAATGTAAACAAAGAGTGATTCTAATTGCAGCTTTTCTCCAAATATGTGTCTTTACTGGAGCAAATGAATACAGCTGGTGGCACATGATATACAACTATTAATCTGGTAAATAAAATTTTTCTCCATTAGCAAGGCATAGCTGAAGTAATTTGATCTTATAAGACTGGATCAGCAATACATCCTTACTGTCTTACCTCAAGCTAAATTAATTCTCCTGCTCTATGTCTTAATATAGTTCCCAGGAACTTCAATTTTCCGATGTCTCACAAAATATCATGCTGATTCATGACACTGATGATCTCATGCTTCTGCCTGTGAATATGAAGTACCAGATATCCAAGTAAAGTATGTTAGAGAGTAGATGATGAACTCCAGTACATCAAGGAGATTTCTAGAAATTCAGAGGTCTGGGTATTTCATGAATATCTACTCTAAGGAGAGAACAGGTTGCTACATCCTGTAATACCTACTAGTTATAGAAAAGCACAACATTATTGGACCTTTCTACATTTGAAAAACATCGTAAAGAACATCTAGGTATGGTATTTTGACATTTTACTTAATAACACATTAGTGAGCTAGCTGTGAGTGGGATCCAGAGCAAAAGTCGGCCTTGAAGTAGACTCAAGCTGTGATTCAATTACTTTTTCCACCTGATCTTTGTAACCCAGTAGAACAAGTAATAATCAAAGTGCCTGTGGTAAATAAAGGTCTTCTAATGGAGCCTGTGAGACTTCCTGGGTGGAACAAATGGTTAAGTGCTTGACTACTTACTAGCTGAAATGTTGATGGTTCAAACCCAGCTAGAGGTGCCTCAGAATACAGGCTTGGCGGTCTGCTTCTGAAAACCCAATGGAGGGTCATGAGGTCATTATAAGTCACAGTTAACTCCATAGCAACTAATAACAACAGCTACAATGAAGGTGGTAGCTGGCCCCAATAGAAGAATCATTACATTAAAGGACATGAATAGAAAGAGATGTTGAAGCACAGAGGGCTGTCTTAGTTGTCTAGTGCTGCTGTAACAAAATTACCACAAGTGGGTGGCTTTAAGAAACAGAAATTTATTTTCTCACAGTTAGGAGGCTAGAAGCCTGAATTCAGGGAGCCAGCACTAAGAGAAGGCTTTCTCTCTCTTCTGGAGGAAAGTCCTTGTCTCTTTTCAACTTTGGCTCCTCAGTGATCTTCGTGTGGCTTGGCACCTATCTTCACCTATCTCTACCCTTTTGCTTCTTGTTTAATCAGCTTTTATATCTCAAAGAAGACTGATTTAAGGCACAGACCATACTAATACTGCCTCATTAACATAACAAAGAAAACCCAATCCTGAATGGAATTATAACCATAGGGATGGGGTTAGGATTTATAGTGCATATTTTGGTGGGGACACAATTCAATACATAATAAGGCCAATAATTCAATCAACCACCATGACAACAGAGTCTGTGTGCTCATACCCACACCCATACACACGTGCACATAGATACAAAATATATAAAAACAACGCAAACCTTGGAAGAAATATTTCCTCGAAAGCCTTTGGAATTCTGGAGGAAAGCTGAAATTGCTATAATTGTACTGTGAAGATTTTACAAATCTCTAGGCATAAAACAATAGCTGCTCCACAGACTAGGTGACAAAGGAGGTCACTCTTCCTGTCCTGCCTGGATTTTAAAGGGGCTATGGTTTGGAAAGCATAACGATAATGTAACACTGGCAGGGATATCATTGTTCCCATGATAGGCATCATCATCAATGACAGCAGGAAGACTTCTAAACTGATTTATGGGCCATTGACTCCAATCACTGGGACCCAAAGAGAAGTAAGAACAGATCAGACACCGCATAGTAACTACAGTTTAGAAACTCTAGTATGAGCAGCCCCTAAGGAACGCTGCCAAATAACTGAGGAATCAATTAAGAGTGTTAGTTTTCTCCTGAAAAGAATGATGGGCAAAGAAATATTATAGTTTAGAAATACACTTTGAGCCCATTTCATAATCATTATCAGTGATATAATTCTTCTGTTATTCTTTTGACAAGTAACATTAAAGAAATTAATATAATTTTTAAATCTCACTTCTCTTTACTACCCATTTCTTCCTTCTCATGGGAAAAACAGGAAAAATACCACCCCAAATTTTCAATTTGAAGAGAAAGCTTGTTCCTATAAGATTATGTGAGCGCTTATAGATGTTACTAAGTTAAGATGGAACTATTATGCAAACTTTAAATTCTAAGTTCAATCCCCAAACACAAGTTATATTGCTAGCAGTTGTGATTTTTTTTTCCTGGTACACATTTTAATTCTTCTCATGAAATGAAAATTTTAATTGCAAAGAAGTAAAATAAATTGCCTTAGGAAAAAATGAGTCACCTTTTGAGAGAATGTAGTTACTAATGTACTCAAACAAACACCATCTGATAGACTCCCTGAGTCTCAGCTTGTATAAATTAGAATCTTTCCTAGTAAAACTTGTTGCTGTCAAGTTGATTCTGACTCATAGTGACCCTATAGGACAGAGTAGAACTGCCCCGTAGAATTTCCCAGAGTGTCCAGTAGATTTGAACTGCCAGCATTTTGGTTAGCAGACATAATACTTAACTACTGCACCACCAGAGCTCCTTCCGAGTAAGTCTGGTTTAAAAAAAGAAAAAAAAAAAAAAAAGAATCTTAAAAAGCAGGAGACATGATCATAAATTTAAAAAAAGCTAAATATTTAAAATGTTTAAAAATCTGTATTTTTTTTTTGAGACTCACAAAAATAGTGCAAATCAATGTTAAACTAAACCACAAGTGTAATGGATGAACTTGGATGGGATCATTTATATATTGGCTATATGGACTGAAAAAACAAAATCAGTGTTCATGTCATAAACAAACAAAAGTGGGCAACTTGATATCTATGACATAGGGTAGGAAACATAAATGCTATTTTGAAGGAGGAAATCATTCAGCTATGAAATAAAATAAATAGTGATGAAGTGATCATTTCAGCAACAAAGGGATGTTCTCAAGTCTCTAGCAACTATTCAGGATCTTAAAACCTTAACAGGAAAACAACCTTCCTTTTAAGAAATATTATTCAATCTAGCAATGATTTATTAATGACTTACTCTACTCTGTGTGAAGAAAGCTTTTAGGTTTGTGGGTGAAAAAATGATGAATAATGATGAAAATATCTTAGAAAGGACAGGACAAGAACATGTTCTGCCATCTGAGACAGAATGTGTTAAATATAATTACAGAAATGCAAAACACCCCAAGGCAAGGTGAGAATCTACCTAGTTTGGAGTCAGGAGAGGCTTCTTATGGTGAATAACATTTGTGGTCAACATATCCCTGGTTGATTTTCCTAAACCAAAATGTGACTGGAAACCAATGAAAATTTGAATTCAGAATTACTAGCAAAATCCATTAACAATAAATAACTGCAGTAATTATCTTTTTTTTTTTAATCTACAAATACTTTGAATAAAATTAACAATCTCTAACATCCTTTATGGAGTTATTTGAAATTTGAAAATTAATTGAAATATGTCCACAAAATAAATCAGAACAATTGGAATTGAAAATAAACTTTTGCAAATCTCTTCTTCAAAGTTTTTAATACACCCTTTCCAACTTCTGCTTACAAATTCTATCCTTCCCATTTAGAACCATAATATAAGGGTTAGTGATGAATTGTTTGTGACAATTTATCTATTTATCAAACATTTATTAGCATTTATTAAAGTTATGCTGGAATTAGGAAAAGGAATCATACTCAGATTCAGTATACATACATGCATATATAATAAATATATAATAACTTGATAAGTAACAAAAGACAGATATGAGTGAGTATGAGTATGGTATGGAGTGCTAATTGAAATTGATATTTTCAGAAGAGGGTGTTTTAAAGGGCTTTTAGTAAGTGGTGATATTTGAGCTGACCTTGAAAAATGTATATGACTTGGTGTGCAGAGATTTGGGGAGATGTAGTTGAAAAGATATTTCTGGAAAATTGCATGGGAATATCTGAAATGTCAAAACATCAAGGTACATCAATAGAGAACTCCTGGGAGGCAGTTCTGGGATGTAAACTGTGTGAAGAGTAATGGAGTTCTGGAAAACAAGATTTGCACGAAATCATAAAGGGCAATGGAGTTTGCCTTAACTACCTTTTCACTAGGAGTTTACTCTTGGTGTTTTTGATTTGGTTTGTTTTTTTTTTTTTATAAGACAGAGAAAAGAACAGAGTTTGCTTCAAGAATCTTAATCTGAAAGAAGATTATAAAATATGTTAGAGTTTTGACAGACTAAAATGGAGAAGCTAGTTGGATAGTTATCTCCATAATCCAAAGAAGTGGTTAAGAAAACCTGCCTCCAGTGAGGAATGAAGAGAATTTAGAGAGAACACTTCTCAGAAACAGATTGGATGTGAAATCAAGACAAGGGAAAGGAAGGAGACAATGATGATCGAGATTTCTGGACAGGATTAAACCATGAAGGAGACCCCTCTTTGCCCTCTGCTTTTTAAAGCCCAGTTTCAGATGGTCCCTGTTTTGATAGTTTTCTCCCTCAAACTCTGTTTTGATCACCAGATAAAGCCCTGAAAACTTCCTAAGCCTCTCAGTCCCAATGAGAAAACACTGGTGTCTCCTTGCTCTTTGCCAGTATAACTAATGAATGTCAGAGCTGCCAACTACGTGAGCCTAGCATTTTTAGATGAGAACACTAAGGTTTAGAGAAAGTAACGCATTCAGTATCACACACAACTAATTATTGTCATATCTCTAACAAAACCCCAAGTCTTCAGGCTTGCTAAGCTATTGTTTTTATTAATCTTATTCATGTTTTGCTTATAACCTTCATCATCCTGTGCCTGGATTAATAAGTGGCCTCTGAAGAGGAAAAGAGAAGCAATGTTTGGAGGAGTGATGCCAATGGAGAAAGTGCTTGTAAATACAGCACTCAGCATGCACTTGACACACAGATGTTACCTTTAGGGATACCACTTAGCTTCCACGCACTTGATGGGATTGATAATTCATCTCCAATTATAAACGCATATTTTAGAAGTATTATATAGGCAAATGGAGTCCTGGGTGAATCAAGAGATTGATACACTCAGCTGCTAACCAGAAGGTTAGAAGTTTGAATTCACCCAGAAGAACCTCGGAAGATAAGACCTGGGATGCTACTTCCAAAAAAATCAGCCATTGAAAACCCTATGAAGCATAGTTCTACTCTGACACACATGGGGTCACCATGAATCAGAGTCGACTCAACATGTTACTTAGACAAATACTTTATGCTTATGAGATAGAAATGCTTTGTCAATCCCTTGATTTCTCCCCTAAAATCTCTCTTAAATAAAAACAGGGAGGTAGCAGCCATAAGTACCAAGCTTAAACCAGCAGACAATACTTGGGCACTCTATCTACAAAAGATCCACAGACTGATCAGCTTCAGTTACATGAGTAATAGGTAAGATCAGAACACTGTAGTATATAAGCTTAAGATGTAACCAATAAAGAATAGTCTGTTTATTTAGACGCAAATAATGGTTGGATCTATGTAAATAAAGTGGTCTCTGTATTTTCAAGGATTATTATTATTTTTTTTTCATTCTGCCAGATTCAAACTAAACATAGTGTATTACTTGGGTAAGCATCTTTCTGCTTTGAACAGAAAGGCAGACACAGGCTGCCAGGGTACCACATGTAAAAGGCCTAATTGAGGGGGAACAATAATTTGGTCATCTGTGCCTAAAGACTTTCTGTGCTTAATGAGCAGGCAAATCTACTAGATCGCGACACAGCTGAGCCAGTAATCCTTTGTGGTCAATGGTGTCTACAGATGATACTGTACCCAGAGTTCATTGACAGTGTATAAACCAGAAATTAGGTACTAGGAGCCAATGAATGGTCCTTTTGGTTCACACTACCATATCCCAAACGAAGCATATTATTTCCAAGAATATAAAAGACGTAGGACATAGCAGAATGCCACTTACGGGTTTTTTTTCCCTATGGTGCAAGGAAAATTAAACCAATTGCTATCAAGTCGATTCTGACCCATAGTGACCCTATACGACAGAGAAGAACTGCCCTATAGAGTTTCCGAGGCTACAATCTTTATGGAAACAGATTGCCACATCTTTCTCCCACAGAGAGGCTGATGGGTTCAAATTGCTGACCTTTTGGTTAACAGCCAAGCACTTAACCACTGCATCACTAGCCACTGCTCCTTCAGGGAAAATTACTAAGCTTCAATTTCCTCAGCTGTAAAAAAGAACTTCAAGTAAGTCTCTTGCATATTTGATATAAAGATTAAATGTAGACTGTCTAGCAAAAAGACTAATGCACAGTAGGCACTTGGTAAATTGTACCTGCTGTTATCACTAAGGATTTTATAGCAGTTTAAACCCTAGGCTCCAAAATATTATTTGATCTTTCTTTAATATAATCTTCATATAATCAATTAGAGTGAGTCATAAATGTGGAAATACTAATTAAGATATCAGCTTATTTGATTTACTTCTCCCTGGGAGATAAACATTGCTAAATTATTGGAACTAGATCTTCATTCTCAGGTACCACAATTTGTTGTTTTATAACTCAGAAGATGGTGGATGAATCCAGATATTGAAAAAGAAAAATAATGTCATTCTTGGAACTGAAATACTATATTCCTTAAATCCACAGATTCATTTAATCCACTTTTTTTTTTTAATGAGTAGAACTGGAATGCAGTCATTAACAGGATATAGCCCTTGCCTTTTAGAGAAGTCAGTTTAGTAGGGAAAGCAGAAAGTTGAACAAAGAAACAAGCCCTATGTGTGTAGGGGTGATAAAGAGAAAGGCATTGAGATCTGTGCTAACAGAATGGTTTGCAAAGTTTTGTGAAAACACACACAGTGGAGCAAGTTGCTGTTCAGGAGCCAGTTCTTCAAAGGATCGTTGCCAGGGTACCATTTTTAAAGCTTTTTATGATGGAACATTACTCTAGAAAGCTCCACAGTTGAGTCTGACTGTGTTCACCCAAATCCAACTCCTTCCATTTTGTAATAGCTAAAATTGTTCTTAACTGGGAAACTTAGTGAATAATGAAAGAATGTAGCTGGAAAGAATCCAGAAATACTCTGGGCAAACTGTGTACAGAGTTACTAAACAATATAGGTGCATGGACAGTTTAAGAACTTGTGTCTTATAAAAAATGTTCTTGTTAACTATGTATTCAGCTTTACTAATAGATTTTGTGTAACTATGTTCTTATAAAACCAGTGCCATGACCCTCTTCTCCAATTCAGGGCTGCTAGGTGGCTCCACAATGGTCTCAGGACTTCACTAACTCCCCTTTCTCTCTAATCATGCTGATGACCCTGGATACAGTGACTGCTAGCCAGAAGTGGTCACACACTCACCACCTCACCTCAGAGGTTCTTAGGGGTTTCTCTGGCTCCTTTCAGCCCTTTAACAAGGCTATTTATCCACTCCCTGAGGGAAGGACTCTTTTTCCAGTAAGACCCAAGAAGGTATTTTAGAAACTGTTTTCAGAGGAAACTCAATTAGCTCTCTGTTAGTGGTTCTTCCCTGCTTACCATTTCAAAATTTTCCAAAACCTGCCCAAAACTGGTAGCCTTCAGTTGTGTTATGGTTGGGACTAGAAAACCCTCAAATTGCTTTCCTTCCCACTAGAGGTGGGCTACGAATTCAGAAATACAGAAAATCTTTATTATCTGGAGTCACTGCTGTTAGAAAAAATATTTAAATTTAAGATGAGGAAGAAATTTATAAATTTAAAAAGTTCAAGTGACATTTTATCTTAAAAATGAAACTAAATTTGACAATATTTGTTTTATACTCAATAGCATTCAGAATATAATTGAAATTCTATGCTAATTTTAAGAATGGACAAAAAATTAAAAAAGAATCAATCACATATTTTATGAAAGCTCTGAATGACAACATCTTTAATTCTATATTTGGTTTTCATAACAAGATCACAGAGTGCAAAAATATTTGAGATCTTCACCATTTTCCCAAGAACCTCTCTTAAACATTTGATAATCAAGCCATTCTCTTTAGAAACATCTATCTTGTCATCATCCTTGTTATTTTCCTTTATTTAATTGTTAAGCAGTCTAAATACGCAGATTCTAATTTGTCAATGGTTTTGCCTGTAATTTGATCAACTCGTCAATACTATATTGCAAAATCAGCATTTTCATTTGTAAATAATTTGTGTTGTACTTACATTGTATTATTTGGTGTTTGGGAAAACCTGGTGGTGTAGTGGTGAAGTGCTACAGCTGCTAATCAAAGGGTTGGCAGCTTGAACCCAAGAGGTGCTCCTTGGAAACTCTATGGGGCAGTCCTACTCTATCCTATAGGGTCACTATGAGTCGGAATCGACTCGATGGCACTGGGTTTGGTTTTTTGTTTTTTATTTGGTGTTTATGATATCCAAAACTCATTAAGACGAAAGTAGGCAGAGGTACTAATTAATTCTCAACTGTGGAATTTATTTTATAAAGGGTTAATCATTCATAAATAATTCCCTATAATGATGACTTTTACTTCCTGAAATGTAACTTTTCTAATTGGAAGTACATAAATAGTAAATATTTATATGATGAGGACCCTTTTATTATCTTTACATTGCCTTTAATAACTATGTGCCCAATCTTTTGTTCATAATTAATCTTAGGCAGTGTCTACATGTCGAAAAATAAAAAACAAAAGTTATCTGATTGCCCAGATATTTGTTAATGTAGTATGTAAGCAGTGAGAAATTTTCATGCCATTTAGTAACCCTCACAATTTTGATCCAAGGCGTATGATTAATTGATAATGTAATTTTTTTCAGTGGTGAAGCAGGTGCTCAACTCAAACCCTATGACAGTGAGGGGCAGCTCTGAAGCATTGAGTTTTAGGTATTGTCACAAAGTACCTCATCTATTCTAGGTAGAAATGCAACGAAAGTAGAAGACCCCACTTGGTACAGTCCCAGGCCAGAGAACTCCAGTTGGATTAGAGGATAGAGAGAACTCCCCTGATCTAAGAGTCCAGAATTTTCATTAACTAGAGTACAACTTCACAACAGCCTCTGTAACCACCATTATTTCCATTTCTCTATCTGCCAAATAGGATAATAACCCATGCCCTCTTAGTCCCTGTGGTAGGCTGAACAGTGGCCCCTTAAAGATGCCCATGTACTAATAGAATCTGTGAATATGCAAACTTACATGGTAAAGGAAATTTTTGAAATGTGATTAAGTTAAAGATTTTGAAGCAGGGTGATTATTCTGAATTATCCTGGGGGACTCAATGTAAACACAATGGCCCTTATAAAAGGGAGGCAAGAAAACTAGAGTGAGTCATAGTAGGTCTGACCATGAAAACAGAAAGTTTGAGTGATCTGAGGAAGGCTCTATGAGCCAAGGAATGCAGATGGCCTCTAGAAGCTGAAAAGTGGTGAAGAAATGGATTCTCCTTTGAAGATTCCAGAGGAAACTCAATCCTGCTGACATCTTGATTTTAGACTTCTGACCTCCAGAACTATAAGACAATAAATCTGTGTTGTTTTAAGCCACCAAGTTTTTGGTAATTTGTTATACAAGCAATAAGAAATTAGTACAATCCCTGAATGACTATGAAGATCAATTGGGCGATTAGCATGAAATCCCTTGGTAAAGACAAAAAAAAAAAAAAGTATTTAAAAGCAAAATAATAAGGTGGATCATATACCTGTCTACAGGTAATTAGTAAAAATTCCCTAAATTATAATTATTTAGGAACCAGGATGTTGGAATTGTTGCTCATTTTCCCCATGCATTGAAACAAATGGAGACAGTACAATTAGAGGTGGAATGGATGTCCCAGCCTTCTTGATCATAACATGAAGGTCGCAAGATACATTCCTTCTCATCTGTATGACATCATTCATCAAATATACTGTCCCTTTTTACCCAATATCTTTTTCCCATCTGTACTCTCATACTTTTTACTTTATAAAACCTGATGGGCTCTGTATTTTGTCAGGAGAAAAAAGCAAAACAGAAAACTAAAAAGAACCTGCAGTTCTAACATCTTAAGTCAACTTTGTCAACTGAATAAGCAGCTAGAAACACATATAGAAATAAGGAATAGGATTAGCATGAGTGGAAAACTTGAAACATACAATCAACACTCAAATTGTGACTTGGGAGTCCACAAAATGAAATGAATCTCTTATACTACTGTTTTGTGATCATAATTTCTTTGGCTTCAAAGCCACTTGTTCTAAAGCCACTTATTCTAATATTTGCAAAATCTAATGTGATATAGGAAAATTTACCAGAGCAGGAATTATGGTTTTGAGGATTATTTATAGTCCTCAGACACACTAAGGGAGTGTTGCTTCATCTGGAATATTCAGGTAGAAAACTACACTCAGCAGTGGTCCCTTTCATTTTCTATATTTACACTACAAATAATTAGATACTCCTCATTGTAAAGCCAACAACAAATAGAATTTAATATTGATTTTTTTATGTTTGTTTGTCTCTTAGTAATTCCTAAAGACACTTTCTTAGAGATGACTATAATATTTGCTGCTTGTAATAGTGACTATGGTATCATAGTTAAGTAGCAAATCATTATGGCCCCAGGTTCTGCACACTTTTCTGAACAATCTCAGATTTTTGTAAATATCACTAATAATATTAGGAAAGAAAAGGTAGCAATAACAAAAATGTTTGTTCTGTTGTATCACTTCTGAGTCTATCCCAATGTAGCACGTGAGATACAATCTATAAAAACAAACTCTGGGGAAGCGGGCCAAGATGACAGAGTAGTGAGCCACTTCCTGTGGTCTCTCTTACAGCAAAGACCCAAAAAAACAAGTGAGTTGATTATACTTGACTATCTAGGAGCCCTGAACATCAAAGGCAAAGTTGAGGACTCAGATTGAGTGGTGTGGGGAGGGAGAGACAGTACAGAAGCAACGAGGAGTTGCCAAACCTGACCTGGTTGGTACCAGCACCCTGCAGGCTGGATCGGCTGGGGTGCACAGTGAGACAAGCAGTGGTACTCAGGACACATGTCCCACATTGGGAAAGGCCAAGAGGTGGGGAGTTGGCTCAAACCTCCAGAACCAGAGAGAAAGAGCACTCGATCAGCAAAAGATAAGTACAAGCATCTAAGCTACCACACAGATTTAAAAAAAAAAGACCCTCCTTTTGGGCAATACCTCTCTCACATTTACCTGCTCCCACCCTACTCTGCTCCAGTCCTGGTCTAGCTTCAGAGATTGCTACATTCCCTGAGCGTGAATTAAGACCCACCGTGTGCCCTGACCCACTCTCTCGCCTTTGGAGAGGGAACAAATTAACAAACAGGAAAAAACAATCTGCCAGCTTCCCTGAGCTGACAACCCAGAGCAGGTACAGCCCTTTTGCCTAGGCACAGGCATAAGGGGTCCACGGACTTTAAATGCCTTTCACCTCTGCATAGACCTGTGTGGGCCCATTTTAACAGTGTAGGCCCTTAGTAGCACAGTATAACAAGGCAGATACCTGAGGCCTATTTTAATCTGTATCTGCCGTAAGGGGGATGGCAGATTCATGACATTTGACATCACCCAGTCCATTAAGCAGGGTCCTCATTTACCCACATTAGGGGCCTGAGGACTGGTGGCACCACCCACTTCACCAAGCTACATGTGACAGGGGTTCAAGAATAAGTGGTGACTCCCAGTCCTTACAGCCAACAGCATTGGGTACCCATAGTCTGGCTGCAATACCCACCTACCTACATGCTCTAGGGAACATGGACATGCCTTCCACCCAGACACTCAGGGGCAGCAGTCAGCCCCCTGCCTTGATCAGCACATGACCCCCTACTTCAACCAAATACCTGTGTCTATTCCAATCACCTCTGCCTATCTAGGACTGCAGGTGAGTGCCTACACCATACACTTGATGACCAATGACCTGGGCACCCAAGCTGAATCCACACAAGAAAGGTAAATGGACCCTTGGGCTCACATACATACTAACAACTCTAGCCACCTAGAGACAGGACATGACAGCTTCAAAGACACCAATAATCAAAGTACCTCACATGACCAGACTATTTGGGTGTATCAAAACAAAACAAAAAAAGAAGCTAAGACACAGGAAGCAAACATAAAATAAATATAATAACTTATTGATGGCTTGGAAACAACAGTCAATATCAAATCACAAAAAGAGACAGACCATGATGGTTTCA
This sequence comes from Elephas maximus indicus, assembly GCF_024166365.1. Taxonomy (NCBI): domain Eukaryota; kingdom Metazoa; phylum Chordata; class Mammalia; order Proboscidea; family Elephantidae; genus Elephas; species Elephas maximus. The sequence goes on along the minus strand of NC_064819.1, from coordinate 144,493,100 downwards.
CCAAGCCACCAAAACAAAGAATCAAAAAACCTTCTGGAGGAAGATAATTTCTTGGAATTACCAGATGTAGAATTCAAAAGACTAATATACAGAATTCCTCAAGAAATCAGGAACGAGGTCAGGCAAAATGCAGAACAAGCTAAGGAACACACAGACAAAGCAATAGAGGAACTTAAGAAGGTTATTAAAGAGCATAATGACAAATTTAAAAGGCTACAAGAATCCATAGAGAGAGAGCAAATAGGAATCCAAAAGAGTAACAACAAAATTTCAGAAATAGACAACTCAATAGAAAGTCATAGGAGCAGAATTGAGGCAATGGAAGTCAGGATTGGTGAGATTGAAAGTAAAGCACTTGACAACAACTTATTTGAGGAAAAATCAGGTAAAAGAATTAAGAAAAAAAAAGAAAAAGAAACCCTAAGAATTTTGTGGGACTTTATCAAGAGGAATAATCTACAAGCAAACAGAATACCAGAACTGGGGGGCGGGAGGGCGGATATCAGAGGATACAGAGAGAATTGTTGAAGATTTGTTGGGAAAAAAACTTCCCTGATATTGTGAAAGATGAGAAGATATCTATTAAAGAAGCTCATTGAACACCACACAAGAGTAGATCCCAAAAGACAGTCACCAAGACATAATATAATCAAACTGGCCAAAACCAAAGATAAAGAGAGAATTTTAAGAATGGCTAGGAATAAATGAAAAGTCATCTACAAAGGAGAGTCAATAAGACTAAGCTCTGACTACTCAGCACAAACCATGCAGGTAAAAAAAATAGGATGACATATATAAAGCCTTGAAGGAAAAACGAAAACAAAAAACTTGGCAGCCAAGAATTATATATCAGCATAACTGTGTCTCACATATAATGGCAAAATTAGGGCATTTCTAGACAAACAGAAGTTTAGGGAATTTGTAAAAACCAAACCAAAATTACAAGAAGTAATAAAGGGAGTCCTCCAGTTAGAAAATCAGTAACAGAAAACAACCCAAGACTAGAAAACAGGATGGAGCAACCAGATATCAACCCAGATAGGGACATCACAAAAGTAAATCAAAGCTAAAGCACTAAATGGAGGGAAACAGAGATGTCAATACGTAAAAGATGACAACATTAAAAAAAAAAAAGGGGGCAAAAATGTAGTCATAGTTCTTTAATATGGAGAGGAAGTCAAGGTGATATAAAGAAATAAAAGATTGGTTTAAACTTAGAAAAACAGGGATAAATATTAAGGTAACCACAAAGGAAATTAACAATCCTACATATCAAAATAAAAAACAATAAAAACATAAAGACTTACCAAATACAAAATCAACAACAATGAAAAACACTAAAAGTAAATACATAAAGAAAAACGGTTCAGTGCAGAAAATTAAATGGAACAAACTGTCAAAAGCACACACACAAAAATACATCAAAATGACAGCACTAAACTCATAAAACTCATACCTACCAATAATTATGATGAATATAAATAGACTAATGGCACAAATAAAGAGATACACAGTGGCAGAATGGCTAAAAAGAAAAAAAAAACATAATCCATCTATATGCTGCCCACAAGAGATACACTTTAAAGACACAAACTAAAACTCAGAGGATGGAAAAAAATATATCAAGCGAACAACATTCAAAAAAGAGCAGGAGTGGCAATGTTCATCTCTGACAAGATAGACTTTAAAGCAAAATCCACCACAAAAGATACAGAAGGAAACTATATAATGACCAAAGGGTCGATATACCAGAAGGACGTAACGATAATAAATATTTACATAACAAATGACAGGGCTTCAAAATACATAAAACAAACTCTAGAAGCATTGAAAAAAGACATAGACACCTCTACAATAATAGTAGGAGACTTTAACACACCACTTTTGGTGAAGGGCAGAACATCCAGAAAGAAGCTCAATAAAGACATGGAAGATCTACATGCCACAATCAACCAACTTGATCTCATAGACATATACAGAACACTCCGCCCAACAGCAGCTAAGTATACTTTCTTTTCCAACGCACATGGAACATTCTCCAAAATAGACAACATATTAGGTCACAAAGCAAGCCTTAACAGAATCCAAATCATCGAAATATTACCAAGCATATTTTCTGAACAAAAAGCCATAAAAGCAGAAATCAATAACAGAAAAAGCAAGGAAAGAAAAATCAAGTACATGAAACTGAACAACACCTTGCTCAAACACTACTGGGTTATAAAAGAAATTAAGGATGGAATAAAGAAAATCACAGAATCAAATGAGAAGGAAACCACATCCTACCAGAATCTTTGGGACACAGGAAAAGCAGGGCTCGGAGGTCAATTTATAGCAATAAATGCACACATACAAAAAGAAGAAAGAGCCAAAATCAAAACATTAACTCTACAATTCAAACAAGTAGTAAAAGAGCAGCAAAAGAAGACTTCAGATGCCAGAAGAAAGGAAATAATAAAAATTAGAGCAAAATTAAATGAAATAGATAAAAGAAAAACAATTGAAAGGGTTAACAAGACCAAAAGCTAGTTCTTTGCAAAGATCAACAAAATCGATAAACTATTGACCAAACTGACAAAAGAAAAACAGAAGAGGAAGTAAATAACCCGAACAAGAAGTGAGATGAGCGATATCACAACAGACCCAAATGAAATTAAAAGAGTCCTAACAGAATACTATGAAAAACTGTACTCCAAAAAACTTGAAAACCTAGAGGAAATGGGCAAATTTCTAGGAACACACTACCTACCTAAACCAATACAAACAGATGTAGAACAACTAAATAAACCCATAACAAAAGAAGAGATTGAAAAGGTAACTAAAAACTCCCAACAAAGAAAAAGCCCTGGCCCTGACGGCTTCACTGGAGAATTCCACCGAATTTTCAAAAAGGATTTAACACCACTACTACTAAAGGTATTTCATAGCATAGAAAAGGATGGAATACTCTAAAACTCATCCTATGAAGCCAGTATAACCCTGATACCAAAACCAGGTAAAGACACCACAAAAAAATTACAGACCAATATCCTCCATGAATAGATGCAAAAATCCTCAACAAAATTCTAGCCAATAGAATTCAACAACATATCAACAAAATAATTCACCATGACCAAGTGTGATTTATACCAGGTATGCAGTGATAGTTCAACATTAGAAAAACAATTAATGTAACCCATCACATCAATAAAACAAAAGACAAGAATCACATGATCTTATCAACTGATGCAGAAAAGTCATTTGACAAAGTCCATCACCCATTCATAATAAAAACTCTCAGCAAAATAGGAATAGAAGAGAAATTCCTCAACATAATATAGGGCATTTATACAAAGCCAACAGCCAACATCACCCTAAATGGAGAGGGTCTGAAAGCATTCCCCTTGAGAAAGGGCACCAGACAAGGATTCCCTTTATCACCACTCTTATTCAACATTGTTGGGCTGGAGGTCCTAGCCAGAACAATTAGTCTAGAAAAAGAATTAAAGGACATCCAAATTGGCAAGGAAGAAGTAAAAGTATCTCTATTTGCAGATGATATGATCTTATACACAGAAAAGCCCAAAGAACCCACAAGAAAACTACTGGAACTAATAGACAAGTTAAGCAAAGTATCAGGATACAAGATAAACATACAAAAATCAGTTGGATTCCTCTACACCAACAAAGAGAACTTTGAAGAGGAAATCACCAAATCAATACCATTTACAATAGCTCCCAAGAAGATAAAGTACTTAGGAATAAATCTAACTAAACCCAACCCAGTGACTAGAGACGTAAAAAAGGTATACAAAGCAAACTACAAGACACTACTACAAGAAACCAAAAAAAAAAAACCCTACCTAAGTGGAAAAACATACCTTGCTCATGGATAGAAAGACAACATTGTGAAAATGTCTATTCTACACAAAGCGATCTACAGATACAATGCAAACCTGACCCAAATTCCAAGGACATTTTTTAAAGGAATGGAAAAGCAAATCACCAACTTCATATGGAAAGAGAAGAGGCCTTGAATAAGTAAAAGTATTCCTGAAGAAGAAGAACAAAGTGAGAGGCCTCACACTACCTGATTTTAGAACCTATTATGGTGCCACAGCAGTCAAAACAGCCTGGTACTGGTACAACAACAGGTGTATAAACCAATGGAACAGAATGGAGAATTCAGACATAAATTCAGTCACATGTGGGCAGTTGATATTTGACAAAGGCCTGAAGTCCGTTAATTGGGGAAAAGACAGTCTCTTTAACAAGTGATGTTGGTATAACTGGATATCCATCTGCAAAAAAATTATACAAGACTCATACCTCACACCATATGCACAACCACTAACTTAAAATGGATCAAAGACCTAAATATAAAATCTAAAATGATAAAGATCACTGAAGGAAAAATAGGAACAATGCTAGGAGCCCCAATACAGTCATAAACAGAACACAAAACATAACTAACAATGTACAAACACCAGAAGAGAAACTAGTTAACGGGCACTCCTAAAAATCAAACACTTAAGCTCAACAGAAGACTTCACCAAAAGAGTAAAAAGAAAACCCATAAACTGGGAAAAAAATTTCAGCTACAACATATCTGATCAGAGTCTAATCTCTAAAATCTACAAGATACTGCAAAACTTCAACCACGTGATTCACCAAGGAAGACCTTCAGGCAGCTAACAGATACACGAGGAAACGGTCATGATCATTAGCTATTAGAGAAAAGGAAATCAAAACTACAATGAGATACCATCTCACCCCAACAAGCCTACCATTAATCAAAAAAACACAAAATAATAAATGTTGGAGAGGTTGTAGAGAGACTGGAACACTTATATCCTCCCGGTGGGAAAGGAAAATGGGACAACCACTTTGGAAATAGATTTAGTGCTTCTTTAAAAAGCTAGAAATAGACGTACCATATGATCCAGTAATCCCACTCCCTGGAATGTATCCTAGAGAAATAAGAGCTGTCACATGAGTAGATATATGCACACCCATGTTCATTGTAGCACTGTTCACAACACCAAAAAGATGGAAATGACCTAGGTACCCATCAATGCTTGAATGGATAAACAAATTTTGGGACAGTCACACAATAGAATACTGCACAACGACAAATCTATGAAACATAACAGGGATGAATCTGGAAGGCATTATCCTGAGTGAAACTAGTCAACTGCAAAAGGACAAATACTGACTGAAACCACTATTATAAGAACTCAAGAAAAGGTTTAAACACAGAAGAAAACATTATTTGATTGTTATGAGGTTGGGGAGGAAAGAGAGGGGAATTCACTAACTAGATTGTAGATAAGAATTATCTTAGGTGAAGGGCAAAACAACATACAATACAGGAAAAGTCAGCACCACTGGACTAATCCAAAAACTAAGAAGTTTCCTGAAAGAAACCAAATGCTTGGAGGGACGGTGTAGCCAGGGCAGGGGTCTGGGGACCATGGTTTCAGGGGACATCTAGATCAATTGGCATAATTAAGTTTATTAAGAAAATGTTCTGCATCCCACTTTGGTGAGTGGAGCCTGGGGTCTTAAAAGCTAGCAAGTGGCCATCTAAGATGTATCAATTGATCCCAACCCACCCAGAGCAAAGAAGAATGAAGAACACCAAAGACACAAGGAAAATACTAGCCCATGAGGCAAAAGGGGTCACATAAACCAGAAACTCCATAAGCCTGAGACCAGAAGAACTAGATGGTGCACGGCTACCACCAATGACCACCCTGACAGGGAACACAACAGAGAGTCCCTGAAGGTGCAGGAGAAAAGTAGGGTGCAGAACCCAAATTCTGGTAAAAAGAGCAGACTTAATGATCTAACTAGACTGCAGGAACCCCAGAAGATATGGCCCCCAGACTCTCTGTTAACCCAGAACTGAAACTATTCCCAAAGCCAACTCTTCAGAAAAAGAATAGACTGGACTATGAGACATAAAATGATACTGGTAAAGAGTGGTGCTTCTTAGTTAAGTAGACACACCAGACTAAAGGCAGCTCCTGCCCGAAGGTGAGATGAGAAGGCAGAAAGGGATAGGAGCGGGCTGAATGGACACAGGAAATCCAGGGTGGAAAGGAGGAATGTGCAGTTACATTATAGGGATAGAAACTAGGGTCACATAACAATGTGTTTTTAAATTTTTGAATGAGAAACCACCTTGAGCTGTAAACTTTCACCCAAAACACACACTCACACACAAAATAAAACCTCTCAAAGGCTGCAAAACCTCAGCATATTTCTAAACCTCCTTCCGTGTAGCATTCTTTAATACCATAACCATCAACATAGGATTTCTCTACCATAATAATCGCATATATCCCCCCTCCCAATGAACAGCAGTAAATTTCTTGATTGTAGCAAGTAAATTGAGACAGTAAAAAGAATTTAAGACTCCAGTAAGACTTGCTTTTCTTATAAAAAAACCTAAAACCAAACCCACTGCCGTTGAGTCGATTCCGACTCATAGTGACCCTATAGGACAGAGCAGAACTGCCCCACAGAGTTTCTAAGGAGCGTCTGGCTGATTCGAACTGCCGATCTTTTAGTTAGCAGCTGTAGCACTTAACCACTATGCCACCAGGGTTTCCTTTCTTAGAAAAGCTTTGTTAATTGTTTCCAACATATACCATTAACATTTATTTTATAAACATCACAAAAGTGTGAAGTTAAAAATGTCTTGATAGTCCCATATGACTTATTTAGCTTTCTCGTTGTTATGAGAAGGAAAAGCAAACATTGTTTACAAAAATAACTACCATTTTTTATGTTGCATTTCTTTTCTCTCTCCTGGTTTTTACCTGAACCAGGTAACCTGATATATGTGGGCTCCAAGGGAACACTTTTTTTCCCTGAGACATTTACCCGGTGCTAGCCTTGGGATGTTATTTTTACTCCTGAAACAGGGAACCGTTTTTATTCTCTTCAGCTTTCAGTTTGCAGCTGGCCATGTAATCTCTCTAATCCAGTATCAAGGTATAACTAAGCAGTTACTAAGGAAAGCAAAACTTGCTTTTTCATTAAAATCTACTGTCATCTCAGATAAATAAAAAATAAATGTTTATATACATACATATGATTTTTTCCAATTTTTTTTGTTTGTTGTTTGTTTCAAAATATCAAAGCACTGCCCAAAAAGGTTTTATCTCTAAATATTTGCTGTTCTTCTAGCTCTCCTACTGGCTAAAATGTATGAGCATGAGCAATAGAATTTTCTGGAGAACTTCATGATAATGCAAATCCTACTTATATAATCTCAGCAGTAAGATAGAAGAAGATGGCTTTGCTCCAAAGTCAAAGCACTGTGTTGGTTAAGACAGTTTTGCGTCAGAAAAAGTGAGGAAGAAAAGACAAAACAGATGTAAGAAGAACTCGGCTCTTTCCTGACTTGATTAGATACAAAATACAAAGAGTTAGGGCTTGGGGAAGTGGAAAAATTTTGACATTAACTATAGGGAAAAATTTATGAGACTATATTAAGAATGTGGTATTATTCTAAGTAGTTTTTTTTTTCTCACTTAACCATCAGAATACCCACATGAGTTAGATACAATAGTTATCCCCATCTTAACCGATGAAGCCTCCACTAAGAGACAAAGTGGCTAAGTAACTTGGCCAAGGACACATAACTAGTAAAAGTCAAGGCCAGTAATTGATCCCTATATTCCGCCCTCAGAGAACAACTTTCCAGCAAGGCCTATGAAATTCGATAATATCTGAATACAGGAAAATGTAAAAACATAAAAACATAAGTTTTTTTTGAGTCAAATTATTTTCTTAAGACAAAATGAGACAGAAAATTAAGTGACTCCCAGGTTTTTAGGGCATACTGTATCACGCATTAGACTACAAATAATTGACAACACCTGGACAATGGCTTGGCAAAGTGGGCTGAAACTGGAGGCTGCCTGCTTAGCAGCCAGAATAACTTTCACTAATGAAGGGGCCTTTGGTGTCCAAGGCACATACAACAGGATAAACAGGGTAGGGACAGCAATGCCATCTTACAGTAAAATGGAAAACTTCTTAAAAGAAGCGTGTGGGTGGCTAATGGCAGGAATATATAGAGCCACAGACTTCAGCATCATCCAACGCAAACCTCTCCCTCGGGTTAGCTGGCCTCTCCACTGTTCCCTATAAAAGGAATAGATACTCCTATTCCTGAGCTTTCTCTCTTATTGTTGACTAATTCATTTCCAGGATTTATAACGATTTTTGTCTTTTAATAAAATAATGCCTTTTTGGTCCCTCAATAAATAAACTCACTTGGCTGGAGTGCAAATTAATAATTGTGTGCTAAGAATATAGGATTTAATGCTAAGTTTAGATTATATAGGGTTTGGAAAAGAGAGGAAGACATTCAATGAGAAGGATTGACACAGTGGCTGCAACAACATCGCAATGGTTGTGAGGATGGTGCAGGACCAGGCAGTGTTTCATTCTGTTGTGCATAGGGTCACTGTGAGTCAGAACCAACTCAATGACGTCTAACAACAGCATAATATGGAATTCCATGCCAAAGTAAACCATGTTAGAATAAAATCCCATGCACTGAAAAGAAATTCCATGTGTAATAAATATAAATTAGCCTGAGTTATGTGCTTTATATTTTAATAATTATTTTATCAGATACTACTATTAAACTATGCTGCATATTCTTATCGCACATAGTTCTTTTCCAAGATTTACATATAAAAATTTATTTTAGAAACATTATGGATGTAGCTGAGCCATTTCTCAGACTTACTACATTTTTTAAAAGTTTGCTCACCCTAAAAGGACTGAATTGCAAACTCAATTTCTTAATAAGAGAATCACTTTCATTCAAAATAATGCTTTTTTCTCAATATTCAAAAAGGTGAAAAGGATTGTTTAAAATTGAAATCACGTCTTTAACTCTCTATTACTTGCATTTTTTTGTTTGTTTGTTTTGGTCCATGTATCTATTTAAAGGCTATGAAGGTATCAGTAGAGTGTAATGTACTTGAGGGCTTGACCGTTCACTCTTCTGCGTCTTCAGGAAAGAGTATACAAACTGAAGCACAGAGTTGCTCAGTAAATGTGTGTTAAATCAAATAAATGATAATATCTTTCCTACTAAAATATAATATTCCGTAGCAAAATATATGAATTTTATCAAAATAAAAAGTGAGAACCTAGGGTCAGAGAATTTTAGAACTGAAAAGAAGCTAATGAGGTTTTACTCTTTGTGCCTAAGATAATTTTAAGCTGAAGGAGAAAAGTACACACCAACAAAATCTGAATCTAGTTCTCAGTTTTTTTTTTAAGTCCATTTTTCAGTTTACCCAGATCTTTTAAAATTCAAACTGCCCTTTCCCTTTATATTGGCATGACTCCATTCAGTCTGTTTACACTATGCCTCTCGGGCTCGCATGTAAGAAGTATTATCTGTTGCGTGGGCTCCCTTTTTGTTTCTTCTTTTTTACACATAATAAAAATTTAGTGTTTCTCAGCGGTAGGAAAATTATGCCTCAATTGTAACAGAAATATGCAAATTTCAGAGAGAAATTATCAACCGCAGGTAGCAAGTAATTATATAGAGCTTTTAAAATAGAGAACTATAGAATACTTTCAGACAGCGCACATAACTCAAAGATGTACTGTTGCTATCTTTAAATATGATGATTTAATTGAAGGGATGCTAAGATGACAGTCCAGGGCCTGTAACAAAAGCATTAAACCTTTTCCCTGTTCTTATATCAATAGTTTCAATCCTAAGGATATTTGTAGCTTTTGTCTTCAAAAGCATTAGCATTCTTTTAAAATGCAAATAGACTTGAAATAGGTCATCTCTGCAAGCACCTTAGTTATCATTTAAAATGTTATCTATGGTTACTGATCATTACTTAACACCACACCTGGACTCAATTCAGATACTTAGGGATGTGAAGGAAAGGAGACAATTAGAGGTAGATTATGTACAACACCAGTTGCCATGTTTGAGGTCCAAGTCCACCCAGAGGCACCTTGGAAGAAAGGCCTGGAGATCTACTTCCAAAAAATCAAACATTGAAAACAGAGCTATTCTGATATACAGTCACTGTGAGTCAGAGTTAAGTTAATGGAAACTGGTAAATACAATAAAGACAAAATTTATCTCAACCGACTGGATTTGAGCTCTTCCTCTTCAAACTCCTTGAACCATTCGTACAATGTGTTGGGACTTATTTGTATTGCGGTAGCCTGTGTGTTTTCCAGTCCCTTTTAACGTGTGTCCTTCTGCACGGGTAGAAACTGTATGGTGCTTGTGTTTGTTTCCTCAGTTGCTGTTCAGTATAAGGAGCCAATGCTCATTTAACGTTAGCTAAACATTGCTTTCAACTATTGTTACATTCGGGGCGGGGGAGGGGAACCCTCTTTGGTGATCATTAGAACGAAAAAGGAGCAAACAGCAGTCTGCAGACTCGGGCTAACTGGTTGCCTTCGTACTAAAATTCTTATACAAATCATCCAGAATGTGTTGCAGCATCCATTTTGTTCATTAAATTAAACAGAAGAAGACAATTAAACCTGGCATTTGGGGGGGTACAATTCTGATCCCTGAAGCTCTATACTTAATCAGCAACCTCTGCAAGTCACTAGTTTCTGGTTTTACTTAATACGTTGAAATCAGCTTTAACAGAACTCAGACCTGCTGCAGCACATCAGGCACAAAAAGTCTCTTTGATCCTTTTGCCACTTTTAAGAAACATCTGCACTTTCACAAAAAACCTAGCAGGACGAGCCAAGGCTTTGAGAACAGACACAGCAACATGAAAGAAGACAGAAAGAAATGTTCGGAAAACCAACTCTCCTCGTTGGTTTCCCAGGGATCTGAAAGAAGGACACTTATAAACATGGAGTAACTTTGAAGCCTGGACTTCAGAGGTGACCCATTCTGTCATCCTACTGAAACAGGACAGCCCACTGTCACTGACAAAGATGTACAGAATGGTAGAATTGGTTTTAAGGTCATCCAAACATTCACTTAACAAATAAGGAAACTCATGAAAAAAGGTCCATTCTCGCACTTTTTTAAAGATGGAATTTAGAAATCATGGCCTTTTTGTTGCCAAAATCCCTCTATTACGTTTTATTTAGTTTGACAAGAAGAAGTAAATATCCTGGGTGAATATTCAACATCTGTCTCAAAGTTGGAAACCTTGGTGGCATAGTGGTTAAGTGCTACGGCTGCTAACCAAGAGGTCAGCTGTTTGAATCCACCGGGCGCTCCTTGGAAACTCTATGGGGCAGTTCTATTCTGTCCTATAGGTTCACTATGAGTCGGAACCAACTCAACGGCAACGGGTTTGGTTTTTTGGATTTTATCTCCAAGTTTGCAGTGGAAATGGTCAGCTACTGCATCTGTTTCTCCTGTAAGACTCTAAGTCCTCTAGATGTTTTGTGTATGCTCAGCACCTTCTTGTCACCTATTTGGACTGAACTGGACTTTTTTTTTTCCCCTAGATAAATGCTGCAGTATGCCATGTAAACTAATACTGTAACACTTCTTTTTAGCAGAGTGTTGACAACAGCAAGATAAAGATTTTAGGATTAGCTAAGACATGCTACATAAGAGGGAGACAGTGAGGATCACTTTGAAGACCTGGGAAGGGTTAACCCTTACCATCTCTGCTGCTGCCCAGAAGTTTACTTTCCCAAGCAGGTGGAAATTGACCACTGAATGAAAGAGCAAGCAAAGTGGCAGATGATAGAAAGCAGAAGTTTTTAATCAGCCTCACCCAGGTTCCTTACACATGTTGCAGTTTGAGTGTTCTGTGAAGCCCAAAAGGCATGAACTGAAAAGGAGGTTGAGCCAAAACTCCTCAAGCTTATTGAAAACATTTCCAGGCCTTGAAAAAGTATCCCAATAGGAATTCCTATCATTTCTGGAAAAGCCAGACAAACCAATATGTTCTGAGAACCTAGTGGCCTTCCGTCACCTCTTCTACAGGAAAGACAAAATATTCTAAACTAAGACTAAATATATTAAACTTAACTAAAATTTTTATTATAGGGACACACAAATGCTTCAAGTAGTCTTCACTTTTGGCAAACAAGGCTGTGTCATCTGCATATGGCAGGTTTTAATGAGCCTTCCTCCAATCTTGATGCCCCGTTCTTCTTCATTTAGCCCAGCTTCTCGGATTACTTGCTCAGCATGCAGATTGAATAAGTATGGTGAAAGGATACCTCCCTGACACACACCTTCCTGATTTAGAACCAAGCAGTATCCCCTTGTTCTGTTCCAACAACTCTCCTTTTGGTCTATGTACAAGTTCCACAAGAGCACAATTACGTGTCCTGGAATTCCCATTTTTCACAATATTGTCTGTAATTTCTTATGATCCACACAGTCAAATGCCTTTGCATAGTCAATAAAACACAGGTAAATGTATTTCTGGAATTCTTTGCTTTCAGCCAAGATCCACTGATATCAGCAACGATATACCTTGTTCCACATCCTCTTCTGAATCCGATTTGAATTTCTAGCAGTTCCCTTTCAATGTACTGCTGCAACCATTTTGTAATTATCTTCAGCAAAATTTTACTTGAGTTTGATATTAATGATATTGTTCAATAACTTCCACATTTTGTTAGATTACCTTTCTTTGGAATGGGCGCAAATATGGATCTCTTCCAGTCGGTTGGCCAGGGAGCTGTCTTCGGAATTTCTTGGCATAGACAAGTGAGTGCTTCCAGTGTTGCATCTGTTTGTTGAAAGATTTCAGTTAGTATTCCATCAATCCCTGCAGCCTTGTTTTTCAACAAATGCCTTCAGTGCAGCTTGGACTTCCTCCTTCAGCACCATAAGTTATTGATCATACGCTACCTCCTGAAATGGTGGAATGTCAACCAATTCTTTTTGGTACAGTGACTCTGTGTTTTCCTTCTATTTTCTTTTTATGCTTCCCATGTTGTTTCAATATTTTATTCACATAAGCTTTCAATATCGCACCTCGAGGCTTGAATTTCTTTCTTCACTTCTTTCAGTTTGAGAAATGCTGAGCATGTTCTTCCCTTTTTGTTTTCTAACTTCAGGCCTTTGCACACTTCATTATAATACTTTTTGTCTTCTCAAGCTGCCCTTTGAAATCTTCTGTTCTGCTTTTTTATTTCATCATTTCTTCCATTTACTTTAGCTACTCTACTTTCAAGGGCAAGTTTCAGTCTCTTCTGACATCGATTTTGGTCTTTTCAATCTTTCTTGTCTTTTTAATGAGCTTTTGTTTTCTTTCCTACATAGAGTCCAATATTTTGTACAGACCTTTTTTCTTTAAGTACAGAGTCAAAATAGAGTTTTCCAAGTTACTCAGTTACTTAGGTTAGTTCTATTCTTCCTCATGCACTTCAGTGAAGAAATAAAAAAAATTCTTCTTTTTTTTCTTTTTCACTTCAGTAGGGGTATGTTATTTATTTGTAATACATTCGGGTCCATCTGTTACAGTTTGTATTCAATTTTGAATATCCCCCATATTCTAGTTGATTTTTTAAATTATACGTATTAAAATTCACCACCTGTGGTGTATATATCTATAAAAGGTTTTAACAAATGCATAGCGTTATTTCTCCACCACTACAGCCTTGATTCAAAACAGTTTTATTATCTCAAAAAAAAAGAAAAAGAATATCTTCATGTTGACGCTTTGTAGTCTTCCCCTCCCCATGCCCCTAGTATGCGTTCTTTTTTCTTCCTTGATCAGTCTTAAAAAAAAAACTAACCCAGTAACATCCAGTCAATTCCAACTTTCAGTGACTGTATGTGTGTCAAAGTAGAACTGTTCCACAGGGTTTTCTTGACTGTAATCTTTATGGAAGCAGATTGTCAGATGTTTCTTCCACAGCACTGATAGGTGGGTTCAAACTACCAACCTTTAGGATAATAGTCAAGTACAAACTGTTTTCACCACCCAGGAACCTTTGATCAGTCTAGCTAGATGTTCACCAATTTTGTTGATCTTTTCAAAAAGCATATTTTGCTTTGTTAATTTTCCCAATTTTTTGTTTTCTATTTCATTGATCTCTGCTCTCATCTTTATTATTTTCCTCCCCTACTTATTTCAAGTTTCTTTGTTCTCCTAGCTTCTTAAAGTGGAAACCTAGGCCGTTAATTTCAATACATTCTTCTTTTCTAGTATAATCATTTAAAGGTATGGAATTCTCAGCACTGCTTTAGCTGCATCTCACAAAATTTCGTTTTTGTTATCATTCAGTTTGAAATATTTTCTAATGTCCTCTCTGATTTCTTCTTTAACCTGTGTCATTTAGCTTTTTTTAAATAACTCCATGAAAACAGAGTAGATGTTATGTTCAACGTTTTAGAGAAAAGAAAATTGAAACCCCAAAGATTAGTAAGAAAATAGAATGACATAAAACCACACAACTGGTGTATTTGTGTGTGTGCACATGTACCTGTGTGTGTGCACACGTACAGAACTGTCAAACGTTAAAGCAGAAAGAAACCTAAAGAAACCTTAAGGATAATCGAATTCAAGCACCATCTTTGAAAAACTGGAGCAAGATTGCTCAGGTGACTTTTGAAGGTTGCATGACTACTAGTTAGCGACTAGACCAGGATGTTCTAGTCTGTCTCAAGGGATCAAACTAGCGTAAGTGGGCATGGAAAGGCAGATATCAGTTCTATAGAAGGAAGAACTTAGCAAAAGTACTATAGAAAAACAGCAATCTAGAGTATTCTGTATTTCCCATTAATTTAGAGGCATTTAAGCAGAGATTAAGTTTGTCAGGGGAGCAGTAGAATTTATTTCAGCATCTGATAGGTTATTGAACTATATGGCCATTAAGGTTCCTTCCAGACCAGAGCATTCATAACTTGACAATTTAGTGATAATTACATTGCATTTAAAAAGTGCCCTGCTTTCACCTTAACTCCATCATCTTGATTACAGTTGAATATGCATCCTGAAGATAAGAATTTTCATAATTGTGGCATTAATATTCTCAGCATGTGGTGCTGGCAGGGTTCATTGATGCTGCCTAAGAAAACAGTGTAAATTCCTGTCGGTTGCAGACATGGATTTTATGGTCAGTCATTACAGAACAATATTGCTCTCATAAAATTATCATTTATTCTTCTTTGTAAAAAAGAAAAAAACTAAGTTAACACTGTTATTAAGGTTAAAGTCAATTATTACACAAAAAAACAATGTTTTTCTCTTACAAATCCAACACACGTGCATTAAAATATAAATATGAGAATTAAGATTTTTTCTCTGGGGAAAATATTTTCTTGGATTTATTGTGATATATGAATGTAGTTTGAATTTAACTTTTTAGTTAAAAAGCAAAGGTGAAAACACTAACTTATTAATATTGTTCTATAAACCCACTGCCGTCAAGTCAATTCCAACTCATAGTGACCCTATAGTGGCCCTATGGGACAGAGTAGAACTGCCGTATAGAGTTTCCAAGGAGCGCCTGATGAATTCGAACTGCCAATCTTTTGGTTAGCAACTGTAGGACTTAACCACTACACCACCAGGGTTTCTATTGTTCTATTTTTATAACCCAGCTTAATTTGCTCAGGGGCTATTCCCTTTTTTTTTCCCCCTGTAGGACAACAGTTCTCAAAGTGTGACTAGGGGAACCATTTTGTAAGTTTTTCAAAATCAAAACTATTTCCAGAATAATATGAAGACATCATTTGCCCATTTTGTTTTCATTCTTGTACAAGCACACAGTGAACTTTTCCAGAAACTACATGCTATGAGAGATGTCATTGCTTTCACTGCTAATGGAATGTGTGCTCGTGTATTCTTAGGTTTTCTAAAAGTTTCTAATATTAGCATATTCAGTTACGTCTGCAAAATCTTTGTCATCTCATATTTATCCAATAAATGCCACTTTGAAATCCTGAAATTCTCTTCCTGCCTACATGGACACACAAAAAGAAGTACACGCTGTTATCTTTATTTGGATTTTTTTTTTAATTTTGAAAATTTTTCTAACGTTTGAATTTATACCTAAAATTATTCATTTAGAATTTAATAATAGTTTATTTTAAAATAGAGCAAACAGCCAAAATTATTCATTCCAGCTTTTCAAATTAGAAATACAGAAGCCACTGAGAGTCTTATAGGGTATGTTATATTGCATTGCCTGAAGAAGAACACACAATAGCTAAGAGCTATTAAAGCCTTGGACACGGACGTTACCCAATGTCTATCGAGGAAAAGTCAGTAAAGAATTGACAGAAGTGGCCCATTCCAGTGTTGTAATAACTTGGCAAATTGAAGGTTTAGTTGCAAACAAGAGAGTAAAATAATCTCACCTGTAGAATTGTACTTTTATCTTACAAATTGATGAATCTACAGAAGTAGCTCAATTTACTTGTTTGCTTGTATTCATCTGACGTCAGCATCAACTAAGCAGCAATGAAGATCTTGGTTTCATATGAACCTTTTGTACCAAACACAAGTGTCACTGAAATATTTAAAGTGTTGTGTAACTTTTTTTGCATTCATCATTTTTTGAATCTCATGGAAGAATTATGTTGATTTTTGCAATGATGTTGCAAAATCAATGATGGGTAAAGCTGCTAGTGCCTTAGCATAAATCAAAGGAGTGGCACGAACTGTACTTCACTGAAGAGCACTCACAAGGGAAAAAAACCAAACAAAACATTTATTTAGGAACGTCTGGTCCCTTACTTTACCCTCCCCTCAATCCCTAGCAACAAGGATAATGGAATCTGGTGCTGGCTTTCTTCCCTGGAAATCTCAGGAGAGATTCCTTCCCTTGAGAGTGGCTGTGACAGCCCCAATTATTACATTGTTGCAGAGGAAGTTGATAGGGAGCAGGATTCAGGGATGAGTAAACAAACTGGCATCTTCCCAGGATTCCTCTTCAAAGTTAGTGGGTAAAAGTATGAATAACTAAATCCATTAAGCTTTTCTTGAATGATTAATTGATTAAATTATTTTAAAAGAGAAATTCACTTTTTACCCTTTGCAAGTATAGTTCTAGTTTTGTGTACTTCCTTTTTGTTATTTGTTGTCATTTTATCTTATTTTTTTTTAATTTCTTTACCATTAAAATTATTTTATTTGTTGTTGCCTCTCTCCCGCACTATAATACAAGATCCACAAAAAGGGGGCCATATCTATGTTCTCCTCTATCTACTTCAGTGCTTAGGATAATGACTAGCACAAAGTAGGCACTAAATAGATATGTGCTAAATGAATGCTTTTTATTTTTTTATCCAACTTTTTCACTTGTCTGATTCTTATTTTGATTTTTTAGTGAACTAGGCATCAAATGAGTCACCCCCACAAAAAAGTCAATAATTTCTACACTTACTTAAAAAACAAACAAAAACTTCCTTTGTACCCATAATAGGAATTATGAAATTATTAAAATAATGATAATTATAGGAATAATTATTAATAATAGACAATAATAAAATTATTAAATGATGTTGTTGTTGTTATGTTGTTGGAAATACTAGTAGTGTAGTTCTTAAGAGCTACTTCTGCTAACCAAAAGTTCATATCCAGCAGGCGCTCCTTGAAAACCCTATGGGGCAGTTCGCTGAGTCAGGATCGACAGCAATGAGATTTTGGTTTTGTTATGTTGTTAGGTGCTGTCGAGTCAATTCCAACTCGCAGTTAACCTGTAGGACAGAGTAGAACTGCCCCATAGGGTTTCCAAGAAGCTGCTGTTGGATTTGAACTGTTGATCTTTTGGTTAGCTGCCAAGGTCTTAACCACTATGCAATCCTAAATAATAACAGGAATAATAAATAATAATAGGAACCATTTTAAAATAATTTTTTATTATTTAACTTTTTTCTGTTTTATTATTTTTTTACTTTGAATTTATCGTATTCAATTAGCAATATTTTTGTTGCTGCCTCTATCCAGATTGCTGTTTCTTTTTTTGCCTACTTAGTCTTCCAGACTTAAATACTTAAATAATAAGTATTTTTCTTGAAATGTTTCTGTCTAAGGGATCACAATAGAGGGTCCCAGACAGAGCTGTAGAAAAATATAGAACAAAATTCTAACTCAAAAAGAAAGACCAGATTTGCTGGCCTGACAGAGACTGGAGAAGCCCTGAGAGCATGGCCCCCAGACACCCTTTCAGCTCAGTAATGAGGTCACTCCTGAGGTTCACCCTTCAGCCAAAGATTGAACAGGCCCATGGAACAAAACAAGACTTAGAGGGGCACACCAGCCCTGGGGCAGGAACTGAAAGGCAGGAAGGAACAGGAAAGCTAATAATAGGGAACCCAGGGTTGAGAAGCCAGGGTGTTGACATGTCATGGGATTGTTAACCAGTATCATAGAACAATGTGTGTACTAACTGTTTGATGAGAAGCTAGTTTGGTCTGTAAACCTTCAACTAAATTACAATTAAAAAAAAAATTGAAAGTAAAAAAAAAAAAATTCTGTCTGATGGTTTAAAAATAAGACTTATTTAAACCCATGTTTTTAGGATAGGTGAATACATAAAAACACTGACAACTAGAAATGTCACTTTACTTATCAATCACTGACATAACTCTGATGATCCCTGCCTTGCCCATCCTGCTCAGTATATTAAGGCTAATTCTAACCTAACCCTGCTTAATCCTACACAACAGAGAGTCAGCTTGTACCAGATTTAAAGCTCTTTCCCCTTTAGTTAAAGACTTGGAGCAGATTTCCTTTACCAGGCCACGACCCCCTTCCTCCTTGTTTTACATACACTCCCTTGATCCACTCTTTGGAGATCTACCACCATCTCCGCACAAACATGCTAACATACACCTGAGTGCACACAATCACACAAACACTGAATGATACCATACCCTACAAGCACACTGAGCACTTAGGCCAGTCTTTGGATAATGATATCAGTTTGGATAACACTGGAAAGAGCTTTTGAAGGGGACATATTTTACTCTTCCACATTCATAACACAATACAGCATGCTACATAAATGTGATGGCACGGTTTGAGGTAATTTCTTATGTAATTGTTTATTATTATTGTCATCACCATCATCATCACTACATACATATATATTTATTTGTAATGTCTTTGTATTATGAACACAGCATGAATTTCATTAAATCAAATACTCCGAAATATTGGTATACCTACATTGGCCAAATTCAACATTATTTTTCAAGCCACTGAATTTATTTTTATTTTAAAGGAGGGAATTCTAATGTTTGGAGGAGGAAAGTAATTTTTTTCCTAATGGCCTGCTGTATGTCAGTGATGGAGCTAGTAATAAAACCCTAGTTTCTCTGAATCTCCAATTCAGGCTCAATTGAAATGGCATTCTTCACTCAATGAAAGCTAAATGAGAAAATAAAAGTTACAGTCTGATTCCACAGGATATGCTGTGACAGACTAATGTCACCCATTTCACTTCTTGCAACCTAAGAATTCTTCAAGTATTATTTACTAAATGACCTGTGAAGGTCATTTTTTGCAACAATACAAGGTTTGGAGGTTGTGAATAACTAGTATCTTTAAGTATTAACAAAATATATTTTGTGAACCTTCTCTAATAAGGTTATGAGGATTTATTCATTCAAAATAATAGTGATAAGATAAGCACTGTTTTAAGTAGTGGAATACATCTTTTTTAAAAAGTTGCTTGCAATTTGCCGAGCAGTAACTTAGATAATTTAACATATACTAGAATAAAATATTTTGGAAATTGGGATGCAAATATAAATACGATCTAACCCTCAAGGAATATTAAAAGGAAGGAGATCTTATAAGCGTTCTTCCTTAATCCCTATATAGTTTACGTATAAGAAATTTTTTCATATTATTTAAGACAGCCTTGGACAAATGTGAATTTCTAAGAAATAACACTCAGACTACTGAACCAAAAGTGGGATAAAAGGCACCTGCTATAGAGAATATCATGACTGTTGAGGTAGCTCTTTTATAAGCTCTGGATTTTAAAGAGATAAGATTAGATTCAAAATATTAAGCAGCCGTCATAGCATGGGCACTTACTAACTGGAAAAGAAGCAATATCAACCAATGCACTTGTATCAGTGAGTGACAGCTTTATATTGGCTTGCTAAATGGCACATTTAAAAATAAGATAAAATCAAAAATAATCTAAAAAATTCTATCAGAAGAGAGGAAAGTTAGGGCCTAGGATAAGCTAAATTTCATAAGCCAATTAAGATGACCACAAAATCTTATAAAAATTCCTATAGCATAAGAACTACAATCAAAAGACAGAATTAATGTGAAAGAACTTGTTGTCTTGTTCATAGAGGATAATGCTTCTTAACTTCTATTTTGCTTCTGACCCTTGGAAAAGAAGAGATAAAGCCAAAAGAGTTAAGATGAATTTGAAATTTGGAGAGCGTACCAGTCTGCTTTAATAAAGTCAGTTGTTTAGTCTTAGATCACTTACATCCTCATAAAAAATATTGTGACTATAATGGTAAATTGAAAATTTCAATAAATTATGGAAAATAGGAAAGTCCCCAGAATTCTGTAGACTGGGCTTGGTGAACCCTTTAAAAAGGCATTATTGAGAACAACTCATGACAATAACAATTTTTCACTCATGCAATAACCATTCTCTGAACGTTTAACTAAATGTATAGCCTGGCAATGCAGTCTAGAGCTAGAGTGGAGAAAAAGATGAATCATAGGATTATAATATTATAAGACAGTGTATACTATATACACTGAAGGTTTTGAGTTATATAAGCCTCTTATGATATTACTTGGGGAAAGCTGAAGTAATATACACTTAAATATCCTATATTCAGCAATCTGATGTTCAAAATTGAAAAAAGGACACTAAAAATGGACAGAGGTCAACCTTGAAGGTGGTAGTTATTGGCATTCCATACAGGATTTAGCTTTTCACTCTTTGCTTTGAAAGATTTTTGGATAAAAACATAGAAGGTATGACTACTCAATTCTCGTGTAGTGTAAAGCTAAAACCCGCTGCCTTCCAGTTGATTCCAACTCATAGCGTCCCTATAGGACACAGTAGAATTGCCCCATAGGGTTTCCAATGAATGGCTCATAGATTCAAAGTGCTGACCTTTTGGTTAGCAGCCATACCTCTTAACCACTGAAACACCAGGGCTTCATAAACCTAAAAGGGATGCTAAAATAGTAAATGGCAAAACTGAGTTTCCAGAATACTCAGAACAAGGATTGGTTCAAATAATATCACCTAATAAAAATTAAATTTTTTTTTTTTTTTTTTTTTTTTAATAAAGAGAAAGATAAAGTCCTGATTTAGGAACAAAAGAAATCAATTGCGTAAAAATTATACAAGGAAGACCTGCCTTGACAGCTGTTCAGGTAAAAAAGATTCAGGAGAGTAAACTGGCCATATTTGATACATACAAAAAAAGTGACATGGTGGTTAAAGATGTTCTTTAGCATGCATTATCAGACTACCTATTACAACATTTTCATTAAAAAAGTGGAGGCAACATAAAAATAGATTAGATGAGTAAATTGTTATACACTCATATGATGCCTACAAAATGCAGCCCTGAAAATGACCTTTCAATCCAAAAAAATTGCAGAACATAAAAGGATGTTGCATATTCAGTATGATTTTAGACATGCAAAAACTTATGTAAAAAATATACTAAAAGGAAATATGTCAATTATGTAAACATGGTTTCCCCACAGTATCTGAGTTCAAGGAGAATATTTTCTTTAACCTCATTTTTAATTTTCTTTCCTAATGCACTTCAGTAAAGAAAACTAAAAATAAATTTAAAGAAAACATTCTCCTTAATCTCAGGTTCTGTGAGGAAACCACATTTATATGATTGGCACATTTCCTTTTAGTATAATTTCTACATAAGTTTCTAATAGCTAAAATCATACTAAATACATAACAACTTTCTGTAATGAAATGGACTGATGTTGACCATTTTGAATTGGATAATAATATGGTCTACTATGCCAGGGATGACAAATTTAAGAGAAATGACATATTCATTGTCCAAAAGAACATTTCAAGATCTATCATGAAGTACAACGCTGTCAGTGATAGAATAATACCCATACACCTACAAGGAAGACCAGTTAATATGTCTATTACTCAAGTTTATGCACTAACCACTAATGGCAAACATGAAGAAATTTAACATTTTTAACAACTTTGGCAGTCTGAAATTGATCAAACATGCAATCAAGATGCATTGATAATTATTGGAGATTGAAATGTGAAAGTTGGAAATGAAGAAGGGTCAGTAGTGGAAAATACGCCTTGGCATATTTTGATACCAGAGATCATGTGATAGACTTTGTCAAGACCAGCTACTTATTCAATGCAAATACCTTTTTTCAACAACGTAAACAGTAACTATACACATGGACCTCACCAGATGAAATACACAGGAATCAAATCACCTACATCTTTGAAAAGAGACGATGGAGAAGCTCAGTATTAGCAGTCAGAACAAGGCCAGGGTTGACTGCATAATAGACCATCATTTGCTCATATGCAAGTTCAAGTTGAAGCTGAAGAAAATCAAAGTACGCCCATGAGAACCAAAATATGACCTGAGTATATCCCACCTGGATTTAGAGATCATTTCAAGAATAGATTTGATGCATTGAACATTAAGGATCAAAGACCAGAGGAGTTGTGGGATGACATCAAGGACATCCTACATGAAGGAAGCAAAAGGTCATTAAAAAGACAAGAAAGAAAGGAGCAAAACGCCAGAAAACACTGTGAAACTTGCTCTTCAACATAGAACAGCTAAAACAAATGGAAGAAGTAATAAAGCAAAGGAGCTGAAAGAAGATTTTCAAAGGGCAGTTTGGAAGACAAAGTAAAGCATTATAATGAAATGTGCAAAGACCTGAAGTTAGAAAACCAAAAGAGAAGAATGCGCTTGGCATTTCTCAAGCTGAAAGAACTGAAGAAAAAATTCAAGCCTCTAGTTGCAGTATTGGAGGATTTAATAGGCAAAATGTTGAACGTCATGGGAAGCAACAAAAAAAGATGGAATACAATCACTGTACCAAAAAGAATTGGCTGACATTCATCCATGTCAAGAGGTAGCACATGATCACAGGTTGATGGTATTGAAGGAAGAAGTCCAAGCTACACTGAAGGCATTGGTGGAAAACAAGGCTCCAGGAAACAATGAATATAAATTGAGATGTTTCAATGAACAGATGCAGTAATGAAGGTGCTAACTTGTCTATGCCAAGAAATTTGGAAGACAGTTACCTGGCCAACAGACTGGAATAGATTTGTATTTGTGTCCATTCCAAAGAAAGGTGACCCAACACAATGTGGAAATTATGGAATCACATACACACAAAAATTTTACTGAAGATAATTCAAAAGCAGTTGCTGTAGTATATTGACAGGAATCGTCAGAAATTCTAGCCAGATTCAGAAGAAGACTTAGAATGAGGGCTATCATTGTGGATGTCAGATGGATCTTGGCTGAAAGAGAGCATACCGGAAAGATATTTACCTCTGTTTATGACTATGCAAAAGCACTCAACTGTGTGGATTATAACAAATTATGGATAATATTGGGAAAAATAGGTATCCCAGAACACTTAATTGTGCTCATGTGGAACCTGTACATATAGACCAAGAGGCAGCCAATCAAACAGAACAAGGGGATACTGCATGGTTTAAAAATCAGGAAAGATGTGTGTCAAGGTTGTATCCTTTAACCTGCTTATTCAATCTGTATGCTGGAGAAAATAATCTGAGGAGCTGAACTACATGAAGAAGAATGTGGCATCAGGATTGGAGGAAGACTCATTAATGACCTGTGATATGCAGATGACACAACTGAGCTTGCTGAAAGCAAAGAAGACTTGAAACACTTACTGAAGAAAATCAAAGACTACAGCCTTCAGCATGGATTACAACTCAACATAAAGAAAACAAAAATCCTCATGAATGGACCAATAAGCAACATCATGATAAAGAGAAAATATGGAAGTTTTCAAGGATTTCATTTTACTTGAATCCACAATTGACACCCATGGAAGCAGCAGCCAAGAAATCAAATGACATAATGCACTGAGCAAATCCGCTGCAAAAGAATTCTTTAAAGTGTTGAGAAGCAAAGATGTTACCTTGAAGACTAAGGTGTGCCTGACCCAGCCCATAGTGTTTTCGATCTCTTCATATGCGTGTGTAAGCTGGACAATGGATAAGAAAAACCAAGGAAGAATTGATGCCTTTAAATTATGATGTTGTGAAGAAATTGAATATACCATGGACTGCCAGAAGAAGGAACAAATCTGTCTTGGAAGAAGTACAGCCAGAATGCTTCTGAGAAGTGAGGATGGCAAGACTTCATCTCACACAATTTGGACAGTTATCACGAGGGATCAGTGCCTGGGGAAGGAGATCATGCTTGGTAAAGCAGAGAACGAAGGAAAAAGAGGAAGACCCTCAAGGAGTTGCATTGACACTGTTGCTGCAATGATGGACTCAAGCATAGCAGTGATTGTGAGGACGATGCAGGACTGGGCAGTGTTTTGTTCTGTTGTATGTAGGGTTGCTATGAGCTGGAACTTACTCAACGGCACCAAATAACAACAGTGCACTACAAAATAAATTATTTTTGAATAAAAAAATATTTTAAATAAACTAAGCCATCAGTCCTTCATTTGCAACCTTTAAATACACTGATTTTAGTCTACTGATATTTAATACAGTATGTCATTGATTGTGGAAGGTCATTAGGTTCAAAATCTCTTTGCCCCCAAAAATTTACTAAGCAAACAATTTGCCATGGCATAGGCAAGAATCAACTTATCTCCATTATTGCAAAATGTCTGTGTACACCACACTCTCTTTTTACCACATTTTCTTATTTTTTATCCATTTTCACCAACAGAAAAAAGATAAAGCAATGATTTAACATAATTCAGACCTTAATATCTGGACCATAATTTACTGTTTTTCCTGCCTTCCTGGTGGATAGAAGTGGTCCATAATTGACCAGGCAATGGGAGAATCTTTAGTGGGTTTGCTGGTTGTAAAAGGCGTTTGGGTGACACAAACAGTTAAGCACTCAACTACCAAACTTTAGTTGTTCGAATCCACCAAGAGGAGCAGCAAAAAATAGGCCTGACAATCTACTTCCAAAAGGTCATAGCCTTGAGAATCCTCTCGAGCAGTTCTACTCTGCACACATGGGGTAACACAGTTGTAGTTGACTCGAAGGCAACTAACAACAACAAGCAGTTTTATGGTGAAGGCAGAGAGAAGAGGCAGTACTGCTGAGGAAACAATCAGCTGAGCTGTCCTTCACATACCATGTCCCTGACACTGGACACTTACTATATTGCTGGAAACTCATATGGGATAATGAGTAGGAGACGCGGGGCCAGCTCTACTCTAGGCTGACAGCTGTGTGGGAGAAGAGGAAATGATATTCAGCAGTTGAAGGGCCCACCAAGATTTTTTCTTTATTCCTCCTATGTGATGCTTTTAGTGTGGATGAGTAGACTCAGGTGAGGTGATCAAGAGAGAATACCAAGTAGCATATGGTAACATTAAAACCTTGAGCATCAGAGTTAACTTTGAAACCAGAGAACACAAAGTAAAAATGAAGGACAAGAACCAAAGACAAACCTCACTTAGATCACAGTTTTGACTTAGGTCTGTTCTATGAAGTGCAGATTTAGTAGTGTGCCTAATGATCTATATGTGTGTATTCGTGAAGGGGAAACAGGCTTCGTAAGGTCGAAGATGAGCACCCTTGTGTGGTCCGCTAGTTCACTAGAGTTTGGTAAGCCATCTTTATGTAAGTCCCAGGCATATAGCTACTGTCATCTACCGCCACTATAAAACTGCTGCCCTCCCACTGCAGGGTGCTGTGAACAACTGCTTTTGCCCTGCAGCAACCCAGGACTGCCTCATATGTAAGTCTCCCTAATAAACTCCTTCGTGACCACACTGGAGTTGCCTGCCTCTTTCTTCAGTCTCTTGGCACCCTACAGTTTTGGTGGTCCATGCCTGGACAATTGGTGAGCCAGCCAGAAGATCGAGGAAATGGCCAGTGGGAGTAAGGCCTCTGCAGGGGAAATCCCATGTTGGCCAGTGATCTCCACATGAGACCATCTGACCCATATGCTTTTCTTTGGGGGAAATCTGGGTTGGTCAGTGACCTCTTTGTGGGAAGGTCTGGCCCATATGCTTTTCTGCATGTGGACCACCATACGAGCACAGGGATGCCCTGAAAACACTAAGTGGCATAGCCCAGTTTTGGGCAGATGTACGCCTTCATAGTTTGGAAAAGAAGCTAGGAGAGCAATTGCAGGCATAAGGTGGCCGTTGCTCTGGGCTGTTTGGCTGCTCACCTAGGCCCAGCTAGCTGCCGAAGTATGCGCAAAAACTTTTCAGGAAGAGTTACAGTTAGAAAGGGCTGCATGGCAGTCTTGTGTGGCCACAGCTGATGTGCTAAGCAGCAGCATTCACAAACATGGTGAGTAACTAGAAATGCTCGCCAGCAGGTTTGTAAAGATGGGAGATTCAAGGACTAGGGGAACAATCCCCTAGCCATTGATCAAATCCTTCAGCTATAGGACCGGAGATAGTTGAAGAGGCTAACCACATCCCTAGTGCTGAGAACACTGTGTAACATCTAGCACAAAGCAAGAGTTAAAATAGCAGGGAAAAAAAAAAAAAAAAGGAGTAAAAAGTCCTTCAAGGTAGCTTGTGTTGAGCAGCTCTGAAGAGACCTTAGGGGCCCTCTCTGGAATTCTCTGGTAACTGCCCCTTGCCAAGATAACTGAGCAGCAAATTAGTCACAGCTGCAATAGTAAGGGGGAAAACTAAAATAGGAGAGACTGCCTCCTTGTTACCGGGCATCTGGGTTGAACCCATGCTTGAACTTCGTATGGTGGAAGCATGAACTCACAAATGACTGAGGGCTCTGCCAATTTTGCCCAGATCTTCTGACTTTCAGAAATAATTAAGCCTGAGTATTAATCTTGGTCCCTCGGTCACCAGGAAGGACCAAAGGCCATATGTTACATTTAAAGTTCAATAAGGAAATGAAAAGAACTACATGTTTTGGGTTTTTAGATACCATTGCACAGGTGACTGTAATCTCTATAACACCTGGCACCAAAATGAAGAAAAATTTTGGGTCTGAGGTCTCCATCATTGAAACCCTTGCCCAAGCCTGACTAAAAATAAGTCTTTTGGGGGCCCCTACAAACCCTATTAAATGTATTGGTGATGTTGGTGTATTACTGTACACCTTTGTAAACTTTTGCCTCCAAGTCTTTATGGGAACTGCTGCAGTTAGGGCCATTCTAGTGGGACACACAGAAACTATGATGTGGGCTATAGCTAATAGCCTGACCATTCAATCTGGCCACTAACAACCCTTAGACTGACATATAAAGCAAGCCCCTATGGTAACCCTATGGTAATGATGCATCCAGATCCCCCTCTCAAAAAAAAAATCAGTTCGACTCCTGATAAACTTTTGTTACTTGTGTGGATGGACACCAGAAAGACCCCTCTTCTGAGAGAAGAGAACAACCAATGAGCAGACTGTTAATGCCAACTAACTGCAAAGGCTTAAGCATCATCTGCTCTAGAGCAAAGAGATGTACAACCGACCACCTCCTGGATTTAAGAGAGGACAGCCCATGTAGATTCACATACCAACCTGGGCTGGGCCTACACACATGGACTGCCACTATCATCAGAAAACACCAAACAGCATAAAAAAGCTGACCTTCCTACGAGAACTGGCCAAGGCTAAAAACTTCCCAGGGACAGATTTCCAAGCAACAAGCTAGGGTGTTCTTGGCAGGTAAATCATACCAGTACCTTGTAACCTATACAGAGGCTTCCACTGGATTTTGCATGAACTCTTCACACTCTGTCACTCCCAACCCACAGGGATGATTGAGCATTGCAATGGACAAGCTTAAATGGCTGATGGGAGGGGACAAGACAACCCCAGCTTGAACTACACATCTCAGGCAAGCAGTCTGGGGTCAACGGCAAGGCCATTTATCATTTTTGCCATATGTTTGATCAAATTCTCAATTCTATAAAATGTGTTTCTTTTATATACAACTGTTCCTGACAGAAGATCTGGCTTCCCCCGAGGTCACTGTCCTAAGACTAGGATGGACAGCCTGGGTGGCTATACCTGGGCAACCATCACCTCAAGTCCTACGGGAGATAGGGGAGGGGAGGGGCTTATTCTTAATGTTGTCTCTTTTTCTTCTCAGATTATCTCACAGTGATGGACAGACTCCCTCATTCATGATCCCCAATGATACAGGGTTTTGGCAGAGCTACCAATCAGACCAACTGTTGGCTCTGTCAACATTTGACCCTAGATGAGTCATATCCCCACATTGTTCCAGCTGATCTGCCAATAAGCAGGACATCTCTTGGACCTACTGAATGTGTAACTTGATGTACTGAGGAGATCACGTGGTAAGTGAATAAGGTCGACTCCGCTACTCATGAAAAACATCTCTTGAAGTATAAAAACTGCCTGTAGGGAGTGCTCCAACTTAAAAAAAAAAAATCTATATATATATGTTAAAAATGTAAACAGCACAGGGCTGGATGGCTGCCTAAGTAAAGGCCTTAGGCCCAGAAAATTTTCTGATAAGGAGGTCAGGAATTGGGTCACCTTCTCTCTCCTGGTTCCTTCTCCTTATCAGAGAAGACTTCCCCATGTTTTGGGCACACAGTAACTTTCTCCATTTCTTGCACATGTGTGGGCACCATATGAAACCTGGCCAACCCCACTTCTATACCTGTTCCTGGCGGGGAGGGAGTGGGATCTCTCTTACTAAGACAAACGAGGGAAAACGTGTCAGATTGTAGGAACTGGCCTCGAGGGGTGGACTGAAAGGGAAACAGGCTTTGTGAGGTCAAACATGAGTGCCCTCACTAGTTCACTAGAGTTTGCTAAGTCATCCTTATGTAAGTCCCTGGTATGTAGCTGCAATTATCTATCACAACTGTAAAACCTCTGCCCTCCCATTGTAGGCTGTGGAGATCTGCTGTCGTCCTGCAGCTGTCCAGGACTGCCTTGTGTGTAAGTCTCCCTAATAAACTCCTTCACCGCCACACTGTAGTTGCCTACTTCTTTCTTCAATCTCTCAGCACTCTCCATTTTTGAAGGCAAGTTTCACATTACCAGTCCATGCCTGTATAATTTGTAAGACGGGACCAACATATAAGCATATTTCAAAGATTACCTTTAGTCCTCAGATGAATAAAAATTATCTGTTGACTGATAATAAATAGTTGCAGAGCAGAGAAAAATTTCTAAGTGTGGTAAGTGAGCTTAGGGACAAAGGAGTGATATGTTTTACAGTTATGGACTTATGGAGGCTATCAATGAATTAGAATAAATACATTCTCTTAATTACATAAAAGGAGCAATTTCAGTTGACTAGTTGCCCTGGATGTTTCTAAGACACACACATTTAAAGCTAATATGAAAGGTGGTAGGAGGAACTTTTAACATTTATGAAGCATGAAAGTAATTCAACCATCTCACAACATTAATAATACAATTCAGTTTTTACATTCTCAATGTACAACTTGAAAATTTATTTCCAGAATATAAAAATGAAATTCTAAAACTTTAGAATTATGCCTGTCAAATAAGGTAGACATTCATAATTGGAGGAAAGAATTCATCACTTAAAACAATTATGTTTAAAAATTTAGCTTATTATATGTTCAAAATTAGTTTCATAATTATTAAAAATGCATGAAACAGGTTTTTTTTAATATTTCCTTTACGTCTTTTCTATGTGTCTTAGGCTGGGTTCTCTAGAGAAGCAAAACCAGTAAAGCATATAAATATATATAGAGACAGAAATTTATATCAAGGAAATGGCTCACATGGTTGTAGAGGCTGGAATGTTTCAAGTCCATAGGGTAGGATAGAGGCTTCTCCACAGGGGCTGAAGAACCCAAGATTGACAGGTCAGAGAACAGGGCTCTTGCTTACAGGCTGTGAAGATCAACGAATCCCAAGATCAGCAGGCAAGACCACAAGTAAGCTGCTAGCTTAAGTCTCAAGAACCAGAGGTCAGACTATCAGGAGCCAGCTGCAGGACCCAGGGCAAGCAAAAAGCCCCCAAGCCTTATCAGAATGTCCTCTTATATTCGATGCAGTCCACTCACCCAAGGAAACTCTCTTTCAACCGATTGGCTACCCACAGCAGATACCATTATGGGGGTGATCATGTTATATCAAATCTCATTATGGAAGTGATCACATCATTATAGACTGCCAAAACACTGAGAATCATCGTCCAGCCGAGTTAACACACAATCTTAACCATCACACTATGTTTACTAGAAATGGCTATTGGTTTCTCATACAACTTACAAAATTCAATGCTTCCATGTATATACCCAGTATCTTAGTTTTCAGAACCAATTACATTAATTCAAGTTCTTCAAATATTGAATGGTAGAAAATCATTATCTATTTTTATAGAGAATGAAAAAAAATCTAAATAATGTATGATTTTTTTTCTATGGTGTCTATGTATGTTCAATTTAGAAGTATTGAAAGGCTATTTTGTTTATTTACTTCTAATCCCAAAAATTCTTAACCAAGACTTAGCTCTTCTTCACAGTACAATGAAGAGAATCTCTAGGGACTCAGAAAAATTATGTAACAAAGATAGGAAATTCGGCTAAAGGATCCAAAAGTCCACCAAATTTTCAAACACCATGATCCTATTTTATGTCTCACATGCCAAGCTGGACTCATGGCCAGTTGGTATTCCCTGGAATCATCACACAAGGAGACAAAAGTCTGAAATCTCCACCAAGTAAGCTAGCTAGTTCTAAGTCCTAAACTATAGGAGTCAGACTAAAAAGAATAAAATAAATAGAAATACCTTTCTGAACTTATATTCTATCACTTCGTCTAAGTCCTCTTTTGGCTCAGCACCAACTAAAAAAACTGAATTCATAGCAGTATAGGGTTAGTGGTAAGAACATGGATTCCAAAGCCTAACTTTCCAAGTTCAAACCCAGCTCTGTCACATCTTAGTTGTGCCCTTAGGCAAGTTGTACATCTTCTCTGTAACACAGTTCTCTTAATTTTAAAATGGCAATAGTAATATTACCTACCTCATAGGGATATTGTGAAAATTAAATGAATTATTACATACTTGAGCATTGCCTGACACATGGTGTATGTTATATGTGTGTTTGCTATTATTACTGCCATCTTATTCTCTAACTTATATGAAGATAGGAAAATTGGAAAGTATAATTAGCATGAATTTGTTATTCACAAGATTCTCCTCTCTGCCATCTCCTCTCAACAAAGATAAAATTCAGAATTACTGTAATAGGATATAAGTGTTAA
Organism: Elephas maximus indicus; assembly: GCF_024166365.1. NCBI lineage: Eukaryota > Metazoa > Chordata > Mammalia > Proboscidea > Elephantidae > Elephas > Elephas maximus. The sequence goes on along the minus strand of NC_064819.1, from coordinate 144,461,752 downwards.
ACTCAAATTAATATTACCTTTTCCTTTTGGCATTTTAATGAAACATTCTGCTCATTCTGGTGAAAGGCAAATATTTACTGGATGAAAAATTTTTCCTTCCTTCCAGGAAGAAAAGATCAGACCATTATGGCTCATGAAGACACTGATTCCTATCTGTTTTCTAGGAATGGGACAGTAGTTTTCTTTAGATAATGGTATGAGATCCAGTTACAATGGGTCACTCAGTTTCTACCTGATAGAACATCAAACGCTGCTGTGTGAGTAAATAAAATAATATGGATTTGATGTGCATAGTAAAATGCATAGGGGCTGGGAAGTTAGAGAGCCTTGAGTGGAGAACAGAATTAGAGGGGTGAAGAAAAGGAGTATTGCAAATCTAGGAGAATAATCCTAAAGTCCTATCTAGAAAGCATAAAGCCAGTGGGTAGGAGAAGCAACATTACCAGGGATATGATTTCAGTACTTTTAATTGATGTTGGATGAGAATATTTGACAGCTAATATTTTTATTAATGAGTGTTTACATGAATAATATAGGGACGTTCAGTTGTTGTCTCTAAACTTTAGAATGTGAGATATCAATTTTTCCCTTCTATCAAAAGTAACCTGATTTTCCTTGGAGAAAGGGTTTACTTCTCTTCACAGTAGAGAAGCTATGCTGTTAGGCCGGACTTGGACTTCAGACAGTTAACCTCATTACCATGGTCCTTATGTTTAATTTGGGGTTTATGCATAATCCAGTTGAGGCCATGAGATGACTAGGAAATAGCCTCTTCCTCTGGGTGAAATAATGAGAGAAAATGAAGTGTGGAGCTGCTGTCATCTTAAAGGAAGATCCAGGGGCCACTACACGGAGTTAAACGAGAATGCTACTACCATGGAAGGCAGAATAAAGAGGTAGAAAAAAAAAATTAGATGCCTAATGACTTTTTTTAATGACTTTATTCACTATACCAAGCCACATCTGCATCCTTTACCTTGACTACTGAGATATAAAAGCCAATAAATTGTTTTGTGGTTGTCGATTATACCAGCTTGTGTTGAGTTTTCTGTTATTCGCAATTAAAATTGTCCTAACCAATAAACATAGCAATGTTCTATCAATATCCTGTGCTTCCACCACTGACTAATGCACCTTTTTAGCTGACACCTCTGTTAAATAATATCATAAATTTTCAAATTATTCCCATCTGGCAGCCCTACAAGAATCCCCGTTAGGCTGAGTAACCAAGTATGCTAGAGTAACCAAGATTGGGATAGGAGAACTAGAAAACATCTATTCATTCATTTATAAGCATCCTATATCTCTCCTAATAGCCATAGCAAAGCATATAATAGTTCTATACACTCATTTAAAGATGTTGTTGTTAGCTGACATCAATTTGATTCTGATGCATAGCAACCCCATGTACAACAGAATGAAACATTGACCACTCCTGCACCATCCTCACAATCATTACTATGTTTGAGCCCATTGTTGCAGCCCCTGTGTCAGTCCATCTCGTTGAGGGTCTTTCTCTTTTTCGCTGACCCTCACTTTACCAAGCAGGTTGTCCTTCTCCAGGGTCTGGTATCTCCTGATATATAACATGTCCAAAGTACATGAGACAAAAATCTCACCATCCTTGCTTCTAAGGAACACTCTGGCTGTAGTTGCAAGACAAATTTGTTCCTTCTTCTGGCAGTCTATGGCATATTCAAATATTCTTTGCTACCTTCATAATTCAAAGACATCAATTCTTCTTCGGTCTTCCTTATTCATTGTCCGGCTTTCACATGCATATGAGGTGTTTGAAAATACCATTGTTTGTATCAGGTGCACTTTAGTCCTCAAAGTGACATCTTTGCTTTTGAATACTTTATAGAGGTCTTTTGCAGCAGATTTACCCAATGCAACATGTTCTTTGATTTCTCGCCTGCTGCTTCTATGGGTGTTGATTGTAGATTCAGGTAAAATGAAATCCTGACAACTTCAATACTTTTTCCATTTATTGTGATGTCTTAGTCTGGAAGTTCCACTGAAATCTGTCCACCATGGGTGAACCTGCTGGTATTTGAAATACTGGTGGCACAGACTCCAGCATCATAGCAGCATGCAAGCAAGCCACCACAGTATGACCAACTGACAGATGAGTGGTGGTCATTTAAAGATATCACCCTACATATCGGGAAAATAGAACTAGTTACGGCACAACTACATACTAATTCAAGCCATACTACCTTTTTAAAAATAAGTATTCATTCATCATTCATTTACATTATATATATATATACTCTGAACTACTATTTTGTGTCTAAAGAAAGGGCCAGATATGCACGTGCTCCAGTGCCCATCCATAGAGCTTAGTCAGGCATGGCCGTATGACCCTTTCTCCTGTAGTACTTGGAACAGGAATCACTTTTTGTTTCCCAGAATGATAGGAAAAACTGATGTCAGTAGCAAAATTTCCATCTGTTTGGCCCTATGAGGTCTGTTAGCTCACAAGATAACATCTCCCAAAAGACTCATCTTCATGTCCTAAAAAATGAATTTGAAAAAAAAAAAATTCAATATGTTAAATAATTCTTTAAAATTCAGGACACCAAAATGTTTTTCAATGCACGCCAAATAAATTGTTATAATAGAGAATATAAGCACCTCGGTGGATCCAAAAAGTATTTCTTAACAATTTGGTATGGTGACAAGAATATATTGGACCACTTTATGGCATTCAAAACAACCTTTGCATAACCATGATAGAAAACAAATCTTGAGTTTTCTAAAATGTTTTAGGATTTTAAAAGATGGTAAAGACCAAGAACAGAAATTGATAGTTAATTCCCACTTTGCATTTTCTGATACCACCCTCTAACTTTTACCCACAGCACTTTTCACAGTTTTAAATTGTGTGTGTGTGTGGTTGTTGATGATAATGATGGTGACTGTTCATGGCTACTTCTTCTTCTAGTCTATAAACTGTTACTAAGGCAGGTACAAAATCTGTCATGTGACAAATGAGAAGCTCCCAGTAAATATTTGCTGAATGTATAGGTGAATAAATTAATAAATGAATTAATAAATAAGCAAATTATCAAGAGTAATCTTATATTCTGTATCAATTTAACAATGAAGACAAATGTCGTAATAACATAAGTATGCATTAATATCCTTGTTGAACACTCTCTATTTATCAGACAGATACTTATTGAGCCCTTATTCTGTCCAACAGAATAACATGCAGACCACGACACACAATAGTATGGTTTTTAGTGACTCCTGCTTTTCTGAGAGATCTTCAGGCTGCAGAGGATTGTGCCAAAAAATGAGCCTAACTGTTCCTGTTTACCTGGCACTAAGAGGGCCGCTATGATTCAGGATTGACTCGACGGCAGTGGGCTTTTTTTGGGGGGGTGGGGGGTGGTTAAGAGGGTTACCGGGACATGGACTTTCAGTGCTATCTCTAGGAAAGTTCTGAGCAAACTGAAATGATTTGGTCACCAACTGGATGTCAGCTATTACAAAGAATTTCATTAACAAGCTTACCGAAACCATTTAATTTTTTTTTTTATAGAAACCATAGCTAAACCTTTAAATAGTCACACTTAGAAAATTCTCATGCAAATCCATGACTTTGTAAGCTTTTGCAAGTGTATCAAGAAAATGATTTTTTCTTTCTTGGAAAGATACCAATTTTAAAATACCGGAATGACTTTTGTTTTCTTGAAATAGTTTCTTAGAAACACATGTTTTGGAACTTTCGTTGGTTTGTGCAAAAATGAAAGGCCTCTTATTCACTAAAAAGCTTTAAACTGATATCACAAGAAAATCATTCAAAGAATAAATTCTGTTCCATGATGCTTTTGCAGTTGTGATAAAACTTCTCTACATTCCATAAAGAACTTTTATTTAAGCCACACATTCCACTTCCTCATTCTCAGCATCACCAATATTTAGATGCTGAGTAAAATCACATACATGATATTTGCTTGTTTTGAAACTTTGAGTTACAAGAATATTGCTGCATGGTCAACCCTGATCATTCAAACTCTGATGACAAGGCACGGTAATTTGAATGTGGCTTGAAATAGGTGATCTGTTGAAAGAGTTTTTTTTGTTTTTTTTTTTTTTACTGAAATGAAAATAAATCTCAAAAGTTTCCAAATTAAAATGAGTTAGTGATTTATGTCATAATGCACTTTATTGTTTGTTTCCTATGTTTTTGGTTCTTGTAAGTATTATGGGCTCATATGGATATGAAGTTAGACTCTAGAAATGCACTGAAGCAAACACATCGCTAGAGACAAAAAAGGCAAATCCTTTTCCAACGCCTGTGGCCAGTTCACTGTTGGCTTAAGTCAAAGGAGTGAATATGAGAATGAGCCTAGATATTTTTGTAAGAAACCAAATAATAAATTCTCTCAGTCACAATGAGGTCAACGACCTTCTATGTTTATCGTATTAAAAGAAAGACCATCACATCATCAGTAGCTTAAGACTCCATTAATTTTTTCAAAGAGTAAAAGAATGAGTTGGTAATTCCAAGAAGCTTTTTTTCCCTGCTAATTCCAGGAATTCTACTTCTCTATGATTTTTTGTGTGTGACAGTAACAGTTCTGAGAAACTACCCAGAGGAAATAGAAAAAGATCATAACTGAGATTTATTGTATGGGGAGTTAAAAGAAAAACAGCAAGCTGACTGAATAGAGGTTTGGGTAAGAGTAAATGTAAATGGTGAATCTACTTTAACTGAAAAAATTTAAGAAAGAAAATATTATTTTGAAAGTCACAACTCAAAATAAGAAGTTCTTTTTTTTTAAACGATACATTCCTTAATCCATTAAAAAAAAAAAATTTACTATCTTCTATGTTCCCAGGCATTGAGATAGGTGTTGTATGAACAGGCATATTCCATTTCCATGGTGCTTACAGACACAGGATGAGAGATATTCATTAAACAATAAAATTCCAATTAAATTGTGTGTGTGTACATATACATGTTTGTTATTAAGAAAAATTGCTATTAAGAAAATAGCTATTAAGGAAAATATTATCGAAAAATGGAGCCCTGGTGGTACAGTGGTTAAGACCTACAGCTACTAACCAAAAAGTCGGCAGTTCAAACCCACCGGCCACTCCTTGGAAACCGTATGGGGCAGTTCTACTCTGTCCTGTAGGGTTGCTATGAGTCGGAATCGACTTGATGGCAATGTTTTGTTTTTTTAAGGAAAATAGGATTGAATTAGAGGGAAGGTTTACTTCAGCTTGGTGTGACAAGGGATATTCTTTGAAAACGTTGTGTTTTACGATTAGACCCACATATGTATAATCACTTCAAGACAATAGAAACTTAGTTCTTGCTCTTGTGACATATGGGGTAGGTGGGTTTGTCAACAGAACAGCCCCCTCATGTTATCTTTCAGAACTCAATACATGGCTTCTAAGATCCCCTGGGAGTTGTCGCCATTCTAGTTGGGTGGAATGGAGCAAAACAAGGGGATGAGTGCCAGGAACATTCGATGGGGCAGTTTTGGAAGTGACCCAAGTCTCTTCTATGCATGCTACATTGGATAGACTTGATCAAAGCATCCCAACTAGATGTAAGAGGGGCTGGGAAATTTTTCTCATGCTTCCCATGAAAAATTCTATACAATGGAATTGACTCATCGACAGTGGGTTTGGTTTGGCTTTATGGAAGGGGAAGCATGTATTTTGGTATATAGTTAGCCATCTCTTCCACAGCTGCCTCTCTGGCCACCAGATATTATTCTGTTTCCTTCCAAAGGAGGCTACTCAAAGTCCAATCCCATCATTGTACATACAGTGCAAAGTCCAGGATATCTACGAGATGTACTATTTTTACAGCATATTTAGAGGTTGCTCCTCATAATCTAACGACCTATGCACTAAAAGGCCAACTATTTGCACCTTCACTAAAATCCTAATTATTTACATCCTCCACTCCCACATACCCATTTTACAAGGATGAACCAAGGCTAGCAACAATGGATATTGGTGATGATTGCACAGCATGATTGATGTAATTGGTCTCATCGCATTACATATGTGAAAAATGTTTCGTTACTTATATATTTACAACAATTTAAAAATTAATCTCCACCCTAAAAAAAAGACTACCATTCAAAATGTTGAAGAATACAAAATGGTATACGGCATTCACTCATCCACAGTAATCATAGCATCCTAATAGGTGACCATTGTGGAGGCTCTTCCCTGGAGGTGGGGGAAGGTTCTTGATTAGACCCCAACTCTTTTATCTAGAAGGATCTCTCTTGTTCACCTATGGTCCCTTATAGTCACACCTAAAGGTGAATGTTTAAGAGTATGCCCTCCTTGGGGGCTGCACAGATTTTCCAGTTCCCTGTTTGCTACACATACAAATTTATAGCTGAAGAATGGTTATAAGGCTTAAATAGAAAAAGACTTTTTTGGCCCAGGGTCACATTTCTTTGGAAACACAATTCTCTCAAAAATTGAAAAAGTCTTTCTGATTTATTTGTCTCCAGTTGGTACCATGTGCCAATAACCACACCTTAAATTTTCTCCTAGACATAATTCTGAAGCCTGATTTATATCCTTGTTTCCATGCCCCTATGCTTCTCTCCATGGTAGCTACCTTGAGAACATGTGAAACAGAGACTCAAGTGGAAAGGAAGAATTTTTAAACTCTTTAAAGTTGAGTTTCTCTGTTTAACATGAACCTATGATGAAACTTTGTTATTTATGTCTCTTTTCAGTCTTGTTTCCTGTGGTTGAAGTTTCTGGACTCTTGCTTCTTTTCTGTTCCTGATCATAAATCAGCCAATTATTGCCTAAGCTCATTGTTTTTGTGTAGTATCTTCAAAATGCATCAAATAACTACCCAAACAACTAACATTCTGCTCTCCAACCTCTTCTAGAAGTACAAACTTCATAAGCACTTGTTCTGCTTTCCAAGTTGTTGCAAGCAATAGTTTTCTGTATTAGTAATGGTAAGGATGGCGCAGGACCAGGCAGTGTTTCGTTCTGTTATGCATACGGTCGTTATGAGTTGGAACCGACTCAATGGCACCTAACAACAACAATAGTAGACTAACTAACATAAAAATTAGACCTCAAAATTTACACTGCTTTAAAGATATTGTTAATTGTTGTCAAGTGTGACTCACGGTGACCCCATATGTTGCAGAGTAGAACTGCACTCCACAGGGTTTTCAATGTTGTGACCTTTCAGAAGCAAATTGCCAGGCCTATCTTCTGAGGTGCATCTGGGTGGGTTCAAACCACAAATTTTTGACTAGTAGGCAAGTGCTTAACAATTTACACCACCCAGCCACCGTTCCTTAAACATAACAGAAAATTATTTTAATCCAAGTAGAGTATTGGGTAGGTGAACAGGTTAGCAAGATTATTCTCATCCACATAGTCATTCAGGAGCCCATTCCAATGGAGCCTCTGACATCCTCAACATGTTGTTTTCAAGAACACCTGGGGGGTTATCTCAATTCTAGATATACAGACAGTTTAGAAGGCATAAGGGAAGATGGAGGAGGATTTTAGTGGCTAGACTTCAAGTGGTACCAGATATGTCTGCTAATACTCCCTGGGCCAAAAATATTCACATGGCTCTATCTAGGAGAAAAGGAGATGGAAACTGCACTGCTTCCTTTCAACAATTTTATGTTTTGGAAGAGGGGAATGGGAACACATTTTTGTTGGTGGATAATTAGTCAAACCTGCTACAAGTTTGGACTTGAAAGATGAGAAGAGGTCATTTGGAGGAGGTGAAGTGGGGCTGCTGTCATCTGAAGAAACATTTCAGGGAAAATGAAGGGATATGAGAAGCCTTCAAGAGAAACTTTTTTTTGTTGATTTTCTGTATGGCTTTTGTTTTAATACATCAAAGAATGCCATTTTGGTTAGAGTACAGTGAGAAAAGTGGGAACCTGCAAAGCTGATGCTAGTGAGGTAAGCAGGGAACAAACCAAGCCCCAAAAGTTAATAAATTAGATTTGCATTCTAAATGCAATAGTTCAAAATTTCTTTTAAGTTAAAAAACAATTTTTTAAATATTTTCAGGATAATTTTGGAGTTAAAAATGATCTGCTTCCAGTCTGGAAAATAGGGGTAGATATAAGAGGAGAAGGGAGGGACAATCATAGTAATCTTGGTAAGACACTAAGGGGAGAGGCAGGAGAGAAGTAGAGAAGGATTCCACCAGTCAGTTCATTAAGTCATTAATTAGGCCCAACGTGGATCAATGAATCAATAGCCTTATCTCTGTGAGATGCAAGGAATTTTTATTTTGCTGACACTGAAGTATCTGGGATTCTTATTCACCTGTCTTAGGGTTCTCTAGAGAAACAAAACTGATGCACACATGTTTACGCACACACATATATGCATACATAGAGAGAGTAGGGAGGGAGAAAGATTTACTTCATGGAATTGGCTGACATGGTTGTAGGGGACTGGCAAGTCCTAAATCTGTAGGCCAAGCAACAGGCTGGAGACTCTTGCAGGCTTATGCCCCCAAATCTGTAGATAAGTTGATGGGAAGAGTAAACCAAACCAAAAAATCCTACAGCTGTCGAGTTGATTCCAACTCGTAGTGACCCTGTACAACAGAGTAGAACTGCCCCATAGAGTTTCCAAGGAGCACCTGGCAGATTTGAACTGCCGACCTCTTGGTTAGCAGCCATCAGGGTTTCCAGAGTACAGTATGAAAAGTCTAGTGAGGGTTCTGCCAAAATATCAATTTATAGTCTAGAGACAGTACACACCTTCTGTAACTCCCTTTCCAACTGACTGATTACAGAAGACTACATTATGAAGGTGATTACATTACATTACATTACATTACATTACATTACATTACATTACATTACATTACATTACATTACATTACATTACATTACATTACATTACATTACATTACATTACATTACATTACATTACATTACATTACATTACATGCCAAACCCACTAACCATGGAGTCAATTCTGACTCATATCAAACCTATAGGAGAGAGCAGAACTGCTCCAATTGTACTGTATTGCACTATATTACACTATATTACATTGGTATGGTAGGTAATCTGCTTTACCCAAGGCCAACTGATCTAATCCAGGTAACTATTCCATGACAACTAGACTAGTGTTTGGTCAAACCACTAGGAACTATAGCCCAGCCAGGGTGACACATAAAATTAATCATCACACCATCAAATAAAAACTTGGAAGCAAGAATTTCATTTAGGCTAAGAATATAACTTGTATATTTGCTTACTCTTTCCACATATATTTAATTTATTTCTTCATTTTGATTGTCCTTTACTTCTTTATGTTAAAGATATACCCCCTAATTACTTAAAAATTTTATGATGGAAAGATACAGGTATATTTTGCTTACTTGTAGCTTCCCTACACAATGATTAGAGATCTTAATGTTGGGAAGTAAATATTTTCATGTTTCTGTATGCCTAGAGGTTCCAGAAAAAAGAAAACTAGAACCTGGATTAAAGGATAAACTTTGATAGTTACAAGTTAACTGGTAGATAGTGAGAAATGTCCAGAGATTTAAAGGTTTTATCTCCTTGGTTCTTGTTTACATTTCAAAGTATGTACCCAGAACCACCCCCTTCGCATTCCAAAGAATTTAAACCATCAGGGAGCAAAGATTTCTCTCAGGAAGGGAGAGGGCAATGTGTAAACCAAAAACTAAACTTACTGCCATTGAGACTATTCTGGCTCAGAGCATCTATATAAAGTCCCAGGTTCATAATTTGGCACCACCCAGTAGTAAAAAGAAAAAAAAAAAAAAAACCCTTTGCATGTGTATTCAGGATCCATCTGGCTCTAATTGTATGACCCTAAAGTGGGAAGAACTGGGGTCTTGGAATCAATGTGGTTACTGTTGAAAGTGACAATAGTCTGTCCCTGATCCAGAACCATTATGGTTGCTTGCAGGATAATATAAGTAAATACGCTGTTGTTGTTAGATGCCTTTGAGTCAGTTCCAACTCCTGGTGACCCCATGTACAACAGAATGAAACACTGCCAGGTTTTGCCCCATCCTCGCGATCATTGTTATGCTTGAGCCCATTGTTGCAGTCACTGTGTCAATCCATCTCATTGAAGGTCTTCCTCTTTTTTGCTGACCCTCCACTTTACCAAGCAGATGTCTTTCCCCAGGAACTGGTCCCTCCTGATGATGTGTCCAAGGTATGTGAGACATAGTTGTGTCATTCTCACCTCTAAGGAGCATTCTGGTTGTACTTCTTCTAAGACAGATTTGTTCATTTTCTCTGCAGCCCATGATATAGTCAATATTCTTTGCCGACACCACAGCTCAAAGGCATCAATTCTTTTTTGATCTTCCTTACTCATTGTCCAGCTTCCACATGCACATGAATATATATAATAAAATAAATATAGATATTAAAAACTTATCAGATTGATCTGAGGCAATCATTTTAAAGGATATATATCAAAGATGGATGAAAAATCTAGTAATACCAAAAAAAACCTAACCTGTTGCATTGAGTCAATCTGACTCATAACTACCCTGTAGATAGCTATAAACACACAAGAGTGGCATGTACCTCTAAGAATAATATCCGTAAGATTAAAGCTCAAAACAAATTGAGGTTTGTGAAAAATAATAACAATATAAAGTTATTCATAGATATTCCCTAAGCAAGATGAACAATTAAGAGAAAGAGGCTGAAATATTAAGACAAAGTAGTCTATTATTAAGGAAAATAGCTTTTTTCTTTGCTAGAACGAATCAGAGTAAACCAAACTCATTTACTGTTTGATTAGGGTAGTAAGTCAGATATAATGGAATTTTGACATGTAGTTACAATACCCTTGTAGAATTTTAGAAATGGGCTAGAATTATGGAGTTTTTAGGTGGACATTTGCTAGGTTCTAAAACATGCATTGCATTGATGAATAATATCTTGTGGATCAGGAGTGTGCTATTCACTGGCCTGCCATAAAATTTAATCTTGCTTCACATTTTAATCAATGACTTGCTGAAATTGTAAAAAACATTCATCCAAAAAACCCAGTGCCGTCAAGTCGATTCCAAGTCATAGCGACCGTATAGGACAGAGTAGAGTTTCCAAAGAGCTCCTAGAGGATTTGAACTGCCCACCCTTTGGTTAGCAGCCGTAGCACTTAACCACTAAACCACCAGGGTTTCCTGCTGAATTATGATTCAAAATTATCTCAGCTAGGTAAACCACAAGTTAGAAGATTAAATATAACTAGTAAGTTCTCTCTTGGATTCAGAAAACTAGTTACGTAATGCAAAATAGTTGTTGTTGCTGTTGTTGGTAGTTGCCATCATGTCAGCTCTGACTCATGGTGACTCCAGGTACAAAAAAACAAATGTTGCCCTGTCCTCAGTTATCTCCAGGATCTTTGGTATGCTTGAGTCCATTGTTGTCATCTTCTAGCACTGTATCAGATAATACGATGTTGTGATCCATAGGGTTCTTATTGATAATTTTTGTAATAGATTGCCAGGCCTTTCTTCCTAGTCTGTTTTAGTCTGGGAGCTCCACTGAAACCTGTTACCCATGGGAGGCCATACTGGTATTTGAAATACCATTGACATAGCTTCCTATATCATAGCAACACACAAGCCATCACAGTACAACAAATTGATAGATGGGTAGTAGAATACAAAACAGAGGACCCCTAAATTAACAGTAGTTTATTTGAGCCTATATTGGGGATTGGTATCCAATATTTGCCATGAAAGCTGAACTTTTAGCAAAAACACTGTGCCATAGGTTTTGGTCCTAGCACTATCACTTAATAGCTGAGAGATGCGGAAGAAGCTACACGGTCCTCTAAGCCTGCGACTTTCTCATTGTATACGGCATCAAATTCAGGAGACCACTGTCTAACTGTGCTATGCTATTATCATCCCAGCTTTGCAACATTGTATCTGGTACTAGAAGGTTCACTCTGGGAGAAACACTGGCAAACAAGAGACTATCCTGGGAATAGCATCCGAGATATGACAGAATCCAAAATCTATGTAATAGGACTCATTTGAGATATAATGATTTTTAGCCCAAAATATAGGACACTAGGCAGAAGATATCATATACATACAGCAATACCACGTTGTCATTAAAAGAACATGTACGTTGGAACATTTATAAATAAAAAAATGCAAAATTCCAATAGTTTATATTAGTTAATATATTGAATAGAAAACATAGCATAAATTAGAAAAGAATTATAGTGAAAAACATTTCAAATGAGTTGCAAAATTATTTGAATTAACTTTAAGAATTGGAATTGTTGCCTTGTGGACAAATAGTTTTGCTACAGGGGAAAATGCTAGGACCAGCAGGTAGATATTAGCAACATAGAGACATATTTTAGAGTAATAAAAAAAAGGCCTTTTCAACTCTGAAAATAATTCCCTTAGGAAAAAAAGAGCGCCAAGTCCCTGGAAGTGCTCAAGGTTAGGCTGGGAAAGCATATAACTAGAGATGAGATTCCTACAAGATAATCTCCAAGACCTTTTCCAAATATAATTCATTATTCTATTAAATAACACAAGCCCATATGGAGAAAAGGTCATAAATACAGGAGTGTCCAAATATTATGAAAGTAGCTAGTAAAATTTGCAAAGGATAATGTCAGCATAACCCGGACCCCCGAATAATGTCAGCATAGAATCTAAAAAACATGTCTCCGGGAAGATTATCAGGAATGCAAGAATCAATGGATACTAAATGAATTTTACAAGAAAATCATTGAACCTTGAAAAATAAAAACCATTTGAAAAGAGAGTAAAATTCCAAGTTCAATGCTTTCCCAACATAACTGCAGATTTATGGATCAACATTTCCAAATCACCAATATTTTTAAAATATTCGTATTTCAGTGTATCCTTGTGAATATCACACAATACACATAAAACACTATGCATATCTGTCCACACAAAGATTTAAATGCCCATTTAAAATAACCTAAATAAAATTTTTCCAGATACAGAGAGCTATTTAGGATTTAAAATTTAGAATCATTTAAAATCATTTCAACCATTTACTACAGTCTGACCTAAATAAAATAACTTTGCCTAAACAGTAGTCCTGCTCATTTCTTTTTATATGTCAAGGCAAGGTATATTCATTTTCACACTTACTCTGTTTAGCTCCAGGTCACATTTATTTATTTACAGTTCTCCTTTTATTTCCTCAGTCCTCTTCCATGCTTTATGTCATTTTTCTTCATAAGGAATTTCCACTAAGGCAAGATGGACAGTTATTGTCATTTCTATTACACAGACTCATTGAGTTTCATTCATTTATTCATTCAGCTAATATTTACTAGTCACTCAGAACAGTCATGCATGAGGCGAGCGCTGGTAAATATCATGATGAGCTACTACTGAAGGCAAATGATTAGGATAACTGAGAAAGGTGGTAAATGCAATGCTAAGGGCTGTATAGAATGTCATGTGTGCATATAGCAGCGGCCCTTGCACCAGTATGACAAAGGCTGTGTCAGGTGATGATTAGTGAAGAAAATGTGGCCTTAACTATAACTAAGGTTTGAAGAGGAGTTATCCAGAATAAGGACAAAAGGATATTGCAGGCAAAGGAAAAGGCACATAGGAAAATCAAGAAGTGAATAAGAATATGACAGGTGCTAAGCAAATCTGCTGCAAAAGGTCTCTTTAATCTTTTAAAAAGCAAAGACGTCACTTTGATGACTATGGTGCCTCTGACTCAAGCCGTGGTGTTTTCAATTGCCTCATAGGCATACGAAAATTGAAAAATGAAAAAAGAAGACAGAAGAAGAATTGAGGCATTCAAAACTGTGGTGTTGGCAAAGAATATATTGTGGACTCTCAGAAGAACAAAGTAGTCTTAGAAGAAATACAACCAGAAAGTTTCATAGAAGCAAGGATGGCAAGACTTCATTTTACTTACTTTGGACACATCGTCAGGAAAGATGAATAACTAAAAAAGGACGACATGTTTGGCAAAGCTGAGGGCCAAAATAAATGAGAGAAGCGCTCAACAAGGTGAATTGATGCAACAGCTACAACGATAGACTCAAACATACCAATGATCATAAAGATGGCGCCAGACCAGGAACCATTTTGTTTTGTTATATGGAAGGTTGTCATGAGTCAGAGTCAACCCAAAGGCAACTAGCAACAACAAGAACTGAAAGAAGGATGGAAGTGTGCTGGAGCATAGTGCACAGGGACATGGGGACGTAGGAAGGAAACAAAAAAAAAAAAAAAAAGAGAGGGAGGCTATATACACTTGAGTAAGAGCCTGGATTTTTTAAGTTATGTAAGGGAATTTGATCTTTATCTTGAAAGCAATAGGAAGATATTGAAGATTTTTGCCCTTCCAAGGGGAGTAGCAAAACTAAATTTGCATTTTAGAAAGATCACACTTGCTATACTGTAAAGAATTGATTCAGGGAGCTAAGACTAGATCTAAGGAGACCATGTGGGAGGCTACTACAGCCTGTCATAGGGATAATGGTGTTTTCTATGACCCTGGGGTTGAAGATAAGTACACAGATGCAAGAGATATTTTAAAGCAGAATCCATAAAACTTTGTTACTGGTTGGCTATGGGGAATAAGGACGCCTAGAGCAGATCCCTGCCAAACTCCAACAGTTTAAGGGATAAAAATAAATAAATAATTTTTTTTTCTAAGGGATGGATAACAAAAATGTTGCCTGGAAAGGAGGCCAAGAATAAGCAAGCAAAAGTTGTCAGAGAATATAAGGATAGAATGTTTCAGGAGGTTACTGTGGTTGACAATTTTAAGTGGTTTGCTTAAAGGACCCTGGTGGGAAATAGTGATGACGGATTTAGCACCGACTTCCTCTATCACCTAGTCCAATGTTCTTTCCATTACAATATGTTGCTTCTCTATATGATATTTGGATTGTGATTTCATTATTATACCTTAACTGCATCTAGAAAACTGTAAGCTCTTTGTGTACCATGTTCTTATTTATGTTTTACTTCCTATAGTATTTTTCTATAGCATCCTTTAAAAATATGTAGTAAATGATATATATGAAGTTAAAATGTACATCCAAATCACTCCAAAATAAGTTAACATTTCAGTTAGTTACAAATGGCTCTTACTAGTTATCTTCACTGATAGACATCTCTTTTATGAACTGCAAATGGGTGTAAACTAGTGGTCTCCTATGAAGAATAAATCCAAAGTGTTGAAGAGGTGAGAAAACAAATGTTAAAAATAAAGCTAGTAAAGAAAGTAGTGAGGGCGAGAGAAATGTATGCACATATCTCCTCTACTTCATTCATTCATCTCCTCTTTATTCTCTTTTTCTGAATCCCTTTACTTCACAGCAAATCAATGCTGGAGTTTATAGGGAGAAAGTAGGTTGAACTATAAAGGCTGGATGGCAGGGAGGGGAGAAGTGGTGCCATTGAGGGGATACTACAGTTTGTAAAGATGGACAATTGACAACCTGGTGACCCAGAACCCCGAGCCAAACTAAAGTATGAGCAACTCCTTCAGTTTCGCTTGCAGAAAGTTTCTTTTTCAATAGATCTCCCATTTCCTACTTCCCCCATCCCCTTTCAGCAGTTACTTTGCTCAGAAAGGGGAAGCAACGAGCTGAGTTTATTGATGGAGGACAAGGGTTAAGTGAAGACTTCTAATGTGGATGGAGATATGGGCCAGAAGTATCAAAGATGCAAAGTCAGTGTATCAGATGATAATAATACAAAGCCACATGTAAAACATGGGCCAGGAAATGACTTTATGTGTTACAGCACGCAAACAGTCATTTTCTTATTAAGAAACATGCTCTTTACTAGCCACCGGAAAAGTTCCTTACTCGTTTTGCAGGCTGGAATGCAGGATACACATTTCATTGGTCTCTGTTCCTGAAATCTGTGGCTTGAAACTTGGATAGCGGAAAGGTCATTAGATTTAGCTGGCCTAAAATAATACTTTATGAACCAATTTCGATTGTCAAGCAAAATTATTGGCTTGGGATCTAAAAACCTGTAATTCACTGGAATGAATTAATTGAAATCTTTAAAAGGTTAAATTTATTTGTAGCATTTAGGAAAATATGTAGTCTCTTTGAAAATAGAACTGTATTTTAAGAGAAAGGTATTTTACACCTGACATTAGATTTTAAAAGACTTTTTTTATATTTTATATATTTAATAAATTTGATGTATTTCAAAATTATCCCACATTCTTCACCTCCATCTAGGCATAAGATTTTTATTTCTAGACCACCAAGCAAAATTTCCAGAAAGTGAATTCATTAATCCCCAATTTTTCTTTTTTATAGAGGTTCCCACCTGCTTTCCTTTTTTCAGCATATTCCAGGATATTTATGGCTATAAATTCTCTATTGTAATTGACAGCCGATGATATCAGGATTTGTTTTGAAGTTCTAGATTAAGATATTACTGTGTATAAGGAAAATGCTATTTTACCCATAAATCATTAACGGTGCCCAGGACAGATGTTCTTCTCATAGATGATCTTTTATATGTGCCTTTGAACTTTTGTATTGATCTCATGTAACATGTTCCTCTGAGGTGTGTGCCAGGGAAAGCAATGGGAAACCATGGAATGGCCATGGTACATATCTTGGTATTAATTTAAAGAAGTACACCCAACATACGGGATTTCCCACATCATCTAATCTTAAGTCTTCCAGGTTCCCGAGAGCCAGAATGAATCAGATCATTGTTTCTACTTAATAAAAACTATTGCCAATAATTAGCAGTTATATCTTTGGAGTCCTGATCTAAAAAAAAAAAAAAAAACTCTCATGTATCTGGGGTAAGAAAGCACATCCTTTTAACTTCTTGTAGCACCACTTGGCTGAAGGTCATGTATAGCCTATTTAAATGGTGTGGCTCTTGACTATATACAAAACCAAACCAAACCCAGTGCCGTCGAGTCAATTGTGACTCATAGCGACCCTATAGGATAGAGTAGAACTGCCCCATAGAGTTTCCAAGGAGCCCCTGGTGGATTTGAACTGCCGACCCTTTGGTTAGCAGCCATAGCACTTAACCACTATGCCACCAGGGTTTCCTCTTGACTATATATACATATATATATATATATATGTAGTTGTTGCTTGTATGTCTTTATGATTTTTGTTTTCCCCTTGGGCTTTAGGAAGATCTAAAGACAACTGTTCTCCAGTTTGGCTTGCTCTTAGGATACCTGGGGAATCTTTAGAAATTCTCATTTCTAGGACCTATCCCCAGAGATTGATTTATGTAAGATTAGAACGATGGTGTTTTTAAGTTCCCCAGGTGTTTCTAATATGCAGATATGGTTAAGAACCATTGACATTAGCCATTGTGCAAATCCAGTCCTTTTTAGTCCTGTGGCAACTAGTATTTCTTGAATTTTGATCTTAGAGATGCCTGAGTTTGAGGCCCTGCTTAGCTGCCTATTAGTGGCATGGGGGCTTGTTAGGTTTCCTTTATGTGAAATATGGAAAATAGTGATAGCTATCCATGGGACAGTTGGGAAGATTAAATGGAATTCTGCAGTGTAAAACTGTTAACTAAAGTCGTGGCATAGAATAAGTCCTGAGTATATATTTTTTATATATTTTTTGTTTCTCCTGCTACCACTGCTGATGTTATTTTTTCTGAATATTAATTATGCTATTCATACACTCAAATACAGAGATGGCCTTGGTTGGTAGCTGCTTAGCATATTGTACCCCACAGAGTGAGGCCAGGTCCTCTCGCCTGCCTCCAACATGGCTTCACCTTTTGCAGGCACATTTTATTAAAAGCTCCTTCCCACGTAACACAGATGTTTTTCGATTGCTCTCTTAGGCTTATGTAGCTTACAAAAATATAAGATGTATAAAAATATACCAATCACTTTGTACTTGCTTTCAAAACTACAAAGCAGTATGTGGTTTTAGTATATTTGTCCATATTTGGCTGAATTCTTCATAAAGTCAGAGTGCAAACCTAATTCTTCTTTATGTTTATGTAACATCTGGCCTAAATCCTTGCACAGAATAAACACTCAAGAAAATGGTATTGACAAGTAAGTGAATGAAATCAGTAAGTTATTTATCAGTTAATTAAACTACCTGCTCAGACACTAGAAACCCTGGTGGTGTGGTGGTTAAGTGCTACAGCTGCTAACCAAAAGGTTGGCAGTTCAAATCCACCAGGTGCTCCTTGAAAACTTTATGGGGCAGTTCTACTCTGTCATATTGGGTCGCTATGAGTCGGAATCAACTCGACAGAAAGGGGCTTGGTTTGGTTTTTGGCTTATTCAGAAATTAACTTGCTTTGATGACTTTTAGTATTAGGAAAAGTACACCTGAAGGAAAAGTTTTGATAGCTCTTACTATATTGTGATGCTTTATTTCTTGTCAGCTGAAAGCTCAGTAGACAGGAGCTTGGTCTATTACTTTCTCTCCCCTGAGAGAATTTTTCTCATACAGAAGGTGCTCAACAATACTTGGAGCAGGACTGCATGGATGTATGACTGAATGCTTGAGAGCTAAGCCCTTCCTCCTTTGTCAAACATTTCCTGAGGTTTACGATCCATGCAGGTATTTTCCACTCTCAGGGCATCTCACAAGTTAGAGTATTAGTGAATGTTATTTTGCCTTCTCATTTTTCAGGAGTGTGTGTGTGTGCTTTCTCTCCTAACTTAGATTATATCTTCCTCCAGGGAAAAAGCTAAGCCTTGCTCTCCTTTATACTGTCTGTGCTACTTTGTGAAGATCTGGACATCTACTGGGCAACAACTGATAAATGTTTGTTGATTGCATTATTCCCAAGTAGCAAAAGCGAACATATTGTTGTTATTATCTTTTTCATTTCCCACTTCAGTTTATGCTCTGAGAAAGCCTAAGAAATCCCCTTCCTTTGGAAAATTTTATAGCAAATTAAATTCTTATCTACGTGGACCAGTATGGGTGATGAGGGCTGCATGGAGATGAGGGAATGAATGTATAGCCTAACCCCAGAGCCTGTTTAGTTCTGTGTCTCAGAGACTTCAGTAAGGGAGTAAACAGGGTCTTAATGAATTCTGCAGATGATACTAAAATGGGAAATGTTGGAATAATAAAATGGGCCCTAGCAAGGAAAATAAAATAAGATTCAACTTGGAAAAAAGAACTAACACATCTAAGGAAAAATAATTTAAAACCCAGATTCAGTAGGAGGGACAGACTTGGAGAGCAGTACATACAGTAGGCCCTCTTCACACAGTGCAAAGCCTGGGTTGACATTTCAGTGCACTCACTTCCCTTATTACCCTTTATCCCTGAAAGGGTGACACTTGCCTACGGTTATGATAAAATCTGAGGCTGAAATTTTCATACCCCAAAGTTAACCCTTTTAAATTAAACAGGCAAATGATACTAGGAAAGTTTAGATGTAAATGTTGAAATTGACACAGAAAACCTTTAAGTGTGTATTCACAATGATAGTTCCTCAGTGAAGAATAAGAACAGATTATCAGAACAGAAACAGTGTATCAAAACACACTCTACAAAATAAATGATATTAACATCCCATCACACCATATTTATTTAATGGGCACAGCACAAAGGCTCTTACTTTGGAAACAGATGAATTTAGGGTGCTCTTCGGTGGTTCAGAATGTGTTACCATTTTGATTTCTGCTACATCTCCACAGATTATCTTATTTGTAGCATCATTACTGGCCCATTCGTGGCCTTCTGCTCTCAAATATCAGATGCTTACAGTGCTTTCACTACTTCTACAAAGGCAGAATAAAAGAATTCATATTTCTACAGCTTTGTGATGTGTTGGTGTTAATAATAATTGAACAGTCTGCATTATAAAATTGTTTTAATCCAACATCACAAGCAATACTCCAAAATTGATTGGGGATTCAAATGGTTTATTTGACCCATATCATTTTGTTCAGTTCAATCTGTCTTTACTAACTGCCCTCTCCCCTTAGATCCTGAACTTATCAAGGGTTAAAAGACCAGAATGTCCCAAATTTATCAAGGGTTAAAAGATGAGAAAAATCCCATCTCTGCCCCAAATAGATTTGGAATCTCTCACAAGTTCAGAATAGCATGAAAACCAAACAAAAAGAAAAGAAAAGAAAAAAAAAAAACAGACTAAATATATTAAGATTTTCATCATTAGGTCTTTTGTGTGATGCTCACTTGCTCCACCCTAATTTCTTTTAGGCCAAGGGTATGAAATTGCAATTGTTTTCAAGGATTCTAAGAAAAATGTATTTGCTTTCATTACTTTGATAAACAAGAATGCTGTTACTCTCTAGGCATCAATCTAGTTCAGACAGAATGATAATAACGTATATGCTTATTCTTTTAAGAAATGTTCAGACTGGAAGTTGTCAATTCAAAGGCTCTCTTAGACTTCCACTTCTGACCATAATGAAATAAAGAAGCTGAGATTTAACTATTTTGTCTGAAACCAACAAAAGAAAAAAAAACAGGAAAAAAAATTTATAAGACATTGTACATCAGGTGATAAAGAAGAATGACCCCTGAGTGATGAAAAACAAACAAAATGAGGCCCACCAACGCTCCCAGCTTATTGACTTGGAGACTTTTCAGGTTGCAGTGCAGGATGGAAACCCAGGAAGAGCCTGGTGAACTCCTTAAAATGAGAAGGCAGAGCTGAGAGTCTGGGCAGAACAAGGTGATTAGATTTCACAGGAGACACTACCAGATTGAAAACAGAATCGCAGAGAGAGAACTCTAGAGTTCTGGAGAGGATCCATCTTGAGGATTTAGCTGAGTACTGATAAGTAAATACGTGTTAGGAAACTTCCCAAGCCAGGAAAAGGATTCCCTAATATTATTAGAGATAATAATGCCCAGCCCTCATACATGACTGGAAATAGTATCTGCTCCAACTAATCATATCAGAATCCTCAATATTCATGGGACATTGAGTAGAGTACAAAGAAGGGTCTTGCCTCAATAGCAGGGCATAATTAGACTGATAACAGCTCTGGTCCTGCCTAACAAATCTTAAAAGTAAAACACAAAAGTATCAAATGATTTTCACACAACTTAACTTCACTCTAGAATAAAGCTCAAGAACATATGTAGCAATACAAAACTTACAATATCTAGCAATAAAAATTATCAGGTGCACAGCAAAGTAAGAAAATATGACACTAATGAGGGACAATCGATCAAAACCAACACAAAACAGACATGTATGGTAAAAAAACTATTAATGAAATTAAAACAGGCATTATAACTGTATTTCATATGTTTGAAAAGTTAAGTAGAGACATGGAAGAAATACAGATAGACAAGTAGCTAGCTAGACAGATAGATAGAGATAAATTAAACTTTTAGTGATGAAAATTACAACATGTGACACACAAAATACATTTGATGGGATTAATGGAACATTAGACATTAAACAGTGCAGAAGAAAAGATTAGTGAACTTGAAAGTATAGCAATAGAAACTATCCAAAATGAAAGTCAGAAGAACCAATAAGCTCTAGGGCAAATTCAAATGACCTCATATACGTGTAATTTGAGTTTCTGAAGGAGAAGAGAGAGAAGGGGAGACAAAAATAATTGAAAAAATAATGGACGAAAAAGTTACAGATTTGACAAAGTCTATAAATTCATACATTCTAGAAGCTCAATGAACACTAAACACAAGCAACATGAAGAAAACTACACCAACACACATCATAATTAAATTGTTTAAAACCAGTGACAAGAAGAAAGTCAGTGAGAGAATAAGGATTACTTACATACGTAGGAATAATGATAAGGAGACAGCATATTTCATGTAAATGATGAAAGTGAGAAGAGTGTAGAAGCAAGATTAAGACAGTGAAAGAAAAAAGTGCCAACTCAGAATTTTACCTCCAGCAAAAATACTTCTCAAAACTAAGGCAAAATAAAAAATTTTTGCAAGACATAATCACTGAAAAGATTCATTATCAAAAGACTCACTGTACAAGAAATGCTAAAGGAAGTTCTTCAGGCAGAAGGAAATGATACAAAATGCAAATATTGATCTATATAAAGGAATAAAGAGCACGGAAATTGGTAACTATGTGGGTAAATATGTAAGTTTTTTTTATATTAAACATCTTTAAAAAATAATTGTACCAAAATAATAACAATGTAGTCTGAGATTTATGATATATGTAAAAATAAAATTATGAAAACAATATCATAAAGATCAGGAGGGGAGAAATGAAAAGTACACCCTCTCCCCACTTATTGACGTGGTTGGATTCCAAAGACAAGGTCGTTACGCAAAGTCAGTGTTATGCAAAAATGGAGGATGATCATATCAGATCACAAAATGGAGGATGACTATATCATTAGATTATTACCAAACCACTGAAAATCATGGCCCAGCCAAGTTGATGGATAACCTTGAACATCAAAGCCAGCATTGCTCTCGCCTCTTATCTCAGCGTTCATTACTATCAGATGTATTTCGTTAATGTGCCAAATAGTCAGATAGTAGATTTTTTACTATTGTCATAAATGAATGTTGGATAATGAGATAGTTGATAAGTGAGGAGAAGGTGTATACAGTTGGTAGGTTTTATACTATACATGAGGAAGAAAGGCCTGGGGATCTACTTCCAAAAATCAGCCAGTGAAAGCCCGTGCAGCCCAACGGTCTAATCGGCAACTGATATAAGAGGATAACATTAATCAAAAGAAAGTTCAAGTGGTCAGATTGATATAAAACAAGGTAGATTTCAGAACAAAGAATATTACCACAAGTAAAGAAATTTGTTTTACGATAAAGTGGTCATTTTTTTCAAGAGGGTTAGAAGAACCAAAATAACCTTGAAAAAGTAAAACAAAGTTGAAGGACTAAAAATACCTGATTTCAGTAGTTATTCATGCTACTAGAATATAGGCAGTGTGGCATCTATATGTAGACAAATAGGTCAGTGAAACCATGGAGAAGTCAAAAAAATTCACACCTTTATGGAAAACTAAACAAAAAGGTGCAAAGCAGTTCAGTGAAGAAAGGATAGTCTTTTTAAGAAATTGTGTTGGAACAATTGGAATTACATTGGTAAAAAAATGAAATTCAATGTCAACATCATACCAAATACAAAAATTATCTTAAATTAAACCATAGAACTTAATGTAATACTCAAACTTCTTGAATAAAACATTAGAGAAACCTTCGTGACCTTTGACTAGACTCAAATTTCTCAATTATACCAAAAGCAGGATTCATAAAAAAACAAATTGATTAATCAGACTTCATTAAAATTAAACACTTCTGCTGTTTAAATAACTACATGAAGAGGATGAAAATAAATTATTCCACCATTTTTTTGCTTTTAGAATAATTATGACTAATAATTATAACTAATCAGACCTAGTCACCATTCTAACTGGTGCTTGCTTAGTAAAAAGAAGGTTGAAGAAGTGGATTGGTAAAAGATTGTTCAGGATCTTGAATGCCAGGCTAGGTGGTTTAGGCTTTAAATTATATGCACTGGAGAGCCAATAGAGAGTTCAGGTCAAATGTATTTAAATAAGTTCTTAGAAAAAATATTTTGGCTACTGTAAGGTTTGGAAGATGTATAGCAATAGATATAGAGACCAGAAGGTCCTTTTGCAAGAATAAACCCACTGCCATCAAGTCGATTCTGACTCATAGAGACCCTATAGGATAGAGTAGAACTGCTCCATAGAGTTTCCGAGGAGCGCCTGGCCAATTCTAACTGCCGACCCCTCCGTTAGCAGCCATAGCACTTAACCACTACACCACCAGGGTTTCCTTTGCAAGAATAGTAACCAAAATTTCCAGTCACTGCAGCTTAGGAGATGGCTAGCTATCCTAGCTATTAAGGAACCCAGGTAATATAATGGTTAAGTGCTCAGATGCTAACCAAATGTCGGCGGTTAGAACCCACCAGCAGCTCCAAGGGAGAAAGATGTGGCAATCTGCTTCCTTAAAGATTACAGCCTTGGAAAGCCTATGGGACAGTTCTACTCTGTCCTATAACGTCACTATGAGTTGGAATCCACTCGATAGCAACGAGTTTGTTTGTTTGTTTGTTTGTTTGTTTGTTTGGTATTGTGTAATTTTCTTTTGTTGGCTTATTTATTGAATGCATTTGATGCCAAAATTATCTTTAGCTAGAGTTTAATACATTCAAAATATTTGAGGAAGTTTTATCATCTCTTTACGAACATATCTGGTTTTTGCTGATTTTTTTTTTAGAATTAAGTATTGTGCAAAAGCCCTTCCTACAGCACCTATTTCCTGAAAGTGTTTGAAGTTTGGATGTTGTCTTAGTCATCTAGTGCTGCTATAACAGAAATACCACAAGTGGATGGCTTTAACAAAGAGAAATTTATATTCCCACAGGTTAGTAGGCTAGAAGTCCAAATTTGGGGTGTCAGCTCCAGGAGAAGGTTTTCTCTCTCTCTCAGTTCTGAAGGAATGTCCTTGCCATCTATCTTCCCTGGGCTTGGTGTTTCTCCTCACAGGAACCCTGGGTCCAAAGGACATGCTGTGCTTCTGGCACTGCTTTCTTGTTGGCATGAGGTCCCCCCTCTCCGCTTGCTTCCCTTTCCTTTTATCTCTTGTGTTCTCCAGAGAAGCAAAACCAGTAAAGTGTATAAATATATAGGGAGATTTATACCAAGGAGATGGATCACGAGATTGTAGAGGCTGGAACTTCCCAAGTCTGTAGACCTGGATAAAGGCTTCTCCCAATTCAGGGAGCCACAGGGCCTGGCAAGCCCAAAATCAGCAGGTTGGAGAGCAGAGTTCTTACTCACAGGCCGCGAAGATTGACAAATCCCAAGATTGGCAGATAAGCTGATAGCTCAAGTCCTAGGGACTGGAGGTCAGACAAACAGGAGGAAGCCACAGGATCCAGAGTGAGCAAAAAGCCAGAACAGCTGCTTATATTTGGATGCTGGCCAAGGAAACTTCCTTTCAACTGACTGGCTACTCACAGCAGATCCCATCACGGGAGTCATCACATATAAAAGCTGGAAATGGTGGCCCAGCCAAGTTGAAACACAATCTTGACCATCACAAACATAATCTGAATAGTTTAAATGCCCAGACTAATTCAAGATTTGTCTAATTTCATAAATGTTATATAAAAAAAAAAATCATAAATGTTATATAGATCCCCTAAAACCCTAAATCTCAATGAATAGATCGAAGTGACTCCTCAGTTAAAATTAAGGGAAAAAAAAAATCTCCGCATTCCTCCATTTAACCTCCTCAGTAGAGATCTAAATTCAAATAAACTTGGTTAATATATCCTCCTTTTTATTATCCGGGATAAGACACCACTAACAATGCTTGCCCAGTAAGTATTTATATCTCTTTTTCTGTTAAAGAGGATCACCTGATGATAAACAGTACGTCGTTTTGTTTAGATTATTTTAGCTTCACTTTTTCCTTAGTTGTTATGTACAACGTATGCATCTTTGGTAATTTTCAGGTTGAATGAAGCTAGAAATAAAAGAACACAAGCTAAAACCCAAAGGTATGCCCTACTCTGGCAGAATAATGGCAAATGCTTAAAGAAAAAGCTTTTGAGTTAGACAAACCAAATTTGAGCCCTGGCTTAACTGTGTGGCTTTGGGCAACCTATTTTTTCTTTCTGAGTTTTACTTTCTCTTAAGCAAAATATGAATTATAATAGTTCCTCTACCTAAAAAGGTTGTTATGCAGATTAAAGAAGATGTAAATATTTATCACAGAATCTGAATAGAGTCTGCGTGTGTTATTATTATTGCTAGTATCAAATTACTGCATAGATCCTGGATCCATCTAGAGTTTTCCAGAGTCCATGGGTAAGGGTAAGGGTCATTGGCCTCTGAGATCTCACAGAAGAAAATACTGTGAGCCCATCAAAGGGAAATTAGAGGTGAAGGTTATCTCTGATATCATGTCTATTTGAGATGTAGGCTATCATGTTGATGAGAGGGAGACAAATGCTGGGAATAAATGTGAAATATTGCAAAGGAAGAAGAGGTTTTGGAGGCTTATGTAATTTCTTGTCAAAATGCATCCATTTAACCCAGGTTGTAGATATCCATAAACAATATCTATATGTATGAAGGCATCAGACCTGTCCCTTCAGGAATGCAAAGTGTTAGAGCTAAAAAAAAAAAAAAAAAAGTGGCTTTGGTTCTCAGAAATTAAGTGTAAATTATTCGCCTCGCTTCCTACCTTGGATTTTTTTTTTTTTTCCAACTAAGGAAAGGTCAACAGAAGATTTTTTTAAATTTTTAACTACTACTACCACTCTTACTGTTAAAGGAAACCCTGATGGCATAGTGGTTAAGAACTATGGCTGTTAACTAAAAGGTCAGCAGTTCGAATCCATCAGGCCCTCCTTGAAAACTCTAAGGGGCAGTTCTACTCTGTCCTATAGGGTCTCTATGAGTTGGAATCGACTCGACGGCAACGGATTTGGTTTTTTGTTGTTGTTGCTAGGTTTTTGAATACTTTCTATGACTTAAACATAGTGCTAGATACTTAATTGTTGTTACTCCATGTGTCCTCACAAAAACATAGCTTGTTATATTATCTCTTACTAATAGATGAGAAAATTGAGTCTTGGAAAGGCTAATCTTCCCAAAGACACACGGTTAGTATATCTATATACCATGTATGCGCTTTGAATTTAATTGTCTAATGTAAGAGTTCTTATGTTGCTACTGTGGAATTTTCTCAAGTATTGTGTGTCTAGAGTTGATATTTCTTAAGCATTTAGTTCTGAAGTGAAGTAGTGGTGGGGATACTAATGAATAGTGTGTATTCCAGATTATACAGCACTTCCATGACCTTTTCCTTTCCCAACAGGAAAGGCAAAATTCCCAACATTTCTTATTATGAGAGAAGTTGTAATTGAAAGATAAGAACCTCCATATTTAGAATCATACCTTAACTTTGATATTGCTTATGTAAATTCAAGCAAATTACTTAAACTTAGTTTTCTCAACTGTCCTAATATCCTAGGGTTTTGTTAATGGGAAAATAATATTAAATTATTTAACTCACATTAAGAATTTGCATGTAAAATATAAAGCTGCCTTCTTACCATCATGACCATGTATTATAGCCCATATAAGCTAGTAAGGGTTTTCAAGTATGTTCAAAATTTAAAAATTAAATATATATATATAATATATATATGAGATATATATATCATCTTGAATTAAGATAAGAACCTAAGAATAATTATCAATTCTTAATGTTTCTATAATTACCCAAGGGAGATTCTAGTTTGATCGCAAACATCATAGGGAAGCATGAAGCAAGCTTTAAGACACTCAGTACATGAGTAAATAGTCCAGCATTATCATGGAAAAATATAATACAATGAACCAATTTATTACCATTTACCACTGACACTGGCCTCTACAGCAGTCTGAATTTTCTTAGCACCAACATTCATGAACGTATAAAAGATATTTCTTACTATAGGTGGATACATGAAGTACATAGATTTTAACGCTCTCTAAGGATACAGAATCAGATTTTCAGAGTTTAGGACATGATATTTTGATAATATTTGGATATGTAATAAATTAAGAAGATGTGACATATAAAAGGAATATTATGAGCAAAATTATACATACAAGAAATACTCAGCCATGGAGGATATGCCAATTTAACTGGACGGAGTGTTTGCAAACAGAAATAATATGAAATGAGGTTACAAATGGACTTTAAGGATAGATTTCAAGGGTTTTTACTACTAGACTAAGGAATTTGTATTTTGCAGTATAACGTTGGGAAACCACTAAGTATATCTCACTAACCAAGTTATGTGTTAAAAATCTTGCATTATAAATACTAGCAACACATCAGTAGATTTCAAATAGGAAAGGAGCCTGGCAGTAAGAATAATCGGGGTGTCTGTTTTAAAGGTCGGGGACTGAAATAATGGTAGTAGTGAGAAAGAAAAAGAAATGAATTTTTAAAAAAATTGACAACTCATAGTCAGCTGTAATTAGTGGGAGTTGAGTACTGCAAAGGACGTTTTGAATCAGATTGCCTGAAGGAATAGGTATACAAAAAAGAGACAAAGGAATATATGAAAGTAAAGACATTTTTGGAGGAAAATTTTAAATCTGGAGTTTGAGGTGATTACAAAATAGCAAAAAGAATTAACCAAGCTGAGAGTTATAAATGCAAAACTGGAGTTCAGGAGAAAGATCAGGATCAGGTTAAAGGATCTGGGTGGGAGTCACGTAGCAAGACAGGATGTGTTTTCAAAGGATGAATGTGGCAAGAAAAGACAAGAAGCTTGGGCTATGATGTTCAAAAGTCCCTGGATGCTAATTGAAAGGTTGGTGGTCCAAGTCTACCCAGAGGCTTCTTGAAAGAAAGGCCTATTGATCTACTTCTGAAAAAAAAAAAAAAAAGATTAGCCATTGAAAACTCTATGGAGAAGAGTTCCACTCTGACACACTTGGGTTCACTACGTGTCAGAGTTGACTTGATGCAATTGGGTTTTTGGCCTGTGGAGATAACTTGTGTTTTCTACATAGGTGGAATGTTAAGAATAAGCATATGATACAGGCACGCAAAGGTCACAGAAGTAGCCATAGGAATGTAATACATATACAATTTAGAAGCACATTCAATAAAACGTATGTGTGTATGTGTATATGTATGTATATTATATGTATACGTATATATATATGTATTTATACATATGTGTGTGTGTATATATATATATATATATATATATAAAGACCTAGGAAGATTTTTCTAGGAAGATAGACTTTCAAAATGGAGAGGTGGGTAGAAATGACATAATTTGTGTTCATAAAACTGAGGATTAGATCTCTGAACCAAAGAGAAAAACAGAAAATATAAATAGAAATGTTCTAAATTGTTAAAAGAAATGGTGAAAAGAAAGCAGGAAAGGAAATGATATTTATTGCGGTCCTACTACGCGCTGACTTATGTGCTAGGCCTTCTACTGCTGAATTAGGTAATTTTAGAACACTTCTTCCAAGAATAATCCCAGGGGCAACAGAACCACCCTGTGACTCAGAAGAGGTATCACTGGGAAAATTGGCTCAAATTAAAACAGCCAGTTTTTTGTTACCGTTGAATATTTTCCAATATCCATTTACTATAGTCAACATATATTTGTTCCAAATTTTTACATGTATTTAAAACAATGACTTTAAGCAGCAGAGCTATGATACCTCACTAAGAATTTTGAGACAGAGTCATGTAATGGGAATGTGCTAGTTTGGAAGCCAGATTAGGGTTCAAAATCAGGTTTCATCACCTACAATTTAGACTATCACAAACAGTTCTTTTTAAAAAAATTATAGAAGGATGTAATATAAGAGCTATAATTTTTACAATCATAATATTTAATGACTTCACAAAATGGAACCTAGAAGTCAATCTTATATCTTGTGGGCAGCTAGCCAAGATTAAGTCAATTTCTTCATACACAAATGTTTCCCACAAGTCTTTGAACTGAAAGACAGAGAAGACCCAATATTACTAAGCATATCCATTGGCGGTTCGATCCTCAAAGCTCAAGCATACTCAAGGAATGTGCAGTGCAATTAATTACTTTTGTGTGTGCCCTTTCTAGTCGCAGGCTTGTAACTCCCACCCTGGTGATTGTGTGATAGGGTAGTTGTGACCTACC
Source organism: Elephas maximus indicus (assembly GCF_024166365.1). Lineage (NCBI taxonomy): Eukaryota > Metazoa > Chordata > Mammalia > Proboscidea > Elephantidae > Elephas > Elephas maximus. Next base: position 144,432,090 of record NC_064819.1, on the reverse strand, counting down.
TAGGAAATTGGTCAGTTTTGCCTTAAAAGAGAGCGAATTCCAAAGCAGGGAAGAGAAGCTGACCACCACCAAGGCAGGAGAAACCAGCAGAAGAGGCCCAGCAGCAGGAGATGGCTTAGTGGGCTTCCCGGCCCATGGAGAGAGAAAGATGAGTGCCTTTGGGCAGAGACTGAGGGCCAGGGAGAGGCTTACCTGCAAGCACAGCTGGGGACAGGCTATGCTGATGGAAAATTGTATCCTGAGTGTTCTCGTGCCTGAACTGTGACTATTACTTCCCTTATAGTAAACCTCATAACCGTGAGTATGATCTTGGAGTTCTGTGTAGCCACCGCAATGAATTATCAAACCCCGTAGAGAGAGCTATGGGAGGGACGATTGGTGTCAAAGCTGGTAAGGATGGCAGAGTGAGGAGGCTTGTCTGAGTTTCACCTCAAAGGAATCAGCCTTGGGCTATTGATCTTGGTTCTCTTTCCCCCTTGTGGGGTTGGAGGTCAGACACCTCCTCCAAGCCATTTTTGCAGGATAAAATAGAAAGATATCTATATTGAGAGATGAGAAACAGCATCCTAAATTCACCAAGGGACATTTGACACTTACAAGATCAAAATGAATACATATCTATTTTACAACATAGCATTGACATTAATCCATGGGTAGCAGGTTAAGGAGATTACCAAAGTTCTAGTTGTCAGGAAGAATAAGTATCATAAAATTTTTGTTTTACAAGTTTGTCCTGTATACAAAGAAGACATTTTATATCAGTTAGATTCTACCTGAGGTTACAAAACTGGGAAAATTAATGCCCCACATCAAAAAGAAAAGAAAAAATTCAAATTGGTGACCAAAAAGCTAATGATGAGAGGTTTTCTCCCAAGTGTGATCTCTGCTTTGTGTATTCTGGCTTCCAAAACATTACAGTAGCACCTCCTGGGTAAAATAAAGATACTTAATTTAGAGTCTACACGTACTCCTCCCAGCTAGACAAACTTTCAATTGCTCCTGGGAGAATATCGTATGACATCAGGTTTCATTGCCACAATATAAATGGGAGAAAAGCGGATGAGAGGAAGAAGGAGCAAACTAAAAAAAGAAATTTTATTTATATTTAAAGTTCAGATTTTGAGCCTTAGTGTCTACAGTTTTAGACTGAAAACTGACTTCAGTGGTTTGATCAGACACATGGCTACAGGACTTAATGTGTTATTTATCTGGAACTTCAATAATCTACACAAACAAATCATTAGAATCCATCAGGAACCACTAGAAGAAAGACTCAAGAAAGTATTGCTATATGAAATGCATAAAAAAAGAAAACCAAGAGGAGGAGCCAACACAGCACTATAGACAGAAGCACCATGCCATCCCTCTGCAGCAAAGACCTGAAAAACTAAGTAAAAGAGATGCCCTAGGCATCAAGTGAAGGGATAAAGAACTCAATCAAGACCCGAATGGAATAAGAAACAGAGAACAAAAAGAAATAAGGAATGGAGAGCTCTTACCAGCTAATGCAGCAGAGATTCGCCATCTTTAACTACAACCACTGTCATGGATTGAATTATGTCCTCCCCAAAAATGTGTGTATCAACTTGGTTAGGCTATCATTCCCAGTATTGTGCAGTTGTCCTCCATTTTGTGATTGTAATTTTTATGTTAAGAGGATTAGGGTGGGATTGTAACACCCCCCTTACTCAGGTCACCTCCCTGATCCAAGGTAAAGGAGTTTCCCTGGGGTGCACCTGCACCACCTTTTATCTCTCAAGAGATAAAATGAAAGGGAAGCAAGCAGAGAGTTGGGGACCTCATACCAACAAGAAAGAAGCACCAGAAGCAGAGTGAATCCTTTGGGCACAGGGTCCTTGCATCTGAGGAGCTCCTCGGCCAGGGGAAGCCTTCCTCCAGACCCGACAGAGAGAGAAAGCCTTTCCCTCTGGAATTTGGACTTGTAACCTACCAGACTGTGAGAAAATAAATTTCTCTTTGTTAAAGCCATCAACTTGTGGTATTTCTGTTATGGCAGCACAAGATGACTAAGACAGCCACCAAGGATCATTGACAGGGAGTATGGGAAGGAAATTTCATGGAGCTCCCAACAGGAGAGAGAGCACCGGATAATAACCAGGGATACATGCTTTCCCACCCTCTACTTGTCTTTCCTCTACACAGCCTCCACCATTTTCCAACAGGCTATGGTTGCTCACCTGGAGAGACACCAGCTCACTGCCACTCAGGTCTGCCTTTCCTGCAATGGCCAGTTTCCCTAGAGCCTTTTTTTTTTTTTTTTTGGTTTTGTTGCTATTGGGGACGGGGAGGCTTTTTTGTTTTCTTCTCTCTCCCTTCCTTCTTTTCCTTTCTCCCACCCAGCTAGTCCTGTGTGCCATCCCTGCCCCTTCTCAAAGGGGTGTGTTGCACTGCTCAGCTAGACAACCAACAGCACAGCCTCCTGGTTCCATGCCACCCCCCCCAGCTGGATTCCTCAGCACTATTTTTTGTTTGTTTGTTTTTTGTTTCCCTCCCTTCCTTCTTTTCCTTTCTCTCACCCACTTAGCCCCATGTGCCATCTGCGCCCTTTTTCAACAGGTTGTGCTGCATCCCTTAGTTAGAGAGCCGCCATCACACTGTCTCCCTAAGTCTGTGCTGCCACTACCAGCCAGCTCCTTCAATGCCATTTTTTTTTTATTTCAGCTATCTCCCTTCCTTCCTTTCCTCTGTCCTGTCCACCTAGCCCTTTGTATCCTTCTTACCCCTTCTAGAAGAGCCATGCTGCATTGCTCAGCTAGACAGCCACCAGCACACAGCCTCCCAGGGACCACACCACCCTCACAGACCAGCTACTTCAGCATCATATTTTGTTTATTTGTTTTATGTTTCTTCTCTCCCTTCCTTCCTTTCATTTTCCCACCCACTTAGAGCCACATGCTGCCCTGGCCCTTCTCAACAGGCCATGTTGCACTGCTCTGCTAGAAAGCCACTGGCATCCTCAGGCCCATGCCACCCCCACAAGCCTGCATCCTCAGTGTCATATTTTTGTTTAGTTTTTTTGGTTGTTTCTTCTCTCTTTCCCCCTTTCTTTTTTCCTGTATCCCACCTACCTAGCCCCGTGTGCCATCCCTGCCCCTTTTCAAAGGCCATGCCACATGGCTTGGCTAGAGAGCCACTGACACACAGCCCCTCAGGGCCCCGCTGCCCCCACCAGCTGGCTCATTCAGCACCATATTTTTTTAGTTTGTTTGGTTTGTTCCATCTCTTTTTTTCTGCTTCTTCTCTCTCCTTTCCTTCTTTCCTTTCTGACACCCCACTAGTCCCATGTGTTGCCCACCCCTTCTCAACAAGCCATGCTGCATTGCTCTGCTAGAGAGCCACTGGCACACACATGGACTCCCCAGATCTGAGACAGTCCCACAGGCCAGCTTTCTCAGTGCCACATATTTTTTTTAATTTTCTTCACCTTCCTCTTTCTTCTTTTTCCTTCTCCCTCCCACCTAGGCCCTGTCCTGCCTCTGCCCTTTCCTAAGGGGCCATACTACACCACCTGGAGAGAAGGTTACCAGCCCATCACATTCCCAGTTCTGCCTTGTCCCCAACAGCCAGCTCCCTCAGCATCATATTTTGTTGTTGTTGTTTCATCTCTCCCCCCTTCTTTACTTTCCTTTCTCCTGCTCACCTAGGCCTGTGCAATACCTACACCCATTATGGATAGGCTGAGATACACGGCTTGGCTAGAGAGCCACTAGCACATAGCTGCATCAATTCTGCCCTGCCCCCATATGTCGAAACCCATGATGCTGCCATTTTATGTACTTCTTTTCCTTTTTTTTTTTTTTTTGCTTGTTTCCCTCTCTTCTTTCTCTTCATTCTCTTACCCACTTACCTCTGCACATCACAAACTCTTCCTTTCCTCTTGCCTATTTGCACCTCGCCATGCCACTGAGTGGCACCAATGTTGACCCCTGATCCCAGGATGCCACCCACACTACCCCCTAGACCTGCCCCTCTGGCCCCAGTTCATGCCACAAAAAGCCATCCCTGCCGCCCCCCCAGTGGACCTGCCCTGCTGCACCATTGCTGAGTGACTGGTCCTGCCCACCTAGAAAAGGTGATGATAAGTATCCTGCCTATGGAGGAGCAAGCAACAAAACAAGCCCAGCCTGCCTGCCCAAAAGTAAACAAATAAAACAAAAAAAGCAGGAAGAAACAAATCTATAATCGATAAACAAAGAAAATAATTCCGAATGTCCTGGAGACAGCAGGCAATGACAAAACATATTTAAAAAACAGGACAGAATGGCTCCAGTAAGCAACCAAAATAAAACACCAGATGGCCTATGGTAAAAGAAAAAGTACTAGAACGACCTGATACCGAATCCAAAAGTCTAATATTCAGGGCTCTCCAAGAGATTAGGAAAGAGAAGAAGGAAAATGCAGATGAAAATAAGAAAAATATAGACAAAATCATGGAAAATACAGACAAATCAGGGGATGGGAAAATTCAGGAAAATAATACAAGATCAAACTGCCAAAATAAATTAAAACTAGAAATCATACAAAAACAGCAGTTAGAAATCCAAAAGAAAAACAAGATTTCAGAAATGGACAGTGCAATAGAAGGTTTTAGGCGCAAATTTGAAACAATGGAAGATAGAATCAGCAAAACCAAAGACAAATCTATGGATACCACTTTGAGAAAAAATTACAGAAAAGAATGAAGAAACCTTGAAAACAATGTAGGACACAGTCCAGAGCAAAAATTTGTGTGTGATCAGAGTTCCAAGCAGGGGGAGGAAACGGAAAACACAGAGAGGATCATTGAAGATTTGCTGACAGAAAACTTCCCTAATATCACAAAAGATGAAAAGCTGACCATCCGAGAAGCTCAGCGAGCCCCATATATGATAGTTTCCAAAAGAAAATCACCAAGACATAACAATGTCACTTGCCAAAACCAAAGACAAAGGAAAAATCCTGACAGCAGTTTGAGAAAAACAAAAAGTCACATACAAAAGGGAAACAGTAAGATGAAGCTCTGGTTACTCAGCAGAAACAATGCAGGTAAGAAGGCAACGGAATGAAACACATAAAAACTTGAAAGAAAAAAACCTGTCAACCAAGAATAATATATCCTGCAAAACTCTCACTCAAACATAATGGCAAAACTAGAATATTTCCAGAGAAACAGAAATTACAGGAATATGTAAAAACCAAACTTACAAGAATTATTAAAGGGCGTTCTTCAGTTAGAGAGCAAGCAAAATCAGAAAATACCCTGAGTCTAGAAAACAAGACAGCATCGGCTTGACACCAACCTAGGTAATGAACTCGCAAGGATAAAACAAAACTAAAAGATTTACAACAGAGATCCAGAGAGGTCAATCTGTAAATGACAACAATGTTGGAAAAATAAAAGAGGGAATAAACATTGTAGGTATTGAACATCCAAAAGGAAAGGAACTCAAGGTGATATCAAGTAATAAAAGACTGGTTTAAACTTAGGAAGATGAGGGTAAGTTTCAAGGTAATCATGAAGAAAGTTAACAAACCTACTCATCAAAATAAAGAAAAACATAAAGCCTCAGTAAACACAAAATCAATAAAAACAATAGAACTAAAAAAAATCTTCAAACAAAAGGAATTCAGCACAGGAGAATAAGAGGAACAAAGAGAAAACATCAGTACTCCACACCCCAGACATATACACAAAGCCCTGCAAAATGACAGCTATAAACTCACAGCTATCCATAATCACACTGAACATAAAAGGCTTAAATTCACTTATAAAGAGGTAGAGAGTGAAGAATAGATTTTTTAAAAAAAAAAGGACCCATCAATATGCTGTCTACAAGAGACACACCTTAGAAACAAAGACATAAATATATTAAAAATAAAAGAATGGAAAAAATATATCAAGCAAACAGCAACCAAAAAAAGCACAGGAGTGGCAATACTAACTTCAGATAAAATAGACTTTAAAGCAAAATCCACCATAAAAGACAAAGAAGAACATTACGTTATGGATTGAATTGTGTCCCCACAAAATATGTGTCAACTTGGTTAGGCCAAGATTCCCAGTATCGTGGGGTTGTCCTCCATTTTGTGATTGATGTAATTTTCCTGTGTTGTAAATCCTAATCTCTGCCCGTGGTTAATGAGGCAAAATTAGATTATGTTAAAGATTAGGGTGAGATGTAACATCCTTACTCAGGTCACATCCTTGATCCAATGTAAAGGGAGTTTCCCTGGGGTGTGGCCTGCATCACCTTTTACCTCACAAGAGATAAAAGGAAGGGAAGCAAGCAGAGAATAGGAGACATAATACCACCAAGAAAGTAGTGTCAGGAGAAGAGTACAACCTTTGGTCCCGGGATCCCTGTGCTGAGAAGCTTCTAGTCCAGAGGAAGATTGATGACAAGGACCTTCCTCCAGAGCCAACAGAGAGAAAGCCCTTTCCTAGAGCTGACACCCTGAATTTGGACTTCAAGCCTACTAGACTGTGAGACAATAAATGCCTGTTATTAAAGCCATCCCACTTTTAGTATTTCTGTTATAGCAGCACTAGATAACTATGACAGAATTATGTCCCATGAGTGGGGTGCTACTCTAACAGACACCTAAAATGTGGAAGTAGTTTTGAAACTGTGAATGGATAGAGGACTCAGAAGGAAGTGAAGAGAGCTGTTACACTGGAGATGGCACAGATGGTGGGAAGCAGCAGAGAACTGGCAGCAGCTGAGAACAGGCAATGCCAGCAAATCGACAGAGGAAGAACCAGGAGACTAGAGTGACACAGCACCGGAGCTGATCCACTGAATGAGAGAGCTGAGTGCCTATGTGCAGGAGGCTTCCTGGTGGAGTGGAATACCTTTGAGCAATTATCGGTGGAGCTAGTCTTGCTGACCCATGGTGCAAGAAAGCTGAGTGAGTACCTTCGGGTTGAAGTTTACTTGTGGAGTGGGGTGCCTCCAGACACTTACTGGTGGAACTACAGAGCATTGGAACATTTTCCCGAGCAAGGCAGTGAGGCCCAAGGGCCTAAGAGGCCAAGGAACCAGGAAGCAGAAGTTAAGTGACAAGGATCACAGGAAACCGAGCTGCCTCAGTCTCAAAAGAGTATGGCCACAACCTCTAGGGTCTCAAAGGGTGGAGCCATGGCCTCTAGTGTTTCTAAGGGTGGAGTTGCCACTCAGATGACTAGGAGAATGGTACACCTAAAGCCTAGGGAGCAGAGTTGCTGTTTCAGTGGACCAGGAAGGCAGAACTAAAGCCCAGAGCAGAGGGGCCTCCACTCAGAATCTGGAGATCATGGCCAATACCTAGAGTCTGGAGGGTAGGGCCATTTGTGCAAATGGTCTCAGAGAACAGAGGAATATTTTCAAGCCTTAAGTGCTAATGTAATGTGTTCTGCTGACTCGCTTGATACCTGTTAATCTGTCTTTCCTTCCAATTTTTTTCCCATTTGTCATGGCAATATCTACCTTGTGCCTGTTCCACCATTGTACTAGATAACTAAGACACATTATGTAAGTATATAATGATTAAAAGGACAATTCACCATGAAGACACAATCATAATAAATATCTACATACCAAATGACAAGGCTCTAAAGTACAAAAATAAACTCTAACAGCACTGAAAAGAAAAATTGACAGTTCCACAATAATGGTAGGAGATATCAACACACCACTGTCAGTAAGGACAGAACATCTAGAAAGAAACTCAATAAAGATACAGAATACGTAAAGGCCACAACTGACCAACTTGACGTCCTAGACATATATAGAACACTCCACCCAAGAGCAGCATAGTACACATTCTTTTCCAGTGCACATGGAACATTCTCCAGAATAGACCACATCTTAGGCCATAAAGCAACCCTTAAGAAAATCTAAAACACTGAGATAATACACAGCATCTTCTCTAATCACAGTGCCATCAAAGTAGAAATAAATAACAGGAAGAGCAAGGAAAAAAATCAAATACATGGTGTCTTAATTATCACCTAGTGCTAAACCCTGATGGCATAGTGGTTAAGAGCTACGGCTGCTACCCAACAGGTCAGCAGTCCAAATCCACCAGGTGCTCCTTGGAAACTCTATGGGGCAGTTCTACTTTGTCCTATGGGGCCACTTTGAGTCAGAATCGACTCAACGGCAGTGGGTTTGGCTTTGGTTTTTGCTATAGCAGAAATACCACAAGTGGATGGCTTTAACAAAGAGAAATTTATTGTCTCACAGTCTAGGAGGCTAGAAGTCTGAATTCAGGGTGCTGGCTCCTGGGGGAAGGCTTTCTGTCAGCTCTGGGGGAAGGTCCTTGACATCAAACTTCCCCGGTCAAGGAGCTTCTCAGCACAAGAACCTCAGGTCCAAAGGATGCGCTCTGGTCCTGGTGCTGCTTTCTAGGTAGTATGAGGCACCCCGTTTCTCTGCTGGCGTCTCTCTTTTATATCTCAAAAGAGATTGACTTAAGACACAACCTAGGTTGAGTCCTGCCTCATTATTACAACTGCCTCTAGCCCTGCCTCATTAACATCATAGAGGTAGGGTTTACAACACATAGAAAATCACATGGAATGAAAAAATGGTGGACAATCACACCATACTGGGAATAATAGCCAAGCCAGGCAGACAGGTATTTTGGGGGGACAAAATTCAATCCATGACACATGGAAACTGAATAAAACCTTGCTTAAAAACCACTGGGTAACAGAAGAAATAAAAAATTCCTAAAATCAAACGAGAATGAAAAAACATCATACCAAAACCTTTGGGACACACAAAAGTAGTGCTCAGAAATCAATTTATAATAATAGATGTACACATCAAAAAATAAGAAAGGGACAAAATCCAAACATTAGCTATGTAACTCACACAAATAGAGAACAGGAAAAGAAGCCGTCGGCCACCAGGAAAAAAGAAATAACAAAGTTCAGAGCAGAAACAAGTGAAATAGAGAATAGAAAAACAGTAGAAACAATCAACAGAACCAAAAATTGTTTCTTTGAAAGGATCAACAAAATCGGCAAAGCGTTGGCCAAACTGACAAAAGAAAAACAGGAAAAGACAAAAATAACCCAAATAAGAAATGAAATTGAGGACAGTACAATGGACCCAACTGAAATAAAAAGGATCATAACAGAGTACTATGAAAAACTATACTCCAACAAATTTGAAAACCTAGAGGACATGGGCAAATTGCTAGAAACACACTACCTACCTAATCTAACACAAGCAGAGAATGCAAATCTGAATGGAACCATAACAAGAGAAGACATTGAAAAGGTAATACAAAAAGCTCCAAGCAAAAAAACAGCCCTGGCCCAGATTGCTTCATTGGAGATTTCTACCAAACATTCAGAGAACAGCTTGCACCAGTATTACTCAAACTATTTCAGGACATAGAAAAGGAAGAGATACTTCTAAATTCACTCTGTGAAGCCAGCATAAACCTGATACCAAAACCAGGCAAAGACACCACAAAAAAGAAAATTACAGACCAATATCTCTCATGAATACACATGCAAAAATTCTCAACAGAATTCAGCATCATATAAAAAAACCATACACCCCAACCAAGTGGTATTCATACCAGATATCCAAGGATGGTTCAGTACTAGAAAATGAATCAACATAATCTACCACATAAAGCAAAAGAAAAGAATCACACAATCATCTCAATCGATGCAGAAAACACATTTGAAAAAGCCCAGTGCCCATTCCTGATAAAAACTCTCAATAAAAAGGTGTAGGAGGGAAATTCCTCAACATAATGAAGGGCATCTATACAAACCAACAGCCAACATCATTCTTAAAGGAGAGAGGCTGAAAACGTTCCCCCGAGAGCAGGAAAAAAGACAAGGATGCACTTTATCTCCACTCCTACATGACATTGTGCTGGAAGTCCTAGCTAGAGCAGTAAGGTAAGAAAAATAAATAAAAGACATCCAAATCAGTAAGGAACAAGTAAAATTGTCCTTATTTGTGAATGATATGATACTATAGAGAAACCAAAAGACTCCAGAAAAAACCTTACTACAACTAATAGAAAGATTCAGCAGAGTAAAAGCATACAAGATAAACACACAAAAAACAGTTGGATTCCTATATAAAAATAAAGAGAACTACCGAAAGGAAATTAGAAAAGCAATACTATTCATAGTAGTTGCTAAAAAAATAAAATATTTAGGAGTAAATCTAACCAGCGATGTAAAAGACCTACACAAAGAAAACTATAAAACACTATTCCAAGTAACCAAAAGAGACCTACATAAGCAGAAAAAAAATACCATGTTCACAGATAGGTAGACTCAACATTGTAAAAACGTCAATTATCCGAAAATCAATCTACAAATATGATGCAATTCTGATCCAAATATCAACAGAATTCTTTAACGAGATGGAGAAACTAATCAACTTTGTATGGAAAGGAAAGAGGTCCTCGATAAGTACAGTAAGGACTTGCAACACCTGACCTCAGAACCTACTCAGCTACAGTAGTCAAAACATCTTTGTTCTGGTACAATGACAGACACATTAACCAATGAAACAGAATTGAGAACCCAAATGTAAATTCATTCACCTACAGTCACCTGATCATCAACAAAGGCCCAAAGTCTGTTAAATAGGGAAAAGACAGTGTTTTAACAAGCTGTACCGGCAAAACAGGATATCCATCTGTAAAAAAAAATGAAACAGGAACCATACCTCACACCATACACAAAACTAATTCAAAATGGATGAAAAAATATGTTCAATACTGAGGATCTAATGTTGTTACAATTGTTGGGTGCCGTCGAGTCTGTTTCGACTCATAGCAACCTTATGTACAACAGAACAAAACACTGCCAGGTCCTGTGCCATCCTCACAATCATTGCTATGTTTAAGCCCATTGTTGCAGCCACTGTGTCAATCCATCTCACTGAGGGTCTTCCTCTTCTTAGCTGACCCTCTACTTTACCAAGCATGATGTCCTTCTCCAGGTACTGATCCCTCCTGACATCATATCCAAGGTATGCGAGATGTAGTCTCGACATCTTCGCTTCTAAGGAGCATTCTGGTTGTACTTCTTCCAAGACAGATTTCTTCATTCTTTTGGCAATCTGTGGTATATTCTTTGCCAACACCACAATGCAAAGGCGTCAATTCTTCTTCGGTCTTTTTATTCATCATCCAGCTTTCACATGCATAGAAGGCGCTTGAAAATGCCATGGCTTGCGTCAGGTGCACCTTAGTCTTCAAGGTGGCATCTTTGTTTTTCAACACTTTAAAGAGGTCTTTTGCAGCAGATTTGCCCAGTGCAATGCATCTTTTGATTTCTTGAGCGCTGCTTCCGTGAGTGTTGATTGTGGATCCACGTAAAATGAAATTGTTGACAACTTCAATCTTTTCCCCTTTAATCATGATGTTGTTTACTGGTCCAGTTGTGAGGATTTTTGTTTTTATGTTTAAGTGTAAGCCATATTGAAGGCTGTGGTCTTTGATCTTCATCAGTAAGTGCAAGCAAGGTTGTGTCATCTGCATAATGCAGGTAGTTGTTGAGCCTTCCTCCAATCCTGATGCCCCATTCTTCACATAGTCCAGCTTCTCTGATTATTTGCTCAGCATACAGGTTGAATTGTGAAAGGATACACTCCTGACGCACAGCAGTTTCCTGGCTTTAAACCATGCAGTATCCCCTTGTTCTTTTCGAACAACTGCCTCTTAATCTATGTACAGGTTCCTAAGCCTAACTAAGTGTTTTGGAATTCCCATTCTTCATGATGTTATCCATAATTTGTTCTGATCAACACAGTCAATTGCCTTTGCACAGTCAATACAACCCAGGTAAACATCTCCTGGTATTCTCTGCTTTCAGCCAGGATCCATCTGATATCAGCAATGATATCCCTGGTTCTGTGTCCTCTTCTGAATTCATCTTGAATTTCTGGCAGTTCTCTATCGATATACTGTTGCAGCTGTTTTTGAACGATCTATAGCAAAATTTTACATGCATATGATATTAAAGATATTGTTCCACAATTTCTGCATTCAGTGATATCATCTTTCTTGGGAATAGGTATAAATATAGATCTCTTCCAGTTGGTTCGCTAGGTAGCTGTCTTCCAAGTTTCTTGGAATAGACGAGTGACTACTTCCAGTGCTGCATCTGTTTGTTGAAAGATCTCAACAGGTATTCCATCAATTACTGGAGCCTGGTTTTTTGCTTGGACTTCAGTACCATTGGTTCCTGCTTATATGGTACCTCCTGAAATGGTTGAATGTCAACCAATTCTCTTTGATATAGTGACTCTGTGTATTTCTTCTGTCTTCTTTTGATGCTTCCTGTGTCTTTTAATACTTTCCCCACAGAATCTTTCAATATTGCAACTTGAGGTTTGAATTTTTTCTTCAGTTATTTCAGCTTGAGAAATGCAGAGCGTTTTCTTCCCTTTTGGTTTTGCATCTACAGGTCTTTGCACATGTCATTATAATAATTTACTTTGTTTTCTCAGGCCACCCCTTGGAATCTTCTATTCAGCTGTTTTACTTTATCATATCTTTCTTTTGCTTTAGCTACTCAGTGTTCTAGAGCAACTTTCAGAGTCTCTTCTGACATCTATTTTGGTCTTTCTTGTCTTTTTAATGACCTTTTGCTTTCTTCATGTATGATGTCCTTGATGTCATTCCACATCTCATCTGGTCTTCGTCATTAGCGTTCAACACATCAAATCTATTCTTGAGACGGTCTCTAAAATCAGGTGGGATATATTCAAGATCGTACTTTGGCTCTTATGGACTTTTTCTAACTTTATTTTTCAACTTGAACTTGTTCATGAGTAATTGATGGTCTGTTTCAAAGTCAGCCCCTGGCCTTGTTGTAACTGACAATACTGAGCTTTTCCATCATCTCTTCCCACAGATATAGTCAATTTGATTCCTTTGTAGTCCATCTGGTCAGTTCCATTGTATATAGTTGCCAATTTATGTTGGTGAAAAAAGGTATTTGCAATGAAGAAGCTGATGGTCTTGCAAAATTCTATCATTTGTTCTGCAACATTGTTTCTATCACCAAGGCCATATTTTCCACCTACCGATCCTTCTTTGTTTCCATCTTTTGCATTCCAGCCACCGATAATTATCAGTGCATCTTGACTGTACGTTCAATCAATTTCAGACTGTGGAAATTGGTAAAAAAAAAAAAAAAATCCTCAATTTCTTCATCTTTGGCCGTATTTGTTGGTGAGTAAATTTGAATAATAGTCATATTAACTGGTCTTCCTTGTAGGTGTATGGATATTATCTTATCACTGACAGCATTGAACTTCAGAATCGATCTTGAAGTGTTCTTTTTAATGATAAATGCAATGTCATTCCTCTTCAAGTTGTTTTGCCCAGCATAGCAGACCATAGTAGAGGATCTAATACACAGTATATATAGTATACAAACCATAAATAACAATACATAAAATAAACAGTAGAAAATAGGCTAGGTAACTGGGATCTTCTAAAAATTAAACACTTATGTTCATCAAAAGAATTCACCAAAAGAGTAAAAAGAGAACCTATAGACTGGGAAAAAATATTTTAGCTATGACAAATTCAACAAAGGTAATCTCTAAAATCTACAGGAAAAGCTAACACATCTACATCAAAAATACAAATAATTCAGTTAAAAAATAGGCAAAGAATATGAACAGATATATCCCCAAAGAAGATATCAGGTGGCTAAAAGACAAATGAAGAAATGCTCGTGATCACTAGTCATTAGAGAAATGCATATCAAAACTACAGTGAAATACCATCTCACCCCCCGACATTACTGGTGTGAATAAAAAGAAAACAGAAAATAGCAAATGTTGGAGAGGCTGCAGGGAGACTGGAACTCTTATTCACTACTGGTGGGAATGCAAAATGGTACAACCATTTTGGAAAATGATATAGTGCTTCCTTGAAAAGCTAGAAATAGAAATACCATAAGATCCAGCAACCCCACTCCTAGGAATATATTCTAGAGAAATACGTGCCATCACATGAATAGTCATATGCACACCCACTGTCTTAGTCATCTAGTGCTGTTATAACAGAAATACCACAAGTGGATGGCTTTAACAAAGAGAAATTTATTTTCTCACAGTCTAGTAGGTTACGAGTCCAAATTCAGGGTGTCAGCTCCAGGGGAAGGTTTCGTCTGTTGGCTCTGGAGAAAGGTCCTCATCCTCAATCTTCCCTTGGTCAAGGAGATTCCCAGGCCCAGGGACCCCATGTCCAAAAGATGCACTCCGCTCCTGGTGCTGCTTTCTTGGTGGTATGAGGTCCCCAAACCTCTGCTTGCTTCTCTTTCCTTTTATCTCTTAAGATAAAAGGTGGTACAGGCCACACCCCAAGTAAACACCCTTTACTCTGCATCAGGGAGGCGACCTGAGTAAGGGTGGTATTAAAATCCCACCCTAATCCCCTTAACATAAAATTACAATCATAAAATGGAGGACAACCACACAATACTGGGAATCATGGCCTGACCAAGTTGATATACATATTTTGGGGGGGGGGACATAATTCAATCCATGACACCCACATTCATTGCAGTATTATTCACAATATTAAAAAAATGGAAACAATGTAAGTGCCCATCAACAGATGAATGGATAAACAAACTATGGTACATACACACAATGGAATACTATGGAACAATAAAGAAGAATGATGAATCTGCACAGCATCTCACGACATGGATGAATCTGGAGGGCATTATGCTGAATGAAATAAGTCAATCAAGAAAGGACAAATACTGTATGAGACCACATTGTAAAAATGCATGAAAATGTTTCCATACAGAAAGAAACAATCCTTGATGGTTACTAGGGAGGTGAGGGCTGAGGAGGAAAAAACACTAACTAGACAATAGGTAAGTGGTAAATTTGGTGAAGGTTAAGACAGTACAAAATACTGGGGAAGTCAGCACAACTTGACTAAAGCAAGGTCATGGAAGCTTCGTAGACACATCCAAACTCCCTGAGGGACCAAAGTACTGGGCTGAGACCTGGGGTCCATGGTTTCTGGGAACACATAGCTCAATTGGCACAACACAGTTTTTAAAGAAAATGTTCTACATCCTACTTTGGTGAGCAGCATCTGGGCTTTTAAAAGCTCATGAGTGGCCACCTAAGATACTCCACTGGTCCCACATTGTCTGAAGCAAGGGAGAATGAAGAAACCAAAGACACAAGGGAAAGATTAGTCCAAAGGACAAATGGACCACAACCAGCACATCCACCACCACCAGACTGAGTCCAGCACAACTGTATGGTGCCTAGCTACCACCGCTGACTGCTCTGACAGGGATCACAATAGAGGGTCCTGGATGGAGCTGCAGAAAAATATAGAATAAGATTCTAACTCACAAAAAAGACCAGACTTACTGGTCTGACAGAGAATGAAGAAATCCCAAGAATATGGCCTAAGGATGCCCTTTTGACTCAGTAGTGAAGTCACTTCTGAGGTTCACCCTTCATCTAAAGATTAGATGGGTCCCTAAAACAAAAAATAATACATGTAGCTCACCCATGTATATGACAGTAAATAGACATACCAGCCCAGGGGCAAGGATGAGAAGGCAGGAGGGGACAGGAAAGCAGGATGAATGGAAATGGGGAACCCAAGGTGGAGAAGGGGAGAGTGTTGACACATTTTGGGGTTGGCAACCAATGTCACAAAACAATGTGTGTATTGTTTAATGAGAAACTAATTTACTCTGTAAACCTTCATCTAAAGCACAATAAAAAAAAGAACAGAAAGAAGAAAACCTTACCCGTTGCCATCGAGTCGATAATGTTTCATAGCAACCTTATAAAACAGAGTAGAACTGCCCCATAGGGTTTCCAAGGAGCAGCTGATGCATTCAGACTGCTTACGTTTCGGTTATCGACTGAGCTGTTATCCACTGAGCCATCAGGGCTCCTGTGAAATGCATATAGATACTAAATTCTAAAGAGCTAAAATAATAATATATATGGGAGAAGAGACATCTATTGGCCACACCACAAATTTCACAATGCTTCCTTTCTCCTGTCCAAAGACTAGAAAAATATCTAAACTGTGTTTAGATACTTACTAAAGGAATTGCATGAAAAAAACGTTGACATTACAACCCCCACCCCATTATCAACAAGTCTGTGAATGGACAATTGATACTTACTGAGCACAGATGCAACAAGGAATGTAAAGAGGGATACGTCTTCTCCACATGTAAAAATTAGGAACAGAATTGCACAGATTACAAAACCATAATGCCATGCCCACTGCTGTCAACTTGATTCTGACTCATAGTGACCCTGCAGGACAGAGTAGAACTGCCCCATAGGGTTTCCTGGCTGTAAATCTTCATGGAGGCCAACTGCCACATCTTTCTCCCACAGAGTGCCTGGTGGGTTTGAACCACCAACATTTTGGTTAGCAGCTCAGCGCTTAACCACTGCTCCACCAGGGATCACTATAATGCCATAAATAGTTGGAAATTTTAAAAATTCCCTCTATTTAAAAAAAAAAAGATACACTTTTGCTAATGTAGGCATATAAGTTGCTTAAGAGTTTTATATTTTATTTTTTGGGACAACTTCTTTTGTAGCTGAGATTAAGATCACTCAGATTATACCTGGTATTGTCAGAGCTTCTAATAAAGCACTAGAAATGTAGATAAATATTAATAATTTCTTATGGGTTTAAAATGTGTATAAGATAAAAATGTCTGACAATCATAATCAGAAAGTACAAGAATCCTGAAAGTTTTATAACTTTTCTTATTACCCAATTCTTCTTAGGCCTTCACCAATCATATATAATTGATACTTTCCTAGATTTATACCTATATGGGAAACTATTAAAAATCCCAAAGAGCAACTAACGTTAAAATCCTAGCTTGGGAACAAGAGAAACCATCAAAGACATTAAGAATAAGCTATCTGGGAAAGATGTGTTTACATAAGCTTTCCTTTAAAGACTCCGAAAAGTATGTTAACAATTACTTACGGAAAGCTTTTAGTAGCTTTGTAACACGTGGGAAGTCTGTAGGTATCTGATGGGCCTACACAGCTGGGTTTGGCTCAGACCTGACATAAACATGGTCATCTCTTTTTAAAGGGTTTTAAAATAACACTAGCTAACTTCACTAAGATTTACTAAATACCAGAAACTATTATAATATAGATTTTCTCACTTAATACAACAACTCTACAAGAGGAATATTGCTACTCTCCCAACCCCAGTTTAAGGAAATATGACTTGGGGAGGTTAAATAGCTCACCCAGGGACATACAGACTGTTCAGAGGTCCTTAAAATTGTGGAAATGTTTCAGATGTTAGTAATTGCAAATTTTAGAGAAAACTGGGCATATATAATACCTCTTCTCTTGATTGAGAACATTATGTAACGTTAGTTCTTCAGATTACGCTAATAAACTTTTCAAACATAAAAGATAAAAATTCAGGCAAATTAATGCCCACACTCCTGCATCTTTTATTTCTCTTTGAAACGAAATCACCAAACTACTGAAATCTATCATGAGGTGATAGATTATGTGACCTTCAGTATCAACAGGGCTAGAATGTTGAATGATAAACACTTTCCATGAAGAAGAGCTGGCAGCTGTGGTTAGAGGTTACTAGTGCTCACCCACACCTGGGTAGAGTCTCTCACACACTACTTTCCCCCTTTCATATAGTAGGTGGGACCTTGTGATTAGCTTAAATTAAAGGCTATGAAAAGTAGGCTATGTCACTTCCGGACAAAGACAATGAAGAACTCCTGCTTAGCCCTCCAGCTCACAATTGCCCTGGAAGCTCTGTGCTCTGTCATTCTGGATCCCCAATTCACTGTTTGGAAGGAAGTTGCCCTGGATGGAACCTGCTGTGGACTCTGTGTGGACAAGAAATATACTTTTATGTGTCAAGTCACCAAGTGTCTGGAGTGTATTCCTCACCACAGCATAGTCTGACAACATTAACATGTAAACATCAGATTTTAGGTTTAATTAATTTATTGTTTTGTCTATCATTTTTGCACTTTCTTAAGATTTGTCAAAGAACATAACAACCTCACCTCGGCAGTCACAGAAGCCCAACACACAGATAACTTCTTATTAGAGAAGTCAGATTGGCAACAAACTAAAGGACAGGCCTACTTGCATAGCATGAAATCCATTCTTTACAACAGTTCTAAATGTATGGGGCAGATGGAGAAACAAATTACCATAAAAAACTGCCAGCTTTGACATTCCTGGGACAAAAATGCTTCCAAAAGGGCATAACTCCATAAGCCTTCAAAATCTGGAGGACTAATTCACTTCATCACCCTCATCAAATTGTTAGGGATAGTACAATGTTCACTGGGATAAAACTAATGGAGACAACGGGGAATGTTCTGGTGCTTTTGTGCAAATTAGGCATTTTATTTTAACTTTAGAATTTTGTACAAAACCACAAAAAATTCTTTGAATTTAAGAAACTCAAGTAACCAATCCTGTTTCTCTAAAGCTGCTGAACCTGTCATATAATTGTTTACAGAGACTATGCATCCTATATATTATATCCAGAATGAATATATTTGTTACCATGTGCATATTTGCCCTAACATGTGAACCAAACTTTCACTAGCATCACAGCATCCTGAGTCAGACTATCTTTAACTCCCGTCTACTCCACTTAATGGGAATGTGACTTTGGACAAATAACTTTCTTTTTTTTTTTTGCTTCTGAAATGGGGGTGAGTCCTACAATAAACTGCAGTGAGGGTTATAGGAGACTTCCATATGATAATCCATTTACCACAGGACCTGACACATAAATGTGCATATCTATTAATAATTATTACTATTGTAAGGAACATACATGAACAGAGTTAAAATACAGGTTGTGAACTACTAGTAATTTTTAATTTAGGCTGGAGAAGGTATACAGGATTGGTGAATAGCATAGGCTGCCGGGTTTGACTACTGGGTTCAAATCTCTTTCTACGACTTTCTCATCATGTATACTTGGGTGAATTATCTAATTGTCTAATCTCTCAATCTCTTCCTCTGTGAACTGAGGTGGTTAATACAACCTAACTCAGAGAAACATGAGGAATAAAAAAAATGTAAAAAACCATGAAAGGTATCTTATTACATTATTAAATCCAAGTTCCAAGAAGGATATCTGATATAAATCACTTAATTTAATAAATTTTTATTAAATCTAAGTTTAAAAAAAAAGGTTCGTTTCATTATTATGCTGTGTTGTTGCAGTTAGGTGGCATTGAGTTGGTTCCAACTCCTATCAACCCTACCTACAACAGAAGGAAACACTGACCATTCATGTGCCATCCTCACAATTGTTGCCATATTTGAGCCCATTGTTGCAGCCACTGTGTCAATCCATCTCATTGAGGGTCTTCCTCTTTTTCACTAACCCTCTACCTTAGCAAGCACAATGTTCTTATCTAGGGAGTGGTTCCTCCTGATAACATGCCCAAAGTATGTGAGACAAGGTCTTGCCATCCTTGCTTCCAAGGAGCACTCTGACAGTACATCTTTCAAGACAGACTTGTTCATTATTCTGGCAGTCCACGGTATATTAAATATTCTTCATCAATACCATAATTCAAAGGCATCCATTCTTCTTTGGTCTTCCTTATTCGTTGTCCAGCTTTCGTATACATATGAGACAATCGAAAATATCATGACTCGGAGCCAGGCACAACTTAGTTCTCAAAGTGACATCTTTGCTTTCAACACTTTAAAGAGGTCTTTTGCAGCAGATTTACCCAATACAATACACCATTTGATTTCTTGGCTGCTGCTTTCATAACCTTTGATTGTGGATCCAAGTAAAATGAAATCCTTTACACCTCAACAATTTCTCCGTTTGTCATGATGTTGCTTTTCACACTCTGGTTGTAATAAAACCTAGCTCTTCCTTGAGAACACTATTTCCCCTACAGTTCTCACAAGTGGTGTTTTTACTCCTTTAATGATTTTCCCATTGGGCCTACAAGTGAAGCAGACTTCCTCTCTGCTCCTCACTGCTGCTTTCAGATCATTCTCCCTCCCTTCTCCCTAAAACATAAGCCTACTTTAAATATTGTATTATCCATTTATATCAACCACAAACCCCCATTGTTGCTACATGTTGTTCCCTCACTTTTTTCTCAATCCTTCCCTCATTTATTGCCAGAATTTTAGTGATTGATCTTTCTTGATGACATGTCCAAAGTAGACATGACAAAGTCTTGTTATCCTCGCTTTCAAGTAGCACTCTGGTTGTATTTCTCCTAAGACAGATTTTTTTCATTCTTCTGACAGTCTGTGATATATTCAATATTGTTTGCCAACACCGCAGTTCAAATGCATCAATTCTTCTTCTTTTTTCATTGTCCAGCTTTCCCATGATATGAGGCAACTGAAAAGACCACGGCTTGGATCAGGCACATCTTAGTCATCAAAGTGATGTCTTTGCTTTTTAAAACTTTGACGAGGTCTTTAATGCAATATGTCATTTTATTTCATTACTGCTGCTTTTACTTTCATGGATATAGATTATTGATCTAAATAGAACTGAGTCATTGACAACTTCAATTTCTTCTTCATTTGTCATGATGTTTTTTATTGGTCCGGTTGTGAGAAAACATAATGGATAGTGACAGAACATCTTCACTGTAATCACATAGTGATTAAAATATAAAGAGTAAAACCCTAAACATCATATCAGTACTCAAAATCAGTCCAACAGAGACAAATGAAGAGCAAAACTGTGGGAAAGAATGAGGCTGTGTTCCAGTTTTATTCTTCATTTTAGAAAACTGTGAGCCCAAAGGGGGCAGGAGAATATAACATTGATTCTTGACCAGCACCTGGAACAAGCTCTCAGGTTGTCTGGAACTGCAATAGTCTCAATACCATTGTTAGCCAGGAACCTTAGACCATATTTTAATACCTAGTTTCTGGGCCTAGAGTATAGGCTTAATAACAGAGATATAAAGAGAGAGACTTAAACTAAAAGCTTTTCACTCAAATTGAAGCTGGAAATCAAAATTCCAAAACAAATGAGGGATTCAAATTTTAAGAAAACCCAAAACAGAAACAAAAAAGCATCAAGATAATTTTGTTTAATAAGAGATAAATGAAGAAATTAATTCCATGGAAAAATGATAATAAAATATGGAATAAAGAAAGAAATACAGAAAGAACAAGCAGAAATAGTCATTGAAATTAAAAAAGAAAGAAAGAAAAAAAACATTCAACAGGTGGAGAAGCAAAACCCAATACAGTGAAAAATAACTAGTTAATTAGAAGATATTCTTCCAGAATGTAGCACAGAGGGACATAAAGTATGGTTTTTGTTTTTAATTAAAGGCTATTTATCATTTAAATAAGAGTTCTATTAGAAGAAAATTGAAAGAATAGTACTCAAAAAAAAAAGGTGTTGCTGTTAGTTGTCCTCCAGTTGATTCAAACTCATGGCGACTCCACTTGTTACAGAGCACAAGTGCTCAGGAGGGTTTTCTTGGCTATAATCTTGATGGAAACAGATTACCAAGCCTTTCTTTTGCTGTACCGCTGGGTGGGTTTAAAACACCAAACTTAAGTTTAACAGTTGAGCACAAACCATTTGCACCACCTAGAGAAATGGCTTAAAATTTTCCAGAAATGAAAAACTGTTAAGAAATCTAAGATGGAGAGGATATTGTAAATCTTAAGCAGTATTACATAAAACTAACCCATACCTAGACTCAGTCCAATGTCATGAAAGTCTAGTGCATCAGAAAAAAAAAAAAGGGAGCTTTTAAAATTAACAGAGTATCCAAAGACAGCTAAAATGAATCAGACTTGTGAACAAAAGTCAGAAAACAATGGAGAGATATTTCAAAGTACTTTGAACAAATACTTGTCAACCTAAGATTCTAAAGTGAGGGACAAATATATCTTTGAACATTCATTTAAAAAAAATTACCATCCAGTACATTCCAACTCATAGTGACTATATAGGACAGAGTAGAACTGCCCCACAGGGTTTCCAAGGAGCGGCTGGTGGTTTCGAACTGCTGACCTCTTAGTTAGCAGCTGAGCTCTTGACCACTGTGCCACCAGGGCTCCATAATAGCTAGACTTATTTATTTCACATCTAGAGAAAATCTTCTCTAACAAAACCCTGAAGAGATATATGCCAGTAAGAAGAATACACCCAGAAGAAAGGCATGCATTAAAAAAAGAAAATGTTTGACATAGAAAATGATGAATAGGTTAGTGAATTTAATTAAGCATCAATGTAACTTTTTTTTGTATTTAAAAATGACAATATTAAAATTCTGATGAAAATTAACAGTATGTCAGAACAGAAATGCTGAATAACTCTATGAGGTCCTGGGTGGGAATGGAACACCACAGCACAGTCAGAGTCTTGGTAGTCAGGAGTCATAAGTTCCGTGAAGTCAGGTATCATGCCCACTGTGTTCTCAGCACCAGAAACAGTGCCCAGTGTTTAGTAGGTACTCAATAAAGATATTTTGATTGGCCAACTGTTGGTTTTAATAGAACTAATGAGAAAGACCCAATATATTTTTATTCTAGTTCAAAGCAAGTACTGTACTTTGGTATGAAATTGTAAATATTTTGTTTGAGCATCTTTGCCAGAGAATATTATCAGAAGCTCAGTCCACTCCTGCCTGCTTTCTTATTTGTCTGTTCTTGTTTATGTCACGTTCCTTTATCACTGCATATACTTCTGTGAAATATTTGATACCATTTTCTTCCCTCTGCTTTCCTAAAAATATTAAACTAGTCAAAGTTTCAGCAAAGGTGAACACTTTCATCTCTGCTGTCACGTCAGCAATTCAAACCTGCCCTCTGTGACAGAAAGCACACTCCCTCTTCACCTGCAACGGGAAATTAGAGCAGTACTGTTTATATGATTACTGTTGGATTCTCACATCAGCACTTTCACTGGTAATCTGGCTTTTCATTGCCTTCTTCCAGTGGCTGCACAAGTCAGCTACAGAAATTTGCCTGGAGCTGAGATATGGAGATTCCATTGATTTGAATAAAGACTCTTTCCTTTCTCCTCTTCCCACCCCACTCTCATCTTCCCTTCCCTCCCCTTCTTTCCCTTCCCCTCCCCTTCTCATCTTCATTTTCTTCTCTCTCTCTCTCTTTCACTCACTCATACTCTCTCTCTTTTGAAAACAAAATTCTACCGTACATAATGGGCCTTGGCAGATGGAATGTTTTCATCAGACAGCCCATGCCCCAGGGATGATCAGTCATAAAACAGCAAGTTGTTAATAATATCTGGGCAAGTGCAGCAGACGTACCCAGGCATGACATGCAGGCTCACCAGTCATGGGTGCCTACTTTGCTATTACATTTTCCCAACCTATGCACTATTTAGAAAATTCAATCAATATTTCCAAGCCTCATCTGCACTCCTAAGGTATATATTTTTTCTATGAAACAAAATTTTAAAAAACATTTTAAGGTCATGATCAGATGAATATCTCATCTGCCCACCATTCCAGTTGTCCATTAGCACAAAATTTTCCAAGATTAGAAAGCCTTATCAATGCTTAGTATTGGTTAACCTAATGATGTAATTAAGGAGCCCTGATAGTGCAATGTTTAAGCGCTCAGATGCTAACTGAAAGGTCATCGGTTCAAACCCACCAGCTGCTCCACGGAAATTTAAAAACCTGCCGATTTGCTCCTACAAGGATTATATCCTAGGAAACCCTATGGGGCAATTCTACTCTGTCCTATAAGGTCTCTATAAGTAAGAATCAACAACGATCATACAATTATTGTTAATACCTATTAATAATACGTATTAATAATAATAATATTTGTTTTGGTTTGATTCAAGCTAGAGTGAATTGAAAGGGAATAGTAGAGTGCAATTTTGCTCTAAAGGTAGAATCAGCATCTAAATGAGGGGATCAGAGTAGATCTTATAAAAGGATAAAGCATTTAGCTGTAATTAAAGGATGGCTTGATTTCATGAAAGTTGGAGGAAAGAATAAGAGGCACAGTTCCAAGTAAAAGAACCCACATAGGCAAAGACATGGACCATTCTAAGCATTCAATAATTATTTGGTATATGGTGAATAAAAGTGCGAAGTGTCAGGAATGTTAAGGAGAAAGCTGTTGTTGTTTTTGTTAGGTGACATCGAGTTGGTTCCGACACGCAACAACCCCATGTACAACAGAATGAAACAGTGCTCGGTCCTGTGCCATCTTCACAATTGTTGCCATGCTTGAGCCCATTGTTGCAGCCACTGTGCCAATCCATCTCATTGAGGGTCTTCCTCTTTTCCACCGACCCATCACTTTACCAAGCATGATGTCCTTCTCCAGGGACTAATCCCTCTTGATAACATGTCCAAAATATGTGAGATGTAGTCTTGCCATCCTTGCTTCCAAGAAGCATTCTGGCTGTACTTCTTCCAAGACAGAATTGTTAGTCCTGTTGACAGTCCATGGTATATTCAATATTCTTCGCCAATCCCACAATTCAAAGGTGTCTATTCTTCTTTGGTCTTCCTTATTCATTGTCCAGCTTTGGCATGCATATGAGGTGATTGAAGACACTATGGCTTGGGTCAGGCGCACCTTAGTCCTCAAGGTGACATCTTTGCTTTTAAACACTTTAAAGAGGTCTTCTGTGGCCAATTTGTCCAATGCAATGCATATTTTTATTTCTTGATTGCTGCTTCCATGGGTGTTGATTGTGGATTCAAGTAAAATGAAATTCTTGACAACCTCAATCTTTTCTCCATTTATCATGATGTTTATTGGTCCAGTTGTGAGGATTTTTTTTTTTTTTTTGTCTTAACAGTTAGGAAATAGCTATAACTGTTAAAACAAACAAACCAAAAAAAATCATTGCCATCAAGTCAAATTCGACTCATAGCAACCCTATAGGACAGAATAGAACTGCCTCATAGAGTTTCCAAAGAGTGGCTTGTGGATTTGAACAGCGGACCTTTTGGTTAGCGGCTGAGCTCTTAACCACTATGCCACCAGGAAAAGGTGATTCTGCATATAGGTGATTCCAGGGTTGTTTTAACATTCGAATACCTTCAAGTATCAAAATTTTCCCATCCTTCCACTCCACCTTCCTCAGAATATGGACTTTTGCTTCCCTTGCTGCCTCCAGTCACAACATGGTATCTGTCCTCATTCTACAACAAAGCAGAGAGGAAGGAAAAAGGGAAAAAAAAACCTGTTCCTTATATGTTTCTCTCCTTTTCAGGGAGGAAAATCATTCTCAAATTTCCCCAGAGCAGAATTCCACTGTATTTATTTGGGCAGAACTGAATCACATGACCACCTCAACTAACCTCTGGCAAAGGGAAAAGAAATTCAACCTGATTCATTTTGCTCTGTCACTGGTCAAGGTTCTTCCTGAAGAAAATTGGGATTCTTTTAGCAAGGAGGAAAAATTACAGCTATTCAGAAGGTAACCAAAAATAATTGCCATTGGATTGTGTACATGTAAAGGAATTATTTGACATAAAATTGGGGAAGATTTGCACTACAGGGTGAAGAATGTTGATCATCAGCCTAAGGAGTGGCTCTTAAACTCAATGCCAATTGAAAGACACTTTAATCGAAAAGGCTGTTTGTTTTTTGGGGTGTGTGTGTGTGTGTGTGTGTGTGTGTGTGTTTTGGTGTGGTTCATTCAGCTGTTAAGAAAATTAGCAGCAGCGTATAAACTGGGTCAGAACTGAGAGACTAGTAGTGAAAGGAAACTCAGAAGCTATTCCAAATAATGGGGGTTCAACTTAGATTATGACAGTAGGAGAAGGAAATAGAAAATTGATTTAAAATTGCAGAAAAACAATTGAAGAACTCAAAAATTCATTACATTGGGAAATAAGTAGAAGGACAAAAGAAATATATGTGAGGTTTAAAGCTTGGTTTACTAAGAACATGGTGCTTCTGAGAATAAAATTGGGAAGTCAAGAAAATGATTCAGTGAGGAATTTGATGAGAGTAGTTATTAACATGCAGAAATAAGCTCAGTTCTCCTTTAATCTTTAGCCAAAACTAAATTCATATACTATACACAGTGATATGACGCTGGATGACTGAATTATCAATTTAAACTACATAAGCAATCTACTAAACCAGGTAACAATTTCTATTAAGAAAAATAAAGATAAGAGTTTGAGTTTAGTGTTACACATTAAATCATTAACAAAATATATTAGCACAAAGTTTTAAAGGTAAAGATTTGTTTCAATAACCTACAATCTGCATGTGATGATGACAGAATATAAATTGTGGGCCACCATAAAGAAAATACAAAAAACTGAATACTATATAGCAGTCATATTCTGATAAAACCCAGACATTAAAAGTATCTATTTTAATATTGCATTTAATATTGAAGAACATGTTTCAAAATAAACGCTAAAAAAGGAATCTGTTATTTCAGTGCAATTTAAAACAATACTCTATTGTGTTAAATAGCCTGTACAAGGAATTGAGATTAATGTTGTTGTTTGATGCCTTTCTGTCAGTTCCAACTCACAGTTACTCTACGTACAACAGAACAAAACACTCCCCAGCCCTGTGTCATCTTCACAATCATTGCTGTATTTGATCCCATTGTTGCAGCCACTGTGTCAATCCACCTCACTGAGGCTCTTCCTTTTTTTCCATGACCCTCACTTTACCAAGCATAATGCCTTTCTCCAGGGACTAGTCCCTCCTGATAACATGTCTGAAGTATATGAGATAAAGTCTCATCATCCTGGCTTCCAAGAAGCACTCTGGCAAACAGACTTGTTCTTCTGGCAGTCCACGGTATATTTAATATTCTTCACAACACCATAATTCAAATTTATCAATTCATCTTCAGTCTTCCTTATTCATTGTCCAGCTTTCACATGCATATGAGGCAATCAAAAACCCCACAGTTTGGGTCAAGGACACCTTAGTCCTAAAAGTGCTGTCTTTGCTTTCCAACATTTTAAAGAGGCCTTTTGCAGCAGATTTGCCCAATGCAACTTGTCTTTTGATTTCTTGACTGCTGCTTCCATGGACGTTGATTGTGGCTCCAAGTAAAATGAAATCCTTTATAACTTCAATATCTTGTCCATTTATCAAGATGTTGCTCATTGGTCCAGTTGTGAAGATTTTTGTTTTCTTTATGTTGAGGTGTAATCCATACTTTATGGAAACCCTGGTGGTGTAGTGGTTGAGAGCTGTGTCTGTTAACCAAAAGGCCAGCAGTTCAAATCCACCAGCCACTCCTTGGAAGCCCTATGGGGCAGTTCTACTCTGTCCTTTAGGGTCACTATGAGTCCGAATTGACTTAGCAACAATGGGCTTGGTTTCGGATGGTTTTAATCCATACTGAAGGCCATAGACTTGAATCTTTGTCAGTAAGTGCTTCAAGTCCTCTTAGCTTTCAGCAAGCAAGGTTGTGTCATCTACATATTGCAGGTTGTTAATGACTCTTCCTCCAATCCCGACGCCATGTTCTTCTTCATATAGTTCAACTTCTGAGATTATTTGCTCAGCAAACAAATTGAACAAGTATGGTGAACGGATACAACCCTGACACATAACTTTTCGAATTTTAAACCATGCACTATCCCCTCATTCTGTTTGAAGAAGTGCTTCTTGGTCTATGTACAGGCTCACATGAGCACAATTAATCATTCTGGAATTCCCATTCCTTGCAATGTTATCCATAAATTGTTTTGGTCCACGCAGTCAAATGCCTTTGCATAGTCAATAAAACACAGGTAAACATCCTTCTGGTATTCACTGTTTTCAGTCAAGATCCATCTGACATCAGCAACGATATCTCTCATTCCACATCTTTTTCTGAATGTAGCTTGGATTTCTGGCAGTTTCCTATTGATGTACCACTGCAACTGTTTTTGAAGGATCTTCAGCAAAATTTTACTTGTGTGTAATATTAATCATATTTTCAATAATTTCCATATTCTGCTGGATCATATTTCTTTGGAATGAGGACAAATATGGATCTCTTCCAGCCTGTTGGCCAGGTAGTTGCCTTCCAAATTCCTTAGCATAGACAAGTGAGTGCTCCCAGTGTCATATCCTTTGGAGAAACATTTCAACTGGTATTCCATCAATTTCTGGAGCCTTGTTTTTTGCCAATGCCTTTAGAGTATCTTGGATTTCTTGCTTCAATACTGATCATATGCTATCTCCTGAAATGTGTGAACATCAAACAATTCTTTTTGGCACAGTAACATTGCATTCCTTCCATCTTCTCTTGGTGCTTCCTGCATCCTTAAATATTTTTTCCATAGAATCCTTCAATATTGTGACTTGAAGCTTGATTTTTTTCATCAGTTTTTTCAGCTTGAGACATGCCAACTGTGTTCTTCACTTTTGGTTTTCTAACTCCAGGTCTTTGCACATTTCATTATAATACTTTACTTTGTTTCTCAGACTGCTCTTTGAAATCTTCAGTTCAGCTCTTTTACTTCATTTCTTTGTTCATTTTAGCTATAAGAGCAAGTTTCAGAGTCTTTTCTGACATCCATTTTGATTTCTAATTGCTGTCTTTATATGATTTCTAGTTGTAAATTTATTTTGACATTTTGTTTCTGTATTATTTTCCTGAATTCTTCCATTTTTTGTCTGTATTTTCCAGGAATTTGTCTGCCTTTTCCATGAATTTATGTATTTTTTTCCTCATTTTTTCTGCTTTTGGTCTCAGCTCTCGGAAAGCTCTGAATATTAAAGATTTGAATTCCCTATTAGGCAGTTCTAATGTCTTTTTTTCTACAGGAAAGTCATCTGGTGTTTTATTTGGGACACCTACTGTAATCTCCGGTCCTATTTTTTTTAAATATATTTTGATACTGTCTGCTATCTTCGGGACATTCAGTAGTTATTTTCTTCATTTACTGATTGTAGATTTGTTTGTTTCATCCTGCTTTTTTATTTTATGTGATTATGTCTGAGCAAGTGGGCTATGAGTTCTTGTTGTTTGCTCATCTGTGGACACGATAATTTTCACCTCCTTGTCCAATGGGCAGGGCCAGTCGCTCAGCTATGGCACAGCAGGGCAGGTCCAGCTGAAAAGGACAGGCTGGGATAGGTTGCTTGTGGCACGTACTGGAGCTGACAGGGCAAGTTCCAGTAGGCTCTGTCTCTGCTACCGAGGGATGTGATGTTCAGCACATAGTGCGGGTAGGTAAGAGGGAGGGGGGAGGTTGTGCTGTGTGGAGCTAAGATGGGTATGGGAAAGAAGAGAGAGAGGAGAGAAAAACAGAAGAAAACCAAACAAACAAAAAAAAGTGCTGAGGGAGCTTACCATTAGACTGGAGAGATGAGAAACCAAGAAATAAAGGAAAAGAGAAAAATAAATAAATATATATATAGAAAAAAAGAAGGAAATGCCCCCAGGGATCCCGCCAGTGACTGGGGAAGCGGCTCCCAGGTTTTGAGGCACGCCCATCTAGGAAGGGCAGAGATGGCACACAGTGCCAGGTATTCAGGAAACAGGAAAAGAAGGAAAGCTGAGAGAGATAAGAAACTGAGAAATGAAGAAAAAGGAAAAGAGAAAAGAATAAATAAAATATAAAATAAAAGAAAGAAAGGCCCCCAGGGATCCCACTGCCATGGGTATGCAGACCAGGGAAGTGGATCCCAAGCCTAGCAGTACAGCCTGGCTAGAAGGGCAGAGATGGCACACAGCACCAGGTATTCAGAAGACAGGGAAAGAAGTAGAGAGAGATGAGAAATTGAGAAATGAAGAAGGAGAAAAAGGAAAAAAGAAATGTCCGCAGTGATCCCACTAACACCACTGCACAGGCCAAGGAAGTGGCTCCCAAGCCACAAAGTAGAGCTTGGCTAGAAGGGGTTCCCAAGCCTCAAAAAGAAAAAGAAAACAAACAGCGACCAAAAAAAGGCCCCAAGGATCCCACCAGCTTGGCAAGGAGGACTGAGGAAGCAGTTCCCCAGAGGAGCATCACTTCACAACCTGTCAAGAAGAAGCAAAGATGGCATACACAACCAGGTTCTCTTGAGAGAAAGGAGGAGGGGGAGGAGGTGAGAGGCAGGGAAGAAACCAAAAGAAGCTGAAAAAAGCAACACCAGTAACAACAAAATGGCACTGAAGGAGCTGGCTGGTGTCGGTAGGATAAATACAAGCAGCGCAGAGCCAGTGCCTCCTGGGCGATGCTCACTCAGCCCACTAGGAAGTGGCAGAGCCTGATCAGGGGGGAGAAGGGTGAGGGGTGGTAAAGCATGTAATTCTGGTTACTGGGTGCTCTGTCTTCTGCTAGGAGCTCCGTGAAGCCGTTTACCTGTACTCCCTGCCCACTAATCTCTGATAGAAGTCCAAGACGGTGAATCTGTGCTACTTTAGCTGATAAGGGCCCTCCGCTCATATCTCTCCTCACTCTGTTTTTTGTAAGTTTCTGATTCCATTTGGTGCTTGACTGAGTTCTTTGTCTCTTCGTTTGACACTTAGGGTTCCAGGATTGACACTTGTCTCTGTTTTACTTAGTTTTTCAGGTCTTTGCTGCGGAGGGATGACATGGTGCTTCTGTCTATTGTGCCATGTTGGCTCTGCCTCTGATATCCATTTTGGTCTTTTCTTTCTTTCCTGTCCTTTTTAATGACCTTTTGCTTTCTTCACATATGATGTTCTTGATGTCATTCCATAGCTGGTCTGGTCTTCAGTCATTAGTGTTCAGCCCATCAAATTTATTCTTGAGATGGTCTCCAAATTCAGTGGTATATACTCAAGTTCATATTTTGGTTCTCGTGAACTTGTTTCAATTTTTTTCAGCTTCAACTTGAACTTGCATATAAGCAACTGATTGTTTATTCCGAAGTAGGCCCCTGACCTTGTTCTGACTGATGATATTGAGCTTTTCCATCATCTTTTTCACAGATGTAGTCAATTTGATTCTTGTGTTTTTCATCCCATGAGGTCCATGTTTACAGTCGCTGCTTATGTTGTTGTAAAAAGGTATTTCCATTGAATAAGTCATTGGTCTTGCAAAACTTTATCATGTGTTCTTGGATGTCATTTCTATCACCAAGGCCATATTTTCCAACTACTGATCCTTTTTTTTGTTTCCAGCATTCTCAGTTCTATCACCAGTAATTATCAGTGCATCCTCATTGCATGTTTGGTCAATTTCTGACTGCAGAAGTTGGTAAAAATCTTCAATTTCTTCATCTTCGGCCTTAGTGGTTGGTATGTAAATTTGAATAATAGTTACATTAACTACTCTCCCTTGTAGATGGATGGATATTATGATATCACTGACAATGTTGTACTTCAGGATTGATCTTGAGATGTTCTTTTTGACAATGAATGTAATGCCATTCCTCTTCAATTTGTCATTCCCAGCATAGTAGGCCATATAATTCTCTGATTCAAAATGGCCAATACCATTTCATTTCAGCTCATTAATGCCTAGGATATCAATCTTTATGCTGCCCATTTAATTTTTTATAATTTTTATTGTGCTTTAAGTGAAAGCCTACAAATCAAGTCAGTCTTTCACACAAAAACCCATATACACCTTGCTCCCAGCCCAGTCCATACACCTTGCTACACACTCCCAATTACTCTCCCCCTAATGAGACAGCCCACTATCTCTCTCCACTCTCTCTTTTCATGTCTATTTCACCAGATTCTACCTCCCTTCATCCTCTCATCTCCCCTCCAGGCAGGAGATGCCAACATAGTCTCAAGTGTACACCTGAACCGAGAAGCTCACTCCTCACCAGCATCCCTCTCCAACCCACTGTCCAGTCCAGTCCAATCCTTGTCTGAAGAGTTGGCGTTGGGAATGGTTCCTGTCCTGGGACAACAGAAGGTCTGGGGGCCATGACCACAGGGTTCCTTCTAGTCTCAATCAGACCATTAAGTCTGGCCTTATGAAAATGTGGGGTCTGCATCCCACTGCTCTCCTGCTCCCTCAGGGGTTCTCTGTTGTATTCCCTGTCAGGGTAGTCATTGGCTGTAGCCGGGCACCATCTAGTTCTTCTAGTCTCAGGCTGATGTAGTCTCTGTTTGATTAGCCATTTTTTTAATTTAATTTATTTTTTATCTATTGCGTTTTAAGTAAAAGTTTACAAATCAAGTCAGTCTCTCGTACAAAAACTTATACACACCTTGGTATGTACTCCTAGCTGCTCTCCTCCTAATGAGACAGCATATTCCTCCTCTCCACCCTGTATTCCCTGTGCCCGTTCAACCAGCTCCTGTCCCCCTCGGTCTTCTCATCTTGCCTCCAAAAGGAGTTGCCCACATGGTCTCATATGTCTACTAGAGCCAAGAAACTCACTCCTTACCAGTATTTTCTGTCTTAGAGTCCAGTCCAATCCCTGTCTGAAAAGATGGCTTCAGGAATGGTTCCAGTCTTGGGCTAACGGAGAGTCCAGAGACCATGACCTCTGGGGTCCTTCTAGTCTCAGCCAGACCATTAAGTCTGGTCTTTTTACAAGAATTTGAGGCCTGCAACCCACTGTTCTGCTCCATCAGGGATTCTCTGTTGTGTTCTCTGTCAGGGAAGTGATCAGTGGTAGCTGGGCACCATCTACTTCTTCTGGTCTCCGGCTGATGTAGTCTCTGGTTTATGTTGCCCTTTCTGTCTCTTGGGCTCATCTTTACCATATTTCTTTGGTGTTCTTCATTCTTCTTTGCTCCAGGTGGGTTGAGGCCAACTGATGCATCTTAGATGGCTGCTTGCTAGAGTCAAGACCCTAGACACCACTCACCAAAGTGGAATGCAGAACATTTTCTTAATACATTTTGTTATGCCAGTTGTTGGTCATTTTTTTTATTATTATTCGTTCTGTTGTTCTCTGTCTCTGGACCGGTACATTTAACCCATTTACATTCAATGTGATTATTGATAGGCATGAATCAATGGCTGCCATTTAGTTGTGCTTTTTTTTTTTTTCTGGCATTGACTATTTGTGTTCTGTTTACTTTTCTGTACTGAGTTCTTTTTGTTTATGGAGTTTTTTTTCTTAGTCATTGATTTTGTGTTTACTGATTCTTTATGGTTTTCTTCTGTTTTATTTTGGTTATTAGGTTTGTTAATTTTCTTTGTGGTTACCCTGAAATTTACCTTGATCTTCCTAAGTTCAGAGCAGTCTGTGATATCTTGATGTCACCTTGATTTCCTCTCCATATGGAAGTTATGTAATTACATCACTTATTCCCTCTTTTTGTTTTGAAGTTGTCATTTACAGACTGATGTCTCTGGTTCCCTTTTTTCAGTTTTGTGGCTTTATTTCATTTTTGAGAATTCTACATCTCGGTTGGTAGCTGGGTGATGCTGTCATGTGTCTTAATCTCAGGTTGTTGTCTGGTGTTGTTTCTCTGTCCAAAGGACTCCCTTTAATCTTTTTTGTAAGGTTGTTCTTGCTTTTACAAATTCCCTTAATTTCTGTTTATCTGGAAATGTCAATTTTTTTTTTTTTTTTTTGAGAGACAATTTTGCTAGATATATAATTCTTGGTTGGCAGTTTTTTTTTCTTTCAGGGTTTTATATATATTATCCCATTGCCTTCTTGCCAATATGGTTTCTACTGAGAAATCAGAGCTTAATTTTATTTATTCCTCTTCATAGGTGACAGTTCATTTTTCCTGAGCTGCTCTTTTTTTTTTTTTTTTTGTCTTTGGTTTTAGAAAGTTTGATTATAATATGTCTTCTTGTCTTTCTAAGCCCTGGTTGCATAGTGGTTAAGATCCCAGGCTGCCAACCAAAAGGTCGTCTGTTCTAATCCACCAGGCATTCCTTGGAAACTCTATGAGGCAGCTGTACTCTGTCCTATAGGGTTGCTATGAGTCAGAATCGACTTGACAGCAGTGGGTTTGGGTTTTTTTGTTTGTTTGATTGTTTTGGTTGTCTTTCTTTTGGGGTCTATCCTTTATGGGGTTCATCGAGCTTCTTGGATGGATATCATCTCATCTTTCATGTTATTAAGGTTCTTTTCTGAGAGCAAATTTTAAAAAATGTTCTCTGTGTTTTTTTTTGTCTCCTCTTCTTCTGGAATTCCTATCACACCTAAGTTATTCCTCTTGATAGTGTCCCAGATAACTCTCAGACTTTCTTCATTTTTCTTTGTTCTTCTCAATTTTTCTTAAACACATTAGTATCACTGGATTTGTTCTCTATTCTGCTGATTCTGTCTTTCCTTGTTTCAATTCTATTCCTATGTCCTTCCATTGGGTTATCCATTTCTGATTTTTTTTTTTAATCTTCCGGACTTCTAGTTGCAGTTTTTGCTTGGTCTCTAGTTGTTTATTTATTTTGTCATTTTGTTCTTGTGTTGTTTTCCTGAATTCTTCTAGGGTTTTGTCTGTGTTTTCCTTAGTTTTTGTCTGTGTTTTCCTGGATCTGTTTGAGGACCCTGTATATAAACCTTTTGAATTTCTTATCAGGTAGTTCCATTACCATTTCTTCCTCAGGAAGGTTTTCTGCCTCTTTATTTTGGTCATTAACCTGAGCCATCTTGTCTTGTTACTTTATATAATTTGATATTGTCTGCTGTCTCTCAAGCAACGAAGTGATATTTTATTTTTTTATGATTTTTTTGTTTTGTTTTGATATATTGGTGCAGGAGGGTCAGGTGTGTTTTGGTGATCACTTCTCTGGTGGCATGGGAGCATTCACCACCTCACTTCAGGCCAGTATGGCTGCAGAGGGCAGTGTGAGCCCACATCCCTGTTCACTGTACATGTAAAATGGCTGAGGACATGCTGGTCAGGCACTGGCCTCTGTCTGTCATTGGTCCAGAGGTGCAGGTATGCTCACAGTCACAGAGGCACACTCTCTGCCCACTTGGTGTGGTGGCAGGCAAGGGATGAGGCAAGGTGGGCTATTGGAAGACACAGAGACACTCTCTCTGTTCATTTGGGCAATGGGTGAGGGGGACTGGGGAGTGTGATAGCACTTGTCTTATACACTCAGTGGGATGGTGGATGAAGGGTGGGGTAGGATGGGCAGCCAGGGAGCATGGTGGCACTTGGTCGGTCCTGGCAGGTGAGGGTCACGGTGGGAAAGGTGGGCAGGAAGTATGGTGGTTCTCATTTGGCCCGCTCAGTGGGGCAGCAGGTTAGGGCTTGGGTGGGGTGGGTGGCCAGTGAACATGGTGGTGCTCACTTGGCCTGCTTAGCAGGGTGGCAAATGAGTGGCAAAGTGCAGCAGGTGGCCAGTAAGAGCTCTCTCTCTGCTGCTCACCAGGTGGGTGGGGGGGGTGAAAATAAGCCTGGGTGGGCAGAGAAGGTGGTGCTTGTACTATGGTCCCTGCCAGTCAGGGCTACAGGGACAGGAGCAGTTTGTGCCCTAATCACCAAGAAATTGGAGGAGGGGGAGCAAGCTCCTTTGACTGTTGGGTGAGAGTGCCTAGGCAGTTCCCACTGGGTACAGCCAGTAATTGGGACCTGGCCCTGACCAAATGAGAGGAGAGGGTCCTCTCCAGGATCTGGTAGGATAGGGGCCCTCCTGCTGTGGCTTTGTAGATCTGTTACTCCATGCCTGCCACCCCCCAACTATCAGGGACTGCAGCTGGAGAGTTGCCCTGTCTCTGGATTCTGGCTCCCTCTCTGCTCTGTGGGCACCAGGATCTCTGAAGCTCTTGCCTTCCTTTTTGTACTTTTCCTCCCTAACTCCAGTTCATGTCCTACTCACCTCGCTTCACTCTGGGTATGTCTACACAGTTTTTCTGTCTCCTATTGGGAGTTCCACGAAGTTGCCTTCTTGGGCTCCTCAGCTGGGATCACTGCTGGCTTTGTCTCAAAATGGCCATGCTGTGCCAGGCCAGCTGACAGGGCACCTCCTCTCCATTTCTCTCCTCACTCACTGTTTTCATTAAGCTTCTTTTTCCAAAAGGTGTTTGATCTAATTCTTTATCCTTTCATTCATTGCTCAGGGTTCCAGGATTATCATTTATAACTCTTTCACTTGGTTTCTTGGGTCTTTGCTGTAGAAAGGTGGCGTGATGTGTCTGACTAAGCCACCATCGTAAGCCAATCTCCCCAAATTAGCTAAAATTTTGAAAGTGGACTTGAAAGAAGGGGTATTACAATTCTGTATATGGAAGAAAGAATCGTTCTATCAAGTACAGATAAGTAAATTAAATTCACTCCTTTGGAACACAAATCTATACTATGATAAGATAATCCATATTTAAATAAGATAGTTTTTCGAGTTTTTTGTTTTAAATCATTATATATGAGTCTAATGCCTATAAAAATGAAACCTATGGGGAGTGGGTTGTTTTTTTATTGGTTTTATGTTTAAAAAGTAATGAAAATACATAAATATTTACTATATTCTAATTAGTCTCCATGTAAAATCAAAATCTTTGCTAAAAATATTATCATGAAATTTAAAATACATACAAATATAAATTATTTTAAAGAATCAAATAAAACAGAAATGAAGCAAATAACTAGAAAGTAATTAGTTTAATCGGGAAAGGGAGACCATCCTAAAATACATTAACCTTAATTAATAATACTAACTACATTAGCTATAGACTACCTTAGGGTCTCCAACTTTTAAGGTAGGCTTTATTTTTCATATGGGTGAACTTAGAATAAGAGATATTTTTTAATCTTCCCAATATCACACAGTTATCTAATAGTAGAAAGATTCTATAGTTTGTTCTCTTTATAAGACTTCTTATATTTTGTATATATATGCATACATGTGGTGTGTGCGTGTGTGTGTTTGAATTTTACAAAGCAATTCCTTACAATATGGCCATAAATGCTTAGACATAGTGACATGCAAACCTGGTATTTGGCTATTAGAATTGCAGGGGTTAGTTGAGAAAAGCTGCCATGTTGGAAGGGATGGCAGCGCTCAAACAGAGAAGGCTCCACAGAAGTCACATGGAGGGATTTTAAGTCATATCTGGCCAGGCAGTTGCCAAAACTACCAATAGCTATGTCCTTATAATTTGGCTACTGTGGTGATTTCAAGGTTAATATACTTTCTAAGTGTTAGCCTTAATAAGTTATGCTCTCATATAAATAATGCATAAAACTTTTGTATGTATATGCTTATGTTAAGATAATCAATAAAGTAATCAATAATATTTATTAATTTATACTTTATTAAAATCTGAAAGTCTGATTCTAAATATTATTGAGTAAATATCTCTATTGAAAAATATTGAATGAATATTTGACTCTGATTTGCAATTATTTAGCATGTTCTATTAATCATTTTTATTACTCAAATGTAATACATTCATATTTCATGGGAATACTTTAATATTTGTTAAGCTGAACTGAACTACACTATCTGTGAATAATGCCTTGTAAACAGCACATTCCAGAAGAACCTCAATATAATTTGTTTTTAAGTGAACATGAAGGAATAGACCATAACCTAATTCTGATATCTAAACAAAATATAAAAATTGGATAAGACTCAATTAATACATGATTGCATTAGGAGTCAGTGATTTATTTTGCTAAGTCTTCTTTTCTTTTTTTGTCTTGCTCCAACAGTCCTGAGAGATGTGAGAGGTGCTTTGGGGGTTCCTTAATCACACTAATAATGTTTCTCTATGGTTTTCTAGAAGTACAGTGAAAGGAGGCAGAAAAAAAGGAATGCAGTCACAATGTCTACTTTCTTCCTTGACTTTCTGCTACCCGCTACCATCATTGCCCTAGACACTTATACAGCTCACCCTTATCCTTAGTAACTTAAAGTTTCTATCTTTATTGTGTGAAAGGCATCAGTAGGATTTTTTTTTTCCAAGGAGCTGCTGTTTTTCAGAAAATCGTTCTTCTCAAACTTCCACCTCTGAAATGGCAGTAATCAAATTAATTCAAGAGAAATTTTCAGCTTTGCCTTTATGTATTATAGTGTTCATTAAAAATATATTAGCATCTGATGCTGAGAATAGAGAGGTTATAACTCAAGCATAACAAAAAATATCGTTTTCTCATGCAGATATGGTTGACATTTAATAGAACCATTACATATCTTTTGCTACTGACTAAATCTAGCTCCATTAACAAATGCAGGTGGGACTAACTAAAGGTCATGAAGTCTCTGTGTATTATGACTCTACCCTACACTGTAATTAGATTGTTTTCCTTTTCAGATTGAAAGCCTCTTATGACTTCTTTGAGTATCTGGACAGTTGGTGTATCTTTGCAGGGCTGGGGTTTTGTGATTTCCAACTCAGTGTATGAGAGCACCTATTCCACCTGGCAATGGTATGAGGAGAAAACAAGGTGAACTGCTGGTTCTTAACATCTCTTTTGCCAATTTCTAGAAAGTTGGAGCCATCTACATTCAGGTTTGGGGTCTGTAGTCATTAAAAGGTAAGAAACGGTCAAAAGAGAAAGAAGAGAAAATATTTAGAAAACAAGGTATGGGTACTTAATATTTGTCCTAGGCAATAAAGAAGCTTATAAATTTTTCCCTCTAACAGAGTAATGAGTAATTTACCCCTTGCAATGTATTTTGACAAGTCATCATTCAATGCTAAATTATTCAGACATGCATTACCATGAAGAAATAAGTGCACTTTAGTTTGATTTGAGGAAATAGTGTTAGAGATCAGTTTAGGGAAATGTGTGCTTTGATTCTTACTGGGAACAGACTCTATAAATAACAAACTGAAAATAGAGTATACTTCAGGAAAGTTTATCATTGCAGCACAGAAGAGGTATTTCCTTGGAAAAGCACAAGTAGGCAAATGTGTATAGTAAGACTAAGCTTTTAGGTGCTGTCTAACTGCTTTCTCTAAATAGGACACGTGTTAACTACTTCCCTGACTCTCTGCTGGCCTGGGGAGGGATAAACAAGACTATAAGAATACTTAATTCTGACAAAGAGAGCTTCACTTCCTAAACTTTGCCCTATATCTCCCACCTTTTTAATGTTCTCCCACAATAGCTGTTTTAATTATTCTTAATGAAATGTGGGACTAAAATAATTCTATTTTATGTTGATAAACTAAAAATTATTGTAATGTCTTCCTCCTGCTATTATTCTTACAGACAAAGTTGTTTTCCTTGGATGGAACTATTTAAGGAGCATCTTATAATAAAATAACTCTCTCTTAAGTATGACCTACTCTGATTATTTAAGCAAGATTTAATTACGGTAAAAACAATGTTACCAAATTTGATAAAAAGCAGATACATTCCAAACTGTCACATAATTTGCTAAGATACACACAGCAGAATAAATGAAATTAACTAGATTATTATTGTCTGTATTGATAAAACATACAATAGATAAAAATGTGAACACCCACCTCCAGATTGTGTACCAAGCAACATGGCCTTCTTCATCTAAAATGCTCAGTAAATTTGCACTATCATATAACATCAGTGATTGAGATCTGGTTGAAAATAGCAGACAGAAAAAGTGGTCTTCTGGTAAATGTTTAACAACCAGCCATCTGGAGGAATAGCCCTTATTTGTAGCATTGGTTGATTTCTGTGGCATGAATATTCCCACTATCACCAATTTCAAGCTACAACATGATAACAGTGAGCATGGAATTGGGAAGAAATGTACAATAGCTCACTATTATGTAGTATTTCCAACAGATAAAATGCATATAACAAAAACTCAAGGTCATAGGTAACAGTAAAATAATTATGAAGCAATGAGTTTTGAATATTTATTACCTTTGTTTTTAACATAATTAATTGTTGTAGGATATAACGTAACATTTAATAACAGCTGTGTTTAACTATCAGTTTGCAAAATTCTTGAAAATTTAATAATCAGCTGTTTAAAGCTGGTAAGAGCTTTTACTCTCCTTTTACTCCATTTTTACTCCATAAGTACTACTAAGATAATATTAAAGATTTAAAATAAAACAACAACATAAAGAACACAGTGCAACACTGTAAGAAACTCAGCTGCCATCACTGAACCAGCTTTTTAGGAAATATGCTAAGATAAAAGGAATATAGAAGTGTATTGAAAATATACCAAATCAATGAAGACAAAGGCCAGAATTTTCATGGGAAAGAAAAGCAGTACAGACATAGGTAAACCAAGATATCTGCAACTCACAGGGAGGAAAGGCAACTCTGCCCAAGATGAAACACTCAGCCTTTTCCCAAAAAAATAAAGCCTCATTTTTACCCATGACACTTAAACCATTTTTCAGAATTTGTTCAGAAAAGTGACTAAAGAAACACACAGTAGTAGCAGCAACAGAAAACCCTAGTGGCATAGTGGTTAAGTGGTATTGCTGCTAATCAAAAGGTAACAGTTCAAATCCACCAGGCCCTCCTTGGAAACCCTGTGGGGCAGCTCTACTCTGTCCTATAGGGTCACTATGAGTCAGAATTGACTTGACGGTGATGGGTTTTCAATGGGTTAGTAGCAGCAACACAAACAGCAACAAAAACAAACCCTGGGGAAGGTGAATAATTTGATTTCCAGAGTTTCCACATTATATTATTTAAAATGTGACATTTTCGATGAAACATTACAAAATGTGCAAAAAGAAAAAAAAAAAATCCCAAGAAAGTATAGCCCATAGAAAGGCATGAAGGGGTAAGCAGTCAATAGAAACTGTCCTGGGGAAACCCAGATATTGGACTTATTAGACAAAGGTTTTAAATAAGCTATTTCAAATATATTCAAAGAACTAAAGAAAACCTAAAGAGCTAAAGGAAAGCATGAGAAAGATGTCTCACCAAATAGAAAATACCGATAAAGAGACAGAAAATTGGATGTACACATTAAGCATTAGGGAGATGCAAATCAAAACCACAATGAGATATCATTCCATACACACTAAAATGACTGTGATTAAAAAAAAAAAAAAACAGTAAACAACAGGTGCTGGTGAGGATGTTAATTGGAAGCCTCATCCACTTTTGGTAGGATTGTAAATGGCACAATCCTGTGGAAGATAGTTTGGTAGTCCTTTAAAAAGTTAAACACAGAGTTACCATATGATCCAGCAATTCCACTCCTAGGTATACACTCAAAAGAATTGAAAGCAGGAATGCAAACAGATACTTGTACACCAATGTTCTTTGCAGCACTGTTCAAAACACCCAAATGTGGAAACAACCTAAATGTCCATCAAGAGATGAATGAATAAATAAAATGTAGTACCTACATACAATGGAATGCTACTCAGCCAAAAAAAATTAAGTCCTGATAAATGCTACAACACGGATAAGCCTTTAAGACATTATATGGAGTAAAATGTCAGTCACAAAGGGACAAATATTTTGATTCCACTTATATAAGATATCTAGGATAGTTGTTGTTAGGTACCATTGAGTTGGTTCCAACTCATAGCGACCCTATGTACCACAGAACAAAACACTGCCTGGTTCTGTGCCATGCCCACAATCATTGTTATGGTTGATCCATTGTTGCAGCCACTCTGTCAATCTATCTTGTTGAGGGTCTTCCTCTCTTTCACTGACCCTGTACTTTACCAAGCATGATGTCCTTCCTGAAAACATGTCCAAAGTATGTAAGACGCAGTCTTGCCATCCTTACTTCTAAGGAACATTCTGGTTGTACTTCTTGCAAGACAGGTTTGTTTGTTCTTTTGTCAGTCCATGGTATATTCAATATTCTTCACCAGCACCACAATTCAAAGGCGTCAATTCTTCTTTGGTCTTCCTTTTTCATTGTCCAGCTTTTGCATGCATATGATGAGACTGAAAACACCACAGCTTGGGTCAGGCGCACCTTAGTCTTCAAGGTGACATCTTTGCTTTTCAACACTTTAAAGACGTCCTTTGTAGCCGATTTACCCAGTGCAATGCGTCTTTTGATTTCCTGACTACTGCTTCCATGGGTGTTGACTGCAGATCGAAGTAAAATGAAATCCTTGACAACTTCAATCTTTTTCCCCATTTATCATGATGTTGCTTACTGGCCCATTTGTGAGGTCTTCCAGCCTGGGGAACTCATCTTCTGGCACCATATCAGACTATGTTCCACTGTTATTCATAAGGTTTTCACTGGCTAATTCTTTTCAGAAGAAGACTGTTGGGTCCTTTTTCCTAGTCTGTCTTAGTACAGAAGCTCATCTGAAACCTGTCCACCATGGGTGACCCTGTTGGTATCTG
This sequence comes from Elephas maximus indicus, assembly GCF_024166365.1. Taxonomy (NCBI): domain Eukaryota; kingdom Metazoa; phylum Chordata; class Mammalia; order Proboscidea; family Elephantidae; genus Elephas; species Elephas maximus. The sequence goes on along the minus strand of NC_064819.1, from coordinate 144,390,039 downwards.
AATACTGGTGACATAACTTCCAGCATCACAGCAACATGCAAGCCACCACAGTAAAACAAACGGACAGACACATGGGGGCTAGGGTAGTTAAGTGTCTAGAAATCAAAGTTATTTAGTGGTTACCAGGGGCAAGTGGGAAAGGGGAAAAGGGAAACTCACTGCCTAGGGAACAATGAGCTTCTGTTAAAATTTATGGGGAAATTTGGAAACAGATAATAAAGACCCTCAACAAGATGGATCGACACAGTGGCTGCAACAATGGGCTCAAGCATAATGATTGTGAGGATGGCACAGGACCAGGTAGTGTTTCATTCTCTTGTACGTGGGGTCATTGTGAGTCAGAACCAATTTGATGGCAGGTAACAACAACAACAACAGTAATTATTGAAGAACACAACAAACATAATTAATTTCACTGAATTTTTCATGTGAAGAATGTTTGAAAGATAATGTGTTAAACATATTTACTGCAATAAAGAAGAAATTATAACTATAATAAAAAAAAGACAGACAATAACAAGTGTTGACAAGATGAGGGATTGGAACACTCATACGCTGTGTTGTTTTTGTTAGGTGCCGTCGTGTCGGTTCTGACTCATAGCGACCCTATGCACAACAGAACGAAACACTGCCTGGTCCTGAGCCATCCTTACAATCGTTGTTATGCTTGAGTTCATTGTTGCACCCACTGTGTCAATCTACCTCATTGAGGGTCTTCCTCTTTTCCACTGACCCTGTACTCTGCCAAGCATGATGTCCTTCTGCAGGGACTGATCCCTCCTGACAACATGTCGAAAGTATGTAAGAAGCAGTCTTGCCATCCTTGCTTCTAAGGAGCATTCTGGTTGTACTTCTTCTAAAATAGATTTGTTCGTTCTTTTGGCAGCCCATGGTATATTCAATATTCTTCACCAACACCACAATTCAAAGGCGTCAACTCTTCTTTGGTCTTCCTTATTCATTGTCCAGCTTTCACATGCATATGCTGAGACTGAAAATACCACGGCTTGGGTCAGGCGCACCTTAGTCTTCAGAGTGACATCTTCGCCCTTCAACATTTTGAAGAGGTCCTTTGCAGCAGATTTATCCAATGCAATGCATCTTTTGATTTCTTGACTGCTGCTTCCATGGCTATTGATTGTGGATCCAAGTAAAATGAAATCCTTGACAACTTCAATCTTTTCTCTGTTTATCATGATGTTGCTCATTGGTCCAGTTGTGAGGATTTTTGTTTTCTTTATGTTGAGGTGTAATCCATACTGAAGGCTGTGGTCTTTGATCGTCATTAGTAAGTGCTTCAACTACTCTTTACTTTCAGCAAGCCAGGCTGTGTCATCTGTATAACACAGATTGTTAATGAGTCTTCCTCCAATCCTGATGCCCTGTTCTTCTTCATATAGTTCAGCTTCTCGGATTATTTGTTCAGCATACAGATTAAATAGGTGTGGTGAAAGAATACAACCCTGACCCACACCTTGCCTGACATTAAACCAATCAGTATCCCCTTGTTCTGTCTGAACAATGGTCTCTTGATCTATGTAAAGGTTCCTCATGAGCACAATTAAGTGTTCTGGAATTCCCATTCTTCGCAGTGTTATCCATAGTTTGTTATGATCCACACAGTCAAATGCCTTTGCATAGTCAATAAAACACAGGTAAACATCCTTCTGGTATTCTCTGCTTTCAGCCAGGGTCCATCTGACATCAGCAATGATATCCCTGGTTCCATGTCCTCTTCTGAAACTGGCCTGAATTTCTGGAAGTTCCCTGTCGATATACTGCTGCAGCCGTTTTTGAATGATCTTCAGCAGAATTTTGCTTGCGTGTGATATTAATGATATTGTTCTATAATTTCCACATTTGGTTGGATCACCTTTCTTGGGAATAGGCATAAATATAGATCTCTTCCAAACAGTTGGCCAGGAAGCTGTCTTCCATATTCTTGGCATAGACAAGTGAGCACCTCCAGCACTGCATCTGTTTGTTTGAAATATCTCAGTTGGTATTCTGTCAATTCCTGGAACCTTGTTTTTTGCCAATGCCTTCAGAGCAGCTTGGACTTCTTCCTTCAGTACCAATTGGTTCCTGATCATATGCCACCTCTTGAAATGGTTGAATATCGACTAATTCTTTTTGGTATAATGACTCTGTGTATTCCTTCCATCTTCTTTTGATGCTTCCTGCATCATTTACTATTTTCACCATAGAATCCTTCACTATTGCAACTCAGGGGTTGAATTTTTTCTTCAGTTCTTTCACCTTGAAAAATGCCGAGCGTGTTCTTCCCCTTTGGTTTTCCATCTCCAGCTCTTTGCGCATGTCATTACAATACTTGACTTTGTCTTCTCGATAGGCCCTTTGAAATCTTCTGTTCAGTTCTTTTACTTCCTCAATTCTTCCTTTTGCTTTAGCTGCTCGATGCTCAAGAGCAAGTTTCAGAGTCTCCTCTGACATCCATCTTGGTCTTTTCTTTCTTTCCTGTCTTTTCAGTGACCTCTTGCTTTCTTCATGGATGATGTCCTTGATGTCATTCCACAACTCATCTGGTCTTCGGTCTCTAGTGCTCAATGTGTCAAATCTATTCTTGAGATGGTCTCTAAATTCGGGTGGTCTATATTCAAGGTCATATTTTGGCTCTCTTGGGCTTGCTCTGATTTTCTTCTGTTTCAGCTTGAACTTGCATATAAGCAATTGATGGCCTGTTCCACAGTTGGCCCCTGGCCTTGTTCTGACTGATGATATTGAGCTTTTCCATCATCTCTTTCCACAGATGTAGTCAATTTGATTTCTGTGTGTTCCATCTGGTGAGGTCCATGTATATAGTTGCCGTTTATGTTGGTGAAAGAAGGCATTTGCAATGACGAAGTCGTTGGTCTTGCAAAATTCTGTCATTTGATCTCCAGCATTGTTTCTATCACCAAGGCCATATTTTCAAACTACTGATCCTTCTTCTTTGTTTCCAACTTTCGCATTCCAATTGCCAGTAATTATCAATGCATTTTCATTGCATGTTCAATCAATTTCATAGTGCAGCAGCTGATAAAAATCTTCTATTTCTTCATCTTTGGCCCTAGTGGTTGGTGCATAAATTTGAGTAACAGTCGTATTAACTGCTCCTCCTTGTAGGCGTGTGGTTATTTTCCTATCACTCACAGCATTGTACTTCAGGACAGATCTTGAAACATTCTTTTTGATGATGAATGCTACACCATTCCTCTTCGAGTTGTCATTCCCAGCGTAGTAGACTATATGATTATCTGATTTAAAATGGCCAATATCAGTCCATTTCAGCTCACTAATGCCTAGGATATCAAGGTTTTATGTGTTCCATTTCATTTTTGATGATTTCCAATTTTCCTAGGTTCATACTTCGTACATTCCAGGTTCTGATTATTAATGGATGTTTGCAACTGTTTCTTCTCATTTTGAGTCGTGCCACATCAGCCAATGAAGATCCCGAAAGCTTTACTCCGTCACGTCATTAAGGTCGACTCTACTTTGAGGAGGCAGCTCTTCCCCAGTCATCTTTTGAGTGCCTTCCAACCTGGGGGTCTCATCTTCCCGCACTATATCAGACAATGTTCCACTGCTATTCATAAGGTTTTCACTGGCTAATGCTTTTCAGAAGTAGACTGCCAGGTCCTTCTTCCTAGTCTGTCTTAGTCTGGAAGCTCAGCTGAAACCTGTCCTCCATGGGTGACCCTGCTGGTATCTGAATACCAGTGGCGTAGCTTCCAGCATCACAGCAACACACAAGCCCCCACAGTACGACAAACTGACAGACACGTGGGGGCTCATACACTGTAGGAATGTAAAATCATACTACCATTTTGGAAAAAAGTTTGGCTATTCTTCAAAAAGTTACATACCACTTTTAGGTATAAACCTATGAAAACTGAAAACATAGGTCCACAAAGTGGGGGGAAAAAAACCTCCATCTATTGGTGAATGGATAAATAAACGTGCAATATCTGACCCTTAAAAACATTTTACTGAGTGAAAGAAGTCAGACATGAAAGGCCACATATTGAATAATTCCATTCATATCAAAAGCCTAGAATAGGTGAACTTGTGGTTGTCAGAGACTAGAGGAGGGGCATGGAGATAGACTGCTAATGTGAATGGGGGTTTCTATTTTTGAGTGATGAAAATGTTCTGGAATTAGATAGTGGCAATGCTGCATAGCATTCTGAATATACTAAAATCTGCTGAATTACACACTTAAAAATATGAGTTTTATGATATTTGAATTATCTCAAAGAATAAACTGAATTAAAAAAAGGAATATTATTTATTCATTTCTTTGTACTTTAGCCTTTAAAATACTTTGATATCACACACTTCCTTTTTTGGTACAACTGGAATTTTTTTCACTTGCATATTCAACATATCTTTTCTTTCACCTCCAAGTTTTTCGACTCTTCGGAAAATCCCAAGGACACTTTTGGGCACGAGAATCGATTCCTTCTCTTCTATGTATAATCTAAATCCTCCTTGTCTGATTTACCTGATCAACAACACCTGTTCTAACTAATTTCAAATAAGAAGAAAAGGAAATAAAAAAATCAGGAGAATGCTCACTCTGGAAAAATATAAACGTTTTCTTTCCTGAGGGAAGATATTTTGGCCAGATACTTTTATTTCAGTCAAAGGATAACTTAAAATTTCTGCCCATTTCCCCTGTTGATATTGTAGCATGAAAGCAGCTATGGAGGATACATAAACAAATGAGCACTTTCCAATAAATCTTTATTTACAAAAGTTGTTAGTGGGCCAGACTTATCCCATTGACTATAGTTTGACAACCCCTAAACTTGACAAAAATAGTTGAAAAAAATTATGTAATTGATGTTAACACTTATAGGAAAAAAATAGAACTTTGTATTCCTAATATTTATTGGTGTAGTTAACAATATGTCTTTCTTTACCATTTTAATTTGTTTAGTCCATAGATCTGAGAATTATTATTTTACTTGTAATCAGTGATATATTAATTAATAGATCATTCCCTGTTTAGCCAAATGTAGTCAGATGGATTGTTATATTTTAAATAATTTGTTCTGACAATTTTGTTGACTTCCATTATAACAAGTGTTCTTGTCAGGATATGTCAGTAATTATCGTGGCTTCCATTTGATCTCTATGTCATGTTTTAATGACCCCGTGTGCAGTCTTAGAGCAATAGGAAACTGTGTGTAATGCTTGCTTCAATCAACAAACACTTCATCAAAAAGGAAATGTTTGTATATGTTCCAAAGGCACAACCAGAACAAATGGTGGAGAGAAAACCTCCTTGATTTCCATTTCTTATTTCTTTCCATTAAAATTCTCAGAACTGATGATCAGAAACCAAAATTATGATGACAAGATGGATTAGGAAATTCACAACCATCACATTTTTGCTGTTTTTTCCTCTTTTTTATTGTGCTTTCAGTGAAAGTTTATAATTCAAGTCAGTTTCTCATACAAAAACTTATACACACATTGTCATGTGACCCTAGTTGCTCTCCCTATAATGTGACAGCATACTCCTCCTCTGCACGCTGTATTTCCTGTGTCCATTCAAGCAGCTCATGTTGCCTTCTGCCTTCTCATCTCCCCTTGGGACAAGAGCTGCCCAGTGCCGTCGAGTCGATTCCAACTCATAGAGATCCTTTGGGACAGAGTACAACTGCCCCATAGAGTTTGCAAGGAGCACCTGGCAGACTCAAACTTCAGACCCTTTGGTTACCAGCCGTTATGCCACCAGGGTTTCCATTTATGCTTTATAGTCCAGTCTAATCTTTGTGTCAAGAGTTGGCTTTGGGAATGGCTTTAATTTTGGGCCAACAGAGAGTCTGGGGGCCATGTCCTCTGGGACAGTCTCAGTCAGACCATTAAGTCTGGTCTTTTTACTAGAATTTGAGTTCTGCACCCCACTTTTATCCCACTCCATCAGGGGCTCTCTTTTGTGTACCCTGTAAGGACAGTCATTGGCGGTACCCAGGTACCATCTAATTCTTCTGGTTTCAGACTGATGGAGTCTCTGGTTTATGGGTCCCTTTCTGTCGCTTGAGCTAATATTTTCCTTATGTCTTTGGTGTTCTTCATTCTCCTTTGCTCCAGGTGGGTTGGGACCAACTGATGCATCTTAGACGGCTGCTCACTAGCTTTTAAGACCCCAGACATCACTCACCAAAGTAGGATGCAGAACATTTTCTTAATAAACTTTGTTATGCCAATTGACCTAGATGTCCTCTGAAACCATGGTCCTCAGACTCCCACCCCTGTTACTCCGTCCCTTGAAGTGTTTGGTTGTATTCAGGAAACTTCTTAGATTTTGGTTTAGTCCAGCAGTGCTGACTTCCCCTGTATTGTGTGTTGTCCTTCCCTTCACCTAAAATAATTCTTGTCTACTATTTAGTTAGTGAATAACCCTTTCCCTCCCTCCCCACCCTCATAACCATCAAAGAATGTTTTCTTCTGTGTTTAAACTATTTTTTGAGTTCTTGTAATAGTGGTCTCATATATTATTTGTCCTTTTGAGATTGACTAATTTCATTCAGAATAATGCCTTCCAGATTCATCCACATTATGAGATGTCACGGGTTCATCTTTGTTCTTTATCATTGCATAGTATTCCATTGTGTGACTATACCATAATTTGTTTATCCATTCGTCTGTTGATGGGCAGCTAGGTTGTTTCCATCTTTTTGCTATTGTGGACAGTGTTGCAATGAACATGGATGTGCATATATATATTCATGTTATGGCTCTTATTTCTCTAGGATATATTCCAAGGAGTGGGATTGTTGGATCATATGGTAGTTCTATTTCTAGCTCGTTAAGGAAGTGCCAAATCAATTTCCAAAGTGCTTGTACCATTTTACATACCCACCAGCAGTGTATAAGTGCTGCAGCCTCTCCACAACCTCCACACCATGTGTTATTTTGTGTTTTTTGTATTATCGCTAGCCTTGTTGGAGTGAGATGTATTTCATTGTAGTTTTGATTTGCATTTCTCTAATGGCTAATGATTGTGAGCATTTCCTCATGTATCTGTTAGCCATCTGAATGCCTCCTTTGGTGAAGTGTCTGTTCATAACCTTTGTCCATTTTTTAATTGGGTTATTTTGTATTTTTGTTGTTGAGGTTTTACAGTATGTTAGAGATTTTAGAGATTAGATGCTGGTCAGATTTGTCATAGCCAAAAACTTTTTCCCAGTCTGTAGGTTCTCTTTTTACTCTTTTGGTGAAGTCTTTGGATGAGCATAAGTGTTCGATTATTAGGAGCCCCCAGTTATCTAATTTCTCTTCTGGTGTTGGTGCATTGTTAGTAATGGTTCGTATACTGTTTACACCATCTATTGGAGTTCCTATCTTTATTTCCATGCAGTTTATTGTTTTACATTTTATATTTAGGTCTCTGATCCATTTTGAGTTAGTTTTTGTGCATGGTGTGAGGTATGGGTCTTGTTTCATTTTTTTACACCAGCACCATCTGTTAAAGAGACTGCCTTTTCCCCAGTTAATGGACTTTAGGGCCTTGTTGAATATCAACTGCTCATAAGTGGATGAATTTACATCTGGATCCTCAATTCCATTCCATTGGTCTATGTATCTGTTGTTGTACCAGTACCAGGCTATCCTGACTACCATGGCGGTATGATAGGTTCTAAAATCAGGTAGTGTGAGTCCTCCCACTTTGTTCTTCTTTTTCGGTAACACTTTACTTATTCTTGGCCTCTTCCCTTTGCATATGAAGTTGGTGATTTTTTTCTCCATCTCATTAAAATATGCCATTGGAATTTGGATCGGGGCTGCACTGTATCTATAGATCACTTTGGGTAGAATAGACATTTTCACCATGTTGAGTCTTCCTATCCATGAGTAAGGTATGTTTTTCCACTGTGTAGGTCTCTTTTGGTTTCTTGCAGTACTGTCTTGTAGTTCTCTTTATATAGTTCTTTTATGTCTCTGGTTAGATTTATTTCTAAGTATTTTATCTCCTTCAGGACTATTATAAGTGATTTGATTTGGTGATTTCTTCTTCAAAGTTCTCTTTGTTGGTATAGAGGAATCCAGCTGATTTTTGTATGTTTATCTTGTATCCTGATTCTCTGCTAAACTCTTCTATTAGTTCCAGTAGTTTTCTTGTACATTCTTTAGGATTTTCTGTGTATAAAATCATATCCTCTGCAAATAGGGATGCTTTAACTTCCTCTTTACCAATTTGGAAGCCCTTTATTTCTTTTTCTAGCCTAATTGCTCTGGGTAGGACCCCCAGCACAATGTTGAATAAGAGTGGTGACAAAGGGCATCCTTGTCTGGCTCATGTTCTCAAGGGGAATGCTTTCAGACTCTCATCATTTAGGGTGACGTTGGCTGTTGGCTTTGTAAAAATGACCTTTATTATGATGAGAAATTTCCCTTCTATTCCTACTTTGCTGAGAGTTTTTATCATGAATAGGTATTGGACTTTGTCAAATGCTTTTTCTGTACCAACTGATAAGATCATGTGGTTCTTGTCTTTTGTTTTATTTACATGGTAGATTACATTGTTTTTCTAATGTTAAACCGTCACTGCATATCTGGCTTAAATCCCTCTTCGTCATGGTGAATTATTTTTTTGATATGTTGTTGAATTCTTTTGGCTAGAATTTTGTTGAGAATTTTTGTGTCTAAGTTCATGAGGGATATTTGTCTGTAATTTTCTTTTTTTGTGGTATCTTTACCTGGCTGCAGTAGGGGGTCACCTGCTGAGCAAGACAGGGGGCTGACAATTGCCCCAAGAATGTGTGAGGAAACCATGTCCTTATTTCCTAGAGCACTTAGGTGGGTTTTGCAGCCAGACTACAGTTACCCAAAGCTGTTGGTTGTTAGGACTGGGAGGCATCTCTTATCCTTGGACTCCTGTTTCAGGTGGCTAGATGGTGTGGGTGGAGCCATCAGTCCTCAGGACCCTGATGTGGGTAGGTGAGGACCCTGCTTAATAGGCAGAGTGGTGTCAAATGTCAGGAACCTGACCCTCCACCTCGCCCTCCTCCGTGTTGTGCTGTGCTAATGAGGGCCCACGCTGTTGAAATGGGCCCACACAGGTCTATGCAGGGGTGAAAGTCATTCAAAGTCCATGGACCCCTTAAGCCTGTGCCTAAGCAAAGGAGCTGTTTCTGACCTAAGTTCCTGGCTTAGGGGAGCTGGCAGATTATTTTTTCCCTGTTTGTTATTTTGTCCCATATCCAAGGGTGGGAGAATGGCTCAGGGCACATGACAGATCTTAATTTCAGCCAAGGGAAAATGGCTAGCACTGAAGCCACCTGGGGGCACAGTGCAGAGTGGGGAGGAGTCAGGTAAATGGAAGAGAGTTTTTTCCCTAAGGGGGTATTTTTCACCCCATGCAGTAGATTAGATGTAAGTACTTACCTTTTGCCAATTACGTGTCACTTTTTGCTGATTCTGGAGGCGTGAATGGACTCTCCACCACTCAGCCTCTCCTGATGTGGAAAACGTGTCCCAAACACCATTGCTTGCCTTACTGTGCTCACGCCAGCAGATCCTGCCTGCAGGGTGCCAGTTCCCACTGGGTCAGCTCTGGCAACTTCTCACTGCTTCTGAACTGTCTCTCAGTCCCCCTGTTGCTCCATCTAATTCCTCAACTTTGCCTTTAATGTTTTGGACTCCTAGATCATCATATATAATAGATTCATTTGTTTTTTCAGGTCTTTGTTATAAGAGTGACCGTAGGAACGCCTGGCTACTCTGCCTTCTTGGCCCCACCTCTTTGCTAGTGTTTTGAAATTTTGAGATATCATCTAATCAACCAGGTAGTGGTATCTAATAGTTTTTTTTATTTTTTTACAATGAAGTGTATATACAATTTAATGATCTTTCTGCACTAACCCCTATTGTGTCCTCACATAGTTTGAAAAATGGATTTTGGTTAAAAATATTATGTGGAATTAAGTAAAGACTAAGCCAGAAGAAATGTAAATGAATAATAGAAAACTGAATCCAGCCTCACTCCAAACTTTAATGATTTATTTGCCTTGGTTCTCTTAAAGGTTTAAGCAATAGAGTTTTTGAGTTCATACCAAAGGAAATGGTTTTGAAATGAGTGATATTATCAATCCACCACCTAATATCTAGGGGAAGACCTTAAACTTCAAGGCTCTTATATTTCCTGGAAATAATATAATCAATAATGGGAGAACATGTAACATTTTATAAGCTAAAGGGACTTCCAAAACTCGGCACATAATACCTTGAACTTTTTGAAATCTGCTAGAGACTCTCTTTTTTCCTTCTTTTCACCTAAGCCCTTGAGAACCGTTATCAGCTTGGGGAAAATATCGTTTAATATGAAATGTAACATTTTGCTCAAAATTAAGATTTAAAGGAAACAATAAACAGAATATATCTGCATAAATATGCACAGTCCCAAAATGTGCATTTTAGCAGACCCAATGAAAATCAAATATTTCAAGTTGAGCTCTAGTCTTAGCAGTTATGATGTCTCAGTATATTCAACATTTATTACAATATGTCCTTTGATACTCAATGTTAGATAGCTACAGTTTCATCTGAGGAGAATGGGTTTGCAGAGACTCCCTGGTTAATTAAGACCTAAGACATTGTGTCTAATTAAGGCATAAATTAAGTAAGATCTAAGACTCATGCCCCCCCTCAACTTGTCTGTCAGTTTGTCATACTGTGGGGGCTTATGTGCTGCTGTGATGCTGAAAGCTATGACACCAGTATTCAGATACCAACAGGGTCACCCATGGCAGACAGGCTTCAGTTGAGCTTCCAGACTAAGACAGACTATGAAGAAGGACCTGACAGTCTACTTCTGAAAAGAATTAGCCAGTAAAAACCTTATGAATAGCAGCAGAAAACTTTTTGATACAGTGCCCAAAGATGAGCCACCCAGGTTGGAAGGCACTTGAAAGCCGATGGGGAGGAGCTGTCTCCTCAAAGTAGAGTTGACCTTAATGATATGGATGGAGTCAAGCTTTTGGGACCTTCATTTGCTGATGTGGCATGACTCAAAATAAGAAGCAGCTGCAAACTTCCACTAATAAGTGGAATCTGGAATGCATGATGTATGAATCTAGGAAAATTGGATACCATCAGATATGAAATGGAACACAGAAACATCGATATCCTAGACATTAGTGAGCTGAAATGGACTGGTATTGGTCATTTTGAATTGGACGAACATATGGTCTACTATGTCAGGAATGACAACATGAAGAGGAATGGTGTTGCATTCATCATCAAAGAAAATTTCAAGGTCTATCCTGAAGTACAATGCTGCCACTATATGCCCGGAAGGAAGACCAGTTAATAAAACTATTATTCAAATTTACACACCAACCACTAAGGCCACAGATGAAGAAACTGAAATTTTTATCAGCTTCTGCAGTCTGAAATTGATCAAACATGCAATCAGAATGCATTGATAATTACTGGTGATTGGATTGTGAAAGTTGGAAACAAAGAATGATCGATAGTTGGGAAATATGGCCTTGATGATGGAAATGATGCTGGAGATCGAATCATAGAATTTTGCAAGACCAATGACTTCTTCATTACAAATACCTTTTTTCAACAACATAAACAGTGATTACACACATGGACCTTACCAGATGGAACACACAGGAATCAAACTGAACAAATCTGTGGAAAGAGACAATTGAAAAGCCCAATATATCATCAGTCAGAACAAGGACAGGGGCTGCCTGCAGAACAGACCATCGATTTCTCTTATGCAAGTTCAAGTTGAAACTGAACAAAATTAGAACAAGTCCATGAGAGCCAAAGTAGGACTTTGAGTATTTCCACCTGAATTTAGAGACCATCTCAAGAAGAGATGTGACGCTTTGAACACTGATGACCAAACACCAGACAAGTTGTGGAATGACATCAAGGACATCATCCATGAAGAAAGCAAAAGATCATTAAAAAGACAAGAGAAAAGACCAAAATGGGTGTCATTAATGACTCTGAAACTTGCTCTTGAATATGAAGCAGCTAAAGCAAAAGGAAGAAATGATGAAGTAAAAGAACTGAACAGAAGATTGCAAAGGGCCTATCGAGAAGACAAAGTAAAGTATTATAGTGACATGCGCAAAGAACTGGAGATGGAAAACCAAAAGGGAAGAACACGCTTAGCATTTCTCAAGGTGAAAGGACTGAAGAAAAAATTCAAGCCTCAAGTTGCAATAGTGAAGGATTCCATGGGGAAAATATTAGAAGATGAAGGAAACATCAGAATATGGAAAGAATACACAGAGTCACTATACCAAAAAGAATTGGCCGATGTTGAACCATTTCAAGAGGTAGCATCCCATCAGGAACCGATGGTACTGAAGGAAGAAATCCAGACTACACTGAAGGCACTGGTGAAAAACAAGGCTCTAGGAATTGATGGAATATCAATTGAGATATTTCAACAAACAGATACAGCGTTGGAAGCTCTCACTTGTCTATGCCAGGAGATTTGGAAGACACTTTCCTGTCCTATTCCCAAGAAACGTGATCCAACCAAACGTGGAAATTATCAATGTCATTAATATCACACTCAAGCAAAATTTTGCTGAAGAACTTTCAAAAGTGGCTGCAGCAGCATACCGACTGGGAACTTCCAGAAATTCAGGCCAGATTCAGAAGAGGACGTGGAAGCAGTGATATCACTGGTGATGTCAGATGGATCCTGGCTGAAAAGAGGATACCAGAAAGATGTTTACCTATGTTTTATTGACTAAGCAAAGGCATTCAATGTGTGGATCATAACAAATTATGGATACCTTTGTGAAGTATAGGGATTCCAGAACAATTCATTGTGCTCATGAGGAACTTATACATAGATCAAGAGGGAGTTGTTTGATCAGAACAAGAGTATACTGCACAGCTTAAAGTCAGGAAAGGTGTGCATCAAGGTTGCGGCCTTTCGCCATACCTGCTCAATTTGTATGCCGAGCAGATACTCTGAGAGGCTATACTGTATGAAGAAGAATGAGGCATCAGGATTGGAGGAACACTCATTAACAACCTTTGTTATGTGGATGACACAACCTTGCTGCTGAAAATGAAGAGGACTTGAAGCACTTACTAATGAAGATCAAAGACCACAGCCTTCAGTATGGATTACACCTCAACAAAAGTCCTCACAACTGGACCAATAAGCAACATCATAATAAATGGAGAAAAGATTAAAGTTGTGAAGAATTTCATTTTAAATTTTACTTGGATCCATAATCAACACTCATGGAAGTGGCAGTCAAGAAATCAAAAGACACATTGCACTGGACAAAGCTGCTGCAAAAGACCCCCAAAGTGTTGAAAAGCAAAGATGTCACCTTGAAGACTAAGGTGTGCCTGACCCAAGCCATGGTACTTGCAATTGTATCTTATGTATGTAAAAGCTGGACAATGAATAAAGTAGATCAAATAAGAATTGATGCCCTTGAATTGTAGTGTTGACAAAGAATATTGAGTATACCATGGACTGCCAAAAGAATGAACAAATCTATCTTGGAAGAAGTACAACTAGAATGCTCCTTAGTAGTAAGGATGGTGAGACTGCGTCTTACATACTTTGGACAGGAGGGATCAGCCCCTGGAGAAAGACATCATCCCTGGTAGAGTACACGGTCAGTGAAAAAGAGGAAGCCCCTGAACGAGATGGATTGACACTGTGGCTACAACAATGTGAGCATGGCGAAGCACCAGGCAGTGTTTCATTCTGTAATACAAAGGGTTGCTATGAGTTGGAACCTACGGCACCTAACAACAACTACAAGACACTGTGTCAGATATTATTCACTCCCTACCTGGGCCAACAGCTTCTTCAACAAGACCTCCCTGCAAAATTTTCTGAAAAGTGATGCCAAAGGGTGTCAACCAAGAAAAAATCCTAGACTTCGCTAGCGCTTTAGATCTTCAGCATTGTTGGTATAGTTTGACATATTCTTGGGTAATCAACCTAGATCCATGTTTTGCTCATTTTTTCTCCCATGCTGTAGTTATTCATCCCTTCCTCTTTATTTTTTTTTTGTGTGTGTACTTTAGATGAAGGTTTACAAACTAGTTTCTCATTAAAACGTTAGTACACACAATTGTTTTATGACATTGGTTAACAACCCCATGGCATGTCAACACTTTCTCTTCTCAACTTTGGTTCCCTATTACCAGCTTTCCTATCACCTCCTGCCTTCTAGTCCTTGTCCCTGGGCTGTTAAGTCCCTTTAGTCTCATTTTGTTTTAAGGGCCTGTCAAATCTTTGGCTGAAGGATGAACCTCAGGAGTGACTTCATTACTGAGCTAAAAGGGTGTCCAGGGGCTATACTTTCGGGGTTTCTCCAGTCTCTGTCAGGCCAGTAAGTCTGGTCTTTTTTTGTGAGTTAGAATTATGTTCTACATTTTTCTTCAGCTCTGTCTGGGACCCTCTATTGTCATCCCTGTTAGAGAAGGCAGAGTGGCAACCAGGCACCATTTAGTTGTACTGGACTCAGTCTGGTGGATGACGTGGTAGATGTGGTCCATTAGTCTTTTGGACTAACCTTTTCCTTGTATCTTTAATTTTCTTCATTCTCCTTTGCTCCTGAAGGGGTGAGACCGGTGGAGTATCTTAGATGGCTACTCACAGGCTTTTAAGACCTCTGGCGCTGCTCACCAAAGTAGAATGTAGAACATTTTCTTTATAAACTATGTTATGCCAATTGAGCTAGATGTTCCCCAAGACTATGGTCCCTAAAGCCCTCAGCCAAGCAATTTGATCCCTCAGGGCATCTGGATGTGTCTACGGAGCTTCCATGACCTTGCCTTGCCCAAGTTGTGCTGGCTTCCCCAGTATTATGTACTGTCTTACCTTTCACAACGATAGCACTTATCTATTGTCTATTGAGTGTTTTTCCATACCCACCCCTCCCCTACCACCCTTTATCTTTTTAAAGAAATAATAGATATAGAAAAAGAAATGTTATTCACACCAAAAAATGAATTACTCTCTTTAGATAAGCTTGTCAAATTTGAGAGAAAGAAGTGGGGGTGGGAGGGAATATAACTTAACTCCTTCAATCCTAAAAAAAAAAGTTTTGTTTATTATTATAAAGAAATAATACTGCTAAAGAAAATTATATCGACCATATTTCTACAAAACTGAAAATAAATATATGTCTTAATTACATTTTCTTACTTTTCTCATGTTGCAATATATATTTTGCATATATTATTTCTGATGGCCATGCAATATTCTAATGTGTTATAATATTTTTTCAGAAATTTTGGTTTCTTTTTTATTTTTAATTTTTTTCTCTATTATAAATAACACTACTGAACATATTGTTGTATTAAGTTATTACTTCATTACATTCTTTTTTATTAAAATTTTGAACAATTTAGCATTATGTGAAGAAATATGAATATTTTATAAGTTTTGAAAATATTTTGCTAAATTTCATTTTAAAATTACAATAACTTACACTGTTACTACTTTGGAAACCCTGGTAGCATAGTGGTTAAGAACTATGTCTGCTAACCAAAAGGTCGGCAGTTCAAATCTACCAAGCGCTCCTTAGAAACCCTGTGGGACAGTTCTACTCAGTCCTACAGGGTCGCTATGAATCAGAATCAACTCCACAGCAATGGGTTTTTTTTTTTTGTTGTTGTTGTTTTTTTTTTTTTTTTTTGTCACTTCTTTGGATTTACTAGGTCCCTCACAACTTGCTAGCATTGTGTTTTATATTTTTTTCTTTTTTGTATATTTAATAGTTGAAAATCATTTATTATTTTATTTAGTAAGCAATTTCTGATCACCACTTTGTGCCAGGTATCGTTTCAAGTTCAGAAAAGCCAGCTGTTAAGAGACACAAAAAAGTACTTGCTTTTTTGGAGCTTACATTCTACATTCTGGAACCTACACCAATGTATATTTTAGTTTTGATTTGCCTTTAAGAGAGCACAGAACGTTTTTTGGGGAGGAGGAATTATTCTAAATGCTTCATTTTCACTAAATCTTTTAATCATCTTTTAAACCTAGTGATACACACACTTTATGCTTTTTTTCAGAGATATCAGAGAACAAAGTTAATTTCCCCAAGATCACATGGCCAGAAAATGGTAGACAGAAGACTGAGACCAGGAAGTCTGACTCCAGGGACTTCACACCTAATGATTATGCTCTATGCCTTCTCCACGATTATCAGTGGAGATGGGTATATTTTCAACATATAATTTGTCAAATATTTTTACACATCCTTTCACATTAATCTATTAGGATGTTGACATTATTCTTATAAATGTCTAGTAACAACATACAATTTAAAAAATAAGTGATTAATAGTATTAGCTTGAAATCATACAGATCTGGGTTTGAGTTCACTGTACCTTATACTTTTGTTGTCTTGGGCAAAATAGTCTGTCTATCCCTCTTTCTTCATCTCTAGGTACAATGCTTGAGCCTAAATCAAGGGTTGCTGTTAAGAATCAAATGAGTTAAGAAATGTAAGCTTTTATCACAGTGCCTAGTGCCTAGTGACTGATGCTATATTTGGTTTGTTAGTATGAATACCAAATGACTTCAAATATTTGATAATAAGAGTTTGAATAGAGAACTTAGTGAGCATGAAAACTTTGAGATACTGCAGATACTGGGGCATCTGAGAGTAGGGGATTTTGGCCAGTCAAAGATCAGCACTGGGAGTTAGACTGGAAAGGGGAAAAACCAAAAACCAAACCCATTGCCGGTGAGTTGATTCCGACTCACAGCAACCCTATAGGACAGAGTAGAACTGCCCATAGGGTTTCCAAGGAGCACCTGGTAGATTCAAACTGCTGATCTTTTGGTTAGCAGCCATAGCTCTTAACTACTATGCCACCAGGGTTTCCAGAGGGGAAAGGGGGGCATAAATGACAAGTTTTGTAAATTTCAAAACTTTGCATTGATTGAGAAAACACATATATCACTAAAATCTAAGGCAGGCTTTCTGTAGGTTACTGCTGTGTGACTTCTGGCTTCTAGCAGTGCCACCACTATAAGAGGCAAGCCGTGAATTGACAGACTTGATATGTGTTTCATGCTGTGCCCAACTTAACAAAGAGCTCTAACTACATGGGTCTAGAGAACACTGGCAGTTGCTTTGTTAAATCCAAGGACATTATTTAGATTGAAAATATTTATAACACATCTATATAAGCGTATACGTACATATAAATACATACACATATATAAGTGTATAAAAAAAGTGTATACGTACGTATAAATGATAATGTCATACCAATTTATGATAACTTGAATTTAGATATTTGAGGAAGGGATAAAACTATGCTGAATCTCTATGGCACCTCAGTTCACTCCATGGTCACAAAGCTCATTGCTAGAAGGGTCAGTGTCTCCAGGTCTTAGAGCTTCTTTAGACACAAGTCACAGATTCTCTTTTCCAGAGCCCACCTCCTTTTTTTTTACACATGACTTCTCTTTCATGACAGTAATCTAGATAAAGCTTTTTACATCCTCTCCATAGTAGTAGACTGCATATCTTAAAGCACATTAAGATAGATCAAAAGCCAGAGACAAACCCATTGCCATCAAGTGCATTCCAACTCATAGTAACCATACAGGACAGAGTAGAAATGCCCCACAGAGTTTCTAAGGCTGTAAACCTCTATGGAAGCAGACTGCCACATCTTTCTTCCATGAGTTCGAACCACCAACCTTTCGTTTAGCAGGCAAACACTTAACCACTGTCTTACACTTCTCACTCTTACTTCTATTCCCATCCTTCTCACCCCATCCAATATAGTCTGAGGAAAAATGTGGTGATTAAAAAGAAGTGATTGGGACATACCCACTGCCGTTGAGTTGATTCCGACTCATAGGGACCCTGTAGGACAGAGTAGAACTGCCCCATAGAGTTTCCAAGGAGTGCCTGGCTGATGGCAGATATATTTTCTATTTGTATAAAACTGCAGATATATTCCGTTCTGTAAGGTAAGTAAGGAACTTTGGGAGAGTGAGTAATTCTATCTCATAATCTTCTAATGTGCCCGGTCCCCACCTTCATTTTAGTTGACTTAGGAATATGATGTATCATTGATGATTTCCTGACTGGAAAATCTCTAAGGTCATTCCCCTCTGCTTTTCTCTCTCATAGAGATGACATGGAAATGAAGTGAAGAGTGTATCTACAACTGAGCTGTATGGAAACCACATTAATTTGGTTGGGGGACGGCAGAGAGTAAGAGAAGAACACATAGATGCATATTTAGCATGACACAGATCTTCATGATTTTGAGCAGTTTCAGAGCAAGCTGCCTTCACTTGAAACTTCAGAGCTACCAGCCATTAAAGCTATATAAGACGTTAGTTTTCGCTGTAATACAACCTTAGTATCTATATGAAATTATTTAGCATCATTATTTCTCTTTCAATATGAAACAAATGGTAACACAAGGAAGTAAGATCAATTTCCTAAGGCCACATAGTCAATTAATGGCCAGCTCTAGCCCCTCAAATTTGAATCTTTTCATCTGCTGTCTCACTCCTGTTGTCTGCCTGTTTTTTTTTCCTGACTTGCTGGAATTAAAATGGAGAAAGCTGTTTCTACTTCTGTGTTGAAGTGCTCAGCAGGCAGCAGCAATGATAAGACTTCTCAAATCCTTTTCTGAATTAGGCATGATATAAATAAAATGTGAATGAATGAGCACAATGTCAGACACATGGGCGTTTTGAGAATGATCTCACATGAACACAAAGACCTAGAGAGCTGTAATTGAGCTGAGAGAACAACAGGGTTGCAGCTGTCCTTTCAAAATGAGTCAACAGGGAATCTTAGCAATTAAAGGGACTGTGAGGTTGCAACAGAAACTGAAATGCATTGTAAAAGCCCTCGAAGAGCTAAGGGAAAGTGCAGAAATACAAAAGAAATACTGATACTCGAAGGCTCTGTATAATTGGAATGTCTTCGTCTGTCTCTGAACTACAGAAATCAAATACCAGTTTTTAGTTTATCATCTTCAGTTTAAAAATTATAGATGACCTTATTGGAGAAGGTGGGAGTGAGCCAAGTAAGGGAATGGGGAAGAAAGGAGAGTAGGCTACATCTGCATTTGGGAGGGAAAATGGTTCAGGGTGGATGGCAAAGTCCTTTAAGTCTATTACTTCCATTCTCCTTTTTTCACTGTGAATCTAATTTCAGAATGGTGTTGCCTAGAGATCCTTAATATACTTTGTGCCTTTTTATACTATTATGTCTTTTTATGGGCCAATCAGCAATATGAGTATATGTATATATGTACTATGTGTGTATGTGTATATACATACATATATATACATATATGTGTGTATGTATATATATATATACACATACACACATATATGTGGCTGTGTATCTGTGTGTCTGTACATATGACACATTTAATGCTAATGCTAATGACTGAAGACCAGACAAGTTGTGGGATGACATCAAGGACATCATACATGAGGAAAGCAAAAGACCATTAAAAAGACAGGAAAGAAAGAAAAGAACAAAATGGATGTCAGAAGAGATTCTGCAACTTACTCTTGAATATAAGTAGCTAAAGTGAATGGAAGAAATGAAGTAAAAGAGCTGAACAGAAGATTTCAAATGGTGGCTCAAGAAGACAAAATAAAGTATTATAATGACATGTGCAAAGGCCTAGAATTAGAAAACCAAAAGGTAAGAACGTGCTCGGCATTTCTCAAGCTGAAAGAAATGAAGAAAAAATTCAAGCCTCAGGTTGCAATACTGAAGGCTTCTATGGGCAAATATTCAATGACACAGAAAGTATCAAAGGAAAATAGAAGGTATATGTAGAGTCACTATACCAAAAAGAATTGGTCGACATTCAACCATTTCAGGAGGTGGCATATGATCAAGAAATGATGGTATTGAAGGAAGAAGTCCAAGCTGCACTGAAGGCATTGGCGAAAACAAGACTCCAGGAATTGATGAAATACCAACTGAGATATTTCAACAAATGGATGAAAGGATGGAAGAGTTCACTTGTCTATGCCAAGAAATTTGGAAGACAGCTACCTGGCCAACCAACTGGAAGAGATCCATATTTGTGCCCTTTCCAAAGGAAGGAGATCCAACCCAATGCAGAAATTATTGAACAATATCATTAAACCACATGGAAATAAAATTTTACTGAATATCATTCAAAAGTGGTTGCAGCAGTACATTGATAAGGAACTGCCAGAAATTAAACCCAGATTCAGAAGAGGACATGGAATGAGAAATATCATTGCTGATGTCAGATGGATCTTGGCTGAATGCAGAGAATACCAGAAAAATGTTTACCTGTGTTTTATTGATTATGCAAAGGCATTCAACTGTGTGGATCATAACAAATTATGGATAATATTTCAACGAATGGGAGTTCCAGAACACTTAATTGTACTCATGAGGAAACTGTGTATGGACCAAGAGGCAGTCATTAGGATAGAACAAGGGGATATGGAGTAGTTTAAATTCAGAAAAAGTGTGGGTCAAGGTTGTATCCTTTCACCACACTTATTCAATCTGTATGCTGAGCAAATAATCCAAGGATCCAGACTATATCAAAAAGAACATAGCATTAGGATGGGAGAAAGACTCATTAACAACCTGTGATATGTAGATGACACAACTTTGCTTGCTGAAAGTGAAGAGGACTTGAAGCACTTACTGATGAAAATCAAAGACTATAGCCTTCAGTATGGATTTCCCCGCAATATAAAGAAAACAGAAAATCCTCACAACTGGACCAACAGGCAATATCATGATAAACGGAGAAGTTTATTCTTGATGTTGTCAAGGGTTTCACTTTACTTAGATCCACAATCAATACCCATGGAAGCAGCAGTCAAGATATAAAACGACTCACTGCATTGGGCAAATCTGCTGCAAAAGATCTGTTTAAAAAGTGTTAAAAAGCAAAGATATCACTTTAAGGGCTAAGGTGTGCCTGTCCTAAGCCATGATATTTTCAGTTCCCCCATATGAATGCAAAACTGGACAATAAAGAAGGAAGACTGAAGAAGAATTGATGCCTTTGAATTATGGTATTGAATATACCATGGACTTCCAGGAGAATGAACAAATCTGTTTTGGAAGAAGTACAGCCAGAATGCTCCTTGGAAGCAAGGATGGTGAGACTTCAACTTATATGCTTTAGACATGTTAGCAGGAGAGACTAGTCCCTGGAAAAATACTCCAACTGGTAAAGTGGAAGACCCACAACAAGATAGACTGATGAAGTGGCTGCCACAATGGGCTCAAACATAGCAACGATTTTAAGGATGATGCTAGGATCAGGCAGTGTTTCATTCTGTTGTACACAGTGTTGCTATGAGTTGGAACCAACTTGATAGCACCTAACAACAACACAGTGGTTCAAGAACCCTTGTGATATTTGAAAATAACAAAAATATTATCTCTGGCTTCATGGTAGTGACAGATTAAAAAAAAAAAAAAAAGATAGACAATAAAAAATGTACTATAATTTTATCTGTATCAATACAAAGAAATACAAAAACAGTTTGTGTTATTTATAATTCCAAATTGTAATTTGTAATTAAATATACAAATTTTATTCCTGTTAATATGTTGAAAGAAACCTTCTAGTTAATCTATCACATAAATATGTTGAATAAAATATGCACATATTTATTGAGTTTTAATAATAGTGTGCCTTAGTTATCTAGGGCTGCTATAACAGAAATACCTCAAATGGGTGGCTTTGATAAACAGAAATTTATTTTCTCAAAGTTTAGGAGGCTAAACTTTGAATTCAGGGTGCCAGCTCTAGGGAAATACTCTCTGTTGGCACTGGAGGAAAGTCCTTGTCTCTTGTAGTTTCTGCTTCTGGGAAATTCTCATGTGGGTTGGCATCTCTCTTCTGCCATCACTATTTGCTTGCTTATTTGCTTAATCTCTTTTACAGTTTAAAAGAGAATGACTCAAAACACACTCTATTCTAATCCTGCTTCATTAGCATAAAAAAGACAACCCATTCTCAAACGGAATTACAACCACAGGCATAGAGGTTAGGCTTTACAACACATATTCTTGGGGAAGACAATTCAATCCATAACATAGTATTTAAGCTACTGATTGATTGCAAAAAAAATTCAGTGAAAATAAATTTGAACATTAACCACATTTGATGATGTAATCACATAAAAAGTGAAAACTGAGAAAAGTATTCATAAAAACTCAGTAAAACAAATGCTGATGTTTTTAATAGCTGTAGAACTCAGGCAAATTTTTTTTAACAAGTATGTAAAAAGTTTAATAGTCTCACAAATGGAAAGATGATACAAAAATTGAAACACACAAAAAAGATTCAAACTTACTAATATTAAAAGAGTGTATTTTAAAATTCAATAGTCATGTTTTAATAATAATTCTCCAATTTAACATTAGATTTATAGTATTTGACAAAGTTATGAGAAAACTTAAACATTAAAACGGAGTATAGGGCGGAGCCAAGATGGTGGAACAGACAGACGCTTCCGTTGAGCCCTCTTTACAACAACGACCTGAAAAAACAAGTGAAACGAGTATATTGGCGACAAGCTGGGAGCCGTGAGCATCAAAGGCAAGCTTAGACAACCAACTGAGGGGCAGGGGAGAAAGAAGCTATTGAGAAGCGGAGAGGAGTTACCGGACCTGAATCGCAGGGAGCCCTCACGCACAATCCCCAGAGCGGGGGCGGCAGCAGCAGCGGTGGTGGGCTGGTACTAGCGTTCGGCTGCAGGTTCCTCAGGGAGAAGCAGCCAGCCACAGAGCCCACTCGACCTCCGGAACCTGAAGAGAACAGCTCACTCTCGACAAAAGCTAAGTACTGGTGTATATTTTACCGCGCTCCTCCCATCCCCAAGCTGGCTTCAGTGACTGAATCCCTGGGCCTGAGATAGACCCTGGTGAGCACCTAGAGCCATCCTCCTGGCCTTGGGGAAGTGAAAAATTTGCAACTGGGGGGAACAGATAATTTGCCAGCTCCATTAACTGGAGGAGCTCAGGACAGAAGCAGCTCCTGTCCAGGCATAAAACGTCTGTGGACCTTGAGCACCTTTCCCTTCTGCATGGATCTGTGTGGGTCTATTTCGGGAGAACAGGGCCTTCTTTGCAAACTCCAACCATTTCAGTTGTGTGGTGGAGAGGTGGGTGTTTGATGTTTGACATTGCTTTGCCTATTAAACAAGGTCTTCACCTGCCCACATCAGGGACCTAAGGACTGGTAGCTCCACTCAGGTCACCCAGCCACCTGCGACAGGGGTCCAGAGATAACTGGTACCTCCCAGTTCTTACAACCAAAAACTTTGGGTGCCCATGGTCCCTCTGCAGAACCCACCCACCAGCATGCTCTAGGGAACAGAGACATGTTTTCATCAGAAACACTTGGGAATCGGTTCTCAGCCACCTGCCTTGTTCAGAGCATAACCCACTGCTGCAATCAGATACTGGTATATACGCCAATCACCCCTGCCCCTCTAAGACTGTAGGACAGAGTCTGTACCACACACTTAATGATCAGCTACCTGGAAACATGAGCTGAATTCATACAAGAAAAATGAATGAACTCCTAGGCTGATATACCTGATAACTGTTCTAGCCAGCTGGGGACAGGACACCGGAGCTCCAAAGGTGAAAATAATCAAGCTAGCTCACTCAAGCAATCCATAGGGGTATACCAAAACAAAACAAAGCAAGCAGCTACAACACAGTAAGAAAGCATAAACTAATACAATAACTTCTAGATGGCTTGGAGTTAATATCAAGTCACATAAAGAAACAGACCATGATCACCTCAACACGTTCTCAAAACAAAGAATCCAGGGATCTTCTAGATGACAGTGCATTCCTGGAATTACCAGAGCAAGAATACAAAAGTTTAATATACAGAACCCTTCAAGACATAAGGAAGGAAATGAGGCAATATGCAGAACAAGCCAAGGAACACACAGATAAAGCAACTGAAGAAATCAGAAAGATTATTCAGGAACATAATGAAAAGTTTAATAAGCTGGAAAAATCCACAGACAGACAGCAATCAGAAATTCAGAAGATTAACAATAAAATAACAGAATTAGATAACTCAATAGAAAGTCAGAGGAGCAAAATTGAGCAAGTAGAAGTTAGAATTTCTGAACTCAAAGATAAATCACTTGGCACTAATATATTTGAAGAAAAATCAGATAAAAGAATTTAAAAAAATGAAGAAACCTTAAGAATCATGTAGGACTCTATCAGGAGAAATAACCTACTAGTGACTGCAGAACCAGAACTGGGAGGGATAACAGAAATTACAGAGAAAATTGTTGAAGATTTGTTGGCAGAAAACTTCCCTGATATTGTGAAAGATGAGAAGATATCTATCCAAGATGCTCATCGAACTCCATGTAAGGAAGATCTTAAAAGAAAGTCACCAAGATATATTATAATCAAGCGGGCCAAAAACAAAGATAAAGAGACAATTATAAGAGCAACGAGGGATAAAAGAAAAGTCACCTACAAAGGAGAGCCAATAAGAATAAGCTTGGACTACTTGGCAGAAACCATGCAGGCAAGAAGTCAATGGGATGACATATTTAAAAAATTGAAGGAAAAAAAATTGCCTGCCAAGAATCATATATCCATCAAAACTGTCTCTTAAATATGAAGGTGAAATTAAGACATTTCCAGATAAACACAAGTTGAGGGAATTTGTAAAAACCAAACCAAAACTATAAGAAATACTAAAGGGAGTTCTTTGGTTAGAAAATCAATAATACCAGGTATCAACCCAAGACTAGAACACAGGGCAGAGCAACCAGAAACCAACCCAGACAGTGACATCCAAAAAAAACAAAACAAGAGTTAAAAAAAAAAAAAAGCCCAACACAGGGTAACGGCGATGTTATTACATAAAAGAAGACAACATTAAAAAAATAAACAGGGACTAAGAAATGTAATCATACACTTTCCATGTGGAGAGGAAGATACGGTGATACAAAGAAATAAAAGTTAGTTTTAAACTTAGAAAAATAGGGGTAAATAATAAGGTAACCACAAAGGAGACAAACTATCCTACTCATCAAAATAAAATACAAGGGAAAATACAGACTCAGAAGAAACAAAATCAACAACAAATATTAGGAAAAGACAATATATAATGAAAATCTTCTCAGCACATAAAATCAAGTGGGAAAAAGAAACTGTCAACACACAAAAAAGGGCATCAAAATGATAGCACTAAATTCATAAAAATACCTATCCATAATTATTCTGAATGTAAATGGACTAAATGTACCAATAAAGAGACAGAGAGTGGCAGAATGGATTGAAAAACAAGATCCATCTATATGCTGCCTACAAGAGACACACCTTAGACTTAGAGACACAAAAACTCAAAGGATGGAAAAAAATATATCAATTAAACAACAATCAAGAAAGAGCAGGAGAGAGGCGGGGCCAAGACGGCTGACTAGGTAGAAGCTACCTCGGATCCCTCTTGCAACAAAGACTCGGAAAAACAAGTGAATCAATCACATACATAACAATCTACGAACCCTGACCATCAAACACAGATCTAAAGACTTGACCTGAGGGACAGAGACTGAGAATGAACAACCACGGGGAAGCAGTGACTGTTTTCGGAGCCTGGAGCCAGCGTTCCAGTCAGGAAACCTTTGCGCCGGGCTTTGGACTGGGCTCAGGGGAGCTGAGCACAGCATCCTGAGACGGCGCAAACACAGGACGCAGCACTAGCCCCCAGAACTGACCTCAGGGGAAGCCCAGCCAGTGCACGCAGACAGCGCAGCAATGTGGCTGACAGGAGGAGAAGTCACTGGGAGGCACCAACCGGTTTTGGAGCCGGGAGTGTGGCGTCCCAGCTGGGGAACCTTTATGCTGGGCTTTGGATTGGGAGCGGAGGAACTGACCACGGCTTCTGAGACAGCGCGAGCATGGGACGTGAACCTGACCCTCGGGGGCAATCTCTACCCAGCCAGAGCACACAGTTGACACACCCCTTGGGAATCTCAGATAAAACAGTCATCCCAAGCAAGATAAGTAACTTTGTCTATATTCCAGGGTGCTATTATCTGAACCCTCCCCTCACCTTCCCAGGCGGCTTTATTAACATTGGAATTTCCTGAGCCAGAGAGTGAACTGCTCCGTGGTTTTTCTTTTCTGTTTTTTTTTTTTTTTTAATCTTTTCCTAACCCATTCTCCTGGCCTGACAGAAAAAAAGCAGCTATAAAAAACCCAGGGACCAAAAATCCTTCCCTAATTGGACTAAAAACACAGAAGCAGCTCCAGCCAAGCATATGTGATCCACAGTCTTTGGCTTTCATCCCTACAGGGAACAAGGTGGCTGTTATAATGCAAAGGCATTTCTAATAGGGATCTGACTGTAATTGTTTTAGCAGATTACTGGAAAGACAAGTTTCCCAGGTCTGATATCTCTGCTTATTCAACAGAGCCTTCACTGACCCACAACAGGTAACTGAGGACTGAAGCTCCCCCCCGCCTTAGGGGTCTAAGGAGGGTGACACCTACCAATCTGTAGAGGTACTTGCAGTGGGGGCCTAAGGTACACCTGCAGAGCCCACCCACCAAAGTGTTTTAGGAATAGAGACACACCTACCTCACTGGCACTTGGGGGAAGCCTGTCAGCATCCTGCCCCCCCGGAGTGTGAAACCCTGCTGCTACTACAATCTGGTGCACACAACTATCACCACTACTTCTCGAGGTGGATAGGTGACAGTCTGCACCACACACTTGGTGACACAAAATCAGATTCTACTCAAGAATAGTGAATGGACTCTTAGGCTTATATATCTGGTAACAGCCCAAACCAGCTGGTAATAGGACATAAGTGAGTCAAGGGCTACAACAATCAAGACAGCACAATCTAGCAGCCCATCTACGTATATTGAAAGAAAACAAAACAAGACAAGACTCACTACAATACCTTAGTGATGGCTCGGAGACAGCAGTCGATATCAAACCACATAAAGAAGCAGACCATGATTGCGTCTACAACTCCCCAAAATAAAGAATCAAAATCTTTCCCAAGTGAAGATACAATCCTGGAATTGCCAGATGCAGAATATAAAAAACTAATTTACAGAATGCTTCAAGACATCAGGGATGACCTCAGAAATGAAATAACGCAATCTACAGAAAAAGCCAAAGAACACACTGCTAAAGCAGTTGAAGAACCAAAAAGATTATTCAAGAACATAGTGGAAAAATTAATAAGTTGCAAGAATCCATAGAGAGACAGCATTCAGGAATCCAAAACATTAACAATCAAATTACAGGATTAGACAATGCCATAGGAAGTCAGAGGAGCAGACTCGAGCAGTTGGAATACAGAGTGGGAAATCTGGAGGACCAGGGAATTTGACACCAATATAGCTGAAAAAAAATCAGATAAAAGAATTAAAAAAAATGAAGAAACCCTAAGAATCATATGGGACTCTAACAAGAAGAATAACTTTTGTGTGATTGGAGTCCCAGAACAGGGAGGGATATCAGAAAACACAGAGAGAATAGTTGAAGATCTGTTGGCAGAAAACTTCCCTGACATCATGAAAGACGAAAGGATATCTATCCAAGATGCTCATCAAACCCCATTTAAGATTGATCCAAAAAGAAAATCACCAAGACATATTATCATCAAACTTGCCAAAACCAAAGATAAAGAGAAAATTTTAAAAGCAGCCAGGGATAAAAGAAAGGTCTCCTACAAAGGAGAATCAATAAGAATAAGTTCAGACTACTCAGCAGAAACCATGCAGTCAAGAAGGCAATGGGATGACATATACAGAGCACTGAAGGAGAAAAACTGTCAGCCAAGGATAATATATCCAGCAAAACTCTCAAATATGAAGGCGAAATTAAAACATTTACAGGTAAACACAAACTTAGAGAATTTGCAAAAACCAAACCAAAGCTACAAGAAATACTAAAGGAAATTGGTCACAAAATCAATAATATCAGATGCCAACACAACACAAGGTCACAGAACAGGACACCCTGATATCAACTCAAACAGGGAAATCACAAAAACAAATTAAGATTAATTTTAAAAAGAAAAAAACGCTCAAAAGAGGGAATCGTTGAAGTCAATATGTAAAAGATCACAATAATCAAAAAGAGGGATTAAATACAGGTGGCATAGAACTGCCATATGGAGAGGGATACAAGGCGATATAGGACAATACAAGTTAGGTTTTTACTTAGAAAAATAGGGGTAAATATTAAGGTAACCACAAAGAGGTATAACAACACCATAACTCAAAATAAAAACCAAGAAAAACATAACGACTCAGCAAACATAAAGTCAAATACTATGAAAATGAGGAACACACAATTTACAAAGAAAAACATCTCAGCACAAAAAAGTAAGTGGAAAAATGAAACTGTCAACAACACACACGAAAAGGCATCAAAATGACAGCACTAAACACATACTTATCTATAATTACGCTGAATGTAAATGGACTAAATGCACCAATAAAGAGACAGAGAGTCTCAGACTGGATAAAGAAACACGATCCGTCTATATGCTGCCTACAAGAGACACACATTAGGCTTAGAGACACAAACAAACTAAAACTCAAAGGATGGAAAAAAATATATCAAGCAAACAATAAGCAAAAAAGAAGAGGAGTAGCAATATTAATTACTGACAAAATAGGCTTTAAAGTTAAATCCGCCACAAAGGATAAAGAAGGACACTACATGATGATTAAAGGGACAACTGACCAGGAAGTTATAACCATATTAAATATTTATGCACCCAATGACAGGGCTGCAAGATACATAAAACAAACTTGAACAGAAGTGAAAAGTGAGATAGATACCTCCACAATTATAGTAGGAGACTTCAACATACCACTTTCGGAGAAGGACAGGACATCCAGTAAGAGGCTCAATAGAGACACGGAAGACCTACTTACAACAATCAACCAACTTGACCTCATTGACTTATACTGAACACTCCACCCAACAGCTGCAAAGTATACTTTTTTTTCTAGCGCACATGGAATATTATCTAGAAGAGACCATGTGTTAGGTCATAAAACAAACCTTTGCAGAGTCCAAAACATCGAAATATTTCAAAGCATCTTCTCAGACCATAAGGCCATAAAAGTGGAAATCAATAAAAGAAAAATTAGGGAAAAGAAATCAAATACTTGGAAACTGAACAATACCCTGCTGAAAAGACTGGGTTATAGAAGACATTAAGGAGGGAATAAAGAAATTCATAGAATGCAATGTGAATGAAAACACTTCCTATCAAAACCTCTGGGACACAGCAAAAGCAGAGCACAGAGGTCAATTTCTATCAATAAATGCACACCTACAAAAAGAAGAAAGAGCCAAAATAAGAGAACTGTTGTACAACTTGAACAAATAGAAAGTGAGCAACAAAAGAATCCATCAGGCACCAGAAGAAAATCAATAATAAAAATTAGAGCTGAACTAAATGAATTAGAGAACAGAAAAACAATTGAAAGAATTAACAAAGCCAAAAGCTGCTTTTTTGAAACAATTAACAAAATTGATAAACCATTGGCCAGACTGACTAAAGAAATACAGGAAAGGAAGCAAATAACCCAAATAAGAAACGAGAAGGGCCACATCACAACAGACACAACTGAAATTAAAAGAATCATATCAGATTATTACAAAAAATTGTACTCTAACAAATTTGCCAGCCTAGAAGAAACGGATGAATTCCTAGAAAAACACTACCTACCTAAACTAACACAATCAGAAGTAGAACAACTAAATAGACCCATAACAAACAAAGAGATTGAAACGGTAATCAAAAAACTCCCAACAAAAAAAAAAAAAGCCTTGGCCCCTGATGGCTTTACTGCAGAGTTCTACCAAACTTTCAGAGAAGAGTTAACATCACTACTACTAAAGGTATTTCAAAGCATAGAAAATGATGGAATACTACCTAGGTCATTCTATGAAGCCACCATATCCCTGCTACCAAAACCAGGTAATGACACCACAAAAAAAGAAAATTACAGACCTATATCCCTCATGAACATAGATGCAAAAATCCTCAACAAAATTCTAGCCAATAGAATTCAACAACATATCAAAAAAATAATCCACCACGACCAAGTGGCATTTATACCAGGTATGCAAGCCTGGCTTAATATTAGAAAAACCATTAATGTAATCCACCATATAAATCAAACAAAAGACAAAAACCACATGATCTTATCAATTGATGCACAAAAGGCATTTGACAAAGTCCAACACCCATTTACGATAAAAACTCTCACCAAAATAGGAATTGAAGGAAAATTCCTCAACATAATAAAGGGCATCTATACAAAGCCAACAGCCAACATCACTCTAGATGGAGAGAGTCTGAAAGCATTTCCCTTGAGAATGGGAAACAGACAAGGATGCCCTTTATCACCGCTCTTATTCAACATTGTGCTAGAGGTCCTAGCCAGAGCAATTAAGCTAGACAAAGAAATAAAGGGCATCCAGATTGGCAAGGAGGAAGTAAAATTATCTCTATTTGCAGATGACATGATCTTATACACAGAAAACCCTAAGGAATCCTCCAGAAAACTACTGAAACTAATAGAAGAGTTTGGCAGAGTCTCAGGTTATAAGAAAAACATACAAAAATCACTTGGATTCCTCTACATCAACAAAAAGAACATCGAAGAGGAAATCACCGAATCAATACCATTCACAGTAGCCCCCAAGAAGATAAAATACTTAGGAACAAATCTTACCAAAGATGTAAAAGACCTATATAAAGAAAACTACAAAGTACTAGTATAAGAAACTAAAAAGGACATACTTAAGTGGCAAAACATACCTTGCTCATGGATAGGAAGACTTAACATAGTAAAAATGCCTGTTCTACTAAAAGCCATCTATACATACAATGCACTTCCGATCCAAATTCCAATGACATTTTTTAATGTGATGGAGAAACAAATCACCAACTTCATATGGAAGGGAAGAAGCCTTGGATAAGCAAAACATTACTGAAAAAGAAGAAGAAAGTGGGAGGCCTCTCTCTACCTGATTTTAGAACCTATTATACAGCCACAGTAGTCAAAACAGCCTGGTACTGGTACAATAACAGGCACATAGACCAATGGAACAGAATTGAGAACCCAGATATAAATCCATCCACATATGAACAGCTGATATTTGACAAAGGCCCAGTGTCGGTTAATTGGGGAAAAGATAGTCTTTTTAACAAATGGTGCTAGCATAACTGGATATCCATTTGCAAAAAAATGAAACAGGACCCATACCTCACACCATGCACAAAAACTAACTCCAAGTGGATCAAAGACCTAAACATAAAGACTAAAATGATAAAGATCATGGAAGAAAAAACAGGGACAACATTAGGAGCCCTAATACAAGGCATAAACAGAATAAAAAACGTTACCAAAAATGATGAAGAGAAAACAGATAACTGTGAGCTCCTAAAAATCAAACACCTATGCTCATCTAAAGACTTCACCAAAAGAGTAAAAAGACCACCCACAGTTTGGGAAAAAATTTTCAGCTATGACATCTCCGACCAGCGCCTGATCTCTAAAATCTATATGATTCTGTTAAAACTCAACCACAGAAAGACAAACAACCCAATCAAGAAGTGGGCAAAGGATATGAACATGCACTTCACTAAAGAAGATATTCAGGCAGCTAACAGATACATGAGAAAACGCTCTCAATCATTAGCCATTAGAGAACTGCAAATTAAAATTACGATGAGATTCCATCTCACTCCAGCAAGGCTGGCATTAATCCAAAAAACACAAAATAATAGATGTTGGAGAGGCTGCGGAGAGATTGGAACTCTTAGACACTGCTGGTGGGAATGTCAAATGGTACAACCACTTTGGAAATATGTCTGGCGTTTTCTTAAACAGTTAGAAATAGAACTACCATACAACCCAGAAATCCCACTCCTTGGAATATACCCTAGAGAAATAAGAGCCTTCACACGAACAGATATATGCACACCCATGTTTATTGCAGCTCTGTTTACAATAGCAAAAAGCTGGAAGCAACCAAGGTGTCCATCAATGGATGAATGGTTAAATCAATTGTGGTATAGTCACACAATGGAATACTACGCATCGATAAAGAACAGTGACAAATCTGTGAAACATTTCATAACATGGAGGAACCTGGAAAGCATTATGATGAGCGAAATGAGTCAGAGGCAAAAGGACAAATATTGTATAAGACCACTGTTATAAGATCTTGAGAAATAGTATAAACTAAGAACACATACTTTTGTGGATACGAGCGGGGGAGGGAGGGAGCGTGGGAGAGGGTTTTTTACTGATTAGTTAGTAGATAAGAACTACTTTAGGTGAAGGGAAGGACAATACTCAATACACAAAGGTCGGCTCAACTGGACTGGACCAAAAGCAAAGAAGTTTCCGGGATAAACTGAATGCTTCGAAGGTCAGCGGAGCAAGGGCAGGGGTTTGGGGACTATGGCTTAAGGGGACTTCTAAGTCAATTGACAAAATAATACTATTATGAAAACATTCTGCATCCCACTTTGAAATGTGGCATCTGGGGTCTTAAATGCTAACAAGCGGCCATCTAAGATGCATCGATTGGTCTCAACCCACCTGGATCAAAGGAGAATGAAGAACACCAAGGTTACACGATAACTATGAGCCCAAGAGACAGAAAGGGCCACATGAACCAGAGACTTAGATTATCCTGAGACCAGAAGAACTATATGGTGCCTGGCCACAACCGATGACTGCCCTGACAGGGAGCACAACAGAGAACCCCTGGGGGAACAGGAGATCAGTGGGATGCAGACCCCAAATTCTCATAAAAAGACCAGACTTAATGGTCTGACTGAGACTAGAGGAATCCTGGCAGTCATGGTCCCCAAACCTTCTGTTGGCCCAGGACAGGAACCATTCCTGAAGACAACTCATCAGACATGGAAGGGACTGGACAATGGGTTGGAGAGAGATGCTGAAGAAGAGTGAGCTACTTGGATTCAGGTGGACACTTGAGACTGTGTTGGCATGTCCTGTCTGGAGGGGAGATAGGAGGGTAGAGAGGGTTAGAGACTGGCAAAATTGTCATGAAAGGAGAGACTGGAAGGGCTGACTCATTAGGGGGAGAATAAGTGGGAGTATGGAGTATGGTGTATATAAGCTTATATGTGACAGACTGACTTGATTTGTAAACGTTCTTTAAAGCTCAATAAAAAGTATTAAAAAAGAAAAGAGCAGGAGTGGCAATATTAATTTCAGACAAAATAGATTTAAAGCTCAAAAAAAGTATTAAAAAAGAAAAGAGCAGGAGTGGCAATATTAATTTCAGACAAAATAGATTTTAAAGTTAAATGCATCAGAAAGGATAAGGAAGGACAATATATAATGATTAAACGTACAATACACCAAGAAGATACAACCATAATAAATATTTATGCACCCAATGACAGGGCTGCAAGATACATAAACTCTATCAGCATTGAAAAGTGAAGTAGACAGCTCCACAATAATACTAGGAGGCTTCAACACACCACTTTCGGTGAAGGACAGAACATCCAGAAAAAAGCTCAGTAAAGACACAGCAGATCTAAATGCCGCAATCAACCAACTTGACCTCATAGACATATACAGAACACTCTACCCAACAGCAACAAAGTATATTTTCTTTTCTAGTGCACAAGGAACATTCTCTAGAATAGACCACATATTAGATCATAAAACAAACCTTAGCAGAATCCAAAACACTGAAATATTACTAAGCATCTTCTCTGAACATAAGGCCATAAAAGTGGAAATCAATAACAGGGAAAAGAAATCAAACACTTGAAAACTGAACAATACCCTGCTCAAAAAAGACTGGATTATAGAAGACATTAAGGATGGAATAAAGAAATTCATAGAATCCAATGAGAATGAAAACACTTCCTATCAGAACCTTTGGGGCACAGCAAAAGTGGTGCTCAGAGGCCAATTTATATCAATAAATGCACACATCCAAAAAGTAGAAAGGGTCAAAATCAAAGAATTATCCCTACAACTTGAACAAACAGAGAGCAACAAAAGAAACCCACAGGCACCAGAAGAAAACAAATAACAAAAATTAGAGCTGAACTAAATGAAATAGAAAAGAGGAAAACAATTGAAAGAATTAACAAGACCAAGAGCTGGTTTTTTGAAAAACTCAACAAAATTGATAAACCACTGGCCAAACTGACAAAAAAAAAAAAAACAGGACAGGTAGCAAATAGCCCAAATAAGAAATGAGATGGGCGATATTACAACAGACCCAACTGATATTGAAATAATCATATCAGATTACTACGAAAAACTATACTCAAACAAATTTGAAAACCTAGAAAAAATGGATGAATTCCTAGAAACACACTACCTACCTAAACTAACACAAACAGAGGTAGAAAAACTAAATAGACCCATAACAAAAGAAGACATTGAAAAGGTATTCAAAAAACTCTCAACAAAAAAAAGTCCTGATCCAGACAGCTTCACTGCAGAGTTCTACCAAACTTTCAGAGAAGAGTTAACATCACTACTACTAAAGGTATATCAGAGCATAGAAAAGGATGGAATACTACCAAACTCATTCCATGAAGCCACCATATCCCTGATACCAAAACCAGGTAAAGACACCACAAGAAAAGAAAATTGTAGACCTATACCCCTCATGAATGTAGATGCAAAAATCCACAACAAAATTCTAGCCAATAGAATTCAACAACGTATCAAAAAAAATTCACCATGACCAAATGGGATTCATACCAGGTATGCAGGGATGGTTCAACAATAGAAAAACAATTAATGTAATCCACCACATAAATAAAACAAAAGACAAGAATCACATGATTTTATCAATTGATGCAGAAAAGGCATTTGACAAAATTCAATACTCATTCATGATAAAAACTCTCAGCAAAATAGGACTAGAAGGAAAATTTCTCAACATAATAAAGGGCATTTATACAAAGTCAACAGCCAACATCACCCTAAATGGAGTGAGCCTGAAAACATTCCCATTGAGATCGGGAGCCAGACAAGGATGCTCTTTATCACCACTCTTAGTCAACATTGTGCTGGAACTCCTAGCCAGAACAATTAGGCTAGATAAAGAAATAAAGGGCATCCAGATTGGCAAGGAAGAAGTCAAAGTATCTCTATTTGCAGATGACATGATCTTATACACAGAAAACCCTAAGGAATCCTCCAGAAAACTACTGAAACTAATAGAAGAGTTTGGCAGAGTCTCAGGCTACAAGATAAACATACAAAAATCACTTGGATTCTTCTACACCAACAAAAACAGCATCGAAGAGGAAATTACCAAATCAATGCCATTTACAGTAGCCCTCAAGAAGATAAAATACTTAGGAATATATCTTACCAGAGATGTAGAAGACTTATGCAAGGAAAACTACAGTACACTTCTACAAGAAACCAAAAGAGACTTACATAAGTGGAAGAACATACCTTGCTCATGGATAGGAAGACAACATTATAAAAATGTCTATTCTACCAAAAGCGATCTATACATTGAATGCAATTCCGATCCAAATCCCAACGACATTCTTTAATGAGATGGAGAAACAAATCACCAATTTCATATGGATGAGAAAGAGGCCCCGGATAAATAAGGCATTATTGAAAAAGAAGAACAAAGTGGAAGGCCTTACATTATCTGATTTTAGAACCTATTATACCGCCACTGTAGTCAAAACTGCCAGGTACTGGTACAACAACAGACACATGGACCAATGGAACAGAATTGAGAATGCAGACATAAATCCATCCACATATGAGCAGTTGATATTTGACAAAGGCCCCAAAACAGTTAAATGGGGAAAAGACAGTCTTTTTAACAAATGGTACTAGCATAACTGGATATCCATCTGCAAAAAAATGAAACAAGACCCGTACCTCACTCCATGCATAAAGAAAAAAAATCACAAAAGCTAACTCAAAATGGATCAAAGACCTAAATATAAAATCTAAAATGATAAAGATCATGGGAGAAAAAATAGGGACAACGTTAGGAGCCCTAATACATGATATAAACAGTATACAAAACATTATAAAGAATGTAGAAGAAAAACTAGATAACTGGGAGTTCCTAAAAATCAAACACCTGTGCTCATCCAAAGACTTCACCAAAAGAGTAAAAAGACTACCTACAGACTGGGAAAAAGTTTTTAGCTATGACTTTTCTGATCAGTGCCTGATCTCTAAAATCTACATGATACTGCAAAAACTCAACTGCAAAAAGACAAGTAACCCAATTAAAAAATGGGCAAAAGATATGAACAGACACTTCACTAAAGTAGACATTCAGGTAGCTAACAGATATATGAGGAAATGTTCACGATCATTAGCCATTAGAGAAATGCAGATCAAAACTACAATGAGATTTCATCTCACTCCAACAAGGCTGGCATTAACCCAAAAAACACAAAATAATAAATGTTGGAGAGGCTGTGGAGAGACTGGAACACTTATACGCTGTTGGTGGGAATGTAAAATGGTACAAGCACTTTGGAAATCGATTTGGTGCTTCCTTAAAAAGCTAGAAATAGAACTACCATACGATCTAGCAATCACACTCCTTGGAATATATCCTAGAGAAATCAGAGCCTGTACATGAACAGATATATGCACACCCATGTTTATTGCAGCACTGTTTACAATAGCAAAAAGATGGAAACAACCAAGGTGCCCATCAATGGATGAATGGATAAATAAATTATGGTATATTCACACAATGGAATACTATACATCGATAAAGAATGGTGAGGAGTCTGTGAAAGATTTCATAACATGGAGGAATCTGGAAGGCATTATGCCAAGTGAAATTAGTCAGTTGCAAAAGGACAAATATTGTTTAGGACCACTATTATAAGAACTTGAGAAATAGTTTAAACTGAGAAGAAAACATTCTTTCATGGTTACGAGAGGGGCGAGGAAGGGAGGGTGGGAGAGGGGCATTCACTAATTAAATCGTAGGTAAGAACTACTTTAGGTGAAGGGAGTGACAGAACACAATATAGGGGAGGTCAGCACAATTGGGCTAAACCAAAACCAAAGAAGTTTCCTGCATAAACTGAATGCTTCAAAGGCCAGTGTAGCAGGGGCGGGGGTCTGGAGACCATGGTTTCAGGGGACATCTAAGTCAATTGAAATAATAAAATCTATTAAGAAAACATTCTGCATCCCACTTTGAAGAGTGGCATCTGGGGTCTTAAACGCCAGCAAGCAGCCATCTAAGATGCATAATTGGTCTCAACCTACCTGGATCAAAGGAGAATAAAGAACACCAAGGATACAAGGCGATTACAAGCCCAAGAGACAGAAAGGGCCACATGAAACAGAGACTACATCATCCCGAGACCAGAAGAACTGGATGGTGCCCAGCTACAACCGATGACTGCCCTGACAGGGAGCATAACAGAGAACCCCTGAGGGAGCAGGAGTTCAGTGGGATGCTGACCCCAAATTCTCATAAGATCAGACTTAATGGTCTAACTGAGACTAGATAGGCCCCAGTGGTCATGGCCCCCAGACCTTCTGTTGCCCCAGGACATGAACCATTCCCAAAGCCAACTCTTCAAACCTGGATTGGACTGGACAATGGATTGGAGAGGGATGCTGGTGAGGAGTGAGCTTCTTGGATCAGGTGGACACTTGAGACTATGTTGGCATCTCCTGCCTGGAGGGGAGATGAGAGGGTGGAGGGGGTAAGAAGCTGGCGAAATGGACACGAAAAGAGAGAGTGGAGGGAGAGAGCAGGCTGTGTTATTAGGGGGAGAGTAATTGGGAGTGTGTAGCAAGGTATATATGGGTTTTTGTGTGAGAGACTGACTTGATTTGTAAACTTTCACTTAAGGCACAATAAAAAATTATTTAAAAAAAAAGAGTATAAATTGCTATAACTTATTTAAAAATTAAATTGTCAATGTGTACTAAAAATATAAAAACAATTTACATTTCTAAATCTGGGTATTTGTTCCAAGAAACAAAAGAAAATAATAAACCTGAAGATATTTGTTGCTACGTAATGGCGAGCAAAGAAAAATAGGAAATGATCTGTTTCCATTTTTGTATTATATAGGGAGTAATTTCTTGTATTTTATGCTGGGAAGAATTAAATGTTTCACTTCCACATTTTTAAAAGTCACATAAAAATGAAGAAATTTTAATGCACCTTTTATAAGATCTGTAAGTCATCAGACTAGGGAATAAATATGTACTTAATGTTATGTCTTTTATCAGAACTTTTTTCCTTTTCAATGATAAAAAGTATAATATATTAGTATTTGTATCAGTTTAGATTTACAAATAACCATAATTAAACTGGATTAATAAGGAACTTATTCATTCATTTGAAAAGAAGACAAGTCGGGGAGGAAGCTCTGGGGTTGGTTGGTTCACCAGTATGGAGGCACAATTAAGGATCCAGTTTCCTTCCATCTTTCTGTTTTGCCATTATTATCATGTCAAATTATACTTACCTGGCTCCCCTCATATCCATAAATTTCAGGTGAAGAAAACAGCACCCAATGAAATGCAACATTTCAAACTATATGTTTCTTTCTATCGATGCAGTGTATCTTTTGTAGAAAACTTGCAGGACTTCCCCCATTTTGAATTGGTTATAATGTATCATATTTCCATGTCAAAACCACACAATATATGACACACTGATTTTTGACAAAGGTACAAAAGCAAATTAATGTAGAAAAACTAGTCTTTTCAAAAAATTGTGCTGTAGCAGTTGAATATCCATATGTAAAAAATGAATCTCAACCAGTACTTCACACCTAGTACCTCATAGAAAAATACACTGAAAATGAGTAATAGACATAAATATAAAAAATAAAACTAAAACACTTTTAGAAGAAACTAAAGAAAATCTTTATAAACTTGGCTTAGGTAAAGAGTTTTTATACTTGACACCAAAGCACTATGCGTAAGTATTTTTTTAAATGCTAAATAGGGTCTCATAAAAATTAAAAACTTTTGCTCTGCCAAAGACATTCATAAGAGAATGGAAAAACAAACCACGGACTAGGAAAAAATGCTTGGAAATCACGTATCTGATCAAGTTTTTGTATCTAGAATTCATTAAGAACTCTCCAAACTTAATAATAAGACAACAGACTACAACAACCCAATAAAACAAATCAAAATGTATAAAAAATTTGAAAAGACACATTTCCAAAGAAATTATACACATGGCAAAAAAGTACAAGAAGGAGTGCTTCAAATCGTTCATTAGGGAAATACAAATTAAAACCACAATAATACAATGAAAACTATAAAACATTGCTGAAAGAAAGTAAAGAAGACCTAAATAAATAGAAGGACATGCCAAATTTATGTACGGGAAGACTTAACATTGTTAAGCTGCAAATTACACTTAAAGTGACCCTTCAGATTCAACCCAATTCCTATCAAAATTCCAATGACCTTTTGTGCAGAAATGGAAACACATCCTCAAATTCATATGAAACTACAAAATCCATTCCCATCACAAGTTTATTCTGACTCATAGACACCCTATTGGACAGAGTAGACTGCCGCATTGGGTTTCCAAGGCTATGATCTTTATATAAGCATATTGCCTTAACTTTCTCCTATGGAGTGGCTGGTGGGTTCCAATCACTAGCCTTTTGATTACCAGCTGGGTGCTTAACCACCACACCATCAGGGCTCCTTATGGAACTACAAGGGTCCTGAATAGCCAAAACAACATAGGAAAAGAACAAAATAGAAGAACTTACACTTCCCAACTTCAAAACTTACTACAAAGCTAGAGTAATCAAAACAATATGGTACTGGAATAAGGATAGATGCATAGATCAATGGAATAGAATTGAGAGTCCAGAGATAAAACCATACATATATGGCCTGTTAATTTTCTACAAGGGTGTCAAGACCATTCAATTTGGAAAGTATAATCTGTTCAACAAATGGTGCTAGGACAACTGGATTTCCACATACAAAAGAATGAAGATGGACCTTTATCTCATACTATATACAAAAATTAACTCAAAATAGATCAAATAAATAAATAAAAATTTATTTCAATAATTTAAAATAAACAATTATGATTTTTATTATCTAAATAAAAGAGTTAAAACCATAAAAATCTTAGGAAAAAAACATTGGGGTCTTCATAACCTTGTTTTTGGGAATGAATTTTTTAGATGTACCAAAAGGATGAGCAACTAAAAAAATGAATTAATCAGACTTCATCAAATTAAACACTTGTGTGTGTTGAAGGACACCATTGTCTTAGCTAACCAGTGCCTCTATAACACAAATACCGCAAGTGGGTGGCTTTGAAGAACAAAATTTTATTTTCTCACCATTCTAGAGGCTAAACATCCAAATCAAGGTCTTGGCCCTGTTGATTTATTCCTTGTCGGTACACCACACTTTCCTTGGTTCCTTGGTGTTAATTAACTTGTGTGTTTCTTTGTCTATATGACCTTTTTATAACTCAGAAGTTATTAGGTTTAGGATACACCCTACACTGGTATGACTTTATTAACATAATAAAAGGAAATCCCAATTTCCAAACAAGACCATGTCTGTGGATAGAAGAGCCAGGAATTCAATACAAAATTTTGGAGGACACATTTCGATCTATAACAACTATCAAGAATGTGAAAAGACATCCCAGAGAATGAGAGAGAACATTTTCAAATCGTATGTTTGACAAGATTCTCATGTCTATAATATATAAAGAACTCTTATACCTCAACAACAAAAAGACAAACAATCCAATTTTAAAAATGGGCAAAGGTCTTTGCTAGACATTTCTTCAAAGAGGGTATACA
Source organism: Elephas maximus indicus (assembly GCF_024166365.1). Taxonomy (NCBI): domain Eukaryota; kingdom Metazoa; phylum Chordata; class Mammalia; order Proboscidea; family Elephantidae; genus Elephas; species Elephas maximus. Next base: position 144,349,169 of record NC_064819.1, on the reverse strand, counting down.
AATGGCTAACAAGCATAGGAAAAGTTCCTCAACATCATTAGTCATTAGGGAAATACAAGGCAAAGCCACAATGTGATATCACTTCACACCCACTGGGATGGACATACTTAAGCAAAAAAAAAAAAATGAAAACAAGTGTTGGTGAAAGCATGGAGAAATTGGAATTTCAACTCATTGCTGTTTGGGATGTAAAATGGTTCAGTGACTGTGTGAAAAGGGTGGTTCTTCAAAAAGTTAAACAAATAATAACCATATTACTCAGCAATTTCACTTTTAGAAATATACCCCAAAGAATTAAAAACAGGTATTCAAACAAATACACGTACACACACGTTCATGGTAGCACCATTCACAATAGTCAAGTGGTGAAAAAGATCCAAGCGTCCATCAGCAGATGAACAGATGAACAAATTATGTATATGCATACAACAGATTTTATTCAGCCATAAAAAAAAAACGTGAAGAACTGTACATGCTACAATCTAGATAAACCTCAAAGGGCCACAAATTATATGATTCCATTTATGTGAAATATCCAGGATAGTCAAATCCACAGAGATAGAAAGCAGATGGTGGTTGCCAGGGTCTAGGAGGAGGGCGAATGGCGGGGGGTCGGGGGACTGCTTAATGGGTGATGCAAATGTTTGGGAACCACACAGATGTGGGGGTTACACAACTTTATGAATGTACTAAATGCCACTGAAGCTTTCACTTCAAAACAGTTAATCCTATGTTATTTGAATTTCATCTCAATTTTTAAGAAACGGGGAAAATGGGCAGAAAAGCAAACAAGCCACTTTTTTTTTCCTTTATTTCTTCTCGTTGTGAATAAATAATACAGGCTAATAACTGTTTTCTTACAAAAAAACAAAAAGAATGCAATACCAGTGCATACATATTAGAATGACACAGAAGCCTGTAAAGAAATGCTTAGACCAACCATATTTGTAATCACCCAAAACTGAAAACAACCCAGTGTCCCTCATCCGGAGAAAGGAGGACCACACCCTGGTACTGCCACACCGTGGAATTCTAATTAGCAGTGAAAAGAAATAAACTCTTAAGACACTCAACAAGAGGAGGACTTTCAAATTCCTTATGCCAGCTAAAGGACCTAGACTCAAAAATTACATACTATATGATTCCATTTATATGACATTCTGTTGATGCTGTTGTTAGGTGTTTCGAGTTCGTTCCAACTCATTGAGACCTCATGGATAACAGGACGAAACATTGCCCGGACCTCCGCCATCCTCACAATGGATCTTATATATGACATGCTAGTAAATACAATAGTGATGGCGTATAGATCAGCGATTTCTGCAGCTAAGGGTGGGAGAAAGGTTTAACTTCAAAGTTATAGCACAAGGAAAATTTGAGGGAGTGGGTAGGTGGTTTCCTGGTTAAGAGGTAGGGCTGCTAACCAAAAGGCTGGCGGTTAGAATCCAGGTGCTCCTTGGAAACCCTGTGGGGCAGTTCTACTCTGTCAAATAGGGTCGCTATGAGTCGGAATCGACTTGACGGCAGTGCGTTTGGTTTTTGATTTACTCTGTGTTTTGATTGCATGCGTTTGTCAAATATCAACGAGCAAATAAGTAAAGACGTGATATGATTTTTAAATTCTTCTAAACTTTTAGTGTGTTTGATGGATTGCTGATCCAGAGTGGGCTTTAACACCTTTTCTTTTTAATTTTTTGTATTTACATTTTTTTCATCAGGTAGTTGTCATTCTGAATTTTAAAATCATGGAATTTATTCCAGGTTGGATAAGTTACTAGCTATATCATTTTGGAGAAGTTATGTGATTTCTTTGAACCTCAATTTCTCATCTATATAGTGGGTATAATAATGTGTCTATAATAATATACATACAAACTGAGAATAAACGTAAACATTTAAGGAGACATTAATATTTTCTTTATATTAATGAAGGACTGCATTCAATTAAGAAAGGTATCTCTGTCAAATAACAAACAAATAACAAATGTTGGTTAAATTTTATTAGTTAAACATGTAACAAGTCTAAAAAATAGACCAATGGACTTAAGGGAATAATTCAATATTGGCAGAAGGATGAATTAGATAATTTAATATGTATTTTCCATGTCTGATTCACAAGGTTACATAAGCAATAAATTTATTTCTTCTTCTATGAGTAGGCCAAGAACATGTCAGATAAAAATATGGTTCTTTGAAATACTGGGAGAATTTAATTTGAGAAAGAATTATATGAGACACTTTGTAATGTGTCTTACAAAATAAATAAAAGTGCTTGCTTTTTTCTTTTCTAGCCTAATATTATAGAGGTTAATGCTTGAAAACCCAGGTTTACAAAACAAAATAATCTGATTTTCCGATGCTGACTATGTGGCTTGAAAAGCTAAACAAAAGAAAAACTAACGATAGGCTCTAAATGGTAATCCTCTCCACCTCTGGGGTCCTCTCTTACCAAGGTTAAGTGATTTCAAGAAGTAGTGTCTCCACATCTGCAAAAACACGAAGCAAAAAGGACTCAACTAACAACACCTAGTAAACATTCAGCCCCAGAAACTGAAAGGGTGAGTTTTGCTGAACCTAGAGTTGTTTATTGAACTAACAGGGAATTCTTTTTATTTCAAAATTATTTTCCTCTTAATTTTGGATGTAGCGAAGAATTTAACATGTGAATCTTCGTAACAACTACTGAAAAAGAAGGAACCGAGAGTGGAAAGAAAGAAGGAGAAGTAACATAACTAGAGGCAATACTCTTTTCTTGTTCATACTCCAGAGGTAAATGTTTCCACAGGGAGAATATTTCTTAAAATGGTATTTGTGAGGAAAAGAAAAGCTCCAACGAAAGTTTAGGAAATTTTTTTCTGAAGTTTGTGAACAGCTGTGTCTTTCACAATGGCCCCTCGGACCTAAATCCCTTATTAGAAAACAGAATGATCAATTTAAGTAATATTTCCCACCATTCTCTGCTCCCTAAGAGACTACTTCTATAATTCTTTTTTTTACAAACACACTCCTTCTGGAAGAATCTACCGCCGACAACTCCCCAACCAGAATGGTAAAATTTCTTCTGCAAGTGGCTGGCTCTTGCCTTCAGACATCCAGACCTCAGCCTCTGTGCTCTAGCACTCAAGGAGCGGTGGTGAGATTGTGCAGGGCTGGGATTTTAAAAGCAACAGTTCATGGCAGGAAAGAATAGCAAGACTATCTGTTCCGTTTTGTGCAAGGGAAAGCCCCAGGTCTGGTCAAAAAGTTAATCAAAATATGAAAAAACATTATTTGTCTTAGTCTGTCTTTCCTAGTGACTGCCGCATTGTGACCTCAGGTTAAAAAGACAAACATTCCTATTCACCTGAGATTTTTGCCTCAATGTGTATGTGACTTTAAGAGAAAAGCTTAGCTACATGTATTATTAAAATTTAATGCATGAGAGAATTTTAATTTTCTTTTCTAACTAATACATTTTTTCGTTTACCATCCCACTTGGGGGGGAACTTGAGAATTTTATTCAAACACAACTTTAACACATTACTATTTTATACAATAATGTGATAAACTAGCCTATAGTATGTTTCAGAAATTAATTAATCTTAAGAACAAATACTAGATAATTTCTAAGTTCTGAGCCATCATATTAAAGGTGCTCACTGAATCACTCAGGAAAGGCTAAGTTATGCTGGGTTAACAAACAACCCCAACATCTTAGTATCTTACAGTGAAAAAGTTCATCTCTCTCATGCTACATATCCATAATCAGTTGGCATAGAGGTGTGCTTCACATTTTCTCACTTCAAGTCCAAGACTGGTGGAGCAGTCTTGAAACTTGCTTGTTGACATGGCAGAAAGAATGAGAGCTTTTGAAGCTTTCAAATCATTAATTAAATGTTTTGGGTCAGAAGTAATGCTTGTCATCTTTGCCCAACATTCAAAGGCCAAAATTGTTTTTGAAAGTTTGAATGTATCTTTTCACACCGTTCTTAGGTCTCATAAGTATGCACACTAATATTCATTGATATCAAATGATGCAAATTTTTCAACTATATTTTAAAACTGGGTAAACTCTCCAAGTAAAACTACATAGATAACATTCTCTTTAAAGCCAACCAATATTCTATTCTAGCCCTGGTGGCGCAGTGGCTGAGAGCTGTGGCTGCTAACTAAAATCTCAGCAGTTGGAATCCATCAGCCACTTCTTGGAAACCTACAGGGCAGTCCTACTCTGTCTATGGGATTGCTATGAGTTGGAATCGACTCAGGGGCAATGGGATTGGTTTTTGTTTTTTTAATATTCTGTAGTTGTGTTGTCCAAAATAATAATAGCTATGAGTAGCTATTTAAATTTCAAATTTAATTAATTAAAACTAAATAAAATTTAAAATATATCTCCTTGGTCATATTAGCAATATTTCAATTGCATAATAACTGCTATGGATTGAATCGTGTCCCCCCAAAATATGTGTCAAACTGTCTATGACATGATTCCCAGTACTGTGTGATTATCCACCATTTTGTCATCTGATGGGATTTTTGTGCGTATTTTAATCCTGCTTCTATGATGTTAATGAGGCGGGATTAGAGGCAGTTATTTTAATGAGGCAGAATTCAATTCCCAAGATTGGGTTGTGTCTTAAGTCAATCTCTTTTGAGATACAAAAGAGAGAAACAAGCAGAGAGACAGGGAGACATCGTATCACCAAGAAAGCAGTGCCAGGAGAAGACCACGCACTTTGGACCCTGGGTTCCTGCACAGAGAAGCTCCTAGACCAAGGGAAGCTTGATGACAAGGACCTTTCTCCAGAGCTGAAAGAGAGAGAAAGCCTTCCCCTGCAGCTGACACCCTGAATTCGGACTTCTGGCCTACTAGACTGTGAGAGAATAAATTTGTTTGTTAAAGCCAACCATTCGTGATATTTCTGTTATAGTAGCACTAAATAACTAAGGCAGAACTTGGTATCAGAAGAGTGGGGTGCTACTCTAACAGATACCTAAAATGTGAAAGGAGTTTTAAACTGTGAATGGATGGAGGCTGAAGAAGTTTTGAAATGCCTAATGGTGAAAGCTTGGATTGCCTTGAAGAGACTGTTGGTGGAATTATGGACATCAAAGACAATTCTGGTGAGGACTCAGAAGGAAGTGAAGGGAGCTCTTACACTGGAGACAGCACCAGTGGTGAAAAACAGCAACAGAAAAATGGCAGTAATAGAGAAACAGCAGCAACAGAACCAGGAGACAAGCACAAGACAGTGCCAGAGCTGACCCATGGAGTGAGACAACTGAGTATCTTTGCACAGGAGGCCCCCTGGCAGAGTGGGGTACCTCCAAGCACTGATCGGTGGAACTAGGCTTGCCAGCCCATGAAGCAAGAGACTTGAGTGTCTTCTGGCCAAAGTTTACTGGCAGAGTGGGGTACTTCTAGGCACTTATCTGTAAAACTAAAGAGCTTTGGAACACTTCCCTGAGCAGGGCAGATGTGGACAGTGAGGCCCAAAGGGCTGAGAGGTCAAGGAACCAGGGAGCAGAAGCTAAAGAGACAAGGAACACAGGAAGAAGAGCTGTCTTAGTCTCAAACGGCTTTACCGAGATATCTGGGGTCTCAAAGGGTGGAGTCACCACTCAGATGAACTAGGAGAATGGGGCCACCCAAAGTCAGGGGAGCAGAGCTGCCATTCCAGTGGGCCTGAAAGGTAGGGCTGAAGCCCAGGGCCGAGGGGCCTCTGTTCAGAATCCAGAGAGAACAGGTGTGTTGGTTATAACTGAGTCCACAACTCAACTGGACTCAGAAAAATTTCTAAGTATAATTTCAAACACAAGTTCAAGGATATGACTATGTGAATGATAGAAAATAAAGTTACTGGAGATGAGAAAAAGGAGTCCAGAAAGGTGGAATAATAAATCGTGAATGTTGGGGTCACTTGGGATAATGTTAGGATTTGGAGTGGTAAGAAAGACATGAAGCTGGAGCCAAAGACTACAAAAATGAGGGAAAATCATCAGAAAGTTCATAGAAAATAGTGACAAAATTGGATAGACAGTCTAATGCACTAACCTCAGAGCAGGTAGGATTCTTTATGAGGGAGGAGAGAAAAGTTCTGAAAAAAAACTCTGAAAGAAGTGAGAGAGGGTGAAGTAAATATGTAGGACACAGCCCCCAGATCCACTGTGTATAGTAACGTATGCAATTATGTGTTTATTGCTTAACACCTTTATGTATCTTGAGGGTGAATACATTATTTTATCATCATATGCACATAAAACATATTGACCAAATACTTTTTGTTAAATGTAAACAAATATTCATTTTTTTCCTAGAAAGATATAAAACTAATTTCCAAAATATTTATTCTTACTTACCCAAACATTTTTTGCCACCATTGCTGGCCTGTCAACCAGGAGAATCATATTTGAGAAAGGCAAGGTGTATGTCTTCTCTACTCTGAGATTCAAAAAACTCAAATGTGCAGTTCCATTGTACCTTTCTCTACTCTCAGGATTCAGCCCAAGAAGCCTTTTCAATCAGGCTACATTAAATTTTATTTCCAACTTTTCCCCCCCCTTAATCCTGGACCAGGGTTTTAAAAAGCCAATAATTTAGTGCTTTTGTCCATCAGCTGCAATTTGACAACTCACGCTCAGAGGAAAGAGAGAGGTTGCCTCATGTCACATGACCCAAAGGAACTGACCAAAGGGGTAGCTTAGATGTTAGTAAAGAAAAGGATATTTGAATGTGATAAGTAACAAACTATAAAAGAAAACAGACAGAAAGCACTGAAATGAGTCAGCAGGCCTAAGTTCAATATTAGTGCTATCTCTTCCGTGATGTAACTATGTACTTCTTTGGGCTCCCTTTCCTCATCTGTAAAATTAGGTTTGACAGGTATCTGATCACAAAGGTCCATTACAAACAATTTTGTTATACTTTCTAGGCTCTAAATACATTCGAGACGTCTATCTAATATGTGAAAGAAAGACCTGGCACTCTACTCCTGTAGAGATTACAGCCTAGGAAACACTGGGGTAGTTCTACTCTGTCACATAAGGTCACTATGAGTCAAAAATTGACTCGATGGCACCCAACAACAACAACAACAACAATCTAATATAGTTGATGACACCTAGCTCCCTGTCTCAACTTTTCAATATATTTCTCTCCTTTGTCTTGTCATAGGGCATCTCAAGTCATTTTCAAGTTCTGGCTTGAAGCACTCTACATGGAAAAAATTAATATAAGATTTTTAAGACTGTACCCAAAGCAAATGAATTAACCTTTGATCACTGCTAGCTGAAGGACTCTAAATTAAGCAAGTATAATTTTTGGTTGGGTACTCTGACTTGAGAGTGAGATAAATTTTTACACAGAGTGAACTTGCCTTAGTACAGTACTAGGTATGTGGTATGTATTAATAATTAGTTCCCTTCTTTCTGGCCCATTTATGCCTGTAGCTTGACCCAAATTACATGCCTTCTTTCATCCGGGGTGAAACAAAAGCACCTAAAGTGCCAAACTGAATTTGAATTAAGCTCAAGGCAAGAACAGAGAGGTTAACTGGCCCTGATCCTGTTCTTGTGACTTGATTTTTCCTACAGAGGAGCAATTTAGTGAGAGACAGAGGTGGGAGTGCCTTTTTCTCCTCTGGTTACAGTGCCTCAGGTGTAAACAGGAAAAATTAAACTGCTTCCTTTAATCCTCAGGTTCAGTTCAATTTCACAAAGAGAGGAAATTGCTGAGTCTTCTTGTTTTCAGCCTGGCAGCTTTATAAAAGAAAAACCTCATTTTAAACAACGCACCAGTGTACAGATACATATTTAATATGCACACACACATATATGTATTCCCATAATAGTAGAGCTATATTCATGTATTATTTCAATAGGACTGAAAAAAAAAAAAGCATTGCCATCAAGTCAATTCCGACTCATAGCAACCCTGTAGGACAGAACAGAACTGCCCCATAGTGTTTCCAAGGCATGACTGGTGGTTAGCAGTCGATCTTTTAACCACTGTGCCACCAGGGCTCCTGAAATATTACTACTACTACTATTACTAGGCATATTACTAATAGATACTAAGTTAGTACTTAACTCCATAATTACTAAAGTACTACAAAATAATTGAAATTTTCAGAATATGGATTTTCATGCAATAATTTTATTTCCATGTAGAAATATGGTATTGACACTTGGAAGAAGAAAAAGGCATGACAAAAATAGAGGGGTGTATATGTGTGTGTGCACATGTGTGTCTGTGCATTTGTGTACAGCCATTGTTGCATACTTGCACACAATGAAATAAGTGAGGGTTCAAATAAGTTTAACTTTTAGGGTATATTGGAGACATATAAGTCAAAGAGGAGGGTGGGAAGAAGTAATTCCTGAATGACAATCTTAGGAACACCACATAAGCCATCATATTTAAATAACACATTTTTCCCTGAAAAATTTGACTCAAAGTCACCCTGCGTCCAATGCCCAGTTGCTACAGATGGACACTGGCACTAAAAACACCAAACATTGGATAGACTTGCCTGCAAATGGCAGTTCAGATGCTCTCACTGAATCATCTTCACAACATAGGGAATGTGCAATGGCAATATTTTCGAATTCATTTACGTACTGCACTAGCTCTAAAAAAAAGATGGTGAGATGATCATTTCATTATGTTCTTTAAACTTCTTTTTACAGTTGGTAAAATATTAGTGATTATCCCTAATGACTATTCCTACTTTATTTACAAAAAGCACACAAACTCATTTTCTCCTTAAAAGCATTTTAAGGTCACTTTATATAAATATGAGATTTAAAAGAGTTTACATTTCTTTTTCATAAGATTTGCATTTTAAAATTGGAGTATTTTTGTACATATGGGTCTCACATAAGAAAATATGGGAAATTCTTAAAACTTCAATCCCTAATTAACACAGAGACCCCCTGTAAATATTAAGTACTAGTCTCATTCACAGGAAATGCTGCCCAAATTGTGACAGAAAGCATGAACCCCTAGACATTTCCTGTTTGGTACAACCTAAAAGTCATATTAAACACCAGACTGACAAAAATGAACATGGTTTCTATACAAACTATGATAATTCCATCGGTTTCATTGGATTGAATGCAGTAAGGGAAGAGAGCAGAATTATTTTCCTTTCTCAAAAAAGCTCATGAAGGAAAAATTTACTCATAAAAACAGGTTACCAATAACTCTGGGCATAACAGCTAAAAACAGAACGTTTACCTACTCAGAATAAAATAAACTTTGCCTCTGACACACGTGTTGGTTCCTATACATTAGCAGCTATCCTACAGAATAAACAAGATGGAATCAATCTGTGTCTGGCCTGACTCAGCCCCATTAAAGTTCACCCAGTGCCAGGATCATAAGAAAAATAAAACTCCACTGGAACCAGTGAGTTTATGTGTGAATTCTGACCTCTCCTACTTCTCTACTTGAACCTTGTTCTGTTTTCCAGAATTCTTCCCGGATAAAATATTTTAGCTCCTAGATTTTTCTTCTCAAGAACATCTCTTAAACCCCTATGACATTTGAGACAAATGTCCCATATTAACTCCATGAGCATGAACTGTGACTGTATGCAGAGACAGTACCTACCAGTGCTTACGAGACACTGAAGTCTCACTGTCCAAGTTCAAATCCTGCCTTTATCATTTACTGGCTGTGTCTTCTAGGGCTAGTTAATTAACACTTCTGTGCCTTGGTTTCCTTATTTGTAAAATAGGGATGATAGTTCTTATCTTGAAAGTTTGTGATAAATAACACCTGCAAAGTGTTTAGATGAGTGCCTGACACATAGTAGGCACTCAACACATACTGTTGTTGTTAGCTGCCATTGAGTTGGCCCCTGACTCATGCCAGCACCAGTAAAACAAAAGGCTGCCAGGCCCTGCCTTATCCCCTTGACTGGTGTGGATTGAACCATTGTAATCCCATGGGGTTCTACTGGGTTTTCATTGGCTGATTTTCAGAAGTAGATTGTCACGCCTTTCTTCCTAGTCTGTCTAGTCTTGAAGTTCTCCTGAAACCTGTTCAGCATCGTAGCCACACGTACGCCTCCACTGACAGATGAATGGTGGCTTGAAGTGCATAGTCTGGGAATCTAACCTGGGTCTCCCACATAGAAGGTGAGGATTCTACCACTGTACCATCTCGACCCCCCCAACACATACTATTATTAATTTGCAGATGTGGGGGGGGTGGGACATAAAAAAAGGGGGAAAGTGGAGAATGTTTTCTCTTTGGTTCCTGATATGTTTTCTTCTTATCTTCTGCTTTCTTAGTGTACCTATAGCCAGTGCCTTCAGAAAATAGTCGAGTCCAGGAGGACTTGCAGATTCTTGTATCATTAAGTGATGGATAAATCATATTGAAATACAGAATAAGTTATTCCTAAATTCTCTAGTCTACATTCACAAATGCTTTGCAACACTTCCAGAGACCCATCCACTCAGCACTTATTTACACAGAACAGATGCATGTCTTTTCAAACATGGCGATCTTTGCTGTCCCTGGTAAGTTACAAAGTGCTTAATAAACCCCTTCCCCAGAGGATACTACTTTACCTAGTTTACCTTTCAGAAAAGCTGCATCTTACTCGACATTTTTTAATTAACACTAAGGTATTTTCCTAGTTATTAAAAGATTCCTCACAGTCCCTAAATGTTTCATTTTAAATAATTTTTAACAATAAGCCTTTGGCAAAGAAATTTGTTCAAAATCTTTTTTTTTTTTCTGTTCCTAAACTGAAATACCGAGGGCAGTGGTTTTTTTTTTTTTTTTTGGAAACTGAAATAATATTCACTTTCCTCTCTTCCATATGTTCACATGCTCAATTACTTCTAAATTTGGTCTCCATAGAGTCAGACCAAAAGGATTAAAATTAAAGTGGATAAAATTTAAAAAGTAATAAAGAAGGTAAACATGGATTTGTTGATCAAATCCCAGTAGACACCAGCAGATTTGGGAGAATTCTATAGAATGAAATATTTAGACTCAAAGTATTGTGCTACTTTACTCAACACACAATAAATGAAAGAAATGTTACTTCAAGGAAACAGAGCAGGATAAAAATATAAATAAGTATATAAAGCAAACACTTTCAAGGAGGATTTCATTCTGGAATACCTAGAATTATTTGAGGTTTATCCTTGATGATAATTCTGTAACATTTCAAACAGGACAATGTTACCTTCTATAATTTTCAGAGGCATCAACATACTTAGACATACTAAATACTAGGGATAATTCCATTTCAGTCAAGCCCTTGCTAATATTTTTGAAGAGCTACACGTGTTTTCTGAAGTTTTTATTTAATGGTCATTGCCAAAGCCCTTTGGTTGTTTAGCACTTGGCAGGAGTATCTTGAGAATCTGGTTAATTTCAGCTATGTGGGTACTAGAGAAGGGAGATGATTGTAGGTACGCGGATCACATGAGCTTCGACTTATAGATCAAATCTAAACTTTTTCATATTTCAGTTCATTTGTCTTTGGCAAAACAAGTCCTCCTGTTCTTAAAAGAGAAAAATACAGAAATTAATGAGAAGGCAGCTAAAGCTGGTTGGAAATCAAAAAGCTCTTAGAAATAATATTTGATGTCATAAATGTAAATGAATTAAAAGCATATGGATAAAAATGTCCTTAAAATACTCTAAGTTCTATGAAATGTATATTGGGTTTTTCTTAGCCTGGTATGGTGGAAAATTAATTTAAGATGATTGGAACATTAAAATTGTGGCCAGGTTCACTGATTCCTCAGATATATGCTGTAAGAATGGCATTTTATTTCAAGGCAGAATTCTTGTGGCCTGAAGGAGCACCCACCCAATTTTTCTTTATTGTAAAATAAAAAAAATATATAAGAACAATCACAGCCTAAGGAATGGTTGCAACAACTGAAACAGTCAGAAAAAAAATTAATCAACCTCTGAAAGATCCATGCCAATCATGTGACTCTCTACCTAAAAAAAAAAAAAAAAATTATGATCCACTAAATCATTTCCATGGTGCACGCCAGCTCCTGCATGCACATAGCCTTCCAAGTTTCTCTTATTTTTACAAAACTCTGATGTTACCTCTCTGCAATAAAATTTGGTTGGTGTTAATGATACAATCCTTAGAGTCTCTCAGAGCTACACATTTGTATTTAAATTTTCATCTTCATTTTCTGTTTCCTAGCTAAGATCTGCAGTTACAGAGATACTGTCATCAATGGATACAACTTTACAGAAATATGATCAGGGTTTGTGAAATTCCTCTTCACTGGTTTGGAGAGTCACATTTTATGTATGTGCGTACATACATGCACATGTCCTCTTTCTAATTCTACTTGTTTTTAGATTTAAGAGTTAACATCCAATATTCCCAGAGTCATCACAGGCAGAATCTGGTGTTTCCTTTATGTTTAAAAGTTTATCCACCTTTACACAATTTTCCACACTTATGTACTTAACCTTGTCTTATCTTCCTTAATATGTACACTGTATTAGTTTCCTAGGACTACCATAAAATTACCCCAAATGTGGAGACTTAAAACAACAGAAATGTATTCTCTTACAGTTCTGGATTCCAGAGTCCAAACCCAGGTGCCAGCAGGACCATGCTTCCTCTGAAGACTTTAGGGAGGAATGCTTTCTTGTCTTTTCCTTGGCTTGTGGCACAAAATTCTAATCTGTGCTTCCATCTTCACACGTCCTGCTTCCCTTTTATATGTCCTATTCTGTCACTTATAAAGACAATCTCATTGGATTTAGGGACTGTGTTGGTTAAGGTTTTGTGTCAACTTGTCAACATGATTCTCAGTGGTTTGGCAGTCATATGATGGATCACTTCCATGATGAGATTTGATACAATGTGATGATCTCCATGATGGGATCTGCTGTGAGTAGCCAATCAGTTGAAAGGAAGTTTCCTTGGGCATGTGGCCTGCATCAAATAAAAGCAGACTCCCTGGGAAGGCTTGTGGGCTTTTGATTGCTCTGGATCCTGCAGGTGGCCCTTGTTCATCTGACCTCCAATTCTTGGGACTTGGTCTAGCAGCTTTCCTGTGGTCTTGCCTGCCCATCTTGGGATTTGTCAATCTACTTAGCTTATGAGCAAGAGTCCTGCTCTCTGACCTGCCAATCTTGGGTTCGCCAGCCCCTACTGCTGTGTGAATCAGGAGAAGCCTCTACGCTGACCCATGGGTTTGGGATATTCCAGCCTCTACAACCACGTGAGCCATTTCCTTGATATAACTCTCTCTATATACGTATATTTATAAGGTTTGCTGGTTTTGCTTCTCTACAGAACTCAGTCTAATACAGGGCCCATTCTAATACCATATGATCTTATCTAGATACTTATCTTAATAACACCTACAAAGACTCTATTTCCAAATAAGGTCAAATTCTGGGATCCCAGGGAGGCATAAGTTTCAGGGGACACTATTCAAACCACTACATACAGTGTTCTCTAATTCTAGATTACTGAATTATTGGTTTTACAAAACATACCATTGTCATTTTTTGACATTTGTATGTACTTTTGTAACTGTTTGCTATCAGTTATTAAAGCCAGGTTTATATGCTACATTTCATCTTGCCATATCTTCAATTTTATTTTCTTCTCAGAAATAAGAGTTTCTCCTTAAGTAGCTTTTTTTAGGAAACAAAACTACGTATATTGTTAATTGCTGTCAAATTAATTTTGACTTATGGCAATCTCGGAATATTGGAGAAGGTATATATGATATTTTACATGTGAAAGAAACATTTGGAAAGTATAATTTTTTCCTTCAAAATTCTAAAAGTTGGTTTATCTTTGTAGGAGGATCAACAACCCTGGCTCTGAAATTTAGTTGTTGTCGAGCTTTGTTGTTTGTTGTTGTTATTAGTTACTGTTGAGTCAGCTCTGGTTATGATGATTTTATAGAAAACAGAACTAAAGGTTGCCTGGTCCTACATCACGTTCGTGATTGTTGGTATGTTTGAGTTCATTCTTGCGGCCACTGCATATTTTGAGTGTCTTCCAACCTAGGAGGCTCATCTTCTAACGCTATATTGGACAACACTCTGTTGTGATCCATAACGTTTTCATGGGCTAATTTTAGGAAGCAGATTGCCAGGCCTTTCATCTGTGTAATATCCCCTTTTCTTTTATGATTCAAGATATTCGAGGGTATTTGACTATTTTCTGCAACTGTCAGTCAAGTCCTGTAGTAAAAGGACACATTTATCTCAAGCTGGCCTTTCCGAAAGCAAAAAGGGAAAAGACACAATCATGCCAAGACATTCTTTCTGACTGAAACTTTTTAGTGAATTCCCATTAAACTTCGATTAAAATCTACTGCTGTGTGATCTGATTTTCTTTTTGATGTTTATCACTACCTAAAATTATGTCATTAATACATTTTCCTTTACTTTTAGTATTGTTTTCTTCTCTAGAATATAAGGCCATACTGCTTGTTCATGCTACATCCCCTGAGTCAAAACAGTCTTCTCTGGCACAGGGTAATGTGTTGGATTAATAACACATTTCAATGATTATAATAAACAAATTAGATGTAACTGGATATGGATCCTTCATTACTACTTGAACTTGATGTTTAAAAAAGTTCCTACAGCTCTATCTAAGTCAGCACTGATTATGCACTGACCTTTTACAATTGTTTCTTAATTTCCATAACAATTCTGTGAGGTAGATATTATTATCTTCTTTTATAGATAAGGAAAACACAGCTCAAAGTTTAAGAACTATACCTAATGTCTACCACACAGTTAGAAAATCATGGAATTCTGCTATGAGGATTGTTGGCTCCTAAGCTTTTTCCCAGTATGTCTTTTTACTTTTATGAAAGATTGAATTTAATGTGTTACTTGTAAGACACTGAAATAGCAGCTTTATTATTTTAGGTCTCAATTTTTCCCCCATCTTTAAGAATGATTCAACTTCCCTCTATTTACTGGTTTAGGAATAAATATGGAAAAAGTTTCAGCATAGTACCAATCGTAAAAATAGCATTCAACTAAACTTATGATAATTCTTGATGCTTTATACCACATAAAATCCTTCTTATCTTCTTGTATTTCTCTCTCAGAATCCCAGATAGGCATTTATTCTCCTTACTCAGTTATTTCCATTTAAGGAAAAATACAAACTCTGCACATGAAAAAATGAGTATCCCTTTATTAGTGGGTTGTGATGCAGATTTGCTCATTATAATTTTTTCCCAAGTTTTTCTTCTTAGTGATAAAATAATACTATTTCAACCAAAAATATATAAATGTCATTACTGTCAGAACTCTTGGGATTTTATCAATAGAGAATTAAACAAATTTCTTCTAAACATTTTCCAAACGTCTCCAGCTGTGATTCTCAGGGTAAATCCACACAACGGCTAGACAGACAGTCACATCAAAGTAGCATCTTACACACAGGGAGGACTCCTTCCTTCAGCGGCCCATAACAGAGTGTCTGTGGAGATGAGATCATTCCAGAAAATGCTGTTTTCCTTGTTTTTTACTTTATTTTCTTAACCAGGAACGTGTTTGTCAGTGTAATGGTTTGGCAAGGCCTAGTTTCCTGGAAGATTTCTTAAACTAATAATTTCAATGTCAAGTCTGGGAGGAAAAACAACTATGTTTGAACACCCAGAATGCCTCTGTTCAACAACTGCAGCTATTCTTTATCGGGAATTATCAAGTTACTTTTTCGTTGTTTTTAAGAGTTCTAAAGTTTTATTTTCTACCCTATTCATTATTAGGCTCTAGTATGATACTGAAAAACTTACTGAATTGGTTATTTTTCATCAAAAGTAAAATATTATTTGGAGTTGAACGGGTGCCTCAGTTCTCTGAAAAGCTCTTCCACAGTGTTATGCATACTTGCCCCCCCACCCCCCACCCCTCTTTTCCTTGATGAAAACTAAATGACTTCATTAGGGTAAACCATGCATATGAAAATCAACAGTGGGGTTGTTTTTCTGAGTGCTACCTGTTAGGATCTGAACATGTTTGGTCTCCATACAAGCACATTTAGAACCCTCACTTCCAAAATAACTGGATTGAAATTAGGAAAAAGTACTTCCATCCCATTCTGCCCTTTTTTTCCCCATTTGACTCTCCCCACGAAGTGCTTGGGCTCTATGCCTAAGAAAATAGTAACACACTCACAAGCTGTTAAGAGTGAAGAAAATTACTACTCAAAAGGTAATTCATTTGCCAACCACAGTTCACCATTTGAACCAGCTACCGATTCATCTAATTTTACTCTGACATTCATAAGAAACATATTACAAAAGCCTGGTGGCCTTTGAGTAGATTGTCCATGAAATACTACTTGGGATCGGCAGATGAACCACACTGTCTTTCATCTCTGTGCCTTTGTACATGCTACTCTATTTAACTGAAATACACTAATTCCTGTTGGGCCTTAAAACTCCAAGCTCAGTCACTCCTTTCCCAGGAAACTTTCCTTCCTCACCCTTCACAACTCAAGTTAGATGTCTCCTGGTTGCTCCCACGTATTTGCTACATTAATACCTATTATACTATATTCCACTGGTAGTTTTTTTAACAGTCTCCTATAATATATCACAAGCACCTTAACATAAGCAATGCTTATCAACCACATAATTAACCTGCAATGCAGTGTCTAACACATTTATGGTCTATAATCTTTTGCTGCATGAGTAAAATAATACAGCAACTATTGAATTCAGATGAAGTAGTCATTACTGGTTGACTCCCCAATGTCCATTTCCCACCACCTATCCCACTTCCACTTTTCTAAGATTAATAGATATCCATTAGATAATTAACACTTTGTGTATTTTCAGCCATGTGGAATTTTGGAAGTTGATCTCATACCCCTTTCCAGAATAGGCTTTAACGAATCTGTATACCCTGTCCCCCCGTGCAAAGGAACTGCTTCAGGAATGGGCATGTGACCTAATAATAGCTAATGAGAGTTCTAGGGGGTCAAGTATTTCTTTCCTTTTGTAGGGGCTATTTAAAAAGATTATCTCTGGTCTCACGCATATGATCAAGGAAGATCAAGAGCTGCTGGTGATACTGGTGACCATCTTGTGATGCCTGACAATGAAACGTAGAAGGAAGCAGTGTCAAGAAATGGAAGGAGAAACAATATCCTGCTCACATTATTTAACTCTGGGGGAAAGTGGTGCCTGACGTTAGACAGTTCTGGGCTATTTAGTATGAGAGTCAGTATTACTTCTAAAGTATTTTGTCAAGTTTTTTGTTTCTCCAACAAAAGTAGTCCTAACTTTTACAGAAGAGGCTCACTTTTTTTCATCCTTATTTAAACCGTACGTAGCTCAATTTCTCATTTGATTTAATATTCCATCACATGCTTCAGTTCTTCCATAATGGCATGATAGTGACATAGTGAAAACAGCACGGGTTTTGAATTCAAGCAAACATTTGAATTTAAGTTCCATAAAAAAAAAAAAAAAATTATTAGCTGTAGATACTGGACACGTCATTTTTATCATTCTGGGCCTCATTTTCCTAAAACAAACTGATCTTAAAAATTTTTGGAGGATTTAATGAGATAAACATCTTTGCCATTCCTAACTGCATGCCTAAAATGTGCAAGTACATTAAATTCTAATTCTTTACCTTCTTCCCTTGCAATTATCCTTACTAATTTAAATGGCCACTTTGGATGATAATACTCACATTCTAACATTTTAAACTTCTCAAGGATTAACACCTTCATTTTGCTTCTATTGACTAGCACGTTAGAACACATTGATCCTGTCATCATTCCATACAGCCCTGTCATATCATGGCTTCTTTTCCGTTATTCCAACATCTTTACTCTCCTTTCACTCATATCTTTACATCACAGTTTCACATTAATTTTCAATACCAGGTGATCAACTTTCCCAAGACCAAGCCCACACTTAGCAAAAGGAACTGAAAACTAGACCAGGGAGGGTGGATGGTAAACCAAGAGAGTGTGGGGCCATTATCATTGACATTTGCATCATCATCATCATTAACACTAATCAAAAGCTACAATACACAGGAATTGTATGTGTTTTTCATAAATTATTTCAACCTTATACATTAGGTACTGTAATGATCTACATACCATAGATTTTTAAAAATGAGGCTTATGATGGTTAAATAATTTGACCTAGGTAAAGAAGTGTTGTTAGGTGCTGTTGAGTCATTCCAACTTACAGCGACCATGTGTACAACAGAACGAAACACTGCCTGGTCCTGTGCCATCCTCACAATTGTTATGCTTGAGCCCATTGTAGCAGCCACTGTGTCAATCCATCTCGTTGAGGGTCTTCCTGTTTTTGCTGACTATCAAGCATGTGACAGGGCCCTCCTGATAACATTTCCAAAGTATGTGAGATGTAATCTCGTCATCCTTGCTTCTAAGGAGCATCTGACTGTACTTCTTCCAAGACTGATTTGTTTATTCTTCTGGCCATCCATGGTATATTCTATATTCTTTGCCAACACCATAAGTCAAAGGCATCAGCTCTTCTTCGGTTTTCCTTATTCACTGTCCAGCTTTCACATGCATGAAAGGTGAAGGCTCTTATTTCTCTAGGGTATATTCCAAGGAATGGAATTGCTTGATTGTATGGTAACTCTTTTCCTAGATTTTTAAGGAAGCACCAAATCAATTTCCAAAGTGGTTGTACGATTTTACATTCCCACCAGCAGTGAATCAGTGTTCCAGTCTCTCCACAACCTCTCCAACATTTATTATTTTGTGTTTTGGATTAATGCCAGCCTTTGTTGGAGTGAGATAGTACCTCATTGTAGCTTTGATTTGTATTTCTCTAACGGCTAATAATCAAGAACATTTCCTCATGTATCTGTTAGCCACCTCCTAGCATTGTCTTTATTTTTTCTTCCATGATTTTTATCATTTTAGATTTTATATTCAGGTCTTGGTCCATTTTGAGTTTAGTCTGAATTTTAAATTGTCTTCATATGTATTTATTTTGTTAGATGTGTTCAATAATTATTTCATCATTTACCTGTGCTCACTCTTGTTTTAACATTTTTAATCATTCTTAATTTGGAAATATTAAGTGATTAGTATACTACATTTATTATTTTATAATAAAACTTTAAACTAATGAATATTTTATCATTTTATTATAAAATATGTTATTCACAATAAGGGATACATGATTTTAAAAAATAACTAAAGTTATAGAGTACTCCCAATATATTAGTAGTTCGATGTATGTGCTTCCATATTCATAATCCTCTTTCTCCCGCTCTATCTCCTACACAAGGGCAACAACTATATGGAAGTACTCTTTTTATCATTTACTTTCTTTTAGTAATAGAATATACAAATATACATATTATAAGCAATATATTATTCAGAGTTGTATTATTTTATATAAATGGAATTACATTTCATTACATATTATATGTATTAAGTAATTGTACTAAATATATACATATTTTGTTATTGGGTGCTGCTGAGTCCATTCCAACTCATAGTGACCCTATGTACAACGGAATGAAACACTGCCCAGTCCTGCACCATCCATCCAATTGTTATTATGCTTGTACCCAGTATTGCAACCACTGTGTCAATCCATATGATTGAGGGTTTAAAGATCCATGATCTCTTGAAAGAATGAAGGGGAGGCCAGATATCCTTGAGGAAGGACCTCACTAAACTGCTAAAAATTTATACTGGTAATATTTCTCCCAGACTTCCCCAAAGGGATCTATGGCCTTTTATGAGAGTGGCTTTTCACTGGAGGAAAGAAGATGATCAGACTTTTTTGGGGCTTACTGGACACTGGCTCTGAACTGACACTAATTCCAGGAGACCCAAAATGTCACCGTGGCCCACCAGTCAGGGTGGGGGCATATAGTAATCAGGTTATTATTGGAGCCTTAGCTCATGTCCATCTCACTGTAGGGCCGGTGGGTCCCCAGACCCACCCTGTAGAGATTTTCCCAGTTCAGGAATGGGAACATTTCCTCAAGGACATCTGGCCCTGCATGGAATGCTTTTGCCAAAACTACCACCCAAGGACTTACAGAATGCCTCATCCACTGTCATGGTATCGCACACAGCATTGGCTTGGATCAAGGGACTCATTTCACAGCAATGAAGTGTAGCAATGGGCCCAAGCTCATGTAATTCACTGGTCTTACCTTGTTACCCATCATTCTGAAGCAAATGGCTTGAAACAATGATGGAAAGGCCTTCTAAAGACACTATTATGGCACCAGCTAGGTAGCAGGTAATACCTTGCAGGGTTGAAGCAAAGTTCTCCAGGAGGCTGTATATGCTGTAAACTAGAATCCAAAACATGGTGTTGTTTCTCCTATAGCCAGGATTCATGGCTCCAGGAATTAAGGGGTGGAAATGGGATTGGCTGCACTCACTATTACCCCACTATCAGTACCAAATGTCTTAGGATGGGTTCTCTAGAGAAGCAAAACCCATAAAACTTATGAATATATAGAGATACTTATACTAAAAATATGGCTCATAAGGTTTTAGAGGTTGGAACATGGGTCAGACTGGGGGCTTCTCCTGATTCACACAGCCAAAGGGGATGACAAACCCAACATTGGAAAGTAGGACAGCAGTGCTCTGACTCACAGGCTGTATAGACTGATGAATCCAAAGATCAGCAGGCAAGACTGCAGTTAATCTGCTAGCTCAAGAGGAACAGGATCAAACTGCAGTTTTCAGTGTCAGCAAAAGCCCAAAAGCCTTGCCAGAAAGTCCACTTTTATTGGATGGAGGCACAGCACACACACACGAAAACTCCCTTTCAACTGATTGACTACTCACAGCAGATCCCATCGTGGAGGTGATCAAATATCAAATCTCATCATGGAATTGATCACATCATTATATGACTGCCAAACTACATCATAACTGCCAAGCCCTGAGAATCATGGCCTAGTCAAGTTGACACACAACCTTAAAAATCACATCATCTCAAGAATAGTTTTGATTCTCAGTAACAGAAAATACAGGGGAAAGGAATCAAACACTTGGAAACTCTGCTAAAAAATAACTGGGTTATAGAAGACATTAAGGATGGAATAAAAAAAATCATAAAATCCAATGCGAATGAAAACACTTCCTATCAAAACCTTTGGGACACAGCTAAAGCAGTGTTCGGAGGTAATTTGTATCAATAAATGCACACAAACAGAAAGAAGAAAGAGCCAAAATCAAAGAATTATCCCTAAAAGTTGAACAAATAGAAAGAGAGCAACAAAAGAAACCCTCAGGCACCAAAAGAAAGCAAATAATAAAAATTAGAGCAGAATTCAATGAAACAGAAAACAGAAAAACAATCAAAAGACTTAATAACCAAAAGCTGGCTCTTTGAAAAAATTAACAAAATTGATAAACCTTTGGCCAAACTGACAAGAGAAAAACAGGAGAGGAAGCAAATAACCCAAATAAGAAATGAGGTGGGTGATATTACAACAGACCCAACTGAAATTAAAAGAACCATATCACATTACTTTGAAAAACTGTGCTCTGACAAATTTGAACACCTAGAAGAAATGGATGAATTTCTAGTAACACACTACCTACCTAAACTAACGTAAACAGAGGTAGAACAACTAAATAAACCCATAACAAAAAAAAGAAATTGAAAGGTAATCAAAAAACTCCCAACAAAAAAAAGCAATGGCCTGGATGGCTTCACTGCAGAGTTCTACCAAACTTTCAGAGAAGAGTTAATACCACTACTATTAAAGGTATTTCAGAGCATAGAAAAGGATGGAGTACTCCCAAACTCATTCCATGAAGTCACCATATCCCTGATACTAAAATCAGGTAAAGACACCAGAAAAAAAAAAAAAAAATTATAGACCTATATCCCTCACAAACTTAGATGCAAAAATCATCAACAAAACTCTAACCAATAGAATTCAACAACATATCAGAAAAAAAAAATAATTCACTGTGACCAAGTGGGATTCATACCAGGTATGCAGGGATGGTTCAACATTAGAAAAACAATCAATGTAATCCATCATATAAATAAAACAAAAGACAAGAACCACATGATCTTATCAATTGATGCAGAAAAGGCATTTGACAAAGTTCAACACCAATTCATGATAAAAACTCTCAGCAATATAGGAACAGAAGGAAAATTCCTCAACATAATAAAGGGCATTTATATGAAGCCAGCAGCTAACATCATCCTAAATGGAGAGAGTCAGAAAGCATTCACCTTGAGCTCGGGAACCAGACCAGGATGCCCTTTATCACCACTTTTATTCAACATCGTGCTGGAGGTCCTAGTCAGAGCAATTAGGCTAGATAGAGAAATAAAGGGCATCCAGATTGGCAAGAAAGAAGTAAAAGTATCTCTATTTGCAGATGACATGATCTTACATGCAAAAAACATAAAGAATCCTCCAGAAAACTACTGAAACTAATAGAAGAGTCCAGCAGAGAATCAGGATACAAGATAAATATACAAAAATCTGTTGGATTCCCCTACACCAACAAAAAAGAATATCGAAGAGGAAATCACGAAATCAATACCATTTACAACAGCCCCCAAGAAGATAAAATACTTAGGGATAAACCTTACCAGAGACGTAAAATAACTATATAAAGAAAACTACAAGACACTACTGCAAAAAAACAAAAGAGACCAAATTAGTGGAAAAACATACCTTGCTCATGGATAGGAAGGCCTAACATTGTAGAGATGTCTATTCTACCAAAAGCAATCTATAGATACAATGCAATTCTGATCCAAATTCCAATGACTTTTTTAATGAGATGGAGAAAAAAAATCAACAACTTCATATGGAAGGGAAAGACGCCCTGGATAAGTAAAGCATTACTGAAAAAGAAAAACAGAGTAGGAGGCCTCATTCTACCTGATTTTAGAATCTGTTATACTGCCACAGTAGTCAAAACAGCCTGGTACTGGTACAACAATAGATACATATACAATGGAACAGAATTGAGAATCCAGACATAAATCTATCCACATATGAGCAACTGATATTTGACAAAGGCGAAAAGTCAGTTAAATGGGGAAAAGATGGGCTGTTTAACAAATGGCGCTGGCATAACTGGATATCCATCTGCAAAAAATGAAACAAGACCCATACCTCACACCACGGACAAAAACGAACTCAAAATGGATCAAAGACCTAAATATAAAATCTAAAACGATAAAGATCACAGAAGAAAAAGTAGGGACAATGCTAGGAGCCCTAATACATGGCGTAAACAGTATACAAAACATTACTAACAATGCAGAGGAGAAACTAGACAACAGGGAGCTCCTAAAAATCAAACACCTATGCTCATCCAAAGACTTCACCAAAAGAGTGAAAAGATTACCTACAGACTGGGAAAAAATTTTTAGCTGTGACATTTCCGATCAGCATCTGATCTCTCAAATCTACGTGATACAGCAAAAACTCAACCACAAAAAGACAAATAACCAAGGCAAAAGATATGAACTTTGCCCTTCACTAAACTTTTCACTTCACTAAAGAAGACATTCAGGTAGCTAACAGATACATGAGGAAATGTGCACGATCATTAGCCATTAGAGAGATGCAAATCAAAACTACAATGAGATTCCATCTCACTCCAACAAAGCCGACATTAATAAAAAAAAAAAAAAAAGACCAAAAGAATAAATGTTGGAGAGTTTGTGGAGAGACTGGACCATTTAAACACTGCTAGTGGGAATGTAAAATGGTACAACCACTTTGGAAATTGTTTTGGTGCTTCTTTAAAAAGCTAGAAATAGAACTACCATATGATCCAGCAATCTCACTCCTTGGAATATATCCTAGAGAAATAAGAGCCTTTACAAGAACAGATGAATGCACACCCATGTTCACTGCAGCAGTGTTTACGATAGCAAAAAGATGGAAGCAACCAAGGTGCCCATTAACAGATGAATGGATAAATAAACTATGGTACATTCACACAATGGAATACTGCTCATCAATATAGAAAAATGATGAATCTGTGAAACATTTCATAACATAGAGGAATCTGGAAGGCATTATGCTGAGTGAAATTAGTCAGTTGCAAATAGACAAATATTGTATGAGACCACTATTATAAGAACTCAAGAAGAAGTTTAAACACAGAAGAAAATATTCTTTGATGGTTATGTGAGTGGTGAGGGAGGGAGGGAGAGGGGTTTTCACTAAGTAGATAGTAGATAAAAACTATTTTAGGTGAAAGGAAAGATAACACACAATACAGGAGAGGTCAGCATAACTAGACTAAACCAAAAGCAAAGAAGTTTCCTGAATAAACTGAATGCTTTGAAGGCCAGCGTAGCAGGGACAGGAGTTTGGGGACCATGGTTTCAGGGGACACCTAAGTCAATTGGCACAATAAAATCTACTAAGAAAACATTCTACATCCCACTTTGGAGACTGGCATCTGGGGTCTTAAATGCTAGCAAGCAGGATCTAAGATGCATCATTTGGTCTCAGCCCCCCCGAGCAAAGGAGGATGAAGAACACCAAAGACACAACGTAATCATGAGCCCAAGAGACAGAAAGGGAGCATAAACCAGAGACTACCTCAGCATGAGACCAGAAGAACTAGATGGTGCCTGGCTACAACCAATGACTACCCTGACAGGGAACACAACAGAGAACCCCTGAGTGAGCAGGAGAGCAGTGGGATGTAATAAAACAAAAACCAAACAAAATTCATTGCTGTCAGTTGATTCTGACAGCATTGATTCTGACTCATAGTGACCCTATAGGACAGCGTAGAACTGCCCTATAGGGTTTCCAAGGAGCAAGTGGTGGATTAGAGCTGCTGACCTTTTGGTTAGCAGCTGAGCTCTTAATCACCGTACCACCAGGGCTCCTAGAGTTAGTAATCCAGCAGTTAACCATAAGTTATATCAGTCATCTTAAAACTTGATAAGTTGGTAATTAGAGTGTATCTGCCTGAGATGCTGTTAAAATATAGGCTCCTGTATCTCTCCCTCAGAAATTCTAGCCTTTAAATTTCTAAAATTTGTAAATTCATCATTTCACATAGTACTGATGTTTTTTCCTTGCTTCTGTGCTTCTGAAGTTTCACCATTTTTAAGTATTTCTACTACATAGAAGCAAGGGAGAAAATGATCCATTTTATTACCTGTTACTAATTTTTTAAAAAGCCAGGGAAGAAAGCTAAATATTTATTGAGACTATGCTAATTTGAGGGAATCATCTCAGTCTTAGCACTCACTCTCCAATAAAATGGGTAATAGTGGGTTGATTAAATAATGTACATTTTTTTTATAATCCTATGGCATAAAAGTCTGATACTGTGTCTTAGGCTGGGTTCTCTAGAGAAGTAAAACCAGTAAAGTGTATAAATATACATATAGAGAGAGATTTATATCAAGGGAATGGCTCACACCATTGTTGAGGCTGCAACATCCCAAGTCTGTGGGTCAGAATAGAGGCTTCTTCTGATTAACGTATCCACAGGGGCTGGAAACCCAAGATTGGCAGGTCATAGAGCAGGGCTCTTGCTCACAGGCTGCAAAGATAGATGAATCCCAGGATGGGCAGGCAAGACCACAAATAACCTGCTAGCTCGAGTCCAAAGAACTGGAGAGCCGATAGACAGGAACCAGCTGCAGGATCCAGAGTGAGCAAAAGCCCATGAGCCTTGCCAGAATATACACTTATATTTGATGCAGGCCACACATCCAAGAAAATTCTCTTTTAACTGATTGGCTACTCACAGCAGATCCCATCATGGGGGTGATCACAACATCGTACGACTGCCAAACCACTGAGAATCATGGCCCAGCCAAGGTGACACACAATCTTAATCATCACATCTTGGATTTCAAAATTTTTTCCTTATTATCTGTTGGTCACTTTTTCTTAATGTGTGACCTTGAGTTCTAGTCAATTTCACCATGTGCTTGTGCAATAAGTTATTAGCCACATTGCCACTGTCTTGGCAAGGCAACTGGGCTGGGTTTCCAGCCTCCACACCCCTCACTTCCACCTACCTCCTTGCATTCCATCCTTGTGTGAGCCTGTCAGAAGTTTCAATTGAGCATGTGAGTGTACTCAAGTATGATAGAGTTGTAAAGCAGTGCTCCATAGATGATGTACTTATAAACTTTTTAAGGAGAATAATACAATGGAAAACAAATGGACTAAATTTCAGGAAAAAAAAACTTATTCAGATTTATGAAGAAAGGGGAGTTTTGAGTAGAGTCAGATGCTCGTTTGCTCAAACCCTAGGAAGGGTGACCCCAGCCTGAAAGAAAACATTCACAGAAGATGAACTTTTCTCAACTGGCCCCCGGATAACCCAACAGACCTGGGGTCATTCTAGCTTATCTACTGGAATATTATTTCATTGTTATCTGGAAAGAGGGATTTGCTTACTTTATGAATTCTTTAATTCTTTTTTTGAATGATTATTAGTTTTAAAGAAATTAAATAATTCTTTTTGCAGTATGAAGTTAATGAAAAATGTCTGAGTTCCAGCTACTGAATAAATCCTTAGAGACCCCCAGAACAATTACAGCAACTGGGAAGTTTGCCTCTATAATTTTATTTCTGGGTTAAATTATGAAGGTTCGTATTATCCATGGCAAGCAAGGATCTGTTTTTAATAAACTGCATTTAAACATGTGTCTTGATAATAATGCAATGAATAAGAGGCTAAGTCTAGTACAGTGTTTTGTGCTTAGTGGGTATCCTTTAAAGTGTCTTTGCTAAATTTTCACAAACATGATGCAAAAAAGCAATATCGCTAAATATTATTAAACAGTTTTTTTTTTTTTAAGTCTAAGATATGGGTGCCTTATTTCAGTTCAGAGTTTTAATGATAGTGAGATGGTAATGATGTTAGCTTATGTTATCATAATAAAAGTAAAACAGCTGATATTTTGAGAAGACTATGCATTCAAATAAAACTTCACTTACATTTTGCTTAGAATTATAATTAAGAAAAATCTTATTTTTAGTGATGTCTTTCAGGGACCACAATAAACCTTTCCTAAATGGTAGTTTGAAAAATATGTTGTGTATCACTTTATATATGGAGTTGATCTTATATGTAGCCTTATAGCAAGTGTTAGTAGGGAACATCCTATTATGGGGCTTAAAATATTTTAATCAAAAGCATACAATTATTCAGTGCTTAAATTGCAAAAAAAAATTTGAAAATAGATAAAAATTATGGACAGAGTTTTGAAACTAAACTAGTACAACTTTTACATATTTGGCAAGGAAGGCTCAGAAGGGAGGCTAGGTGACTTGCTCAAGGTCTCATCTGTGACAGCCCTAGACAAACACTATGGTTTCTATTCACATCTCAGTATGCTTTCAACTAGGCCACATGCCTCACTTTTTTAATACAGCATGTAGAGTTGCTGGTTTGGTGTAAGAATACGAACATTCCCTATTTTCAGTTCAGTACATATACATGCCACCACTTGTCTGTCAGTTTGTTGTAGTGTGGTGGCCTATGAGTTGCTGTGATGCTACAAGCTATGCCACTGGTACTTCAAATGCCAGCAGGATCACTCACAGTGGATAGGTTTCAGCAGAGCCTCCAGATTAAGACAGACTGGGAAGAAGGACCTGACAATCAACTTCTGAAAAAATTGGCTAGTGAAAACCTTATGAATAGCAGCGGAATATAGTCTGATATAGTGTCCCTCAGTTTGGAGGACACTCAAAATACTGCAGGTGAAGAGCTACCTCCTCAAAGTAGAGTTGGTCTTAATGACATGGACTGTATAAGGTTTTTTGGGACCTTCATTTGTTGATATGGAGCAACACAAAATGCGAAAAAACAGCTGCAATCATAAATTAGTAATTGAAATGTGGAAAGCACACAGTATTAATGTAAGAAATTTAGAAGTTGTCAAAAATGATTGAATAAGTATGATGAGAGGATACAACCGACACACACCTTTCCTGATTTTAAACCAAACAGTATCCCCTTGTTCTGTTTGAAAAACTACCTCTTGGTCTATGTACACGCTCCTCATGAGCAGAATTACGTGTTCTAGAATTCCCATTCTTTGTACCGTTATCCATAATTTGTTATGATCCACACAGTTGAATGCTTTTACATTTGATATATAGTATATGTATATAAAATATGCATATACTATGTATCAAATATATATATCCATTAAATACAGTAAGTTTATATATAAACTCTGTGTATTCATCTACAACTTAGTTTGTTCAATTAATATTACATTTCAGTATGCATTCTGAGTATGTCATTCTATTTCTACCCGCTGACATATAGAACTCTGCTATATAGTTATAATTTATTTCTTCTTTCCCCAGTTTTCAGGCTCTGGACCATTTCCAGTACTTTGCTATGACAACACTCTTGAAGAAGAGTGTACATGTATGCTAATACAAAAATTTGTCTAGGGTAGCCTGGGTGTGGAATGTTGGAGTCACAGGTTTCCCAAATCTTCCATTTCAGCAAATAATTCCAACAGTTGCCCTAAAATGGTGTTGCCAGTTTATACCATCCCCAGTAGTGTGTAAAGTTCCTTTTTCTCCATACCCTTGCCAACACTTCAAACTGATATTTTATTTTTTGCAAATCTGATGAGAGCAAAATGATAGCTCATGGTTTCTATTTTTTTTTTTTTTAATTACTAATGAAGTTGAGCCTGCTTTCAAATGGTTATTATTCATTTGTGTTTCTTTTGTAAATTTTTATTTGTATCTTTTGCCAATTCTCTTTTTGGTTGTCTTATTTTTATTATACATTTTATGGATTTTTTTATATTCTGAATTTTGATCTTTTGACAGTTGTACTTTATAAATAAATATCTTCCCCAGTTTACAGCTTGTGTTTTCATTTCTGTTAAACATTTTTGTAATGTATTTTCTTTTTGTTGTTGTTGATAATATACACAGCAAATCAGACACCAATTGAATACTTTCTACATGCACAATTCAGTGACATTGATTACATTCTTTAAGTTGTACAACCATTCTGATCCTCTTTTTCTGAGTTAATACTCTCCTATTAACATAAACTCACTGCCTCGAAATTTCCTACCTAAACTTTCAAGTTGTTGTCAGTTTGATCACATGTAGATAGATCTTAAAGAGCACAGTGTTCAAGGAAGACAATTTTTGTTAGTTCAGCTAAGCTATTGTTTGGTTTTAAGATGACTTCAGAGGATATTTTTGGTTTAAGGTTTAAAGATCATCTTAAGGCAATAGTTTCAGGGATTCATCCAGCCTCTGTGGCTTAGAAAATCTGGATTCTATTAAAAAAAAAAAAAAAAAACTGAAATTCTGTTCTGCATATCCCACTTTCGGCCAGGATTCTTCTATAGAATTTTGATCAAAATGTTTAGTAATAGCGTCTAGGCACTAACCAGTTCTCATCTCATGGCAAAGAGGGAAGTTGTTTATGGAGGCCATCAGATACACATTCCACTCTCTCCTCTTGATCCTGATGCTCCTTCTTCCTCTGCTCTCCAGATGAATAGACACCAATTGTTGTACCTTGGATGGCTGTTTGCAAGCTTTCAAGACACATTAAAAACAAACCTGTTGCCATCGAGACAATTTCAGCTCATAGCACTCAGCAAAATTAAATCAAGTACACAAGAGCCATCTGAATTTATATACCATCTCAAGAATAGATTTGACACGTTGAACACTAATGACCAAATATCAGACAAGTTGTGGAATGATATCATAAAAGCAGAAAGCACAAGGTCATTAAAAAGACAGGAAAGAAAGACCAAAATGGATATCAGAAGAGACTATGAACCTTGCTCTTGAACGCAGAGTAGCTAAAATGAATGGAAGAAGCTTAAAAGTAAAAGAGTTGAACAAAATATTTCAAAGGGTGGCTCCAGAAGACAAAGTAAAGTATTATAATAAAATATGCAAAGATCTAAAGTTAAAAAACCAAAACGGAAGAACATGCTCAGCATTTCTCATGCTGGAAGAACTGAAGAAATATTCAACCCTCAAATGGCAATATCAAAGGACTCTGTGGGAAAATCATTCAAAAAAAGCAGCTGCAGCAGTATATCGACAGGGAACTGCTAGAAATTCGAGCTGAATTCAAAGAGGATATGGAACCAGGGATATCATTGTTGATGTCTGACAGATCCTGGCTAAAAGCAGAGAATACCAGAAAGATGTTTACCTGTGTTTTATTGACTATGCTAAGTCATTCCACTGTGTGGATCATAACAAATTATGGATAACATTGTGAAGGATGGGAATTTCAGAACACTTAATTGTGCTCATGAGAAACCTGTACATAGATCAAAAGACAGTTGTTTAAAGTCAGGGAGGGTGTGCATCAGGGTTGTATCCTTTCACCACACCTGCTCAATCTGTATGCTGAACAAATAATACGAGAAGCTGGACTACACGAAGAAAAATGGAGATTCAGGATTGGAGGAAGACTCATTAACAACCTGTGTTATACAGATGACACAACCTTGCTTGCTGAAAGTGAACAGGACTTGAAGCACTTACTGATGAAGATCAAAGACCACAGCCTTCAGTATGGATTACACCTCAACATAAAGAAAACAAAAATCCTCACAACTGGACCAATGAGCAACATCATGATAAACATGGAAAAGACAGAAGCTGGTGAGGATTTCATTTCACTTGGATCCACAATCAACAGCCATGGAAGCAGCAGTCAAGAAATCAAAGGATGCATTGCATTTAGCAAATCTGCTGCAAAAAGGACTCTTTAAAGTGTTCAAAAGCAAAGATGTCTCCTTGAAGGCTAAGGTGCACCTGACCCAAGTCATGGCATTTTCAATAGCCTCCTATGCATCTGAAAGCTGGACGATGAGTAAAGAAGACTGAATAAGAATTGATGCCTTTGAATTGTAGTGTTGACGAAGAATATTGAATATACCATAGACTGCCAAAAGAAAGAACAAATCTGTCTTGGAAGAAGTACAAGCAGAATGCTCCTTAGAAGCAAGGATGGTGAGACTACGTCTCACATACTTTGGACAAGTTGTCAGGAGGGATCAGACCCTGGAGAAGGACATCATGCTTGGTGAAGTAGAGGGTCAGTGAAAAAGAAGAAGACCATCAATGAGATGGATTGACACAGTGGCTGTAACAATGGACTTAAGCATAACAATGACTGTAAGGATGGCACAGGACCAGGCGGTGTCTTTTTCTGTCATACATAGGGTTGCTAAGAGTCAGAACTGACTCGATGACACCTAACAGCTACAATGGGCAAAATATTGAACAATGCAGGAGGCATCAAAAGAAGATGGAAGGAATATACAGAGTCACTGTACTAAAAAAAATTAGTCAACATTCATGCACTTCAAGAGGTAGCATATGATCAAGAGTCGATGGTATTGAAGGAAGAAGTTCAAGCTGCACTGAAGGCATTGGCAAAAAACAAGGATCCAGGAATTGATGGAATACCAATTAAGATGTTTCAACAAATGGATGCAGCACTGGAAGTGCTCACTTGTTTATGTCAAGAAATTTGGAAGACAGATACCCAGCCAAATGCTGGAAGAGATCCATGTTTGTGCTGTTTCCAAAGAAAGGTGATCCAACAGAATGCAGATATTATTGAACAATGTCATTAAAATCACAGACAAGTAAACTTCTGCTGAAGATAGTTCAAAAGCAGTTGCAGCAGTACATCTACAGGTAACGGCCAGGAATTCAAGCTGGATTCAAAACAGGACATGGAATGAGGGATATTAATGCTGATGTCAGATGGATCTTGGCTGAAAGCAGGGAGTACCAGAAAGATGTTTACCTGTGTTTTATTGACTATGCAAAGGCATTCAACTGTGGGGGTCATAACAAATTATGGATAACACTGCTAAGAATGGGAACTTTAGAACAATTAATTATGCTCATGAGAAAACTGTACGTAGACCAAGAGGCAGTCATTTGAACAGAACAAAGGGATACTGCACTGTTTAAAGTCAGGAAAGGTGTACATCAGGGTTGTATCCTTTCAGCATACTTATTCAATATGCTTGCTGACCAAATAATCCAAGAAGTTGGACTATATGAAGAAAAATAAGGCTCCAGGATTGGAGGAGGGCTCATTAACAACCTGTGATATACCAGTGAAACAACCTTGCTTGCTGAAAGTGAAGACGACTTGAAGTACTTACTAATGAAGATCAAAGACCACAGCCTTCAGTATGGATTGCACCCCAACATAAAGAGAACCAAAATACTCACACTGGACTAATTAATATCATTATGATAAAGAAAATGTTGAAGTTGTCAGTATTCCATTTTATTTGGATCTACAATCAACACCCATGGAAGCAGCAGTCAACAAAACAGATGACACATTTCATTGGGCAAATCTGCTGCAAAAGAACTCTTTAAAGTGTTCAAAAGCAAAGATGTTACCTTGAAGACTAAGGTGTGCCTGACCCAAGTCACAGTGTTTTCAATCACCTCCTACTCATGTGAAAGTTGGATGATCAATAGAGAAGACCGAAGAAGAATTGACACCTTTGAATTGTGGTGTTGGAGAAGGAATATACCATAGACTGCCAAAGAACAAACAAATCTGTCTTGGAAGAAGCACTACCAGAACGCTCCTTAGAAGCAACGATGGTGAGACTACTCTCACATATTTTGGGCATGATATCAACAGGGATCAGTCCCTGGAGAAGGACATTATGCTTGGTGAAGTAGACGGTCAGTGAAAAAGAAGAAAAACTTCAATGAGATGGACTGACACAGTGACTGCAACAATGGACTCAAGCATAACAACGATTGTGAGGATGGCATAGGGGCAGGCAGTGTTTCATTTTGTTGTATATAAGGTTGCTATGAGTCAGAACAGATTTGACAGCACCTAACAAAAACAGTGATTACCAGGGTCAGGAAGGAGGGGAAAAGTAGGTTATTACTTCTGGAGCACTGAGTTTTGGTTTACTGTGATGGAAAAATCACATTGATTTTGGGTAGGTTTCAAAGCCAATTCATATAATTGTTACTATGTTGGACTTCCGTAAAAAGTTAAATTGTCAAAAGTTGTGTGATAGATATATTTACAACGATGACCAAAAAAAAAATAAGAGTAGCTTCTGAGGCTGCTTATGTAAAAACAAATACCTCGTGAGATTTGGCTCCTTGGATTTGAAGTTAAGGGTCATGATTTCTTGGGACATTATTGTTGTTAGGTGCCATCAAGTTGGTTCCAACTCATAGTGACCCTATGTAAAACAGAACAAAACACTGCCAGGTCCTGTGCCGTTCTTGCAATCGTTATGCTTGAGCCCATTGTTGTAGCCACTATGTCAATCCATCTCGTTGAAGATCTTCCTCTTTTTCACTGACCCTCTACTTTACCAAGTATGATGTCCTTCTACAGGGACACATCCCTCCTCATAACATGTCCAAAATAATGTGATACGACATCTCACCATTCTCACTTCTGAGGAACATTCCAGCTGTACTTCCTCCAGGACAGATTTGTTAATTCTTTTGGCAGTCCGTGGTATATTCAATATTCTTCGCCAACACCGTCATTCAAAGGCGTCAATTCTTAGTCTTCCTTTTTCATTGTCCAGCTTTCTCATGCGTATGAGGTGATTGAAAACACCACAGCTTGAGTCAGGTTCACCTTAGTCTTTAAAGTGGTATCTTTGCTTTAAAGATACCACTTTAAAGAGGTCTTTTGCAGCAGATTTGCCCAATGCAATGTGTTGCCTGATTTCTTGACTGCTGCTTCCATGGGCATTGATTTGGGTCCAAGTAAAAAGAAATCCTTGACAACTTCACTCTTTTCTATGCATGTGGACCTGGCCTTCATGGCACATCCCAGTTAATTGGCCTAATATCATGTTCATTGCTTCTGTTAAACTATTTTTGAATGAAAAGGGGTTATTGATTTAACATAGTCAAATTTATCCATGTTTGTATTTGTGGTTTCTGATTTTTTTTTTTAATTCTGTTTTTTTATTAATCTCCTGCAACTAAAACCAAAGCAAACCTGTTGCCTTTGAGTCGAATCCAACTCATAGCTACCCTAAAGGACAGAGTAGAACTGCCCCACAGGGTTTCCAAGACTGTAAATCTTTAGGGAAGCAGATTGCTACATCTTATTAAGCTCCTATACTCCCTTCCATAATTCTTAAAATCTTGCTTTTCACATTTGTCTTCTGTTCATCTGGAATTTGTTCCCTCTACAGGAGGGAAAACATACAAGAGTTTACCCTTGACATTTTAATGGGGATTCTTCTCAAAAACATCCTAGTGTGTTTCCTATAGAAATTCCTTTAGTACGGATTCTTCTGTGATAAATTCTCTCAGTTTTTATGGATATGAAATGTATTTACGCATGAAATTTATGCATATGAAATTCCCTTTTTGTTCCCAAAAGGTATTTTTGCTAGCAATAGTTCTAAGTTAACAGTTATTTTGTTACTTTCTCAGCACCGTAGTGATTTAAGGAGTCCTGGTGACACAATGGTTAAGAACTTCACTGCTAACTGAAAGGTTGGAGGTACAAGCCCACTAGCAGCTCCACACGAGAAAGGTGTGGCAGTTTCCTTCCATAAAGATTAAAGCCCTTGGAAACCCTATAGGGCAGTTCTACTCTATGCTATAGGCTCACTATGAGTCGGAATTGACGCAAAGACAATAGGGATGGGGTAGTGATATTATTCAACTGTTTTATGTCTTTTTTTTTTCTGTTGAGAAATCTATTGTTTAGCAATCATTTCTTTGAACTGTTGTATCTTTTCACTTCCCTTAAAAGTCTTCTTTTTGACACTAATTTTTGTACAATTTCACTAAAATGTTTTCTAGGAGTGGATTTCATTTTATTTATCCTGCTTGACATACACTGTGATTCCTGAATTTGTTGATTCATTTCTTACATCAATTCTGAAAATTCTCACTCACTGTCTTTTGGTTTTCCTCCATTCTCTTCACTTTCTCACTTGAAAGCTGTTTCTACTCATGTTACACCTTTGCATTCAATACTCCGTGTCTCTTACTCTTTCTCTTGATTTCATTCCCTCTTCATATTTCTCTCTACTATATTATAGATAATTGTCTATTTCTCACTTCCAATTAAAATTAATTCCTCTTTTATTTCTAATTTATTGTTCTCCCCATCTTTTGGCTTTTTAACTTCAACTATGACCTTTTTCTTTTTTTATTTCAAGATGTTCTATTTTGCTAGTTTTCTAATTCACCTGGTCATTTTTGATCAACTCTTATTTCTTGCTCATTGGTTTTTAATTTTATTTTCTAATTTCTTTAAATTTCTCATACAGTTGGGTGTCAAAAACTTTTAATTATTTTGTTATCTGATTCCCATCAATGGTGGCTTGTCACATCTGGTAATATTTTTACTATGAGCTCATACTTTCCTATATTTAATCTTTTGAAATGTTAATAGAACTTTATAAAAATGCATTTTCCCATTAAGGTTTGCATTTGTGTCTTCTAGAAGCCAGAGATTTTTCCACCAGGTACTACTTTAATATAATTCCTTAGCTTGGATTTTCCTAACTGTCTAAGAAGTAAAAATTCTAAACTCAGGCCTGTGTGAATGATGCCTATGATAACAAATTCTAGGGAGATGATCCTTTTTAATATTATCTTTATTTCTAATAGTAGCAGTGTTCATATTCCATCAAGAACCAGCAAAGACAGATACAATTCCTTACTGATTTCTCCACCATCAAGTAAATTTTTTCCAGCCCATCATTTTCCAGAAGATGTAGCTCTTTTGGGTATCAAGAATTTATTGGGTGGCTTCTTGTACAAGATATTAATCTCTAAGGTTCTGAATTTGTGATGTTACTATCAGCCCCCAGAACAGTCTTAGCTTCTACATTTGTTTACCACTTTAAGATTACATAGTTTTTTGATTATCAGTTTGTTTTAGTATGGGAAATTTCCTTCACTTTATGATGATTCAACAATGCATGTAAAAGTATGTTGGTTATAATTTACAAAACCATGGCCTTGCTTGCTTTAAAGTGACAAGTGATTTTTATGGTCATAATACCATAAACAGAAATAAATATTTGATCCTTGTCAAGACATTTAGTAAAACTCCCCTTTTGACAAATTTGTTTGTGTATTTTTTAATATATGTTTATTATGAATTGAATTGTGTCCCCCAAAATGTGTACTGGAATACAAACCCCTATACTTGTGGATGGAGCCCTGGAGATTCAGTGATTAAGAGCTCGGCTGCTAACCAAAAGATCAGCAGTTTGGATCTACCAGCAGCTCCATGGAAACCCTATGGGGCAGTACTACTCTGTCCTATAGGGTTGTTTTGAGTTGGAATGGACTCAATGGTCATAGGATTATACATTTGTGGACATGATCTCATTTGGGAATAGGATTTTCTTTGTTATGTTAATGAGGCCTTATCAGTGTAGGGTGTGCTTTAAGCCAATCATTTTTGAGATAAAAAAGGAGCAGATTTGATACAGAAGCAAGGAAACATAAATGGGAGAAGATAAATGCCATTCCACATGAAGATCACCAAAGAATGGAGGAACAGAAGCTGAAGAGATAAGGGCCTTCTTCCAGAGCCAACAAAGAGAGAAAGCTTTTCCCTAGTAGAGCCAGTGCCCTACTTTTGGATTTCTAGCCTCCTAAATGGTAACAAAATAAATTTCTGTTTGATAAAGCCATCCACTTGTGGTATTTCTGTTATAGCAGCACTAAGAAACTAAGACAATGCTTATAATTCATTACTCTTTATTTGGAGTAGAACTGATGTGCCCGGTTTAACCCAAAACCAATTTGAGTCAAATTTACGAGGAAATATTTTAGGAGTTCCATTAAATGCTTATGAAAACTCTAAAAAAAAATCAAGTAGATAAAGCATTCTGTATGTAAGTCTAAAAAAAAAAATACTGTGATATTCTAAAGAGTAAATGAAATAATGTGTGTTGGGAGGCTAAGGAACACAGCTCTACCTCTGTACCTGCATGTGATTTGGATTTGGAAGCACTTAGGGAAGTAAATAAGGAACACTGGTGGCACAGTGGTTAAAGCTCTCAGCTGCTAACTGAAAGGTCAGTGGTTCAAACCCACCAGCTGCTCTGTGGCAGTCTCCTTCTGTAAAGATTTGCAGCCTTGGAAACCTTATAAGGCAGTTATGCTCTGTCTTACAGAGTCTTTATGAGTCAGAATGAACTCAGTGGCAAAGGGAACGGGTGGGAAAGTAGAAAAACCAAATAGTGTTTTTGTGCAGGGAATTATAAGCTTGCATGTAGCAAGTGTATCTAAAAAACAAGAAGTTATATAAAAAGATAAATGAATATATTCAATTTATGACCTTAGACTTATAAAAATATATCATGAATGTTATCCTTGATAAATGTGAGGTTTTAAAAATATTAAAGACAAAAAAAGAGAAATTTGCTTAAGTATCGTATATAACAAGGAAAAGAAAACGTGCACTATTTTAAAAGCAATAAATAGTAGACTGAATCTTACAGTGTTTTTAAAATTTAGAAGCTGCAATTCATTGTCTGCTTTTAGTTTCTCTGTCAAAAAGAGTTATCAGTGGAATAAAAGGAGAGAATAAGCAGAATACTATTTAGGAATCTGTAAGAGAACAATTGTAAATAAACTCAAATTTCCTGGCTTTTGTAAATCACTTTTCTATTAATGCAGAAAGAAATTGAGAAGAGTTAGCAGTCCCCAGAGACAGAAGACAAGGAAAATTTGTTTTGAATTTCAAAATAGAGGGAAAAGCTACACGGTTACTTATGATAAAACCAAGAGACTAATGAATTTTATGTGGATTTCCAGTAAATATTTACAATAAGTCACGAAAGATACTGAGCAATCAAAATTAAAGAAATGACTGGGAAGCCATAAGGGTTCATGAAGACAAACCCAGACTAACAGCACTGCTGTTGTTTGTTTGTTTTGCTCTGATTTCTTTGCTTACTTGTTCAGGTTACTTGTGTTAGTAAGAGATAAACAAGGGAGCAAAAGAATGAGTCTAATCTGGCACCATAAAGACTCAAAGGTGAAAACATTTGGAGACTTTCCCTCATATTAGTTTTGTATGCCTCTGGGGCTAAATATATTTTGGTCAATAAGTAAGCATCTAATAAATTATCCAAATTTTTTATAAAAAATGCAGATATAATTTAACTGAAGTGAATAATATTGTTTATAAAATTCCCAGAATTAATAATTATTTGTTGATTTAAACCATTTTAGGTTATATTTTAGATTACAATTTATTTTTATAATACGAAAATTCTGAAAATGAGTTCGCTTCAGAAGTTTATTAATAGAGAACAAATTGAAATATCTAAAACATTCTTTTATAGTATAATACTGACCCTATTTCAGATCTAACAGTAAGTTTAGGCCGAAATATAACTTTAATGCTGAAAGTTGATCGTCCACATTTCTAAAAGGTACTATCAGTTAAAGAGAAAAGCAAAGGCTTGAGCATCTTTTCATCATTATTAGAATCCAGAAAAGGAAATCAATAAAATATAGTCCTCTTAACTATACCCAATACTTTATGGAAGTAGGAAAGTGGGTCATAAAAAAGAAATCACAAAGAGGATTAAAAACTCTTTATAAAGGTAAAACGCCTTGTTCTGCCCTGTTCTCTTCACTCATTATAACGGAGAAATAAATTATTCGGTAGATAATTCCCTTATGAGGTGAACATATCTATCCAGTTGTTTAGAATTCTCTCTCAGTTTATCCTACTTCAATAGTTCACCTCTGGGAAAGAGTCCAAGTGCATTCAGAGCACTGTGCCATCCACAGCTACGTAATGGAAAGTCCCCAAGCACCTCTGATATAGTCCATAAATCTCACCGTGTAGGCCATAAAGTTACTTCAGAATTTAAATGACTCGTGGCTCAAATAGATAAGTTTTTTTTTTTTTTTAAGAAGTGTGTTCTTCAGGTATCTATATAATTAGTGTCAAGGGTACTAACTTGGACCCATAACCGTAATACATTCCTTGATTTCCTAGGACTCTAAAAATTGTACAAGTATTAGCATTTTGGTTTTAAATTCTGTTCTTGATTTTGAACACCTTACCTAAAATCTCCTTTCTTGGTGTATCTCTCCAAAATACTTTGCCTATATGTGCCAGATTTTCAGTTAGTTTAGTCTCATCTAGTAAATGTGCCAAAATTGGTCAATTGTAAAAAGCGTCCCCCTCCTCGGGTGAGTATATGGAACACACCCACCCCATTTACTCTGAGTAAATTTACTTTCTTCTGATGATATACAGGTGGATATATGAATAATTAGGTCATATCTTTTTAAGTGTTTCTTTTAAAAGAAATGATTTGCCCACTTCTATGAGTATTTTGCCTTTCATGGAAGGAAGTTCAAGTATACTCTGTATCACTCCACTTATAATGCGGTTGAAGGATGCTGTTAGAATATGTATCCTTAGGTCACACTCACCAAGTCTCTGTAAACTAGTCCATCAAAATCAGTTTACAACTGATGTGATATAAACAAGAGTTAAAATAGCAAAGTTTGTTGTATTTTATTTTAAAATAAATTAGCATGAACTTTTTTTCAAGTGTATCCCTATAAAACTCATGTTTCACTCAATAATTTCATTACAAATTCACTCACTCATTTTTTTTTGAAGTGTATTTATAACTGAAGTACCAGAGAAAGAATCAGTGGTACTAATTGTTTTACTACAATTATGTTTTTGAGGATTTAATGGCATTACTTTCAAAATCTTGCCACAACCGTAGGATTGTGTTAGATATAAAAATGTCTTCCTTCATGAGCATTAAAGCAGAAAAAAACACTTGTAATATCTGGTTTACAGTTAAAAATATCAAGTCATCAAAGAGGTCAGTCAGGAATAAGGAATAGGTTATGCAGCTGTGGTCTGAAATCTGGAGATTAGAGTCCTGGAGAAGCTGTGCAGAAATCAGGTAAGATAATGCATTCAAGGGAACGGTGGTATTTAACATCAGAAATCATATGAGCAATAGATGAGAATTGGAAAAGGGTAGAAGCCGCACTGAGATTTGTGAAAAATCAGAAATGGGGGAAGAAAAGGACCCGTTATCAACTAGAAACAGAATGCTTGGAACTCTTATATAGGTGTCTGTTCTTAGTAATGTCTTCTCATCTGCTTACCCTGGACTTACAGGTTAAACTTGGGAAAGCAGCCTGCAACTTTACCAAAGGGATCTGACCTCACCAGAGAAGTTCGTAGGAGGTTGCTGGAACACTAAGAACCTAGCTTTTGTAAACACAGTTATGAGGCTCCTTTGGATAATCAAAAAAAAAAAAAAGAAGAAGAAATCAAAACTATGAAACTATTTTTTGAATTTGCCATAAGCAAGAACCCTTGAAGTTTTGCATGGTAATGAACAAAATTTTATGAGTGTAACATAGGCTTGCCAATACTAAAAACAACTATAAACCAGTAATAAAGTCAGAAGTCAGCCTTAATTTATGGAGAACATGTTCTTTTGGCAGAATTTGCTTATTAAATTTGAATAATATTTAATTAACAGGCCCCAAACCACAGTTTCCATTACAAAGTTGAAATTATCTGTCATACTCTTTCTTATGTGTTAACAGAAGAAAAACAGGAAGGAGGAGGAGACAAGAACTAGAGAAAATATGATCCATAGTTTGATAAATTAGATAACACTATATTCTTACATTCAATAGGGCAAAGTTCAGCAGATCTTGTCTGAATGACTTGAGGGACTGTTGACATAATTTGCCTTGTATATTAAGTATTCCTAAAACCAGCCTTATGTTCAGGTTATTCACTCCAATCTATGTACTTGGAGGAGTTGGAAGAGAATTAAACAGAAAGAAAGATGCAGCTTACATTGTTCTAACCCACTGCCCTAACACACACGCACATACTCAGGCACATCATTTCAGACTTTTTCAAAGGAAGAACAACTGTGTCACTCCCTAAGGTGGATGTCATAACTTTCTAGGGGTCCAAGGCAACCAGGTAAAATCTGGACATGAAATGATAAATGTAGGTGCAAATACATACTTGGTATGTGTGGTGGGGCTTTGGGGGCTGAAGT
Organism: Elephas maximus indicus; assembly: GCF_024166365.1. Lineage (NCBI taxonomy): Eukaryota > Metazoa > Chordata > Mammalia > Proboscidea > Elephantidae > Elephas > Elephas maximus. Next base: position 144,308,132 of record NC_064819.1, on the reverse strand, counting down.
GCTCATATGCCCATCGAAATGGGGCAGCCACTGCTCAGTTCAGCCCAGGGGAAATGTAGGACCGGCACCAGCCTCTTGGTTTTTTCACAAGAAGCCAAAAGTCTGGATTTCTAAGTGATATCCCAATTTTTAAATTTTGGCTCAATTTTATAAAAAAACACCATGTGGGCCAAACAAAATACTACTTGGGCCAAGTTTAACCCACAGGGCAAATTAGTGTGTGACTTCTACTCTAAGTAATTGGCTATAGAGTCAAGGCGTTTTATGTTTCTATGTACAAAGTACTTGAAATCATAAAATAGTGCTATTTGGTATAAAATCCAAAAGAAAAAAAAGTCAAAATTAGATCAACATTATCTTTTTTTTTTATCACAAAACACTGAAATACGAGCTAGAACTTTCCAGATGCCTTCCATCATCACATGTATCCTAGTAAAATATTCCATTCTTTATTAAAGGGTCCTACTTACTTCATTATATTTTCTTTTAATACTTTCTTATTAAGAATAATTATAACTTACAGGAAACCGACACGTGCACTCACCACCCAGATTCATAAAACCCTAACCTTTTGAAACATTCATCTTACTTTTTTAAAGGAAATGAAACATTATAGAAACCTCCTAGTTACCCCTCCAACTCCCATTCTCCTTCCACACTCCCCAGAAGTAACCAAAGTTCGTATATTATCAGTCCTTTTTTACTAGATAGGTATGTATACACAATACATGGTATGGTGTATCAATTTAAATTTTACTAAATAGTTTCATGCTTTATGCATCCTGCAAAGTGTTTTCTTCACTAAATAAAAGTTATTTTCAATCATGCCCATATTGGAGTCCATGAGTAGTAAAATTGAGTACTTGGCTGCTAACCAAAAGGTTAGAGGTTCGAGCCCATCCAGACACACCTCAGAAAGAAGCCTTGGCAATACACTTCCAAAAAATCAGCTATTGAAAATCCTGTGGAGCACAGTTCTACTCTGACACACACGGGATTGCCATGAATTTGAATCAATACCGCAGCATTTATTTATTTCTAGTTCTAGCCTTTGTAATTGCTTTTTAACTTTTTATTTGGAGATAATGTTGGACTTCTAGAAAAGCTGTAAAATAAAAAAGAAGGTTCATATATGTCTTTTATATAGTTTCCTCTAATATTATAACTCACATAAACATAGTGCAATTCTCAAACCAGGATGTCGACAGTGGTAAAAATACTAGGAAGTAAACTACAGACCTTATTTGAACTTTACCAGTTTTTCCCTTAATGTCTTTTTTTGTTTCTGTTTGTTTCCAATCAGGCCTTCACATTTAGTTAGTTGCTGTGCTTCCTGGTCTCCTCCAATCTGTGACAGTTCCTGAACGTTTATTCATCTTTCATGCCTTTGATACTTTTGATAAATACTGTTCAGTTATTTTAGAGAATGGGTCTCAATTTGTGTTCGCCCAAGGTTTTCTCATATTTCAACTGAGGTTATTTATTTTCGGCAAGAATTGCACAGAAGTATTGTGTTCTCAGTGTATCACACCTATTGCTGGTGATATTGACATTGGTAGCCTGGTTAAGGTGATGTCTGCTGGGTTTCTCCACTGTGAAGTTACCTTTTTAATTGATAAATACTTTATGGAGATACTTTGAGACAATGTTATTATTACGTTCTCCTCAAGCCTTTGCCCACTGATTTTCAGCATCCATCATATCTTGCTTGCAACAAATATTACTATGATATTTGTCTAATGGTGATTCATGCATTTATCATTCCTTCTGCATTTATTGTTTTTTTTTTTTTTGTATGAGGAACAGTCCCTTCACCTCCATTTGTCTATTTATTCAATGGCTAATATATAGCAATAATGGAATCATGGATGTTTATTTTATTCTATGGATAATGGACAGTCCACAACTATGATTATTTATTTTGTTGCTCAAATTTTCCATCTTTGGCTATTGGGAGCTCTTTCCATATGGTCCCTATGTCCTTTCAGTATTTCCCTATCCTTTTCTCAGTAGTTCCTTACTTTCTGTCATCACAATATATTCTAGATTCATATTTTCCCAGCCTCAGCAAGGAATCAACCTCTGCCTCAAGTGTTCTTATTCTTTTTATTAGACCATGTAATATAGAAACTAAAATATGAGTACTAAATGTGTTCATTGCTACTAGAGAATTATTGATCTCAGGTCCTCTCAGCAAACAGAGCAAGGAAATACACAAACACACACACGTATTTATTTCTATATGTATCTGTGTATATATTAAAAACAATGAGTTCATATTGTTACCTTCGATTCCATTCCAGCACTACAAGTTTCATTCTAGACTTCTATTTTTCTTTGTTGTAAATCCTTTCTCTGACAGTAAAAAACCTGGTTGTCATTATTTAAATTATATTCACCTATTTGTTCAATCCGAGCATAGACATAGTTATTTCAGATTGTTAACCCACAGCCATGTGAGAAATACAGTCACTAAGTAGTATACAGTATTTTTGTACAGTTCTTTTTCCCTAAACAGCCAAAAAAAATTTTTTTTTCAAAACTCATGCTTTATTTGGGGAGCTTACGTACAGGATGGCCCAGGGTGGCAGCTGAGCCAAGTAGCACTCCACTACCACCTAGCAGGGGACACAAGCTTATATACCATTTTAGCTATGGCTAAGGCTTATTGTTTTTCCTCCCAAGTCCTTGTGCAGCCAGCATTCCCAGGGACTTCATGTCTAGTCCCAGATGTTTTTCTGATTATTGCTAAGGCGTTCCTTGGCCTTGGTCACCAACCCAGTCACACCACTCCCAGACTTGTACCTTAGCCCAAGTCCATCCTGAGTTCATCCCCGGTATGCTGTGGGGAAAAGCAAAGCTGATTCCATTAGGAGGGCATGCATATAGCTGAATAGCATTGCCTACATTTATCTTTTGGAGGTTTTTGTTGTTTTTGTTATTGTCGTTGTTTGCTTATTTTTTAAATTTTATCATGCTTTAAGTCCCAGTTTACAAATCAAGTCAGTTGCTCATATAAAAATTTATATACACCTTGTTATATATTCCTAGTTGCTCTCCCCCTAATGAGACAGCACAATCCTTCTTTCCACTTTCTATTTTCATGTCCATTTGGCCAGCTTCTGACCCCCTCTACCCTCTCATCTCCCATCCAGACAGGAGCTGCCCACATAGTCTCATGTGTCTACGTAATCCAAGAAGCTTACTTCTCACCAGTATCATTTTCTATCCCATAGTCCAGTCCAACCCCTGCCTAAAGAGCTGGCTTTGGGAATGGTCCCAGTCTTGGGCTAACAGAAGGTCTGGGGACCATGACCTCTGGAGTCCTTCTAGTCTCAGTCAGACCATTAAGGCTGGTCTTTTTATGAGAATTTGAGGTCTGCATCCCACTGCTCTCCTACTCCCTCAGGAGTTCTTTGTTGTGTTCCCTGTCAGGGCAGTCATCGGTTGTAGCCAGGCACCATCTAGTTCTCCTGGTCTCAGGCTGATGTAGTCTCTGGCTTATGTGACCCTTTCTGTCTCTTGGGCTCATAATTACCTTGTATCTTTGGTGTTCTTCATTCTCCTTTGGTCCAGGTGGGTTGAGACCAATTGATGCTTCTTATATGGCTATGCGCTAGCATTTAAGACCCCAGACACCACTCTCCAAAGTGGGATGCAGAATGTTTTCTTAATAAATTTTATTATGCCAATTGACCTAGATGTCCCCTGAAACCATGGTCTCCAAACCCCCGCCCCTGCTATGCTGGCCTTCAAAGTGTTCGGTTTATTGAGGAAACTTCTTTGCTTTTGGTTTAGTCCAGTTGTGCTGACCTCACCTGTATTGTGTGTTGTCTTTCCCTTCATCTAAAATAGTTCTTGTCTACTATCTAATTAATGAATACCCATCTTCCTCCCTCCCTCCCACCTCTCGTAACCATCAAAGAATATTTTCTTCTCTGTTTAAACTATTTTTCGAGTTCTTATAATAGTGGTCTCATACAAATTTGTCCTTTTGAAACTGACTAATTTCACTAAGCATAATGCCTTCCAGATTCCTCCACGTTATGAAATGTTTCACGGGTTCATCATTGTTCTTTACTGATGCGTGGTATTCCATTGCGTGAATATACCATAATTTATTTATCCATTCATCCATTGATGGGCACCTTGGTTGCTTCCATCTTTTTGCTATTGTAAACAGTTATACAGACAAATTTTTATTTTGAAAAGTTACTAGAGTTAGTTCTTTCCTTCCACCACCTTCAGAGTGGTTGTATTATTCATTTGCAATTCAGTTAAGTTCACTTGTTACTGTTTGTATTTGTCTGAGGTTCCCGCCACATCCAGGCTGATTTTTTTATTTTATTTTCCACTTGCTGTCAAGTCGATTCCAACTCATGGTGACCCCATGTGCTTCAGAGGGTTTTCAATGGCTGATTTTTTAGTAGTAGATAACCAAGCCTTTCTTCCAGGGAGCCCCTGGGTAGATTTGAATAACCAGCCTTTCAGTAAGCAGCCGAGCACTTAAGCGTTTGCACCACCCAGGGACTCTTAACACTAACCCATTCTGAACGACTTTCTTTCAGGTGTGTCTCTTGTACATAATGTGTAGTTATGTTTTGATTTGTGATCCAAAATGAAAATCTTTTTTCTTTTTTTTTTGTGTGTGAGTTAATTCCATTCACATTTCTTGATATAATGATATATATGCTTATTCTCAACTCTGTCATAATATTTTTAAAAAATTATTTCATTTTATTTGCTGTTTTTTGTCCCTCCAGTGCTTATCTTCTTTGAGCTTTCATTATCATTCTTGTAGTATCAACAAAGATTTGTGTTCTAGTGGTTAACTTTGTATCTAGATGTTTTTAATGCTCTTAGTCTTATTTTCTTATTTGATCTTTTTAACCTGGCTTATCAGGTTCTTTACAGTTTCTTTAATGCCCATATATTGCTTATACAATAATGAGCTTTTTCTATTTTCCTCTATCCTACTTCCTTCAACTACCATTTTTTAATTGGATTATTTTTACTTTGTCACATTATATAGTATTTGTACATTAGTATTCCACCCTTATCCCTACTTTGGTTTTAGTCTTAGAACCATGTATACATGTGTGTGTACATCTACACAAAGACCAGTCATTATGCAAAAATTGACGTTATGCAAAAATGGAGAATGACCACATCAGATCACAAAATGGAGGATGATCATATTATTACATAACTCCCAAATTACATCATTTTATACCTGCCAAACTATATCATTACATAACTGCCAAATTATATCATTGCATAACTGCCCAATTACTGAGAATCATAATCCAGCCAAGTTGACACATAACCATAACCATCATGGCCATCATTATTCTAGCCTCACACCTCAGCATTCATTACTGCTAGGCATACATCATTAGTGCACAAAATTGTAAAAAATAGGAGCTTTTTACTATTGTCATAAAGGCAAAATGTTGGATAACAAGATAGTTGATAAGTGAGGAGTAGGTGTATATATATTTATAAGCAATTATTTGTTATGTTTATTTTTTGAATTGTGTGTTCTGTATTCCATGGATGCTGTAAATTTTCACTCTAATTCATGTGAGATAGAAATCTGATTTAAAATTATCAGGGATGGCTTTACTCCTGCATCCAGACCATAGGCCAAGACAAACAAGTTTATTGTTCTCTCTTGATGGCAATGATGGGATTTGTTCTAGTCAACACTTTTCCTAAAGGTGCAACCATTGAGTGTCTCAAATTGATGTGTGGGTCTAAGTTCAAATTCTCCATCATATTTAAATGCAAGGTCTTATATCCTTTCTACACATATGCATTAAAACCTGAGCTCTGATTTCCAACTATGGCTGAGTGAGAATATCTGCAAATCCTTTCTTCAAAAAAGAAAACATACAAAATTGTTTTAAAAATATTAAATATATTTAAATATTTAAAGACATAAGTATATACATATGTATATATATATATACATACTTCCATATTTTCTAACTACTGATCCACCTTTGTTTCCAACTTTCATATACCAATCAACAGTAATTATCAATGCATCTTGATTGCATGTTTGATCAACTTCAGACTGCAGAAGTTAGTAAAAATCTTCAAATTCTCCATCTTTGGCATTAGTGGTTGATGGGCAAATTTGAATAGTAGTCGTATTAACTTGTCTTCTTTATAGGAGTAACAGTAACTCTACAAGTGGACCAGACAGTAAATAGGAGCCAAGTCAACTACATCTGTGGAAAGAAATGATGGAGAAGCTCAATATCATCAGTCAGAAAAATGCGAGGGACTGACTACAGAATAGACCACTAATTCCTTATATGTAAATTCAAGGTGAAGCTGAAAAAAATTAGAACAAGTCCACAAGAGCCAAAGTACAAACTTGATTATAACCCACCTGAATTTAGAGACCTTCTCAAGAATAGATTTGATGCACTGAACGCTAATGAGAGAAGATCAGATGAGTTGGGAGATGACATCAAGGACACCATACATGAAGAAAGCAAAAGGACATTTAAAAGACAAGAAGAAAGAAAAAAACAAAATGGACATTAGAAGAAATTCTGAAAATTGTTCTTGAACATAGAGTAGCTAAAGCAAAAGGAAGAAATGATGAAGTAAAAGAGCTGAACAGAAGATTTCAAAGGGTGTCTTGAGAAGACAAAGTCAAGTATTATAAAGAAATGTGCAAAAAACTGGGTTAGAAAACCAAAAAGGAAGACTGTGCTTGGCATTTATCAAACTGAAAGAACCGAAGAAAAAATTCAAGCCTCAAGTTCCAATATTGAAGGATTCTATGGACAAAATATTAAATAATGCAGGAAGCATTAAAAGAAGATGGAAGAAATATACAGACTCACTGTACCAAAAAGAATTGATAGATGTTCAACCATTTCAGGAGGTACCGTATGATCAAGAACTGATGGTACTGAAGGAAGAGGTCCAAGCTACACTGAAGACATTGGTAAAAAAAAAAAAAAAACACACAAGGCTCCAGGAATTGATGGAATACCAATTGAGATGTTTCAACACATGGATGTGGCTCTGGAAGCACTCACTTGTTGACATCAAGAAATTGGAAGACTTGGCCAACCAATTGGAAGAGATTCATATTTTTGCCCATTCCAAAGATAGGTGATCCAACTAAATGCAGAAATTATCAAACAATATCATTAATATCACACCCAAGTAAAACTTTGCTGAAGATAATTCAAAAATGGGTGTAGCAATACATAGACAGGGAACTGCCAGAAATTCAAGTCCGATTTAGAAAAGGACTTGGGATGAGGGGTATCATTGCTGACATCAGATGGATCTTGGCTGAAAGCAGAGAATACCAGAAAGATGTTTACCTGTGTTTTATCAACTACGCAAGGGCATTTGACTGTGTGGATCATAACAAATTATGGATACCATTGTAAAGAATGGGAATTCCAGAACACTAAATTGTGCTCATGCAAAACCTGTGCATAGACAAAGAGGCACTCATTTGAATGGAACAAGGGGATACCGTGTGGTTTAAAATCAAGAAAAGTGTACATCAGGATTGTATCATTTCACCATACTTATTCAATCTGTTTGCTGAGCAAATAATCTGAGAAGCTGGACTATATGAAGAACATAGTATTAGGATTTGAGGAAGTCTCATCAACAACTTCTGAAATGAGGTGACACATATACACACAGATATATACCCAAGCATACGTATATATGTATGAAGGTATGCATGTATGAATATAACTGGACAAAATTGACAACAACAATCATTTCAGTGCTCTGGACATCAACAAAAGGGGTATAACAACTTGAAAAGTGTTTATGCTTAAAATTGACCGGAATTTCTATAAGAACAGTTTGTGTGTGTCTATGGCAATCTGGGAGCCCTGGTGGCCCAGTGGTTAAGAGATCAGCTGCTAACCAAAAGGCTAGAAGTTCTTATTCTGGCCTGGTGGTTTCTCTATTTCCCCATCCCACCTCAATCAAGATGGAGTTTCTATCTAGGTAAGGCAAGAAAGGAGGACTGACTACTTCTCTGATGTGATCAAAGAGGGAAGGCATGTGGGGTGAACTTGAACCAGAATCTAAAAGCGAGCAAAGCCAAAAGTCTGTGTAATCATCACAATTCCTTACATGCCCAATTAAACCCTAAAGACTGCTACTGTGGGAGACAGGATGGTTCATTTGTGACTGATAATGACACAGAAGATCATCTTATATTTTACAACAGACCCCAACAGGTTATTTTCCTCAATATTTGGATTGTACCCTGAAAAGTCTTATCTCCCTTTTAATAACTCAGTATAAGTATCCTTAAACGAGTCTTAGACATGCAATAACGCAGTAGACACTACAAATTCCTTCATTAACCCTCTGCTGCCTGTAAAGCAACTTTGTTTTTCGTATCCCTTTTTAAGCTTCAAGTAAATCCTGACTGCAGAAAAGATCACTTACCGAAAAAAAAAAAAAAAAAAAAATTTTTTTTTTTTTTTTTGTTCAAAAGAAAGAAGTTACTAACAATGATTCTACTGTAAATCCTTCTACTTACTCTAAACCCATCTACTTATCTGTGAATTCTTGTCTTTCTTTATAATCCCAATGCTACCATGGTGAAAGCATTTTATAAATATTTATTCAATGCATTTTTATTGACACATTTCTATAGTTCTGATTTGGGGATTTCCTTCCATTTTAGCAAAATTCTTGCCTTAGATTTGTCACTGTCGAGAAATTTTGCCATGTATCTAAACCATGGGGACAAGAAGTTTAAAGAAGGAATTTTCTTGATCACACTTGAAAGAAAAATTCTTGTGCTACACTTCCGTGTTTTATGATTAAAAAGAGCACTCTTCTCATTATCCATAAAACCATATAAAATATACTACCAAAACCAAACCCACTGCTGTCAAGTCAATCCCAACTCATAGTGACCCTATAGGACAGAGTAGAACAGCCACACAGGATTTCTAAGTCTATAAATCTTTACAGAAGCCAACTGCCACAATTTTCTGCCATGGAGTGGCTGGGGGGTTTGAATGGTCAACATTTCAGTTAGCAGGTGAGTACTTTAACCACTGCACCACCAGGACTTCTTATAGAATACTTAAAAAAAAATTGCCATGGAGTAAATTAAAAAAAAAACCACATTGCAGTCAAGTAGATTCTGACTCATAGTGACCCTGTAGGACAGGGTAGAACTACCCCATAGGATTTATAAGCACCAGCTAGTGGATTTAAACTGCCAATCTTTGATTAGCAGCCGAGCTCTTAATTGCTGTGCCACTTGGACTCCATATAATACTCTAGACACTAAAATTACTAAAAAAAACTTTGGTACCATTAAAGAGGGTAGAAGAGTGTTTTTAATTTTTTAACAATTTTTTTAGTGTCTACATCTCCCGTGTGTCTGTCAGTTAGTCATACTGTGGGGACTTGTGTGTTGCTGTGATGCTGAAAGCTATGCTACTGGTATTTAAATATCAGCAGGGTCACCCATAGCAGACAGGTTTCAACTGAGCTTCCAGACTAAGACAGATTAGGAAGAAAGACCTGGCAGTCTACTTCTGAAAAAATTAGCAAGTGAAAACCTTGTGAATAGTAGCAGAATATTTTCTGATATAGTGCCAGAAGATGAACTCCTCAGGTTAGATAACACTCAAAAAATGACTGAGGAAGAGCTGCCTCCTCAAAGTAGCATTGATCTTAATGACCTGGATGGAGTCAAGCTTTTGGGACCTTCATTTTCTGATGTGGCTATGACTCAAAATGAAAAAAAAGAGCTGAAAATATCCATTAATAGTAGGACACGGAATGTACAATGTATGAATTTAGGAAGATTGGAAATCATCAAAAATGAAGTGGAATGCATAAACATTGATATCCTAGGTATTAGTGAACTGAAATGGATTGGTATCGGGCCTTCTGAACTGGACAATCATATGGTCTACTATGCCAGGAATGACAACTTGAAGAGGAATGGCACTGCATTCATCGTCAAAACAAACCTTTCAAGATGTAACCTGAAGTACAACGCTGTCAGTGTTAGGATAATATCCACAGGTCTACAAAGAAGACCAGTTAATACAACTATTATTCAAATTTATGCACCAACCACTAAGGTCAAAGATGAAGAAATCAAAGATTTTTACCAATATCTGCAGTCTGAAATTGATCAAACATGCAATTAGGATGCACTGATAATTACTGGTGATTGGAATGCAAAAGTTGGAAACAAAGAAGGATTACTAGTTGGAAAATGTGGCCTCAGTGACAGAAATGATGCCAGGGATCACACGATAGAATTTTGCATGATCAATGACTACTACATTGCAAATAACTTTTTATACCAACATAAATGGCTGTAAATATGGACATCGCCAGATGGAATACAAAGGAATCACATTGACTACATCTATGGAAAGAGACAATGGAAAAGCTCAATATGATCAGCAGATCGAGGCTGGCAAGGACTGTGCAACAGGCCATAAATTGCTCCTATGCAAGTTCAAGTTGAAACTGAAGAAAATTAGAACAAGTCCACCAGAGCTTAAGTACAACTTTGAGTGTATCCTACCTGAATTTAGACATAATCTCAAAAATAGATTTGGCACATTGAACACTAATGACCAAAGACCAGATGAGTTGTGGAATAACAGCAAAGACATTATACATAAAGAAAGCAAGAGGTCATTAAAAAGACAGGAAAGAAAGAAAAGACCAAAATGGATGTCAGAAGAGACTCTGAAACTTGCTCTTGAAAGTTGAGTAGCTAAAGCGAAAGGAAGAAATGATGAAGTCCAAGAGCTGAACAGAAGATTTCAAAGGGCAGCTTGAGAAGACACAGTAACACATTATAATGACATGCGCAAAGACCTGGAGTTAGAAAACCAAAAGGGAAGAACATGCTCTGCATGTCTCAAACAGAAAGAACTGAGGAAAAAATTCAAGCATCGAGTTGCAATATTGAGAGATTCTACAGAGAAAATATTAAACGACACAGGAAGCATCAAAAAAAGATGAAAGGAATACACAGGGTCATTATACCAAAAAGAACTGGTCAATGTTCAGCCATTTGAGGATACTTCATATTTCATATGATCAGGAACTGATAGTACTAAAGGAAGAAGCCTAAGCTGCACTGAAAAGCATTGGCAAAAAACAAGGCTCCAGGAATTGACAGAATACCAACTGAGATGTTTCAACAAATGGATGCCGCCCTGGAAGTGCTCACTCGCCTATGCCATAAATTTGGAAGACAGGTACCTGGCCAATCAACTGAAAGAGATTCATATTTATGCCCATTTCAAAGAAAGGTGATTCAACCCAATGAGAAAATTATCAAACAGTATCATTAATGTCACACGTTAAGTAAAATTTTGCTGAAGATCATTGAAAAGTGGCTGCAGCAGTACATCAACAGGGAAATGCCAGAAATTAAAGCCAGATTCAGAAGAGACTTAGAACCAAGGATAACACTGTTGATGTCAGACGTTTCCTGACCGAAAGAAGAGAATACCAGAAAGATGTTTACCTGAGTTTTATTAACTACGAAAAGGCATTCCACTGAGTGGATCATAACAAATTATGGATAACATTGTGATGAACGGGAATTTCAGAACACTTACTTGTGCTCATGAGAAACATGCACATAGACCAAAAGACAGTTATTTAAACAGAACAAGGGATATCATGTACAGTTTAAAATCAGGAAAGGTATACATCATGGTTGTGAATCCTTTCATTGTACCTACTTAATCTGTATGCTGAGCAAATAATTCAAGAAGTTGGACTATATGAAGAAGAATGAGGCATCAGAATTGGAGGAAATCTCATTAACAACCTTCGATATGCAGATGACACAACCTTGCTTGCTGAAAGTGAAGAGGACTTGAAGCACTTACTGATGAAGATCAAAGACCACAGCCTTCAGTATGGATTATACCTCAACATAAAGAAAACAAAAATCCAAACAACTGGACCAATAAGCAACATCATGATAAATGGAGAAAAGATTGAATTTGTCAAGGATTTTATTTTACTTGGATCCACAATCAACACCCATGGAAGCAGCAGGCAAGAAATCAAATAACACAATGCATTGGGGAAATCTGCTGCAAAAGACCTCTAAAGTGTTAAAAAGAAAAGATGTTACCTTGAAGACCAAAGTGCACCTGACCCAACCCATGGTGTTTTCAATTGCATCATATGCATGTGAAAGCTGGATGATGAATAAGGAGGACCAAAGAAGAATTAGTGCCTTTGAATTGTGGTGTTGGCAAAGAACATTGAATATATCATGGACTGCCAAAAGAGTAAACAAATCTGTCTTGGATGAAGTACAACCACAATGCTCCTTAGAAGCAAGGATGGAGAGACTATGTCTCACATACTTTGGTCATGTTATCAGGAGGGACCAGTCCCTGAAGAAGGACATCATGCTTGGTAAAGAAGAAGGTCAATGAAAAAGAGGAAAACCCTCAACAAGATGGGTTGACATAGTGGCTACAACAATGGGCTCAAGCATAACACCGATTGTGAGGATGGCGCAGGACACGGCAGTGTTTCATTCTGTTGTATATGGGGTGGCTATCAGTTGGAACTGACTCGATGGTACCTAACAACAACAGTATTTATATATGATTTTATGAATAAGGAGAATATTGTTTTTGACTAATAAAGCATAGAAATGTAGTACAAGAGATTTTTCTTTCAAATGTGATCAAGAAAATTTGTTTGAACAGAATAAGGGATACAGCGTAGTTTAAAATCAGTAAACACGTGTCAGGGTTGCATACTTTCACCAGACTTATTCAGTCTGTATGTTGAGCAAATAATCTGAGAAACCAGATTACATGAAGAACAGGCATCAGGTTTGGAGGAAGACTCATTAACAACCTGTGATATGCAGATGACATAATCTTGCTTACTGAATGTGAAGAGGACTTGAAGTACTAACTTATGAAGATCAAAGATCACAGCCTTCAGTATGGGTTATGCCTCAACATAAAGAAAGCAAAAATCCTCGCAAGTGGACTAATAAAGAACATCATGATAAACAGAGTGCCTTAGTTATCTAGTGTTGCTATAACAGAAATACTGCAAGTGGGTGACTTTAACAAACAGAAGCTTATCTTCTCACAACCTAGTATGCTAGAAGTCCAAATTCAGGGCACCAGCTCCAGGAAGAAGGATTTCTATATCTGTTGGCTCAGGAGGAAGGTCCTTGTCATCAATCTTCCCTTGGTCTAGTAGCTTCTCCATGCAGGAACCACAGGTCCAAAGGGCATGCTCTGTTCCTGGCACTACTTTCTTGGTGGTATGAGGTCCTCCTGTCTCTCTGCTCACTTTTCTCTTTTATATCTCAAAAAGATTGGCTTAAGACACAATTTAATCTTGTAGATTCAGTCCTGACTCATCAATATAACTGCCACTAATCCCATCTCATTAAAATCATAGAGATAGGATTTACAACACATAGGAAAATCACAAAATGGTAGGCAATACTGGGAATCATGTCCTATCCAAGTTGACACATATTTTTTGGAGACATGATTCAATCCATGACATGGAGAAAGTATTGAAATGTCAAGGATTTCATTTACCTGGATCCACAATCAACGCCGATAGAAGCAGCAGTCAAGAAATCAAACAACATATTGCAGCAGTCAAGAAATCAAACAACGTATTGCATTTGACAAATCTGCTGCAAAAGAACTCTTTAAAGTGATGAAACGCAAAGATGTCATTTTGAGGACAAAGTTGCTTCTGTCCCAAGCCATGGTGTTTTCAGTGGCATCGTATGCATGCAAAAGCCAGACAATGAATAAGGAAGACCGAAAAAGAATTGATGCACTTGAATTATGGTGTTGCTGAAGAATACTGAATATACGCCATGAACTCATGGAAGAATGAAAAAATCTGTCTTGTGAAGTACAGTGCCCCTTAGAAACAAAGATGGTGAGACTTTGTCTTATGTACTTTGGATATGTTATCAGGAGGGACCGGTGCCTGGAGAAGGACATTATGCTTGGTAAAGTAGAAAGTCAGCTAAAAAGAGGAAAGCCCTCAAGGAGATGGACTGACACAGTGGCTATAATGATGTGCTCAAACATAGCAATGATTTTGAGAATGGTCCAGGACCAGGCAGTGTTTCCTTCTCTTGTACATAGGGTTGCTATGAGTCAGAACCAACTCAATGACACCTAACAACAACAGCAACATTTTCTCTGAACTTAAAATCAAATGGCATTATCTGTGTCTAAGATTACCTTAATGGATGTTATCTTCAAACAAAATTCATAAAGATATACTATTTTTTAATTATACCACTCTTGACTTAGCATTTTAATTGTATTGTAGCATTTTAATTGTATTATATTGTATAAGTAGAAATAAATTGTATAAACCAAAAAATAAAAATAAAAAACAAACCTGTTGCTTTCAAGTGGATTCCAACTCACAGCGACCCTGTTAGGACAGAGTAGAACTGCTCCATAATGTTTGCAATGGTGTAATCTTTATGGATGCAGACTGCCACATCTTTTTCCTGTGGGCCACATCTTTTTCCTGTTCTAAATGCCAACTTTTGGGTTAGCAGATGAGTACTTAATCACTGAGCTACTAGGGCTCTTAATTGATTCCAGAGAGGACAAAAAATATACTAATTTATCAGAGATATATCACTAAAAAATATTTGTCCCTATTTTTTCTGTTAAATTTTATTCTTTCAAATGTAAGCCAAATAGTTTCAGCATTTAAAAAGCACATTGAATAGTAGATTTTACCTTTAAATTCTCTGCTGTTAAGTTACAGTAGAATCAACATTAAGATAGGTTTAATCTCGATTTTCTTCTAATTAAATAATTATGGGCTACTAACGACAATGAGTAGTTAGTTTTTTTAAAAAGTGCAGTGTATTTTTTTCCAAGAGCTCATTTTTTTAAGTAAATTTTTCCTAAATCTGTTTCATTTGTATTTATATCTATCAAAGTTCTCTAATCTCTCTTCAAATATTCCCATTATTGTTTACATTAGCCCTATTCCCTCAATATAAAATTATAGGCTGAGAGGGTATAATTTAGGATATATTCCATAAAATTAACATTGTTTCTTACCCTCAGTCTTTGAGAAGGCTTGGTAAGTAGCTCTCTCATCTCCATTCAAGTTCTGAACCAACTGAGAAATAAGACTCATGAAGTTAAGCATCTCAAGCCAAAGTATCTCTGTCATTAAGCTAATATTAGAGAGTAAGATTTATTTCCAAGGGCATGTGGTTTCCCTAACCCTAAACACCAGAACTAAGCCAATTTACCCTCTAAAACATGGCAGCACTGCTCAGAAACAGGCAAAGTTGGAGTATGGACACATAGAGGAGGTGACTGTTCTTGGCCATCAAGTCCGAGCTCCAGAAAAAGAAAGATGAAAGGGCTGGGCTACACACACCCAGGTTTTTATTCCAAACTCAACAACCAGGTTGTACCTTTCCTCTCATTCTTCTTTCCTCAACTCCTTGACCGAGGGAAGGGCTCCAAAAGATGCAGAGAAGACAGAATTACTTTGCTAAAAATTGTCTTTCTCCTGGGAGGTAAAATCAGGAGGAAAGCAATCACTTCTCCAACTCTACAAAATGTATTTTCAAATTTGAAATTCTAAGTTCTGACAATTTAATAAAGCAAACAAACATATAACCTATATCTGTTTGCCAGTTGCTTTTTATTGTTCAGAACTTAGTAGTCATACTGCAATAAAAAAAAAAAAAAATTTT
The DNA here is from genome assembly GCF_024166365.1 of Elephas maximus indicus. Taxonomy (NCBI): domain Eukaryota; kingdom Metazoa; phylum Chordata; class Mammalia; order Proboscidea; family Elephantidae; genus Elephas; species Elephas maximus. The sequence continues at coordinate 144,292,369 of NC_064819.1, read as the reverse complement.
TTTTTTTTTTTTACTTAGGTCAAATAATGAAAACTAAAGCATGAAAAGCTACTTGGAAAAGTCAAAGATGATAAAGAAATGCAAAGAGTTGTGAATCATGATACAACACAGTAAATAGAGATAAAAGCTAAGAGAATATTTACTTCTTTTTTATAAAGGCTATACACGTGAAAGCAGGGGCAAATCTGGCATATTTGATACCTGTGATTGTTACGTGCCCTTGAGTTGGTTCCAACCGATAGCAACCCTACTATGTACAACAGAATGAAACACTGCCTGGTCCTGCACCATCATGACGTTCATTGCTACGTTTGAGCCCATTGTTGCAGCTACTGCGTCAATCCATCTGGTTGAGTGTCTTCCTTTTTTTCAATGATCTCTAATTACCAACCATGATGCACTTCTCCAGGTCCTGGTCGCTCCTGACAAGACTTCCAGAGCACATGAGAAGTCTCATAATCCTTCCTTCTAAGGAACATTCTGGCTGTACTTCCTCCAAGACAGGTTTGTTCATTCTTCTGGCAGTGTATGGTAGATTTAACATTCTTCGCCAATACCATCATTCAAAGGCATCAATTCTTCAGTTTTTCTTATTCATTGTCTAGGTTTCACATGCATATGAGGTGACTGAAAATACCACAGCGTGGGTCAGGCACACCTTAGTCCTTGAAATGACATCTTTTTTTTTAAATACTTTAAAGAGGTCTTTTGCAGCATATTTGCCCAATGCAATGTGTTGTTTGATTTCTTGGAAACTACTGCTTCCATGAACGTTGATTGTGGATCCAAGAAAAATGAATTCCTTGACAAAATCAATGTTTTCTCCGTTTATCATGATGTTGCTCATTGGTCCAGTTGTGAGGATTTTTGTTTTCTTTATGCTGAGGTGTAATCCATGCTGAAAGCTGTAGTCTTTGATCTTCGTCAATAAGTACTTCAAGTTCTCCTCACTTTCAGTAAGCAAGGTTGTGTCATCTGCATATCACAGCTGGTTAATGAGTTTTCCTCTAGTCCTGGTGCCCTGTTCTTCTTCATATAGTCAAGCTTCTCAGGTTATTTACTCAGCATACAAATTGAATAAGTATGCTTAAAGGATACAACCATGACACAAACCTTTACTAATTTTAAACCACGCAATACCCCCTTGTTCTGTTTGAAGGACTGCCTCTTGGTTTATGTACAGGTTCCTCACGAGCACAATGAAGTGTTCTGGAATTCCCATTCTTTACAATGTTATCCATAATTTGTCACGATGACACAGTAGAATGTCTTTACGTAGTCAACAAAACATAGGTAAACATCATTCCGGTATTCTTCTGCTTTCAGTCAAGATTCATCTTACATCAGCAATGATATCTCTCATTCATGTTCTCTTATGATCTGGCTTGAATTTCTGGCAGTTGCCTGTCAATGGATTGCTGCAAACATTTTGGAATTATCTTCAGTGAAATTTTACTTGTGGGTAGTATTAATGATATTGTTTGATGATTTCTGCATTCCATTGGATCACCTTTCTTTGGAATGGGCACAAATATGGATCTCTTCCAGTTGGTTGGCCAGATAGCTGTCTTCCAAATTTCTTGGCATAGACAAGTGAGTGCTTCCAGTGTTGCATCCATTTGTTGAAACATCTCAGTTGGTATTCCGTCAATTCCTGGAGACTTGTTTTTCACCAATGCCTTCAGTACAGCTTGGACTGCTTCCTTCACTACCTTCAGTTCTTAATCATATGCTTCCTCCTGAAATGGTTGAAAGTTGACCAGTTCTTTCTGGTACAGTGACTCTGTATATTCCTTCCATCTTCTTTCAATGTTTCCTGCATGGTTCAATATTTTCCACATAGAATTCTTCATTATTGCAACTCGAGGCTTGAATTTTTCTTCAGTTCTTTCAGCTTGAAAAATCCTGAGTGTGTTCTTTCCTTTTGGTTTTCTAACTTCAGATCTTTGCACATTGCATTATAATATTTTTCTTTGTCTTCTCAAGCTGCCCTTTAAAATCTTCTGTTCAGCTCTTTGACTTCATCATTTCTTCCATTCGGTTTAGCTATTCTTCAGTCAGGAGCAAGTTTCAGAGTCTCCTCTGACATCCATTTTGGTCTTTTCTTTCTTTCTTGTCTTTTTAATGACCTCTTCCTTTCTTCATGTATGATGTCCTTGATGTCATCTCACAACTTATGTTGTCTTCTGTCATTAGTGTTCACTGCATCAAATCTCTTCTTGAGAAGGTCTCTAAATTCAGGTGTCACATACTGAAGGTTGTACTTTGGCTCTGGTGAACTTGTTTTAATTTTCTTCAGCTTTATGAGCAATTAATGGTCTGTTCTGCAGTTATCCCCTGGCATTGTTCTAACTAATAATATCAAGCTTCTCCATCACTCTTTCCACAGATGTAGTCGATTTGATGGCTGTGTATTCCATCTAGTCAGATCTTTGTGTATACTTGTCATTTATGTTGTTGAAAAACTGTATTTAAAACAAATAAGTCATTGGCCTTACAAAGTTCTATCATGTGATTGTTGGTGTCATTTCTAGCATCAAGGCCATATTTTCCAATTATTGCCCTTCTTTGTTTCCATCTTTCACATTCCAATCACAAGAATTGTCAATGCAAATTTATTGCATGTTTGATCGATTTCAGACTACAGAAGTTTGTAAAAATCTTCAATTTCTTCATCTTTGGCATTAGTAATTTGTCCATAAATTTGAATAATAGTCATATTAACTGGTCTTCCTTGTAGGCATAAGTATATTATTCTATCACTGACAGTGTGGTACTTCAGGATACATCTTGAATTTTTTTTTTTTTTTATGACGAATGTGGCACCATTCCTCTTCAATTTGCCATTCTTAGCATAGTAGACCATGTGAGTACCTGATTCAAAATGGCCAATATCAGTTCATATCAGCTCACTAATACTAGGATATCTATCTTCAAACATTCTATTTCATTTTTGACAGCTTCCAATCTTCTTAGATTCATACTTTGTACATTCCACATTCTGAGTAGTAATGGATGTTTGCAGCTGTTTTTTTTTTTTTTTTTTTGGTCTGTGTGTCATACCACATCAACAAATGAAAGTCCTGAAAGCTTTACACTGCCCAATGTCATTAAGGCTCACTCTACTTTGAGGAGGCAGCTCTTCCCCAGTCATATTTTGAGTTCCTTCCAACCTGAGAGGCTCATCTTCCAGAACTATGTCAGACAATATTTCACCATTATTCATGAGGTGGATTGGCCAGTTTTTTCAGAAGTAGATCATCAGGTCCTTGTTCCCAGTCTGCGTTTGTCTGAAAGATCCTCTGAAACTTGTCTGCCATGGATGACCCTGCTAACATTTGAAATACTGGTGGCATAGTTTCCAGCATCACAACATCACACAAGCCACCACAGTATGACAAACTGACAGACGAGTGATGGACTAAAAACCTACAGGAGTCAAAACAGTGTAGTAGTGGCATAGGATAGACATAAAGACCAGTGGAATAGAATGGAGAGTCCAGAAAAAAAATATCCATGGCCAGGTGATTTTCATCAATGGCAGTAAGTCCATTCAATGGGGAAAAACTAGTCCCCTCAACAAATGTTTCTAAGCCAACTGGATAACCACATGCAAAAGAATGAAGTTAGATCCCTACCTCAGTTCACATTAAAAAAAAATATAGCTCAAAGGGGATCAATGACGTAAATATAAGAGCTAACACCATAAAACTCTTAGAAGAGAACATAGAGGTAAATTTTCATAGCCTCAACTTTGACAATGAATTCTTAGTTTTGACACCAAAAACTTGAGTAACAAAAGAAAAACTAGGTAAATTGGCCTTCATAAAAATTAAAAACCTTTGGGCATCAAAGCGCATTGCTAAGAATTTGAAAGACAGCCTTTAGAATGAGAGAAAATATTAGAAAATCAAATATCTGACACCCAAAATTTCCAGAATATATAAACACTTCCTATACTACAACTCAACCAAAAAAAAAAAAAAAATTCAATTAAAAAATGAGTAAAAGACTTAAATAAGCATTTCACCAAAGAAGAAATTCAAATGGCCAGCAAAATACATGAAAAAGTATACAACACCACTGGTCATTAAGCAAATTCAAATTAAAACCACAATAAGATACTACTTAACACCCACAAGAAGGGTTTTAATCAAAAACAAACAAACAGAAAACAACAAGTACTGGTGAAGATGTGGAAAAATAGGAACTCTTATATTTGCTATTAAAGCCAAAAACCAAACCAAACCCAGTGCCATTGAGTTGATTTCAACTCATAGCGACTCTATAAGGACAGAGTAGAACTGCCCCATAGAATTTCCAAGGAGCGCCTGGCAGATTCGAACTGCCAACCTTTTTGATTAACAGCTGTAGCACTTAACCACTATGCCACCAGGGTTTCCTATTCGCTGTTAGGAATGTTAATATGGTGCAGCCACTATGGAAAACAATTTGGTGCTTCCTCAAAAAATTAAACAGAATTACCGTATAACCCAGCAATTCCACTCCTAGGTACATGCCCAAGAGAACGATAATATGTGACCACATGGAAACTCATAAATGAATATATTTTAGTGGCATTATTCATAATGCCTAAGAAGTGGAAACAATCCAAATGTCCATCAAAGGATGAATTAATAAACACAGTGATATATACATACAATGGAATATTATTCAACCATAATGGGAATGAAGAACTGATACATACTATAACTTGACAACATTGTAAGTGAAAGAAGCCAGACACAAATAGTCATATCTTATATGATTTATTTTATATGATATTCCAGAACAGGCAAATCAATGGAGACAAAAAGCAGACTAATGGAGAGTGATTACTTCAGGGGTACAGGGTGTTTTTCGGGGGTAATGAAAAGCTTTTGAAAGTAGAGAGAGGTGGTAGTTGCACAACACTGTAAATACACTAAAGGCCACTGAATTGTATACTTTAAAATACTTTAAAATGGTTAGTTATATGTTAATGGTTAATTTCACCTCAATAAAAAAAAAATTCTAAAATTATCTGGATTTCTGCCAATTTAGAACGTATTTTGTAACAAGTATCATACATTGTACAAAATGCCCTTGATGTCTTGCTTACATTGAAATATAAAGGTTACTAACCCAATAATTCATTTTTATATCCAAATATAAAATAATTTTCTCCAGAAAACTAATTCTTACTGATTTAAAAATTGATAATCACATTTTATCAACACCTGTCCTAACATATAGACAGGTTTTTTTTTTCTCAGTAACTAAGAAATTTTTTCTTCTTTAAAATAGTTGACTTAGATTAACAATTTAGAACATTTTATATAACTGACATAAAATTAGTTACTGTTTCTGAATTATATTTACCTGCAATCTTCAGAATATCACAATAGAAGCTTCCTCTCTAATCTTTTCATTGAAAAGATAAACATATTTCCTAAAGAAAATAATATCGGAGAATTAAAAGTTCTTTTATGTTGTCCTTTCACATTTACTGTATATGGCAAGAAATCACAAAAACTCATTAAAAAAAATGTTTTACTTATAAAATTTAAACTTCTTAATGCATAAACCAAAAAAACCAAACTCATTGCTGTCCTGTCAATTCTGACTCATAGTGACCCTATAGGAGAGAGTAAAATTGCCCCATAGGGTAACCATCACACCTTTCTCCCACACAGTGGCTGCTGGGCTCAAACCAGCTGATGGTTTTGAACAGCTGACCTTGCAGTTAGCAGCTGAGCGCTTAACCACTGCACCAGTAGGGCTCCTTCCATTAAAGCATAGAAAGCTAAAATTACACTTAAAACTAAAATAACCAAAATTTATGAAACTAAGAATGTCACATCTGCTTGAAAGACTTCAATAGAGAGAATTTTAAAGGTGAGATGCTGTTTCAAGATATTGCTAATTGCATGAATTGGAAGGTGAAAAAAATGGCTTTTGTCTTTTATGACAAAAAACCTCAGCATCCTCATGAAATGCCACTTGATTTTGTCATCGCAAGAAAAAGGTGTATAAAAGAATTAGCCATGAAGAACTTTTCAAACAGAGTTGGTTTTAACAGTTTTATTCACTCTTTTGTTGCTACACCAGGAAAATTTAGATCCATTTTTATTACTGACAGATTTTAACCTTACGCATCAGTAATCCCATGTATGGAGCAAAATGCTTTCATTTGATCCTCATGAAAACCTAGGAAAACAGGGAAAGCAGTAAAACCCATTTAGCATCGAGTAAAACCAAGGCTCCAATGATTAAATGACTTGGCTAAGATCTTAGTTTCAGAAAATAAGAGGCATAAGTAGGAATAGGATCCACGTTTGTAGATTCCAAATCAAGTACTCATGGGTAGTCAACATATTCTGGCACAATCCTATACTTCTGATATCGCCGATGGCATAATTCATCATGCTGGACAGATCTGGGATCAGGGATGCTGTGCCTAAGCAGTAATCCCTGAGATTAAAAACAAAAACAAAAAAAAACCTTATTTTTGAACCCCTACACAAACACAGGGCATTCCTATCCTGGTAAGATGAGCATCCTATAACGAAATTCCATAGCTGCACTCTAATGGCTTATGATCACTATTAATTCTTAGGTCTTATGATCATTATTTTTAAAGTATTATAAAGACATATGCAAAGAACTAGAGTTAGAAAACCAAAAGGAAAAGACACGCTCTCGAGCTGAAAGAACTTAAGAAAAAATTAAAGCCTTGAGTTGCAATACTGAAAGATTCTATGAAGAAAATATGAAATGACAGAGGAAGCATCAAAAGAAGATGGAAGAAATACAGAGTCATACCAAAAGGGATTGGTCGATGTTCAACCATTTCAAGAGGTAGCATATGATCAGGAACCAATGGTACTGAAGGATGGAGTTCAAGCTGCACTGATTGCACTGGCTAAAAACAAGGCTCCAGGAATTGATGGAGCATCAATAGAGATGTTTCAATGAACGGATACAGAACTGGAAGTGCTCGCTCATTTATGCCAAGAAATTTGGGAGACAGCCACCTGGCCAACCAACTGGAAGAGACCCATATTTATGCCTATTCTCAAGAGAGGTGATCCAACTGAATGTGGAAATTATCAAACAATATCGTTAATATCACACGCAAGCAAAATTTTTGCTGAAGATCATTCAAAAGTGGCTGCAGCAGCATATCGACAGGAAACTGCCAGAAATTCAGGCTGGATTCAGAAGAAGACATGGAACCAGGGATATGAATGCTGATGTCAGGTGGATCCTGGCTGAAAACAGAGAATACCAGAAAAATGTTCATCTGTGTTTTATTGACTATGCAAAGGCATTTGATTGTGTGGATCATAACAAATTATGGATAACATTGCGCCGAATGGGAATTCCAGAACACTTAATTGCGTTCTTGAGGAACCTGTACATAGATCAAGAGGCAGTTGTTCAGATAGAACAAGGGGATACTGCATGGTTTTAATCAGGAAGCGTGTGTGTCAAGGTTGTATCTTTTCACCATACCTATTCAATCTGTATGCTGAGCAAATGATTCAAGAAGTTGGACTATATGAAGAAGAACAGGGCATCAGGATTGGAGGAAGACTCATTAAAAACTTGCATTATGAAGATGACATACCTTGCTTGTTGAAAGTGAAGAGGACTTGAAGCACTTACTGATGAAGGTCAAAGACTACAGCCTTCAGTATGGATTACGCCTCGACATAAAGAAAACAAAAATCCTCACAACTGGACCAATGAGCAACATGACAAATGGAGAAAAGACTGAAGATGTCAAGGATTTTATTCTACTTGGATCCACAATCAACAATCATGGAAGCAGCAGTCAAGAAATCAAAAGATGCATTGCACTGGGCAAATCTGCTGCAAAAAAAACCTCTTTAAAGTATTTAAAAACAAAGATGTCACCATGAAGACTAAGGTGTGCCTGACCCAACCCATAGTATTTTCAATTGCCTCTTATGCATGTGAAAGCTGGACAATGAATAAAGAAGACTGAAGAAGAACTGACCCCTTTGAATTGTGGTGTTGGAGAAGAATATTGAACATATCACAGACTGCCAAAAGAATGAACAAATCTGTCTCGGAAGTACAACCAGCATGCTCCTTAGAAACAAGGATGTCTTACAAACTTTGGACACGTTGCCAGAAGGGATCAGTCCCTGGAGAAGAATATCATGCCTGGCAGAGTACGGGGTCAGCAGAAAAGAGGAAGACCCTCAATGAGCTGGATTGACAAAGTGACTGCAACAATGGCTCAAGCATAAGAATGACTGTGAGTGTGGTGAAGGACCGGGCAGTGTTTCCTTCTGTGGTACGTAACGTTGCTATGAATCGGAACAGACTCGACGGCACCTAACAATAACAACAATGATCTTTATTAATAGTTTTCATTCTTTCGTTAGAAGTAGGGTCCTGTCTATCCAAAAAACCCTTTCCCCAGAGCGTAGGTGTCCTTTTAAATTAAGCCCCTCCATAAAGAATGTCCAAGGCATGCTTTCTACAATAGTGGTATCATCTTTCCTTTGACTAAGTTTATATCTTTGTATTTCCCATCACTGGGTACTACCTACCTTGTGGATTAACCTCCTTTTCCAGCCTGAACCTCAGAGTGACAAATATATATGAGTCATTACCAAAAATTTCAGGACACCTATTATCAATGTCACTATGAGTTGGAATCAACTTGATGGGAGCAGGTTTGGTTTGGTATTATCAATATGGTTTCCCTTTATGAATGAATTTTTAGGTACTTGCAACTGGGACAAGTCATCAAAGCTTGTTTTAATTGAATAGAAAAGTCTGTTTATTAAAAAAAAAAAGATTGTATCTCATCTACAAATCTGGACGTATGATGAATCCCAATCAACATTCTGGAAATGATTAAAGAAGTAGCAAGTAGTTGTCTTCAGGGCTTAGTACAGATGTGTTGTTGTTGTTAGTTGCCATTGAGTCGATTCTAAACCATGCTGACCCCATCCATGCAGAGTAGAACTGCTCCACAGTGTTTTCAAGGCTGTGACCTTTTGGAAGATTGCCAGGCCTATCTTCTGAAGTGCTTCTCGATGGGTTTGAACCACCAACCTTTTGGCTAGTAGTGGAACACTTGACCCTTTGCACCATCCCGGGACTGCTGTACTAGATTTATTAAGTTTCGAATTCTAATCAATCAGGGAAATTTAATAAAGTATATCTGGATTTCAGGTTAGGCATCTGGTCTAGCCTCCATGGTATACTTAAAAAGAAAATAGGTAAATATGGAATATATAATTTTAAAAGAATCTCACAAAAGCAGTCTTAAAGAGGTTTTCTTAGCATATTCCAGCAATCTATATTCTTAAGCTGCATTGATAGAAGTTGAGTGTCTACAAGATAGGATATGAAAATTAAATTCTCCTTGGATCTCACATATAGTGTTGCTTTCTGTTCTGGAATATTAATGAGTAAATGGCCAGGATGATGGAAGTGTTCACAACAATTATTTACATATAGGCTGGTTAACTGCTCAAAAGTATAGCACAGGGAGATTCAAACAGTGCAATTATGGTTGGTGACACGACCTTTATTTTATTATTTTTTTCCTAATCTTGATTCTCTGGATTCTAATTAATTGCTAATTCTATGATTGTATCTGAAAATTGATAAGCAATGTTAACCGTAGGAAGCAGTAATGAAACAGTATTAAGTCATACAGGGATGGGTTCAAATATTGGTCTCTTGGCTTATTAATGGATTTAGTTCATGGTATTTAACCTCCCTGAATTTCAGTTATATCATTTTTTTAAACGGAATGGGTAATAATATTAACTTTATAAATATTTTATGAAAATTGAAAATAATGTATTTGAAGTACCTTGTTATGGATTGAATTGTAAAGGTAGGTCCTAAGCCTAATCCCTTCTGAGTGATGCTTTTTAATCAGGCGTAGAGACACAGAAAGACAGACACACAGGGGAAGACAGATGCCAAGGAACGCAAAGAACCACCTAGGGCTACAGAAGCCAAAAAAGCACATTATTTGCATAAAAATACGGTAGGACCTTGGAAAACCTATGGGGCAGTTCTACTCTGTCCTATAGGGTCACTGTGAGTTGAAATTAACTTGACAGCAACGAGTTTAATGTCATATGTATTAGGAAATAATTCAGCTTTTTTTAAACTAGTTTAACGAAGTTGAAAAAATGCCAAATGATAGTGTCATGTAAAGGTTTTTTTCTTTTGCATAGGAGTTTTTTTTTAATTGAGCTTTAGATGAAGGCTTATAGAGCAAATGAGTTTCTCATTAAAAAATTAATATACATATTATTTTGTGACATTAGCTGCCAACCCCGCAACATGTCAACACTCTCCCCTTCTCGACCTTGGGTTCCCCATTTCCATTTGTCCAGCTTTCCTATACCCTCCTGTCTTCTTGTCCTTCCCCCTGGGCTAGTATGCCCATTTAGTCCCGTATACATGGCTAAGCTATGTGTATTATTGTTTGGTTTATGGACCTGTCTAATCTTTGGCTGAAGGGTGAACCTCAGGAGTTAAAGGGTTCTGAGTTAAAAGGGTGTCCAGGGGATATACTCTCAGGGTTTCTCCATTCTCTGTCAAACCAGTGAGTCTAGTCTTTTTTGTGAGTTAGAATTTTGTTCCACATTTATCTCCAGCTTTGACCGGGGCCCTATATTGTGATCCTTGTCAGAGCAGTCAGTGGTGGTAGCCAGAGGTACCATCTAGTTATGCTGGACTCAGCCTGGTGGAGGCTGTGAAGCTGTGGTCAATTAGTCCTTCAGACTAATCTTTCCTTTTTGCTTTGGTTTTCTTCTTTCTCCCTTGATCCAGATGGAGTGGGACCAGTGGACTATTTTAGATGGCCACTCATAAGCCTTTAAGACTCCAGACGCTATTCACCAAAGTAGAATGTAGAACATTTTCTTTATAAAATATGTTATGCCAATTGAGCTAGATGTTCCCTGAGACCATGGTTCTCAGCCCTCAATCTAGTAATTCGGTCCTTCAGGGAGTTTGGACATGTCTGTGAAGCTTCTTTGACTTTGGTTTGGTCAAGTTGTTTTGATTGCCCCAGTATTTTGTACTGTTTTACCCTTCACCAAAGTTACCACTTATCTATTGTCTAGTTAGTATCTTTCCCTCTCCGTCTCTTCCCTCCCTTGTAACCATCAAAGATTGTTTTTTTTCTGTGTGTAAACTTTTCATGAGTTTTTATGAAGTGGTCTCATACAGTATTTGGTCTTCTGTGATTGACTTATTTCATTCAGCATAATGCCCTCCAGATTCATCCATGTTGTGAAATGTTTCACAGATTCATCATTGTTCTTTATTGTTGTGTAGTATTCCACTGTGTGTATGTACCATAGTTTGTTATAAAGATTTTTCAATGCGCAAACAGTCTGCACTTTCTGGGAAGAAAAAGAGAAACAAAGAGAAGGCTGTCCCTAGATAGTGAGTTACCAAATGTGCTGAGAAATATTTTTTACCTTTTCCTTCAAAGAAAAAAAAAGTGATTTACATTATTAGCATAACCTGTCAAGCCTCTGATTGCAGTGTTATTTCTGTCAGGAACCAGAATTGAGAAAAATCCAAATAAAATTGGATTATCTCAGTTCTCATACAAGTTATGTCATGCTCTTGTAGAACAAGAAAATAAATGTTAAAATCTGAAAAACCTATAAGTTTCAGGGTTTGGGGAATTCTTTTTAAAGACAGGCAGGCTAATAATGCACCAATTTTTTCTTCAATTAGATAATGCACTATTCTAAGTCTTGAAAGTGCTCATTTCAATGTAGGGTTGTACACATAATTTGAACAGTGAAAACGTATTCACCTTATAAGGGGGCTTGTGGTTAGTGGTTTATGGGAATACCTGACAAACTCATCACTGTTTTAAATTTACGTGATTACTGTATATAGTTTAGGTGATTTAAAAAAACTTTTAATGGATAATGGTTTTAACTTTTCCTAAATGGACAAAAAATGCCATCAGAGACATTTTTTTTACAATCATCTTCCAAATCCACATAATGGAAATAGCACTAAATCTAGAGCTAGTGGTTCAAGACCAATTTTAGTTTAATAATACATCAAAGACCGGGAAAATTACTTTCATTATTTTGAATTTTAATTTTATCTTATGAAAGATGGAGATAATATTTATTTTATGGGTTTATTGTGGAAATTAAGTAAAATAAAATGTGTGAAAGTATACTGAAAATAAATACCATGTAAATGAGTTACTGTTTGGGTTTTACATTCTCTTAACGACCCAAAAGTACTTCCTTTTTTTTTTCAAGCACACAGGCAGAAAAGACAATCTAAAAACAAAAAAAAAATGATAATAAATGAGATAGTGTAAGATTCTCCATAGCAACATCCAATGCCAAAAGACATGTAGAAATGGCTATTAACTTTTGAGTGAAAAAAATTATGACTCAAAATAACATAACAAATCACTATGGCAGTTAGTCATAAGATATAGTCTCAAAGGAGGCTAAGTAACTCGGCGAATTCACAACCTAAGACCCTGATTTTTAAAAAGCTCTATAAAAAATCAACTTTACTAAGAGAGATTCATAAAAGCAGGTGGAAAATCATTATAAAATGCTTGGATAAATTCTTGATCAATTAAGATCTGCAAATGAAGTAAATACCTATAGGGATTCTAGTTACAAAATGAATTTAAATGTTATATATCTTGGCAATATAAAACTGTCAATATAAATTTAAAAATCAAGGCACGGGGAACTTGTTTGTAGCTAATTTTCTTTTATACTATATCATGAGTTAATCAGATCAACAGAAAATTTAAATATAGTATTTAAAAAGTATAATAATTTAAATTTGTTGAAAGTTTTCATTGACTTTTTCTAACCTTACAAGTGCATTTAAGGAAATAATAACTATTTTATCGAGAAAATATCAGAAATTTAGTATTTCCTTGAGTTTTAATTTGGCTTTTTTTCTTCTGTAACACTAAATTTAAGATGTTTTATTTTAAAATATCAAGATTAAAACTTACAAAAAATATTTATAACATATAAATTTATAAAAAATATTTCTTCCTTACAATATTCTTGTATAGAGGTTGGAAAAGCTAAGTCTTCACTTTCTCAGCTCCATTTCCATCTGAGAATGAAAATGTAATATAATTCTGGTCTTTGAGCCATAAGCAGATTTCTGCTGGGGGTGAGAATTGCCTGGGAAAATTTTTGTTTTCTTTGTAAAAAATGATAAGCACATCTCAGGCCAAAGCTTTGATTTTCTTCATGCCTTGAATGTAGATACCTGGAACTGATATAGCCATTTTGCCAACATATGAGGCAAAAAAAAAAGAGAGAGGATACTAAGAATAACATAGCAAAAGGACATACATTCGTAATTGTTAATATATATATCCATTCATGTCAAACAATAGGTACATATACATAGAGAAATACATAGTATGGTATACTATTATTCATATGTTGGACCTGGGTAATGAAATTCGGGGTATATTTTCCCATTTTTTGTACTTTGATGAATTGCTTGAATTTTTGTAATGTGAATAGACCAATTTCATTAAAAAAAATGATTATTCCGAAGTTTTTAATGTTTTAGAGGTTTGACAAAGTTATTAGCCCAAAACAGAAATGTTATTTCTTAACACTTGAGGGAAAATGATTTAGGAGTCAATATTTTAAAATAGCTATTTTGTAGCACAGAAAACTCCAAGATAGATTCAGGCTGACAAAAAGCACTGCTCCTGCTGAATCCAATTTAGTAAGCAAAGCCACTATTGTCTTAGTTTTAAAATAGGTTTGGCCAGCACTATCTCTCCCTTACATAACCACTATTCACCAGTAGTAACGATCATATTCAGCAGTATTCTTGAAGTAAACTGTGATAAAATAGAGTAGCATTTCACTGGCTTTTATACCTTAATTTAGGCTTTCTTTGTAATTTTCTCACAGATATGGACACTTTTGCAATGTTGACATGAATAGGTATGTTAAAACAAGTTTATGGTATAACATATTTTATAGATGTGTTTAATCTTTTTAAAAGTATATATGATACTTGAGAATGTTAGAAGTGCTCCATAGTATTTATTGTAGAAGCGCATCTTTTAATGAGTAATATATTTTACTCAGTTCATATTAATATAAATATATTATTCTTTTATTCTGTAATTCAATAAGGCATATCTCTCCATATCAGCCTAAATTAGAAAGGCTTTATAGATGATGGCATATTATATTAAGCTCTGAGTATTTTTAGAATCATATAATTTAATCAACCTCACACACTTGAATATTTAGTGCTGACTTTTTGTTTGCGTATTGTTTTTGCCTCATAATTTAATTTTTAATATTCTACTCAATGTAAAAAAAAGGTATTTTTATGATGTTAAAGTGGATTAGTGAAGTAGAAATATCATAGGAAGAAAATCGGAATACCAGCCCTTTAGTCCCTTACCTTCTTCAAATGAAATACGTCTATTCTCTAAGCATTAGTTACCACATCTGTAAATTAGGCTGATAATATGCACTGTCTTATGAGGATCAAATGCAGTAGAGGAGATTGGTACAATTATTACTATTATGCAATATTAGCAAAAATCCCAAACTAAAAATATGGATATTTTTGACTACTCAAAATATATAAGTTTTTTTCTTACCATTTTTCCCCAAAATGCCACCGCAAGAGATTCTTGGTCTGTTTTTGCCCTTTAATTTTCCCTGTTTCAGAGTTATTTAAGAGAATTCCTATCAAAAAGTGATAAGGAATAGAAACAGAAGTTGGCCAATAATATTACAGATCAGAATAAAGCCTCTGATGGATAGTACACACCTGGTTTAGCAGTGACCTAAAGAAGAGAGCATCTAAGACCTGCACACTGTTATTAACATATTGTATTCTTTTATAAACCCTCCTTGTCTCAGGGTCTGGGGAGGAATTTTTGAGGCAGGACAATCATTCTGTGCACTTGAAAAAGAAGGTGGCAACATTTTTCCTGAAGAAAAAAGATGAGCCAGTTATTTTTCTTCATTTGTCTTGCTCATAGGTAAAGGATTAGGAGTTTTTTTGTTTGTTTTTTTCCTATAAATAATCAGAAGGTCAGGATCAGATATACTTATAAACTAAAAAAAATATGGCTAGCTAATTCTGTGAAGAAAAGCAAAATTATTTTAGAGCAACTGTATGATTGTATCATCTATTCGGCTGAATGGCAGAGCAAAGGACAAAAGAAACCAATTATACCCCATGTTGTGAAATTACTTTAAATTTCTGCTTCTAATCCTTGTTGATAAAACTCCTGATTAACTGTTGAAAATGTGTTATCACAGGTTTGCCAGAGCCCCCTGAAGTCTTTAATTCCCTGTAGAATCCTTTACTAGTTAAAAAGGTATAATTTTCTCTTCTAATAAATGCTGTGTGTGTTGGGGAGAGGGCTTGGAAGAGATGAGGAGAAAACACCCTCATCGTTGTTGTTAGGTGCTTTTGAGTAGGTTCCAACTCATAGCACCCCTGTGTAACACAGAATGAAACACTGCCCTGTGCTGGGCCATCCTCACAATCATTGCTATTTTGAGCCCACTGTTGCAGCCACTGTGTCAGTCCATCTTGTCAAGGGTCTTCCTCTTTTTTGCTGACCCTCTACCCTTTTTTTTTTTTTTCTACCCTACCAAACATGATGCCCTTCTCCAGGGACTGGTCCCTCCTAATAGCATGTCCAAAGTATACAAAACAAAGTTTCACATCCTGTCTTCTAAGGAGCATTCTGGCTATACTTCTTCCAAGACAGAATTCTTTGTTCTTCTGGCAGTCCATGGTATTTTCAATATCTTCACCAAAACCATAATTCAAGAGCATCAATTCTTCTTTGATCTTCCCTATTCACTGTCCAGCTTTCACATGCATATGAGGCGATTGAAAATTCCATGGCTTGGGTCAGGCACACCTTAGTCCTCAAAATGACATCATTGTTATTTATACTTGAAAAAGGTTATTTTGCAGCAAATTTGCCCAAGGCAATATGTCATTTGATTTATTGACTGCTGCTTCGAAGGTTATAATCTTTACGGGAGCAGATCATCAGGTCGTTTCTCCCTTGGAGCTACTGGTGCGTTCAAATTGATGACCTTTCAGTTAGCAGCCCAGGGATTGATTAATCATTGCATTTTTTTCACCAGGGTTCCCCGTAAAGATTATAGCCTAGAAAACCCTATCGGACAGTTCTACTGTGTCACATGGGGTCGTTATGAGTAGAAATCAACTGACAGCACCTAGCGCAACAACCCTTCCACTACAGCATTTCCCAGATAATATTAAAAAATGTGTTGGTGAATGAGTTACTAATGAAGCTGGCTGACGCCTCGTTACGTTCAGAGATCCACTGGGGGAAGGAGGATGAGAAGGGAAAAGGCAAATTCCACCACATAGTTGGGCTGCTCTGAGAATTAAAGCCCCACTGAAGCCTTGGACTTCATTGAAGGAACGGTACCCTGGGAGCTATCCAAGGTACCAACGAACCCCTGCTTAAACTGTGTCCCCATTCTGATTAGTTCGTTCTTGGGACTCAGAAAAGAAAGGGATAGCGATAAGGAAGAAATGTTCTTTTACTTATTACAAGTTCAAGTCCTTCCTTTGATTTTTACAAGTTATGCACATTTGGAAAACTTATTTAATCTATCAGTTTCTTCACTTAGAAATGGATATAAAAACACTACCCATCTTACAGGATGTTGTGGGGATTAAATTGATTAGTAAAGTATTTAAAATAGTGCCTGGAACAGAATAGGTATTTTAAGAACATTAACTCAATACTATTCACACACAAAAAATATAGTACAACAAGCACCCATTTGTCCACTCCAAGAACTGATAATATCACATTTTGTCGTCTCAGGCCCATATTTAATGCCTGCCTCTTCTACTAGAACTTTACACTCCATAGAGACAGAAAACATGTCCGCTTTTATCCATTACTTGCCCATTGCCTGGTCAAAGTAACCACTCAAAACACATGTGCTGAAAATGAATAATGATGTAAGAAAAGAAAAGAGTAGCCATGCAGAAAAGAGAACAGGCTGCATCACTAAGGCCACTGAAGAAAGGAAAAAGTATGCACAATAATATCCTAGGTTAGGAAAAACAGAGCCAGAGACTTTACCATACAATGGTTCAGCATTTGCTTCTACTTATTACAAGTTCTTTTTTCCCATTCCTGAAGTATACAATACTACTCTAAGCACACGATACAATTTTCATATTAAAAGGCTTTGGGAATCAAGGAATTTTTCACTGTTTCTACCTTTGTCCTAAGACTGACCCTGCTCATTTCTCTAAGTTAATACATTCTGTCCTTGTACCACAGAGGCAGCACAGCCTAAAACCAAACCTAACACACCCTCCTAATGTTTCTAGACTTCTTCTGGAACCTCTCTCTGACTTATTTTGAATTTTGAATCCACGTATACTCCTGGATCCTTCAGTATTCTGACCTGAATTTTAATTTTCTAGTAGATGGTGCTTCGTTGGACCCTGGGCATAATGTCCATTACAGCTTTCCAGCTATACTACCTGTTTTTCTTTACGATGAGAAATGGTTTTCTCTGGCTACTCTTTTTTTAGAAGAAGCCCTGATAGTGCAGTGGTTAAAGCACTTGGCTGCTACCTGAAAGGTCAGCAGTTTGAACCCACTAGCCACCACTTTGTGGAAGAAAGATGTGGCAGTCTGCTTTGATAAGATTTACAGCCTTGAAAACTCTATGGGGCAGTGCAAGTCTGTACTGTACGGTCCCTATGAGTTGGAACTGACTTGATAGCAACTGACAACAACAACATTCTTCTTTGAGCCACACTAAATAAACATGGCAAATAGCCCAGTCTCCCCTGGAAAAGCCTGAAGCAGCTTTGTGGTCCCAGATACAAGTTAACCATCTGACTCCTGTTCAACATGAAATCAATGAAACTTTGAAAAATGTGTGCCTGAAAGAAGCACAGTAAGCAGTTTGATTTATAATCATCCCAACCTCACTGGATATCAAAGCAACAAAGAAAATTTGATAAGGATGGAGTTTGTAAAATCTATTTTTATGTCTTTCCTATATCCACCTCAATTTTGTACAGCTATATCAGTCTCACTGTATTCAAAATACTACAATTTAAGAATAATGAAATTCATACTAAAAACTAAGTATTTTTTTTCCTAATCACCAAGTTTCTTGTTCTATGGAATAAGCCCTTAAATGAAGGAATGAGGGAATGAACTGCTTTAAAATCAAGCATTCTGAACATAGAAAAATTCTATATAATTGGAATAATGAGCTAGATAATCTGCCAGGCTTGACTCCTTATAGTTTTTATGATTGTGTGAGATTGTATAGACTGAATAGATGTTTGCTTTTTCTCTTTGTCACATCATTTATTATTTCCTCCTTGCAGGATGTCAAGCAAAAGAGATAATAGCTCATTTATGATAATCAAACATGAGTACTATGCTTGCAAATAAATATACACACAGCTATTTATAATTTTATAATTGCAGGTTGATTGATTCTGAAGTCTTGCAAACACCATATAATTTCTTACTAACGACTATGACAACTATGAAGTTTTGGAACCAAGAGACTAAAGAGCTCTGCATTCACATGACATAATTTTATGGGTGTGTTGATTTGCATTTAGTGGAGTAGGCATTTCTAGTCTTAGAGAACAAAGAATTTAAGTTTTGCTGTTAAAACATTTTTAAAAGTTGGTTGGACTGGTTGTTGGGGCCCATGGGAAGGGAAGGAAGTGTGGATGCTATAATCTTTCATCAAAGCCATTAAGAATGATTTCCAAAGGCTTCATTCAAATCAAAAATCCATCATAAAGAAAAATGATACCATAGATTGCATTGACATTCTATGAATTACCTTTACTTCTTCAAACCCATTTCAAAGAAAATAAATAATGGCAACTTAATATGCCACTTCACAGATTTCTTTGGAACTCTGTCCCACTCATTGTTTCAGGACACTTTAGGAAATAAATCCTCTTAAAATCTCATATATAGTACAGATATTCCATTCTTCTCAGTAATGGTGTTAAATTAGCTTTCAGAGTTTGGGATTAGAGTATTAAATTAGTTGTATGAACTGGGAGATGAGATATATGAAAAAAATCACCTTAAAGAGGCAAAAATGGCTTCCACATATACAGAAAAATCTTATAGTAATAAAATCAATAGCATTACGACATACTTAAAAATGTATGTATCTCTCAAAATTTTGAAGTCAGCATACAAGATAAAAAATATATATATTCAGCAAAACAAAATTTACTGGGCTTACCTAGTACTATGCAAAAAAATAGGTAACCAGTCAATTAAACTCAATTTCTTGCTATGATGAGAGGTTCCTACCCCTTATGGGAATTGGTAATTAGTTTACCACAGTTTAATTTAATAAGCCATTTAAATCAATCTGACTTTTCTTCCAATTTCATGTTGCCTTGCTAGGTCTGAAAATAAACAGATATTTGTAAAATACAGACACTGAATTTTCAAAACCAGAAGATGTATTAAACCCAGTGCCATTGAGTCAATTCTAACTCATAACGACCCTATAGGGCAGGGTAGAACTGCCCCACAGAGTTTCCAAGGAGCTCCTGGCGGATTCGAACTGCCGAACCTTTGGTTACCAGCTGTAGCACTTAACGACTACGCTACCAGGGTTTCCAAGAAGGTGTGTTAGTGAGCTCTAAATCTGTGATTATCAAAGTATGTTTCATAGAACACTCCATCTAATGTTGTACAAAATGAGGTTCATAGTCAAGAATGTTTGAAAGAGTGAATGCCAGTTAATTCAAGGAAAACCACTCTGCTCTTTAGTATAGCAAAAACTTAAGGACATTGAAGAAGATTAAATAAATCTTTCTGTAAGAAAAAGAATACTTTGTTCAACTGACTTTTCCCAAAGTATCTCAAAAAGTCCCTGTAACAGAGTAATTATTTACTTCCCATAGAACTAGTTTTCCACAGAACACGTTTTAGTCTAACCCTCTCATCCTAAATTAGTTAGAGTTGATTTGTTGATAGCGTGGTGCTAGGTAAAATTCAAACATGAAGCCCTGCTCTCTGAAGATGTCACAATGTGGTGAAATGAGGGCCACAGAATTCAAGCAACTTGCTTAAGGTCACAAGAAGAGTTAAATGCAAGCTAGAAAGTAAAGCCTATCTCCCCTTACTATTATTCTTTTTACAAGCTATGGGCTTTCCAGATTTATAGACACAACCCTACCTTGGACTCATTCTGGACACATGGTTATTCTTTTCTTAAAACCCTCTGAGAGATATAATTTGTAATCTTCCTTAGCAGCCTATCACATTATTTATCAAATCAAATTCAGATTGCAACAAGGGTGGGATTCCATTCCAGAGGGAAAGCATTTTCTTTGTCTGATTTAAAATGTTCTATTACAAAAAATAATTTATGATAAATTCATAAGCACAGTTTGCACTTGTGCCTTGGCCAATAGGGTGGTGGAGCTTGGAGCAGTGTCTTCAGCATGCACTCAGTCCTTGGCTCCAGGCCCCATTTTAATGACAGTCTGAGTCCTCACACTCACAGGCTCCGCCCAGGGAGGCTGCCAAGTGTTTGTCATAGTCATGCACATCAGTCAGTCACAGGAACGGAATGTGAAATGGTCCAGAATGTGGCAGACCTGGAGGCAGAGGGTTTTCCAGCTCCAAAATGCTGAACACTTAAAAACAATCTCTATATATTCTACCAAAATAATAAAACACATAGCAAATTTACCAAATTCTCTTTTCATTTCCTTAGTCAAGTATTTTAATCAAGCCACTCACATAGGGACCCAACTTCATTTATAAAAACACTTTTCTATAGGCAGACATTCATCAATCCGCTCCATGATGTTACATATAATAAGCAGAATCTTAGAAAGCTCAAGGTAAAATATTATGCAAGAAAGGTATAGACTTTGCATTCCTACAAATCCAATTTAGATTTAATACCTGCCTTATCAATTGATGAGTAACTTTCAGCAAGTTATTTAACAGAGTCATGGTCCCAATATTGAGCAGCAACTACAGCTTCACATTTTTTTTTAATGAGAATTGAATAAGAAAATATATTTGAAAGTAGCTGACACAATGCCTGCCACAGAGTAGGTTTTAATAAGTATTATTTCCCTTTTCATATAAAATCAGAATGTATTTTAAGTCTACTAGTGAATTTAATATTAAAAGAAATTTGGGGTTAATCACTTTGTACAAGATGATATTTTAATGTGAATAAATACCCAAGTATGTATTTACCTGTTTTGAAATGTCAAATTTTAACATGTTCAACTCTAAAAAGGAAAACTACTTTATATGTTAATATATCTTTTGTATCATTTGCCGATAAAAGCCTAAAAAATAGATTCTGTAATTTTTTTAATTACAAAAAGGGCTATTGTACTATTTATCTCCTTATAAATTACAGTGCTTATATTTTAGAGCTAATATTTGGGGAATTATAAATGTAAAAAAGTGGAAGAAGGCACATAATTGAACATTTATGAAAAAAGCTTTGGCAAAAAAATAGGTCAATAGATAGCATGTACAGAAAGGACAGAATACATCCGTGATATATTTGTTATAATAGTAAATCTTTGGGACTGGCCAGCTGATAAAGTTGCAAACTTCAGATGGCATATAAAAAATTTTCACTGATACATGACTTAATAATTCCACTTGAAAGTATCCACAGGAATGTATACGTTTATCAAAGTACATGTAGTAGAACATTCATTGCAATGCTATAGATAATAGGACCAATATAGGAATCTTACCAAGGATTCTGGAAGATGTCAACGTGACAGATCTAAGACCCCCATCCTCCCCACAAGAATACCAATACAAATAACTAGAATCTTATCTTCAGCTCTGAAAGAAATCTGAAATGCTGGACAAAGAGTGGCAGCAAGGAACTGACAACTGAAGAGAAGGACAAATCAAAAAAGTACTTCTTCCACTGTTTCAACCCCTCCTCTTCCCAGCATGGCAAAGCGATGACCCCAGTGCCCCAGCAGCCTCCTGTCACCACTGCCTAGTGCATGGATCTCCTGTGTACAGTGAAGGGATCCTGATCCTGGCTATGAAACCAAAATCACAGATCTCCTGAAAGGCTGTTCACGCTGTTCCCACCACTCCCCCTGCAATCATGGCAGAGGGATTCCCAGAAGCTACTCCATACTACCAGCCAGCACAAGGATCTCCAGGACATGGAAAGGGCCCCTAATCTCTGGCTCCAAACCTAAAAGCACAGATTTCACATACTGTTCATGGTACCCTCGTTCCCCCCACCCCCAGTGCAACAAAGGGACACCCAAGAGCTGCCCCGTAACACCAGCCAATGCACAAATCACCTACACACTTAGAAAGGCCCCAGACTCTGGTTCTAAAGCTAACAGCACATATCTCTCAGGCAAACTGTTCCAGGTGTCCCTGCCTCTCCTCTTCCTAGCTTGGCAACCTAACAAAGCAGGGGAGGAAGTGGTCACCTAAAAACTAAAGGCTGCACCTCCAAGAGTGAATTAATTAGAGTGTGTTTTTTATCTGCTTGGAAGCCTCTGAAAAACTGAAACCTTGGCCTAGCTTCAGATATACCATAGATATACTACAGGGAGGGAGAGAGAGTGGCAAGCAAAGTCTGAAAACAGTGACCTCCTAAAGGTTTCTTGAAGAAACATACACTGTTGAAAGCACCATATAATTAGGGGAATTAAGAAAGCCAAATCTTGTAAAATTCTAATGCCCCTGCTACAAGAAATCAAAAGGAACACAGAGAAACTAGAAATGGTAGCTCATCCAAGTAAACAGATTAAGGGAGAGAAAATGTATTGATAGAAACTCAAAAAATGAAAAGAAAGGAAGAAATAAAACAACGGTATTAAACATGCTCAAATAACCAGAGGAAACCACAGAGAACTAAAGGAAATTAGGAAAATCGTGTATGAACAAAATGAAAATATAAAAAAAAAGACATGAATAAAAAAATGTTGGAAGTAAAAAACAGAATAACTGAATTAAAAAACTCAGTGGAATGATTTAAAAACATATTTGAGCAGGCAGAAGAAAGAATCAGTGAACTAGAAGCAAGGTAATTAATAATAACATAAATGGACTAAATGCTCCAATGAAAAGGCAGAGAGTGACAGAACGGATTTAAATTAAAAAAAAAAAAGGACCCAACTATATGCTGTCAAAAAAAGACATATCTTAGACAGAGGATATATTGTGCTGAAAGTAGAAGGATAGAAAAATATATTCCACGCAAGTAAATAGCCAAAAGAGAACTGACACAATGATTTTAATATCAGATAAAATAGACTTTAAGTCAAAATCTAAGAGACAAAGAACGACTTTATATAATGATAATAGGATCAATTAATCAATAATACACAATTATTAATATATATATAATATATATTTTATAAATTATACATAGAAAGCAAGCAAGACAGGGTGGCACAATGGTCAAGCTCTCAACTGCTAACCAGGTTGGTGATTCGAACTCACCGGCCACTCCTTGGAAGAAAGATACGGCAGTCTGCTTACATAAAGATTTACAGCCTTGGAAACTCTATGAAACCCTATGGGACAGTTCTACTCTGTCCTATAGAGTCACTATGAGTCAGAAACAACACAACAGCAACGAGTACATGTGTATGTGTGTATATATACATTAAAAAAAAATATATATATATACATTACATATGTATAAAGCATATGTGCGTATATATACATCAGAGCCCCAAAACTTGTAACGCAACCACTAATAGAATTGGGAGAAATAGACAGCTCTACAATAATAATCAGAGATTTCAATACACCACTTTCAACAATGAACAGAACAGCTAGAAAGAAGGTAAGTAAGGATATAGAAGACCTGAATGATACTATAATGAACTGGACCTAGCAGGCATTTATAAAACACTCCACCTAACAACAGGACAATATACATTCTTGTCATTCAAAGTATATTCTCCAACCACCATGAAGTGAAATAATAACAGAACAAAAAATGGAATATGTGCAAATATGTGTAAACAGTTTACTATTAACAACCAATAGGTCAAGCAAAAAGACAAACAACCCAATCCAAAAATGGGCAAAGGAGTTGAATAGACATTTCTTCAAAGATGAAAAACAATGGCCAATAAGCACATGAGAAGATGCTCAGTGTCATTAGTTATTAGGGGAATGCAAATCAAAACCACAATGAGAGATTACATCCATTAAGATGACTATGATTAAAGAAGAAAAAAAAAAAAACAGAAATAACAGGCGTTGGTGAGAATATGGAGAAACTGAAACCCTCACCAACTGCTAAAGGGACTGTAAAATGGTGCAGCTTCTGTGAAAAGCAGTTTGACAGTTCCTCAAAAAGTTAAACATAGAATTACCATTCCGTCCAGCAATTCCACTCCTAGTTATATATCCAAAAGAACTGAAAGCAGGGATACAAACATACTTGTATACCAACGTTCATTATAGCACTATTCGTACTAGCCATTAAGTAGAAACAGCCTAAATGTCCATCAATGGATGGATAAATAAAATGTAGTATATACATATAATGGAATATTACTCATCCATAAAGAGAAATGAAGCTCAGATACATTCTACAACATGGATGAACCTTAAAAATATGTTGAGTGAAATAAGTCAACACAAAAGGACAAATGTTACATGATCCCACTTATGTGAAATACTTAGAATAGGCGATGTATCATGAACAAATTTTATTAGTGTTTACCAGTAGTGGATGGGGGGAGGGTATAAAAGGACTCATTACTTAGCAGACACTGAGCTTCTGTTAAGAGTGATGGAAAAATCTGGCAACAGATAATGGTGACGCTTGAGCAATATGATGAGCGTAATTGTCACTGAACTGTGCATGTGAAGAATGCTGAAATGGCGAATGTTTTGTTTCATGTATGTTTACTACAACAAAGAGGGGGTATAGGAATATAAATGATAAAACAAATTATGATATGCTTATACAATGGAATACTATATGCCACCATAATAAATGACCTACAACTAAGAGCAACATTGAGCAATCTCACAGGTGTAATATTGAGAAAGGGAAACCAGACACAGAAGACTACATGTGATTATGATTGCTTTTACATAAATTTCAAAAACATGTAGCACTTATCTATTATCAAGGTAATCGTTATTCTTGAGGAGTTAGTGACTATTGAAGTTCCTCAGTGCTGCAAATGGTTAATACTCTCAGCAGCTAATAGAAAGTCTGGAGGTTCCACTGCACCAACAGACACCTTCTTCTGAAAAATCAGCACTGAAAACTACGGGACTCAGTTCTACTCTGACACACATGGGATGGCCATGAGTCAGAGTTGGCTTGACAGCAACTGTTGTCTAGTGACTAAAAGTCGGGACTAGGAGAATTCTGGCATAGTGACAATATTTTGTTTCTTAAGGTGTACGTATCAAATTTGTGAACATTCACTGAGCTGTACATTTGTGATATGTACACTTGCCTCAATGTATTTTGTATTTTAATAAAAACCTTCAAATTTTTCCTTACATTTTGTTTTGGCATGACCTAAATATTTAAAAATTTGATCAACATTAAGTAGATTCTACTACATAGTTCTAAATAATTCATCTACAAAGAATTCAATTTGTAAGTGCTCTAGATCATGAAAGAAGAAAATGCCATGTACTTTGAACGGTGCCCACACAATCCTAAAGTTAAAGGTTAATTCAACCAATTTATCAAACCAATGAAAACAAAAACTGTAGGAATGAATTAGTTGGTTTAGTTGAAAAGTTTTGTTCTAGAGACTTCATTTGATTCCATTTCTGTTTTTTAAGTATTGGTAAATATGAGTACTCTTAACCATAAGCTCAAAGCTCCTCTGTCCCCAAGCCAATGAGAACAACATTGAGAGACCATCTCCCAGAAGAAAAGTTGAGTCTAAAGTTAGCTGGCTTCCCCATGCCTGGAAACCTTGTGTTTCCCATCATTTGTGCACATTCTATATATTTGGGTTTTTCCCTGTTTCCTAGTTTATGTCCCAATATACCTGGGGTATAAGCACCCTGAACTCCAGCCAATATGGCCAGGATCCTGAAAATCTGTCTGGCTCTAGCCAGCTTCCTTTCCTTTGGGAGATGGTTTCCATGCCAGTCCTTTAAGCTACTGGCTGAATTCTTATTTCAAACTTCCTGAGTTCCTCTTGGAACTGAGACAATGCCACCTACCTAATTATAAGCATCTTATTTGCAGCCAAGCAACCATCAACCAGGTTGGGCCTTATAACTATGGACACCACCACAGATTAGACTGAGATTGCATTGTTCTTTTAAATACTGTACCTTTGCTTTCTGACCTCCGCCTTTGAACAACAACCTTAAGCCAAGCCATTCTTCCAGAATGGTTTAGTCCCTTCTTCCTGATATGCCACCTGCATTCCAGAATGCCAGAGGCAAAGGCCATGCAGAATATGACATTGTGAATAAGTTCATAGTCACTGCCCTTTTGGCTACAGACTCAACCAAATAAAAATGTACCAGTTTACATTATTTTGAATCTTGGTAACCCAAGGCATGGAAAATCCTGTAAATAAAAAGGCATTTATGCCTGACAAAGCCTGGAAAATGCGGACAATGATTGCAGCTCTACGTTTCATCTCATTTTCCATAAACATGCATAATCATTACAAGGCTAAAATTGAAATTCACTTATGCCTCAAACTATAGAAATCACTTTTATATCAAATGTCAACAAAATCTGCAAGCTATTTTCATGTAGGGAAGAGAAAACATACTTTGACATCTAATACCAAAAATATACCTACTGGATATGTTCAAATCAAAATAAAATTATTCACTTCAACAATTCAAACTGAAAGTATATTAGTTACATAACCCAATTTGAAAAAAACAATGAAAATTTTAAACAAAAATTCAAAACGGCTGAATTCCTAAACTATATATCAAAGAAGGAGCCTGGAACTACAATTCTCTTTCAAATGATTTTGTTACTATAACTGCAGATTTAAACAGTTCAACATGACAATTTCAGTAAAATCATTTTTTACTGTTTTGCAGTTACCTAATTATTCAGAAAGTTTACTCATAGTGTGGATCCTTTGGTTTCTATTGGTCTGAGGTCTTCACTGTACCGTACCGTATCTGGCCTAACCACCAGAAAAAAAAAAAAAAAACTACCACAGTATAAAGCAAATCCACTTCTTGTGAGTTGAGAAAAGGGATTGTTCTCAAGTTAACCATCAAGGTGATTTCGGTTCAAAGCAACACTATAGGACAGAGTAGAACTGCCCCATAGAGTTTCCAAGAGCGCCTGGCAGATTCAAACTACCAACACTTTGGTTAGCAGCCAGAGCACTTAACCACTATGCCACCAGGGTTTCCTAGCCAAGATAAGATAGTGATCCATAAAGTAGTTGATGCCAGAGCATGTATAGATAGGCCAGTTGGGTACAGTTGGGAAAAACTCCAGCTAATGTCAAAATAAATATATGACCAATGATCGCGAGAACTAAATCTCTGGTTACTTCGGGGTTTAAGTAGTTGCTGGATTGAATAAATGGCTTCATTACTAAAACTTAGTATCTGAGCATAAAGGATAGATTTTGGCACAATGGGGTCCTGCAACGAGTTCTGTAATTATAGGATAATCTTGATAAGTTGTTATGCTTACAGCATGAAATCAGAAAAAAGCAAATTCCTCATTGCAATGAACATGATTTCTCTGACAAGAATTTAGAGAAAGCGGCATATCTTTGTTAAAATTGTAAATATTTGCTGGAGGCAAACTTGAACACGACCCTTGTGGTTCATCCTTCTGCTGGATGGACAAAGACAACAAAAAGAGATCTCTTCTCTAAACTGTAACATTTATCTCCCTCTTTTTTAACATTCATTCTACCCAATCCTAATGACGGTTTGCATTAGTTTTAAATAATATAACATAAATTTTCCTCATCTATTTGTACAAATCACTTTATATAATGTGTGCAATGGTTAAGGTTGTGTGTTAACTGGGCTGGACCATGATTCTCAGTGGTTTGGCAATTATGATGTAGTTTGGCAGATATGTAATGATATAGTTTGGCAGTTATCTAATAATGTAATCAACTCCATGACAAGATGTGCTATGAGCAGCCAATCAGATGAAAGGGAATTTCCTTGGGGGTGTGGCCTGCCCCCAGTATATGAATGTATGTTCCAGAAAAGCTCTCACTCTGGATCTTGCATCTGGCTTGTGATTATCTAACCTCTGGTTCTTGGGACTTGAGCTTGCATCTTACCTGCCAATCTTGGGATTTGTCAGACTCTAGGCTTTGAGCCAGCAGCCTGCAGTCTAATCTGTCAATTTTGAGTTCATCAGCTCCTGCAGCTACGTGAATCAGGACAAGCCTCCAGCCTGACACCTGAGCCATGGCCTTGGGAATTCCCAGCCTCTACAACTGCATGAGGAAACCCTGGTGGCGTAGTGCTTAAGTGCTACAGCTGCTAACCAAAGGGTCAGTAGTTCGAATTTGCCAGGTGCTCCTTGGAAACTCTATGGCGTAGTTCTACTCTGTCCTATAGGGTCGCTCTGAGTCAGAATCGACTCAATGGCACTGGGTTTGGTTTTTTGGTTTGGTACAACTGCATGAGCCATTTCTGTGCGATAAATATCTCTCACTCGCGTGTGTGTGTATTCTAGATTTCACGGGTTCACAGAAGAGCACGAATTTTTCCCCAGCATGGAATTCACCTAAAGTCTTACTCATATATTGATTTAGATCTTTCAGAAGATGAGATTTTTTACTTGGAGTGGATTTACAGTTTTTGGTGTGATGAGGTGAATGTATTTTCTATGTGGGAAGGACATGAATTTTGGGGGCCAAAGGGTAGAATGTTATGGATTGAATTGTGTACCCCAAAAATATTTTCTATAAGCCCTAACCTCTATGACTGTGGTTATACCCCTATTTGGGAATGAGTTGTCCTTGTTACATTAATGAGACAGGATTAGTATAGGTCATGTCTTGAGTCAATCTCTTTCAAGATATAAAAGGAGCAGATTAAGAAAGCAGAGAGGGGAAGACAGATGCCAAGCCACGTGAAGATTTCCCAGTAGCAGGAGCTCAAAAGATACAACGACCTTCCTCAAGCGCTGACAAAGAGAGAGACTTCCCGTAGAGTCAGCATCCTGAATTCAGACTTCTAGCCTCCTAAACTGTGAGCAAATAAATTCCTGTTTGTTAAAGCCACCAGTTTGTGATATTTCTGTTATATCAGCACTAGATAACTAAGACATTTACTGAATGGATAAAGAAGGTTATTTGTTAATTGAAAAGAAAAAGAAATGTAACTTCAAAGCTACATAGAATTCAAGATGTCACATATTACAGTCAAAATACTAGTCATTAAGAACAAAATACTTCACTACAAAAAGTAGTGCAATGTTCTTCTGTAACCCCACCTACTCTTCTAACCAGGTTACCCGCACCTGATTATCCCCCATCTCCAGACTTAATCCTGCCACAGAATTTGTTACTCATTTGTCCGTAAGTGCTGGAGCTATAATCTGGTCTATGGCAGTTAAGTGGTAGGTCTAAACCTGTTCTGACCTTGGGATTATATTACCTAATTCATTCATTAGATTATAAAAATATTTATTGAGTGCCTTCTATGAACCAAGCGTGATACTAGTCCTAGGAATGCAATGGTGAGTAACAACAAATAAAGCTTAATCTTCTTAGCAGAGAGAGTAAGGTAGATACTGACAAATAATTATACCAAAAATGTAAGATTATAAGATTATTATTTCACTTATTCCTTCATTTTAAGCTTCTACTGTGATTCAGGGAGTATTCTGCATGCTAGAAATACAGGGATGAAAAGGGAATGCAAGGTCTCTGCTTTCTTAGAGTTTTGCATTCTTTGTGTGAAGAGGGGAAATGGAGAAGGCAGAATTGTACAGACCATAAAAAAACAAAATCAGTTTTAAAAATTCTAAGTGAAATATTTTGGTAAGTGCTGTAAAGGAAAAATACTGAGTGATATAATGGAAAATAAGGGGAGGTGAGGCTCCTTCAGTTAGGGGGGTAAGGGAAGGCCTCTCTGAGGCTTGTCTGAGGAGTGTGATTTGAGATTTGGACATTTATTTTTGAGATCCAAACAGGAATCTTCCTTAAAATCTAGATGAAATATGTCCTAAATGGAGGAAACAGCAAGCATAAAGTCTCAGAGACAGAAAAGGTTTTGATTATTAAAAGAATTGGAGAATTATACCCACACACCAGATAGGGTTTATTTGCTTGTCTATTTTTGTAGATAAGAATTATTTGCATAGCTTTTAACAGCATACAATTTAGAGTCATAAAATAGCTCAAAGGTAGGGCTCAGGGTCCCCACAGAATCAGATAATCCTCAGAGGCTCCAGCATTGGGAATATCCAATAATCTCTTTTGCTTATTCCAAAATCAAATTATTCCTTACATGGATAACCAAGAGGATATAGTGCCCTGGAAGCCAACAGAGAAAATTATATGAATATAGGTTGAGTGTTCATCTGTGTTGAGTACTGACAATAAATACAGGGAAACAAGGACAGAGAAGTGTTCTTTGGATTCGATAACATGGAAGTCACTGGTAACAATGGAAATAGTTTTAGAGGGGAGTAGAGATGCAATGTAGAATGTACTAGAGAATGAATGGGAAGTTGAAAAGTGAAGGCTAGAAATGTAAAGAACTCTTGAGAAGTTGAGATTTTTGTGGTAGTTTTGTTTTAGCCAACTAACAAATCACTGAAATACTGAATCTGGAAGCACACTGTGAAGAAGGAAGTTTTCACTTTTTTTTTTTTTTTTTTTTGGTTATACGGAAGATCCTGGATTATGTTTGAATGGTTGAAAGTTGATGAGACTATTCAGGAAAAAAAGGAGAAATTGATGAAGTAATAAAAAGAGGAGACTAGATATAAATAAAAAACCTTGCAAAAGCAAAAGTAGTGAGATCCAATATGCAAGTAGAAATGTATGACAGGAAGAAGACAAAAACAAACAAACCCATTGCCATCGAGTTGATTCTGACTCATAGCGATCCTCAAGGACAGAATGGAACTGCCCCATAGGGTTTCCAAGGAGAGCCTGCTGGATTTGAACTGCTGACCTTTTGGTTAGCAGCTGTAGCTCTTAACCACTATGCCACCAGGATTTCTGGAAGAAGACAAGAATAATATAAAATAGATAAGTAAGTTGAATATTTTTTCCCTGGTGAAGGAATTCTCCTGCTATCCTGAGTTCTGAGATTTTTATATTTTTAATATTCTGTCCAATTACTAAGTTTTCTGACTAACACCCAGGCCTCCCATTACCTGGGCAGTCCATTTTAGCACCACCTCCTTTCCATGTCTGAGACCTAAGACTTTATCTACCATCTCATTTCTAGCTGTCAAGATCACTACCAAGTGCTTGGACTGGAGTCATTTATCGTCAGCCCTGTCCCTGATTAAATATCAGAAATCTTTAACTGATTTTGAACTTTTAGCTGGTGGAAATCATTCCTTATTTATTGTTTACCTCTTGATGGCTATCCCACTTCCAGATTATCCTTAGTGCCGAGGTCTTCACATCTCCATGACTAGAGCCATTAGCTTCCGGTCCTACTGCTCTGTTGAGCATCCTTCCCTGAGGGTTTCTTCCCATTGATTCAGTACTGAGTTTTCTTTACCAAATATCTATGACAAATAGCCTAAATGCAAAGAATTGAAAAGAGCTTATAGCATAACTAAATTACAGAGAACAATATAATCAAATTGCGGAATAAGATCAAAAAGCACCTTTCTTATTTAGACAATTTATATAGTTTTTTTTACATATATATATAGAATAAAGCATTAAGTTTCATGAAATCCCACTAATGCAGTTTTAGAGAACAGAAACAAGCATATGTGATGTAATCAAAAGACTTGGGGGTGAGTATGAGAAAGAGAATCCAGCTAGGCATTTCCAGATGTTTTCAAATTTCAAAATAACGTGTTGCAAATTTTTTTTCTCTTGTGTCTGTAGGCAGTGGTCCTGATAATCTTCAGAAGCAGTCAGTATTAATGATGTAGTAAAAGTATCTGTGCTGTATTCATCTTATTAAATCATCAAAAGTAGCCACGCTTTGATAAACTGCCTATTCTCAATCCCCCTAGTATATCTGCATCTATCTGTACACATATCTACATGTATATCTATCTATCTATCTATTTGTCCTAGGATTACCATGGACTTAGAAGTTTCCTTCCAGCTTCATGGAATTTTTAACATGATTGTGAATGTCTACTCATAAACTTTGAAATAACACAATTCTTGTTAATAGTTTGTACCAAATAATACAAAATAATGAGGAGCTTATTTTATATACTTCAAAATCCTCACTTACACAATTCAGTCTGCTCTACAAACAAGTAAAGAGAACACTGGTTAAACTGGTGACTCAGTTCCGTGAAGGTCTTTTAAGAGAGCTTCTGCTGTAGTTTATCCTTCCAAAGGGCTATTATTTACCTTTCCCCATGGCAGCAATAAACCAGTGTTAGTATAAGGTTACTATTAAGGTTATTATAAGGCTAGTGTTATTATTCCCAGAACATGTTTATAAAAAGAGCATTTGGAGCCTAATTTTAAGAATCACATAGAACTAGGTTTGAATCACTTACTTGTTATGACATCTCTCACGCCATAAGACATTTCTGACCTTCAGCTTTTTGATATGCAAAATAGACATAAGCCATTCTCCACTGAGGCAAGGGAGTTAAATAAAATATCACTTATGAATAGCCCAGTAACTGGTATATACTAGATTGTTGATAAATGTTGGTTCCTTCCCTTCCGTTCAAAATGGGAAACAGATACAAAGATGCAGTGAAATACTCAGCTTCCCACCATTAAGTTGAGCAAGATCATGTCTCGTACTCTTCATTCACAATACCAATCAATTGATAAGCTGAAAAATTACAAGTTCAACTAACACATTGATATTTATAAATATTAGCATAGTTGGTTACACACAATAGCAGCTCCTTGTTAAGGACCTCACCCCACCCTAACCAAAAAAAAAAAAAAAAACCCATTGCTGTCGAATTGATTCCAACCTATAGCTCTCCACAAATGAATCTGGGAAACAGACCTGGACTGATTGGTATTTATCTACAGCCAGACTGAAAACTGAGTGAAGATCTCTGTGGCAATGGGTCAGTAGCACCATCTATATTTCAGTGACTGGTCTTCTTCAATAAAGTGACTAGCTGTTTTGGTATTAGAGGCCAAGTAGAACTACAGTCTACTGCTTGGTTCTGAGACATGAAACTCTTGCTGAGGCCTTGGTCTATTCTTTCTGACTTCAATTTTCCAAGCCAGTGGCTTACATTAGCAATATGGACAGTTAGACTGTACCAACAGAAAAAAACATTGGAAAGAGCTACACCATGCTGAAAAACATTTTATGAATAAAAATAAAAATCTTTGGATATTGGTTGGCATAGACAGATATCCATGTCCTGTTAAAAGACTAATAAACCATGTGTCTTAGTTATCTAGCACTGCTGTAACAGAAACACCACAAGTGGATGGTCTTATCAAACACAAATTTATTCTTTCACAATCAGAAGTTCGAAATCAGGGCGTCAGTTCCAGGGGAAGTCTTTCTCTCTCTGTTGACTCTGTAGGAAAGTCCTTGTCATCAATCTTTCCTTGGTCTAGGAGTTTCTCTGCACAGGAACCCTGGGTTCAAAGGGCATGTTCTGTTCTCGGTGCTGCTTTCTTAGTGGTATGAGGTCCCCGTATCTCTCTGCTCACTTCTCTCTTTTATATCTTAAAAAAGATTGGTTCAAGACACAATCCAATCTCTTGTAGATTGAGTCCTGACTCATTAACATAACTGCTTCTAATCCCATTTCATCAACATCATAAAACCTGTTGCCATCAAGTCAATTCCAGCTCATAGCAACCCTATAAGACAAAGTAGAACTGCCTCACAGAGTTCCCAAGGAACACCTGATGGATTCGAACTGCCGACCTTTTGGTTAGCAGCTATAGCTCTCAACAACTAAGCCACCAGGGTTTCCATCAACGTCCTAGAGTAAGGATTTATAATACATAGGAAAATCACATCCAATGACAAAATGGTAGACAATCACACAATACTGGGAATCATGGTCTAGTCAAATTTATACACATATTGTTGAGGGACACAATTCAATCCATGACACCATGTCTACATAAAAAGAAAAATCTAAATATTTTTATTTTATGTTAGTACAGATAAGAGCTTTAACATTCATTATATCTTGAGTCTCACAATAACCAATAAGTAAGGAAGAGCACAAAATGTTCTTTGTGGAAAAATAAATTATCTTAAATTTTACCTATTTTATATAAAAATTGAGTAAAAATAGTGAGATGCCTCTCCAGAGTGAGGGAAACAAAATAATATTAACAGTAATTAAACGATATTATTGTTTTTTAATTTTATTTTACATTATATTTAGAAAAAATATACTTTTTAGGCTTCTTGAAACTTATCTATGTCAATTTGTTTTTTATAACTTAATTCAGTGTTTTTCAAAAAAGAAATATTTTTCAGAACATATATAAATACATTGAAATTTTGATTTAGGTAAATTTATCTCACTTGATAGTTTTTAAGATTAATTATTACTTGATAGTAATAATTAAAATGAGCATAAATATGAGAAAAGATATAACTGTTCTCATTAAATATAATTATATTCTTACTTTTTAATACACTGACATCTCAGATAGAAACATTATTCCTTAAAATTTAAGAGTAAAATAATGTCTGGAATCGCTAGTTAGTCAATTGGGAAGGAGAGGGTAAGAAAATCACCTGGGGGGGAAGGGTGGGTTATATTTAATCCCCTGACTCCATAACTTCATAAAATTATCATAAGTCATATGGCAACTTGACATTTCCTTTAGTATTTGGTAAAATCTGAAGTCTTTACTAGATTATATCAGCGTAGCTACATTTAATTTGGCAGAATTAAAAATTAAAAGTTATGTTTCTCTAACTATTCTAGAAAAGATTTTATTGTGTCCTTTTGAACACATGGATCTTCCATGACAAAGTCTTTTAGTATGCATATGGAATAATAACGTTATTTTTTCTCACTATTACATTTAAATAGAAAAGGCGGGAGGGTAGAGGAGAAGGGGGTGAAGCAATTATTGAGTTTCTACTATTTTCCAGGTATTTACATATAGTATATCATTTAATCTTACCAGCAATCTTTCAAGAAAGTATTATTATTTCTATTTTATAGGTGAAGAAACCAAGGCCCAAAGAGGTTAAGCAACTTACTGAAGGTCAATGCAGTTAGAGCAAAATGGCCAACTCAAGATATGCATTTTAGTGTGCCCAACTCAAATACTTAGGCTCATTTAAACACTCTACACAACATAAATATAAAGGTAAAAATTAATGCTAAGACAATCAGGCTAATCAGAAAGTAGTCATGCGCAAAAGAACAGGAAAAAACCATCTATGGTATTAGAAGTTAGGACAACTTCTTGAAGGGAATGATGACTGGGAAAGGACACAAGAGGGTCTTCTGGGGTGCAACTAATGTTCTGTTTTTTTAATTGGGGTGCTGTTAATGCATGTATGTGTTCATTTTGTGATAATTCATCAAGGTGTACACTTATGGTTCCAGCATTTCTGTTTGCATGTTATACTTTAATGAAAGTTTTTTTAAAAGCACTCATTTTTTCAGGAGAGTGAGACATCTATTCCATTATATTTGGGCTTGAGTTCATTCCATCAAAACGCTTCTTTTTAGTTTATATAAAGCCAAACATCTTGGATTTGAAAAACTAGGCAGAATATCTCTCCTAAATGACTTTCATCTGAGACATCTTCATTTCTATTTTTGATCACATCAAATAGTCACGAGTTAGAGATAAATGCTTAAAAATAAGAAATACCAACACTTTGTAAAATGTCAGCCACATCAAAGGTGAGTGAGATCAAGAATTGGTTCCCGTCTGTGAAGATGTGTTTTTACTCTTACCATATCAGCCTTCTTGTTCCAACCATATCTATAAAATACACTGTAGTATCGATTTATAGTTCTACCCTTAATGTAAGTATCGTAACTAAAAGAAAGCATTCAAAATAAATGTAAGACATGAAATAAACCTACTCCTTACTTGCTCTTGCACTGAATGGTTCTTTTATTACCAAAGTATGTGAATCATTGTCTAGACAAAGTTAAAATAAAACATAAAAATAAAATAAGGTCAATTTATTGCATATTATCCTTAAATTGACCAGTTTTATTTCTTCCTGGTTAAATCTGCAAATTAATTTCCAATTTTAGGTGTTCATTTGTGAGAACAGTTTGATTACTATAATCAGGATCAAATATTGGAACTAAGCTACTTCAGTGTCATTTAAATTACCAAACAATAGTACTGTTATTGTGCACATATCTAGTAAACTTTATCCACAGCCATGATTTGACTCAATTATTTCATGTTATGTTGTTCAAAGAGACAGTGGAAGAATTCATTTTATACTTTGTTTTTTTGTTTCGGTTTTCAGTACTTACGCTCTGCATACAAATTGAGTCAAATCTGCATGTGTTGTCTCTAATCTGGATGTACTTTTCAAATGAGAGAAAAATGAACTTGCCAGTGGGATTAAGGGAAAGCTGTGACATGTAAAATGATCCCTGTTGGTGCAGTGGTTAAGCACTCAGCTGCTAACCCAAAGGTCAGCCGTTTGAACCCACCAGCCACGCTGTAGGAGAAAGACATGCCAGTCTGCTTCCATAAAGATTACAGCCTTGGAAACCCTATGGGGCATTTCTACTCCTATAGTGTTGTTATGAGTCAGGGTCAACTCAACAGAAATGATTTGTTTGTTTTTGGTGACACATAAGTAATTGGTATTCTCTGCACTTGTATGATTTTTAAGCCATATGTTAAGCTATCCATTCATTTAATTTAAACTACCCAAGTTATTTGCATTGTTAGTGCCTCAAACAGTTAAATTTTATTTCAAATTCAGATCCCTAATTGTTTGAGCAACAGATCTTTAAAAATTATGTTATGATTCAGCATTTAACTGAAAAGTTACAGTGCTTGCCATCTACTTAGCAATGCTTTGAAAAGCAATAGAATTACTGTTTTTTTCCAGTGACTTGCAAACCTTGTTTCATATCAGGCTCACTTGTTATTGTTTTTTTAAATAAAATATAAAAGTTTCATAAAGAAACCTTTTTAAAATAATTTATTTTATTTTTGTTGTTGAGAATATATACAGCAGAATATATACTGATTCAACAATTTCTACAGGTACAATTCAGTTGTACAACAGACTACATTCAAGTTGTACAACAATTCTCACCCTCCTTTTCTGAGTTGTTCCTCCCCCATTAACACAAACTCACTGCCCCCGAAATTTCTTATCTAACCTTTTGAATTGTGTTGTTGTCAATTTAATCTCATATAGATAGATCTTAAAAGAGCACAATGCTCAAGGCAGATATTCTTTACTAATTAAGCTAAACTACTGTTTGGTTTTAAGAAGACTTCAGAGGATATTTTTGGCTTAAAGTTTAAAGATTATCTCTGGAAGCAGAGACTAAAACAGAAACTCATACACCAGTGTTCATTGCAGCACTATTCTCAATAGCCAAAAGGTGGAAATAACCTAAATGCCCATCAACAGACAAATGGATAAAGGAAATGTGGTACATACATACAATGGAATACTACTCATCCAGTAAGAAAACTGAAGTCTTGATACATATTACAATATGGTTGGAGCTTGAAGATATTATGCTGAGTTGAATAAGTCAATCACGATTCAAGGAGGCAGGGCCAAGATGGCTGACTAGGTAGAAGCTACCTCAGATCCCTCTTGCAACAAAGACTCGGAAAAACAAGTGAATCGATCACATACATGACAATCTACAAACTCTGACCAACAAACACAGATCTAAAGAGTTGGCCTGAGTTACAGAGACTCAGCCAGTGCAAGCAGGCTGCATGCTGACACAGCTAACGAGAGAACAAGCAACCACAGGGAAGCAGTGACTGTTTTTGGAGCCTGGAGCCAGTGTCCCAGTCAGAAAACTTTGGACTGGGTGCAGGGGTGCTGAGCATGGCTTCCTGAGATGGTGCAAACACAAGACACAGCCCTAGCCCCCAGAAGTGACCTGGGGGGAAGCCCAGCCAGTGCAT
This sequence comes from Elephas maximus indicus, assembly GCF_024166365.1. Taxonomy (NCBI): domain Eukaryota; kingdom Metazoa; phylum Chordata; class Mammalia; order Proboscidea; family Elephantidae; genus Elephas; species Elephas maximus. The sequence goes on along the minus strand of NC_064819.1, from coordinate 144,254,092 downwards.
GCAGGCAGCACAGCGACACGGCTGACAGGAGAAGTCACCGGGAGGCAGCAACTGGTTTTGGAGCATGGAGTGCGGCGTCCCAGCTGGGGAACCTTCATGCTGGGCTTTGGACTGGGAGCAGAGGAACTGACCACAGCTTCTGAGACAGCACAAGCACAGGATGGCCTGACCCTCAGGGGCAATCTCGACCCAGCCAATGCACACAGGCTACATGCCCCTCGGGAATCTCAGATAAAACAATCACCACCAAGCAAGATAAGTAACCTTGTCTATATTCCTGGGTGCTACTCTCTCCTATCCATCTGATCCCTCCCCTCCCCTTCCCAGGTGGCTTCATTAACATTGGAATTTCCTGGGGCAGAGAGTAAAGTGCTCTGTAGTTGTTATTTGTTTGTTTTTGTCTTTTGTCTTTTCCTAACCCATTCTCCTGCCCTGGGAGAAGCAGCTACAAAAAACCCAGGGACCCAAAATCCTTCCCTGACTTCAAGAAATTGAAATAAAAATACAGAACCAGCTCCAGCCAAGCATATGAGATCCACAGTCTTGGGCTTTCATCCCTACAGGGAACAAGGTGGCTATTATAATGCAGAGGCAATTCTGATAGTGATCTGACTGTACTTGTTTTAGTGGATTTCTGGAAAGACAAGTTTCCCAGGTCTGATATCTCTACCTATTAAACAGAGCCTCACTGACCCACAACGGGGAACTGAGGGATGAAGCTCCACCCAAACCACCTAGCCTCCTGCCATAGGGATCTGAGGATAGTGACACCTACCAATCAGTAGAGGTATATGCATTGGGTGCCTAAGGTACAGCTACAGAGCCCACCCACCAAAGTGCTTTAGGAATAGAGACACACTTACCTCACTGGCACTTGGGGGAAGCCTGTCAGCATCCTGCCTCCCCGGAGTATGACTCTGTGCTGCTACTAGAATCTGGTGCACACAACTATCACCACTACTCCTCTATGTGAATAGGTGACAGTCTACACCACACACTTGGTGACCCAAAATCAGATTCTACTCAAGAATACTCAATGGACTCATAGGCTTATTTATCTGGTAACAGCCCAAACCAGCTGGTAATAGGATATAAGTGATTCAAAGGCTACAACAATCAAGTCAGTGCAATCTAGTAGCCCATCTACGTATATTGAAAGAAAACAAAACAAGATAAGACTCAGTGAACAAATATAAAATAAATCATTACAATATCTTATAGACGGCTTGGAGACAGCAGTCGCTATCAAACCACATAAAGAAGCAGACAATGATTGCTTCTACAACTCCCCAAACTAAAGAATCAAAATCTTTCCCAAATGAAGATACAATCCTGGAATTGCCAGAAGAAGAATATAAAAAACTAATTTACAGAATGCTTCAAGACATCAGGGATGACCTCAGAAATGAAATAAGGCAATCTACAGAAAAAGCCAAGGAACACACAGATAAAGCAGTTGAAGAAATCAAAAAGATTATTCAAGAACATACGGGAAAAATTAATAAGCTGCAAGAATCCATAGAGAGACAGCTTTCAGAAATACAAAAGATTAACAGTAAAATTACAGAATTAGACAACTCAATAGGAAGTCAGAGGAGCAGAAAAGAGCAACTGGAATACAGAGTGGGGGAGACGGAGGGTAAGGCAACTGACACCAATATAAATAGTTGAAGAAAAATCAGATAAAAGAATTAAAAAAATGAAGAAACCCTAAGAATCATGTGGGACTCTACCAAGAAGAATAACTTGCGTGTGATTGGAGTTCCAGAACAGGGAGGGATAACAGAAAATACAGAGAGAATAGTTGAAGATCTGTTGGCAAAAAACTTCCCTGACATCATGAAAGAGGAAAGGATATCTATCCAAGATGCTCATCGAACACCATATAAGATTGATCCAAAAAGAAAATCACCAAGACATATTATCATCAAAAGCCAAAACCAAAGATAAAGAGAAAATTTTAAAAGCAGCCAGGGATAACAGAAAGGTCTCCTGCAAAGGAAAATCAATAAGAATAAGTTCAGACTACTCAGCAGAAGCCATGCAGGCAAGAAGGCAATGGAATGACATATATAGAGCACTGAAGGAGAAAAACTGCCAGCCAAGAATCATATATCCAGCAAAACTCTCTCTCAAATATGAAGGTGAAATTAAAACATTTACAGAGGAACACAAGCTTAGAGAATTTGCAAAAACCAAACCAAAGCTACAAGAAATACTAAAGGAAATTGTTTGGTCACAAAATCAATACTATCAGATGCCAACACAAAGCAAGGTCACAGAACAGAACATCCTGATATCAACTCAAAGAGGGAAATCATAAAAACAAATTAAGACTAATTTTAAAAAGAAAAAAAATGCTCAGAACAGGGAATCATTGAAGTCATTATGTAAAAGATCACAATAATCAAAAAGAGGGACTAAATACAGGAGGTATAGAACTGACATATGGAGAGGAAAACAAGGCAATACAGGACGATCCAAGTTAGGTTTTTACTTAGAAAAATAGGGGTAAATATAAAGGTAACCACAAAGAGGTCTAACAATTCCATAACTCAAAATAAAAACCAAGAAAAACATAAAAACTCAGCAAACATAAAATCAACTACTATGAAAATGAGGCACACACTATTTACAAAGAAAAACGTCTCAGCACAGACAAGTAAGTGGAAAAATGAAATTGTCAACAACACACACAAAGAGGCATCAAAATGACAGCACTAAACACATACTTATCTAGAATTACACTGAATGTAAATGGACTAAATGCACTAATAAAGAGACAGAGAGTCTCGGACTGGATAAAGAAACACGATCTGTCTATATGCTGCCTTAGATTTAGAGACACAAACAAACTAAAACTCAAAGGATGGGAAAAAAATATATCAAGCAAACAACAATCAAAAAAGAGCAGGAGTAGCAATATTAATTTCTGACAAAATAGACTTTAAAGTTAAATCACCACAAAGGTTAAAGAAGGGCACTATATAATGATTAAAGGGACAATTGACCAGGAAGATATAACCATATTAAATGTTTATGCACCCAATGACAGGGCTGCAAGATACATAAAACAAACTTGAACAGAACTGAAAAGTGAGGTAGACACCTCCACAATTATAGTAGGAGACTTCAGCACACCACTTTCGGAGAAGGATAGGACTTCCAGTAAGAAGCTCAATAGAGATACGGAAGACCTAATTGCTACAATCAACCAACTTGACCTCATACACTTATACAGAAGACTGCACCCAACAGCTGCAAAGTGTACTTTTTTTGCCTAGTGCACATGGAACATTCTCTAGAATTGACCACATATAAGGTCATAAAACAAAACTTTGCAGAATTCAAAACATCAAAATATTACAAAGCATCTTCTCAGACCACAAGGCCATAAAAGTGGAAATCAATAACAGAAAAATCAGGGAAAAGAAATCAAAAACTTGGAAAATGAACAATACCCTCCTGAAAAAAGACTGGGTTATAGAAGACATTAAGGAGGGAATAAAGAAATTCATAGAATGCAATGAGAATGAAAATACTTCCTGTCAAAACCTCTGGGACACAGCAAAAGCAGTGCTCAGAGGTCAATTTATATCGATAAATGCACACATACGTAAAGAAGAAAGAGCCAAAATCAGAGAACTGTCCCTACAACTTGAACAAACAGAAAGTGAGCAACAAAAGAATCCATCAGGCACCAGAAGAAAACAAATAATAAAAATTAGAGCTGAACTAAATGAATTAGAGAACAGAAAAACAATTGAAAGAATTAACAAAGCCAAAAGCTGGTTCTTTGAAAAAGTTAACAAAATTGATAAACCATTGGCCAGACTGACTAAAGAAATACAGGAAAGGAAACAAATAACCTGAATAAGAAACAAGATGGGCCACATCACAACAGACCCAGCTGAAATTTACTAAAAATTCCACTCTAACAAATTTGCAAACCTAGAAGAAATGGATGAATTCCTAGAAAAACACTGCCTACCTAAACTAACACAATCAGAAGTAGAACAACTAAATAGACCCATAACAAAAAAGAGATTGAAAAGGTAATCAAAAAACTCCCAACAAAAAAAAAGCCCTGACCCAGACAGCTCTCCTGCAGAGCTCTACCAAACTTTCAGAGACGAGTTAAAACCACTTCCAGTAAAGGTATTTCAAAGCACAGAAAATGATGGAATACTACCTAACTCATTCTATGAAGCCACCATATCCCTGCTACCAAAAGCAGGTAAAGACACCACAAAAAAAGAAAATTACAGACCTATATCCCTCATAAACATAGATGCAAAAATCCTCAACAAAATTCTTGCCAGTAGAATTCAACAACATATCAAAAAATAATCCACCACGACCAAGTGGCATTTATACCAGATATGCAAGGCTGGTTTAATATTAGAAAAACCATTAATGTAATCCACCATATAAATGAAACAAAAGACAAAAATCACATGATCTTATCAATTGATGCAGAAAAGGCATTTGACAAAGTCCAACACTCATTTATGATAAAAACTCTCAGCAAAATAGGAATTGAAGGAAAATTCCTCAACATAATAAAGGATATCTATAGAAAGCCAAGAGCCAACATCACTCTAAATAGAGAGAGCATGAAAGCATTTCCCTTGAGAACTGGAACCAGACAAGGATGCCCTTTATCACCGCTCTTATTCAACATTGTGCTAGCAGTCCTAGTCAAAGCAATTAGGCTAGACAAAGAAATAAAGGGCATCCCGATTGGCAAGGAAGAAGTAAAAGTATCTCTGTTTGCAGATGACATGATCTTATACACAGAAAACCCTAAGGAATCCTCCAGAAAACTACTGAGACTAATAGAAGAGTTTGGCAGAGTCTCAGGTTACAAGATAAACATATAAAAATCACTTGGATTCCTCTACATCAACAAAAAGAACATCGAAGAGGAAATCACCAAATCAATACCATTCACAGTAGCCCCCCAAGAGGATAAAATACTTAGGAATAAATCTTACCAAAGATGTAAAAGACCTATACAAAGAAAACTACAAAGTACTAGTGCAAGAAACTAAAAGGGACCTGCATAAGTGGAAAAACATACCTTGCTCATGGATAGGAAGACTTAACATAGTAAAAATGTCTATTCTACCGAAAGCCATCGATACATACAATGCACTTCCGATCCAAATTCCAATGACATTTTTTAATGTGATGGAGAAACAAATCACCAACTTCATATGGAAGGGAAAGCAGCCCCGGATAAGTAAAGCATTACTGGAAAAGAAGAAGAAAGTGGGAGGCCTCACTCTACCTGATTTTAGAACGTATTGTACAGCCACAGTAGTCAAAACAGCCTGGTACTGGTACAACAACAGGCACATAGACCAATGGAACAGAATTGAGAACCCAGATATAAATCCATCCACATATGAGCAGCTGATATTTGACAAAGGCCCAGTGTCAGTTAATTGGGGAAAAGATAGTCTTTTTAACAAATGGTGCTAGCATAACTGGATATCCATTTGCAAAAAAATTAAACAGGACCCATACCTCACAACATGCACAAAAACTAACTCCAAGTAGATCAAAGACCTAAACATAAAGACTAAAACGATAAAGATCATGGAAGAAAAAATAGGGACAACATTAGGAGCCCTAATACAAGGCATAAACAGAATAAAAAACATTACCAAAAATGATGAAGAGAAAACAGATAACTGTGAGCTCCTAAAAATCAAACACCTATGCTCATCTAAAGACTTCACCAAAAGAGTAAAAAGACCACCCACAGTTTGGGAAAAAATTTTCAGCTATGACATCTCCGACCAGCGCCTGATCTCTAAAATCTATATGATTCTGTTAAAACTCAACCACAAAAAGACAAACAACGCCATCAAAAAGTGGGCAAAGGATATGAACACTCACTTCACTAAAGAAGACATTCAGGCAGCTAACAGAAACATGAGAAAATGCTCTCAATCATTAGCCATTAGAGAAATGCAAATTAACACTACGATAAGATTCCACCTCAGTCCAACAAAAACCCGTTGGCTGGCATTAATCTAAAAAACACAAAATAATAAATGTTGGAGAGGCTGCAGAGAGATTGGAACTCTTATACACTGCTGGTGGGAATGTAAAATGGTACAAGCACTTTGGAAATCTATCTGGCGTTTTCTTAAAAAGTTAGAAATAGAACTACCATACAACCCGGAAATCCCACTCCTTGGAAGATACCCTAGAGAAATAAGAGCCTTTACACGAACAGATATATGCACACCCATGTTTATTGCAGCTCTGTTTACAATAGCAAAAAGCTGGAAGCAACCAAGGTGTCCATCAACGGATGAATGGTTAAATAAATTATGGTGTATTCAAACAATGGAATACTACACATCAATAAAGAACAGTGACGAATCTGCGAAACATTTCATAACATGGAGGAACCCGGAAGGCATTATGCTGAGTGAAATTAGTCAGATGCAAAAGGACAAATATTGTATAAGACCACTATTATAAGATCTTGAGAGATAGTATAAACTGAGAAGAACACATCCTTTTGTGGTTAATGAGAGGGGGGAGGGAGGGACGGTGGGAGAGGATTATTTACTGATTAGATAATAGATAAGAACTACTTTAGGTGAAAGGAAGGACAATACTCGATACAGGGAAGGTCAGCTCAACTGGACTGGACCAAAAGCAAAGAAGTTTCCGGGATAAACTAAATGCTTCAAAGGTCAGCGGAGCAAGGGTGGGGGTTTGGCACTATGGCTTAAGGGGACTTCTAAGTCAACTGGCAAAATGAATTCTATTGAGAAAACATTCTGCATCCCACTTTGAAGTGTGGCATCTGGGGTCTTAAATGCTAACAAGCGGCCATCTGAGATGCATCAATTGGTCTCAACCCACCTGGAGCAAAGGAGAATGAAGAACACCAAGGTCACATGATAACTATGAGCCCAAGAGACAGAAAGGGCCACATGAACTAGAGACTTACATCATCCTGAGACCAGAAGAACTAGATAGTGCCCATCCACAACCAATGACTGCCCTGACGGGAAGCACAACAGAGAATCCCTGACGGAGCAGGAGAACAGTGGGATGCAGACCGCAAATTCTCATAAAAAGACCAGACTTAATGGTCTAACTGAGACTAGAAGAATCCCAGCGGCCGTGGTCCCCAAACCTTCTGTTGGCCCAGGACAGGAACCATTCCCGAAGACAACTCATCAGACATGGAAGGGACTGGACAATGGATTGGAGAGAGTTGCTGATGAAGAGTGAGCTACTTTATTCAGGTGGACACTTGAGGCTGTGATGGCATCTCCTGTCTGGAGGGGAGATAGAAGGGTAGAGAGGGTTAGAAACTGGCAAAACGGTCACGAAAGGAGAGACTGGAAGGAGGGAGTGGGCTGACTCATTAGGGGGAGAGTAAGTGAGAGTATGGAGTAAGGTGTATATAGGCTTATATGTGACAGTGACTCGATTTGTAAACTTTCACTTAAAGCACAATAAAAATTATTAAAAAAAAATATGTCAATCACATAAGGACGAATATTGTACGACCTCACTTTTATAAAAAGACAAGTACAAGCAAATGTATAGAGACCAACGTTTATTAGTGGTTACCAGGGATGGGAGGGAAGAAGAAAGAACGGGTTATTGCTTACGGAGTACTAAGTTTAGGTTTATGGCGATGGGAAAATCATATTGATTAAGGGTAGGGTTGCAAGGCTGATTAATGTAATTGTTGTCAATAAGTTGTACACCTGTAAAAAGTTGAACTGGAAAATGTTTTGTGGTTTATATATTTACAACAACGACAAAAAAAAAAAAAGTAGCTGCTGGGGCTGTATGTATAACCAAACACCTCATGGAATTTGTTTCCTTGGTTTGGAGGTTTAGGGTCCTGGCTTCATGGACATCCCAGTAAATTGGCCTAATATTTTGTTTAGGGCTACTGTCCTACCTCCTAGTTCCTTGCATAATGCCTGGGGTACAAAAATCTTGTAAACTGCCATCCAAGGTAAAACAATTGGTCTCTATGTTCCTGGAGCAACAAAAGGAGGAGAATCAAGAACAGGAGGAAGAAATGAACGGTGTGGCTAACTGCCTCCATGAACAATTGCCCCTTTTGCTAGGAGGGCAGCAGAACTGGGTGGTGCCTGGCTACTACTACTGAACATATTGATCAAACTTTCTGTAGAAGAATCCTGATCAAAAGGAGAAAAATGGAGAACAGAATTTCAAATTCTAATGGACTCCAGACTTCTGGAGCTATGGAGGCTGGATGAACCCTTGAAACTATTGCCCAGAGATAATCTTTTTTTTTTTTTCTAATTCCATTTCCCCACATTCTGCCTCACACCAATTAAATCAGGACTTGTGGAGGGTAGTGCAAGGAGGCTAAACATTTTATTTCTCTTAAAAATACTCTAGGTAATTGTAATATGCCGCCAGGTGTGGGAACCACTAATTGACAAAACACTTTTCAAAGCTAGAAGAGGTTGGCAAGACTTCTGGCCGAATTTCAGAATAAACCATTTAATTTTCAGCAATAGATAATTCAACTAGCAATATATAAATCAACTGATGAAAAATTTCAATATAACAGGTGTGATATTTCATAATTACGATGATTGAAAATGAATAAATCTAAAGATAGAATTAAAACAAGAAGACTATCTAAAAATTAATCTGTTCCCCCCGGTGGTTATGGTATCTGATGCTGGCTCTTCCTGGTGGCCATGGGTGCTCAGTCAGTGTCTACTTGGTCTATGCACTGCTTCTTGGCAGGCACAGTTTCCTGAGGTCCAGTTGCACTCTGCAACAGGTAGAGATTTGGTTGGTGGGTCATATGTCAGCCTTCTCAAAATGTCAGTTCTTCCTCAGCCGAGCCACTGAATTTGCCCTTCAAATACCTTTTGTTCTACCAGTTAGGCCTGTGGGAATGAAACACTTTGGATTTTCATGCCAGGCGGAGTGCTTGCTTTCTCTTCACCCCGTAGCCCTCTCACTAGGCCACTCTTGTTACTTCTCTTGCTTTCTCTAAAGCCCTCTTGGTGTGGGACTCAATTGCTGGGATGCCATGTGTTGGAAATCTAGGCAGGATAGGCTGTGGTACACATTCATTCTCTCCATTTCCCCCAACAACAATCTAAGGAAAATCCAATTGTAACTCTTCCTGTTCTTCCTTACCCTGAATTACTCTGGGTAGCAGAAACTGTCATTGTCTTCACCTGAATTTTTTTGCCCTTACCTGACCCCTCAGCATCTTCATGAGACAAAGGGTAGGGATAGGCAGAGTGATCAATCATCTCAGTTTGCCCAGGACTTTCCCAGTTTCTGCACTGAAATTCCAGGAGCCCCTTAGCTCTAAGCAAACTGGGATGGCTGATGGCACTAGATAGGGAATCAGGCCAACCTATCAGATTGTCTTATTTTAATATTGCTTTCAAATCTTGTCCATCTATCATCCATATACTAGGCTTTTAATATCAGAAGTCAAGGATCTGACATTTTGAGTCCCCGAAGGCCTTCCTACCACATGGAAACTTCATTCTCCATTCTGAATTGTGGGACGTCTTATTGCAGAAGAGGTTTACATGATACGTGATGTCTCAAAGTATTAGCCTGTGACAAATCAATGCTACATATAGCATACTGTTATAATTAAAAGTGTAATTTTATAAGCTTCAAAATAATTTATCAGTTCTCATACATAATGAATTTCTGGTATGGATTATCAAAGAAGGTATAGACACAAACCATAACTGTGGCATTAAGGAACTAACATTTATAGAATGAGTGAGTTTATAGTAGTACATGCTTTTAAAAGATTGTTGCATGTATTTAAAATAAAGATTCTAAATTGAAGATATATCATAAAATCAATAATATCTTAGAGTCTAGGAAATTCATTATTTATGTGTTTGTTTACTTATTTTACATATAAAAAACAGAAAATATGGAAATGGTGCCATCAGTCCATTTACACATACGAGTCCAGATAAAGATGTGTGGCCTTTCAACTAACTATCACTTTGAATTATGGATTAAATGTGGCCCCAAAAATTATGTTAAAGTCCTAACCCTCCAACCTATGACTGTGACCTTGTTTGGAAACAGGGTCTTTAGAAATGTTATCAGCTAAATTAACATGGGGTCATCCTATAACGGGATGGGTCATAATCCAATACGAGTAATGTCTTTATAAAAGAGGGGAAAAGGCACAGAGATAGATACACAAAGAAAATGTCCATATGAAGACAGAGGCCAAGATTTGGAATGATGTATCTAAAAGCCACGGTTTGCCTGGGGCTGCCAGAAGCTGGGAGAGAAAAGAATCTTCTAGACACTTTGAGAGAGCATGGTTATGCTGATACCATTAATTTGAACTCCTAGCCTTCAGAGCTGTGAGACAATAAATTTCTGTTCTTAAAAGTCACCTATTTGTGGCATTTTTATGGTAGCAATTTCGGGGCAATTAGCTGAGAAAGAAAGTAGCCATTAGAACCTGTAGATATATGAAGACAATTCACAATCTAGTGGCATGAGAAGCCCTGATTTCTCAACTATTGAGTATACCATGAAACTAGTCCTGGTGCTGCAGCTAAATTCTGCTTCCAATTTAGATAGGGACAGGGAGGCTAAAACACAGGGGACAGAAGTGAGAGAGCATTAGGGCTAATATTTTGCTAAATGATTACCTTCTCTGAATAGATTTTCAAAGACAAAATGAGAGCAAACTGGAGTGAGAGAAACTGCCACATTGTTAATATCTTTCTAAAAATCTATCACTATAATTGTATTATTTTTTTTTATAATTGTATTATACATATTTGCTCAAGTATTTAATGTGTTAACTTTCAGTAAGTTAAACAAATACTATTCTAATTTATACTTTATGTGAAACCTGACAATTAGTTTAAAAAACAGGTTCTTATCCTTTTATTCCAATGCACTTTTCAAAGGCTTCACAACTGCTTGTGCTACCTTTGTCAAGGTCTTATTTTGAAATAGATTGACCAGGAGTAAGCACTTCAGAATAAATGTCAAGGTGTAATCTGAGAAATGGTATTATTGGTTAATAATCAAGGTTTGGCATTTTAGAAAGCGAATGCAAATATTATGAGCCAAAAGATATAAACAGAGTTCAAGAAAGAAATTGCACGGAAATACAATGTGTACCATTGATTCAGTACAGATGGCATTCAAATCTAATTGGTTTACAAAGGTTAAAAAAAAAAAAAAAACTGAATTTCCTTGTCAGTCCATTTTTCAATTTGTTGGGAAAGCTTCTGTGATAAAAAGACAGGGCCTTATTTTATTTACTCTTGTGGATAATTTTCCAAGTGTTCAATACAGATTGAAAAATCCTATTTATCTCCATCTACACTTGAAATCTTTATTAATATTACATAGGTAAAAATTTTCTCGGTGAAAAAAATCCTAGCTAATGAGTTGTTATTAGGAAAACAAAGTGTCAAATTTCCCTTAGTAGCTTACTTTAAACCAGTAGGCATAATAGTACAAAGTGTATTCTAAAGGGCTATTTTTATTTATTTATTTTTTTTGGTTTGTTTTGCTTTGTTTGATTTGGTTTGGTTTCTTTGCTAAGTAACCACCAAGAAACAGGTTAAACAGATACCTAATAGTATCTTTGTTTTCCTTTTTAAGTTTTACCTATAACCAAAAGGACCCAGTTGATTTTACAAAGAATTTATTTCCACTTAGGTATAAAATTTTCATGGAAATATGTGTACTGTACTTTTTACACTAGGTATGAAATTTTTATGGAAATATGTATAGTGAAGCAGAAAACAAATTCTTGACATAACAAGAAAAGAAACTATAGGCCTTTGTGATCCTCAACTTCTTATACTCAAATTTCTTAGAACTTCTTAGATCGGTACCCATTTGGCGATTCTTTCTGCCACCACCTCATCCTTGGTACCTCTTACCAAGATTATTGCAGAAACTTCTAAATGGTCTTAGTACCTCCAATGTTTCTGTTAATCAAATTTTTCCTGAACACTCCTGGAAAGCGCATCTACCTAAAAACACCCTGATCATATCACCACTCTACTCAAAAAAACTAATGTCCCTTATTGATTACAGAATTAAGGACTCATCTGTCTCTTAGTCAAGGCCTTCTCTGAACACCCAGTCCTTCACTCCAGCCTCTTCTGCTACTGTTACGTATTGAATTGTGCCCCCCAAAAGATAAGCTGAAATCCTAACCCAGTGAATGTGACCTCGTTTGGAAATAGGGCCTTCAAAGATGTTATCAGTTAACATAAGGTCATACTAGAGTAGGGTGGGTCATAATCCTACATTACAGGTGTCCTTATAAAAGAGAAGATACACAGAGACACAGAGGGAAAACAGTCATGTGACAACAGTTATGCTGCAGCTGCAAGGCAAGGAACTTCTGGCACTACCAGAAGCTAAGAGACAAGAAAGCATCTTCCTCTAGAGCTTTGGAGAGAACATGGTCCTGTTAACAACCTGAATTCAGAATAGTATCTTCCAGAATTCTGAGACATTAAATTTCTGTTGTTTAAGTCACCCAGTTTGTAGTATTTTGTTACAGTTGCCTTGGGAAACTAATATAGCTACTGTCTACAGAAAATATTTCTCAGCCAACTCTTTTCTAATATGCCTCTTCCCAGGCTTTTTCATCTTTACTTTTCCATCTGAAATGTATTCTTCCTGAGAGTTGAAATCTTTTCAATCTTTCCACACCCATTTAGAATACCATCCTGCCCAGCTCCCCTCAACCAGACATAATCCCTTCCACCTCTGACTTTGTTTCCTCTGATGCCATTTACCATATTTCACCTGTATTATCCTTAGTTTATATAAGAAAAAGAACAGAATATTGTATTGGGCAATCTGCTGCAAAAGATCTCTTTAAAGTTTTAAAAAGCAAAGATGTCACTTTGGTGACTGTTGTATGCCTGACTTAACCTATGATCTTTTCAATTGCCTCATACATATGAGGAAGATGGATAATAGAAAAGGAAGACAGAAGAATCGATGCATTTGAATAGTGGTGTTGGTGAAAAACATTTAATATACTACGGACTACCAGGAGAATGAACAAATTAGTCTCAGAAGGAATACAACTAGAATGCTCATTAGAAAAAAAGGATGGTGAGATTTCTGTTCACTTACTTTGGGCATGTCATTAGGAAAGACAAATTGCTAGAAAAGGACATCCTGGTTGGTGAAGTGGAAGGTCAGTGAAGGCAAGGGACGCCCTCTGTGAGATGGATTGACACAGTGGCCAAAGCAATGGACTCAAACATAGCAACAATCATGAAGATGACACATGACCATGCAACTTTTCCTTTTGTTATAGGTTCGCTATGAGTCAGAGCCAACTTGACACCGACTAATAACAACGATAAAAGAAAATGACATGACTCTAGGATCTTAGAAGCTCTTTGAAATAGGGGACTGTATTTTAACAGTAATTTCCTTTCCAATAGTACCTAGTATGGTCTAGGCACATTGAAGGTGCAAACATTTGCTTATTTATTTATTTGTTTATCCCATTTGAGGGTGTGCTGCATCAAGACAATGCTATACCATACACCTCACTGTACTTCTGATAAAATCTGAATGCTTATGCTTATATCTTCTAATTACATAAGCTCAATATGGACTAAAAATACCATTATGGTCTAAAAATACCATTACGGTAGTCCTCATTAAGTTTTTCTTCTCCCTATTGCCAACTAATTTAGATCCTGAAATCTCATGATACAAAACTTGCAAGCCAAATATTTCTAGTTCTATCTTAGGATTTCTGTCTGTGTTACTTGAGCTTATGAAAACTCCCAAAGACATTATTAAGAATAATTGAAATCATGTTTTAGAATTACAGCTAAAACTAATTTGAAAAGTGACACCAAATGTCAGCATACAATAACGACTGAATTTAAGATTATGGAAGTAGGATACTTCACAAAAAGGCAGTAAAAAGTCCCTAAAATGTTAGATTTTTGTACAATTAAATCCATAACCCCAGAAAGAATTTTATCTCTCATCCCCATATGGTATGCACTGAAAAATATTTGCTTTGCTGAAAAACATAAGAATATATTATTGCATTTTCATAAGAGTGAAATTAAAGAAAATCTAAAGCCTCTCTATATCAATTCTTTCCCAGATTTATTATCAAATTTTACTTGGGTGGAACTCTGGATTTGTTTCCTTAATCTACCTACATATCTTATAGAAAATAATCCCAAGTAGGATTATGGAGTCTAACAGCCTTGCCTGAATATCATTTTGAGGAACCCACATATTTACCACTTAAAAAATGGTAGCTCTTCCTTTACACAAACAGATATATGCACATCCATGTTCATTGCAGCACTGTTTACAATAGCAGAAAGATGGAAGCAACCAAGGCGTCCATCAACAGATGAATGGATAAATAAATTATGGTATATTCACACAATGTAATACTACACACCCATAAAGAACAATGATGAATCCGTGAAACCTTTCATAACATGGAGGAATCTGGAAGGCATTATGCTGAGTGAAATTAGTCAGTTGCAAAAGGACAAATATCATATGAGACCACTATTATAAGAACTCGAAAAATAGTTTAAACAGAGAAGAAAGTATTCTTTGATGGTTACGAGAGTGAGGCAGGAGGGGGGGAGAGAGGTTTTCACTAATTAGATAGTAGATAAGAACTATTTTAGGTGAAGGGAAAGACAACACACAATGCAGGAGATGTCAGCACAATTGGACTAAACCAAAAGCAAAGCAGTTTTCTGAATAAACTGAATGCTTCAAAGGCCAGTGTAGCAGGGGTGGGTGTTTGGGGACCATGATTTCAGGGGATAGCTAAGTCAATTAGCATAATAAAATCTATTAAGAAAACATTCTGCATCCCACTTTGGAGAGTGGTGTCTGGGGTCTTAAATGCTAGCACGTGGCCATCTAAGATGCATCAATTGGTCTCAACCCACCTGGAGCAAAGAAGAATGAAGTACACCAAAGACACAAGGTAATTATGAGCCCAGAGCAGTGGGATGCAGACCTCAAATTCTCATAAAAAAATCCGACTTAACGGTCTGACTGAGACTAGAAGGACCCCAGAGGTCATGGTCCCCAGACCTTCTGTTAGCCCAAGACAGAAGCCATTCCCAAAGCCAATTCTTCAGACAGAGATTAGACTGGACTATGGGATAGAAAATGATACTGTGAAGAGTGAGCTTCTTGGATCAAGTAAACACATGAGACTATGTGGGCAGCTCCTGTCTGGAGGGGAGATGAGAGGGTAGAGGGGGTTCAAAGCTGGCTGAATAAAGAGTGGAGGGAAGGAGTGTGCTGTCTCATTGAGGGCAGAGCAACTAGGAGTATATAGCAAGATGTATATAAAATTTTGTAAGAGATTGACTTAATTTGTAAACTTTCACTTAAAGCACAATAAAAATTTAAAAAAAATGATAGTTCCTGTGCTGAAATATAACCAGCAAGTCAAATTGCTATTTTCACTACCCTTTGTCAATATAATATGCTCCTTAATTTTACTTCATTGGACATAGTAAAGTACTGAGAAAAAATTATTCACATTTTAAAAATTGTTTCTCACACTTAGACAAAACCTATATGATAGCGAAGAGTCACTAAATCTTTCACAAAATACTACATGATGTTCTTTAAAATACCTAGCATAAACGGACATTCATTTTGGTTAACCATTATAGTCATTCTTGGCATTTTTGTATCTTTTTCCAAAGCGGGAGAAACACGGCCCTATATAAACCTAATGCCAAGAAAAATGTAAGCTAGTACTCATTAAAGCTAAATTCTGCCTCAGAATTATGAAGGCAACGCCCGTCACAATGCCTTTGATGCCACAGCAAATTGTTTCAACCATCTTCCTGCTATTTAAAGCATGGAAAAAATACAGACAATTTTCTGGAATGCATTCATTACCTTGAAAGTGCTTGACATGATGGTCATGTCAAATGAATATGATTGTAGCTTTTGTGGTATAAAACACTTTTACCTCATTATAGTCTCAAGACAGTGTGTTATAATCCCATTTTCACTTACAATTGCTTACAAAATTCTCCATTGACAAACTTGAATACCATAGAAACAGACTTAAATTTACCTCTGGTATTTACTAAAAAAATGGAAAAACACCTCCTAGCAATAAAAATGCCTTAAAAAAAAATCAGAGATTAGCTACATAGTTTGCGATTCCAGACTACCATGGTCATTTCAGTAATCATAATCATTCCTACAGAGAGCACAAGGGAAAGAGAAAATGAAATAAATTCTGAGTTAATCAATGTTAATATTTAAATTCTATCTTGGCTTGGTAGCATGAATAGATATGAGAACATGTCAGGACTTTAAGTTTTCATTTCTTTCCCCCAGTACTATTATTATTTGCTACAAATAATGAAGTTGAATTTCTTGCTAGAATAAATGTATTTCATTAATAAAAAATAATACGCTTTGACAACATTAATGATTTAGAGAATTTAGAATTCACATATTTTAAAAGTTAAAAATATAATGCTTAAACTAATGGTATTTGAAATCAATTGAGCTACAACTGAATAATGAACTTAGTACATTTCCCACCACTAGAAAAATTTACCACTCTTTCCGCACACTATGATTATGTAGCTCTCTTCTTCCAGGTAATAAATCTCCCCATCCTACCAGATAAAGCCTATACTCTTCAGTATGACCTGCAGTGCCCTAACCCTGTCTTGCCCTATCTCTTCCCATGTCCACTCCTACTCAACACTCTGCTCTCTCCTCTGTGCCTGAACTCATGCTAGCGTATCTGTCCAAAATATTCTTCCCCTGCTTTGCGCATTCTGACTGTCTGTAACACAGACTCATCTTACATACTCAGCTCAAGCTTCATCATCTCTTTTCAAGCCTTCCCTGGCCTTCCACACACCCTGAGAAGAAAAGACCACTTTTTTATTTGGGCAGTTTAGCAAGTACAATCCTCTATCACATACTTTAATTTACTTTCCATCCATCAGTAAACTACATTGGTCCTACATCTAAAGTGTATCTTAAATTTACCCACTTCTCTTTACCTACCTTACCACCACTCATCTCAATCCGTGCCAACATAATTTCAGGTTTTATTGACCACAATACCCTACTAACTCATTTCCTTTCTTCCATTCTGACTCTTTTCCAATCCATACTCCATATAGCCTCTAGAGCGATGTTTTAAAAATGTCATCAGATTAGATCGGTCCCTATTTTAAGTCCTTTAATATCTCTTGCTTTAAGAATCATATCTAGACCCTGCATGACTGACGAAGTCTTGCATGATCTGGCTCCACTTGCTTCTCCAATCTCATCTCAGACTACTCCTAACCCATTCTCTTCATCATTCTCCAGGAACACAGGGCTCATTCTGCTCTTCAAACCCTCTGAATACTTTCCAGCTCAGAACTTCCTCCTTGCTGATCCCTAAAACTTCTCCTTGCTCCCTCGTAGCATTTTCATTGCCATTCTTCAGGTATTCACTCAAATGTCACCTGAAGAATCACTCCTCGTCATTCTATATAAAGTAGCCCCTTGCTGATGGCACAGGGGTTAAGAGCTCGGCTGCTAACCAAAAGGTAAGCAGTTCAAATCTACCAGCGACTCCTCGTAAACCCTATGGGGCAGTTCTACTTTGTCCTATAGGGTTGTTATGAGTTGTAATTGACTCAATGGCAACGAGTCTGGTTTTGTTTTTTCATTTTGCTACTTTTATTATGCTATATTACACTAGATTACGTCACCCCATTTTTCCATATATACCAAATATTATGTGCTGATTTGTTTACTTGATCACTTTTTGTCTTTTTCCTTAGAGTATGAGGGCTTCCTAAGAGAAAGGACTTCATCTGCTTGGATGCTGCTCTATCTACTAACCTGAGTTCACTGTCTGGCAGGTGGTGGATGTCCAATAATTAATTAACTAATTAATTAGTTTAATTAATCAGTGGTGTTATGGATTGAATTGTGCCCCTCAAAATATGTGTCAACTTGGCTAGACCATGATTCCCAGTATTGTGTGGTTGTCTACCATTTTGTGATCTGATGTGATTATCTGATGTGATTATCTTACATGCTGTAAATCCTAATCTCTATAATGTTAATAAGGTAGGATTAGAGGCAGTTATGTTAATAAGGCATGACTCTATTTACAGGATTAGATTGTATCTTGAGTCAATCTCTTTTGAGATATAAAAGAATCAAGCAGAGAGGAAAGGGACCTTGTGCCACTAAGAAAGAAGGGCTGGGAGCAGAGCACATCCTTTGGACCCGGTGTCTGTACTGAGAAGCTCTTAGACCAGGGGAAGGTTTATAATGAGGATCTTCCCTTAGAACCAACAGAGAGAGAAAGCCTTCCCCTAGAGCTGGCACCCTGAATTCAGACTTCTAGCATCCTAGGCTGTAATTTCTGTTTGTTAAAGCCATCTACTTGTGGTATTACTGTTATAGCAACACTAGATAACTAAGACAAATGGGTATAGGTTTCCTTCTGCATTACATTATAAACTCTTTGAAAGCAAGGATTACCACTTATTTACCTGTGTAATCCAGAATCTAGAACAGTGCTTGGCATAAGATAAATTGTCTATAAAATATGGGGGAATAAATTGAAGAGAGAATGTTATAGAATGAATTGTGTTGCCAGAAAAGACATGTTGAAGCTCTAACCCCTGATACCTGTGAATATGACCTTGTTTGGAAAAAGGCTCTTCAAAGATGTTATCAGTTAATGTGAGCTCTTACTGTAGTAGGGTAAGTCCTAATCCAATATGAGTGGTGTCCTTATAGAGGAGGAGAAGAGACAGAGAGAGAGAGGGAAAATAGCCACGTGAAGACAGAGACTGAGGCTAGAGTTATCTTCAAGTCAAAGAACACCAAGGATCAAGGGCTATCACCAGAAGCTAGAAGTATAGAACAGATTCTCCCTCTGAACCATCAGAAGGAATCAACACCCTCATTTCAGACTTCTAGCCTCCAGAACTGTGAAACAATAAATTTCTGTTCTTATAGGCCACACGACTTGGGTGCTTTTGTATGGCAGCCCTAGAACAAAGAATTTTTTTTTTTGAACTGTTTAGTGTATTTATATACATATAAAATGTATAAACCTAGCCCAAGAAGAGTGCTTGGACCATCAAAGGTATTCATAGATAACTTATTCCTTATGCTGCAGTTGTACCTTAAAACATCCCCTATAAATTCTAAATCACACAAAAAAAGGCCAGACTTACTGGTCTGATAGAGACTAGAGAAACCTTAAGAGTATAGCCTCTGGATACCCTTTTAACTCAGTACTGAAGTTACTCCTGAGGTTCACCCTTCAGCCAAAGATTAGACAGACCTGTAAAACAAAACAAGACTAAATGTGCACACCATCCCATGGGTAAGGACTAGAAGGCAGGAGGAGATAGGAAAGCTGGTAATGGGGAACCTGAGGTCAAGCTGGGGAGAATGTTGACACGTTGTGGGGTTGGCAACCAATGTCACAAAATAATATGTGTATTGTTTAATGAGAAACTAATTTGTTCTGTAAACCTTCATCTAAAACACAATAAAAAAATTTTTTTGGAATTAGAAAAAAAAAAAACCGCTTGTAAACTGGCACTTAAAAACTTGAAACCTAAAGAACAAATCAAAACATGTCAGAACTTTGTTTCAATTTTTTGCTGCTTGTTATAATCTCTCAAAGCCCAGTATGTTTCAGGTTTTCAGGTTTACTTTTCTTCACAGTTATAACGAAATCAAAAAACATCTGGAACTTTATACAAGTATAGTCTATGGTTTCAGAAAATGCTATGCAGTCAAAAAGTTTGGCCTTGAAGGCCCTTTTTAAAGTAAAACAGACTAATTTGGTAAAAAACTGTTCCTGAAGTGTACATGTTCTTTAATAATAAAAACCTCTAAATCATTTCAGTTGTCCTTCAGAACAATGAAAAGAATCTCTTTGAACCAAGCTGTTGATAAAAACCTCACAGCCTGAAAGTGAAGTTTAGGACTTGGAAGGGTGTGAGGGGAGGAAAAAATCATTCTTTATAAATAGTTCATTTATCTTAAAAAAAAAAAAAAGTAAGCATGTGTTTGAATTGAAAACAATCATCCTGCCATGCTTATATTTTGGACTAGAATCTTATGCAGCAATCACAAGATTAGAACCATAAATGCTAGACTTGATAAAAGATCAGTTCAAAAGAAAACAACTATAATTAAAAAGCTAATATTTTCACATTAGCCTTGACTCTATCTGGGAAACATACTTTTTCTGTTTTGGCTTCATAGGTAAAATAAGCCTTCATTTTCTTCTCTTTAGATTCTGCTTTCAAATAACTATATATACTTCAACTATGGGGTTAGACAATTTGAGCATCACTGAAAATAATAGTCTATGTAAGACATATTTGAGAAAAAATTTAAGAAATTAATGAAATATAAAAAGCTTCTCAACAGTGGACTGAAGTGAGAGTAGATTATCACGATGTTCTTTTTGATGAAACCTCAAAATCCCAGAGGTGATTAAAATTTCAGTGTTACGATTAGGTTCGCTTGTTTGTATTTTCTATTTGTGTGTTGCCTTTCCCACCATAGCTACCATATATTGTATTACAACCTGTGTTAGCACTTGGCATTTATTAGACACTTATTTTCACCAATCCTCACTCCAGCCCATCAAGGTGTTGCTGTTAGGTGCCATCGAGTCAGTTCCAACTCATAGCAACCCTGTGTACAACACATCGAAACACTGCCCGGTTCTGTGCCATACTCACAATCCTTGTTATGCTTGAGCCCGTTGTTGCAGCCACCGTGTCAGTCCATCTCGTTGAGGGTCTTCCTCTTTTCACTGACCCTCTACTTTACCAAGAATGATGTCCTTCTCCAAGGTCTGGTCCCTCCTGATAACGTGTTCAAAGTATGTGAGATGAAGTCTTACCATCCTTGCTTCTAAGGAGCATTCTGGCTGTACTTCTTCCAAAATAGATTTGTTCATTCTTTTGGCAGTCCAGAGTATATTCAATATTCTTTGCCAACATCACAATTCAAAGGCATCAAGGTAGATATGTCCTCTATTCGCCAATGAGAGAAGTGAGGCACAGAGAAGTTAAGCCATTTGTCGGGCAGGATTTAGTCCCCTCACAATCTCCATCGAACCCTCCGAGTCACCTCACATGATCATGCTCTCTGTATCAGTAGTTCTCAAAGTCTTTGGACCAGGAAGAGAGTCCTCAACTAAGACCTTACTAATAATGCAAATTCATAGTCCCCCCATCTCAAACCTACTGAATTAGAAACTCTGGGGCTAGGGTATTGGAGTCAGCAATCCGTGGTTTAACAAGCCCTCCAAGTGATTTTGAGGCTTTTTTTAAAGTTTCACACCACTGCTCTAGTTGAAATATCCTGCTCTGAAAATGCAACTCAAAACAAATCACTGGCTCCTTTTCAAGCCACCACTGCTTCTCTGACCCCTTTCTATATGAGTTCTAGCTCTTCCACTCCCTGGTCTACTGATCCCAAAGCCTGTCTTCTCCCCTGTACTCCCTTCCTCCTGATTTGTTCTACATTCCTTCTCCTTAATCTTCCCTTCAATCACTTCTGCTTGTGATTTTCTCATCTCAGGCTCCACCTTGCCGCTCCTGAATCTGCCACTGCTATATCACTTGACTATCCTGATAGATTTTTCTCTTACAGGAGGCAAGAAAGAGGGTGACTGTTAGGAGGCTGCTGAGAGTCTACAAACATCACCGAAAAAACCGCAACAAAGAAAAATCTTCCTACCAAAGGCTACCTTGCTACTTACTGCAAGCCTAATCTGGTTATCTACAGCTTGCTGATCTGTATAGTTATCTGGCTGAGGCCTCAATAGCTTGCTTTGGCTGGATATGGTAAGTTCAAGCTCAGGTTGGTCCTAGAGTTCACAAATATGACACAAATTTTAAGGCTTCTCCAGATTCTTTGATCTGACATTTACCATATGATAAGAAACAAAGATCAGCTGTGGGATTATGTGTATCCTCTAAACCAACTAAAACTAAACCTATCACCACCAAATTGATTCTAATTTATGATGACCCCATGTGTTACAGGGTAGAACTGCCCCGTAACATTTTCTTGGGTATAATCTTAACAGAAGCAGATATCCAGGACTTTTTTCCACAGCACTGCTGGATTAGCTCAAGCCACCAACCTTTCCATTAGTAGTCGAGCACAAACCCTTTGCACCACCCAGAGACCTTATTCTTTAGACAGAGTTACCAAACTTACAAATACTGTTGAAATTCTATCAGCTGTGTGACCAAAAAGATGTATCCTTCCATGATAAACACCAATGGAGGTAAATCCAAAGTTTTAGTTTCATAAGTCCAACACCAAAATAGCCAAAGTAATAGGGTGATACATCAAATCATATTTGGACATTCAGAGTAAAACAATAATAAATTGATTGATGATTGATCAGTTGGTTAGCTCTCCAATTAGTTATGTAAATGTCTGGACTCAGAATAGCTGTTGGAATACGAATGCAAAATAAGCTGATTACCCAAGAGGATTTCTAAGTGACAGCTCCCTAATTTATAAAAATTATCAGAGATGAAAAATAATTAATCATAGAAGTCCTAAAAAATTGTTCCTTATTGATCTTCCTCTGTTCACACGACTCATGAGTGCAAATAGTTTATGGAGCCCTAGGGAAATGTATATACATTCTAACTGTTGGATCAGAAAAGAATCTTTTTATATAGTAGATTGACTTCCTATGGGAAAAAAAAAATCACTCGTGACAGAAGTCTAAATAAAGGAATCCTTATTGATTTCACCGGAAACCCTGGTAGTGTAGTGGTTAAGTGCTACAGCTGCCAACCAAAGGGTCGGCAGTTTGAATCTGCCAGGCTCTCCTTGAAAACTTTATGGGGCAGTTCTGCTCTGTCCTATAGGGTCGCTATGAGTTGGAATTGACTTGATAGCACTGGGTTTGGTTTTTTTTTTTGGTTTATTGATTACAGCACGCTTTAGTAGCAGAGCAGAAAAGATGAATAGATATTCACTCCCTCTCAGAAGTGCACTTAGAAAAGAAAAAGCATAATTTCACCACGTACCCCATATTATTATTATTATTTTCTTACATAAACTACTTTAAAACACAGGGACTGAAATTTTGAAATGTGTTATTTTAAAAGAATTAAATCAGATTCATCTCTAATTTACTTTAGTCAGGGAACAATGGTACCCCACCACAGCCTAGTTTTGACACCCCTTTTGTCACTATTATGATGGAATCTTTTTGAGGCAGAAAAAGCACTCTTGAGGATTTAACAAATATTTCCACGTAACAGTATTATAGCTAGGGCTAGCTCTGGGTCATCAATCCATAACAAATCCCCGTCAACAAATTAATATCTCAAGCAATTAGTACCAAGAACACTACTGAAGTCTAGTTTTTATATAATCTCAATAAAAAAAAAAAAATCTCAATAGGATACATAAAAACAGCTCATTGCCAAATCACCAGCAAAGTAGAGAAAGTTAAAAAAAAAAAAAAAAGCCATCAAATTTGATTTTCAATATGAACCACAGAGCTTGCTAAGGAAATTTTAACTTCCAATTTTTTTTTTTAAGGAAATGGCTCCAGTTTTTATTTCCAAATATGTATAGCTGCTTAGGTCTTGGCAAATATATTGATAGATGAAAGTGTGTGTCAAAATTTTAGAGGGAAAAAAAAAACTTGTAAAATGAGTTATCAGCTATCAGCTTAGAAAATTTTTCAATAAACTATTACAAAAGTTCTGTGAAAACAAATTAATCATATGACATTAACCTCCACTTATATAGCATAATCATGATAACTAATCAGATAAGCCCAACATGAAATGTCTTTAATAGTTTGATGCTATTCAAATGATTGACAAACTGAACATTTGCAAGATTAAACAATCACCAAATAAGATTTTTTTGTTTTGTTTTTGCCTGGATGTTTATTTGCTTTTTCTTTTTTTAATTTTTTTATATCAGGTTATGTTTTTAAGGAATTACTTGTAGTTCTGTCATCCGATTGTCCTGACAGATATAATCTTCTTGTGACATAGATAAAATGTACCCAAAAGATAACACAACTGCCAATGCTTTATTTAATGCAGCCATTGACGGGTTCATTTGAGAGTATGTGGGACTTCCACAAGTTATCAAATGGTTGGAAAAAGAACACGTAATATTTGTTTCGGAAGTAATACAATGGGAATAGTTGGAAGTCACACTTCAGCTACCAATGGTTGCCCCTGAAAAGATGAATTTCAAAATCTTTGAAACAACTGATGTTCCTTAACATCCAGTAAAATTAATAGAATGTGAGTCTATGAGGGCAGAGATCATTGCCTGTTTTTTCACTGCTTTATTGGACTGAAAATAGTGCCTGGAACATAGTAGGTGCTCAATAAATATTTGCTAAAAAAACAAATCATACCAAACCAACTAAATGGCCTTCTTTATAAATTCTGATCTTATTAACTCTAGGAAATAACAGCTTTAAGATTTTCAAAACTATATCACACTATTTTGTCACTTTAATATACATATCACCCTGTTCACATATAGATGCTGATATTATCAAAATATTCTTATGCCTCAAATAGTCTTCCATTCAGCATTTACAAAATTCTGTGAACAAGTGAGGAAACTATTATATACTTTCAATAAATGAAACTTGGTTGTTAAGAGGCAAAATATCTTGCCCCAAATCACTCAATTATTTAATGAAAAAGTTTGCTGTAATTTATATAGCACAATTTCTCATTCAGTGGTTCTTTCATTATACGGAAAATCTCTTCTTAGCCGGTAGTAATATATGTCAGATGCACTTGGGCTAAGATGTGAAAGACTAAAACGTTGAGGAAAAGATTAAGTTCCAGTGATGATCTAAAGGAAGAGCAAGAATTGTGAGTCAGTCTTTCAGGTTATTGGGGAGGGCTTCCAGGAACCACTGCTCCAGATGGCACAGGTTACTATTGTGAACTATGGATTTTGAATTTGAGAGTCAATACAGATCTTGGAGATAATCTATCCCAAATGTTTGATTTTATAGGTCAGAAAACCAAGGTTCCAGGAGAAGAAGTCAATTGCCTAATATCATATAATGACAGATAGTGGAATTAGAATTACAACTTCAGATTTCGGACTCCTTCCAGTTCAGCTTTTACTTCATCTATATGAAGACTCATGAAAACAGAATAATATATTTTGAATGATCTCTGTCTTGGAAAAAAATTATTCAAGACTGAGACAACCCATGAGCTGCTTCTAAAGGAATCAACCGATGCAACAACGCCAGATTTTGTACTGCATAAACAACTGGATCGGTGAGAGCTGCCTGTTCTCATGCAATAGCGGCCGGTAGGCAATTGACAGTACCAGCTCATATTATTTTTCTATATTTTATCATATGCCTTTGCCCCCCACTTCTGCTACCCTCTGCCTTACTTCTTTTCCTCTCATCACACTGCACATGTTGTGGGAAGCTCATTTCTGATACAGCAACAAAACCTCAGTTTAGTGCAAGAATAGCAGCCTATATTGCTGCTATAAACTTGGAATCTGCCAACTGGCTTACTTCACATGCTGCCGGAGAAAGGAGATTGAAGCCATGTGTCAAGACATCTCCTCCAGAAACAGTTCAAACATAAGTCCTGTTGTTAACAGGAAGACTGGCTCAGAAATACAGACTCAGCAGTATTATGCGTAGACATAAAACAAAAAAAAAAAAAACAAGGCAATGCTAAATGGTAAGCAAGACACACGTTGTTTAAGAATAGCCTGCTTGGGCAAGCAGTTACTTTAGATGAGTAGTTAGTACTCACTAGCAGATTTTAGGGGGATGATATCATACTGACACTCACTAAAATTAAGAAAATAAATCCAAGTATTCCATTTGTGTCATCTCCTGAAGATTTCATTGTCCAGAGAACACGGACCCACATGAGATTTGGATGTGTTATCAATTTGACTTCTGAGGTCTTTTCAGTCATTTGTCATTACTCCAGGAACACAGACCACACATAAAGATCGCTCTTTCTAGTACCACCCAGAAATACCCAAAGGAATCACTTCAGCTTGGTCACTGAGAACTGGACTCAAAATGCTTTACCCAAAATAGAAGCCTATTCCTACTTGTAGAATGCCTTTTGGTTGGCTGTAAGGTTGTGGTCCCCTGTAGCCTCGAGAAAATTTTCTATTTTAAGAATCATTATGGTTTGGTTTAAGAGCATCTTTATTTGTTATTTCTGAGTGGTAGGATCAGGGCTGAATCTTGTTTGGATGTTTTGGCATTTTCCGAATTTTCTCTACAGCCCTCAAAAAGCAGATTCCTAATATTGCTCAGTCTCAACACGGAATTTTATTCAAATATACAAAATATACTTTCTAAAATATGTACTTCCCCAAACACTCTCAGACACCAAACAAATCTCCCAAAGCCCTTCTTATCCCCCCACACTCCAAAATTCCCTCAGACCGGACTATTAGTCAAAACATTTTCGGATCCAAGTCTTAGATAACCAACTCAAAGTAATTTACACTTAAAGAAAATATTTTGGCTTACGTATTTGAAAAGCCCAAGGGTGATTTTGACTTTAGGCAGAGCTATACTGTCAAGTTGAGTTTTTCTGATGCCCTAGAGGGCGGATTTTGTGAGCTAAAGCTGATTCATTTGAAGCTTTGGTATATTAATATTTAATTTTTTAAAGTTATCAATTCAAAATGCTTTTCCTTAAGCTTTTCATTCAGTTTATAAATCTTATTATTCTATTTATCAAATTGACCCTATTTTAATAATAATTTATAATAGAGGTGTTTGCAGTGTAATTATATATACTTTTAAATATTTTAAACCTCATTTACAAATTTAATATATTTGGTTTCCTTTTTAAGTACACCCGGATGATTAAAAAAGCCTTTCTACATACTTCAGTAAGACTCGTAAAGATATACTTATAAATATGATGAGCCTTGGGATTTCCTATGTTTCAATATTATTTTAAAATGCTGTAAAATTTCAACTAAAAATCACAAGTTTAAACAAATCACTCAGTTTGTTACTCAATTACTAATTTGTCACCCTAATAGGATAGATTCTCCCATAAATTTAAAGCGTACAGTGCTGAAATCTGCCCAAATTATATTTCATCACTCACAAAAAAATAGTGTACTGTAGGTATAGTTTACTTCATCATTCTATAATTAATTCTAAGAGCTAGAATTTTAACTATTCTCAGAGTTAAAGACACTTAACCCCTAGCAGGCAACTACCCTCTATGAACTGAGGCTTGAGCACCAGAATTTTGTCCTGGGTGTGAATCTGGAATTGTACACATACAGAGTAATTTTTGTCATGACTGAAAAAGCAAAGCTAAGATTACTTTTATGATTAGGGTCATGGGATTGGTTTACATATTCACGGTCTCCACATCTTTGGATGAAATCTGATCATTACCTAACTCTTCCACCTTATCCCAGAAAAACAAAGCTGATTCATATAAAATCACTATTTTCTCTGAGTTACTATACACTATACATGCACACACACACACACACACACGTGCATGCCGTATAGAAATATATATAACAATATATACATCTGTAGGTACATCTAGGTGTATGTATATGTATGTATACACACTGAGATAAATTTCTTGAGTGCCCTGTCAGTCTTGCAGCTCTCTAGAGATTTTATATGCCATCTACTCAAACTTTAATGTTAGGATGCTACATTGCATGTACACAACTCCAGGAGGCACCATTCACATAGACCATAAGATGAACTGGACCCTCTGAACTTGTGAACCTAGACAGGACCTCTACAAAGATACCAAAGCCATTGCATGGAGACTCCACATTCTTTTTATTTGAAGGAACCCTGCATTATTTTATATCATCTTTATCTGCTAGGTTCACAACTCTTAAAAATATTAAAATCACTTCTGATTAAATTCTGTCATGTGTCTTAAGTTTCAGTTACAGATTCTAGGGTTATTCTAAGAATAATCTGAAAGTAAATGGAAAGTCCAGAGGATAACTGTCTTCAGACTTGACTTGATCTATATGCTTAAAAATATAATCAGAGCTATCTCTTTCTATCTCATTTCTGGTTTTTTTTTTTTGCCTTTCTTCATTCCAAGGCAATCTTTCCAGAAATAGAATAGAAAGACACCAGCAGCTTCAGGACAAAGGAGTCCAATTCTGAGTTAGAATTTTTTTCCATCACTAAACAGCTGTGGGATTTGAGGCAAGCTATTTAGCCTCTCTGTGCCTTTTGTTCCTTATCCATAAATCAGGATAATCAGAATTTGAATATCATAATTTTTGTGAGAATTAGCAAAGCATGCATAAAGTTTTTAGCACAATGACTGACAGATGTTTCCTTAAAGAAAGGAATGTGGGACAGCCAGGAATATCCATCCACTACAGGACCAAGAATCTTATTTTTTCCATTCCTTCTTTAGCTTCTAGATTGTTCCTTTGTTCTTGTACCAGTTTTTCTGTCCTCTTTCCCACAGAAATCCCCCAATCCTCTCTGATTTTTCTCATTTTTTCACTATGTTTATTCTTCTAGTTCTACACAACAGCCTTCCTGAGGCTTCTCAGGCAATCCAGGACCTGCCAACTTTCACATTCAGAAAACATCAATGCTATAGTTTTTAAGGAACACAAATACTTTTCTTAGCAAATGTC
Organism: Elephas maximus indicus; assembly: GCF_024166365.1. Classification (NCBI taxonomy): domain Eukaryota; kingdom Metazoa; phylum Chordata; class Mammalia; order Proboscidea; family Elephantidae; genus Elephas; species Elephas maximus. The sequence goes on along the minus strand of NC_064819.1, from coordinate 144,225,346 downwards.
TCCTAAATTCTCTCCATAAACAGAAATTGGATTGAAAGACCAACAAAGCAAGAAAAGAAATCAATAGCAAAAATTTTAATACCCTTTCCTGATTTCATTTACATTTAGAGGGATTTCTTTTAAACTTTGGGTTTTGATGACATATGACTATTGGGAAACTTTAGCCTTGCTTCATATAAAATCACTATTTTTTCTGAGTTACCACAGTACATTAGTTCTCTCTTCTCACTAGACAATAAGAAATCTAAACAGAAGTCAGGTACCATGATTTTTACTCATCTTGGTTATCTCTCCAATATCTAGCATAAGGCCTAGCATATACTACTATGCATCTACACCTGTAAATAATGTAATAAATAAAATACAGCTAATAGGCTTATCAAATTCAAAAATGACCTGGAACCAAAAGGATCTTTCTTTTGATTAATTGACTAAAGATACAAGGAAATAATGAGAAATCTAACAAGTCAAAATGCAATAGAAAAAAATGTTGTTATTTAGAAAAATACCAGTACTCAGAATTAGAAAAAATTTTGGAAAGAAGGAAACTTTTAATCACTACAAGAAAGAATGTTCTAATAAATTTTTGAGGATTAATCAGGACAATTTATTCTGAGGTTGTTCACGCTGAGAATATTTCCTCCATCTCCTCCCACCCCTGATTCCCACCCCATATCTCCGGATCTCAGCCTAAAGTTGACAATCACTGATCTTAAGTAAAACATAATATTCTGAGCTGTTGTCTACCCTAAATCAGCTTTTCCATTGGAAATGGAAGAAAGGAGATTATTTAAGTAATAATATATTTGTATATCACTTCATAGATTTTATGATGTTATTTTTAAAATAAAATTTTACTTAATCTTCATAGCAACCTTTGAAGTATTCAACGGAGACATTATTATCCTCATTTTCAGATGAGAAGTTTCAAATTCAGAGAGAGTGTAATTTGTTCAAGGACATAGTAAGAGACAGAGCCAAGTTTAAAATCAAAAAAGTGACAATGAAAACAACATCGGTGTTAGACTTCTAATCCAAGACCTTTTGCTACATTAATCTGACATTTAGAAAACACTGGTGTTTCCTAATAATAAAGGAGAAAAAACATATGCTATTCTGTAAAATACAGATGGATTCATCAACAGAAGCACAGGGCAAAGCTGCCCAAGAAAATATCATTCTTTGCCTAGCTTTGGAAGAGACTGAAAGAATTCTTTACCCCTTCTTGTTTGTCTGTACAATTTAATGATTACATAACTAATAGAAAGTAGTCATATACTCGGTATACTAGATATCAGACAATGAAGGAGGTAATGAGAAAATTAATAATCCAAATATGCTTTCTTGAATATCCATCTTTTTCATATAAAGAAGGTTTATATGATATATGAACATGATTGTATTTGAAGACAAACTTAGTCCTGTAAATAAGTCCATTAAACTAAAAAGATATTCTTCTATAGTAATAGTGATCAGTCAAAACATAAATAGCTGCAGTTGAGTTTTAGGGAATTCCAGTGTGTAATTTGAGGGTATGGTTTGGCTCGGATTACTGGGTTGTCCTACCACAGGCGTGACCAGACCATAGTAACTGAGAAACATATTTATCAAAAGTAAAATGTTCAATGACTCCTTTTTCTATGTACTGAATCACACTGTGTACCTATCATGATTATGAGGTTATGACTGAATGTTCCGTCTCCTGGTTTTGAATATAAACGAAGGTCTTCATTTATATGCCAGCTGATATTTTTTTCAGGGAATATGTGAGATTTCCCCAAGGCAAGTAAATTAAGAATATATAAAACTCATGTAAATGCTGTATGATTAGTGATATCAATCCTCCCCCCAATCATTTTGCAGAAAGTCATTTTTATAGAAACTGGAGAGAAGTTACCAAGTTTTTAAGTAAGAGATTAGAGAGGTATGGATCATAACTAAATTAACCTTCACTTAAATTTACCAGGTTTTTTCTTCATTTCAAATTATCAAATCCAGTCAGATTAAGGGGACTGATTCACTTCTTTCCTTTAATGCTGGGTGCAATGTGTGAAGAAATTCCTTTTGCAGCATTAATACAAACATAATCATAGTTCATGGTACCTTTCGCCTCCCCATCATTTAGCTTGGCTTGAATTTTTATAACTGATGATTTTTCATTGATGAGGAAAGTGATGAGTACAGGGACCATGTATCTCATTTGCTCATCATGGCATCCTTGAAGCTAGCAAAGGTCTTGGGACCCAATAGGTGTTCAGTAAATATTTGTTAAATGGTAGACAGTCAGAAAGACACAAAATGTGGCTTAACACAGGTATTCAGTACACTGAATGCAGTAATAACACATCTAAGATGACCCACCTGTCCTTGATAGAAGCGGTAAACATATCCCAGAAAAAGAATGTGTGTGCAACATCATAGGACTTCAGCACTCCTGGCCATAATTCCCCAAATTTTCTTGTTCCCTTTGCAACATTTTTGTTTTAAATAATTTACACTCACAAATAATGTCTATTCTTGAATGTCTATAATTGTATGTGGGAAAGGTGAGGTTCAGGATACTGGAAACTACAGCAATGCTCAAGGAAGAAGAGTAATTTAAGACTTTGTGGGGATAAAGAAATGAATGGGTCAATAGAGTCCTGTGGCTAGAGGAAGACCAGGGTGGAGTTTTTTGAAAGAACTGAAGTACTGTGCAGGGGAAAAAAGAAGCCCAGTATAAACTTCACCAAAAACTGACAGAAGTGGCTTCTGGTCTGCACCCCACTCTTAAAAAGTACATGGTACACTGGCCCAAATCTCCCAGCTTCCGTATACCTCAGTCTCAGGACAACTGCAAGAGGGCATATTGCATTCTTTGTGGAAGGAGGCAGTCTCTCATCATAAAAACCTCAGTGATGTAGACAATGAGCCTTCCTCCTATGGTGGACACTTCTACTTGTTTTCAATTTAAAAACAACATTTTTTTAAATAACAAATTCATACATAAGAGTTCACAAGGATAGTTACTCATGCTGGTGTTCACTACCTCTCCAGCTCTACCTTTCTTTTCCTTCCTTGTCTTTCCCCACTTAGGAACCCCCACTGCCTCAGAATCACAGGGGGTGGGCTCAGAGATCTGGACTTACCATGTCTATGCAGACAGTCCTATATTGAGATTCATACTCTGGTTCCTTTACCTTCAAATTATCATTTTTTTATTTTTTTCCATTTCCTGTATTTTCCCTTTTTTTCAATAATGAATGCTATTATTAATGCAAAAATATAATAATAATTATGAGGCTCTGCTTAATGTGAAAGTATTTGAACAGGCTCAGTGCCCTTAACAGCCTTCTCCTTGCTAAGGATTCCACTGCAAATGTCCTCTATCTTTTGTACTCCACAGCTAAATTTCACCTCCATCATCTACTCTCCTCTGCCTTGAAGGCAAATCTCCAATTTGGATCCAGTTCTCGCTCTCTCAGTGCTTTTGTAGAATTAATGTTTTGGATAGATTGTCTGCTGCCAAACTCCCATCTCAGCTTCCTAAGTTCTCCCTTACAAGGGACTCATAAATTTTTTTTTTTGCCTATGTATGCAGCTATGGGCCGGTCCACTCCCATCCTACCCCAAATACTAGAAATATCTGCAAGGGTTCAGCCTAGGGCCCTTTATTTCCTCAGTAGTCAGATTCATGACTGTGCACAGCCTAGCAGGAGCCCTGATTCTTCTAACAAAGCCTCTGTGAATTTAAGCCCTGAAAGTTGCAATCACTACACAGTAAGAGAACAAAGAAACTAAAAATAAAATAAATTTATTTCTAAGGTTGGAACAGGATAAATCCTAGAACATACTCAAGAGTGGCTTTGAAACCACAGTGTTTTAAACTGATATTCAAAACTTCAAATGTTGTGCAGATCAAAAAAAAAAAAAAAGCTAACTGTATTAATTATCTCCTACCCTCTATGAGCTGTAATGACAAGAAATCCAGTTATGGCCCAATGAGCTTCATAGATTCACACACTGCTCATAAACAGTAGAGTAGAGCACCTAGCTACTGACTACCTAGCTACTGACTGCCATTCATATATTACCAAGGATGTATACTGGAGAGCCCCAGAGGGATAGGGAACAGGAAAGTTAAGTTAGTTATTGCTAGAAGGTAGAAAGTCCTGCATGATGATGTGAGAGGCTGGGTAAAGGTGGAAGGTGGAGTTCCTGAACTACAGAAAGAAGAAGAAGGAAGGAAAAAAACAGAACGTTAAGTGTAAAAATGGCATGATAGGGGCATCTCACCTCCTCTAACTTCACAAGGTGGAAAGAGAATCAAGATCAACAGCTCGAGGTTGATTCCTATGAGGCAGAGAGGTCAGACATACCTCCTCTCTCCAAACTTTTTACCAATTGACACCAGCTGTCCATCTCACAGCACTCAATACTTCTGTGTTTGGTTTGATAATTTGTTGCAATAGCCAAGCAGAACTCACAGACCATACTCACAGTAACGGGGTTTATTAGGGAAGCAACAGGTTACAATTCAGGATCAGGAATGACTCAAGATACAGTTCTTCCATCAGGACAGCCTCTTCTCATCCATGCCCGTAGGCGGGCTTCTCTCTGGCCCTTGGCCCCTCAGCGCCTCAGCCAGGCCTCTGTCCTGCTTGAACAAGTATTACAAAACTCTTTAGCTCTGCCAATAAGTGCCCAGAGGCACCCCAGTCCTCCAGGAAGCCTGCTGTCTGAAGGTGATCTGTTCTCTTGCTCCATGGTCAGCACACCCACTATAAGCAGCTTGGCCCATAGGCTGGGAAGTTCACTGCAGCACCTCGCACCGGTCTCCTGGTTCTGCTGCTGCCATTTCTCTGCCATCGCCTCTCACCGCCTTGTGCTGTCTCCAGTGTTACAGCTCTCTCTCTCTCTCTATCTCCTGCGTATAGGAAGTTTTCAGCACAGGGACCCCAGGTCCAAAGGATGCACTCTACTTTAGTCTCTTCTTCTTGGTAGTAGTAAGGTCCCCCCGGTGCTTTGGGATTGGCTCTATTTTAAGCCCAGTGGGTGGCAAAACTAATCAATGCCCCCGTTAGGGTACCATATACCTTCTTTGCATCATCCCACCATACAAGGGTACCATGCATCTTATTTGCATTATTAGCAAGATGTCCAATTCCCTTGGCGGGCCACAAGTAGCTTATTTGCATAGTCCCACCCAATCATTTTGTAGGGGTCACAAGACCAGGCATGGCTAGAATTTACAATAGGTGGAATGACAATCTAGGATGTAAAGTATAAAAATGCTGTTGAAAATATTTTAAAGAATAGTGTACTGCCTGACTAGAATTAATCTTTCTATTATTTTAACTTAACCCTCTGGGTCGTCTCCGAAAAATTTTGAAATATATTACACTTGAGTAACTTAAAATTGCATAGATTAGTCATTATCAAACTTATGTAAAGAATATATTAAATAACAGCAGAAAATTTGTTGGGGGCTTGGACCATACTTTGGAAATTTGAATAAAACAGCATAAATCAAGGCCTCATAATTTCATTGTTAACTTTAACTTGGAAATTCTACCAATAATATTTTATTTTTTATTTATTTTTTTAATTAATTTTTATTAAGCTTCAAGTGAACATTTACCATTCCAATCAGTCTGTCACATGTAAGTTTACATACATCTTACTCCCTTCTCCCACTTGCTCTCCCCCTATTGAGTCAGCCCTTTCAGTCTCTCGTTTCGTGCCAATTTTGCCGTCTTCCCTCTTTCTCTATCTTCCCATCCCCCCTCCAGTCAAGAGTTGCCAACACACAATAATATTTTATTGATGGAAAAGAAATCATGGTATCAGTCAGTCACTGCTTTATTTACTTATCCAGCTTGTGAATTATTTGAAAAATCAAATATATATGCTATACTAGATTAACTGGGGTTATACTAGATTACTGCTCGTAATTTTAAATAATAGTGATATGAATAAGTATGTGATGTAAGTCAATAAAAATATAAATGAGAAGCATAGTCCCTCCAAGAAAAAGTAGCTAGAGTAAATACAAACTTCTGTAGATGTCTGTCTCCTGCACTCCTATTTTATGTTCCAGTGGTTTAGGATCAGAGTTGGAGTATAAAATCAGGTGTATAGTGTTCATTGCCTGATGCTAACTCATAAAGAAAACTTTTTTTTGTTAACCACTAAGTGCCAAATCCTTGAAATTATAACTGAACCAGAAGCAGAATTTTAATCAATGAGCATGCAGGGAGAGTTGAAGGAAATGCCACGTATGGCAAAGAGGAAGACCCAGAGGAGTCTAGCAACTCATAACAAGATACTCAGCAAAAGATGCAGCTGCCTGCCAGATTGTTACAGTCATCACCCCATCAAGTCCAGGCCTTGCATCACTCAGTGAGATATTTGCTAACAATTCAAAATAGAGATAACATTATCACAATATCACTTTATCTAAGGACTACCCCCAAAATCTCTTGAGTGTCAAAATAGCAAACTTCTCTAGTTATACCACGTTTAATATAGGGGAAAATGCAATAGTAACAAGGCAAACTGAAATTGTCATTTGGAAAATGTCTGACATTTGTAGAACTAAATATGTTCATCAGTGTTTACCCCAGTTGACCTGTAGGAATGGAGAACAGATATCTAGAAAAGTTGTAAGTGATAGCACTTTATACCACACCTCTCAGGCAGCAAAAGATGAAAACTTTTTTTTTTTAATTCAAAATTATTCTCTGCTAATTTCTTAACAAAACAGAACTCTGCATTGCCCTTACAAAATACTCAGCAGAGCATTCTTACACCAGAGCCTCTGGAGAGCTTGCCTTTGTCAAAAGCCCCATATTGAAACAATTTGTTCAGGGATGTTTAGTTATAGATTTCATATTTATAACCGAGAAAAGCTTAACAGCATTTCCATGTTATGGAATGTGTTGGGTACAATCTACAATCCAGCTTTCGCTATATTCTACTCATGATGAAAGAGAATTTGTCAGATGTCTGTAAAACACGTAATTTGCCAGATTACGTTCCCTTTCTTATTTAATGAAACCCAATCACCTAACACAGAAAGTTGGAAGTTATCCCAAACTCCTACTACCTCTCTCTCACCATCCATTTCACATAGATCATAAAGTCCTATTTCCCTCCTTAGAATCCCTAAAATCCCTCCTCTCTTCTCCATCCTCAGTGATAAGGACTACATAAGTTTCTCCCCGGGACCGTTGGATAGCTTTTTAAACCTTCATCCTGCCTCCATTCCTTCCCCATCTCTTTTACCATGTGTACTCTTGCCCAGGAAAATAGCTCTAGAGCTTGCATGTGATTATCTTATTCTCTTCAAGTTACAGTGGATTTCATTTCTGCTTCCTTACCCCTACATGCAACACACCCAAAATCTGCTGAAATATCTGACATTCATTGAAAGTACCCTGTTCTCTCATGCCTTGCTATTACCTCTCTTGCAATACCCTTCTCTTTATTGTTCATTTCTCCCTTCCAACTCTTGCTCATCACTCAACACTCTACTCAGGTATCTCTACTCTGTAAAACTTTTTATATTCTCTTTCCATTCTTAATTTACTTCATTCCCCACATTCTCTCAAACCCCTACATGCCTTTACAACAACATTTAAAACACTGTGCACTGACAACTACGTAAAGGAAAGATCCTATTCACCTCGTGCTTCCATGGCCCACCATATGCAGCACAGAAAAGACATTTAATAAATGTTTCCAAATTAAACTGAATAAACCAAGTGGAATATTTATCAAGACTGTTCTTACCACCTACTAAGGGAAACAAATGAACAAAACATGATAGAAACAGAGAAAAACAATAAAGTAACTATTACAAGCAGTTGGAATCTCTTCAAAGTATTTTGACACCCATGAACTAATTAATCTAAAAAAACTAGTTTTTTTTATATACAGTAGCCACCTAGACAGTATGTCCATACAATACAAATATAAATAAAAGGCCCTTCTAATGTAAACAAGCCTTTTTTATTAGTTATTTTGAAATTACTATTGTTCCTAGTAACATATAGCCTGAATCTGAGACCCAAATCCTTGCAGGGCAATAGCAAGGCACCTGAAAGCCCAGACTACTTTCTTCAGCCTGTGACAGCCTGGGACATAAGAGGCCAAGAAGGCCTCAAACTCAAGCCCCAGATTTCGACTCCAAGCGTACTATCCCCAGGAAAGCTCTGCTCCACAGGCTGCCTCTTTAACCCCAACTAATCCTTTTTTCCAAGATTTCCTGAAGTCTTTTAAACTATATACTCATCCGCTAAGTACTTTCTGATCAGTCACTTAAAATACCACCTTCTCCCTAGGGGAGGAAAAAAAAGAGAGAGAGAGACAGTTTCTGGGTCATACAAAATGGTTAAGCTTTTGACTATGAACTGAAAGATTGGCAGTTCAAACTCACACAGAGGTGCCTGGCGAGCTACTTCTAAAACATCAACCGTTGAAAACGCTATGAAGTGTACCTCTACTCTGTACACATGAGGTCGCCCTGAGTCAGAATCAACTGCACAATAACTGGTTTGCTAGGAGTCCCTGGGTAGCACAAATGGTTAAGTACTCAACTACTAATTGAAGGGTTGACAGTTTGTACCCCTTCAGAGGTGCCTCAGAAGAAAAGGCATCATTATAGCCTTGAAGCCCTAGGCAGCGCTGTTCTACTCTGCACACATGGAGTCACCATGAGTCAGGGGCCAACTCAACAGCATCTCACATTTCCATTCACAAAAAAAATTCTCAAATAATTTTAAATGCTCTGAGGACCTTCCAGAAATAACCACATAGTGTCTAGAGTTATATTTTTCAAAGTTTTGCCATCCCTGATCCACTTAATGGATTTTGGTTCTCATGCTGAAAAATTCTTAACAATTTAGAAAAATAATACCTAACTTGAAATTACTATGCTGTTTGATATCTGTGAGAAGGATGAGAGTATATGTAACTGATGAATACTAAGGCCTCTATCTCTGACCTGATTATTTTATGAGCCATTGGTCAGCTTCAACATCTAGGTGATTAATTTTTTTACTTTCTTTTTTTAAAATTCTACCATAAAATTAAAGATCACTGGAAATGACAGCAAGTATTTAGTGTCTCCCTCAGACAGTTTTGCGTAGTTGGGTGGACAAGGATCTGTGTATAACGGAATAATGTCTAACTAAAGAGTATTTTCAAAGGTCCATTCGATTATAAATGGATAACTATTTTCTGCTCAAATAATGCAAGGATGACTGTCTTAACTTGGGATACTCACAGATTCCTTATCTACTTTCTGATTGTATTTGGCTCTGAAAATACTACTTCATATTCTGTAAAACATTTGGATATGGTCCTAAAATATGACTAATAATATGACCTCAACTTACTTTTCAGATGGGTGAAGAAATTTATCAATCCTTGGGCAGGTGCCTGTGGCAGAAGCTGTAATGCTCATCAAATACTTTCACCAATCATTTTCCTACATCTCCTAGCCTCCTGGTAATTAAGTTGGGCCATGTAACTCATTCTGACCAATAAAATGATCACGACAGTGCTGTGTATCAGCAGTGAAAAGCCCATGTGCAAGTCTCCAGTCTCTCTCTTTCTCTACTGTAGTGACTAGGAGATTGTGTATTCCAGATAGGGCAGCTATAACATAGCAGAACCTCCATCAGACTTGATTTCTATGTGGCTATTTATGTGGACCAGAGCTGTCATTGACCCAGGAGTAAGAGTGATAATAAACCTTTATGGATTTAAGCCCCTGAGGTTTCAAGGATGACTTTATATTGCAATATAATCCTAGCCTTGTCTAACAGTGACACGTTGTTATCTATTGGGACATTTGTACCCAAGTCCAATCTAGCTTAGAAATCCTGATATCATATCCTCAGCTTTTTCAATCATGATATTCCAAAATACTAAAACTGAGTTATGCATGACCACTGGAAATCCTAGACATTGTTTTATTAGCTTTACTAATATTATTTTAAAATATTTTAATTGCTTCCTCATTTCAAAAAATTGTTTTGAAACTCCCAACAACTAGGGTATTTTAATGTCAAAGCAGAATCATTTTGCATTTGCAGCCAGTATCTTTATAGTGCATACCGAAAAGACCTAGGCCCAGTGGCCAGATTCTGATTACATGCCTAATTTTTATGCTTTTCTTCTACCATTGAATCAGGATCCAGAGGAAAATTATTATCATCTGCAGCTAAACAGTTTATGAATTGGAGCTTATGTTATATAGCATAAACAGTATGAATAGCAGTCTGCCAAAAATATTTATTTTTGTTGTTAGTTATCATTGACTTAGCCTCAACTCACAGCAACCTCATGTATAACAGAACAAAATGCTGCCTGGCCCTGCACCCATTGGTATGTTTGAGTTCAATATGGTGGCCATTGTGTCAATCCATCTCATTGAGTGTTTTCTTTCAATCACTGTCTCTCCACTTTACCGAAAGTGATTTTCTCTTCCAGTGATCAGTCACTCCTAATGATATGTTCAAAACAAGTGAGTTGAAGTCTGGGACAATGTACTATGATCCAATGTGTTTTTATTGCCTAATTTTCAGAAGCAAGTCACCAGACCTTTCTTCTTAATTTGTCTTAAGAAGCTCTCCTGAAACCTGTCCACCATGGGTAACCCTACTACTATTTGAAATACTAATTGAAGAGTTTCCAGCATCATAGTAAGTAACATGCAAGCCATCACAGGGCAACAAACTCACAGATTGATGGTGGTTGGTTTGCTAATCCACTTTATGTTCTCATAAGAGTACTGTCACTATTGTAGCTGAAAGTAATTTTCTGAACTTTGGCAATTAGAGTACTATTTTTATTATTATTATTATGATTTAATCAACTACTTTTGAACTGTTCATTTTCTCTAAAATGTATAAAATAGGAAGTAACAATGCATAATGACCATTTGACAATAAAATAAAATGATATGACTAAATTACTAGGTGAGGAAAATTTAATCCTATGAAATAAATATTAGATGAAATAAGCTGACACATGTTCCTTGGAACTTAGTCACACATTTTAAGAATATAATGTTTCTTAATGAAAAAATGAGTGATTACTATGAAAATAATATGTAATCTTAAATTTCAAGTTATACATATGAAAAGATATATAGATATCAATACTTCTACCACGTTGTTGTTGATGTTTATGTGTCATCAAGTCGTTCTGACTCATAACCATCCTGTAAGACAGAGTAGAACTGCCACAAAGGGTTTCCAAAAGTGTAATTTTCACAAGAGCACACTGTCGCAACTTTCTCTCACTGAGCAGCTGTTGGGTTTGGACCACCCACATTTTGGTTAGCAGCCTAGTACTTTAGCCATTGTGCCACCAGGGCTCTTTACTTTTACCACAGAAATGACGAAATCACCTACTGACCACCTAATAGATCAATGAGGAATACCTGTAAATCACACGTTAAGAAATATTGTTCTAAGGGCCATGGAATTCTCACTGACAGGCACTATATGAAAACCCTGGTGGCATAGTGGTTAAGAACTACAGATGCTAACCAAAAGGTCGGCAGTTCAGATCCACCAGGTGCTCCTTGGAAACCCTATGGGACAGTACTACCATGTCCTACAGGGTCGCTATGAGTTGGAATTGATTCAACAGCAACGAGTTTGTTGTTTGGTTTGGCACTACGTAGGACACTTTAGAGAAGAGCAGGACATAGTTTATCTGGAATAGCTCACAATCCAGCCCAGATATTTCTTACATGTCTTTCCACACACACTTGTTCTTGGAGAAGTTAGTGATTATTCTATGAACAAAATCTACTGGTCGAATAAACTTAGGATGCTATAGCATAAGAGCACTGTACCAAAAAGAATTGGCCAATATTCAAACATTTCAGGATGTAGCATATGATCATGAACCAATGCTATTGAAGGAAGAAGTCCAGGCTACAGTAAAGACATTGGCGAAAAACAAGGCTCCAGAAATTGACAGAGTACCAGTTGAGATGTTGCAACAAATGGATGCAGCAATGGAAGTGCTCACTCGTCTATGCCAAGAAATTTGGAAAACAGCTACCTGGCCAACCAACTGGAATAGATCCATATTTGTGCCCATTCCAAAGAAAAGTGATCCAACAGAATGTGGAAATTATCAATGTCATTGATATTACACAAAAGTAAAATTTTGCTGAAGATGATTTAAAAGTGGTTGCAGCAGTACGTTTCCAGGGAGCTGCCATAAATTCAAGCCAGATTCAGAAGAGGACATGGAATGAGGTATATCATTGCTGATGTCAAATGAATTGTGGCTGATAGCAGAGAATACCAGAAAGATGTTTACCTATTATTTTATTGACTTTGCAAAGGCATTCAACTGTGTGGATCAAAACAAATTATGGATAACATTGAGAATAATGGAAATTTCAGAACATTTTAATTGTGCTCATGTGGAACCTGTACCTAGATTGAGACACAGTCGTTTAAAAACAACAAGGGGTTACTGAGTGGTTTAAAATCAGAAAAGATGTGCATCAGGATTGTATCCTTTCACCATACTTACTCAACCTGTATACTGAGCAAATAATCCAAGAAGCTGGACTTACAAAGAAGAACGCAGCATCAGAATTGGCAGGAGGCTCATTAATAACCTGCAATACACAGAAGACAAAAACTTACTTGCTGAAAACAAAGAGGAGTTGAAGCACTTACTGATAAAAATCAAAGACTGCAGCCTTCAGTATGGATTACACCTCAACATAAAGAAAACAAGTCCTCACAACTGGACCAATAAGCAATGTCATACTAAACAGAGAAAAGATTGAAGTTGTCAAGGATTTCATTTTACTTGGATCCACAATCATTACCCATGGAAGCAGCAGTCAAGAAATCAAAAGATGCATTGCCTTGGGCAAATCTGCTGGAAAAGACCTTTATACAGTGTTTAAAATCAAAGATGTCAAGTTGAGGACTAAGGTGTGCCTGAACCAAGACATGGTAATTTCAATCGCCTCACATGTATGCAAAAGCTGGACAATGAAAAAGGAAGACAGAAGAATTGATGCCTCTGAATTATGGGGTTAGTGAAGAATATTAAATATACCACTTACTGCTAGAAGAACAAACAATTCTGTCTTAGAAGTACAGCCAGAATACTTCTTGGAAGCAATGATGGTGAGACTTTGCCTCACATACTTTGGACATGTTATCAGGAGGGATCAGGACCTGGAAAAAGACATTAAAAAAAAAGGACCTGGAAAAAGACATAATGCTTGGTAAAATAGAGGGTCAGCAAAAAAGAAGACCCTCAATGAGATAGATGGATTGACACAGTGGTTGCAACAATGGACTTAAACATGACAATGACTGTGAGGATGATGCAGGACCAGGCAGTGTTTCATTCTGTTGTACATAGTGTCGCTATGAGTCAGAACCGGCTGGACGGCACCTAACAACAACGTGGTGGGTAGAGGGAAGACTTTATCTTACTTATAATTACACTTGTTAACATTCAACAGAATAATTTTCTGTTAATAAAATATTGGCAGTTACTAGTTTATTCACCATTTGAAGGACATCTTCCCAACACAGAAATGGTCCTCTTGGGAAGAGAATGTCTTCCATGCTAACTGCCTCTTGAAGACCCATACCCATCGTCACCTGAGACCATATGTTAGCAGGGCATTTAGTTGACAGCTTAATTAAGAAATTATATAATGCTCACTTCTGCTTCATCAAAGATCTGTTCCTTCTTTTTCACACGAAATCCTTCCTCTGCAAATTACCTCAGGCTGAATCCAAAATGAGCATGCCATAATTGCTCAGGTGTGACCATCTGGTCAGTTTCACTTAATCAGCTCACTTCCTCCTCCCTGGTGAAAACACCTAGGACACCTTATTGTTCAAGAGTCTTTGACAGTACATATCAAGACATTTGTCTACAGTTTAGCCTTCTAATCTCTTTTGCAAATTTCCTGGGCAAAATGGCAAGAAAATATTTTTATTACATAAAGTACTGTATTTAAGTCTATTACAGTACTGGGTTCAGAGTAGACATTTAATAAATAATGGTTCCTTTCTTCTGATACGTTTCCTACTTCTGGCTCCCTTCACCTATCACATTAATGTGCATAGTAAGGTGATTTCATGATTCACTTCAGAGGAAAGTCATGATTATAGGGAGTCTTTATAAAATAGATTTTGGGTGATTAAGAATTCTGGAACTTCTGGTTAACTCATTTTGCACAAATATTTATCATTCAATTTGAAAAAAACTGTTGGAATGCATTTCTATCATTTTACCTTTATTTAAATCTTGTTTGAAAATAATAATTGCTGTTCATTACTCTGAACATCAGTTATAGTGTAATACTTGCAGAAACTAATTAAAATACAGAAGTTGTCCCCTGAACTAAATAATCCTAAATTACTTTTCTGTGGTTATGTTTGTTGTCACTGTTGCCTTTAATGACACTGCTGCTGTTTGGTTTGGTGAAAGAATCACCTCTTATTTTTGCTATTTTCATTTCCTTCTGCTATTTCTTTAATCTATCATCACTGTTCTTAGTGCACCTAGTTACAGCAGCTCTTGTCTCTACTTCTAATATTACTGCTAATTTTTTGTTATCTTGGAAAATGAATTAGCAAGTTATTAGAATTTAAGTTAAAATATATATAATTATACAGAGTGTGAGTGTGGGCCTGAAAGATTCCTCCTGGAAAGTACATGAAGTTTGGGCACATAGATTTTGTGACATCTAGTCTGACTACCAGAGGTATTTTTTGTTAATGGTTACCTTCTCAGTGGGGTTACAGAAAATGAGGTTGCTAGAGACTTGAATTTCAGACAGGAGCTATTTCACTATGATGTCAGTGGAATGGAAAACACTAGAAGGTAAGCCACTTGTAAAGGTAGTGTAATTAAATGGGGTGTGTAAGAAGACTATAGCCTTTTGCATAATTTGTTTTGCTATTTTCCAGCTAAAAAACTGAGTGCTAAACCAGATGTATTTAATTATGTAAGTTTGAAGATTTTTTTTTTTTTTGCAAGGCACTAACACTATAATTTATATACTATTTTCCATTTGTTAAATACAATGAAAATATGCTGTGATATTTTCTGAAAATGTTTCTTACTTTAGCACTTTTTCATAGCAAGTTTTATCAGTGAACAAAACCAGCTTTACTCCCTATTGTGATTAAAATGATTCCTTTTGAACATGAAATTTTCCAGTGTAAAGCAGTAGGGTATAAAAACATAAAATGCAGTTTTCTCATAAAATTTTGAAATATATGTAGATTTCAAAATATATGATTGTTAACATGGAGTATAACTTTATTTGTAAAAAATAAAAATATATGAGTCAATAGAATCAAGTTATTAAAAGTGGCCTTAACAGCATGCACTGAATTCATATTGTAATGAAGTGAAATAGGCTCAATGATTACTAAGATAGCTAAATTCCAAGGCCACCTGATTCCAAGTTCAGAATATTCTCAAGTACAAATTTACAAAAGAATTGATTTTGAAGGCAAATTGTGAAGCAATTCCTGTGCTTTATATTTAGATGTCTATATTATTAGCTTGGACTCCTTCCTATAGTTTAGCCAGATATTTCTACGATATGTTTTTAACAATATACATAGGGAAAGCTCTTTTTGGTATCTGAGATAGAAATATCATACAGATAATTAAGATGGTAGATTATCTTAAAGATAACTAGTTCAGCTTCTTAGAAATTGGGGTATTGGGTTGTGAATTTCCCATTTGACCATGACTTGAGAAGGTGAATTTTAGTCTACTTTTTCTCAACATGTATGAGAGAAAGTCCAGAAGCAATTCTTTGACCTCAACAAAGTCTATAATTCACATGGGTATAATCATGACTTAACCATTTAGTTTATTGTCATTCTCAAATATAAAGATGATAAGGCATTGTAGTAAACAGCACCATTTCTGAACACAAATTTTCTGATATCAAAATTGGTTTCCCCACTTTATTCATTTACTCCACAAATAAACATCTAAACCTGATAATACACCAAGGCATCATCCTAAGGTTTCTAGATATGTACATTATCCCTACTTCATGGATCATCCAGTGATCAAATAAATACTCAAAGAAGTAGAGATGCATTGTACTATGAGAACACAGGGTATCTGGGGAGACCCTGCCCAAGTAAGGGAGGTTGGGAAAGCATCTCAAGGAGGTAAAATCTGAAGAAAGACGAACAGTTAAGATCTACTTGGTTTGCTGTGTGACTTTGGGAAAGATATTTAGATTAAGCAGCCTCATTTTTGTTATCTGAAAAATAAGAGTACCTGTCATAAGTTATTGAAAGAATTAAATTATGTCATGTTTACAAATCACTTAATACAATGCCTGCTGTTATAGTAAATATTTAGCAAGTTTAGGAAGCTAGTTCCCAAAACTCTTTATTAGCAATTGTAATTATTTAATTAATAATCAATATTTTAAACTCATAAATTACCAGACATCTAGCTAGAGACTTCGCTGATATCTTTAAAATATGTAGTCGTTAAAAAACCAAACCCGCTGCCGTCAAGTCGATTCTAACTCACAGTGACTCTGTAGGACAGAGTAGAACTGCCCCGTGTGGTTTCCAAGGAGCACCTGGTGGATTCAAACTGCCGACCTTTTGCTTAGCAGCTGTAGCTCTTAAACACTATGCCACCAGGGTTTCCATATGTTCATTAGTAATACTCAAAGTAAATGAAAAATAATAATAACTGAATATTTAGAATGTGTAATGTTAAGCTGAATCATATGAAATTGTCATTTTTGTAAGTAAAAAATCTTTGAATATTAGCAATTCAATCTAAATATTAATGTACTAATTACTCTCAATGTATGTTATTGATATTTTCACAAATCTTAGGGCTAATTCATACATATTGGCTCATCTCAGACATTTTGTGAAAAAATTTATCCTTCACAAAAGAGGTTTGAAATTGTCTTGTACTAAATTTTCTTCAGACTTTAGAGACCAGCCTTACAAATCAAAGTAGTCTCACTTCAAAGTATAGCCAACTTGATAAATCATTTGTGACAAGATAATGTTAAAGAAAGAGCTTGCAGTTTCCTGAGAAATTTGGACTAGGCTGGCAAAGCCACTTTCTTGAAAAGAAAATTATAGACAACATAAACATAGAGAAATTGCCTTTATAATTTTCCTGTTATCAAGGACAGTCATACGTGACTTAACATCAATGATACGTTCTGTGAAATAGGACGTTATGTTATTTGGATGTCGTGAAACATGAGATTGGATGCTGTTGCCTACAAGTTGAAGCATACACTGTTATACAGTAAACTTTTTATTTGTAAGTAGGGAAATTTCACATTAAAATAACAATAGAAGGTACAGTACAGCACATACATAATCCAGTAACAGGCATTTATTATGACTATCAAAACAGATATTATAGGTTGTATATGGGATATGTACCATACCATTATGTACCCGGCAGCACAATCACTTTCGTATACAAGAGATATGAGATACACGTGTACACTCATGTTGGGAAGCTGTTGTGTTGGCTAAGTCTGGTTATGTCCAATACTTCTTGTTCTCCTGTTGGAACTTCTAAACTCTATTAAAACCCTGGAGCCCTGGTGGGGCAATAGTTAAGAGCTTGGCTTTTGACCAAAAAGTCAGCAGTTCGAGTCCATTAGGCGCTCCTTGGAAACTCTATGGGGCTCGTCTACTCTGTCCTATAGGGTCACTACAAGTCAGGATCAACTTGATGGCAACTGGCTTGTTTTTTTTTTTTTTGGTTTTTATAACTTCAGAGCCCTGGTGGCACAGTGGTTAAAGTGGTCAGCTACTAACCAAAAGGTTGGCTGTTTGAATGAACTAGCCACTCCATAGGAGAAAGATGTGGAAGCCTCCTTCCAAAAGATTTACAGCCTTAGAAACCCCGTGGGACAGTTCTACTCTGTCCTATAAGGTCACTATGAGTTAGAATTGACTTGCTGGCAGTGGGTTTGGTTGTTTTTGGTATTAGAACCTTATGGAAGCACAGACATATATGCAGTCAGACATTGCCCGAATGGGCATTATGAAGAACATGACTGTAATTGAGAGAAATTGTTGGGCCCCTCACTCTTCTGAGCTCAACACGTTCATCTATCTTTATGACTCCAAGTGTGAAAAAAGAAGTTCCATATAGAACTCTCCAAGATATTGATGAGCATAAGAATGTGGGAGATATATACTTATGTACAGATAAGTTTTAGCCATGGCACATGATCAATGGCACATGGCCTGTAAAGGCAAAAAAAAAAAAAAAAAAAACCTTTAGCCCAAAGGACAAAATAACTAATATCTTTCACTTCAGTACAATAAAATGGATTGCTGTTGATCTGACTCATAGTGACTCTATAGGACACAGTAGAACAGCTCCACAGGGTTTCCAAATCTGTAACCTTTGTGGAAGCATATTTCTTCTGTGGAATAACTGGTGGTTTGAGCCACCCACATTTTGGTTAACCACTGAGCTAACAGGGTTTCTTTTCAGCTCAATACTTAATGCTAATTAGCTTTAACCTATTATTATTCTAAACATAAGTAAATTTTCATCTTCTACTTCAGTAGAATGCTATGAAGTGTACATAATCTTCTGAGAAAATTTATAATCATTGGAAAGAAAATATTGCTATAAAAGATGTTAAGATTATGATGTAGTCCCTCATTATACCTGTTTCAAAAATCCCACTCTCACTTAACTCATATCAACATGTATCCAGAGTATTTTAAGTTTCTAAATCTACTGATTTATTTACAGAAGGTAACTTCATAACTACCAAAATCATATTTAATTATACAACAGAAATAATAAAATTTAGTTACAGCCTTGATTTTAAAAATTCTGTAAGTTCTATCATTTTTCAACAAGAAAAATAAAAACAAATCAGTTTTCATCCTGTTATTGGTTTTCTGGAATACTATTCCAGAATAAAGCCTGATAAAGATAGACAAGTGTGCAAAGCACATGCAGTAGAAATGATTGAATATCATGTGCCATGATGGTCCATAATTTTGTGCCCTATAATACACATTTATTAAACACTTCCTCTGGAGAAAACAGAGGTAGAAGCTGGGAACATAAACATAAATAAAGCTCATAGTTATTCTGGGAAGTAGTTATATAAGCATCAATATGTAACATAGTAATTGCATGTATAAATAATAAACAAAAAAAAACAAACCTGTTGCTGTTGAGTCGATTCTGACTCATAGCAAACCTATAGGACAGGACAGAACTGCCCCATAGGGTTTCTAAGGAGCAGCTGGTGGATTTGAATTGCCAACCTTTTGGTTAGCAGCTGAGCTCTTAACCACTGCACCACCAGTGCTCTGTGTATAAATAGCCACATGCAGTTTCATTTATCTAGTATTTTCATATGCAGAATATTATGTAACAATCACAAGCCTTTTCAGTTTATAAAACAAAATAACATCATTCCTGTTTTAGGATCTTTGGAAACTCGGTATGCTGTCCTTTCTCCCTAGAAAGCAATTCCCCAAACTCTTTGCATGGCTGCCTCTTCCTCATCTTCTAGGTCTCCCCTAACATATTTCTCCTCAAAGTGTCCTTCTCTGACTGGCCTATTTAAAACACTCCTATTACTTTCACCTCTTTTATAATGTTTAGATAGCAGCAAACTGAACAGTACTTATTCAAGGAAAATGGCTGATTTTCAGGAAGAACAGTGACCTTTGTGATGTTTTAGCTTGCCCCACTCTGAACCCTTTCTTACAAGTTCAGCAGTAGCTATGAAAATAAAAGTCTGCATTCTCAACACGAGAAGAGAAGGGAAGGGGAGGGGAGGGAGGGAGGGGAGGGGAGGGGAGGGAGGGGAGGGGAGGGGACGGGAGGGGGGAGGGGATGGGAGGGGGGGGAGGGGAGGGGAGGGAGTGGAAGGGAACTCATTCACAAAGAATTGTATTTAATTTTTGTCCTGACATCACTTGTAATTCCCTGGAGGACAAGCTCAAGAGCTTTATTTTGCCTAATTTGTAACTGGTCCAATGCAAAAGTTGCTTTCCAGGGGATATTTGTCTAAAATATTTACAGGTTGATGTCTTGGTTGCTGCTGCCTGAGGAAATTAATGGCAGCTGGGACAAACAATGGACTAACAAAGGAATCTGGGAGGCAAGGCTGAGGAATGAGAAGTTTATAGGGGTTTTGAAAAGCTCCAACATATTCCTGAAAATGTGAAGGCCATGTGAATGCTCAGGCCAATGCTCACAAAAGGCCAGAGAAGATTCTAAGCTCTCACCTCCTACTTAACTTGAAGCTCTTTAGAAGCTGGAAATGAAGGCTAAGGCAGAGTTATAAATGGCCTCACTAAACATTGAAGCAGTACCCTGGTAGACAGCTAACTTGCAAAAATGCTCTGAGTGTTTAAGGAAATCTCTGTCAAAGCACTAGCTAACCACTAATCTAAGAGAACAGCAACTTCAGGGCAACAAATGACAAAAAATACATAATTTCCAAATTAGTTCAGAAAAGTCACCAAACAAAGAACAACTACAATAAACAGCACAACTAATCTGTGGAATGAGAGATAATCTAATTTCCAGAGCTGCCAGATTATAATATTCAAAATGTTTTGTTTTCAACAAAAAAAATTACAAGGCATGCAAAGAAACAAAAAAGTATGCCCCATACACAAGGAAAAAAGAAATCAATAGAAATTGTGCCTGAGGAAAATCAGACATGGACAAATATTTTAAATCAGCTATTCTAAATATGTTCAATGAACTAAAGGAAACCATGTCTAAAGAACCATAGGAAAGTATGAGAATCATGATTTACCAAATAAAAAATATCAATAAAGAGATAAAATTATAAAAGGGAACAAAATTGAAGTTGTGGAGTTGAAAAAAGCACAATAACTGAAATGAAAAATTCTTAAGAGGGACACAACAGTATATACGAGTGGGCCAAAGAATCAGCAAACTTGAAGATAGGTTCATTGAAATTATCGAGTCTAAGGAATAGGAAGAGAAAAGAATGACATAAATGCACATAGAACCTCAAAGAAATCTGACTAGGATAAGCTCAGAGGTCACAATGAGACACAACATAATTAAACTATCAAAAGAAAAAAAAAACAGAGAATCTTGAAAGCATCAAAAAAGAAGCAACTCAATCATGTACAACAGATCCTCAATAAAATTAACATTTAATTTCTTATCAGAAAACATGGAGGCAGAAGACAGCATGGTGACACATTAAAAGTGTTGAGAGAAAAAAAAAATTGTCAACCAAAAATTCTGTATCCAGCAAAACTATCCTTAAAAAGTAAAGAAGAAATTTAGACATTCTCATAAAAATAATAGCTAATGGAGTTCATCACTAGTAAACTTTCCCTACAATAAATGCCAAAAAGAGTCCTTCAGACTAAAATGAAAGGGCACTAGATGGTAACTCAAAGTCACACAAAGAAATAAGAAACATCAAGAAAGCTAACTACATAAAGTAAATAAATAAAAATAAACATTTTTTTTGTTCTTTGTAACTCCTTTTTTGTCTGCCTGATTTAAAAAAAGAAGGGCATAAAGCAACAACTACAAATTTAGATTGAGAGCCATGCAATGTATAAAGATGTAATTTATGACAATAACAGCATAAAGGGGGGACTGAGCTATATAGGAGCAAAATTTTCATATACTATTGAAATTAAATTGGTTTAATCTTACCTAGATTATTATAAATTAAAATGCTAATTGTAATCCCTAGAGATAAAAATTTAAAGAAATGGATTATTGAAAATGAGAAGGCCAAGAAATTGAGAAGTTAGGTGTCAGACGTTTTATCCCCAGGGGTGTTCAAGTGGCAGAGAAGGATGAGAGAAGTCAGGGAAAAGGTAAATATCTAGGAGTAAAAGTCTCCAGTGGGTGAGGGGGAATGACAGGAGGAGAAAAGGTGATACAAAAAGGAAGGCAAGAGAATGTTCTGGTTTCGAAGGAATCAGTGAACAAGTACCAGTGTCATGGTCTGGTAAAATTAAGAGATGCAAGAAAGACAGGCCCTAACTCTGGCCTGTGAGATGTGAAAGAAAAATAAACAGCTAAAGAAGGCAACAGGAAAGCAGAGTCCTCGGGGAAGGGGTGATGCACATTTCAGCGAAAGCAAATGGATTACAGGGATATTCACAGAAAGTCAAATTGATTTAAATCTACTTTTTCTTCTCTTCCAGCACTATTCTTCCAATATTTCCTTTTCCATGTACAGCAGAATCAGGACTTGTATGCTCTAGACTGATAATAGTAATAACCATTAAGTTGTTGTTGTTGTAAGATGCCATTCAGCTGGTTCCTACTCATAGCAACCCCATGTACAACAGAATGAAACACTGCCTGGTCCTGTGGCATCCTCAGAACCATTGCTATGTTTGAGCCCATTGTTGCAGTCACTGAGTCAGTCCATCTCGTTGAGGGTCTTCCTCTTTTTTGCTGACCCTCTGCCTTATGAGTCAGAATTGGCTCGACGGCAATGAGTTTTATTTTCGTTTTTTTTTGGGGGGGGGTGGGGGCTTTGGTTACCTTACCAAGGATGATGTCCTTCTCCAGGGACTGGTTTCTTCTGATAACATGTCCCAAGTATTTGAGACAAAGTCTCACCACCCTCACTTCTAAGCAGTATTCTGGCTGTACTTCTTCCACGACAGATTTGTTCGTTCTTCTGGAAGTCCATGGTATATTCAACACTTTGCCAAAACCGTAATTCAAAGGCATCAATTTTGCTTCAACCTTCCTTATTCATTATCCAGTTTTCGCGTGCACATGAGGCAATTGAAAATACTATGGCTTGGGTCAGGCACATCTTAGTCCTTAAAGTGACATCTTTGCTTTTTAACACTTTAAAGGGCCTTTTGGTGTAGATTTGCCCAACGCAATATGTCATTTGATCTCTTGACTGCTGCTTCCATGGGCATTGATTGTGGAGCCAAGTAAAATGAAATCGTTGACAACTTCAATCTTTTCTCTGTTTATCGTGACGTTGCTTATTGGTCCAGTTGTGAGGATTTTTGTTTTCTTTATGTTGAGATGTAATCTATACTGAAGGCTGTAGTCTTTGAACTTCATCAGTAAGTGTTTCAAATCCTCTTTACTTTCAGCAAGAAAGGTTGTGTCATCTGCTTAATGCAGGTTGTTAGTGAGTTTCGTCCAATCCTGATGCTGCCTTCTTCTTCATATGCTCCAGCTTCTCAGCTTATTTGCTCAGCATACAGATTGAATAAATATGGTGAAAGGATACAACCCTAATTCACACCTTTCTTGATTTTAAAGCATGCAGTTTCCCCTTGTTCCATTCAAAAGACTCCCTCTTGGTTTATGTATTACAGGTTCTACATGAGCACAATTAAGTGTTCTGGAATTCCCATTTTTCATAATGTCAGCCGTAATTTGTTTTGATCCACACAGTCGAATGGCTTTGCATTGTCAACAGGACACAGGCAAACACCTTTCTGGTATTCTCTGATTTCAGCCGGGATCCATCTGACATCAGCAATAATATACCTCATTGCACGTCCATTTCTGAATCTGGCTTGAATTTCTGATAGTCCCTGTCGATGTACTGCTGGAACCATTTTTGAATTGTCTTCAGCAAAATTTTACTTTCATGTAATATCAATGATATTGTTTGAGAATTTCTGCATTCTGTTGGATCACCTTTTTTTGGAATAGGCACAAATATGGATCTCTTCCAGTCAGTTGGGCAGGTATCTGTCTTCCAGATTTCTTGGCATTATATATTACATACAAGCTATATTACATATAACTTAATATATAATGTAAGGAAACACAAAAACACTGAAATAGCATGGACTCAATTCATTAGCACTGTGTTCTAAATGGCAAAACCAAAAAAAATCAAGTCTGTTTTAAAACAAGCAATAAAATATTCTCAAGCATACCTATATTAAGGCCCTAGCTATTGTAAAAACGAAACTATTTGTCAACAAGTAGATACTACACATTCAAAAGATAATCATATGAATTATATTTGAAAAAGGAAATCTGAAGAGCAAAACGTTTTCATACACTGAGTAGTCATGCAGAAAAAACTGCAGTTAAATATGCAAAACTATTCACTGAAAATGCTAATAATCGTACACTATTATTAACTTTCAAAAAGCTAACCTGATGAAATGAGCTTATAAGGCTAAAATTTTGCAAGAGACAAAAAAAAAAAAAAACCCACTGCTGCTGAGTCAATTCCTATCATTGTGGCCATATAGGAAAGAACAGAACTGCCCCATTGAGTTTCCAAAGCTATAAATATTTGTGGACGCAGACTGCCACATTTTTCTCCCCAAAAGCAGCTGGTGGTTTGAACTGCCAACATTTTGGTTAGTAGCCAGGTGATTTAACCACTGAGCAACCAGGGCTCCTTGAAAGAGAAATATGTTATTCAAATGAAAGGTCTCTATTGCACTGAGTACTGAAGCATTTAAATGTTGTCTGCTTCACTACATGTCCCTGGCAGCTCCTAAACAAAAACAGCAAATTTGTAACAAGTTTTATTTTCCTAATGAATTCAGGCAGTGCTTTGTTTCATTGTGCCTGGCATTACCATCAGTTGGGACCAACTCAACAGCAGCTAACAACAACTATATACAAACATACATACATACATACATGTATATATATATACATACACACACACACACATATTAGCAGATGCAGCAGTATATCAACAGGGAGCTACCAGAAATTCAAGCCAGATTCAGAAGAGAACATGGAACCAGGGATATCATTGCTGATGTCAGATGGATCCTGTGTGCATCAAGGTTGATCCTTTCACCATACCTATTCAATCTGCATGCTGAACAAACAATCCTAGAAGCTGGACTATATGAAGAAGAAATGAGCAACAGGATTGGAGGAAGACTCATTAATAACCTGCATTATGCAGAAGACACAGCCTTGTTTGGTGAAAGTGAAGAGGATTTGAAGCACTTACTGATGAAGATCAAAGACCACAGCCTTCATTATGGACTATACCTCCACATAAAGAAAACAAAAATCCTCAGAACTGGAACAATAAACAACATCACGATAAACAAAAGTTTGAAGTTGTCAAGGATTTCAGTTTACTCAGATCCACAATCAACACCCATGGAAGCAGCAATCAAATAATCAAAAGATACATTGCATTGGGCAAATCTGCTGCAAAAGGCCTCGTTCAAGTTTTGAATGCAAAGATGTCATCTTGAAGGCTAAGGTGTGCCTGACCCAAGCCATGGCGTTTTCAATTGCCTCATATACATGTGAAAGCTGAACGATGAATAAGGAAGGCCAAAGAAGAATTGACGCCTTTGAATTGTGGCATTGGCCAAGAATACTGAATATCCATGAACTGTCAAAAGAATGAACAAATCTGTCTTGGAAGAAATTCAAGCAGAATGCTCCTTAGAAGCAAGGATGGCAAGACTATATCTCATGCACTGGACATGTTATCAGGAGAGATCAGTCCCTGGAAAACGACATCATGCCTGGTAAAGTTGAGGGTCTGCAAAAAAGAGGAAAACCTCTGATGAGATGGATTGATACAGTGGCTGCAACAATGGGCTCAAGCACAACAATGACTGTGAGGATGGCGCAGGGCTGGGCAGTGTTTTGTTCTGTTGTACAGAGGATCATTATGAATCAGAACTGACAACAGCACCTAACATGTGTATATATTATGTATGTATATGTATATATTAAAACCTGCAAAAACCGGAACCTGCGTAAGGCAGAAACCTGTCATAGAAGGAAAGCTCAAATATTTTCCACTAAAATGAGCAAAACAAAAGTGGTAAGACTTCACCCTGTCAAGGCAGAAAACTTGCAAGACCCAGAAAAACAAGGCAATACCATCGAGTTCTGGCTTTCAGAGGTTTCACTGTATATACATATATACAGTGATATCACTGGTATCCAGAGCATAAGAAGAACTCTTACAATTTGTTAATAAGGATATGAAAAATAAAACAAGGTATTTCAGAAAAGAAAATATATAAATGTTAAAAATGCAAGTGAATAGATTTTCAATATCATTACTCATCAGAGAAATCCAAATTAAATATACCACTACATATTTACCAAAAGGACTAAAAATAAAATGACTGATAATAAATGTTGGTGTGAATGTAGAGCAACAAGAACTTCCATACACTGCAAGTGGAACATAAAATGGTACTACTACCTTGGGAAACTATGTATAAGTTTTTAAAAATAAGGTTAAATATTTATTTATGATGCATCTCACGCTGGGAATATGCAGTGTTCCTAGGAATTACCTAAGAAAAATGAAGATATATGCTCACACAAAGACTTGTACTCAAATGCTCAAGACAGTTGTATTTATAATAGCAAAAAATGGGAAACATCTCAAACGTCCATCAAGAGGTAAACGAAGGGACTTCCTGCCATCATGGCAACTACACCATCCCTCCACAGCAAAGACCCAAAAAACCAAGTAAAACAGAGACAAGCATCATTACTGGAACTCGAAGTGTCAAATGGAGAGAAAAAGAACTTAGGCAAACACCAAATGGAATAAGAAACTGACAAGAGGACAGAGAGCAAGGAGAGATAAGTGCAGAGGTTCCTTATCAGCTAATGCAGCACGGATTCACCATCTTGGACTCTTGTCAGAGATCAGCTGACAGAGAGCACAGGAAAGTAGCTTCACAGAGCACCCAGCATAAGACAGAGCACCTGGCAAGGAGCGATACATGCTTTCCCACCTTCCATCCCCTCCCCACTGCTCTACCTCCAAGCTTCCTGGCTGGCTGCAGTGGCTCGGCTGACCAGGAAGTGCAGCGTCTATGCCACTTGGATTTGCCCCACACACATTGCAGATTGGACAGGGAGTATGGGAAAGCAGCTACATCAAGTTTCCAGCAGGAGACAGAGCACCTGGTAACGAGCAATATAAGCTTTCTTAACCCTCACCCTTTTTCCCCTCCCCCTTCAGTCTCCTCTGTTTCCCACCAGCCACAGTCTCTTGGCCAGGATGCAACTGCTTCCAACCTGGGCCACTTAAATTCACCCCACTGGCAGTGTCCCTGAGCTGGTGCTGCTTCTTTCCCACTTTTTGGTTTCTTCTGGCTCCACCTACCTCCCCTTGGCTCCATGTGCCATCTTTCCTTCTTCCTGAAAGGTGGTGAATCCCTGCTCAACAGGGGAACCACTCCCCCAACCCATGACTCCACGCTGGTGGGATCCCTGGAGCTTTTATTTTTATTTTAATTTTTGCTTGTTTTAATTCGCTTTGTTCTGTTTTGTTTTTTTGTGTGTTTGCTTTCTCTTTTCGTCCCTAAGAGGCCCTTCTAGCTGGGCTGCACTGCATGGCTTAGGAGCTACTCCCACAATCTGTACAGTCACAGGTGGGAGCCCTGGGGGCATTACTTTTTTTTTCTTTCATTCTTTTTTTTTTGTTTTTCCTCTGTTGTTTCTGTCTCTTCCTTTCTCAGTTCTTGTCTGTCTGTACATATCTTCTTTTCCTGTGTCCTCAATACCTGATGCCGTGTGACACTTACACCCCCTCTAGTCAGGCTACACTGCGCAGCCTGGGAGACTTCCTCAATCTTCGCAGCCACACTGGTAGGACCCCTGGGGGCTTTTGCTTCCTTTTTTTTTTTTTTTTTCAAATTTTATCTAGTTTTTTTTTCTTTTCCCCTTTTTCTTTTTCATTTTCTTTTTCTCTATTTCTTGGTTTTTCATCTCTCCACTCCAACAGCTAGCTCCCTTTGAACTCTTTTATTCTCTTTGTTTCTTTGTTTTTGGCTCCTGTTTCTCTCTCCTCTTTCCCTTAGCCATATTAGCTCCATACATCACAACCTTTCCTCTTTTCCCTGCCTACCTGCACCATGTGCTGAACAGCATGCCTCCAAGCAGCACAGGCACAACCTACCAGAACCTGCCCAGCACAGATTCCTGGCCCACCCTGTCATCACTAGTACATGCCACAAACTACCCATCACAGCCCCTCCTCTTCAGCTGGACCTTCCCTGCTCCACCGTAGCTGAGTGACTTGCCCATTGGACAAGGAAGTGAAAAGTACAGCAACTACAGATGAACAAACAACAAAGAATGTACAGCCCACCTGCTCAGACATAACCAAATATAACAAAAAAGCAGGACAAAACAAACAAATCTACAATCAAGAAACAAAGAAAATAACTATCGAATGTCCTGAAGACAGCAGACAATATCAAAACATCAAAAAAAAAAAAAAAAAAAAAAGATAGGATGGTTCCTGTAGGCATCCAAAATAAAACACCAAATGACTTTCCAGTAGAAGAAAAGGCACTAGAACTACCTGAAAGGGGACTGAAATCTCTAATATTCAGAGCTATCCAAGAGTTGAAGCAAAAAGCAGACAAAAATGTGGGAAAAAGAGACAAACTTATGGAAAATGCAAACAAAAATGGAAGAATTCAGGAAAATAACACAGGAACAAAACGCCCAAATAAATTCACAACTAGAAATCATACAAAAACAATTAGAAATCCAAAAGATAAACAACAAGATTTCAGAAATGGACAGTGTCATAGAAGAGCTGAGGAGCAGTTTTGAAATGACGGAAGACAGGATCAGTGAAATTGGAGACAAACACATGGATACAACTCTGAGGAAAAATCAAACAAAAGAATGAAGAGAAATGAGGAAACTCTGAGAATTATGTGGGATACAATCAAAAGCAAAAAATTGCAGATGATTGGAGTTCCAGAATAGGGAGAGAAAATGAAAAACACAGACAGGATCATTGAAGAATTGCTGACAGAAAATTTCCCTAACATCATGAACGATGAAAAGCTGACTGTCCAAGAAGCTCAACAAACCCCATATAAGATAGGCCCAAAAAGAAAAACATCAAAAACAGAAAGTCACATGAAGAGGAGAAACGATAAGACTAAGCTTTGATTAATCAGCAGAAACCATGCAGGCAAGAAGGCAATGGGATGACAGATACAAAACTTTGAAAGAAAAAAAATTGCCAACCATGAATAATATATCCTGCAAAACTTTCATTCAAATATGGTGGTGAACTTAGGACATTGCCAGATTAACAGAAATTAAGGGAATATGTAAGAACCAATTCAAACCTACAAGAATTATTAAAGGGAGTCCTTTGGTCTAAGAACAAACAACATCAGACTGAATCTAGGATGCAAGATCATACCAGCCAGATACAAACATAGGAAATGAACTCTCAAGGACTATCCAAAACCAAAAGAATTGCAACAGGGAACCAGAGAGGTTATTCTGCAAGTGACAATGACATCATAACAATAAGAGAGGGAATAAATGGTAAAGGTATAGAACTTTCTAATGGAGACAAAAGCAAGGTGATACCAAGTAATAATAGACTGGTTCAAACCTGGGAAGATAAGGGTGAATTTCAAGGTAACCACAAAGAAAGTTAACAAAGCTACTCATCAAAATAAAGAAGAAAAACATAAAGTCTTAATGAAAACAAAATCTATAAAAACCAAACCCACCCCAGTGCCGTCGAATTGATTCTGACTCATAGCGACTTTATAGGACAGAGTAGAAAAACCAAAAGAAATGAAAAACAAATCCACACACAAAAGGAACTCAGCACAGGAGAGTAAGAGGAACAAAGAAAATGTTAGCACCACAAAAAAAGCACTACAGAATGACAACAATAAACTCACACCTATCAATAATTATAAAAAAAAAAATTTTTTTTTTTTTTTATACTGAGTGTAAATGGCCTAAATGCACCATAAAGAGACACAGGGTGACAGAATGGATTAAAAAAAAAAAAAAAAAACAGGATCCATCAATGTGCTGTCTACAAGAGAAACACCTTAGAAACAAAGATGTAAATTTATTAAAAATCAAAGGACAGAAAAAAAAATACATCAAGCAAATAACTACCAAAGAAGAGCAGGAGTGGCAATACTAATCTCACATAAAATAGACTTAAAAAAAAAAAAAAAACCACAAAAGACAAAGAAGGGCACTATATAATGATTAAAGGAAAAATCCATCAGGAAGACTTAACCATAATAAACATCTACACACCCAATGACAGGACTCCAAAATACATAAATTCTAACAGCACTGAAAAGAGAAATTGGCAGTTCCACAATAATAGTAGAAGACTTCAACACACCTCTCTCGGTAAAGGACAGAACATCTAGAAAGAAACTCAACAAAGATACACAAGAGCTAAAGGGCACGATCAGCCAACTTGACCTCTTAGACATATATAGAACACTCCACCCAGGAGCTGCAAAGTACACATTCTTTTCCAATGCACATAGAATGTTCTCCAGAAGAGACCACATCTTAGGCCACAGAGCAACCCTCAACAAAATCCAAAACACTGAGATAATACAAAGTATCTTCTCTAACCACAATGCCATCAAACTAGAAATTAACAACAGGAAGGGTAAGGAAAAAAAGAAATCAATTACATGGAAACTGAATAACACCTTGCTTAAAAACCACTGGGTAATAGAAGAAATCAAAGATGGAATAAAAAGTTTCTAGAACCAAATGAGAATGAAAACACATCATACTAAAACCTTTCAGACACAGAGGTCAATTTATACCAATAGATGCACATACCAAAAAGAAAGCGACAAAATCAAAACACTAGCTACACAACTTGAACAACTGGAAAGAAAACAGCAAAAGAAGCCCACGGCCACCAGAAGGAAAGAGATAATAAACATCAGCGCAGAAATAAATGAAATAGAGAACAGAAAAACAATAGAAAGAATCAACAAAACCAAAAGTTGGTTCTTTGCAAGGATCGACAAACCACTGGCCAAACTGACAAAAGAAAAACAGGAGAGGACACAAATAACCCAAATAAGAAATGAAATGGGGGACATTACAACACACCCAACTGAAATAAAAAGGATCATAACAGAATATTATGAAAAACCATACTCTAACAAATTTGAAAACCTAGAGGAAATGGACAAATTTCTAGAAACACACTGTCTATACCCTAACTAACACAAAATGATGTTAAAAATCTGAACAGCCCATGACAAGAGAATGATTGAAAAGGTAATAACTGAAAAAAAAAAAACTCCCAACAACAACAAAAAAGCCCTGGCCCAGACGGCTTTACTGTAGAATTCTACAAAACATTCAGATAAGAGCTTAAACCTGCACTACTCAAACTATTTCAGAACATAGAGAAGGAACAGATACTTCCAAAATCATTCTATGAAGCCAGCATAACCCTGAAACCAAAACCAGGCAAAGACACCACAAAAAAGAAAATTACAGACAAATATCTCTCACGAAGCATGACAGCAAAAATTCTCAACAAATTTCTAGCCAATAGAATTCAGCATCATATCAAAAAATAATACACCACAACCAAGTAGGATTCATACCAGGTATGCAAGGATGTTTCAACATTAGAAAATCAATCAACGTAATCCACCACATAAATAAAAAGAAAGAATAATCACATGATCATCTCAACTGACACAGAAAAGGCATTTGACAAAGTCCAACACCCATTCCTGATGAAAACTCTCAGTAAAATCGTTATAGAAGGAAAATTTCTCAGCATAATAAACGGCATACAAAACCAGTGGCCAACATTATTCCTAATGGAGAGAGGCTGAAAAGATTACCCTTGAGAACAGGAACAAGACAAGGAAGCCCTTTATCACCACTCCTATTTAACATTGTATTAGAAGTCCTAGCTAGAGCAATAAGGCAAGAAAAAGAAATAAAGGGCATCCGATTTGGTAATGAAAAAATTAAACTGTCCCTATTTGAGGATGATATGATACTATAAACAGAGAACCCAAAAGACTCCACAAGAAAACTACTGGAACTAATAGAATGATTCAGCAGAATAGCAGGATACAAGATAAACATACAAAAATCAGTTGGATTCCTATATACCAATAAAGAGAAAAATGAGAAGGAAATCAGGAAAACAATACCATTTATAACAGTAGCTAAAAAAAATAAAATACTTGGGAATAAATCTAACCAGGGATGTAAAGGACCCCTGCAAAGAAAACTACAAAACACTACTGCAAGAAACCAAAAGAGATCTACATAAATGGAAAAACATACCATGCTCATGGATAGGTAGACTCAACATTGTGAAAATGACAGTTCTACCCAAAGCACTTTACAAATACAGTGCAAAACTGATCCAAATACCAACAACATTCTTTAAAGAGATGGAAAAACTTATTAACTTTATATGGAAAAGGAAGAAGCACCGCATGATTAACCACTACTGATGAAGAATAAAGTAGGAAGACTCACGCTACCTGACCTCAGAACCTACTATACAGCTATGGTAGTAAAAACAGCCTGGTACAGGTACATTAACAGATACATTGACTAATGGAACAGAATTGAGAACCCAGATGTAAATCCATCCACCTATGGTCACCTGATCTTCAACAAGGGCCCAAAGCCCATCAAATGGGGAAAAGACAGTCTTTTTAACAAATGGTGCTGGAAAAACTGGATGTCCATCTGCAAAAAAAGGAAACAGGACCCATACCTCACACCATATACAAAAACTAATTCAAAATGAATCAAAGACCTAAATATAAAGCCAAAAACCATGAAGTTCACAGAAGGAAAAAATAAGATCGACACTAGAGGCCCCAATACATGGCATTAACAGGATACAAACCACAACCAACAACACACAAGCTCTAGAGGATAAGCTAGATAACTGAGATCTTCTAAAACTTAAACACTTACATTCATCAAAAAACTTCACCAAAAGAGCAAAAGAGAACATACAGACTGGGAAAAAAAATTTGGCTATTACAAATCAGACAAAGGTCTAATCTCCAAAATCTACAAGAAAATCCAACACCTCTACAACAAAAAGACAAATAGCCCAACTAAAAAATGGGCAAAGGAAATGAACAGACATGTTACCAAAGGAGACGTTCAAGCAGCCGACACAGGAGGGAATGCTCACAATCTCTAGCCATTAGAGAAATGCAAATCAAAACTACAACGAGATATCATCTCACCCCGGCATTACTGGCACAAATCAATAAAACAAGAAATAACAAATGTTGGAGAGGCTGCAGTGAGATCAGAAATCTTATGCACTGCTGGTTGGACTGCAAAACGATACAACCATTTTGGAAAATGATATAGTGCTTTCTTAGAAAGCTAGAAATAGGAATACCATATAATCCAGCAATCCCTCTCCTAGGAATATATCCTAAAGAAATAAGAGTCATCACATGAATAGACATGTGCACACCTGTGGTCATTGCAACATTATTCACAATAGTGAAAAGATAGAAACAACCTAGATGTCCATCAACAGATGAATGTATAAACAAACTGTGGTACATACACACAAAGGAGTATTAGGCAACGATAAAGAACAACAATGAATCTGTGAAGCATCTCATAACATGGATGAATCTGGAGGGCATTATGCTGAGTGAAATAAGTCAATCACAAAAGGACAAATATTGTATGAGACCACTACTGTAAAAACTCATGAAAAGGTTTACATATAAAAAGAAACAATCTTTGAGGGTTATGAGGGAGGGGAGGGGTGGGGACGGAAAAACATTTAATAGATAAGAAGAAACTTTGGTGAAGGGTAAGACAGTACACAATACTGGGGAAGCCAGCACAACTTGTACAAGCAAGGTCATGGTAGCTCCACAGACACATCCAAACTCCCCAAAGGGCTGAATTGCTGGGCTAAAGACTGTGGGAACCATGGTCTCAGGGAACATCTAGCTAAATTGGCATGACAGAGTTTATAAAGAAAACATCCTACATTCTACTTTGGCGAGTAGCGTCTGTGATCTTAAAAGCCTGTGAGTGCCCATCTAGGATACTTCACTGGTCTCACCGCTTTGGGAGCAAGGAAGAATGAAGAAAACTAAAAGACATAAGGGAAAGATTAATCCAGAGGACTAATGGACCACATCTACCATGGCCTCCAACAGACTGAGTCCAGTACAATTAGATGGTGCCCCGCTACCACCACTGACTGCTCTGACAAGGATCACAATAGAGGGTCCTGGACAGAGCTGGAGAAAAACATAGAACAAAATTCTAACTCAAAAAGAAAGACCAGATTTGCTGACCCGATAGAGACTGGAGAGACTGAGATTATGGCCCCCCCGGACACCCTTTCAGCTCAGTAATGAAGCCACTCCTGAGGTTCACCTTTCAGCCAGACATTGAACAGGCGCATGGAACAAAACAAGACTAAAGAGGTGCACCAGCCTTGGGGCAGGGACTGGAAGGTGGGAGGGAACAGGACAGCTGGTAACAGGGAACCCAGGGTTGAGAAGGGAGAGTGTTAATATCTCATGGGGTTGTTAATCAATGTCATAGAACAATGTGAATACTAACTGTATGATGAGAACCTAGTTTGTTCTGTAAACCTCTATCTAAAGAACAATTAAAAAAAAAAAAGGTGAATAGAAAACATTTTCCTTAGACAAAATTCAATATGGGGCTAATTATACACACTGCCTCAACTGGTGTAAATACAGCCTCACCAACAAATAGTAAATTTATTGAATGAAGCTGAGGGAAAAAAAAAAAAAAAGTTGTAGCACTTAAGAATAAAGGCTGTCAGCAGAGGGCTTTGCAGTAAAACAGTACTTGTAAGTCCTAATATTAAAAAAAAAAAAAACCTTGAGACAATAGTATCTCAAATATAAGTCCTCTTGGGCACTTTTAGTGTATATATCCAATTATGACAATGACCAGTAGAGATAAAAATGCTCTAATTTATGATTAATAGGGGTTTACATAAGGGCAGTGATGCTGACGGTTGGAAAGATCCATGGATGTCCAGGAACTATAAAAGAATGTGACCCTTCTAGTACACATCTTTGTGGAGGTTTGACCATCGCAGACTGGATCATACAATTTGACACCTTTTCTTCTTAATTCCCAGTATCGTTATTCATTGTAAGTGTCCAAAAATATAATAAGACATCACAAAAAGGCAAAAAAAAAAAAGAAGTCCTGGGTCTCAATAAGGGATAGCAAAATAGTTTACTCTTTTGAACTCTAAACATGACTTGTTTATACTAACCTCATAATTTCACCTATTCACATAATAAATTTCTATCACAACTTATTTTACAAATTAATATTTTTACAAAAAGGAGAGTGATTGCCAGGGAATTGCCATGTTCCCAGAAATGGCAGGCAAAACAATGATAAATAAGGGAATCCAAGTAAATTGAATTGTTCATATTTGTCTGAGCTATACTCACACATATCAGTTCATGCCTACTTACCAATCGTGATAAAATAGTTCACCTAACACAAATCTATTAAATAATTTCTCCACTAAAATAAATTTTTCAGGTATAAACTAGTGGGATGTCTCAACTGAGGGAAGGAAAATTTGATCCAGAAGTACCTGGCAGTGTAAACAGCCAGGCAGCCCAGCCCTTGTAGTCCCTTTGCCCTCACAGTCATGGTGACTAATGAAAGAGAGAACTAAAAATAACTGCACAACAGATGGTAAGAAGCATAGCAATAGCACCTGATTTTCTGCAATGCTTGCTGTAGACGCTAACCTACATTAGGCATAATGAGAGAACTGACATAATTTAAAAAGAGGCAGCATTCATAAAATCTGGATATTGAAGGGTGACATAATAAACATGGATGACTTGCTGCTGGCTACTGGCTAAGAGTTTAAATTCCAGGAGCTTAAGAAATCCAGCCAAAGGATGTAGTCTTTCTTCAGTCTCTGTGACAGGACTGTGCAGCTGCTCCAAACAACAGCACATACCACATGACCAATGTGTAGAATCCCATCTTGGCACCACATGATCGTGTGAAAATGTCACAACTTTGACATAGCAGCCAAGGAAAACATGAAATTAAATTAAATGTATAAAAACAAGCTTGTGGAAGCATGAGAACAGCTTTTGAAAAATTAGATTCTATTCCACTACCTGCTCTGGCCAAAAGAGCCTGAGCATTTGAAGTTGGTTCCACTGTGACCAAAATTCCAATACACATTCCTACTGTCTAAATTATCTAATCATTCCCTCCCATCTCCTGTACTTTCCTCTTATTTGGCTAGAGACGCAGACACTATATTGACAAGACAACTTTGTACTTTTGGGGGAAGAAAGAGATCTTAGTAACAGTTTTCTCTTTGTGATTAGAAAATATCTTGCTAATTTAAACAAAGATTGAAGTAAATGCAAGTGTTGTCTGAGTGCTTATTACTAGTGATATAAGTGTCAGATTTTATGAGCAGAGCTGTTGTACATGGTTGTGCAGTTCTACTTGTGAGTACCCAGCCAAAGGGCTAGTGGAGGCTGAAATCTAGTCAAGCTTTGTTTGTAGTGACTTCCCCAAGGAAAAAGAGATACCTCCTTCTTATTTGCCTGTACGTTGGTGGCTTTTATTCACAATTTCTTTGCTGAGGAAGAGTGTCTTTTACTAATTCACACAATAAAGCACTATATGAAAGCAGAGACTTTAAATATGAAAAAGAGCCTAATTTAAAGTAAAAGAACTTGGCAAATATAATTGAGGGCAGGGGAATATGAAAGAGAACTGAAAGTGGAAAGTGGAATTTTTATAAAAGGTCCAGAAGTCCCTGAAGAAAGGACAGATTGGGGATCTGAAGAAAGGGTGTTGTCATCTTGAGCATGAGATGTGACCAAACCCAGCATATTCCTAAGGGCTACATCATTCATTCAAAAATTGGGTAAGATTAGAGCTGTGCTCATTAATCGAGCAGATAAATACGTATATTCATGTACTTTTATCACTACTGAAAACACTTTTACATATTTACAAAAATATCCAAAGAAAGAGGAAGGAATTTTATTTGCTTTATAAAAAATATATTTCCTAAGGAGGAATATTCCCAAACTCATTCTATGAAGCTAGCATTTCCCTGATACCAAAACCAGGTAAAGAAACTCCCCAAAAAGAAAATTACAAACCTATACCCCTCAGGAAATTAGAGACAAAAATCCTCCATAAAGTTCTAGGCACTAGATTTCAACAACATATCAAAAAATGTAATTCACCATGACCAAGTGGGATCCATACCAGGTATGCAGGGATAGTTCAACATTAGAAAAACAATCAATGTAATCCATCATAAAAATAAAACATAAGAACCACATGATCTTATCAATCGATACAGAAAAGGCATTTGACAAAGTCCAACACCAATTCATGATAAAAACTCTCAGCAAAATAGGAATAGAAGGGAAATTCCTCAACATAATAAACAGCATTTATACAAAGCCAACAACCAACATCATCCTAAATGGAGAGAGTCTGAAAGCATTCCACTTGAGAACGGGAACTAGACAAAATGCCCTTTATAACCACTCTTATTCAACATTATGCCGGAGGTCCGAGCCAGGGCAATTAGGCTAGATAAAGAAATAAAGGGCATCCAATTGGCAAAGAAGAAGTAAAAGTATCTCTATTTGCAGATGACATGATCTTATACATAGAAAACTCTAAAGAATCCTTAAGAAAACTACTGAAACTAATAGAAGAGTTCAACAGAGTATCAGGATACAAGATAAACATACAAAAATCAGTTGGATTCCCCTACACCAACAAAGAGAACATCAAGAAGGAAACACCAAATCAATACCATTTACAATTGCCCCCCAAAAGATAAATTCTTAGGAATAAACTAACCACAGACATAAAAGACCTATACAAAGAAAACTACAAGACACTACTGCAAGAAATCAAAAGAGACCTACATATGTGGAAAAACATACTTTGCTCATAGATAGGAAAACAACACTGTAAAAATGTCTATTCTGCCCAAAGCGATCTATACATACAATGCGATCTCAATCCAAATATCAATGACATTTTTTAATGAGATGGAGAAACAAATCACCATCTTCATATGGAAGGTACAGAGGCCCCAGATAAGTAAAGCATTATTCAAAGATAAGAACAAAGTGGGAGGCCTCATGCTACCTGATTTTAGAACCTATTATACCACCACAGTAGTCAAAACAGCCTGGTACTGCTACAACAACAGATACATAGACCAATGGAACAGAATTGAGAATCCAGATGTAAATCCGTTCACATATGAGCAGTAGATATTTGACAAAGTCCCAAAGTCAGTTAAATGGGGAAAAGTGAGCCTCTTTAACATATGGTGCTGGCATAACTGGATATCCATCTGCAAAAATGTGAAACAAGACCCATACCTCATACCATGCACAAAAACAAACTCAAAATGGAAAAAAGACCTAAATATAAAATCTAAAACGATAAATATCACAGAGGAAAAAATATATAGACAATGCTTGGATCCCTAATACATGGCATAAACAGTATACAAAACATTACTTACAATGTACAAACAATAGAAGAGAAAATAGATAACTGGGAGCTCCTAAAAAATCAAACACTTATGCTCATCCAAAGACTTCACCCAAAGAGTTAAAAAGATCACCTACAGACTAGGAAAAAGTTTTCAGCTACAGCAATTCCAATCACCATCTGATCTCTAAAATCTACATGCTACTGCAAAAACTCAACAACGAAAATGGGAATAACCCAACAAAAAAATGGGCAAAGGATATTAACAGGCACTTCACCAAAGAAGACATTCAGGTGGCTAACAGATACATGAGGAAATGCTCACCATCATTAGCCATTAGAGAAATGCCATTCAAAGCTACAATGAGATATCATCTCACCCCAACAAAAAACACAAAACCAAACCCACTGCCATCGAGTCGATTCCAACTCATAGCGACCCTATAGGACAGAGCAGAAGTGCCTGATATAGTTTCCAAGGACCACCTGGTGGATTTGAACTGCTGACCTCTTGCTTAGCAGCTGTAGCACTTAACCACTACGCCACCAGGGTTTCCCACCCCAACAAAGGCTGGTATTAATCCAAACAACGTAAAATAATAAATTATGGAGAGGTTGTGGAGAGACCAGAACACTTATATACTGCTGGTGGGAATGTAAAATGGTACAACCACTTTGGAAATCAATAAGGCCCCTTTCCTTAAAAAACTAGAAATAGAACTACCATACGATCCAGCAATCCCACTCCTTGGAATATATTCTAGAGAAATAAGAGCCTTTACATGAACAGATATATGCACACCTATGTTCATTGCAGCACTGTTTACAATAGCAAAAAGATGGACACAATCAAGGTGCCCATCAATGGATGAATGGATAAATAAATTCTGGTATATTCACACAGTGGAATACTACACATCGATAAACAACAATGACGAATCCTTGTAACATATCATAACATGGACGAATCTAGAAGGCATTATACTAAGTGAAATTAGTCAGTTGCAAAAGGACAAATATTGTGTGAGACCACTATTATAAGAACTCAAGAAAAAGCTTAAACACAGAAGAAAATATTCTTTGATGGTTACAAGGGGGCGGGGGAGAAGTGTATTCACCAATTAGATAGTAGACAAGAACTATTTTAGGTGAAGGGAAAGACAATACATGATACAGGAGAGGTCAGTACAACTGGACTAAACCAAAAGCAAAGAAGTTTCCTGAATACAACCTAATACTTTGAAGGCCAGAGCAGCAGGGACCATAGTTTCAGGGGACATCTAGGTCAATTGGCATAAGAAAATGTATTAAGAAAACATTCTGCATCCCACTTTGGTGAGTGGTGTCTGGGGTCTTCAATGCTAGCAAGCAGCCATCTAAGATGCATCAATTGGCCTCAACTCACCTGGAGCAAAGCAGAACGAAGAACACCAAAGACATAAGGTAAAGATGACTCCAAGAGACAGAAAGGGCCACATAAATCACAGACTACATCAGAGAGAGACTGGAAGAACTAAATGGTGCCTGGCTACAACTGATGATTGACCTGAGAGGGAACACAGCAGTGAATCTCTGATGGAGCAGGAGAACAGTGGGATGCAGATATCAAATTCTCAGAAAAAGACCAGACTTAATGGTCTGAATGAGACTAAAGGGACGCCAGAGGTCATGGTCCCTGGACCCTCTGTTAGCCCAAGACTGGAACCATTCCCAAAGCCAACTCTTCAGACAGGAATGGGACAGGACTATAAGGCAGAAAGTGATACTGGTGAGGAGTAAGCTTCTTGGCTCAAGTAGACACATGAGACTATGTGGGCAGCTCCTGTCTGGAGGCAAGATAAGAAGGCAAAGAGGGACAGGAGCTAGTTGAATAGACATGGGGAATACAGGGTAGAGAGAAGTGTGCTGTCTTATTAGGGAGAGAGCAGCTAGGAGAACACAGTAAGGTATATATAAGTTTTTATGTGAGAGGCTGACTTCATTTCTAAATCTTCATTTAAAGCACAATAAATTTTTTTCTTAATTTTTTAAAAATGTATTTCTTCCCTGCATTTGCCTTGGAATAGGGACAATTCAAGGTTTCTTTTTTTTTTTTTTAATGGAATTGTCATGAAAACAATGGGTTAATTGGTTGTTTTTAAAATTGTACTGATTTTATTGAATAATCACGTGTATTCTAAAAATATGGATTAAGTAAGGTAATCACAGATCATTGAGGAAAAGATAAAAGACATTGGCCACAAAAATGTGAAATGTATCAATGGGAATCTTTTTTTATATGAGGAAATCATGAGGAAATGCATTTTTTTTTTCTTTTCACAGGTGCCATAGTTTAGAATAAGTTTTAACTAACAAATTTTACAACATTGGCAAGGGATTTCCACATTTGTATTTAGTTTAATATTTGAAGCCATGATTATCACACTGTTTAAGTTCTTTATTTTAAGAGGTACCAAATCTGATTTCTCCCATGCCATTTTTTTTTCTGATTTTCTGACCACACTTCCTCCGTTTCTTCTCAGTGTCTTCATTTTCTGCTTGCCTTCTACTGCATTTTCTCTCTCCTTAACATCTGATGTCATAACTAACTTCCAAACCTGCACTCTGCTGAAACCCACCTAACACCATGCCTTTCTTACACTCAAAACTAAAACCAACTGTCTTAGTCATCTAGTGCTGCTACAACAGAAATACCATAAGTGGATGGTTTTAACAAGGAGAAGTCTTTTCTTTCATGGTCTAATAGGCTAGAAGTCCGAATTCAGGGTGCCAGCTCCAGGGGAAGTCTTTCTCTCTGTCAGCTCTGATGGAAGGTCCTTGTCATCAGTCTTCTCTTGGTCTAGGAGCATCTCAGCGCAGGAACCTCAGATCCAAAGGACATGTTCTGCTCCTAGCACTGCTTTCTTGGTGGTATGAAGTCCTCAACTCTCTGCTTACTTCCTTTTCCTTTTATCTCTTGAGAAATAAAAGGTGGTGCAGGCCATACCCAAGGGAAACTCCCTTTATATTGGATCAGGGATGTGACCTGGTAAGGGTATTATAATTTGACCCTAATCCTCTTTAACTTAAAATTACAATCACAAAATGGAGGACAACCACACAATAGTGGGAATCATGGCCTAACCAAGTTAATACGTACAGTTTAGGGAGGACATAATTCAAACCATGACACCAGCCTAGTTGCTGCCAAGTTGATCTAAACACATGGTGACCCCATATGTTTCACAGTATAACTGTGCTCCATAGGCTTTTCAATGGCTGATTTTTCAGTAGATTGCCAGGTCTTTCTTCAGAGTGTCCTCTGAGTAGTAATGAACAGCCAACCTTTTAGTTAGTAGCTCAATACTCAGACATTTGTGCCACCCAGGGATTTCTTCCAGTTAAATATATGTAGAAATGAGGTGAACTATTTTTTTTTTTATTCCTATGCCTGCTGAATTTTTCTTTTTAACCCACACATTAAAAATACTGGACCCAAAAACCAAACTCACTGCTGTTAATTCCAACTCATAGTGACCCCATAGGGTTTCCAACGCTGTAAATCTCTACAGAAGCGGACTGCTACATCCTTCTCCCATGGAGCATCTGGTGGTTTCAAACAGTTGACCTTTCAGTTAGCAGTTGATCGCTTTAACCATTGCACCACCACAGCTCCTTAAAAATATTAAAGTGTAGCCAGATTGGAACAAAGGAAGGAACCAACATGAAAAGGACAATACAAATGAAGACCCTTGAGGAATGGATGAGTTTCCCCAGGGCTGTGGATATGTTGTTTTCTCTGTTCAGAACACCACTCACCCATAACACCCCCCACTTTGCTGGGTTTCTGCCCATTCATTCTCTGCAACTTAGTATCATCCCCTCTGTGAAGCCTTGTCTGAATTCTTGATTTCTGAGCTCTTACAGTACTCCATTTAACTTAAAGCACTGAGCCAAAGTTCTTTGCAGAGTCACTCAAAGTCAGCCCTTTGACACCTTCTCAAAATGCCTTCAGACCACACCAAACCACCCCTGCTCCACAGCTCTAGTGTTGTGCCACAGGCACTGCCTCCACCTCTCCTCAGCCACTGCCATGACAACTGCAGATACACCAGAACTACAGCCAGGACTCAAAGCCATGATCAAGACCCAGGTCGATCTGGAACACTATGCCTTCTACTGTCCATATCTTACTACTTTGACTGAGATGTTGTGGTTTTGAAGAATTTTGCCAGATATTTTCTTTACCAATCTCATGAGGAGAGAGAACATGCCGAGAAACTGACGAAGCTGTAGAATCAACAAGGTGGTTGAATCTTTCTTCAGGACATCAAAATATCAGCCCATGATAACTGAGAAACGAAGCTAAATGCAATGTAGTTTGCATTGCACTTGGAAAATAAGTGTAAATCAGTCACTACTGGAACAGCACAAACTGACCACTGATGAAAACAACCCCCATTTGTGTGACTTTATTGAAACCCATTACCTAAATTAGCAGGTAAAATCCATCAACAATTGGGTGACTATACAACCAACTTGCAAAAGATGGGGGACACAGAATCTGGCCTGGGAGAGTATCTCATTGACAAGCGCACACTGCGATACAGTGATAGAGTTAAGCTTTAGCCTGGCTTCTTCATAGTCACAAGAGTAACTTCCACGGTCACCTTGGGTTTACCTTGACTTTTTCAGTAAGTTGTGCCAAAACATCCACTTAAGCTCTTCCATTTCTACTATTCCTTCAAAGAAAATAAATCGGTACCCTACACACACACACACAAAAAAAACGGGATTACTTGGGGGGAAGAGGACTGTCACCCCCAACCACATTTACCATGAAAACACGGTAGAAACAGAAGGAAGGAAGGAGGGAAAGAGAGAAGAAAAAAGAAAGAAAAACAAATATTTAGGGGGCAGAGCAAGATGGCAATGTGAGTGTATGCTCCCATCTACTCCCCCAGCAACCAACTCACTGAACAATTAATAAAAACAAACACAGACTGAGATCTCAGAACTCTGGACAGCAGCTGAAAAATTAAAAAACCAGAGTAAGTCCAGAAGCAGGAGAGAGGTGGAACAAGGTCAGCCCAGAAACTGAGAGATTCTATGCACTGACAATGGGAGCACTTGCTCATAGCAGCCATTTGGGGACAGGACTGAGTAACACCCCAAACAGAGAAGACACAAAAAGAGCTTATCTAAGGAAGCTCTAGCCAGATTTTTTCAAGGCAGAGTAAATTGGCAATGGGAGTTCACGACCATGCAAATGGGAGAGAGAGAAGGAAGACCATAACACTGTATAAGAGTACTGTTGAATCTTACTGAGGCTTGAAAAGGACCAGCATTAGGATCATGTATTGATGTAAGGGTAGCAAGGTGAGGGACATAATCCAGACTAACAGGTACACAGGAAACAGCTCCCAGCAGGACACCATGGGTTTGCCTGTGCAAAGGTGTCAGTGAGGGAAAGACAAAAAGAGCCCCTCACCCTCACCACAGTAAAGCTGACCCCCACTGCTCATGTCAGCAGACGCGTCCAGTGAAACCCACCACTTCTCAAACATGCATATTGAACTCCAGAGAACAAGCATCCAGATCTCCTGAACTAACACCAGGAAAAAAAAAAAAAAAAAACCTAAATATAAAAGTGCCATCTAGTGGTTCTTAGGAGAACATACCAAAACTGCTGCTGCTGAGTCATTCCAAATAACAGCAAAACTGCGGGGCTGTGATGAGCTGCCTTCTGGTGTTCCAGGGCCTGTGAGTCTTGGTGGGGCTATCTGCTGCATCTTTCTCCCACAGAGTGGCTGATGGGTGCAGATCCTGGCCTTTTGGGTGGCAGCTGGACCACTGGCTGCTGCGCCACCAGAATAGCCAAGTAGAAAATTTTCCCACAATAAACAGAACAAAAAAATTAAAGAAAAGATAACAAAATGGCTGAAGTTCAATAAAAGAGAGTAAAGCAAACAAAAGCACAAGAGAAGAAGGAACAATCAAAAGCAAAAGATGACAAAGAGGAATTCTCTCCTATGAAACACAGAATAATGCAAAAAATTGATGTTTCAGATTATGGTGCTAAATATGCTTAAAGAAAGCAAAAAAAAAAAAAAAAACCTCAGAAAATAAACTAACAGAGTTCAGGAAGCAAATGGAAGAACAAAATCAGAGAAT
Source organism: Elephas maximus indicus (assembly GCF_024166365.1). NCBI lineage: Eukaryota > Metazoa > Chordata > Mammalia > Proboscidea > Elephantidae > Elephas > Elephas maximus. Next base: position 144,180,856 of record NC_064819.1, on the reverse strand, counting down.
TAATAAGGTAATTGAAAACATTAAAAAAAGAACTACAAGAACTGAAAATAAGACATCTGAATTAGAAAAAGCAACAGAAACGCTCAACAATACTGTTGAACAGATAGAAGACAGAATAAGTGAACTAGAAGACAAATTAACTGAATTTACCAAGTCTCAAGAGAAAAGAACAAAGAAAAGCAAATAAACCCAAAAGCAAATGTGAGATTCAGTTAAGAAATCTAATATTAGAATTAATGGAATCCCAGAGCACCATGACAACAATAAAGGCACAGAAACCATTTTCCAACAGATAATCAGAGAGAATTTCCCAGACTTGAACAAAGAATCAAGCTTGCACACATAGGGAGCTACCCTAACCACAATCAGAAGAGACACAAAAAGATCAACTCTACAACATATCCTAATAAAATTCTTGAAAACAAGGACAAGGAGAGAATTTTGAAAGCAGCAAGAGAAGAACGCAATTTAACATACCAGAGGTTTTTCATAAAAATCAGTGCACGTTTCTCCCCAGAAACTCCCCAAAAGACAATGAAGCAACACATATAAAATATTGAACCAAAACAGTTGTCAACCAAGAATTCTTTACCCTGAAAAGTTGTCATTCAAAACCAAGGGGGCAATCCAGACATTCCTAAACAAAGAGAAGCTCTGGGAATTTGCCACTACCACAGCAAATTTGCAAGTATTACGCAAGGGAATGGAAAGAACAGAGTGTTAAGAAATAAGTACAAACTGAACCGATCGAACATACGTTGTATATTGATGTTAATGGAGACACACCAACAGAAATGAAGGAGAGAGGAGCATACCAGGAATAGATTTAGTATGTTAAGTCTGTATGTTAACAGCTATTCATATGATTAAAAAAAAAAATGGCTTCAAGTCAATTCTGACTCAGCCACCCTATAGGACAGAGTGGAACTGCCCCATAGAATTTCCAAGGAGCTAATGGTGAATTTGAACTGCTGACCTTTCGGTTAGCAGTCAAACACTTAATCACAGTGCCATCAGGCCTCCATTCATGTGTTAAATGTAGTGATTGTAAGTCATGTAAAGTAACATATGTGGTAACCACTAAGAAATCACCCAGAAGAAACATTAAGAAGGAAATTAGCAAAAAGTCTCATTACAAGAAAGCTTCTAAATATAAAGAAAAACAGAAAAGTCAGTATAATAAAACTAGGAAGATAGGAAATAGCCAAAAACAAATAACAAAATAAATGATGAAGACACTTTGTTTTCAGTAATAACTTTAAGTGTAAATGGTCTAAACACCTCATGCAAAAGGCAGAGAGTGGCAAAATGGATTTAAAAAAAAAAGATCCATCTTTTTGCTGTCTACAAGAAACACATCTTAGACACAAGGACACAAACACAGTGAAAATAAAAGAATGGAGGAAATTATTCCATTCAACTAGTAAGCAAAAACACATCAGGGGTGGCCATACTGATATCAGATAAAATAGCCTTTAAATCTAAATCTATTACAAGAGATAAAGAAGGACATTACATAATAATAAAAGGTCAAGTAGACACAACAATTATAAGTATATATACCTGACAGCAATGCACCAAAATACATTAAATGAATTCTAATATGAAAGAAGAAATAGGCAACTCCACAATAACAGTAGGGGACAGCAGCACACCACTTTTAATTATAGACAGAACATCTAAAAAGAAAATCACCAAGGAAGTTGAGGACTTAAATAAAACCATAAGCTAACTGGACCTAACAGGCATATATAAAACACTCCATTTAACATCAGAACAGCACACATTCTTCTGTAATGCACATGGAAAATTTTCAGGAATAGACCATATGCTAGGACACAAAACAAGTCTCAACAAATTTAAAAAGACTGAAATCATACAAAGCATCTTCTCAGACCATAACAGTATGAAACTAGAAATCAACAACAGGTTAAAATAATGAAAAATAAATAAATAAATACATGGAAACTAAATAATACACTACTAAAAAACATATTGGGTCACAGAAGAAATCAAAAGTGAAATTAAAAAATTCCTAGAATCAAACAAAAATTAAAACACAGCATTTCAAAACTTTTGGGACACAGTAAAAGCAGCACTCAGAGGGAAATTTATAGCAATAAATATCTACATTAAAAAAGAAGATCCGAAATCATTAACTTAAAACTGACAACTTGAACAAATAGAAAAGGAAGTGCATAAGAAGCCAAAAGCAACCAGAAAAAAAATGATAGTAATAAAGATCAGGGCCTAAATAAATAAAATTGAAAATAGAAAAGCAATTGAAAGAATTAACAAAGCCAGAAGTTGGTTCTTTGAAAGGCTTAATAAGGCAGACAAATCACTGGCTAGATTGACAAAAGAAAAAATCAGAAGAGTCAAATAACCAAATTAAGTACTGAAATTGGTGACGTTACAAATGATCCATCGGAGATAAGGAAGATCATAATTGATTACTGTGAAAAATTAAACACCAACAAATTTGAAAACCTAGATGAAATGTACATATTCCTAGAAACTCTACCTACCCAAACTAACACAGAGGTAGAAAATTTAAACAGACCCATCACAAAAAGAGATTGAAGATGTCATTAAAAAAACTACCAAAAAAACCCAAAAACACAAGGACCGGATGGCTATATTGGAGAATTCTACCAAATATTCGGAGATTAGTTGACATCTTACTCAATCTCTTCAAAAACACAGAATGGGAAGGACTACTACTAGCAAACTCCTTCTATGAAGCCAGCATAACCCTGACACTTAAACCATGCAAAGGCATCACGCACATACAAAAAAAGCTTACAGAACAATATCCCTTATGAACAGAGATGCAAAAGTTTTCAACACAATTCTAGTCAACGGACTATAGCAACATAACAAGAAAAAAAAATCATACGCCATGATCAAGTGGGATTCATACCAGAAGTACAAGAATGGTTCAACATCAATCAACCAGTGTAATCCACCACATAAATAAAACAAAGGAAAAGAACCATTCGATCACATCAATCAATGCATAAAGGCATTCAATAAAATTCAACACGCTTTTCTGATAAAAACTCTCAGCAAAATAGGGATAGAAGGAAAATTCCTCAACATAATTAAAGGTACATATGCAAAACCAGCTACCAATATTATATCCAACAGAGAAAGGCTGAGAGCCTTCCTTCTGAGAATGGGAATGAGACAAGGATGCCCATTATCACCACTCTTACTCAAAATTGTACTGGAAGTCCTAGCCAGAGCAATAAGACAAAAAAGAGAAATAAAAGGTATCCAAATTGAAAAGAAGTAAAATTATCTCTTTCTGCAAGTGACAGGATCCTATACATAGAAGATCCTAAAGATTCTACAAGAAAACTGCTGGAACTAATAGAAGAATTTAGCAATGCTGCAGGGTACAAGATAAACACACAAAAACCAGTTGGATTCCTCTACATTAACAAGCACTACTCCGAAAAAGAAATCAAGAAAACAATTTCATTTACCACAGCCTTCAAATCAATAAAATACCTAGGAATTAACCTAACAGGGACATGAAAAACTTATACAAGAAGAATTATAAAACACTGCTACAAGTAGGATCAGCTTCCTTATTCTTCTCATTCTGACAAAACTGTAGAAAGGGTCTCACCCAGAGCCTTGCCTTTCACCAATACCTTATTTACTGATGGTGATATTTTGCATAATTGTATCACCACCTCATGCCATGGATTAGCAGTGCCTTCTTTACTGCTGGAAGCAGAGTCATCAACATCTTTAAGACTAAACAGACTTGAGAACCAATTTAGAAAATTTATCCTTACAATTTTGTTTCTCTAGAACCACTCTCAGTACCAAATGTCTTAGGCCAGGTTCTCTAGAGAAGCAAGCCAGTAAAGAGAAGCAAAATCAGTAAAGCATATAAATACGTATAAAGAGAGCTTTATATAGAGAGAGATTTATATCAAGGAAACAGCTCCTGCAATTGTATAGGGTGGAACGTCCCAAGTTTGTGGATCAGCATAGAGGATTCTCTCCATTCAGGAACTGCAGGGGCTGGTGAACCCAAGATCAGCAGATTGGAGAGCAGGGCTTCTGCTCTCAGGCTGTGAAGATCAACGAATTCTAAGATCTGCAGATAAGCTGGTAGCTCAAGTCCCAAGAGCCAGAAGTCAGATGAACAGGAGGCAGCGGTGGGATCCAGAGTGATGAAAAAAGCCAGAAAGTCTGCTTACATTCGGATGCAGGCCACATCTCCAAGGAAACTCCCTTTCAACTGATTGGCTACGCACAACAGATTTAATCATGGGAGTGACCACATATAAACACCGAGAATCATAGCCCAGCCAAGTCAACACATAATCTTAACCATCACAGAGACCTACAAAAATGTGAAGACATTCTTGTGTTCATTAATTGGAAGGCTTGTAATAGTGAAAATGTCAATACTACCTAAAGCAATCTATAGATACAATGCAATCCTGATACAAACGCCAACAACATTCTTCACTGAACTGGAAAAACTAATGACCAACTTCATATAAAAAGGAAAGAAACCCCAAATAGTCAAAGCAATATTGAAGAAAAAGAACAAAGCAGGAGGCCTCACACTCCCTGAAATCGAAACATACTATACAACAATTGTAATCAAAAACAGCCTGGTGGTGGTTAAACAATAAACACAGGCCAGTGGAATAGAATTGAGAACTCAGAACTAAACGCAAACATTTATGAACAACTGATTTTTGACAAGGTATCAAAATCCATTCAGTGGGGCAGAGACAGTCTCTTTAACAAATGGTGCTTGTAAACTTGTATACCCACCTGCAGAAAATTAAAACAGGACCCATACCTCACACCAAACACAAAAACCATCTTTAAATGGATCAAAGACCTAAACATTAAACCTAAAAACCATAGGGAGAAAACTATGGAACCTAATCTTTTGTAACAATAGGAAAACAAACATAACAAATACATGAATAGAAGAGGACAAAACAGATAAATGAGATCTCATTAAAATTAAAAACTGCTCCTCAAACACATTATCAGGCAGGGCCAAGATGGCTGACTAGGTAGAAGCTACCTCGGATCCCTCTTGCAACAAAGACTCGGAAAAACAAGTGAATCGATCACATACATGACAATCTACGTACCCTGACCATCAAGCACAGATCTAAAGAGCTGAGTGACAGAGACTGAGAACGAACAACCACGGGGAAGAAACGACTGCTTTCGGAGCCTGAAGCCAGCATCCCAGTCAGAAAACCTTGGTGCCGGGCTTTGGACTGGGTGCAGGGGAGCTGAGCACAGCATCCTGAGACAGCGCAAACACGGGTCGCAGCCCTAGCCCCCACAAGTGACCTCGGGAGAAGCCCAGCCAGTGCACGCAGGCAGCGCAGCGACACGGCTGAGAAGAAGAGAAGTCACTGGGAGGCAGCGACTGGTTTTGGAGCCTGGAGTGTGGCGTCCCAGCCGGGAACCTTGGTGCTGGGCTTTGGACTGGGAGTGGAGCAACTGACCAAGGCTTCTGAGACAGCACAAGCACAGGACGCGGGCCTGACCCTCGGGGGCAATCTCGACCCAGCGAACACACAAAGGCTACACACACCTCAGGAATCTCAGATAAAACAGAAATCACCAAACAAGGTAAGTAACTTTGTCTATATTCCGGGGTTCTACTCTCTCCTATTTATTTGACCCCTCCCCTCCCCCTCCCAGACAGCTTCATTAACATTGGAATTTCCTGAGCCAGAGAGTGAAGTGCTCTGTGGTTTTTCTTTTTCTTTTTTTTGATCTTTTCCTAACCCATTCTCCTGGCCTGAGAGAAGCAGCTACAAAAAACCCAGGGACCAAAAATCCTTCCCTGACTTCCCGAAATTGGACTAAAAATACAGAACCAGCTCCAGCCAAACCTAAGAGATCCACAGTCTTGGGCTTTGATCCCTACAGGGAACAAGGTGGTTATTATAATGCAAAGGCAATTATGATAAGGATCTGACTGTAATTGTTTTAGCAGATTACTGGAAAGACAAGTTTCCCAGGTCTGATATCTCTGCGTATTCAACAGAGCCCTCACTGACCCACAACGGGGAACTGAGGGCTGAAGATCTCCCTAGACCACCTAGCCTCCTGCCATAGGGGTCTAAGGGTGGTGACACCTACCAATCTGTAGAGGTACTTGCATTGGATGCCTAAGGTATAGCTACAGAGCCCACCCACCAAAGTGCTTTAGGAAAAGAGAAACACCTACCTCACTGGCACTTGGGGGAAGCCTGTCAGCATTCTGCTCCCCCTGGAGTGTGACCCTCTGCTGCTGCTAGAATCCGGTGCACACGACTATCACCACTACTCCTCTAGGTGGATAGGTGACAGTCTTGACCACACATTGATGACCCAAAATCAGATTCTACTCAAGAATAGTGAATGGACACTTAGGCTTATATATCTGGTAACAGCCCAAACCAGCTGGTAATAGGACATAAGTGATTCAAGGGCTACAACAATCAAGACAGTGCAATCTAGTAGCCCATCTACGTATACTGAAAGAAAACAAAACAAGACAAAACTCAGTGAGCAAATACAAAATAAATCACTACAATATCTTATAGATGGCTCAGAGACAGCAGTCGATATCAAACCACATAAAGAAGCAGACAATAATTGCTTCTACGACTCCCCAAACTAAAGAATCAAAATCTTTCCCAAATGAAGATACAATCCTGGAATTGCCAGAAGAAGAATATAAAAAACTAATTTACAGAATTCTTCAAGACATCAGGGATGACCTCAGAAATGAAATAAGGCAGCCTACAGAAAAAGCCAAGGAACACATTAATAAAGCAGTTGAAGAAATCAAAAAGATTATTCAAGAACATAGTGGAAAAATTAATAAGTTGCAAGAATCCATAGAGAGACAGCATTCAGAAATCCAAAAGATTAACAGTAAAATTACAGCATTAGACAACTCAATAGGAAGTCAGAGGAGCAGACTCGAGCAATTGGAATGCAGGGTGGGAGATCTGGAGGACCAGGGAATTGACACCAATATACCTGGAAAAAAATCAGAAAAAGAATTTAAAAAAATTGAAGAAACCCTAAGAATCATGTGGGACTCTATCAAGAAGAATAACTTGCGTGTAATTGGAGTCCCAGAACAGGGAGGGAAAACAGAAAATACAGAGAGAATAGTCGAAGATCTCTTGGCAGAAAACTTCCCTGACATCATGAAAGATGAAAGGATATCTATCTAAGATGCTCATCAAACCCCATATAAGATTGATCCAAAAAGATAATCACCAAGACATATTATCATCAAACTTGCTAAAACCAAAGATAAAGAGAAAATTTTAAAAGCAGCCAGGGATAAAAGAAAGGTCTCCTACAAAGGAGAACCTGTAAGAATAAGTTCAGACTACTCAGCAGAAACCATGCAGACAAGAAGGCAATGGAATGACATATACAGAGCACTGAAAGAGAAAAACTGCCAGCCACGGATCATATATCCAGCAAAACTCCTTCCCAAATATGAAGGTGAAATTAAAACATTTAAGGATAAACACAAACTTAGAGAATTTGCAAAAACCAAACCAAAGCTGCAAGAAATATTAAAGGAAATTGGTCAGAAAATCAGTAGTATCAGATGCCAACACAACACAAGGTCACAGAACAGAACATCCTGATATCAACTCAAATAGGGAAATCAAAAAAACAAATTAAGATTAATTTTAAAAAGAAAAAAATGCTGAAAACAGGGAATCATTCAAGTCATTATGTAAAAGATCACAATAATCAAAAAGAGGGACTAAATACAGGAGGCATAGAACTATCATATGGAGAGGGATACAAGGCGATATAGGACAATACAAGTTAGGTTTTTACTTAGAAAAATAGGGGTAAATATTAAGGTAACCACAAAGAGGTATAACAACTCCATAACTCAAAATAAAAACCAAGAAAAACATAACGACTCAGCAAACATAAAGTCAACTACTATGAAAATGAGGAACACACAATTTACAAAGAAAAACATCTCAGCACAAAAAAGTAAGTGGAAAAATGAAATTGTCAACAACACACACAAAAAGGCATCAAAATGACAGCACTAAACACATACTTATCTAAAATTACGCTGAATGTAAATGGACTAAATGCACCAATAAAGAGACAGAGAGTCTCAGACTGGATAAAGAAACACGATCCGTCCATATGCTGCCTACAAGAGACACACCTTAGACTTAGAGACACAAACAAACTAAAACTCAAAGGATGGAAAAAAAAATATCAAGCAAACAACAAGCAAAAAAGAGCAGGAGTAGCAATATTAATTTCTGACAAAATAGACTTTAAAGTTAAATCCACCACAAAGGATAAAGAAGGACACTACATAATGATTAAAGGGACAATTGACCAGGAAGATATAACCATATTAAATATTTATGCACCCATTGACAGGGCTGCAAGAGACATAAAACAAACTTTAACAGAACTGAAAAGTGAGATAGACACCTCCACAATTATAGTAGGAGACTTCAACACACCACTTTCGGAGAAGGACAGGACATCCAGTAAGAAGCTCAATAGAGACACGGAAGACCTAATTGTTACAATCAAACAACTTGACCTCATAGACTTATACAGAACACCCCATCCAACAGCTGCAAAGTATACTTTTTTTCTAGCGCACATGGAACATTCTCTAGAATTGACCACATATTAGGTCATAAAACAAAACTTTGCAGAATCCAAAACATCGAAATATTACAAAGCATCTTCTCAGACCACAAGGCCATAAAAGTGGAAATCAAAAACAGAAAAATCAGGGAAAAGAAATCAAATACTTGGAAACTGAAAAATACCCTGCTCAGAAAAAGACTGGGTTATAGAAGACATTAAGGAAGGAATAAGGAAATTCATAGAATGCAACTAGAATGAAAATACTTCCTATCAAAACCTCTGGGACACAGCAAAAGCAGTGCTCAGAGGTCAATTTATATCGATAAATGCACACATACATAAAGAAGAAAGAGCCAAAATCAGAGAACTGTCCCTACAACTTGAACAAATAGAAAGGGAGCAACAAAAGAATACATCAGGCACCAGAAGAAAACGAATAATAAAAATTAGAGCTGAACTAAATGAATTAGAGAACAGGAAAACAATTGAAAGAATTAACAGAGCCAAAAGCTGGTTCTTTGAAAAAATTAACAAAACTGATAAACCATTGGCTAGACTGACTAAAGAAATACAGGAAAGGAAACAAATAACCCGAATAAGAAACGAAATGAGCCACATCACAACACAAAAAAAAAAAAAAAAAATTTACCCAACTGAAATTAAAAGAATCATATCAGATTATTACAAAAAATTGTATTCTAACAAATTTGCAAACCTAGAAGAAATGGATGAATTCCTAGAAAAACACTACCTACCTAACTTAACACAATCAGAAGTAGAACTACTAAATAGACCCATAACAAAAAACAGATTGAAAAGGTAATCAAAAAACTCCCAACAAAAAAAAGCCCTGGCCCAGACAGCTTCACTGCAGAGCTCAACCAAACTTTCAGAGACGAGTTAACACTACTACTACTAAAGGTATTTCAAAGCATAGAAAATGACGGAATACTACCTAGCTCATTCTATGAAGCCACCATATCCCTGATACCAAAACCAGGTAAAAACACCACAAGAAAAGAAAATTACAGACTTATACCCCTCATGAATATAGATGCAAAAATCCTCAACAAAATTCTAGCCAATAGAATTCAACAACATATCAAAAAAATAATCCACCACAACCAAGTGGCATTTATACCAGGTATGCAAGGCTGGTGTAATATTAGAAAAACCATTAATGTAATCCACCATATAAATGAAACAAAAGACAAAAACCACATGATCTTATCAATTGTTGCAGAAAAGGCATTTGACAAAGTCCAACACCCATTCATGATAAAAACTCTCAGCAAAATAGAAATTGAAGGAAAATTCCTCAACATAATACAGGGCGTCTGTACAAAGCAAACAGCCAACATCACCCTAAATGGAGAGAGCCTGAAAGCATTTCCCTTGAGAACGGGAACCAGACAAGGATGCCCTTTATCACCGCTCTTATTCAACATTGTGCTAGAGGTCCCAGCCAGAGCAATTAGGCTAGACAAAGAAATAAAGGGCATCTGGATTGGCAAGGAGGAAGTAAAATTATCTCTATTTGCAGATGACATGATCTTATACACAGAAAACCCCAACGAATCCTCCAGAAAACTACTGAAACTAATAGAAGAGTTTGGCAGAGTCTCAGGTTATAAGATAAACATACAAAAATCACTTGGATTCCTCTACATCAACAAAAAGAACACCGAAGAGGAAATCACCAAATCAATACCATTCACAGTAGCCCCCAAGAAGATAAAATACTTAGGAACAAATCTTACCAAAGATGTAAAAGACCTATACAAAGAAAACTACAAAGTACTACTACAAGAAACTAAAAGGGGCCTACTTAAGTGGAAAAACATACCTTGCTCAGGTATGTCAAATGGTTTTACTTAACATAGTAAAAACGTCTATTCTACCAAAAGCCATCTATACATACAATGCACTTCCAATCCAAATTCCAGTGACATTTTTTAATGTGATGGAGAAACAAACCACCAACTTCATATGGAAGAGAAAGCAGCCCCGGATAAGTAAAGCATTACTGAAAAAGAAGAAGAAAGTGGGAGGCCTCACTCTACCTGATTTTAGAACCTATTATACAGCCACAGTAGTCAAAACAGCCTGGTAGTGGTACAACAACAGGCACATAGTCCAATGGAACAGAATTGAGAACCCAGATATAAATCCACCCACATATGAGCAGCTGATATTTGACAAAGTCCCAGTTTCAGTTAGTTGGGGAAAAGACAGTCTTTTTAACAAATGGTGCTGGCATAACTGGATATCCATTTGCAAAAAAATGAAACAGGACCCATACCTCACACCATGCACAAAAACTAACTCCAAGTGGATCAAAGACCTAAACATAAAGACTAAAACGATAAAGATTATGGAAGAAAAAATAGGGGTAACGTTAGGAGCCCTAATACAAGGCATAAACAGAATAAAAAAATTACCAAAAATGACGAAGAGAAAACAGATAACTGGGAGCTCCTAAAAATCAAACACCTATGCTCATCTAAAGAGTTCACTGAAAGACGAAAAAGACCACTGACAGATTGGGAAAAAATTTTCGGCTGTGACATCTCCGACCAGCACCTGACCTCTAAAATCTATATGATTCTGTTAAAACTCAACCACAAAAAGACAAACAACCCAATCAAAAAGTGGGCAAAGGAGACAAACACGCACTTCACTAAAGAAGATATTCAGGCAGCTAACAGATACATGAGAAAATGCTCTCGATCATTAGCCATTAGAGAAATGCAAATTAAAACTACAATGAGATTCCATCTCACGCCAAAAAGGCTGGCATTAATCCAAAAAACACAAAATAATAAATGTTGGAGAGGCTGCGGAGAGATTGGAACTCTTATACACTGCTGGTGGGAATGTAAAATGGTACAACCACTTTGGAAATCTATCCGGCATTTTCTTAAAAAGTTAAAAACAGGACTACCATACAACCCGGAAATCCCACTCCTCAGAATATACCCTAGAGAAATAAGAGCCTTTACACGAACAGATATATGCACGCCCTTGTTTATTGCAGCTCTGTTTACAATAGCAAAAAGCTGAAAGCAACCAAGGCGTCCATCAATGGAAGAATGGTTAAATAAATTATGGTATATTCACATAATGGAATACTATGCATCAGTAAAGAACAGTGACGCATCTGTGAAACATTTCATAACATGGAGGAACCTGGAAGGCATTATGCTGAGTGAAATTAGTCAGAGGCAAAAGGACAAATATTGTATAAGACCACTATTATAAGATCTTGAGAAATAGTATAAACTGAGAACACATACTTTTGTGGTTACGAGGGGGGGAGGGAGGGAGGGTGGGAGAGGGCTATTTACTGATTAGTTATTAGATAAGAACTACTTTAGGTGAAGGGAAGGACAATACTCAATACACGAAGGTCAGCTCAACTGGACTGGACCAAAAGCAAAGAAGTTTCCGGAATAAACTGAATGCTTCAAAGGTCAGCGGAGCAAGGGCAGGGGTTTGGGGACTATGGCTTAAGGGGACTTCTAAGTCAATTGGCAAAATAATTCTATTAAGAAAACATTCTGCATCCCACTTTGAAGTGTGGCTTCTGGGGCCTTAAATGCTAACAAGCGGCCACCTAAGATGCATCAGTTGGTCTCAACCCACCTGGAGCAAAGGAGAATGAAGAACACCAAGGTCACACGATAACTATGAGCCCAAGAGACAGAAAGGGCCACATGAACCAGAGACCTACATTATCCTGAGACCAGGAGAACTAGATGGTGCCCGGCCACAACCGATGACTGCCCTGACAGGGAGCACAACAGAGAACCCCTGAGGGAGCAGGAGAACAGTGGGATGCAGACCCCAAATTCTCATAAAAAGACCAGACTTAATGGTCTGACTGAGACTAGAAGAGTCCCGGCAGTCATGGTCCCCAAACCTTCTGTTGGTCCGGGACAGGAACCATTCCCGAAAACAACTCATCAGACATAGAAGGGACTGGACAATGGGTTGGAAAGAGATGCTGATGAAGAGTGAGCTACTTGTATCAGGTGGACACGTGAGATTGTGATGGCATCTCCTGTCTGGAGGGGAGATAGGAGGGTAGAGAGGGTTAGAAACTGGCAAAACCGTCAGGAAAGGAGAGACTGGAAGAAGGGAGAGGGCTGACTCATTAGGGGGAGAGTAAGTGGGAGTATGGAGTAAGGTGTATATAAGCTTATATGTGACAGACTGACTTGATTTGTAAAGTTTCACTTAAAGCACAATAAAGATTATTTAAAAAAAAAACACATTATCAAAAGAATGCAAGAGAACTTACAGACTGGAAAAAAATCTTCAGAAATAACATATCAGATAATGGTCTAATATCTATAATTTATAGAAAATTTTAACAACTCAACAACAAAAAGACAAACAATTCAATTATAAAATGGGTAAAGGACATGAACAGAACCTTCACCAAAGAAGACATCCAAGTGGTCAACAAACACATGAAAAGATGTTCACTATCATCAGCCATTAGAGAGACGCTAATCAAAACTACAATGAGATACAATCTCACTCCTACTAAAATGGCACTGATTAAAAAAAAGAAAAAACAGATGTTGGTGAGGATGTGTGCAGCTTGGAACACTTACGCATTGCTGATGGGTCTGTAAAATGGTATTACCACTATGGAAAATGGCATGATGCTTCCTCAAAAAACCAGAAATAGACCTATCTTATGATCCAGCAATCTCAATTTTAGGAATATGCCCTAAAAAAAAAAAAAAAACTCCAGTGCCATGGAGCCGATTCCGACTCATAGAGACCCTATAGGACAGAGAAGAACTGCCCCACAGAGTTTCCAAGGAGCGCCTGGTGGATTCAAACTGCCGACCCTTTGGTTAGCAGCCGCAGCACTTAACCACTACGCTACCAGGGTTTCCAGAGTATGCCCTAAAAAAAAGACCAAAAATTACTGACACAAACAGATATATGCACTCCTGTGTTCATTGCTGATAAAGTAAAAGGTCACTGAAAAAGAGGAAGACCCTCAAAGAGATAGATTGACACAGTGACTGCAGCAATGGGCTCAAGCGCAACAATGATTGTGAGGATGGCATACGACTGGGCAGCGTTTCATTCTGTTGTACGCAGGGTTGCTATAAGTCGAAACCTACTCCACGGCACCTAACAACAACAGCAATGTTTATTGCAGCTTTATTCACAATAACAAAACAATGGAAATAACTGAAGTGCCCATCAATGGATGAATGGGTAAGTGAACTGTGGTACGTACACACAATGGAATACTATGCAGCCATAAAAAACAACAATGATTCTGTGAAATATACACACGGATGGACCTGGAGGGCATAATGCTAAGTGAAATAAATCAAGCATATAATGGCAAATATTGTATGAGCCCTCTTTTATGAGAAGACAAGAACAGATGAATATAGGGAAACAGTGTTCACCAGTGGTTACCAGGGAGAAGGGGGAGGAAGGAAAAGACACTTTAGAGCACAGAGGCTTGTTACTTTTGGTGTTGGGAAAAGTGCCACTGAGTGTGGAAGTGGTGAGCACAGCGCAACCATAGTAAAGATGAGTGTTTGAGCACATATAGAAGGATATAGACACAATTAAAGAGAAAGCTGACAAAATATGGTAAATGTAACTAATCAATGAACAATTTGTGAGGAAATTGTCAGTTTTGCAACATATACAATTTTGCAGCAACGGCAATAACAACTAAGAAACGTGTGTGGTTACATAAATATGTATGCATATGTATGTATAGGAAGGCATATATGAATATACTTATGCATACATATGGGTGTATCTATAGGCATATGTATATACATGTTTATATGTGCTGCACATATATTCAAATATAAAATAAAGCAATAAGAAACACAGTTACAGATACTTCCTAGACATAACCAAACTCCTCACGGGATTGGTTTACTGCATTTGAGGGCTTAGGACCATAGTCATGTGGGGCAACTTTGTCAGTTGGCACAATACAGTCCATAAAGACAATGTTCTATGTCCTAGTTTGGTGAGTAGCATCTGGGATCTTATAAGCAAGTGGCCAACTAAGATACAACAATTGGTCTCTACTCATCCAGAACAAAAGAGAAAGAAATCAAAGACTCAAAGAAGAAACTAGTCTACACATCTAATAGCCTACACAAACAACTGACTCACCTACCTTGAAACCAGAATTAGATGGTACCTTGTTTCTACTACCGACTGTTCCAACCAGTGACTCAATAAAATGGTGTTGGATAGGATGGAAGAAAAATATAGAACAAAATTCTAATTCCTTTAAAAAAAAGCAAAAGTTACTGAATCTGTAGAGACCAGATGAACCCCGGAGATTATCGTCCTGAAATAGCCTTTAAAATTGGAACTCAAGGCACACCCAGAGGTTACCTTTGAGCCAAATGACAGATTGGTCCACAAGTAATATCACCTATGAGTGCCGTGCTCCTCTAAATAATCATCTAAATGAAACCAAACAGTAAACATTTATCATAGACCAAAGATGAAAAGATAAGAGGGGTCAGGAAAGCCAGATTAATGGAAACAAATCAGCCAGAATGGAAATAATGGGAATGCTGATATATTGTGAAAAGTGTAACCAGCATCACTAAAAATATGCATACAAATTGTTAAATGAAACCCTAATTTTCTGTGTAAACTTTCACCAAAAGCACAATTAAAAAATTATTTTAAAAAAGTAATATTTAATTCTGAAGAAGAGAAGACATTCAAAAAAGCATAATAGTTTTATTAAGACATTTAAGGACTGTCCTGTAAGGAAGAAAAAAGCTTCTTTCTACATGGTTTAAAGAACAGAACAGGGACCAAAGGTAAGAAGCCTCACAGAGGCAGTTTTTGACTATAAGGAGGAAATTTATGATACTTTTAGTTGTCTGAAATGTCTTTGTCTCTGGGAATATCCATATAAAGTTTGGAAAATAACTTTCAAGGGATGTTGGTATAGGATTTATATAGCAGGCAATAGTTGGATCAGATTGACAGACACTAAGATACTTTCAAATTTAGATTATATTATTTTATTGAATTCCAGCATCTTCAGGAAAGACAATATATTAGGGCTATGTTCTGTGTGTGTGTTTCTTTTTCTTTCTTTTTTTAACCATCTAGTCTGCATTAAGTGTAGCATTTTCAACACATATTAGTTTTACAAATCCACATTGGTCTTCTGAAAGAACTAAAAGCATTTCATTAAATCCTTATGGTAAGTTATCACATTACACAGATTGACATCTGAAGAGTTTTAAAGAGTACAAGGCAATGAGACATAGCACAAATATATTTATGCCTACTGTACATGAAAGAAAAATAAATTCAAAATACATGAACCATATTTCACAGAAAAGTGTGATGTGTAAACAAAAGCTAGTAGACTACATGCAAATAATTATGACAATGTCTAAATATAGTCATTACACTGTGATATCATACTTTTAGTTTGTTGCACGTAGATACATCTAAATAGTTTTATGCTGATCAAAAGTTGTGCAACTTTTTGCCAACACTTGAAATTTGGCAAAACTTAAAGAGAATTCTTCCCTTGCTTATTAAGCATGGATGAATTTCAAGGATTATTTATGAAAATGGTTTAATTCATTTGGAAGTCTCCCGGTGATGGATTTGTTTAAAAAGACATGTTAATGTCTAGAAAATGTAATCAAAAAACAAATTTTTCAGATGAACTTTTCCATCAAAAGGAACACGGGCTCTGAATTTATCCTAAGAACTTGGATTATAGTCCTTCTTTGGCCCCGTTTCCTTAGTAGAGCATTTATTTCACAAGTACCCAGAGCATGCCAGGAACTTTACATGTGTACCAAGGAAGTCCTGGCTGAGTCTGTTCCCTAAGAAATTTCTCTTTTGATTGAGAAAAGACTAATAAGGAGCTGGACTGGGCTTGATGTAGCCCCATGTGAACCAGACACTTGATTTCCTACAGATGGTCTTACTTAAGACCAAATAACCTAGATTTTAGGAAAAGAGACTTATGTTTGACTACTGTGGAAACTGGAAACTGTGGTTGGTGCCATAGGACCAAACTGTGAGTCTTAGGAAAAGGAAATAATGATGAAACCCTGGTATTTTCCTATAGGCCTTGAAACTATACTTTTCATTCCAAGGATGTCAAAGAGGTCAAGATCATGAGCATACTTTATTAAAAAAACAACCTGAAGGCATGAAGTTTTGCATAATTGCTCATACCCACAAGCACTCAGCTGCTAAGCAAAAGGAAAAACAGCGGTTCGAACCCATCAGCCGCTTGGAGGGAGAAAAATGTAATAGTCAGCTTTTGTAAAGATTTACAGCCTTGGAAATCCTATGGAGTAGTTCTACTCTGTCTTATAGGGTTGCAATGATTCGGAATCGACACAATGGCAATGGAATTTTTGGTTAATTTTAATGCAGGAAAAATGTATGTAATTATATGGATAAATGAAAACAAATATTGGGCAGCTAAAATAAGACATTTGTTTTTCATGTAAACTTAGTATTAAATTGATTAGTTTTCAATAGAAGCCATCTTAAAATAAAAAATAAATTAGGAAGCTAATTCGATCAAACATTTTTACCTCCTCCATCCCAAAAGTTTCTTTGAATGTGTTGGTGGTGTATTATTCACTTGTAGGATACATGGCAGCCCCTGGTCTCTAACTGCTGCACTATGGTCTGTATCAGTTGCAGACTCTGGATGAGCAATGGGAGTAGCTTTAAATAATATGGTTTGCAAAAGGAGTCACTATGTAGAGTAGCCAATATGCAACAGGCAGAAAACCTAGTAAGCTGGGATGAAAAGCAAGAGTTTCAAGAAATAAAAAAAATAAAAAGATTATATTAATGATTTTAAATCATTCAATTTCAAGGATTGTTTTTGGTTTTGTAAAAAACCAAGTTATTTGTCTCCACTTCTCTTTTTTCTTCCATTATGTTTCTCTTATTTTTTCTTTTTCCTATTTCAATTATTACAGGTTCTTCTAGAAATACAACCTTTATAATACCGGTAATATTTTAGAACTAGACCTGATTCCATGACTATGACATTATACTTATTCATTCTTAAACTCATCACTTAACATAACATCTATTATATGTCAGAACAAAACTTAGGAATGTAAAAAAAACACCATTGCTACGGGTACCTTCAAGGTACACTGAACATAATGAGAAGAGGTCTAAAAAGTTTACTGAACTATTTTTTAGCCTACAAAATATTTCAATGGCACAACCATTCCTCTGCTGCATTTCTATCAGAATCAATTTACTGGGGAACTGGGTTGTTGGCAGGGAATGAAATCAAGGACAGAGTGTATAGGCTACTCCTACTATCATCATCCATTGACCTGAGCATGGCATGCTAGGAATAGGAGGATGTCCTGGCCAAGATTTGCTCCTTTACTTGATTTATTCTTCCCATTCCCAACCTTCTCATTTTCTTTGTATATGCTGCCCTCACTCTGCTGCTTTGCTCCTCCCTTCTTTATTTCCACTAGATGGTAAATTTTTGACAGCATAATGGTGTCTTCTTTTTCCTCTGAGTCTCTCCCAAGTTGCCTTTGTACATAAGTGCTTCATGAATGCGCACTGTATTATAAAGTTTACACTAATGAAAAGAAAACTATAAAACATTATCAAAAGAACAAAACAAGAGGGAGAGGAAAAACACTTTTAGGAAATGCTCTTTGACTATGCTTGAAATAATGTCCTTACCAGCATATTTGATCTTAACAGTGCCCCTTTCAGAACACGTTTTTATTTAATTTTATACACTGTCATATGCACAGTAAGTCCATCCAGTGTTGATTTTTCCACTGATCAGATAACACATGAGCACTGTGATTAACGAGGAACATTAATACAAATGAAGAAGAGAGAGAAGAGCACAGCTTAATTAAAAATTTTCCCCTCAGGACCATGGTCTCAGGAAACATCTAGCTCAAAAGGCATAACAGAGTTTATAAAGAATATATCCTGCATTCTACTTTGGTCAGTAGTGTCTGGGGTCTTAAAAACCTGTGAATGGCCACCTAGGATACTCCACTGGTCTTACCCCTTCAGGATCAAGTAATAATGAAGAAAACTAAAGACGTAAGAGAAAGATTAGTCCAAAAGACTAATGGACTGCATATACCATGGCCTCCACCAGACTGAGTCCAGTAAAACTAGATGGTGCCGGCTACCACTACTGACTGCTCTGACAGGGATCTCTGGACAGAGCTGGAGAAAAATGTAGAACAAAATTCTAACTCAAAAAAAAAAAGATCAGAGTTGCTGTCCTGAGAGAGACTGGAAAGACCTTGAGAGTATGGCCCCCCCCCCCCGGACACACTTTCAGCTCAGTAATGAGGGCACTCCCGAGGCTCACCCTTCAGCAAAAGATTGAACAGACCCATGGAACAAAACAAGACTAAAGAAGCGCACCAGCCCTGGGACAGGGACTGGAAGGTAGGAGGGAACAGGAAAGCTGATAATCGAGAACCCAGGGTTGAGAAGGGAGAGTGTCGACATGTCATGGGGCTGTTAATCAATGTCATACAACAATGTGTATAGTAACTGTTTGATGAGAAACTAGTTTGTTCTGTAAACCTTCATTTAAAGTTCAGTTAAAAAAAAATTTCCCCTCAGAACCCTGAAAAAGAATAAAAAAAATTTATTTCAGCATATGTGCCAGATGCTGTAAGTAGTTAAGCAAAAACCACCCTTTTTCCCTTTGCCTACTGCCCTACCCTACCCCCATGGGAGTCTAAAATTGCCAGCAACTCAACTTACCAATTTCACTTGCTATTACAGGTTTCATAAAGGGATTCCACAAAGAGGCTCTGGGTGATGATTTTCAGTCCTTGATTAAAAGAATGAGACCCATGAGGACATTTCTCTCACCCAGTATCTCCTTCCTTCTTGTCTTTCCATAGATCCTGTCTGTGAACTGTGGCTGCCATTTTGCAACCGTGAGAAAACACATAGGGATGAAAGGCAACACAATACAGCCAGCAAAGAGTGAGGACTGAAAGGCCAAAAGTGGACCTCTTCTTCTGGCCTTGTGTTGTGAGACAATACAAAACCCCACTTCATAAGTAACATTTATTTACTTGTTCTATACTGAGTGTTAGATGCTCTGCTAAATACTTTACATGCATCACCTCATTTTATTCTTAAAGCAACCCTATGAGATGTATGCAGCCCATTTCAATGGAGGATGAAATTGGGACTCAGGAGGCTAAATTCCATCCCAATGCCAAAATAGATGGCAAACTCAGAATTTACAACCACAGCTATCTGAGACAAGAGACTAAATTAACACTTACTGATTTGCCCAATTCTTATCATTTCTCAATTTGAAAGGGAAAATATGCAAGAACAACTAGGTCAATGCAATTTAGCTTTTACTTTAAAGAGATGGCATAGTTCATATATTGGGGAGAAAGCGTACAGGATGCCTGATAAACCAAGATCCATCATGAAGAGTTTGTTGGCTCTTCACACTTGGTAACCTGGGCAGACAACATCCACTTCACGCTCTGGGGCTATGCATTTCTAGCACTCGACAAGGGCAATTGCATAGGAGGCACTCAATAAATACTCCTGTATGAACGAGTCAATGAACCAATGCTGACTATCGGGATAAGTGAGGAAGTATACCCATGAAGGTTATGTGATATTGATTATCTGAGTGTCCACAGGTGGCTCAAGAAGCAAGTATTCATGGAAGGAAGGAAGAAGGAAGGCAGGCTGACAGGCAGGGAGGGAGAAAGGGAAAGAGGGAGGGAAGGAAAGGAGAGGGGGTGGAAGGAAAGAAAGAAGAAACTTAAGCCACTGCAATAATTTAATTGCAGCCACATCTGGATATTGTAGCACTGGTCTCTATGCTTCACATGATCTCATTGATTTTTAGTGTTCCAGCTGTTACACAGACAAAGATGCCTGTCTTGTACTTTTTATCCTGCAGTACGTATCTGGAATTCTGGGTCTCTTCGATGGCATTTGGCTTGATGTGGGTTTCCATAGATTGCCATTATGTAGACACTGACCTGCATGATTGGGCTTATATTGATTTTATGGATCGTGGATCTCTATTCTGGTTTTAGCATGCAATACCCTTGCCTGTCTTGCGTTTCTTCTTAGATTACTCTGCATTTCTGAATGTTGCTTTCTATACCCATGCTCCAATATGTTCCTAAATTTTTCTATGATATTCTCATCTATTTTTTTGCCCAAACCTTTATTAAAGCACGTTAATCCAGTGATTCTCAGAGTGTAGTCCCCAGACCAGCAACATAAGCATTACTGAAAACTGCTTTGATATGCAAATTCTCAGTCCCTACTCCAAACCTACTGAATCATAAACTCTGGGAGTGGGCCCCAACAATCTGTGCGTATGTGTTTGTTTTTGCTGTGTTCAAGTATATATAACATAAAATTTGCCATTTTTAGCATTTTTAAGTGTACAATTCAGTGACATTAGCTAGTCACAATGTTGTGCAACCATCATCACTATTTATAAAATATCTTCATGACTGCTAGTAAAAATTCTGTATCCATTAAGCAATAACTCTGCATAATAATCTTTGTTTTAACAAGCCCTCCAGTTGACTTTCATGCTATTAAAGCTTGAAAAACACTAAATAAATAATATTAATAGATACGTATTTTGAAAGAGAGGAGCACAGTTATTAAAGTTCCC
Organism: Elephas maximus indicus; assembly: GCF_024166365.1. Lineage (NCBI taxonomy): Eukaryota > Metazoa > Chordata > Mammalia > Proboscidea > Elephantidae > Elephas > Elephas maximus. The sequence continues at coordinate 144,159,486 of NC_064819.1, read as the reverse complement.
AACTGCTAACGAAAACATCAGCTGTTTGAACCCACCAGCCGTTCCACAGAAAAAAGATGTGGCACTCTGCTTCCGTAAAGATTACAGCCTTGGAAAACCTGTGGGGCAGTTCTACTCTGTTCTATAGGGTTGCTATTAGATGGAATGAACTCCTTGGCAACGGGTTTGGTTTTTGGTTTTATTTTAAAAGAAATTAATTTGCCATTATGTATAGATATAGAAACTAACAGAAACACTTTTATTAAATCCCTACAGATGGGAGATAATAGACTAAATTATGCTTTTAGTTTTGGCTGTCTTGAAAGCAAAGTCTGAGTCAACAACTGGAATGCAAGTAGTTTGGCTGGGAAGTAATACCAGGAAGCAGGAGTGAGGAAGCATACAGAATGAGATAAGGAAGGAGGACGCAAGTGACTCATCAGGGTCACTGTCAACAGCAGAGACTGGATTCTGCCAAGACATCTAGGACGTATACAGAAAGCCTCCCAGAACTTTTCATCCAAAGTTTGGGAAGGTGAAACTCTTATCCACTGATCCCTGTCCCCCGTTGCTTGAGGGTTTGCCCAAAGACCACTAATTCCTTGCAGTTAGGGGCTACACCTGCCTGGAACTGAGTTCTACAGCTTTGGAGAAATCTCTGAGGCAGACAAGTGGAAAGATGCATGGCATATGCTTGAGACAGGACACTGCCACTGTGCGTAGGCCTGGCCACTACTGCAGTGGCTCAAATTAGATGTGTACTGAAGGGATAGAACACGGGGCACCAAATGCTTCTGCTACAGCTGTTGCTGCAATATAGCCTCACTGAATCCTAGAGGGAAATATTTGTAAGTTGTTCTTTTTATTTTAACACGAATAATTTCATTTTTACTTTAGTTATATTTGAACTGATTGGCAAGATTTGCCCTTTATGACAAATGACTGTTTCCTACATGAACTGAATGTGGAAATTATCAAACAAGAACACTAACATCATACACAAGTAAAACCTTGCTGAGGATTGTTCAAAAGCATCTGCGACAGTACATTGACAGGGAGCTATCAGAAATTCAAGCTGGATTCAGAAGAGGACGTGGAACCAGAGATATCACTGCTGACATCAGGTGGATCCTGGCTGAAAGCAGAGAATACCAGAAAGATGTTTACCTGTGTTTTATTGACTTTGCAAAGGCATTCGACCATATGGATCATACCAAATTATGGATAACATTGCAAAGAATGGGGATCTGGGAATACTTAATTGTGCTCATAAGAAACCTGTACATAGATTGAGAGGCAGTCATTCAAACATAACAGGGGGGTACTGCATGGTTTCAAGTCAGGAAATGTGTGTGACAATGTTGTATCCTTTCACCATATTTATTTAATCTGTATGCTGAGCAAATAATCCAGGAGCTGAACTATACGAAGATGAACAAGGCATCAGGATTGGAGGAAGACACATTAACAACCCGCGTTATGCAGATGACACAACCTTACTGGCTGAAAGTGAAGAGAACTTGAAGTACTTACAGATGAAGATCAAAGACCACAGCCTTCAGTGTGGATTACAACTCAACATAAAGAAAACAAAAATCCTTACAACTGGACCAATAAGCAACATCATGATAAACAGAGAAAAGGCTGAAGTTGTCAAGGATTTCATTTTACTTTGATCCATAATCAACACCCACAGAAGCATCAGTCAAGAAATCAAATGATGTATCGCATTGGGCAAATTTGCTGCAAAAACCTCTTTAAAGTGTTAAAGAAAAAAAAAAAGATGTCACCTTGAAGGCTAAGGTGCACCTGACCCAAGCCATGGTGTTTTTGATTGCCTCATATGCATGTGAAAGCTGGGCACTGAATAAGGAAGATAGAAGAACTGACATCTTTAAATTATGGTGTTGGCAAAGAATACTGGATATACTGTGGACTGCCAAAAAGAACGAACAAATCTGTCTTGGAAGAAATGCAGCCAAATTGCTCCTTGGAAGCAAGGATGGTGAGACTACGTTTCATATACTCTGGTCATATTATCAGGAGGGATCAGTCCCTGGAGAAGGAAACCACACTTGGTAGATGGAAGGAAGACCCTCAAGGAGATGGGTTGACACAGTGGCTGCAACAATGAGCTCAAGCATAACAACAACTGTGAGGATGACGCAAGACCGGGCAGTGTTTCATTCTGTTGTACATACAGTCACTATGAGTCAGACTGGACTCGACATCACCTAACAATAACAACATGAACCACGTAGGTAACTAGCCACAGTTATCTGAGATGTGTTTCACATCTGGACAGTCTAGATGAGAGTCAAAGTTTGAGAACATGGCTTAGATAATTGAACATAAAACATGATTAATAAATCTACAAATCAAGGGTTTTTTGTTTGTTTGTTTTTCCCCACTGCATCAAAGATTTACAAACAGGATAAACCACCAGTTGTTTTCAAGTTGAATCCAACTCATGGTGACCTCATGTGTGTCAGAGTAGAACTGTGCGCCACAGGGTTTTCGATGACTGGCTTTTCAGAAGTAGTTCACTGAATCCTTCTGAGGCACCTCTGGGTGGACTCAGATCATCAACCTTTGTGGTAGCAGCTGAGCACATTACTATGTGCACCACCCAAGTACTACTAAACACAGAGTAGGGGCCTTTATGCACAGAATCAGCTAGAAAGAAAACAAACTTTGGGTCCAATAATTCATTTGATAGTTACTTCATAATTAAAACATTATCTACAAAGGAAGATTCATATTTCTGATTCTTGGTTTCCTTTCTCAAAGGCTGTTTATAATAGTCTGTTTTCAAAGTAAGTATTTCTCTTCTGTTTGACAAAAAAAAAAAAAGAAAAATATGATTTAGTGACACATGAATACAGGTACAATTATATTGTCAGTGAACTTGGTTCTCCTGACTCTTCACCTGCCCATCTCTGAACACAACCTATGCCAAAAACTGCTAGTTGTCCCACAGGATTTCTTTTCCCCCTCTTCTACACGGAGAGAACTCTCCATGTTTAGCCAGGCAATTGGCTGATCAGAATAAAGCCTACCTATCACAGCTTTTTTTTATCACAGCTGCTTTTGCATTTAGGTGTGACCATGTGATGAAATTCTGGCCAATGAGATGTAAGTGGAAAGCCTTATGGCAGTTTTTTGCAGCCTTTTCTAAAATTCAGCCTGAACGTGCCCTTTGCCCCTGTTTCTTCATTTCTTCATTCCTACTGCTTACTGATGCAAATGTGATGACTTAGCGACCATATGACTATCTAGGTGATTTTGTGCAGAAGTCAGCAGCTACAGCCTGTGGGACAGAGTCGGCCAGCTGCCTGGTTTTCTATAGCTGGCAAGCAAAGAATAGTTTTACATTGTTAAATTGCTGAAAAATAATCAAAAGAAGAAGAATATTTCCTGACATGTGAAAATTTTATGAAACTCAAATGTCTCTATTAATAAAAGCTTTATTGGAACATAGCCACATTCATTTATTAATTTATTGTTTGCGGCTGCTTTTGCACTACAATGGCAGAGTTGAGTAGTTGCATTAGATGCCATATGGCCTGCAAAGCCTAAAATAGTTACTATCTGGCCTTTACGTAAGTTTATTGGCTCCTACTCTTAGGAATAGAGGCCAAGTTAAGTGAAATAATAACATAGAAAATAGAAGGTGCTGGGGTCCTTCAGGACTTCATGGAGTAGGGCTGCCATATACAACTCTGGATTGAGCCCTTCCAGACCCTCACATGGGAGTAAAATTAACTTCTATCTTTTTTTAACCACTATTCCTTAATGTGACAGACTAAATATTGATCCCAATTCCTCACCTCTCCCTTTAACCTGCCTGCTATGTGTCTTAATAGTTCCTCCCACAAGAAAATAGAATATACTTCTCCAACCCTTGCCTTTGGGCTTGACCAACTGGATGTTAGCTGATAGTATATAAGCAGAGGCTTGTGTGTGCTTGCACAGTTGAGTTTTCCCTATTGTGCTATTGTCATTGTCATAAGAAAAACATGGCCTGGTAGCCCCTAGTCCCTGAAGAATGAAAGACAAATGGTTTGAAGCTGACCTTCAAATCTGCAATTGAAGCAGAACCGCATCAGCTGATTCTCAAACCTGCCATCGTCCTGTATGGAACGACCTCAGTTGACCTGTGAACATGACAACAAATGCTTGATTACTGTAGGTCACAGGTTTTTGGGTGGTTTGCTCTACAGTAACAATTGACTGATATACATGGTTATTTTTAGTTTCTGTTTCTTGTAGCCAAACAGAAACCTACATTGTCACCTATGGCAATAAAGCCATAACTGAGAAGAGAGAAAATTTTAAGCTTCCTCAAGAGGTATCGTGCTATGACATCTAGCCAATCAATTCCCATGAGTCAACTTAAATTCACGTAGACCCCATGTGTATCAGAGTAGAACTAGGCTCCATAGGTTTTCAATGGCTGATTTTTCTGAAGTAGATTGCCACAGTTTCTTCCAAGGCACCTTTGGGTACACTCAAATCTCTAAAGCTGTTTGCACCACCCAGGGAGTCCTTAGAATCTAACAGATCTAGACTGAACATGTGTACACACACACATACATAATTATACATACATCCCAACTCTGCCACTTAACATTTGTGCAATAGTGGACATGTTATTTAACGTCTCTGAGCCTTAGTTTCTTCCTCTGAAATATGACAATTATTCTATCTACATATCAGTGTTGTTTCAGAATTTAATAACAGAATGTAGGCAGAGCACTTAATATGTAATACAATTACAAAAAATTAACATTTATTGAGGGTTTCCCTTGTGCCAGTCACCATGCACAAAGCACTCCTGTGGGAAACATTCTGTTTTATTTGCCACATAGTATATGAGGAAACCAAGGCTTGGTGGATTGATAGCTCCAAGTGGCAGAGCTAGGGCACAACCCTTCTGGAAGTCTCACCTATGATCTTAATCTCTAGTACTTAGCATCTTTATCCCGTTCCATTTCTTATATTTCTTGTATTCACCAGCCAAATTAATATTTACCCTCAGGATAAAATCATCCTTCTATACCTGGTAAGCTAAACGCACCAAACCCAAAACCCAGTGCCCTCAAATGCACCAATCAAATGCTTAATAACTCTGAAAGCAAAACAGTTAGTTGCTACTTTTCTAAGAGCAGGCTTATAGTGGCCAGGTATTCCCTCAGAGCAGTAGTATGGTGATAAGCATCTAACAGCTAGCTCACTCATACCCCTCCAGACTCTCACCATTTGCAAGAGTTGCAGATTTCCTTGATGTAAGTATCATCATGGCTGATTCCAAGCTACCAACATAACTTCACTGATCATGGAGGTGGGAAGAAATGTGCACAATGGGCTGTCAGGAGTCACTTCTGCAAGGTGCTACCTCAAACCCACCACATAACAGGATTATATACATTTTGGAAGGGTCAAACAATTGATTGTAGGCAACTCAGCTCCATTTAAGATTTAAGCGCCTTGCAGATCCCAGACAGAAAATACTTAATGTAATATGGAACAAAATGTTAAGAGAGTAGGAATGGTGGGGCTGGTAATAAACCACAGAGTGTAGACTCCTGCATAAAGGCATTCAAAGTCAGTTCTTGTTTTTGTTTATTTTTTTATTTTTTTGTTTTGTCTTAACATATGCTGATTCTACACACTCAGACCCAAGCACAAATAATTAAAAGCCTATAGACTGGATTAAGCTATGCACCACCAGTTTTCAAGTCTCTGTGACTCAAAAGTTGAGTAATTAAGCACTGTGTCTGAAGGTGGTATGCAAAATAATTTTTCAGTAATCTTCCAAATAAATTCTGCTAATGTAGTCTTTATCATGGCCCTATGAAAAGACATTATCCTCACTGTAACAAAAACAAATCCTTAAGTGACAAAATTCTATTGATGTCTTCATTCCCTCCTATCCTTAATCAACCCAATATAAAAAAAAACCAAAATATCTGCTTTTTATTTCTAACAGCTTTTTCAGTAGAACCTATATTCCTAGTGAACACAAAGGTGCCCTGCTTGAAAATGTTAATCTCCAAAGCAGTATTAGTTACTAAGTTACCAACTCTATTTCCATGGTTTTAAAAAAATACCTCAGACAGAGATTTGGAATGAAGATCTCTAAAATCTGGGATCAATTAAGAAATCACTCCCTAAAAATCTTGTTAGCTACATTAAGTGTTTCCATCTAAAAAATGAGTTTTACTTTAGAACAATTCCAGATCTTCTGAATTAATTTTCCATTTTGCTTTTCACTGTTCCAGCACTTCTTTTCATATATGCCTCTGTTTTTTCCAGCCTAGGAGACGTTTAAAAATTTTAATGATTAAATTCAAGTTCTTAAATTAATTCAGAAGGATAGGATTATACCAATCTATTCTGTCCAATAAATTATCACTTTAAATTAAATTACCAAGCAACCAGTATCCACATTCCCATAAAAATCAGCAAAATACACCAGAGACTATTTAAGCATCCTGTAATTTTTCTGATGTTGCCAGTTCTTATATTCTATGTAAATGTACAGGTTATTTACCAAGGTCTTCTGTGTGTGTGTGTGTGTGTGTGTGTGTGTGTGTGTGTGTGTGTGTAAATCTTACCAAAATCTAACTAAAGGAAAGTGATATTTATGGTATATTGTTTGAAGGACATGAGGGGCCCCCATTTCTCTAAATCAGGGACTTCCACATTATATTCTAGAGATTTATAAAGGGGTTTTAAGAGCAAGTGCAGGCCAAGGTGCCAGGGCTCAGAGTCTCTCACTCCTACCTGAATTAAGGAAATTCAGTTTTATATATTGGGTTATATCAAAGACTTTATTTGAAAAGAAAGGGGGGATTCTTAAAAATGTGAAAACTAGTACTGTAATAATACTAAATTTTATGCTTAAATCAATTCTGAGCATTGGAAGCCTGTGATTACACCATACTGTATTGATTCCAGGACAGTAATTATCTTGGTTATTACTACCAAGGGACATGCCAAAAACTATACTGTGAAGCCCTTTATGCAATGGCTATGAGTAGTTATTGAGGCGTTTGATCACTGCATATGTAAGTGACCCTGTATGAAGTAACATTAGAAAAATTTCTTTTAGAGTTAAGGAGCAGACAAAGCTTTGTCTTATGATACTGGAGAAAATATGTGTAGTCGTATTTCCCCTTCTACTTTCATCTCCTAAAAACTGGAGTCCAATACATTTCTCAGATACAGCGACTATATACAACTTTATGACTTATGGTGCTAGTTTCTAAGTTTTTCTTCCTGTACTAATTTATATTTATTTTTTAAATTATTTTACTATATTATGGATCTCTGTTATATATAATCTAGTTTATGGGTAAACACATAAACTAGATTATATATAACAGAGATCCATAATAGGTAGAAATGTATTTCTCTCTCATGTGAAAGGGCTCTGATCCATGAGAATGTTCAAAGACTTAGGCTCCTTCTATTTTGCTACTCCCTCAAACCACAGTGTGGTCCTCATTTGCATGGTCCATGGTGGCTCACTCACTGTGTCGATATCCCAAGCAGCAAGGTGAAGGTAGGAGTGGAAGAACAGCACATACTTTGTCCTGAAGGACAGAGGAAGTTGCACACAAAAGTTCCACACGTATCATGTTGGCCATCTCTAGTCATACGTGTAATTTTTTTAATTGTGGTGAATTTACACAGTAAGACATATACCAATTCAACAACTTTCACATGTATCATTCAATGACATTGATTACATTCTTCAAGTTGTACAGCCATTCTCGCTACCCTTTTCCAAAGTATTTCTCCATCGTTAACATGACCTCAATGCCCCCTAAGCAAAAAAACCTTCTTTTGTGTCCTTCTAAGCCCTGTTGTTTTTGAAATGAAACACATAAAATCATTATCCTAGGTAATAGTGAGCTGAAATGGACTGGTATTGGCCGTTCTGAATCAGATAATCATACGGTTTACTATGCCGGGAATGACAAACTGAAGAGGAATGGCATCTCATTCACCATCAAAAAAGAACATTTAAAGATTTATCCTGAAGCATAATGCTGTCATTGATAGGATAATATCCATACATCTACAAGGAAGACCATTTAATACAACTATTATTCAATTTTGTACACCAACCACCAATGCCAAAGATGAAAAATTTGAAGATTTTTATGAAATTCTGCAGTCAGAAATTGATCAAGCATGCAATTAAGATGCATTGATAATTACTGGTGATTGAAATGCAAAAGTTGGAAACAAAGAAGGATTAGTAGTTGGAAAATACAGCCTTGGTGATAGAAATGAGGTGACAGCTCATGTGATAAGAGTTTTACAAGACTAATAACTTCTTCATTGCAAATACCTTTTTTCAACAACATACTCTGGCAACTATACACATGGGCCTCACCAGATGGAATACACAGGAATCAAATTGGCTACATTTGTGGAAAGAAACAATGGAGAAGTTCATTATCATCAATCAGAACAAGGCCAAGGGCTCACTATGAAACAGACCATCAATTGCTCACAGGCAAGCTCAAGTTGAAGCTGAAGAAAATTAAAACAAATTCACAAGAGCCAAAGTACAACCTTGAGTATATCCCACCCAAATTTAGAGACCATCTCAAGAACAGATTTGACACACTGAACACTAATGACCAAAGACCAGATGAGTTGTGGGATGACCTTAAGGACATCATACATGAAAAAAGCAAAAGATCATTAAAAAGACAGAAAAAAAAGGTCAAAATGATGTCAGAAGAGACTCTGAAACTTGCTTTTGAAAGTAGAGTAGCTAAAGTGAACGGAAGAAATGAGGTAAAAGAGCTGAACAGAACATTTCAAAGGGCGGCTTGAGATGACAAAGTAAAGTATTGTACCGAAGTGTGCAAAGACCAGGAGTTAAAAAACCAAAAGGGAAGAACACATTCAGCATTTCTCAAACTGAAAGAACTGAAGAAAAAATTCGAGCTTCCAGTTGCAATAATGAAGAATTCAATGGCCACAAATTGAATGACGCAGTAAGCATCAAAAGAAAATGGAACAAATGCACAGTCACTGTACCAAAAAGAATTGGTCAACATTCAGCCATTTCAGGAGGTAACGTATAATAAAGAACTGACGGTCCTGAAGAAAGAAATCTAAGCTGTACTGAAGGCGTTGGTGAAAAACAATGCTCCAGGAATTGACAAAATACCAACTGAAATGTTTCCACAAATGGATGCAATGCTGGAATTGATTACTTGTCTATGCCAAGAAATTTGGAAGACAGCTACCTGGCCAACCGACTGGAAGAGATCCATATTCATGCCTCTTCCAAAGAAAGGTGATCCAACAGAATGCAGAGATTATTGAACAATATCATTAATATCATATGCAAGTAAAATTATGCTGAAGATCATTCAAAAACAGTTGGAGCAGTACATCAACAGGGAACTGCCAGAAATTCAAGCCGGATTCAGAAGAGGACGTGGAATAAGGTAGATCATTGCTGATGTCAGACGGCTGAAAGGAGAGAATACCAGAAAGATGTTTACTGTGTTTTATTAACTATGTGAAGGCATTCGACTGTGTAGATCATAACAAATTATGGATAACATTGTGAAAAATGGGAATTTCAGAACTCTTAATCGTGCTTATGTGGAACCCGTACACAGGCCTAGAAACATTAGTTCGAACAGAACAAGAGGCTACTGTGTGGTTTAAAATCAGGAAAAGTATGGTTCAGGGTTGTATCCTTTCACCATACTTATACAATCTATATGCTGAGCAAATAATCTGAGAAGCTGGCCTATATAAAGAAGAATACATTATCAGAATTGGAGCAGCGGTCAGGAAATCAAACTATGTATTGGTTTGGGCAAACTGCTGCAAAAGACCTCTTAATGTTGAAAAGCAAAGATGTCACTTTGAGGACTAAGGTGCGCCTGACCCAAACCATGGTATTTTCAATCTCATCATGTCCATGCAAAAGTTAGACAAGGACTAAGGAAGACCAAAGAAAAATTGATGCCTTTGAATTATGGTGTTGGCAAAGAATATTGAATATATCATAGACTGCCAGAAGAACAAACAAATCTGCCTTGGAAGAAGGACAGCCAGAATGCTCCTTAGAAGCAAGGATAGTGAGACTTTGTCTCACTTTGGACATGTTATTAGGAGGGACCAGTTCCTGGAGAAACACATCATACTTGGTAAAGTAGAAAGTCCGTAAAAAAGAGAAAGGCTGTCAAGGAGATGGACTGACTCAGTGGCTGCAACAATGGCCTCAAAGCTAGCAATGATTTTGAGAATGGTGCAGGACCAGGCACTATTTTGTTCTTCTGTACATGGGATCACTATGAGTCAGAACTGACTGGACAGCACCTGACGACAACAATATTCCATTTTATGCTTATACCACATTTTGTTTATCCATTCCTCTGTTGATGGACATTTTGGTTGTTTCTACTTTTTGGCTATTGTGAAAAGTACTACAATGAACACTGGTGTAAAGGTTTCTGTTTGCATTCCTGCTTTCACTTCTTCTGGGTATATATCTAGGATTGGGTGTACTGGGTCAACTTTTTGAGGAACTGCCATATTGTTTTCCACAGTGACTGCACCATTTTACAATCCCACCAGCAATGGATTAAGGTTCCAGTTTCTTCACAACCTCACCAACAACTGTTGTTTTATGTTTGTTTTTTTGGTCAGTTGGCTTTTTGTTGTTGTTGTTTGTTTATCATCGTCATTCTTATGGAGGAAGGTAGTATCTCACTGTGGTTTTGATTTGCATCTCCATAACAGTTAATGAGAAACCCTGGTGTTGTAGTCATTAAGAGCTACATCTGCTAACCAAAAGGTGGACAGTTCAAATCCACCAGGTGCTCCTTGGAAACTGTATGGGGCAGTTCTACTCCATCCTATAGGGTTGCTATGAGCCAGAATTGACTCGATGGCAATGTTTTTTTTTGTTTTGTTTTTTGGTATGATTATTGATATGTAAATCAATACTAGCACCCTCCATTTGCAGTATGCCAGCAGGCTCCTCTGACGTGGTAGTTACCCTGAGGGAAAGGAGAGCAATCCACAATGCTACCAAAAATTGTATACCTATCCATAGTTAAAGTGGGGTTTTGATTATATTATTCAGAGGGTCAGCAAAAAAGAGGAAGACTATCAACAAGATGGACTGACACAATGGTTGCAACAATGGGCTCAAGCATAACAATGATTGTGAGGATGGCCCAGGACCGGGCAATATTTCATTCTGTTGTATGTAGGGTTGCTATGAGTGGGAACTGACTCAACGGCACCTAACAATGACATTCAGTTTTAATCAAACTGGCCTTCATAAAATGGTGAGAATATGATTTCCACCAAAATAAAAAGAGAAAGGAAATAAAATGGTAAACTGAAGATAGCACTAAAAAAACAAGCCCAGAGAACAAGAAAGTAGCAGCACGGATGTACCTAAGAGTATTTAATCAGTCACATTCTGAGGTAGAAACATAATGAACTAATCAAATCTAACAATGCTTGTGTATTTTCCCCTGATGATGATGCAAGAATGTCAAGTATAATAATCTCACCCACACATTTGAAAACATGTGCACATTTTCCTCACCTATAAAGAATTTTCTACAAATACAGTCATATGCCACATAACGTCCATTTGGACAACATCCAGCAGTATATATATCATGATTCCATAAGCTTATATGTAATAAAAAAAAATTATATGTAATAGAGTTCAGAAATTCCAAGTAGAGAACTGTACATGGTGATTGTAACTGAACATAGCTAATGCAACAACTTCTTACATGCAACACTTGTATCTCATGTCTCTCGTATATAAAGAAATTGGGCTGCCAGGTGTATAATGGTACAGTACATATATAACCTATAATACATATGTCTTGATAACCAAAAAAAAACCAAACCCACTGCTGTTGAGTCAATTCCGACTCATAGCAACCATATAGGACAGAGTAGAACTGCCCCATAGAGTTTCCAGGGAGTGCCTGGGGGATTTGAAATGCCAACCTCTTAGTTAACAGTCATAGCTCTTAACTACTATACCACTAGGGTTTCCTATGTCTTGATAGTCATAAAAAATTCCTATGTAACTGACTTACGTATGTCCGTACTATACTTTCTATCATTATTTTAGTGTGAACTTTCCCTACTACAAACAAAGAGTTTGCCTATAACAGTGTATGCTTGGACACGTAGGCAGCAGCATCCAATCTCTGATCACACAACGTCCAAATCACATAACATCCTATATCACAGAATGCATCATGGACATTAAATGACACGGCTGTAGTTCTCTTAGGCTGGGTTCTCCAGAGAAGCAAAACCAGTAAAGCATATAAATACACAGAGATTTATATAAAGGAAATAGCTCACGCAGTTATAGAAACTGGAACATCCCAAGTCTGTGGGTCAGGCTGGAGGCTTCTCCTGATTCACATAGCCACAGGGGCTGACAAACCCAAGATTGGCAAGTCAGACAGCAGGGCTGTGGCTCACAGGCTGCAAAGACCAATGAAGCCCAAGATCTGCAGGCAACATGGCAGATAAACTGCTAGCTCAAGTCCCAAGAACCCAAGAAAAGATGAACAGGAGCCAGCTGCAGGATCCAAAGTGAGCAAAAGCCCACAAAAGTCATTTATATTGGATACAGGCCACACCTCCAAGGAAACTCCTCTTCAATTAATTGACTACTCATAGCAGATCCCATCATGGAGTTAATCACATTATATGAAATCTCATCATGGAGGTGATCACGTCATTAGACAACAGCCAGACTACATCATAAGCGACAAACCACTAAGAATCATGGCCCAGCCAAGTTGACACACAACCTTAATGATCACTGTAGTATCACTGGGTTTTAAATTTAAAATCTGACAACTTCCAAGTAGTTCATAATAACAACTTCCAGATATCAGGCAGATAAAAATTTCCTAGCCTAGTTTTAAACAAAACTTTGAATAATTGGACAGGATTTAAAAGTATCATGAAAATTAAATAAATACCATGAAAAACTGAATAAATGTCATAACAATTATGGCAGCAATGAAATTACAACATCAACACAAACTGAAAATTAACTAAAACATTATAAAGTTATATCACAAAAGAAAAACCACAGGTCTTTCTTTTTTTATAGAAATATATCCCATACATTATTCTCAATAAAAAACATACATAAATTGTATACAGTAGTAAAACCTTATTACTATTTTAAATTTGTGTCAGGAAGCAAAAATATTCTAGTGTTAATAAATAAAATATAAAAAAATCAGAAATAAATCTTACCATTATTTTCTTTCTTTCTTTTGTGTAATTTCATAGTACACATAATTTTAGTACTATAACACTAGTACTATAATTTATAAACAATAAATATATTGTGGGTGCATGAACAATCAAAAAGCTGGGAAAATAAACACTACTCTAGTCCAATTCTCGTAGCTGCCAAAGTCATTCTCTAAATACACACTTGAATCGTGCCTTATAATTCTTTTAAAATCTGTTAATGGCTCCCCATAGCCTAATGAACAAAATGCAAACTCCTTAACCAAATATATGAGTGATGGGGTCAAATATTTTCAGCCTAATATCTATGAGGCCTTGCCCACTCTCAAGACTTGATTAATTCCCTGTATTTCCATAGCACTTGACCTATAACTCCAACACAGCCCTTATTTTACTCTGCCAATATTATTAGGAGTTTCTATGGAATAGTGAGTAAAAACCTGGACAGAGTTGGGGGATTTTTTTGCACACAGATTTACTACTGCCTAACTGTGAGACCTTGACTGTTTACTTTACCTATCTGAACTTTGATTTCTCATCTTTAAAATGGGAATAATGGAAGATTGTTAGAAATAATGTTTGTAAAATTTCTGGTTAAGTCTCTGTCACCAGCAGTCACTCAATAAATACTAGTTGAGTCAACATACCAATGAGAAAATGGCTCATTCTGGGAAATGGGTTTATATGTAGAATTTATACAGATCTCTCAGGAACTCTAGCATTCCAGATGCATACTAACAGAGGTACTATGCGTTATGCAGGAAAATGACTAATTCAATGTAAATGCAATAAAACTCATGACACTAAACATCACATTTAATCTCCTTTGATTATTTCCAAGGCATTTAAATATTATTGCCACTTCAGCATCTAAAGCGTTTGATTCTTCCCTTTTTCTATTTTATTTTAGGATTAACAGAAGGTGTATTTGATTTTCGAAAATATTCACTGCTTCTCACCATTTACCCAAATAAATGGGAGTTTTTTTTGGGGGGGGTGTTAAATGACACTTAGCAGTTCTGATCTAGAGTAATACCTCTCTGTAATGCTCTTCACCATATGGCAGAAATCAGGTTTATCTGGGGCCCATCCTGGGAAATTTAGTTAACTAAGCAATTTTTTTTCAAGGAATTAAAATAAGTGGAGTTAAATACATTTAAAATATGCGGTCACATCACCTGATGGGTGGCGCACGGTCCTGTGAACTGGGTCAGTTCTTTGATTGGCGCTGATGAGTATCACAAAACCTGTGGACCAGATTGATTTGCAAAACTTTGAACTTCCGGCAACCACAGAAAGCAATGAGAGGGCACAGATTCAGATAAGTCTCTGTGGCCCTTCTCTACCCTCTACGAATTTAAAGCAGAGAGCAATTTTTAACCACACAACACTTCTGTGTTGTTCTGTGAGCATATGTGTGATTGAAGGAACAAATAAAATTTCTTTCCAGCTCTTGTCTTGGCTGGAGTTTTATTGATTTAAAAGTGATGTTTATGATAAGCCAGGAAGGTATCTATCTGTATATATCCATATAATAAATACAGCATGATCCATATTTTTAAAAAAATATTTTATTGTATTTTTGGTGAAAATATACACAGTAAAACACTCCCATTCAGCAGTTTCTACACATAATATTCAGTGACATTGGCTACATTCCTCACATTATGTCAACATTCTCATTATTTCTGTTCTAGTTGTTTCACTCGCATTAACTTAGACTCACTACTCCCCAAACTTGTCATCTATGCTTTAACTGCTGTCTATTTGGCTCCATATAGAAAACTTTTTTAAAAAAGAGCACAGTACTTAAGGGTAACATTTTTTACTTTTCAAAGTAAACTGCTATTTAGTTTAAAAGGGACTTCAGGGGATAATTTCACTTTAAGGTATAAAGAGCATCTCAGGATGATAGTCTTGGAGATCCTTCCAGCCTCAAAGGGTCCAGTAAGTACGGATTCTAAGAATTTGAAGTTCTATTACACATTTTTCTTCCTTTCTAGCACGAACCATATTTAAAGTAAAGTAAAATATTAACATATGTTTGTAACTATTCCAGAGACAATTCTCTACATGTATTCAGTGGGTGTATTTCACAGAAAGTTTTCCAGAAATTCATGTGTGGGTGGGGTAAATTCAAAGGCAAATGTAATAATTGAGTCCCCATTGAATACTGAGTGATTTTAATGTCTCTGCTTGAATCCCAGCTGGGAATATACTGAAACCCTCTGGCTAAAAAGATAATGAATAAAATTATTTACTCTGAAATTCCCTCATTTCTACCAGTGCTGTAAGACCCTGGAGAGCCCACCATCACATTTTATGAGCATGCTTTGATCTGAGAACATTCATATTTACCCATCAAGCAGAACACAAATACTGAAGCGCATGAATTCTGGAGACAGAAAAAGATGAGAAAGAAGGAAGATATACAGTAAAGCTCTAATATCATTTATAAACTTTAGCTTTCAACTTGCCTTGTGGTACAAAGAATCCTTGGCCACAGGTCAAAGATATCCTATAAGAACTCTGTCCTATAGGGTCATTATGAGTCAGAATCAACTCGACAGCTACAGGTTTGGTTTCAGGTTTTGTAGGAACCTTGGAGCCCCGGTGGTGAAATAGCTAAAAGCTTGGCTGCTAACCACTAAGTCTGCAGTTCAAATCCACAAGCCGCTCCTTGAAACCCCTATGGAGCAGTTCTACTCTGTGCTATAGGGTCACCATGAGTCAGAATCAACTCCACGGCAACTGGTTAGGTTTGTTTTTTGGTATTAAAAGACATGCCCTGACCACTCCCCCACTCCCTGCCACTCACAAAACTCTCTTCTAATGAATAATTTATTTAGTGAACAATTAGTTCTTTCCTAAAATTCATATGGAATTAAAATATCAAGGTGAATATATCATGAAATATATTTTGAAACTTTTTAAACTCATTTTCTATGAACTCAAGAGATAATCCTTTGGTAAATCTGTAAAAATAAGTATGGTGTGTTGGGGTAGGGTGAGGTGGCAGTAGGGGAACTGCTTAGCATATCCCATGATGAAATAATTTATGAAATATGAAGTAGTATATTTCCCAGAGTTCATTTTCATTCCTAAAATATGCCTTATAGATATGCTCAAAATCACACAAGAACAAGATTTCTTATGCCTTAGAGATACATACTAAAGTATTTACTGATGAAATAATATGATGTCTGGGATTGTCTTCAAAATAACTTTAACTACCACAGAGCTGGTAGTTAAAGTTGGTGGGGTGGAGCGGGGGTTGTAGAAGGAACAAGATTGGCCTTGAGTTAATAAATGTTGCAGTGGGCTAACAGGTACATGTGGGTTTATTTCACTATTCTCTCTCAATTTGAAATGCTATGTAATAATTTTTTTAAATCTTATATTTAGGCACTGGGTTTTTTTTTTTTTTGCATTTAGATACATCATCATTTGTTGGGGAAAAAAAACTGGAAACAGGCTAATTATCCATCAGTGGAATAGAGGACTGGTTATAAAAACACTTTACAACCTCACATCCAAATAGTACAGCTCTTAGAAGAATAAGGTGTATCTACTTGAGCTGATATGACTGCATGGAAGGTGCATAAGCATAATATATTCTTATTGTGGAGGAAGGTAGAAATGGTGATACATATCTCTATCATCTATTTATTTCTCCATTTTTCTATCTATCTATTCATGCATCCATCTTAATGGGTTTTACTGGACTAAAATTAAGGTGTCAACTAAGCTATGCTTGTTTTCAAGGTTCTAGAGGAGAATCCATTCTCTTGCCTCTTTCAGCTTCTAGAAGTTCCCTGAATTCTTTGGCTCATGGCTCCTTCCTCCATCTTCAAGTCAGCAGCATTGCCCATTGCTGTCAAGTCAATTCTGATTCAGTGACCCTGTAGGACATAGTAGAACTGCCCCATAGCATTTCCAAGGAGCAGCTGGTGGATTCGAACTACCAACCTTTTGGTTGGTAGCCATAGCTCTTAACCATTGCACTACCAAGGCTCTAATGGTATCTTCAAATCTTTGACTCTGACCCTCACCTCCCTCTTATAAGGACCATTGTGATTACATTGAGCCCACCCAGATAATCCAAGATAATCTCCCCATCTTGAGATCCTTAACTTAATCACATCTGCGAAGTCCCTTTTGCAATATAAGGTAACATACTCACAGGTTTCAGGTATTAGGATGTGAACATCTTTAACAGAGCATTTTTTTTGTCTCCCACAGATATGTAGATATATATCTTTCTATAGATGCATAAAAACTGGTAATATTAACTTGGAGAGGCAGACTATGGGACTGGTGGTCTGAGATAGAAAAGAGGTTTACTATTTTCTGTATATAATCTTGTACTTTAAATTTTTCCCATGTGTATGCATTATTTTAAAACACTGTTTAAAAGCTACTAAAACGGTTGACCATTTAAACATTTTAAAAAGTTATAACTAGACCTGTCAAAGAAAGTCAAGAGTAAAAAGTTACAGCTTTTTTAAAATGACTTTAACACAGAGAAGAGCCCTTGTGAAGTTGGACAATAATTATAAATAGTCGCCTTTGCCTCTATTCATTTTAGGATGACTACCAAAAGTTTTAAGCATGAATACGCATTTAGAAAATCTAGCCATAAATTGAAAAATAGTCAAGTCAGCATAAAGTTAGGGATGTACCTTTTCACTGGATTCTTTATTAAGTATAATTAATGTAAATAAGCATATTATTTCTTAGAAATGTAAAAAAAAAAAAAGTCAAGTAAAAATAGAAAGGAGTTTATTAGGGTCTGTCCCAGACATCCCCTTTACTCTCAGGTATCACACTACTGTAGGTGCATTATAGGAGAGCAGAAACATGCTCTCATTTGTGGTTCAGAGCACAGAAGAGGCACTAGCAGCTACTCTGTTCCATGAAGATGGATAACATATGTGGAAGCAGTCAGGGCAGCTGAGGAGAGCTTGTTAATGGCCTAGAATTTTAGAGAGAAAGGACAGACCCAGCCTGAATAGCATAAGCTCTAGTGATGGATGGCCAGCAACACTAATGTACAACAAGGGCATAAGCTTGGTTTGCTAATTCCTAACAGAAAAATGACTAGCAGCCAAGGACTTTATTTCCCTTCTTTTAGTTGTTAATATCTTAGTTCCTGACAATGGCCAAGGAATCGCAACAACCAAGTCACTTTTCCTTTTTTTCTCCTATTTCCCCAGATATTAAATATTGCAATGGAAACATCCATTTTAAAGGTTGTTCTATTTCTGTTTTTGATCATTAACATTCTGCACAGCATGCCTCAGGAAGCATAAAATGAGCTGTCCAGATTCAAATTCTTATGGGTGAATTAATAAGGGAGCCAGAAAAAGGTGGTAGCTTAGACACCAGATTTACGAATGGACAGTGTCCCATCTCATTGTGGGACTGATCTCTCGATTACAACTTTCTCCTACTAACTTCATTCTTAAATTTTATTAAAATCCTTTCCATGCTTCATAAATGGATAAAAATGCATTCATAGATAACTGTCAAGTTTGTACTTACGATGATTTTGTGTCCCATCCCATCCATAGAAATACATCACATGTACATAAAAAAGACTAACACTTGTGGGATTTTGTGACATAAAATATGCATAGATCTTAAATAAATCTAAGTATTCAACTAAAAATATTTTCACAAGAAAACATAAGTTTCTCATCCTATAAAATATATGTTGGCAGGTGGACTGATTCTCAGTGGCACAGTTATTCTTAATTGCTACACTCTTTTTCCCATCCATTATTAGTGGATTTGGACTACAGGGATCGTTCCCTAGAAAAGGAAATGGAAGATAACATTTATTGAGTCCTTAAAAAAAAAAAAAAAAGTTTTTGTTTTTTTTTTCACTATGAGCCAGCACTGTGTTTTTCCATGTGTGCCACTTAATCCCCATGAAACCCTGTGAGAATGGCATCATCCTCAATTCACAGATGAGCAAACTAAAAGAGAGAAATTAGGTAATTGGCTTAAGAGTTCTCAGATGGTGATTAAAACTCAATCTAATGGATTCCAAAGCCACACATGCTGTGTTGTCTGCCCAGCATAACCACTCTCACAGTACTTTTCATTTGGAACTAGAAATAAGTTCAGTAGGAATTTTAATGTTGCTCATTAATTCAATATTAAAACATAAGCAAAAACCTATACAGGTAATTTTCATGAATGTTCTTTTCTATTAAGTTTTTAAGAATCTTAGGCACCTGTAAAATTTTTATTAGCAAAATGAATAGGAAGGCAGTAACAATTACACAATCCAGATGATATCTCTTCAATGTAAAAATGATTTAATTATATCTAAAGTGAGGATTATAGCACATAAAGATTTAAACATAGACTAAAATTTGATGGCAGGGAGACAAAACTTGATGTATTCCCTAAAAGGAGTCTTGGTTGAAAGGGCAGAAATTGCTGGCTCCCACCAGGTAAAACAGGTTATTGACAAAGTCCCTCTTATCTCTACAGAGGCTATTCTGGGCCTGTTCCTCCTGTGTGTGAGGGACTCTCAGCCAACCATAAGGTATACACCATTTCCCTTAAGAACTGAGGGAATATCATCATAAGATGATTCACAGCATACTAAAAAATTATTTCAATTAACGCATCATTGCTATTTCTATTTTGTGTCAATTATTAGCTTTTACTACTCCGTTTCCTAACGGTTTCTTATAGCCTTTGAGACAACCTGCACTCAAGCCTGCTGAGAAAGGCAGGCTGGGAAAACCACAAGCATTTTCCACAACCACTGAGCCCAGGATGCAGCAGATTTTACAGCTGAGATCTGGGCTGTAGGGCCTAATGTGTTTGCTGGCAAAGAGTATTGCATACTCTACCTTTTCTCATCCCTTCTCTCCTGGCCCCAACCACACTGTGGAATTCCAAAAGTATCTCATAACACTATTCAGTTCTAAGTCAGTCTTCATAAATCTTTTTCATAGCTTCATCTCCTTTCCTCAGCAGCTTATGATTGCCCCTTCAAAACCTTTTGACAAATTTCTTTCTCATTGCTCTCCTTGTACAGTAATTTTCACTGACAATGAGATGAAGGCTATTGAACCTCTGAATACCAGTCCTTCCATCAAGCTTTTATGTCATTATGGTTATAAACTTATCATACCAGCACACATTCTCTGTGGGCGGGCAAAGGAAGCAAGATTTCCAAGCGGTACTTATGAGTTATATGTGAAAGTGGTATGCATACCATTATTTGAACTGTATTTTTGTCTAAGCAAGGTTGCCATAAAAAATAGGGCCGGCTTTATTTTTGGAAGACGCAGTCAACAATTTATTATATTAACTAGTTCGTGAATAACAACAGTAAGTAAATCAGAATAATAACCTAGGAGAACTCACCTTCCAAAGTGACATAATAATTAAGTAGGAGCTAGTTAGCACTCATACTCATAGCAACCCTACAGGACAGAATAGAACTGCACCATAGGGTTTCCAAGGCTATAAATCTTTACAGATGCAGACTGCCACATCTTTCTCCCGTGGAGTGGCTGATGGGTTCAAACGGCTGACCTTTTGGTTAGTAGCCAAGTGCTTTAACCACTGTGCCACCATGAGTCAGAATTGGCTCAACAGCAGTGGGTAGTTAGCACTGGGAGACCCTGAGTGATGCAAATGGTTAAAGGCTGCTAACTGAAAGGTTGGAAGTTTGAGCCCACCCACAGGTGCCTCAGAACAAAGGTCTGGCAATCTATTTCCAAAAATCAGCCAGTGAAAACCCTATGGAGCATAGTTCTACTCTGACACATGTGGGGTTGCCATGAATCAAAGTCAACTGGTTTAGCTAGTTAGCACTGATTGCCATCATCTAAGGCAGCCTGAAAGGTTCTGAGCCATCTTGATGTTTGACTTGATTTGGCGTAAAGGACAGGGAAATAAAGAAAGGCGAGGCTCCCCATCTATCTCCCTGTCAGACCAACCCCTAGGGATGGTTTCGTCAGTGTTAATAAGATACACCTCACTTAGAGTGAAGCTAAATAACCCCAGATGACAGAGTTCATATTAGTTTTAAAATCTATTTTGGATTATCCCTCAATTTTCCTCTTCACTCTACTTCATGCCACCCTTGTCCTGATTCATTAGGATTTCATGATTCTTTATTCTTTTGAATGGATATAATGATGAAAACATCAACAATATTAAACCTTTGTGTGTAAATATTGTCTTATTTATTTGAGCCCCATAACAACCCAACTGGAATTTTAATCATCTCCATTTTATAGATGATGAACTGAGGCTTGTAATTGTACCTATATAAACAAAAGGCACTCAACTACTAAGGGTGGAGCCGATTCAAGCCTACGTTTTTGTTTCAAAACTCTCTGCTGTTTCCAATATGTCATGCTAGCTCTCCTGATGGAATCAAGCAATCAGGTCAGGAAAATTGTTACTGACCACAGAATATATATAGAACCTATACTTAAAATATGCACTGTTCAATAGCTCCTAAATATGCTAATAGTGATTTAATATATGCTCTTGTCTTTAATGATCATTTTTAAAAACTTGTTCACATTATTTAGATGACCCATATATATATATGTATATATATATGTATATATATATATGTATATATATACATATATATCTCAAAGAGCTAAGTTTCCCTATGTCTGTGAGAGCTACAACATGGTTTGCTAAATTTGTTCTGAACACTCCTAATGCTGAGGAGAATGTACATAGTTGAAAACCAGCCTAACTTTCTCAAAGAACTTATGGACATCACCCTTGGACTTGTCTACTGAGAAATCACGAAAACTTCACATAGAAACCAAGAAAAGAAATTAACTTTGGAACTTAACTGTGACCAAACTTTACAAAAGTTTGATGACTCAAAACCAATATAAAAAAGTTATACTATAGTAAACAACCCCCACGTGTCTGTCAGTTTGTTGTACTGGGGGGCTTGCATGGTGCTGTGATGATGGACATGTATTCAAATGCCAGCAGGGTCACCCATGGCAAACAGGCTTCGTCTGAGCTTCTAGACTAGGAAGAAGGATCCTGCAGTTTACTTCTGAAAAGAATTAGCCAGTGAAAACCTTATGAAAAGCAGTGGAACATTGTCTGATATAGTGCTGGAAGATGAGCCCCTCAGGTTGGAAGGCACTCAAAACATGACTGGGGAAGAGCTGCCTCCTCAAAGTAGAGTCACCTTAATGTTGTGAGTGAAGTTAAGCTTTCAGGACCTTCATTTGCTGATGTAGCACAACTCAAAATGAGAAGAAACAACTGTAAACATACATTAATAATCAGAACCTGGATGTACAAAGTAAGAGTCTAAGAAAATTGGAAATAGTCAAAAATGAAATAAAATGCATAAAGATCAATATCCTAGGCATTAACAAGCTGAAAATAGACTGGTATTGGCCATTTTGAACCAGACAGTCATATTGTCTACTATGCCGAGAATGACAAATTGAAGAGGAATGGCATCGCATTCATCATCAAAAAGAAAATTTCAAGATCTATCTTGAAGTACAACGCTGTCAATGATAGGATAATAACCATACACCCAGAAGGAAGACCAGTTAATATGACTATTATTCAAATGTACACACCAACCACTAAGGCCAAAGATGAAGAAATTGAAGATTTTTACCAACTTCTGCAGTCTGAAATTGATCAAACATGCAATCAGGATGCACTGATAATTACTGGTGATTGGAATGCAAAAGTTGGGAACAAAGAAGGAACAGTAGTTGGAAAATACGACCTCGATAATAGAAATGATCCCAAAAATTGAATGACTGAATTTTGCAAGACCGGCAACTTCTTCATTGCAAATACCTTTTTTCAACAACATAAATGGCGACTATACACATGGACCTCACCAGATGGAGTACACAGGAATCAAATCATCTACATCTATGGAAAAAGATGATGGAAAGCTCAATATAATCAGTAAGAACAAGGCCAGGGGCCCACTGCGGATCAGGTAATCAATTACCCATATGCAAGTTCAAGTTGAAACTGAAAAAATTTAGAACAAGTCCATGAGAGCCAAAGTATAAACTTGAGCATATCCTACCTAAATTTAGAGACCATCTCAAGAATAGATTTGATGCACTGAACAGTAATGACCGAAGACCAGATGAGTTGTGGAATGACATCAAGGATATCATACATGAAGAAAGCAAGAGGTCATTAAAAAGACAGGAGAGAAAGAAAAGGGCTAAATGGATGTCAGAAGAGACTCTGAAACTTGCTCTTGAACATCAAGGAGCTAAAGCAAAAGAAAAAAATGACAAAGTAAAAGAGCTGAACAGAAGATTTCAAAGGATGGCTTGAGAAGACAAAGTAAAGTATTATAATGACATGTACAAAGAGCTGGAGATGGAAAATCAAAAGGGAAGAACATGCTCAGCATTTCTCAAGCTGAAAGAATTGAAGAAAAAATTCAAGCTTCAAGTTGCAAGAGTGAAGGGTTCTACAGGGAAAATATTAAACGATGCAGGAAGCATCAAAAGAAGGTGGAAGGAATATACAGAGTTGCTATACCAAAAATAATTGGTCGACATTCAACCATTTCAGGAGGTGACATATTATCAGGAACCGATGACACTGAAGGAAGAAGTCCAAGCTGCACTGAACGCATTGGTGAAAAACAAGGCTCCAGGAACTGACAGAATACCAATTGAGATGTTTCAACAAATGGATGCACCACTGGAAATGGTCACTGGTCTATGCCAAGAAATTTGGAAGACAGTCACCTGGCCAACCAACTGGAAGAGATCCATATTTATGCTTATTCCCAAGAAAGGCGATCCAACCAAATGCAGAAATTATTGAACAATATCACTAATTTCACATGTAAGCAAAATTTTGCTGAAGATCATTCAAAAGCGGCTATAGCAGTATATGGACAGGGAACTGCCAAAAATCCAAGCTGAATTTAAAACCAGGGATATCACTGCTGATGTCAGATAGACCCTGGCTGAAAGCAGAGAATACCAGAAGGATGTTTACCTGTGTTTTATTGACCATACTAAGGCATTCGTCTGTGTGGATCATAACAAATTATGAATAACACTGTGGAGAATGGGAATTTCAGAACACTTAATTGTGATCATGAGGAATCTGTACACGGGTCAAGCGGCAGTTGTTCAAACAGAACAGGGGGATACTGCATGGTTTAAAGTCAGGAAAGGTGTTCGTCAGGGTTTTATCCTTTCATCATACCTATTCAATCTGTATGCTGAGCAAGTAATCCAAGAAGCTGGTCTATATGAAGAAGCATCAGGATTGGAGGAAGACTCATTAACAACCTGTGATATGCAGATGACAAAATCTTGCTTGCCAGAAGTGCAAAGGACTTGAAGCACTTAATGATGAAAATCAAGGACCATACCCTTCAGTATGAATTACACCTCAACATAAAGAAAGCAAAAATCCTCACAACTGGACCAATAAGAAACATCATAATAAACAGAGAAAAGATTGAAGTTGTCAGGGATTTCATTTTACTTAGATCTACAATCAACAACCATGGAACCAGCAGCCAAGAAATCAAACATTGCAGTGGGCAAATCTGCTGCAAGAGATCTCTCTGAAGTGTTAAAAAGCAAAGATATCACCTTGAGGACTAAAGTGCACCTGACCCAAGCCATGGTGTTTTCAATTGTCTCATATGCATTCGAAAGCTGGACAATGAATAAGGAAAACCAAAGAAGAAATGACACCTTTAAATTGTGGTGTTGGCAAAGAATATTGAATATACCATTGACTGCCAAAAGAACAAATAAATCTGTCTTGGAAGAAGTACAACCAGAATGCTCCTTGAAAACAAGGATGGTGAGGTTGTGTCTCACATACTTTGGACCTGTTGTCAGGAGGGATTAGTCCCTGGGGAAGGACATTATGCTTTGTAAAGTAGAGGGTCAGCGAAAAAGAGGAAGACCCTCAACAAGATGGATTGACACAGTGGCTGCAACAGTGGGTTCAGGCATAGCAACAGTTGCAAGGATGGAAAAGGACAGGGCAATGTTTCGTTCTGTTGTGCATAGTAGGAACCAACTGGACAGTACCTAACAACAACAAACAACAACAACAGTAAACACAGGCTTTGGCTCTAATGTGTGATTAAGGAAACGACACATTTATTGAACATCTATTATATAAAAAGAAAACCCATTGCCATCGAGCTGATTCCAGCTCACAGTGACCCTGTAGGACAGAGTAGAACTGCTCCCAGGGTTTCCAAGGAGCAGCTTGTGAATTCAAACTGATGATCATTTGGTTACCAGCCAAGTGCTTAAGCACCGCATCACCAGGGCTCCTAGACACATAAAATTAATACAAATATTTTTACAACCCTAATAGATGGGTCTGTTCCGATTTCAAAATAATTAAAGAGCTTGACAACGGTCTTATAAATTGTTAATGGCAAATCTCTAATTGAAACATAGGTGTAACAGATTTACAAGTTTATGTTCTTTACGCTGGATGCCTTCAGCCTTCGTGCTAGCACTGCGTTCCTCAAATATTACATGTTGTACAATCTACAAGTAAATAAGAACAAGTTCAATGAAGTGCCAGAAAAATTGTATTTAGTGGACCCCTTTCTTCTTTTAGTAGACCTCTGGCTACTGTCAACACCGCACCCCCATCCTTGCCCTCTTTATGTCCACTGACATCACCAGCATATCAACTCTCAGATACGGTCTCCTCAATTTAGCATTAGAGCTCTCATTCTGATAAAGTGTATGGTCCCAGCACCTTAATCCATCAAAAACTTGCTCAGTCAGGGAGACAATTGACTGGTGGATATTGTATGGTCCACAGCAGTCTAAGTGAACAATTTATTTTCTTCCAGCAAGGCAGGGCTAGTATGTCTCTCCTTCACAAACACAGGTATCCTGAATACAGGAGCAGGAACTGGATTAGTGGAGTTTCCCAGACTGCCATTTTCCAAGGTATTACTGTCATAGGGTAAGCAATTTTTTCCATGTTGCTGTTTCTCTCTAGAGAGATCAGAGGTGGCAATATGGAGTTACCCATATTCAGGTTGAAATCCCAGCTTTAACTCTGACCATCTAGAACCTTATTTTGCCTTCATCTGAAGAATAATGATATGACTACTTACATTGGGGTGAAGGTTAAAGAAGATCTTGTATGTAAAGCCCCTAGTATAATACCTGACCCATAAAAGATGCTCAGAAGATGACTAGACTTCATACTTATTTTTTCTGAGTTTGTAAATAAATATCCTGGTCATTCATTGACAAATTGCTTTATATCATCCTATTTTCATGATGTCGATCCAACCCATTGAAGGGTGTTCATTTTAAATGATTATTTTAACTTTAGGAATGACATTTTTTTTTTTCCACTGAACAAGATGATTTAAGTTAGGGTGTAGAAATGGAAAGTGAAAAGCAAAGGTCTGGGAAAGTCGGCAATGCAGGATTATAACCAGGAAAGTGATATGGATAAGAATATTGGCAATCACGATGATTTAGACAGAGATTCCATAAGGGAAGAGTATCTTGCCTGAGCAAATGTCCTCTAACTTCAAGATGCTTGTGTGTTTGCAGATCATATTGAGCCATCATAGATTTCAAAAATGATTGAATAATTGGCTCTACAACCTTAAAGATAGAATAATCATTCAATGGTTGTTATTTTAATGTGAGATCTTATATAACAAGTATATTCAGAAAATCCATGTTTGGTTATAATTAAAAATGCAACAAGAGACATCCATACTCATTACACAAGACATTAGCCATAAGCCACAGCAACAGAATTTAAATACTAATTATTAGCACATGTACATCAGTGTAGACATAGCAAATGAAGCCTCATATGCAATGAACTATAAATTCCATTCTCAGAACATACATTTGGCATTTTTTTTTCCAGTATCTCATAAAGGAAATAAGTGAAATGAGTAAAGCCTATCATTTATTCTGGGTGGATTTTATATATATTAGGGAAGCATATAGAAAAAGTAATAAAAGAAAAACTAGCATTCCTCCTGCATAACAACTAGCAAACAAATATTCCTAGTGCCAATGTATAATAATAGGCCAGGACCTGGCAAATTTATATATGTGCATGAGAAGAGACATGAAAAATTGACACTCCTTAAGTTTTCTACTCAAACCCACAAACAGGAATTTGCCCTGACTTTCTACAATGTTCTGGGTCACACCAACGCCCACAGAGTACCCACAGATGAAACAATATCATAAAACTTCCAGCCATATCTGAGTATCATCATAGCTGGATTTCAGGGGAAAGAACAACATTATAAAAAATGGTAATGTTTCTGTTTTACAGCAACTTTTTCCAAAAGTAGGAGATAAGATCCAAAAGCAGAGAAGGTGAGTCAATTTGAGGGTCCTTTGGGGATATCTAGGGCAAAGGAAGATCAATTCAGCCTTTAGTCTCAAAACTAAGGATCTGCTGAGGTCTCTTATAATTGTGCTATGATTACCTCTACAGCACGGGGTATCTTATTGCCAGAAACATAAGCCAAAATAATGGTGCCAGAGCCTGGTTTAAGCTTCAGTTACCTCATTCACCCATCCTTCACAAACCTTCGCCTTGGCAATTTGGGTACGTGGAGTTGGCACAAAGCTTAGCTTTAGGCAAATCTGTGAAGCTCATGAAATTTGACCACAAATACTCTCAACTCTCTTTTCATCATCATCTTTTGCTTCTATTTTCCATAACACCTTGCAGAGATTTAATAGCCTCCCATTTCCCTGTCTATGCACCCAAGAAAAGCCTAACTCTCCTGGTGTCATCCTGTAAGGCTATTGGGTAAATTGATTTAATCAACAGCTCATTTCTATTCTGAGGAGGCCTAGTGGTGCAATAGTTAAAGCACTCGGATGCCAACCAAAACATCAGCAGTTTGAACCCACCAGCCACTCTGTGGGAGAAAGATGTGGCAGTCTGCTTCCATAAAGGCTTACAGCCTTAGAAAGCGTATGGGGCAGTTCTACTCTGTCCTATAGGATCTCTATGAATTGAAATCAGTGTGACAACAATGGGGGAATGTATTCTGGTCCATACAAAGCACTAGGAATGCTATATTGTTAAGACCTCATATGTACCCTGTAGGATGTTAGCAGCCTACTTAGAGGGAGAAGGTAGACATATGAAACAATCAATGAACAACAGTATGGAGTAAAATGTGAACGTAAGTAAAGCTCCCCATATACAAAAGGACTTAGAGAAATAAGAGATCAGTATGAGATGACAAAGAGGAATACTTTTGGTGGGAGGTTACACAAGAATTGAGTTTTGAAGGATGAGTAAAATAACAATATATGGAGTGAAGGTATTGCAGATGGAAAACAATTAAATCATGAGATTAAAATAGAAGCTAGTAGATTTTAATCTATTCCCCTTAAACAACAATTTGGCTTTTTATCGAGGTTTCATTGCTCCAACAATTTTCTGACACTAAATGGCAAGTACAATAATATTTTTGAGGTGAAAGGCCTTTGAATTTCTTAGTCACGTCTTCTTAAAGGTTGTTTAATCCTCCTGCAGGAAACACCAATGGCATAGTGGTTAAGTGCTGCAGCTGCTAACCAAAAGGTCACCAGTTCTAATCCACCAGGAGCTCCTTGGAAACTCTATGGGGCAGTTCTACTCTGTCCTATAGGGTATCTATGAGTTGGAATCCACTCAACAGTAATGGATTTTGATGTTTTAATCCTCCCACACACATGGTTAACCCTCTGAACACTATCTCAGCATTGAACACTGGTCCAATTCTGTCTATGCACCCAAAACAAGGCTAGCTCTCCTGAATATCATCCTGTAGGCAATTGGGTGAATTGGTTTAATGACTTAACAAACCATTTAAATACTGGTCCAATGTGAAAATGCTCACCTGGACCCCACAGAAGGGAACATGTCTGTTTAGAATTAGGTGCAGGTCTAACCCTATTGGTTGTTTTGGTTCTTTATCAAAGCAGATTATCACTCTGTCTTAAAACAAATATGCACACACAGAGACATAAATGCACATAGATACATACATACACATATAGATATATGATTTTGTTTTGTATTTTTTGTTAAGGAACATGTCCTAAACATCTTGACAAACCAAAAACCAAATGTACTGCTCTTGGGTTCAAACCACTGATCTTTTGAGTAGCTTTTGAGTGCTTTAACCACTGCACCCCCAGGGCTCACTAGTATCTTGACAGGATTAAAAAAAAAAAAAAAGCTTTGAATATGACATTTTCACCTGCAAAAAATATTAATGCCTTGCTATGCATTAACCCTGGTAGCATAGTTGTTAACAGCTACGGCTGCTAACTAAAAGGGAGGCAGTTCGAATCTACCAGGCGCTCCTTGGAAACCGTATGGGGCAGTTCTACCCTGTCCTATAGGGTCGCTATGAGTCGGAATCGACTGACGGCAACGGGTTTATGCATTAACCACGTGTACGTGACACTAACAAATAATTTGAAAAGTGAAAAGTTTAGCCAAAATATTTTTTGATACCAGGTAGAAAGAAAAGAAAATCTAATTGCTTTTCTGAATTAAATCAATTCAGAAGTTGGTTTATTTTTTAAATAATATTTTATTCACTTTTCAGTGAAAGTTTACACAGCAAATTAGGCTTCCATTTAACAATTTCTACACAATTTGTTCAGTGATATTGGTTACATTTTTCACAGCGTACAAACTTTCTTATTATTTTCAGTCAGGTTGTTCCAGTTCCAGTAATCAAGTTTTCCTGCCCCCTTGCCTTCTCATCCTTACTTTAAAGTAAATGGTGACTACTTGGTCTCATATAGATGATTTTTTAAAAGAGCACAGTACTCACAGATGATATTTATTTTCTGAACCAATCTGCTATTTAGCTAAAAGATGGCCTCATGGAATAGACTCAGTTCAAGGTTTAAGGAGTATCTTAGGGTAATAGTCTCAGGGAGTCTTCCAGTCTCAACTAGTCCAGTAAGTCTGGACTTTTTTAAGAATTTGATTTCTGTTCCACATTTTGCTCCCATTCTATCAGGATCCATCTATTTTTTTCCTGATCAGAATGGTCAGTAGTTGTAGCCAGGCACCATCTAGTTTGGGTCTCAGGGTAGATGAGATCATGCTTCATGTAGATTATTAGTCCTATAGACTAGTTTCTTCTCTGAGTCTTTGATTTCCTTCTTTCTCTTTTATTCTGGGTGTGTAGAGACCAATAGTATCTTAAATGGCCACTTGCACGCTTTTAAGACCCCAGATGCTACTCACCAAACTAGAATGTAGAATATAAACTTTATGTACTATATTACGCCAATTGACCAAGTTGTCCCAAGAGAATATGGTCCTAAGACTTCACAGCCCATAAACCAATCTCAGGAGGTACTTGGTTAAGTCTAAGAAGTATCCTTGTTTGTGCCCCACTATGTGGTTACTGTATATACGAATGTATATGGATACATATACTTACATATATGTGCACTTATATATAGATACATCAATATATGCCCACATATATACACACACATATATACCTATACACTTGTATGCATACATACATACGCATGTAATGACACTAATATTTTTTAGTTGTTGCTGCTGTTATTGCAAAGCTGTATGCGTCATAGCATTTACCAAAAACGTTTTTTTCTTGTGTTTTTCTTAGTGACATCATTTACCTTGGTCAAACTATGTACTTTTCACCCACATTTGGTGTTACTTTTCACATTACCAAAAATAACAAGCATTTACTATCTAGAGAGTCATCTTGCCCCCACACAATCCTATTCCTGGTAACCACTAGTCAACATTGGTTTCAGTGTGTATACCTATTCTTGTCTTTTTACAATAGTGAGATCATACAGTATTTGTCCTTTTTTGATTGACTTATTTTACTCAGCATAATGTCCTCAAGATTCATCCAGATTATATTTTGAGAACTTATCATTATTCTTTATGACTGCATAGTATTCTACTGTGTGCATGTACCACATTTTGTTTATCCATTCTTTTGTTGAGGGGCGCTTAGGTTTCCAAATTTATGCTATTATGAAGAGTGCTACAAAGAACATAGGTGTGCATATGTCTGTTTATGTCTTTAGTATTATATCTCCAGGGTATGTTCCTAGAAGGAGGATTGTTGGATCATAAGATAGTTCTATTTCTAGTTTTTTTGAGGAAGTGCCATATTATTTTCCACAGTGGTTGCACCATTTTACAATTATTTACAGTTCAACCAGCAGGGGGTAAGGGTTCCAATCTCCCCACATCCTCACCACCATTTGTTGTTTTCTGAGTTTTTTTTTTCTTTTTTTTTTTATCAGTTCCGTTTTAGCAGGGGTGAGACGGTATTTCATTGTAGTTCTGATTTGCATCCCTCTAATGGTTTTTTTTTTTTTTAATGGTTAATGATCATGAGCATTTTTTCATATGTTTGTTGGCCACTCAAATGTTCCCTATGGTGAAGTGTCTGTTAGTGTCTCTTGCCCATTTTTGAGTTGTCTTTTTTTTTTTTTTTTTTTGAGTTCTTGAAGCTTTCTATATATTTTAGAGATAAATTCTTATCAGAGAAGTCATTCCTGAAGATTTTTTCCCTAGCCTATAGGTTCTCTTTTTACTCTTTTGGTACAGTCTTTTGATGTGTGTTAAGTGTCTAATTTTTATGAGGTCCCAGTTATCTAATTTGACTTCTGCTGTTCACCAATTAATAGTTATATTTGAAATTTTTTTAAATTAGGTCCCATAGTTTTGCCTGTATGCTTTCTTCCAAGATTTTTATAGTCAGGTCTAATTCCTTTTGAGTTAGTTTTTGTGTATGGTGTGAGGTACAAGTCCTGTTTCATTTTTCTGCATGTGGATATCCAGCTTTGCCAGCACCGTTTGTTAAGGAGACCATTTCTTCCCCATTGAATGGGCTTTGAACTTTTCAAAAATCATAGTCGATAGATGTATGGATTTATTTCTGGGTTCTGGATTCTATTCCACTGGTCTGTATGTCTATCATTGAACCAGAATCAGGCCATTTTGATTATTGTGCCTCTATAGCCCAGGTGGCACATTGATTAAAAGCCTAGCTGCCAAACAAAAGATCAGCAGTTCAAATTCAGCAGCCGCTCCTTGGAAACCTTACGGGGCAATTCTACTCTATCCTATAGGGTTACTATGAGTTGGAATCAACTCAACGGCAACTTTTTTTGGTTTTATAGTATATTTTGAGATCAGTGAGTGTGAGGCTTTGGCTGTTTGGAGCCAACTTGTTTTACTTTAAAGTTGAATTTGATCAAACAGGTATGTGTGTAGAAAAAAAAAAAACAAAACCTTTCCATATGAAACTATTACAGGATTTTAAAAAAAGATAGCTTTATTGGTAAAAATATAGATTTCAGTTCAGGTCTGAGGTAGGGTCTGAGAGTCTGCATTTCTAACAAGCTCCCAGGTGACATCAATGTTGCTGGTACACAAGCCACAACTTTAGTAGCAGGACTATAAACTATGTAGCATTGGATTTAAATCTTTTGTACTGATGTTCACTTTGTGTGTTATTTTATATTACAAAATTGATAGGCTTTACAATTATAAAATTATAATTGTCAAAGTACACCTCTCTCAAATTATTTCTACTGCATTCCAATGGGGAGGATGGAAGCATATAATAGGTAATATAAGAGCAGAAACTCCCCACAGGTTCCTTTGCAACCAATCCAATCCATTTTCCTGAGCACCAAGAAATCACTAAGGTAGGTACTTAGAAAGACTTACTATTGTCTCCCTACTAGAAAGTGGTAAGCTCCATGATAGCAAAAACTGTCTTGCTCATGGCTTAATCCCCAGGAGAGAGAACACAGCTTGGTAAATAGAAGGCACTGAATGTTTGTTGGATAACTGATTGAATGAACAAATGGAAAGAAAATTAATAATACACCACCTTCACTAATATTTCCTCCATTCTGGTAATTCTCAGGCAGGTCCCTCTCTGTAAGATTGTATTTAAATCCAATCCTTCCAATGATACCTCCTGCAAAGGAGGCTGCTCAGGTTTTTTCCAGGGTTGAAAAATCAGTGACTTCTTCTCCACATTTCTACAGGTCAAAACCAAAACTGAAACAATCCACAATCTGTTTTTCCATAAATATCTCAGCACAATGCCCTGAACCAGCCTCACAGTTCAATTTCCTTAATATTTTTAATTAACTTATATTAATAGAAATGCAAAAGCACTTAAAAGCAGGCTTGATTTATCACAGAATTCAGGACCCACATGTATCTCATATTGAGCACAGTTGTTTTGCCTATATGTTTCCCCTACCATCTAGTATTTGTCATGCTTGATGTTAACAGTAGAGGAATACAGCACTACTTCCACTAGGGAAATAACTTTCTAACCAGACATCTTTAGAAGAGGAGTCCAAAATCAGTGAAGTTAAAATATAATCCTAATGGCCCATAATTTTTATTTACCAAGAATATTACTTGCCAAAAAAAAAAAAAAATGTAATTAAGGGAACAGGAACAAATTTAAATTTGTCTTTTTTTTTTTTAAAGTACCAATTCTATGATAAAAATTTTCAATATAACTCACCATATTACAGCTTAAGTATTTCCACCTGAAATCTTAGAAACAAAGCTCTTGTGGTTGTAGATTTCACCGTTTCAATCCTGTTGCTTTTTCTCTTCCAATTGTTGGCTACCCAGCGCCAAGCAGTGGTACTAAGGGGGCTACCCCAGCGTGGTACAAGACAATCAGGTGGTATCTAGTTTGGCGTAGTTCAAGCCCCAAAGAAAATCATATCATATTTGACCTTATCATTCCCTAATTATATAAAAACACAAAGTGCTTTCTATTAATTTTTTTTTTCTTTTTAGCCAGAGCTCCAACTCCACAATGAACCCATTTTCCCACTGTGAAATATTTAGCCAACTTTAAAGAGTTATTTTTTGTTTTCCTCGCTCCATGTTTCTGGATAGCAGAAGCGAAATCTGGAATGAGATTTTCAAATCACTGTCAATGGACATGTCTGACCCAAGAGAAAGCAGGAATGAAACACACAGAATAGTATAAATTCTTCTTTACGTCCAACTTAACATTTCTTCTGCTACTAGTATCAAGTGATATCGGTAAAAGCAGTAAAGCATCATGGTTAAGAACATGGGCTGTCATATCAGACAGATTCAACTCTTTGGGTCAAACCACTAACCACATGTGTGGCCTTGGGTTAGCTCCCAACCTCTCCATCTGAACCTACCGGCATGTGAATGTGAGGGTGGTAAGAGCACCACACTCATGGGGTTGTTGTATCAAACGTGATGGTGTACATACAGCACCCAGCCCTGTGTCTGTCACGTAATGGTAGCGAGCACCCAGTAAATATTAGTTAATTTTAGAAACAGTGGTAGTAATATAAAAATTCGATAAAAATAAACCAGCAAAGTAAACACAAAATTCTAAACAAAACATTAAGGGAGTAAGCCTTAATAATTGAAATGCTAGTTACTGTTTATGCTCCTGGTAGAAAGCTCTGGCATGGAAACCATTATTGTCTTATTTAAAAGAGAGGTACTTGTTTAAAATGTAAGTTTCTATTAGTATTAAAATCATAATTCCAGTTTCAAGAAAGGAATTCAGCTTGACTTAGGTGCTTATAGTGTATTAATAATTTTAATGTGTAGGTCAACAATTACTTTAAAACAAAGATGAGAATATAAGGGATCAGGGAAACTAGATTAATGGAAACAAAACAACTAGAATGAAAATAATGGGAATGTTCATGTATTGTGAAGAATGTAACCAATGTCACTGAACAATTTGTGTAGAAATGGCTGAGTGGGAACCTAAACTGCTGGGTAAACTTTCACCGAAAACACAATAAAATATTATCAAAAAATAAAATTAAATAAAAATATATTTTAAAAATTAAAATAATAATTTTGACATGTAGCTGCCCATGGTTTTGCTTTGGTTGTTTTGTGTGTGGTCAAAATTTTTGGACCTCTCAGAGATTGGTCAGTAGCCACCAGGCTAACTGACAGAATCACTAGAGCACCAGCTTCTGAGGGAGGCAGTTATATTGGACTTAGATAAGTACGTTTACTTCTACCCATCTGTCAGTTTGTAGTACTGTGGTCACTTGTCTGTTGGTATGATGCTGGAAACTATGTCACCAGTATTTCAAATACCTGCCTATCACCCATACTGGACAAGTTTCAGTGGAGCTTCCATACTCCGCTAGGAGTCTGACTAGTGTCTTCCTAGTAAGGCAGACAATAAAGAAAGGCCTGGTGACCTACTTCTGAAAATTAGCCAATGAAAACCTTATGGATCACAATAGAATACTGTGTGATATAGCTTCTCACAGTACTAGAACTTAGCAAATATCCAGCGGGAGAAGCCAACTGTGCTTTCTAGGCCTCTCATGTTTCCAATTTGTCGCACCAGCCCTACATGGTCACTGAAAGCTTTGCTTGTTTCTCGTTGCCTGAGCAAGTCCTGGGTGGACATCTTCAACTCACTTCAGAGAGATTCTCTCACCTCTGTCATTTTCATTCATTTAGTCCTTGTTGTTTTTATAGATTTCTGATGACTTTTATAATATAATTTTATATGACCTCGTCTAGTTGCTTTCATGGAAGCGTTGGCCTGTCATAAACTACTACCTTGCACCCAAGAGTGAATGCCTTCTATATCTATTCTTAACAAAGATTTTAAGGAAAAAGAAGAAAAGCTAAGTTTAAACATGCTATTTCACACTAATAAATTTGAAATATATTTAAAGTTTAAAAACATTGATTAATCAAAACACAATATTTTCCCTTCTTATAGAGTTTAGAAATATCTTAAATATAACAATTTTCGTAAGTGCTTAAAAAATGCTATGATATAAAGGCTCAGATTACATGTGATGCTTTGATTTGCAACACCTTTTGCCTCAGCTATAACATCTTAAAGACCTAAATTTTAACGTTGTTTCTTTCATGATCTCTTTACTGATTCTTCAGATAAATTAATTTCTTCTTTTTTCAATCCCTTCAAGCACTGAAATAAGTAAGTGCTGAGCCCTGGTGGCATAGTGGTTAAAGTGCTCAGTTGTTAACCAAAAGGTCGCAGCTCAAACCCACGAGCCACTCCACAGGCGAAAGGTGTGGTAGTCTGCTTCCGTAAAGATTACAGCCTTGGAAACCCTATGGGGCAGTTCTACTCTGTCCTGTAGGGTCGCTATGAATCAGAATCGATTCTACAGCAATAAGTTTGGTGCCTAACTAGCCTAATAAATTTGCCTCCTTAAGTCAATATTCTTAAAATATTTATACAGTATGTCTAGGGAGAGATACTGCTATTAATTAAAGCAGTACATCTCTTTGCTAAAAACTGATAAGCCATAAATCAACTGAACCTCAATCCTCTTCTTTGATCTTTCCCCAGAACATTACTCTCCCTGGTACAAGTCTATTAATTTACTGAAAATTCTATAGAGGAGATGAAAAGTCATTTACATTGTAGAACATATAGTATGTTACAAGAAAAATTGTGAGAGAGCATGCATCCCTTGCCTCTCAGCTTCATATAAAAAAATACATACAGCATACATCAAACACCATTATACTAAAATGTTTATGATACAGAGAGGATTATACATGGATTCCATACAAGGACAACATCTATATATTTGAAGTGTGCTAGGCAATAATTTTGCGAAGAATGGGAATTCCAGAACACTTAATTGTGCTCATGAGGAAACTTTACATAGACCAAGAGGCAGTTGTTCGGACAGGACAAGGGGATACTGATTGGTTTAAAGTCAGGAAAGGTATGCGTCAGGGTTGTATTCTTTCACCATATCTATTCAGTCTGTATGCTGAGCAAATAATATGAGAAGCTGGACTATATGAAGAAGAACGGGGCATCAGGATTGGAGGAAGACTCACTAACAACCTGCGTTATGCAGATAACACAACCTTGCTTGCTGAAAGTGAAGAGGACTTGAAACACTTACTAATGAAGATCAAAGACCATAGCCTTCAGTATGGATTCCACCTCAACATAAAGAAAACAAAAATCCTCACAACTGGACCAATGAGCAACATCATGATTAATGGAGAAAAGATTGAAGTTGTCAAGGATTTCATTTTTCTTGGATCCACAATCAACAGCCATGGAAGCAGCAGTCAAGAAATCAAAAGACACGCTGCATTGGGTAAATCTGCTGCAAAGGACCTCTTCAAAGTGTTGAAAAGCAAAGATGTCACCCTGAAGACTAAGGTGTGCCTGACCCAAGCCATGGTATTTTCAATAGCATCATATGCATGTGAAAGCTGGACTACGAATAAAGAAGACCAAAGAAGAATTGATGCCTTTGAATTGTGGTGTTGGCGAAGAATATTGAATGGACTGCCAAAAGAACAAACAAATCTGTCTTAGAAGTACAGCCAGAACGCTCCTTAGAGGCAAGGATGGCAAGACTGTGTCTTACATACTTTGGACATGTTGTCAGGAGGGATCAGTCTCTGGAGAAGGACATCATGCTGGGCAGAGTACAGGGTCAGCGGAAAAGAGGAAGACCCTCAACGAGGTGGATTGACACAGTGGCTGCAACAATGAGCTCAATCATAACAACGATTGTAAGGATGGCGCAGGACCGGGCAGTGTTTCATTCTGTTGTGCGTAGGGTCGCTATGAGTTGGAATGGACTCGACAGCACCTAACAACAACAGGCGACAATATTAAAAAAACCATGAATTTATTTATTTATTTTTAGTTAAACTGCATTCAACTTTTATCTTGCCACTTCAGCCCATAATTTAAAACAAACTGAAAGATGGGTTCAACCATACTTTCTGGCCCACAAGAATATAATCCAGTGGTTCTTTATATTGACTAAAGGTGTGGCATGGGGAAGGGGAAAGGAGGGAATGGATCATGAACAGGTAGAGGTTAAGAACACCTTGGCAAAGAGTGGAAGTGCCTTTTCCTTTCACATAGGAGATGTGGAAAAGGCTAAGTGTGTTTTGAACAAAAATGAATGGTACAGATAGAAAGAAGAAGGGTAAGAGATTCCAGGTAGATGGTTTCAACAGTCTCCTAAAACTGAGAGCTACTCTGTTGGTCAAGGGCATCTGGGAAGCTTATTGAAAGTACTGATTTCTGAGCCCTGTGCCTGCTGAAAGATTCTGATTCCACTGGATTTTGATGAGTTTCAGTCTATAATGGTCCTTACACAAAAAGAAAAGGGGACAGGCTGGGAGAGCCTAAGATAAAGTTGGCCTCACAAAGGAAGCTTGCTTTGGGTTAAAACATGAAGTTAGGTGAGAAAGAGGAGCGTTCTGTGAGTAGAGCTGTGGTTCACTGTTGGTTTGCTTTCGTTCTTTTGAGTAATCACAGTTATAAAGGTAAGGGAGGTTTTGTAATGTTAAAAAACCTACCTCTCATGTCTACCCATCTCTGTAGTACTGAATTCTTTTTACTACTAAATTTAGTTAGACTTGGCATTTTATAACCATAAAAGTAGAAAGTTCCTTTCCGCTAACTTTACTGACTATTTAAAATGTTTTCTATTTAGATTTATTCCTACTTATTTGATAGGTATTTCAATAATATCTTTTGGCATGTTTAGTACTAAAATTTAGTCATTATATTTTTAAATGTAATTTCCTTTAAGAAATTAATTAAAGGTGATACCTGCCAGACTCAAATACTTACTGCTTAGTGCTCTCCCCATCTTGAAAATGTTTACTAACCTTTGCAGACAAATTTTGCTCACTACTCAGTGTGGAATATCAGTACTTTTCCTAAGCAACTGGTTTGTTTTTACCCTATAGGCACCAACTCTAAATTTTATCACATTGTCCTCTTTACCTGATTTCTACAAACCTCAGAACCAATTCTGTGGCCCACCTCTAATACATGAAAAAGAATCCTCAGTCACTTTAGTCTTCATTTTTTCTTTTGCTCAATTTGCTCACTTGGTTGTATCATGTAAGCATTCATAGATTAGCTTAAATAGTTTTTGGAAACAAGCAGAATACAAATAGATAAATGAAACTCAAAC
Source organism: Elephas maximus indicus (assembly GCF_024166365.1). Classification (NCBI taxonomy): domain Eukaryota; kingdom Metazoa; phylum Chordata; class Mammalia; order Proboscidea; family Elephantidae; genus Elephas; species Elephas maximus. Next base: position 144,120,154 of record NC_064819.1, on the reverse strand, counting down.
TTGGCAAGAGTTTCCACTGAACCATTATGCACACCTCTTACTGTTTGACGAAAATCATTCATTGAAAGCAGGGGCACAAACAAGATACTTGTATACCAATGTTCGCTGCAGCATTATCCATGATAACCAAAAGGTGGAAACACCTCAAATGTCCATCAACCAATGAACAGATGAACAAAATGGGGTATATACATTCAGTGGAATATTACTAAGCCATAAAAAGCAGTGAAGTTCTACCACATTATAGTAAGTGAAATAAGCCAGACAAAAAAGGGCAAATGTTTTACGACACCATTTATAAGAAATATCTACTCTAGAAGGACATGAGGACAGAAAGTAGATTTGTGTTAACCAGAGGATGGAGGGAGTGGGAAATGGGGATTGATTCCTTAAGGAGTGCTGAATTTCTGTTTGAGGTGATAAAAAAGAAAAATTTTGATAATGGATAGTGGTGATGGTCCACAACTCCGTGAATGTAATTCATGTCACTAAATTGTACATTTAAAATGATCAAAATGGCAAATTTCATTATATATGTCTACAATAATTTTTTAAATTATTCTTAAAATAAGTCTCTAAGTGAATGCTCAGATATTCATCCAGGGATCAACGTCGTTGGTTCAGTGACATAAACTTGAAATTACCATTTGTTCCTATTAGTACCCCGTGTACACAAAGTGTGTCATCTCCCTCCCAGAGGCTAATCAGCAATCTTTCTTCCATCTGCTGCTTGTTGAATATTCAATGCTGTGGCGCATTCACAGGAAAACCCTGGAGGCACAAACTTCCCTTTTCTCCCATTTGCAGCATCTGGGATTAGGAAGTCAAAAAAACAAACTAACAAACAGAACCCCACGGAGCATGGCTCCTAAAGGGCAGCATTCACTGTTTGTTTTCTTGGCTGCTCGAAGGTTCTTGCTATTACCTGCCTCTCAGTAGAGTGTTTATTTATATTTGTACAGAAAATACAGGCTGTCTCTCAATCCTGTTTGTTTAGTGCTCTGCTCTTGATCAAGTAATACATGTTAGAACGATATGTGCTCTAAGTTTAATATTATTCATTTAATAGCACTTCAATCTGGATGCAATTCCCAAATACGAGTTGTATGCACGCAGATGATTTCGCGAGTACAAATTAGAGCATCCTTTTAAGGGAGGCCTTCAGATCAGCAGTTCTCCTGGCAACTGTTACTTTTACCCCGGCCCTAAAGAACAAGTATCTTTGCAATGACGCAGGAAGCCGAACAGGAAGTGCCGGCTAAGTGTATTTGGTGACTCATATCCATTTGCTCTCAGCTCCCTCGGTTTGCTCATTAGCATCAGTGCTGGGGACTAATGGATACTCAGTAGGAAGTAATTTTTCTTTGTAAATGTCTGTTGAAAAAAGGGGAAATGAAAAACTTAATGAGGGCCCTGTCCCTGAACAAAGCTTTACAAAGCTGACAGAGATTGTCTCTGTGTGTGTGTGTGTGTGTGTGTGTGTGTGTGTGTGTGTGTGTGTGTGTGTGTGTTTTGCTGGAGGGTGTCCAGTTACACGATTTTTTGACGAATTTTCTGTTCTTAAGACTGATTTCCTTCCTCCTGAGATGGACTTTTAATTAATGCAAAAAATAAATAAATAAAGTGTGAAATAAGTAAAGCTAAGGCAACGAGGTTGCATTTATCTCTATTGTCTGTTTCTTTTAAAATTAGAGTGAGCTTCTCAAATACCATGTACTCATTATGTATCCAAGCACCCAGCAGTGTGTTGGTAAATGTTTAACAACAGCCTCTTGGGAACAAGAAAAGGCACTGATGTTCACTGTTTGCTGATTTCCATGGTCTAAGTACTCCCACCATGGCCAATTTCAAGCTCCAACATGAGTCACTCAACACAGAATCTGGGGGGAAATGTGAATAATCAGCTCTCTGGTAAACTGTAAGTGCCAGTTCCAACACACCATAAATGGGGGCTTATCTTCATATAGAATGAAAAACCATCATCCTTCTTCACAGAGGATTCCCCCAAATCAAAGTATGATACTGTTCCGCTAAAGGTCACATATACGCGTATTTAGATAACATTTTCAAGCTTTTGCTTTTTTCATCCTTAGTCCTGTCACATGCCGCTCTCGGGTCTCTCTAGTTGCTCACGAGTAATATTTGAAAGGTTATAGAAATAGCCAATTCACTCCAATAAAAAACTGGGTGTGCTCTGATATTAGGCAGTTTTAAGAATTTTTTTTTTTTTTTGTACAAGAAAACTCATGCGTAGTGACACAAAGCCACTGACACACCAGCCATATGGAGTAGTTTAATGTCTGCCACTGCAAGCTATTTGCTTTTTGCATTTATATCCATATTATTAATGCTATTGGTAGTGATTATTTTTATGGACGTTAAAAAGAGACAATGATATTTTTCTGGGAATATGTGAACACTGTAAGTTTGTACTTAACGTTTGAAAAGTGAAGTAAAGATAGGGCTACTTAAATGAATGAAATCTAACACCTGATCAATTTTATGCCACAGATGGTGGATCTATTGTGCAGAAAACGGTATTGGCTGTACGTTACCAAAAAATTCTGTATTAAAACTCCAGATTGCTCGGGATTGTGAAACAAAGGCAACTAAGAAGAAAGATTGTGAAGCAGTTTGGTTCCACGGTCTTCGAGGACCTGGAACAATGGCTTAGAGGATGGGCCCTGGAGCCAGACTGTTTGGTTTGAATGCCAGCTCCCCCACTTGCTAGCTTTGTGATCTCAGGCCCCAGTTTTCTCAACTATTTAGTGAGGACAATAAAAATACCTAACTCACCAGGTTATTTTAAGGATTAAATCCACCACTATAAAATGTCTAGGAAGACATTTTATAAATAACATATAAGAGTTTTCTAAAAAAACATAATGGAGCATCTCCCTTATCTTTATTTAGCAAACAAAAATGAGTGGATTAGAGAATAAATCTAAACCTTGTTTATAGAGGAAGTTGCAGTTTAGTGTAATACATTACTTGACCCACAATATTGCTCTTGCTGTCATCATTATGCAAATTAACTGGAATGCGAGTAAAATTTTAATTTAACAATCTAGGCTAAAGAAGCTACCTCTTTCTATAAACCTGGGAGTCATTTCTTAAATGTGAACATTCAGGTAGTCAAAGGTATCATTCTCATCACCAACAAAAGACATTTATGGACCATGAATCATTTACATCTCTGCAGCATTTAATGCCTGGGGAAAGGGCTCAAAGCAGTTCTGTGGTATAGCTGGTCAGATCTGAAATGTCATGGAAAGTATTTAATGAAACTTTGATATATAGTCCTTGAACTGGATTTAAGCCAAGCATTATGCTTCTACTTTATAAACCCTACTTGATGATAATAAGTGTTTCCATATTAACATTAAATATCAATGAATTGAAAGAAGAGACAGGCCTATGTTCTTCATCATGTTTGCCCCTCCTTTGGTCCCTCCAAACCTCTTCATACAGCCGACCTTCTCCTGGGCTTCAAATCTTCCCTTCCCCAGCCATCAGAATGAACCTTGCCTTTTCTCAGTTTCAAAGCAACTTTTTCACAGGATTTCTAATACTACAGCAAATAATAAGGGAACACTATGGATAACCATATGCTCATAAATTTGACAATTTAGAAGAAGTGGACAATTATTTGAACACCACAAGCTACCAAAAATCAACTAAGATAAAATAGATAACCTGAATAGTTCTATAACTAGTAAGAAATTGAATTCATAATTAATAAAAGACTCCTCCAAAGGAAATCTACAGGCCAAAATGCTTTCACTAGAGAGATAGGACTTAAAATTTTTTTTAAAGTGGCTATTGCCTCAATCCCACTGCAATCGATTCCATCTCACAGCTACCCTGTAAGACAGAGGGGAACTGCCCACATAGAGTTTCCAAGGCTATAAATCTTTACAGAAGCATTCTACCATGCTTTTCTCCTGCAGAGCTGCTGGTGGGTTAAAACTACTGATCTTTTGGTTAGCAGCCAAGTGTTTAACCACTGTGCCACCAGGGCTCCTCCACTGAGGAAGAAGACCAAAGAAGAATTAATGCATTTGAATGATGGTGTTGGTGAAGAATATTGAATATACTGTGGACTGCCAGAAGAACAAACAAATCTGTCTTGGAAGAAGTACAGCTAGAATATCCTTAAAAGCGATGATGGCAAGGCTTTGTCTCATGTATTTCGGACACATTATCAGAAGGGATTAGTCCCTGGAGAAGGATATCATGTTTGGTAAAACAGAGGGTTAACGGAAAAGAGGAACACCCTCAATGAGATAGATTGACCCAATAGCTGCAACGATGGGCTCAAACATAGCAATCAGTGTGAGGATGGTGTAGGACCAGGCAGCATTTTGTTCTATTGTACATAGGGTCACTATGAATCAGAATCAACTCGACGGCACCAAACAACAACACTGTCTCGATCAGAATCTCTTTTCCAGATAACACATTTTAGAACAGCCCTTATGGAAATATAACCTCTTAACCTTATAGTAATTTTAAGAGTAGACATTTTAGGCATGTGGCACACCAACAAAAGGGCTAAAAATATAAATAAGGGGAATCATTTTGGGCAAGGAGGCATTTCCAAAGAATATATGTTTTTCAATTTCTTTTTGAACCACGCTACCTGAGTGGTCATTTTCTTTACCTGATACAACATTTTGTCCCATATCAAGGCTCCCAAAGTATTGAACACTTCCCCAAGTTAATCTAGTCCTCTTAATATAGAATTTTTTTACACTTACAAGGATTAAATATATATACTTTGCAAGTTATTCATTTGTTTTTCAGTTATTAATATCTAAGAGGCCAAACGAAAGTGAGAGACCTTATATCGGACTGTTAAGCTACATTTAATAACAAAACAAAACTTATTTAATGCAAAATAGCTGGGAAATAGAAGCCTCCAGTATTCTTTAGACACATGTATTCTTTTAAATGTAACAATAATTACATCACTTAAGCCTCACTATCATGACCGTTGCAAGTAATTTGGATAAACAAGCAATAATTACAAAAAAGGGAGCAGGCATCTGTGTGTGTAATATGTGTCTGTCCTGTATTTCACACATGTCATCTCATCGCATCTCCCAATAACAAAGAACAAGAGAGAAAGTTACATTTTCCCTGTTATGGACAATGATGCTGCCTACCTATTATCCATCCCCAACTTCTTCCTTACTACCAAAGCTCCAAAATCCCTCTCTCATGCTTGAGGATAACTTTCCATAAATGCTTTAGACAAAGAGGTAGCAGTGGAAGCCTGTTGGGTTGGTAAGGTTTGTTTTCCTCATGAAAAGGGACAGAATCAATTGACATAGCCCTTTTGTACCCTACCTTTCCCTTCTTCCTGCCTAACACATTGACACTATGCTTGGTAGTATAATCATAAAGATGAAGCATAAACTTAGCTGGCAAGTAGAAGAAGCCTGGGATAATGATAACATGAACGCCTAAGCATATTGAGTCACATGGTCTCACTTAGAATTTTGACTCTGCTGCGAGTGACTCACAGCCTTGACACAGTCTGAAATTATTTGTAGTGGTTGGTGCTGAATTGAGAGTGCTTTGCTATGATGATAAGTTTCCCAGGGAGCAGGGTCCAGAGGTGGCTGGCCAGTGGTGATGGCTCCAGTAATGGCAGGCAAACTCTTCCTATGACCTAAAGCCTTGGCTAGGCTTTGTGTCCATTGGTTCCTGCATCTAGTTCATCCTGATTCCCATCAATTTCTTGAGCTATTCAAGATCTTCTACAAATTTCTTTTCAGTTTAATTTAGATTTGGTATCTACTGGCTGCAACCAAATAACCAACCTTGATATTACAGAAGAAGAAATGGTTTACAGAAAATAGACCCTTACAGAAATGAGTGGGAACCTAAAATTGCTTATCTAGCCTAACTGAGGCTGAAGAAAATGGATATCCTTTTAATATTTGGTGATAAATTCCTGATAACCCATGCATATTGAGGCAAGAAAGCTAATTAATATGTATGCTGGGATCACCTGGAATGCCATTCTATTAATGGTGATATTTGTGAGACTGAACGGAAATTGTCACAGCACAGGATAAAGACCATGAAAGAGTCAAAAAACTTTGGGAAACAATGGATAATTCTAAAGATACTGAGTACTTAACCAAAAACAAGATAAGCTCAAATTCTTAAACCTTTACAAGGAAGGCACTGATAACAAAGGACTCTTTATGGCCTTACTAAAGGACTAGCTAACCTCTTGTAACCACAAGGCTCATATAACCTAGAGCCAAAAACAAAGCTTGATCCTTTGGGTGGTCCAATTACCATGTCAGCTGATTTCACATCTTTGCTGGATTACCATTTCAAACTGGGGAGTTAATCAAAAAGTAGTGGACCCCAACGGAAGAGGGATAAACAGGAGAAGTTGATGGACTTAGATTTAACCCACTCACTGATCCCCCTTACCAACAAAAACAGCCCTTACTCTCTTATCTAATGAGGCTTCCCCACTTCTTATGTTGAACGTACTGAAACTCCCTCACCTAAGGAAGTCACCTTGCAAGAGGAAGTTAATTCTACTACTTCTTGCCCACAATTGTCAATTGTTCTACTGAAATAACTTGGATCCCTTAGGAAGATAAAGCTCATACACCAAAGAACTATAGGACCTTCTAGTCCATTTAAACAAAAATCAAGGGAGTTTGTGTGGAAATGAATTTTGAAGGTGCTTGTGGAGGGACAGAGAGAATGTAATATTAGATTATGGGAGCACTTACCATGTGGTAGTCTGAGCAACTGGAGTGGTGCTAATTGTTTTCTTGGCTGTTTGATCAAGATTTGAACTCAAGAGAAAAAGTTAAATGATAGAAATTTTTTTATATAATGTAGAAGAAAAAATTCATACTTTGGGAAATAAAATAATGTCATGAAGTAATCATTTATGCCACCCACCCAGGGCCACCTATATGATTGTGCAAGTCTTGCACTGCCCAAAGATTCTTGGTTAAGGGGACAAAAAAACAAAAACCTGTTGCTGTCGAGTCGATTCTGACTCATAGTGATCCTACAGGACAGAGTAGAACTGCCCCATAGGGTTTTTAAAGAGCAACTGGTGGATTCGAACTGCCGACCTTCTGGTAAGCAGATGGATGCTTAACCATTGTGCCAAGTAAGTGCTAATATCCAGTCTGTGTGCCACTTCTTTGGTCCCAAAGAGTCTCCTCTTCTTCCCACAAACTCCTGTCTGTTAACAAAGTCTTACATCCACGAGGTGCATCAACTCAAAAGAAGTATTGTTATTTAATTTTCCAACCAAAAGGACACATTTTTTTTTTTAACAAAAGTGGCTTAATTCTGTCTACTCCCTCTTTAAGACTCCTTTAAAACTCTCTTTGCCAAGACCTTGAAGAATACTTTAGTGATGGTAGTATCAGCCTCTTTCAAAACTGCTTTCATAGATATTCTACTAATCCAGGGATACTGAAGGAAAATGCTGCAGTTTAAATGATCTCCGTAATTTCGGTGGTGGTGGGAGGATCCCGGCTGACTGAGGACAAGTAATGACATTGAGTCACTAAAGGTGAAGGCTAGTAATCAAAATCATCTAAATTACATGGATCTTTAACAATGGATAATCAATCTTGGAGATCTTACAAAATTTAAAGGTACGTCTCAAAACGAGACACTAGGTGATTTCCAGCATCAAGTAGAACACTTATAACAAATAGGGCCCAAGAGAATTCTCATCAGCTGATTCAGGTTGTAGTGTAAGTAGTTTTACAACTCAGTGCTATGACCCAATGGATTTGTGTTTGAAATTATGAAGAAAAATCAGGCTTAGGATGTAACATGGAGCCTATAAAAGACCATGGAGCCCTAGCGGCACAGTAGTTAAGCATTCAGCTGCTAAACAAGAGGCTGGCAATTCGAATGAACCAGCCCCTCCTTGGAAACCCTATGAGGCAGTCCTACTCTGTCCTATAGGGTTGCTATGAGTAGAAATCAACTTGGCAACTTTTTTTTTTCTTTTTTTAATAGAAAATCAGAGGATCATAGCCCCTAGTATTTTCTTTTTCAATAGATACTGTTCTCCTTTTAAGAAAATGTTCTTGCCATTTAACTCGCCTGGTAGAGATAAAGTATGTGTGACCAGTAGGTTAGGCAGAAGCTTCTGGATAGAGAAAAGGGAAGGTTGTAGGAGAAATACTTGCATATTGATTAGGGGTAAGAAGGCAGTGGACTCTGATGAACATTTGTCTTTTTGGTAGCACAGCAAACAACACACTTTCTGCCTAGTGGGAATCTTAAAATAAATGGGAATCAGGGCCTCCCATACCAATATGGAAGCCATGGAGGCTTCTTTTAGATCCCTGACAGCCAGCACATAGGCTTAAGCTCAGCCAATCAGGTGCTTCCACCTAAAAAAAAACAAACCGGTTGCCGTGGAGTAGATTCTGACTCATAGAGACACTGTAAGTGAAATATGGAAGACCCGAATCTTAAAAAAAAAGTCATAGATTATTCATTCTGAGTTTGACAGAGTTAAAAGTATACCCACAGGGCAGCCAGTGTCAAAGTATGACAGAATCAAGAGCAGGGCAGCTGTTCTTTGATGTGTAATGTAGTGCCCTGGGCTTTCCTGTGGAATGCTCTAGAGCAATATTGGCTTCTCTTGGTGCCTACCCATTTTCTCAGCCTTGTGCTCCAGAGTTACATTGCTTTCATGAGCTACCCAATTTATTTTTTAAGAATTCCTTTTTCATCTTATTTGGACAGCTATTTCTGTTGCTTGTGACCAAATACACTGATTGTTGAAGAACCAAAGACCCACAAACATTTAAGAATTTTTTTCATAAACTTTAAGTTTATGGGTATTAGGGGCAGCATAAAATATAGAGTTCTCATTTGGATGTCAGACAGTTCAGAGTTGGAATTATCCTCCCTTACCTTGGTTGGACATATGACCTTACATAAGTTTTTGTCTATGTTTATTAATTCACTGTATCTCCTTCTAATCTGTAAAATGACAATAATACCACCTACCTTGACTTAGACTGGCAACCACATGTCACATAGCTAGCATGAGGCCCTGGATGTAACATATTCTTTCTTGTTCCTCTCTGCTAATACACTGGCCTGACCTCTTTTTCCTGTTTTTCAGAGTTTATACTATTCATGAGTGAGCTTTCTCTTCATTCTATTCCTTCTACCTGGTATGTTCATCCCTCTACTCCACCTCTAGTTAACTCTTAATAGTTAAAAGACCTCAGCTCAATGCTCACTTTATCAAGGAAGACTTCCGTGGTTTTTCCAGACCAGGTTAAATCCATCTATTGTGTATTTTCTTACAGAACTATATTCCTCTTTGGCATAGCACTTAATTATTCATTTAACAAGCACCTAATGCATGCCAGACACTATATTGCTTAAAAAAACAGTTAAGGTCTCTGTTCTCATATAACACACATGCTAGAGTCCGACAGGCCATAAATAAATAAGTGAACAAACTTCAGCCAGGGATAAATGATATAAAGAAAACAAAATACTAAAAAGAGATTAAGAGTGAACAGATTTTTAGTTGGAATAGTCAGCAAATCTTTTTCTTAAGAAATAACATCTGAGCTCAGACATGAATAATAGAGGAAGATATGGAAAGTTCTAGGGCAATGGTATTCTGGGAAAGGGAAATAAGAAATGTAAAGGCCTTGATGCAGTAATGAGCTTGGCATGTTCAAAGATCTCAAAGAAGCCCAGTGGCTGGAATATAGTGAACAAGGAAAATAGTTTGTGATAAAATCAGATGAAGAGATTGTAGAACAGCACAGTCCAATAGAAATATAATGTGAGCCAAAAAATGTGAGCCACATATGTAATTTTTAATATCTGAATAGCCACATATTTGAAAAGTAAAAAGAATCAGGTGAAATTACTATTAATACTATATTTTTTTAACTCAATATATTCAAAATATTATTTCAACATGTAACCACTATTTGAACAATTATTAATGAAGTATTTTACATTCTTTTCTGCTTAAAACCCATTGCCATCAAGTCAATTCTAACTCATAGCCACCCTATGGGACAGAGTAGAACTGCCCCATAGGGTTTCCAAGAAACAGTTGGATTCAAACTGCTGACATTTTGGCTAACAGCCATAGAACCTAACCACTGTGCTACCAGGACTCCTCTTTTCTTTTTACTAAGTTTCAAAATCTATTGTATATTTTATGCATACAGCATACCTTAATTTGAACTAGCCTTTTTCCAAGTGCTCAATAGCCACAGGTGGCTAGTGGCTACCATCTTGGACAGTACAGTTTTTTGTAGAACAGGATGGCCTTTTCAGTTACTATAGGGTTTGGAATTTGACCTAAATACAGTGAGAACCATCCAATGGTTTTCAATGAAAGGGTAATGTAAATTATCTGCTGCTAATTTTATGGATTCATTTTTTACATTGAAACATAATAAAGCTAGAAAATATTTTGGTATGATATGTGAATTTTAAATTTTTGCCTCCAAAAATAATCAAGTATACTGTATAATATAATAAGTACCACGTACTGAGAATAATAGAATGTATACAAAAACCAACCAATTCTCACCAATCCCTCCACTGCCATCCTGGTCCAATCCCCCATCACTTCCTGTTTGTATTAGAGACATGACTCCTACCCGTCTCCCGGCTCTTCTCTTGCCCTTCTGTAGTCTATTCTCAACACAACAGTCAGATTATGATTAAAACCTAAATCAATAATAAAGTAAACCCTCAGATGGCTCTCTACACATTGTCCTTCTGAGGCCCTACCTGCCCTGGCCTCCTGTTACATCCCTGGCTTCATCTGATATTAGTGGCCCCCTTGCTCACTCTTCCTTGGTCTCTCAGGACTTCATGATATTCTGAGAACACACCAGGCATCCTACTAATTTAGGAGATTTTTCCTTGTGTTCTCTCGTCACCAGTTATACACATGTCTTTCACCCTCACCTCCTTCAGTTTTTTGCCCAGATGGTATATTTTCAGTAAAGCCTTACCTGACCACCTCATTTAAAATTGCATCTGTTTATGCCACCACTCTCCATAACCCTCCACCACTTTATTTTCCCTATCTCATAGCATTTATCAGCATCTAAAATATGTATTTTTCCTTTTTATTTTGTTTATTCAACGATATCAGGGATTTTTTAGACCCTCTATATCCTCAATGCCTAAACACAGCCAGAACATACTCCAGTAAAAAACCCAGTGCTGTCGAGTCAATTCCGACTCATAGAGACCCTATAGGACAGAGTAGAACTGCCCCATAGAGTTTCCAAGGAGCGCCTGCACTCAATAAATACTTGTTCAGCAAATGATTATGTCAGTAATGTCTATCATCACCACTATATTCTAGGCCTCCATGAAGAAACAGCTATTTCCTCTTTTGGCTCACAATTGTATTACTAGAGACTAGTGCTCAATAAAGGAGCCCTGATGGCACAATGGTTAAGCACTTGACTACTAATGAAAGGTCAGTGGTTCGAACCTACCAGAGCTCTGTGAGAGAAAAGACCTGGAGATCCGCTCGGGTAAAGATTACAGCCAATGAAACTACATGGGGCAGTTCTAGTGTGTCCTATAGGATCACTATGAGTCAGAATTGACTCAAAGCTACCAAAACAACAGTGTTCAATAAATACATATTTATTTCATAGAAACTCAATAAATATATACTCAGCGAATAAATATACTCATTACCCATGTATATTAAATAATATTACACAGAAAACAATAATGCTTTCATGGTAGTTAGACAGAATAAAAGCAACAAATGTGAGCCAAAAAATGTTAAATGGGAATTAAATGTGCTTTGGCTTATAGAACCTCAAAGATAATGGTGGTTTATTGTTTCCTGTTTTTTACTTTGGTTGGTAAAGAAAGATATCTGGGGGTGGAGCCAAGATAGCAGACTAGTCAGAGGCACTAAGATATTCTACTGTAACAAAGACCTGTAAAACAGATACAGATATCAATCCTGGAGCCCTAAGTCTTAAATAAAGAGACAATGTATTAGATCGTAAGTCACTGAGGAGAAGAAGAAACTGATAGAAAATGAAGAAGGAATAGAGATACGGAGTAGAGGATCCTGGCCAAACAGCATGACACGGCATGGCCGTCTTAGAATAAAACCAACAACCCCACATACAGAAAGGCACTTCCACAGAATTCCCAGTAGGAAATAGAGGTACAATGTGGACACACCCAGGCTAAGCATGACCACGTTTGCTGGCTGCAACTCAGGGAACAGCCCAGACACTCTCATCTGGCAACCAGAGGAGCACACTCCTGCAACCCCTACCCCTTGAGTGAACTGTGGCTATAACCACCCTATCTTGGCAACCTCAACTGCTGGGAATCACAGTGCCACCTACCCTATTACCTTCCTCCATCTAGCCCCCTCTGTCCCTGCCTTCTCTCCACCTCCTACCTTTCTGCTCTGGCTCTCCAGCAACAGCCACAAAGGAAACAAGCCTAGACTCCAGGCCCCTCCCCACTAGCTCCAGACTCTTCTCTTTGCCTGCCACAGACCCAAAGGCACCAGACCCAGACCCCAGGTCCCTCCCCAGCAGCTCCAGGCCCCTTCCACCACCCGCCATGGCCTGAAGGTAGCCAGTGCAGAACCAAGGTGCCTCCCTGCCAGTTCAGGACTCCTGCAACTAACTGGTGTGGCTCCACTCCAACCGTCAACCAGGTTCATGATATAGACAAATGACCCATCTCTGCCCCTCCCCCCTCTGCTTAACCTGCCCTGTTGCACCACGCCTGAGGGACCAGCCCTGCACGCCCGGACAAGGAGGTGAGAATTTTCATGCCCACAGATGACCAAGCAAAAAAGTACACATGGCTGCCCTACCCAGACATAACCAAACAAAACAAAAAAGCAAGACAAAACAGAAATAAACCTATAGTTGATAAATAAATAGTACCTGAATGTATTGTAGACAGCAGACAATATCCAAACACATTAAGAAAACAGGACAAGATGGCTCCAGCAAGTGATCAGAAGAAAGCACCAGTTGAAGTTCTGGCAGAAGAAAAGGCACTCAAACTATCTGATAAGGAATTCAAAACACTAATGTTCAGAGCTCTCCAAAAGATTAGGAAAGAGATCAAGGAAAATGTAGGCAAAATCATGGAAAACACAGATAAAACCAACCAAAACATAGCCAAAATCAAAGAAAACACAAAGCAATGAGAGAATTCAGGAAAATAATACAAAAGCAAAATGTCACAATAAATAATTAGACATTATACAAAAATAACCATTAGAAAGCCCAAAAATTTCAGAAACAGACAATGCAATAGAAGGTTTAGGAACAAATTTAAAACAATGGAAGACAGAATCAGTAAAATTGAAGACAAATCCATGGACGCTGCTTTGAGGAAAAATCAGTGAAAAAAATAAAGAAAAATTTAAAAAACCTAAGAATTATGTGGGATACAATCAAGAGGAAAATCCTATGCATGATTGGAGTTCCAGAAGAGGGGAACAAAATGGAAAACACAGAAAAGATCGTTGAGTATTTGCTGATAGAAAATGTCCCTAATATTATGAAAGACGAAAAGCTGGCCATTCAAGAAGGTCAACAAACCCCATATAGGATAGACCTCAAAAGAAAGTCACCAAGACATATCATAATCACATTTGCCAAAACCAAAGACAAAGAAAGAATCGTGAGAGCCGCTCCACAAAAGCAAAAAGTCATATATGAAGGGGAAACAATAAGACTAAATTCTGATTACACAGCAGAAACAACACAGGGAAGGAAATGGGATGATATATGTAAAACCTTGAAAGAAGAAAAATTTGCCAAACAAAAATAATATATCCTGCAAAACTCTCTCTCAAATATGATGGCAAAATTAGCACGTTTCCAGATGAACAGAAATTAAGGGAATTTGTAAAAGCTGAACTTAAAAGAATTATTAAAGGTAATACTTCAGTTAGAGGACAAACGACATCAGACGACAGCCTGAATGTAGGACACGGATGAGCATCAGCCCAATACCAACCTAGGTAATGAAATCTCAAGGATAACACAAATTAAAATTTCAAAACGGGGAACTAGAAACATCAATCTGTAAATGATGACAATGTCAGAACAATAAAAGGGGGAATAAACAGTGTAGGTATAGAACTTTCAAATGGAGAGGAAATCAAGGCAATATCAAGTAATAAAAGACTTAGATTCAAACTTGGGAAGATAATGGTAAGTTTCAAGTTAACCACAAAGAAAGTTTGCAAACCTACTTATCAAAATAAAGAAGAAAAACATAAAGCCTCAGTAAATACAGAATCTACAACAACAAAAGAAGTGAAATTTGATAAGCAAAAGAAACTCAGCACAGGAGAGTTAGAGGAACAAAGAAAATGTCAGCACCACAAAAAAAGTTACTACAAAATGACAGCAATAAACTCACACCTATCGATGATCACACTGGATGTAAATGGCTTAAATATACCTATAAAGAGATAGAAAGTGACAGAATGGATTTAAAAAAAAAAAAGACCCATCTATATGCTTTCTAAAAGAGATACAGCATAGACACAAAGACATAAATACATTAAAAATCAAAGGATGGAAAAATATATATCAAGCAAACAGCAACCAAAAAAGAGCAGAAGTGGCAATACTTATCTCAGATAAAATAGACATTAAGGCAATATTCACCACTAAAAAAAAAAAGAAAGGACATTATATAATGATTAAAGTGACAATCCACCATGAAGGCATAACTGTAATAAATATCTATGCACTCAAGAACAGGGCTCCAAAATGCATAAAACAAACTCTAACAGTATTGAAAAGAGAAATTGACCATTCCACAATAGTAGTAGGAGGCTTCAACACACCACTCTTGGTAAAGGACAGAATATCTAGAAAGAAACTAGAGAAAGTTACGGAAGATCTAAAGGACACAATCAGGCAGCTTGAACTCATAGGCATGTATGGAACACTCCACCCAACAGCTGCAAAGTATACGTTCTTCTTCAACACACATGGAACATTCTCCAGAATAGACCACATCTTAGGCCACAAAACAATCATCATCAAAATCCAAAATGCTGAGATAATACAAAGCATCTTCTTTGATCACAACACCATCAAAGTACAAATTAATAACAGGAAGAGCAAGGGAAAAAATCAAATACATGGAAACTGAATAACGCCTTGCTTAAAAACCAGTAACAGAAGAAATCAAAGCTGGAATCAAAAACTTTCTACGATCAAATGAAAATGAAAGCATATCATACCAAAGCCTTTGGGACACAGCAAAGGTAGTGCTCAGAGGTCAATTTATAGAAATAGATGCGCACATCAAAACAAAGGGACAAAATCATAACATTAGCCACACAACTCAAACAAATAGAAAAAGAATAGCAAAAGAAGCCCACAGCCACAAGAAGAAAGGAAATAATAAAGATCAGAGCAGAAATAAATGAAACAGAGAATACAAAAACAATAGAAATAATCAACAAAACCAAAAGTTGGTTTTTTGAAAGGATCGACGAACCATTGGCCAAATTGGCAAAAGAAAAACAGGAGAGGAAGCTAACGACCCAAGTAAGAAATGAAATGGGGGACGTTACAACAGACGCAACTGAAATAAAAAGGATCATGACAGTGTGCAATGAAAAGCTGTACTCCAACAAATTTGAAAACCTAGAGGAAAGGGACAAATATCTAGAAACACACTACCTACCTAAACTAACACAAACTGAGGCTGAAAATCTGAACATACCTATAATAAGAAAAAAGATTGAAACAGTAATAAAAGACCCCCAACAAAAAAAATCCCGGACCAGACGGTGTCAATGGAGAATTCTACCAAACATTCAGAGAGTTCACACCAGTACTACTCAAACTATTTCAAAATATAGGAAGGGAAGGAATACTTCCAATTTCATCCTTTGAAATCAGCATAACCCTGATACCAAAACCAGGCAAAGACACCACAAAAAAAGATTACAGGCTATTATCTCTCATTAATATAGATGGAAACATTCTCAACAAAATACTGGCCAATAAAATTCAGCACCGTATAAAAATATAATTCACTACGACCAAGTGGGAGTCATACCAGGTATGCAAAGGTGCTTCAAAATTAGAAAATCAATCAATGTAATAACATAAATAAAACAAATGAATTGCACGATCATCTCAATCAATGCAGAAAAGGCACTTGATAAAGTCCAACACCCGTTACTGATAAAAATGGTCAATAAGATATTAATAGAAGGGAAATTCGTCAAAATAATAAAGGGCATCTATGTAAAACTAACAGGAGTCCTGATGGCACAGTGGTTAAGTATTTGGTTGCTAACCAAAAGGTCGGCATTTTGAACCCAAGAGCCACTCCTTGGAAATTCTATGGGAGCACTTGTACTCTGCCCTATACTGTCACTGTGAGTAGAAATAAACTCAACGGCAATGGCTTTGGTTTTTCAGTTTATATAAAACCAACGACTAACACCATTCCCAATGGAGAGAAGCTGAAAACCTTTCCCCTGAGAACGGGAACAAGAAAAGGATTCCCTTTATCACCACTCCTATTTAACATTGTGCTGGAAGTCCTAGCTAGAGCAATAAAGCAAGAAAAAGAAAAAAGGGGTATCAAAATTGGTAAGAAGCAAAACTATCCATATTTATGGAATGATATGATACTATACACAGAGAACCCAGAAGCCAAAAGGCTCCACAAGAAAACTACTGGAACCAATAGAGAGATTCAGCAGAGGAGCAGGATACAAGATAAAAAGACAAAAATCAGTTGGAGTCGTATACACCAATAAAGAGAATGACAAAAAGGAAATCAGGAAATCGATACCATTTATAATGGCCCTTAAAAAAAAAAATACCTAGAAATAAACCTAACCAGGGATGCAAAAGACCTATTAAAAAAAAAAGAAAAAAACTGCAAAACACTATGGCAAGAAACCAAAAGAGATCTACATAAATGGAAAAACATACCATGTTCATGGATTGGTGACTCAACATTGTGAAAATGTCAATTCTACCCAAAGCAATCTATGAATACAATCTCAATCCAAATACCAACAACATTCTTAATGAGATGGAGAAACTAACTATTAACTTTACATGGAGAGGAAAGAGGCCCCAGATAAGTAAAGCATTACTGAAGGAGAACCAAGTAGGAGGTCACACACTACCTGACCTCAGAACATACTATACACCTATGATAGTCAAAACAGCCTGCTAGTGGTAAAACGACAGACCCATTGGCCAATGGAACAAAATCGAGAACCTGGATGTAAATCCTTCCATCTACAGTCACCTGATTTTTGATGAAGGCCCAAAGTTCATCAAATGGGGAAAAGTCAGTCTTTTTAACAAATGATGCTGGCAAAACTGGATGTACATCTGTAAAAAAATGAAATAGGACCCATAGTTCACAACATACACAAAAATTAATTCAAAATGGATCAAAGACCTAAATATAAAATGAAAAACTATGAAAAATAAATATAAAAATAGAGTCAACACCTGGGGTCCTAATATATGGCATAAACGGCATACAAACTATAACAATACACAAATACCAGAAGATAAGCTAGATAACTAGGATCTTAAAATTAAACACTTACATGCTAATCAAAAGGCTTCAACAAAAGAATAAAAAGGGAGCCTACAGACTGAGAAAAAAATTTTGA
The DNA here is from genome assembly GCF_024166365.1 of Elephas maximus indicus. Classification (NCBI taxonomy): domain Eukaryota; kingdom Metazoa; phylum Chordata; class Mammalia; order Proboscidea; family Elephantidae; genus Elephas; species Elephas maximus. Next base: position 144,102,447 of record NC_064819.1, on the reverse strand, counting down.
CTGTGACAAATCCAGCAAAGGTCTAATCCCTAAAATCTATAGAAAGTCCAACATCTCTACAATAAAAAGACAAATAATCCAGTTAAAAAATGGGCAAAGGATATGAACAGACACTTCACCAAAGACATACTATAATGAGATACTATCTCACCCTGATATTACTGGTACAAATTTAAAAAAATAAAAAAAAATAACAAATATTGGACAGGTTGCAAGGAGACTGGGGCTCTTGTGCACTGCTGGTGGGAATGAAAAATGCAATAACCTTTTTGAAAAACGATATGGTGCTTCCTTAAAAACTTAGAAATAGAAATACCATACAATCCAGGATTCCCACTCCTAGGAATATATTCTAGAGAAATAAGTCATCACACAAATAGACGTATGTACACCCACGTTCATTGCAGCATTATTCACAATAGCAAAAAGATGGAAACAACCTAAGTGCCCATCAGCAGATGAATGGATAAACAAACTATGGTGCATATACACAATGGAATACTACGCAACGATAAAGAACAATGATGAATCTTCAGAACATCGCACAACATGGGTGAATTTGGAGGACATCATGCTAAGTGAAATAAGTCAATCACAAGTGAACAAATACTGTATGAGATGACTCTTATAAAAACACATGAAAATGTTTCCACACAGAAAGAAACAATCTCTGATGGTTACAAAGTAGGGGAGGTATGGGGAGGAAAAAACACTAGATAGTAGGTGAGTGGTAATTTTGGTGAAGGGTAATACAGTACACAATACTGGGGAGTCAGCACAACCCGACCAGGGCAAAGTCATAGAAGCTTCACAGATGCGTCCAAACTCCCAGAGAGACTGAGCTACTGCACTGAGGGCTGGAGATCATGGTCTTGGAGGACATCTAGCTCTATTGGCATAACATAGTCCATAAAAAAAAAATGTTGAACATAAGACTGTGGTGAGTAGTGTCTGGCATCTTAAAAGCCTGCAAGCAGCCATCTAAGATACATCTACTGGTCCCAACCCGACTGGGGCAAAGGAAAATGAAGAAAACCAAAGACATACGGAAAAAAAGTAGTTCGAAGGACTAATAGACCACAACTACCACAACCTTCACCAGTTTGAGCCCAGGACAACTACATGGTGCCTGGTTACCACCTCCGACTGCTCTGGCAGGGATCACAAAAGAAGGGCCCTGATAGAGCTGCAGAAAAATGTAGAACAAAATTCAAATTCACAGAAAAAAGACCAGGCTTGCTGGTCTGACAGACAGTAGAGAAATCCCAAGAGTATGGGCTCCGGAGACCATTTTAACCCAGTACTGAAGTCAGTGCTGAGGTTCACCCTTCAGCCAAAGATTAGGCAGATATATAGGCCCAACAATAACATACTTGAGGACCATGCTTCATAGTTCAATCATGTGTAGGAGACTAATGGGCACACCAGCCCGAAAGCAAAGACGAGAAGGCAAGAAGGGACAGGAAATCTGAACGAATGGAAACAGGAAATCCAAAGTGAAGAAAGGGAGAGCATTGACATATCACGGGATTGGCAGCCAAAGTCACAAAACAATTTGTGTATTAACTGTTTAATGAGAAACTAATTTGCTCTGTAAACCTTCACCTAAAACACAATTAAAAAAAAAAAGTTTGAAAAATATTAACTTGAGTCTTCTTTATTTTTCCCCAATTATGACAGCCCTATTTCAAGCATGTGAAAATGAACCGGGTATCATACGTCACTATCATTCACTTTAGAGGAAAAGAATTTAGTATGAAATGGAAATAAGTGAATACCTCAAGTAAAAATGCTTACTGTAGCCATCAATCATTCCTATCTAGATAAGGGAATATATTTTTCTTTGTAAAACTGAGTATACTGGTATAGTCCCTTTTCTATTTTTACATAAATCTGTTGTGTCTCTTAGTGTTTAATTTGTTAAAATTCAGTTAAAACAATCTAATAAAGGCAATTCAAAATTGTATATGATTCATGGCATTTTGTCATATAGTGAATTTTTCAGGAGTGCTGAGAACAATCAAGGATTTAATAATGTGTCCTGCTTCTCCCCCAGGGTTAATAGGACATGTATGCAGCGTAACTTTTTCCGAGTGCGGAGAGAACTTTGCAGCTTTCTACACATGCTGTACATTCCTTCCAGCTAACAGTATGCATTAGCAGGAAGGTTGGCTGAGGTCAAAGGTGCAAGCGTGATTAAATAAACTGACCCATACAGGAACCGAGTCCCTGAACGTGACTTCATTCATATGGTGGTTTAATCAACTGAATTAAGCAACCAAAGTTAATTAAAGTGCTAACCATCTCTAACACTCACAGACCTCTAACCTACAAATCAATCCATTCATTGTTTCTCTTTATCATTCAAATACTTGGTTTGTGAGTGGGCTTAACAGTTTTTATCATAAAACAGCTATTTAAAAAAAAGTGTCGTATAATTTTTATTACTGTTTTACTCAGCAGAACAAGAGTATGCTAAGAAAATTCTTGCCTTCTCAAATAGACACTTTCATGAATGACAGAAATAGCAAAATTAACACAAAGAGCAGCACGATCTGATTGGCCTGAGGAAGCAGTGTAGTGTAATAGGAAGGCAAACTGGGTTTCAGGCCGATGAGGGTTGAACTTCTGGCTCTGCTTCTTACTGTGTGTGACCTTAAGCAACTTGGCTTCTCGCAACCATAATTCTCTTATCTAAAAAATGGAGTAATGATATTACTGTAAGAATTAAATGGCCTAATAGATGTTAAGTGTCTGTCATATGGCAACTATTCAAGGCATTTTCTTATTATAGACATATCATTCTGGTAGCTGTTTAAAGTACAAATTAGAAGAGATCAAAACTGGAGGCAAGGGACCTAGCGAGGAAGATGTTACAATAATCCTGGCCTGAAGAGAAAAGAGAACCACCAAGAAAAGATGTGAGAGACATTGAGGAGATAGAATTGATAGGTGCCTGGCATGTGGTGGTGGGGATTATGGGGGTAAGGAAATGTATCGAAGAGATGAATGAGAAAGAAGAGTCTAGATGGCTTTCATGAGGAGGACATTCTACAGAGTTCTGAAAGAGGGAGAGGTGATAAAGTCACTGAAAGCTATATGCAGTATTGTTTTTATGCTGAAACTCAGTGTTCTCAGTCTCTGGATCCTTGGGGACTAGATTTATCACAAGGTATGTATAAATCTATGTGAATTCCAAGCAATCCTTGTAAATAAGTATTATTACCCTCATATATTTTACTACTGTTTTTCTAATAAATTATAAAGTCTTACACAGCTATTTCTTAAAAAGTAGCTTTTTAATTATTCACATTCTTGAATTTTCAAATATCATGTCATGTTATGACTTACGGGTCAAAATATGATTCTCTCTTTTCACTCTCATTACAAAGGAGTCTTTGTTTTTAATATAACAGTAACCACTGCATACCCAGTTCTTAGCAACCAGTTTCCAATTTCAGAAATACTTTCAATACTTGAGTTTTAATAAATACAACTATAATGGAGAGGAACTGAGCATGAAGCCATGGAACATTCTGCTATATCTAAACAATGTCACATTTGTTTAGTAATTGTTGATCTTTGCAGTGTTTCAGCTGCTGTGACTGTTTCCATAAATATTTGTACACAGCTGTACCTAATTCTGAAGTGCTTATTTCCCTATTAAATGTTCTACTCATTCCAAAGGAGTTTCAAAATATATTTGAGGGGATATTCCTCCAGGTAATTGCAGTACAATCTGTATTCCCCTGTGAAATGACTTAACTGGATGGGTTAAGAGGAAAGACCTTGAGTTGAGTTAGCCCTGAACTAACATTAATCTGGAAATAGATGTTAAATAAACAGATGAGTTGCAAACACTGCCTGCCTGCCATTTTGACACACCTGGGACATTTAGTCATTGGATCTGCATTTTCAGTTAGGGTGTATGTAGCAAAGAGAAGCTAGTATTAACCAATAAAGACATGGGGAAATAATTGCTACCATCTCTCACTACCAACCTATTTCACCACCTATTTGATAACCCCAGTGCCATCGAGTTGATTCTGACTCATAGCGACCCTATAGGACAGAGTAGAACCACCCCCACAGAGTTTCCAAGGAGCGCCTGGCGGATTTGAACTGCCGACGCTTTGGTTTGCAGCAGTAGCACTTAACCACTACACCACCCAGGAACTCCATGCCTATTTGATAGTTCTCCAAAAAAGAAATTGAGTAATAAAAAATATCCAACAATTACTTGAATAGGATGACAGTTTTGCTTATTTCATTTTACTTTTTTTCTGGAAGCCCAAGACGAGTATGTATGGCCTAGTTAAGTCAAGTAGAGTGTGCATTCCATTTAACCACCCACCACATCACCACCACCATCACCATTCTACACACACAGACGCATACACACTTTTTTTGTTTAGAAATATTTTGGTGCATTTTAATACTTAGAAGAACATTTTACCACAGGGTGTGCATAGTCAGCTCTACGGCTGTGCTTTTCAAAACCAAACTTGCCGACTTTTTCTGGGTGAAAATAGAGTTGAATTTGCAACAACGGCATACCACTCCACCACAGCTCTGAGAGGCCCTAAGTAGAGCATACAATTCAGAGCACTAAGAGCCAGGAGACCAGCCTCAAATTTCAGCTCTGCTACAACTGCTGCCTAATCTTAGGGCAGTCACTTTGATAATCCGGACTTCTGATTACTGGTCCAAAGTCAGAGGACTACACTGGATTATATCTAAAGTCTTTTGCAGCTGCTGAATTCATAGTTTCTCTGATCTTTCTGTCCATAAATTGAGGGCCCCACATTTTTGGTGTGTTCCCAGGCAGAAGACAGGCAGACTCAACACCATTCTTGTCCTGAGAAACTGCCTAGGCCTCACCTAAAGGCCACATGTTTAGATCCTTTCTACATTTGCCTTACTCTGTAAATGAAAACCTAAACCCTACATTTACTGAGGTATGGGTAAAAAATGCACAGGAAAAATGTGAGTAAAATGAGGCTGTATATATCTCATATCAAAATACCTGATTGACTCAATTGAACCACTGAAATATTCATAGAAAGGAATATTGAAATAACTGACCCATTCAGCCAAAAGAATTAGGGAGTTTCAAAAAAAAAAAAAACAAACCCAATCAACTGCTGTTGAGTTGATTCCAACTCATGGTGACCCTGTAGGATAGAGTAAACTGAGGCAATAAATCTTTATGGAAGCAGACTACCATATTTTTCTCCCATGGGGCATCTGGTGGGTTCAAACCACCTACCTTTAGGTTAGCAGATGACCACTTAACCACTGCACCACCAGGGCTCCTTAGAAGAGATCAATAATTATCAAAGTGTGTTTCATATATTGTTAAATGTGTTCCTGTTTAAAAAAAAAGGGGAGGGAGGGGAGCTGGTGGTTATTATGATCAAATTAGTCTGGGAAAATTTGCTCTAGGACCTCAGTACCTTTCCCAAATTCACTGACCATGAAATCCTTCTTTCCCAGAATATCTCACAGAGCCACTGTCAAAGAAAGACACTTTAGTATAGAATGTCTTAGATAAATTAATAAAAAGTACGTTAAAGAAACATGTCAATGCGCTTTCTGATATTCACTACTGGGTTGACAAGTCAACTTTAAAAATCACGTGCACATTTGTTATCTACTTGAGATTTTATTCAAAGGAATAAAATCATTTTTTTTTCAAAATGACATTTGTCAAATGTCTAAATGCATCTCAAAATCCAGCTATTATATTCCAAGATAAATATGTTATACGTGTTATCGTTAGGAGCCATCTAGTCAGTTCCGACTGATACTGACCCCATGCACAGCAGAACAAAACACTGGCCGGTCCTGCACCATCCTCACAATGGCTGCTGTGTTTGAGCCTATTGTTGCAACCAGCATGTTGAGGGGTCTCCTCTTTTTCACTGACCTTCTACTTTACCAAGCATGATGTCCTTCTCCAGCGGCTGGTCCCTCCTGATAACAGATCCAAAATTATGCAGACAAAGTCTCACCATCCTTGCTTTTAAGGAACATTCTGGCTATACTTCTTCTAAGAGAGATTTGTTCATATTTCTGGCAGTCCGTGGTATATTCAATATTCTTCATCAACACCTTAAACCAAATGAATCAATTTCTCTTCAGTCTTCCTTATACATTGTCCAGCTTTTGCATGCATATGGGGTGACTGAAAATACCATGGCTCGGGGCAGGTGCACCTTAGTCCTCAAAGTGACTTCTTTGCTTTTTAACGCTTTAAAGAGGACTTTTGCAAAAGACTTGCCCAAAACAATGCATCATTTGATTTCTTGACTGCTTCTTCCATGGGCGTTGATTGTGGATCTAAGTAAAATGAAATCCTCCTTTGATTTTCATCAGTTAAGTACTTCAAGTCCTCTTCGCTTTCAGCAAGCAATGTTGTGTCATCTGCATATCGCTGATTGTTAATGAGTCTTCCTCTAATCCTGATGCCACATTCTTGTTCATATACTTCAGCTTTTCATATTATTTGCTAAGCATACAGACTGAATAAGTATGGAGAAAGGATGCAACTGTGACACACACCTTTCTTGGTTTTAAACCATGCAGTAGCCCCTTGCTCTGTTTGAATGACTGCCCCTTGGTCTATATACAGGTTCTTCATGAGAACAATTAAGTGTTCTGGAATTTCCATTCTTGGCAATTTTATCCATAATTGGTTATGATCCACACAGTTGAATACCTTTGCATGGTCAGTAAAACACAGGTAAACATCTTTCTGATATTCTCTGGTTTCAGCCAAGGTCCATCTGACATCAGCAATGATATCCCTTGTTCCATGTCCTATTGTGAATCTCACTAGAATTTCTGGCCATTCCCTGTCAATGTACTGCTGCAACTGCTTTTGAATGACCTTCAGCAAAAGCTTACTTCCATGTGATATTAATGATATTGTTCAATAATTTCCATATTATCTTGGATCACATTTCTTTGGAATGGGCACAAATACGGATCTTTTCCAGTCAGTTGGCCAGTTAGCTGTCTTCTAAATTTCATGGGGCTTCCAGCATTGCATCAGTTTGTTAAAACATCTGAATCAAGTTCTGGAGCTATGTTTTTCACTGTCTTCCCTGTAGCTTGAACTTCTTCCTTCAGTGCCATCAGTTCTTGATCACATGCTACCTTGTGAAATGGTTTAACGTCAATCAATTCTTTTTGGTACAGTGACTGTGTGCATTGCTTACATTTTCTTTTGATGCTCCCTGCATCATTCAATATTTTATCCATAGAATCCTTCAGTTTTGCAGGGGGAGCCTTGAGTTTTTTCTTCAGTTCTTTCAGCTTAAGAAATGCTGAGTGTGTTCTTCCGTTTTGGTTTTCAAACTCCCAGTCTTTGCACTTTTAACTATAATGTTTTACTTTGTCTTCTCACATCTCCTTTTGAAATCTTCTGTTAAGGTCTTTTACTTCATCATTTCTGCCATTCCATGTAGCTACTATACATTCAAGAGTAAGTTTCAGAGTCTCTTCTGACATCCATTTTTGTCTTTTCTTTCTTTCCTGTCTTTTTAATGACCTCTTGCATTCTTCATGTATGATGTCCTTGATGTCATTCCACAACTTGTCTGGTCTTTGGTCATCAGCATTCAACGTGTCAAATCTGTTTTTGAGACGGTCTCTAAATTCAGATGGGATATACTCAAGGTTGAACTTTGGCTCCTGTGGACTTGTTTTAATTTTTTTCGCTTCAACTTGAACTTCCATGTGAGTAATTGATGGTCTGTTCCGAAGACGGTTCGTGGCCCTGTTCTGACCAACGATATTGAGCTTTTCCATCATCTCTTTCCACAGATGTAGTTGATTTGATTCCTGTGCATTCCATCTAGGGAGGCCCACATGTATAGTCACCGTTATGTTGTTGAAATAAGGTTTTCGCAATGAGTAAGTCATTGGTTTTGCAGAACTCTACCATGCAATCTCTGGCATCATTTCTATCACTAAGGCTGTATTTCCTAACTACTGATTCTTCTTCGTTTCCAACTTTCACATTCCAATCACGAGTAATTATTGATGTATATTGATTGTATGTTTGCTCAATTTCAGACTGTAGAAGTTGGTAAAAATCTTCAATTTCTTCATCTTTGGCCTTAGTGGTTGGCACATAAATGTGAATAGTAGTCGTATTAACTGGTCTTCCTTGAAGGCATGTGGATATTATCCTGTCACTGAGAATGACGTATTTTAGGATAGATTTTGTAAGTTGTTTTTGATGATGAATATGACACCATTCCTCTTCAATTTGTCATTCCTGGCATAGTAGACCATATGATTATCCAAATCAAAATGGCCAATACCAGTCCATTTCAGCTCACTAAAGCCTAGAATATCGATCTTTAGGCATTCCATTTCATTTTTGATCACTTCCAGTTTTCATAGTTCATACTTAGTACGTTCCACATTCCAATTATTAATGGATATTTGCAGCTGTTTCTTCTCATGTTGAGTCATGCCACCTCACCGAAGAAGTTCCTAAAAGCTTTACTCCATCCACATCATTAAAATCAACTCTACTTTGAGGAGGCAGCTCTTTCCTAGTCATAGTTTGAGTCTTCCAACCTGAGGGGCTCCTATTTTGACAATATTATCAGGCAACGTTTTGCTGCTATTTCTGATTTTCGCTGGCCAATTTTTTTTTAAGAAGCAGATCGCCAGGTCCTTCTTCCTAGTCTGTCTTAGTCTGGAAGCTCTGCTAAAACCTGTCCACCAAGCTCTGCTAAAACCCTGCTGGTATTTGAAATACTGTTGGCATAGCTTTCAGTATCACAGCAACACACAAGCCACCACAGTACGACAAACTGACAGACAAGTAGTAGACGATACATGTACTTTTTGAAAATGGACTTTGATACTTACAGACTGAAAAGCCAAATAGAATTGGAAGAAAATGATTTTTAAATTGATCTATGTCTTCCATGAAATTTTTTCCATCTTTTTTAAAAGAAGTTCCCTGGCCAGTTCTGGCATCTCTCAGGAAACTACAAGCCAGGGTAAACCAGGAGCCTGCTATAACACTTCATTCTTATGCATCGTTTAAAAGGCATGTATGCTTTGCATGATTCCAATAATACTGAGAGTGGGGGTTATGTTAGGACCCCATAAACGATGCTTGATGAACAAAGGAATCTTGTGGAGGAAAAAAGTTACATTCAAGAATAAAGTGACCAGCTTTCTGAAGAAGTTGGAGAAGACATCAAGTATACAACCACAAAAATGAGTAAGACTCCATAAAACAACACCATTACTTAAAAAATAGAGATTGGCTTTTTTACAGAAGTAATGGTTGAGAGTATGCTTGTCCATGAGCCACAAGTAAATGAAGTGCTACTATAAAGAGGAGAAAGAGCTCTCTTTCTAAAAGTCAAACTAAAGGAAAACAGCTCAAAGTCAGTATGATAAAGAGATTTCACTTGCATATTAAAGGGATAGTAAGGCCTGATTATTTACTTTAGAAAAAAAATCAGTAATTGAAAGTCCTATGGAGCACAGTTCTACTCTGACACATATGGGGTCGCCATGAGTGAGAGATGACTTATAAATTTAAGCCTAAACTATATTTATCCTCATCTGGCAGGGCTGTAGGGTGTGCCTTCTAGGGACTATTACATAGACTAAAATTCCTTCTAAGTAAAATTTATGGAAGAGGGAATTGAGTAACCAAATTATGTTTGGTTCAAGGATAATGTGCCAGAACCAAAGCAAAGAAGTAACTATGAGGACAGCACAATGTCAGTCACTTATATCCATTCCCCTTGCCTCAGAGTCTACAGTTCATAGCCATGTGCCAGAACATGGAACCACACATTAATGAACAAATGAAAAGCTGGGGCAGATATAGAGAACACAAGGCAACTGTACCATGTGGAGCTGGCCTCATCCTCCACAACAGGAGAGGCCGGTGGCTCATGCTATGTCAGATTCATCAACACACTCAACGATAGGCAGCCTGGACACAGACACTGTCACTTCTAGAATCATCGTAATAGAGTGACATTGGCAGCAAAACTGATGTTTTTTATCCCAAGAAGCAGAAGACCTTCTACATGGAATTTGGGCAAGAAGAAAGAAAAATAGAATATATGATGTCACTGGGTAATTAAAAGGATAAATCTGCTGGTTGTAGATGACATACATCTTAAGAATGCTATGAAGTATGGTATTTAGTAGACATGTAAGGGTAGTCTATAGTTGTCACATAGTGATTAGGAGCAGGGCCAGAGAAATTCCAATTTGCAACAATCATAGTATTCTATTTTTATTCCCACACTGGTGTGGCCCGAGAATCAAGAATTATATAAGAAAGGATAGCATAATATTGAAATTGCTTGTATTGGAATAGATGTTGGCTAGCTGTAGTAGTCGTTGTAAACAATGGAAAATCTCATATAATCGAATTGACTAAAGTTTGGTCCATTGTAAGAGGCTATGAATTTGATAACCTATTAAAGTCATCTTCTGAATCACCACAAATGTCCTAACGAACACTTTTTTTATCTGATTCCCAAAACTCAGACCACTTTGACTTAAAAAAACTTGTTGCTGTCAATTCTGACATATATTCTAAAGTGTAATAAATAATGCATTCAAACTAGCCACAATTATCACTACTTAAGTATCTTTAATATGAATAAATAATTTTTTATAAAAACCGCAAAACTAAACCCATTGCCATCAAATCGGTTCTGACTCATAGCGACCCTATAGAACAGAGTAGAACTGCCGCCACCGGATTTCTAAGGAGCACCTGCTGCTTTCGAACTGCCAACCTTTAGGTTAGCAGCTGATCTTTTAACCGCTATACCATCGGGGTTTCCTCATAAAGACAGTTCATATTTTTATAGCATGCTAAGTTTTTCAAAGTACCTTTATTTGATCATGTTATACTGTAAGAATAAGTAAGATAATTTGGCAGATGAGGAAAAGAGTTCATGTACTGTCCAAGGACAAACAATTATTAAGTGATAAAGCTAGGTCTAGAATTGACGTCTCTGGACTGTTAGTCCAAGCCAACTCACTGAACCATATCACACCTCCTCATCTCCAGCGCCTTCTCCTGATCTTTGAGTCACTTCAACAAACTCAAATGTTATCCATACACAATGCACCAAAAATCTAAAGCAACACCCTTCTTTAAACTATATCACAAGAAGCACAGGGCAGTTAAATATTCTTTTAAAGTAAAAGGTGTTTTTTGAGTTTGCAAACTTTATTTATTAGTGTCCATAATGAATTGAATGCCAACAATGGTTTGTTTCTGTTCTGGACGTTTTACAAAACACTCACTGGCGTGTTCTTCTCAAGCCATATGCTGTTCTTTCCACAAGTTGCACAACCCAACTACCCAGCCAGAGGAAAGACAAGGTATCCCCCATAGAGTTCCAGAGAGTTTATGCCTCAGTACATGGAGTAACCACATCCTGATAAAAACTAATTCACTACAGGATAGAATAGACAACAGGAGAAAAAACATTTTCACAACAGTTAGAAATTTTGCTTTTTCCTTGGCACAGGCAAATATTAAAACTATTTCTGTTGTTGATCAGTCATGCAGACACTAACACAAGTACAACACACAAACATATCAAATCTACTTCCTCATAAAAATAATTTCATCTGCCTCAGTCAGGGAAATCTACATACAACTTGTTTTTAAAGATCAACCCAAATAACTAAATCCAATATAATCCTACCTAAAGTCAGAAATTACAAGAGTGATGAAGAGGCCCACCATGCTATGTTATCTGGAAATTTCCATAGTTCATGTTTAGATTTCATTGGTGTAAAATTTTATACATGCCAACACAGAAAAAACTGTCAGAATCTTATTATTTATAATTATCTTCTTAATAGTGAAATATGCTATAATGCTTTTTTTCCTGATAACCTTCAGCAGTTGAATAAAACGATTCATATTAAACTCAAATTAGTTCTGTACTATCAAAGATTTTTCTTCGTTTTTTTACTTTCCTTGTGGCTGTGCTTTAATATAAAAAAAATGTGGCTGTGCTTTAATATAACTTTATTAAATTCAGAAGAAAATTTTGGAAATAAGACCTTATACACCTAAGGAAACCTCAGATTGAACTCATTCAAAGAATGCAAGAAATGAGATTTTTAAACCTTTGCAATGGATGCTGTAGTCACACACAAGTCTTTGGCCAACTTCATGAATATACTTGATAGAATTATCTGAACAAAACGCCCAGATAATGGGCAGTCTTTTTGCCTTATAATGTTTTAAAAGACATTTTATATGGAAGTGTACACACATATTGGAAACCCTGGTGGTGTAGCGGTTAAGTGCTACAGCTGCTAACCAAAAGGTCGGCAGTTCAAATCTGCCAGGCGCTCCTTGGAAACTCTTTGGGGCAGTTCTACCCTGTCCTCTAGGGTCACTATGAGTCGGAATTGACTCGACGGCACTGGGTTTGGTTTTTGGTTTGGTAAACACATATTATGGACAGTATATATATTATACATGTACTTATACACATTTGCAGGTAAATATTTTTTTAAAGGATTCTTTACAGAGGAGACATTTATGGTTTTCCCGATCGTACAGAAAATACAATGTTATTTTGAATCTAGTAAGACCTCCGTTGTGGAGTACATGTGAATATCTTATAAAAGGATTTTCAGATAACCTTAAATAACATAGTAGGAATTCTTTAATATCATTTAGCCTAAGAAACAGCTAGAAAATTTTTTTTTCCTTCTTCCAAACATCCCTTTGCCTTATAACCTAAGCTACCCAGATTAAAAAAAACCCATTGCCATCGAGTCCATTCCAACTCATAGCAACCGTATAGGACAGAGTAGAACTGCCCCATAGAGTTTCCAAGGAGCGCCTGGTGGATTTGAACTGCCAATCTTTTGGTTACCAGCTGTAGCACTTAACCACTGTGCCACCAGGGTTTCCAAGCTACCTTAATTAAAAAAAAAATTAGGAGGTGTAAAACTTTAGTCCCAGATGTTCACCTAGTAGTTCTTGAGTTTTTCATGGGACTTAAAATTGTGGAAAGAAATTCTGCAAGTAGAGTCTCTTAGAACTGACTTCACTGACGTATAATAATTATAGCATAATTTCTGCCCGGAAATTGGGGGAACTATTTTTTTATATGCTATAGGGACACTATGAATTGGAATCGACTCAATGGCAATGGGTTATACGCTAAAGATATAGCCTAGCTCTAGACGGCAACCACGCAGGAAGACCTACAAACAGAAACAGGAAAATTTATATATCTTTTTTGCTCCCTCTGCTGGTTGGTTTCATAGAATAGTTCTAAAGAATGGGTCTTTGATCTCTTTCCCTTCAGCAGCCTCAGAAATGCTGAGGCATTTCATTTTCCCAGATGTTGAGAAATCATTTGTCAGGGCTTGTCTAGTTAGTTAATCGTGATTGAGTTGTTGAGTCATTGCTTATCTGAATTATGAGAGTTGGGTATTACATAAAAATAGATGCCATGAAAATGGAGTTCCACTAGATTGACAGTCCAGAGATTATTGAGCATGGCACAAAAAGGAATATATGAATGACATCTTCATCTTAAAGTCTGTTTCTGTCGAGTCCAACTCATAGTGACCCTGTAGGACAAACCCGTTGCCATTGAGCCGATTGTGACTCATAGTGACCCTATAGGATAGAGTAGAACTACCCCATAGGGTTTCCAAGGAGTGCCTGGTGGATTTGAACTGCTGACCTTTTGGATAGCAGCTCTGAGCCACTATGCCACCAGGGTTTCCTAACCCATTGCCGTTGAGTCGATTCCAATTCATAGCAACCCTATAGGACAGAACAAGGAGATATTGGGAGGTTTAGAGTTAGGAAAGGTGTTTGTCAGGGTCATATCCTTTTACCTATTCAATCTGTCTGCTTAGCAAATAATCCAAGAAGCTGGACTATATGAAGAAGAACAGGGCATCAGGATTGGAGGAAGACTTATTAACAACCTGCCTTATGAAGATGACACAACTTCCCTTGCTGAAAGTGAAGAGGATTTGAAGCACTTACTGATGAAGATCAAAGACCACAGCCTTCAGTATGAATTACACCTCAACATAAAGAAAATAAAAATCCTCACAACTGGGACAATAAACCACATCGTGATAAATGGAGGAAAGATCGAAGTTGTCAAGGATTTCACTTACTTGGATCCACAATCAACACCCATGGAAGCAGCAGTCAAGAAATCAAAAGACACATTGCATTGGGCAAATCTGCTGCAAAGGACCTCTTCAAACTATTGACAGCAAAGATGTCACCCTGAAGACTAAGGTGTGCCTGATCCAAGCCATGGTGTTTTCAGTCACGTCATATGCATGTGAAAGCTGGACGATGAATAAAGAAGACCAAAAAAGAATTGATGCCTTTGAATTGTGGTGTTGGTGAAGAATATTGAATATACCATGGACTGCCAAAAGAACAAACTAATCTGTCTTGGAAGAAGTACAACCAGAATGCTCCTTAGAAGGAAGGATGGTGAGACTGCGTCTTACATACTTTAGACTTGTTGTCAGGAGAGATCAGTCCCTGGAGAAGGACATCATGCTTGGTAAAGTACAAGGTCAGCAGAAAAGAGAAAGACCCTCAATGAGATAGACTGACATAGTGGCTGCAACAATGGGCTGAAGCATAACAACAACTGTAAGGATGGTGCAGAATCAGGCAGTATTTCGTTTCTGTGGTACGTAGGGTCACTATGAGTCGGAACCGACTCAACGGCACCTAACAACAACAAAGATCATTTTAAAGTAATACCATCTTACATTGGGGGGAGATGCACGTACAGAAAATAACAAGAGCAAGGCAGGATATACTTAAGGACTAAGTTGTATGGTATTGACTACATGTTGTAGAGTTCAGAGAGTAGGAAACTTTCATAAACAAGAGACAAGACTTGTGCTAAACTCAAAAATGACTGATACAAAACAAAAACTAGAAGTTGATAAGAGGGATTGTTAAGGGAACAATATACAATATCAACAATGATACTCTCCTTTGACTTCACCTAAACACATCCTTCCTCCCATAAATATAATTGCAAACAGCAACAATAGAAAGAACAGCATGCTCACACTTGATGTAACAAAAATATCTATATTCCAAGTGAAAACATGTGTATCCTCTCCCCAAAAGTGAAGATCCACAATCATTCAGTCGCTATCACTATCTCTGAGACAGATTCAGTCCTTCTCTAGTTGAGTCACAAGCTAGTATTTATATCATCTACCTATGGCTCAAATAATATAGTTAATCATCAATAATATACTCTGTATAAAATACTAGAGAAAGATATACTTGAGACTACTACAGGGCCCTTCTTCAATGGCACAAATCTCCCTTTCATTTGAAGAGCTCTGGTTCTGTGATCTGATTGAGGTCAAGCAAATGTGGGAGAGATCATTAATTTCCAATGTAATGGCTCAGTAGGGTCTCTGCTAAACCTAGACAGTGTTAAAATAGGACCTTAGTGGGCTATCATCCTAAAATCCCCATGGCCACTTAGCCACTTCCAAAGTTCTCTGCATGTCAAACTTTTCTGATTACCACTCTCACCCTAATGCTTATTATGGCAACCACAACACTTCATTTGGCAATTAATTGCTGCTATTTGTCTTAGTTAATATGGGATCTCATGTTAGTGGTGACATCTCCCAATGTCATCCCAGGCTAGACGTGATAGTCACTGTAGTCTTTTTCAAGGATGCAGCACTCCCCTCACCAATGAATTACTTAATACAGGAAAACTTGCAAAAGCTGAAATCTGCATAAGGCAGAAACATGTCAAATAAGGAAAGATCAAATATCTTCCACTAAAAGGAGCAATAGAAAGTGGTAAGACTGAACCCTGTCAAAGGTGGAAAACTTGCAAGACCCAGAAAAAATAAGGAAGTTCCAGTAAGTTCTGACTCTCACAGGTTTCACTGTATCTAGTGAAGGAAGTGTCTTCTATATCCTGTTAAGGGACAGTGTTGGAGGATAGGTAAGTTGGTAGCACATTATGAATCCATTCCTATACCCAATCTCCTTTAGTTCTTTTGATTTATATTTCTACAAGATACTAATTCACTTCCAGCTTTTCAAATTAATTGGCAAATTCCATTGATCAACCCAGGTTTTAGATAATCAACCAATCACTTTCGACTGCTCCTAGCTGCTCAAGTTAGCATATCGACTCAGTCAACCATATCTATCATCTGTCTATATATTCATTTCTTCGTTCATTTAATAAACATTCAGTTTTTACTGTTTGTCACACAATATTCTAGGCACTGGAAACAGAGCATTGGATTAAAAATCAAACCAAAGAAAACAAACTCCCTGGTTTCCTGAAGTTTACACCTGATAAGGAAGGTGGGGAAGACAATAAACAAATACTTAAAAATATATAATATATTTGAAGGTGATAAGTTCACTAGAAAGAAACCGAGCAGGTTAAGGGAGATTGGGAGCATTGGGGCATGTAATTTTAAACGTTGTTGTGCTGCCAGGTCAGTTCCAACTCATAGCGACCCTCTGTACAACAGAACGAAACACTGCCTGGTCCTGTGCCAACCTCACAATTTTTTAAATAGGGAGGGGTTAAATTAGGTGAAGAATATGGCATTTTAGCACCTTCTTAGATAGAGGTTCAAAGCAATGTGAATATCTGAGGGATTAGTGCTCAGGGCAAGGGTCACAGCAAACACAAAGGCTTTGAGGGTGCAGGGTGAGCAAGGGGGAGAACAGTCGTTAATGTTATACTTTAGATAAACTCCAAGTTTGAGAAATAAAGGTAAATACAAGTCCCATTTTCCTCATCTTCATAAACCACTTGTAGTTTTGCTAATAGCCTGTCCTAAAATTTATCATCATTGTACTTTTTTTTTTTTTTGTACATTAGCAAGGAACCCTGATGGCGCAGTGGTTAAGAGCTCATGTGCTAACAAAAAGGTCAGCAGTTTGAATCCACCAGCTGCTCCTTGGAAACCCTATGGAGCAGTTCTACTCTGTCCCACAGGGACACTATGAATTGTAAATGACTTCATGGCAATGGGTTTTTTTTTTTTTTTTGGATACATTAGCAAATGCCACATAGCAACCAGTTTACCACTGATTCTTTGAAGTGTAATGGGTTAAATTAACAATTCAAACCAATTCTTTCCATGTTAGTCAACTCATAACAAGTTTATCAATTGTCTGTTAAGATTCTACTTAATCACCACAAACTACGGTGGAAATACCGTTGTGTGCTTGGTGTGTATTATAAATTAGGAATATAATGCTAATATTTAAGCACCCTGATCAAGGGTATTTAAGATTCCTTTTTCAAATAAAGCAATACTCTTCAAAGGGCTTGTGAAAAACCCTCGCAACATCTTCCAACTTGCCGATAGACATACATCTTCTTGGAGTTTGGCTTTTCTATTTTTAACTAGCAAGCTTTAAGGGAAACATCCAAGTCATAGCTTTTGCATGAGGGAAATTAATTATTGATTTGCCTCTAGGCCTATAATTTAGTTAAAGCTATATGCTGAGAGACTGGTTAATTTCAGAAATTGAATATATAAACTCATTTCTGATTTAAAATTTTTGTGGCTTACATCAGTTATCAAAACATATTATATCTATTAGACATTAAGAATAGATTATAGTATGGAATAAGCACACACTCATATTCAGTTACACCAGGGACCTCTTTTTTACATAGTAAAGCCTCGTTGAAAAAGTCATAGCTGTAACCTCATGTTAATGGATAATGTGACAGACTTTTTCAATAAAGTTTCTTGTAAGGTAACTTATCGACTTAGGACTAATCACATATGGAGATCATTTAACTTTCTATTTCCCCTTTCGATGGAAAATTCATTTTCAATTTATCAGTTATATCTAATGTGTGTTTGCTATACCCCTGTCATTAACATTGTATTAAATGATTTTCCAACATACTCTGATGCTATCTTCGTAGCAATCATATTGGGCAGGTATTATTATCCCCATTTTAGAGATGAGGAAGCTGAGGGTCCATGGTAGATGGATCTTCCTGAGATCATACAGTGGGTAAGAGGCAGAACCAGGATTGAAGTGTCCATACCCTGGAATCCCCTTTACCACACACCAAGCTGCCCCAGTATCTCACTGTGCCAGCCTGGCATCAAGACCATGTCTAAGAGTACCTGTATCTTTTTTTCTTATTACTCAGCACAATATTTCCTACATTTTTTTCAGATCATTATCTATTAGGAAATTACATCCATAACAGAAAACTAGTCTATCATATGGAAAGCATCAAATTTGCTTATAGAATATTCAGGTATTTAAAAAACAGGCAAATGAGTACCTGTACTCAAGATTTAAACAGTGGAATGAAGGTCTGTCTGCCAAAATCAAAAAAAAATATTTAAAGAGTAAAATTCCTTCACAGTGATTTCTTTTTAAACAAAATGTAAAGCATATACAGATTCATACAGGTATGTGGGAAGCAAACTTTTGCTTCGAGTACTGAAGATAACACTTGTGTATATATATTCCCATATAAAATCTCATAAAATTTAATATCAATATCTTAGCTACAATACATAAGAAATTCTAAATATTTTTTCTTGCTCTTATATGCCACTAAAAAACCAAAAAAAAAAAAAAAAAACTCATTGTCCTCGAGTCAATTCCAACTCATAGCAACCCTATAGGACAGAGTAGAACTGCACCGTAGAGTTTCCAAGGAGTGGCTGGTGGATTCGAACTGCCAACCTTTTGGTTAGCAGCTGTAGCTGTCGATAACTATGCCACCAGGGTTTCCTACATGCCACTATATTGCTAATTTATATTACAACTAGTATTATCTGTAAAATGACTATTCATTTCTTGGTCTTTAAATATTATTATTAAAACCTAGACTTATGGCATCCATATTGTTTATGTAATTTTTGAGATAATTAAATACCTTCTAAGTAATATATAAATATTATTCATAATTAAGTCCTTAATATATAATATAAACACGTTATATAATCTCAAACTTTCCTATATCTTAAAACTGTAATTTCACATAATCCTATAATTTTCTTACATGTCAAGGAAACCTGTATGGTAACCTCATCTTATTTTTATCACTAAAGAGAAAATTCATCACTTAAAAAAAGAAAGTTCTACAAAAGACAAATCACGCAAAGGGTATTCTGTTCTCTTTATACATGGAAAATAATTTCTCTCCAGAAACAAAACCAAAGGGGAAACCATCTTATAGTTTTTTTTTTAATTGAAAAATACCTCAGATTGGTCAAAAATCTAAATTTTTACATTTAACATTTAACATTTTCTTTATATGGAATCTTAAGCCATATGTCAGAATAGGAATTGTCTCCTAGTTTAATTATCATGCTTAGAATCCCCAAATTTTCCTCTTGAGTGGAACGTACAACAGAATGAAACACTTCCTGGTCCCTTGCCATCCTCACAATTGTTGCTATGTTTCAGTGAATATAAGAGGTCCAAAATTAAAAGTAGAGCACTATGAGCTTCCTCAGAGACTTTTATCCGTCTCCTTCAGTTCTCTGTTAAAGGACTCAGGAAAAAAATAGATTAGGCTGATGAATAAAACAAAAGCACCTGGGGGCCACCAGCTGAACGTGAGCCAGGATTACACAGCTGCTAAAATGCAAGCTCCCTATTGTTCTTGCAACGATGCCTCACATATATCCAGCACTGCACATGCTACCTTGTTTAATCTTCTTAAAGTCTTAAAAATTAGGCAAAGCAAAAATTTTCTTCCACAATTCCCAATGAGGAAACAGGCTCAGAGTGATCTGAGTGACTTGCCTAATGATACTGGCAGTTGTTGTTGTTGGTTGCCCTTGACTAGATTCCAACTCATGGCAACTCCATGTGTGTTGTTGTTAGCTGTCATGGAATCGATTCCAACTCATAATGAACATAAGTACAACAGAACTAAATACTGCCAGGTCCTGCACCATCCTCACAATCGTTGCTATGTTTAAGCCCATTGTTGCAGCCACTGTGTCAGTCATCTCATTGAGAGTCTTCCTGTATTTTGCTGACCTTCTACTTTACCAAGCATGATGCTCTTCTCCAAGTACTGGTTTCTCCTGATAACATGACTGTCTTAGCCATCTAGTGCTGCTATAACAGAAATGCCACAAGTGGATGGCTTTAACAAAGAAAAACTTATTCTCTCTCAGTTTAGGAGGCTAGAAGTCAAATTCAGGGTGCCAGTTCCAGGGGAAGGCTTTCCCTCTCTTTTGGCTCTGAAGGAAGGTCTTTGTCAATCTTCCCCTGGTCTAGGAGCTTCTCTGAACAGGAACCTTGGGTTCAAAGGACATGCTCTGCTCCTGGAGCTGCTTTCTTGGTGGTATGAGGTCTAACTGTCTCTCTTTTATATCTCAGAAGAGGTTGACTTAAGACATAACCTAAACTTGTAGATTGAGTACTGACTCATTAACATAACTGCCTCTAATCCTGCCTCATTAACACCATAGAGGCAGGATTTACGACACATAGGAAAATCATAAGATGACAAAATGGTGGATAATCACACAATACAAGGAATCATGGCCTAGCCAAGTTGAGAGATATTTTGGGGGGACCCAATTCAGTCCATGACAATGTCCAAAGTATGTAAGATGAAATGTCACCATCCTCCCTTCTAAGGAGAATTCTGGCTGTATTTCCTCCAAGAAGGATTTGTTTGTTCTTCCAGCAGTTCATGATATATTCAATATTCTTCACCAACACCTTGATTCAAATGCATCAGTTCTTCTTCAGACTCTCTTATTCACTGCCTAGCTTTTGCATGCATATGAGGCAATTGAAAATACCATTACTTGAGTCAGGCGCGCCTTAGTCTTCAAGGTGACATCTTAGCTTTTTAACACCTTAAAGAGGTCTTTTGCAGCAGACTTTCCCAATGCAATACATAGTTTGATTTCTTAACTGCTGCTTCCATGGGCATGGATTGTAGATCCAAGTAGAATGAAATCTTTGCCAACTTTAATCTTTTCTCTGCTTATCGTGAATGTTGCTTATTGGCCCAGTTCTAAAGGGTTTTTGTTTTCTTTATGTTAAGGTGTAATCCATACCGAAGGCTATAGTACTTGATCTTCATCAGTAAATGCTTCAAGTCTTCTTCACTTTCAGCAAACAAGGTTGTATCATCTGCATATCACAGGTTGTCAGTATAGTCTTCCTCCAATCCTGATGCCACCTTCCTCTTCATATAGTCCAGTTTCTTGGATTATTAGCTCAGCATACAGATTGAATAACCAAAACAAAAAACCCATTGCCATCAAGTCGATTCCGACTCACAGCGACCCTATAGGACAGAGTAGAACTGCCCCACAGGGTTTCCAAGGAGCGCCTGGTGGATTTGAACTGCCGACCTTTTGGTTAGCAGCTGTACGCTTAACCACTATGCCACCAGGGTTTCCAAAGGTTGAATAAGTATGGTAAAAGGATATGACCCTGGTGCACACCTTTCCTGACTTTAAACCCACGCAGTATCTTCTTGTTCTGTTGAAACAGCTGCCTCTTGGTCTACGCAAAGGTTCCTCATGAGCACAATTAAGTGTTCTGGAATTCCCATTCTTTGCAATGCTATCCATACTTTGTTATGATCCACACAGTTGAATGTCTTTGCGTAGTCAATGAAACACAGGTAAACATTTTTCTAGTATTATCTGCTTTTTGCCAGGATCCACCTCACCTTAGCAATGATATCCCTGGTTCCATGTCCTCTTCTGAACCTGGCTTGAATTTCTGGCAGTTCCTTGTCAATGTACTGCTTCCACCGCTTTTGAATGATCCTTAGCAAAATTTTACTTCCACATGATGTTAATGATACTGTTCGATAATTTCCACATTCTGTTTGGTCACCTTTCTTTGGAATAGGCATAAATATAGACTTTTTTCAGTCAGTTGGCCAAGTAACTGTCTTCCAAATTTCTTGGCATAGATGAGTGAGCACTTCTAGCACTGCATTCATTTGTTGAAACATCTCAATTGGTATTCAGTCAATTCCTGGAGTCTTGTTTCTCACCAATGTCTTCAGTTCGGCTTAAATTTCTTCCTTCAATACCTGAAATGATTGAAGGTCGACCAATTCTTTTTGGTATAGTGACTGCATATTCCAATTTCTTTTGATGCTTCCTGCGTCATTTAAATATTTTCCCCATAGAATCCTTCGATGTTGCAACTTGAGGCTTGAATTTTTTCGTCAGTTCTTTCAGTTTGAGAAATTAGGAGCATGTTCTTCCCTGGGTTTCCAACTCCAGGTCTTTGCACATGTCATTATAATACTTTACTTTGTCTTCTTGAGCCACCCTTTGAAATCTGTTTAGCTCTTTTATTTCATCATTTCTTCCATTTTTTCTAGCTACTGTACATTCAAGAACAAGTTTCAGAGTCTCCTCTGACATCCATTTTGGTCTTTTCTTTCTTTTGTCTTTTTAATGACTTCTTGCTGTCTTCCTTGTAAGCATACAGGTATTATCCTGTCACTGATGGCATTGTACTTCAGGATAGATCTTGAAATGTTCTTTTTGACAATGAATGCAACACCATTCCACTTCAATTTGTCATTCCTGGCATAGTAGACCATATGATTTTTCAAATCAGAATAACCAATACCAGTCCATTTCAGCTCACTAATGCCCAGGATGTCTATCTTCAAGCATTCCATTTTGTTTTTCAGAACTGTTAATTTTCCTAGATTCATATGTTGTACATTTCACAATCTGATTACTAATGGATGTTTGCACTTGTTTCGTCTCATTTTGAGTCATGCCACATCAGTAAATGAATGTCCTGAAAGCTTTACTTCATCCACATCATTAAGGTCAACTCTACATTGAGGAGGCAGGTCTTCCCCTGTCATATTTTGAGTGCCTTCCAACCCAAGGGTCTCATCTTCCAGGTCTATATCAGACAACGTTTTGCTGGTAATCCTAAGGTTTTCACTGGACATTTTTTTTAGAAGTAAATCACCAGGTCTTTTTTCCTAGTCTGTCTTAGCCTGGAAGTTCTGCTGAAACCTATCCACCAAGGGTGATCCTGCTGGTATTTGAAATACTGGTGGTATAACTTCCAGCATCACAGCAACATGCAAACTGACAGATGAGTGGTAGACTCCATGTGCACTGAGGCTCAAACCCAGGTCTTCATTTCCTAGTAGAGTTCATGCCACTGCACTGGATGGCTTCTAGGAAGAAATAAGAAAATAAAAATGCATGTCCAATAACCTTCTTCTGTTCTGGGTAATATTATTGTAGTTAACAAAGGCATAGGCCCATAGACAGTAGTGGTTAAATTAGTGTTAAGATTATAGAACTGCTACAAGAAAGAACTTATGAGGTAAGGAACTGTAAGGGTTTATGAGAATTTTCGTTATTAGGTACATACTCAAGACATGATTGTTTTAGCTTTGTGATGAATTGATATATTCATCATTATAAAATATTCCTCTTCATCTCTGATCTCTCTTTGTATTCATCTCTTTTGCTATGAAAAATACTTTATCTGGTAGTAATGAGTCGGAATTGACTCAACAGCAATGGGTTAATATAGCCACACAGCTTACATATGATTTATGTTAACATGGTCTGTCATTTTTCCACTCTTTTACTTTCAACTGAGTCCTTATATTTGAAGTGTGTCTCCAATAAGTAGTGTGTAGATGGTCTTATTTTGATACACAATCTATGCCTGAGTTTTAATTGGTGCTTTTAGCATTTGCATTTAATTACTAATTAGGTTTACATCTACCATGGTTCTGTTTTCTATTTGTCCCATATCGTTTTTTTTCCTTCTCCAGGACCATTTCCTTTCAGTCCAAAGAACTTCCTTTAGTAATGCTTATAATGTGAAACTGCTGGTGATGCATTCTCTCAGCTTTTGTATGTCTGAAAAAAGTCTTAAGTTAGCCTTCATTTTTGAAGTTTATTTTTATTGGATATAGAATTCTAGGTTAATAGTTTTTTATTGTTGTTGTGTTTTTGTTTTTGTTTGTTTTGCTTTGTTTTTCTTTTTCAGTACTTTAAAGATGTCATTCCATTGTTTTCTGGCTTCCATTCTTCAGATTGTAAATTGCCATCTGAATTTTACATTGCCATCTGAGTTACAAATTGTTCATCTGAGTGTATTTTGTCTTTTTTACTCTTTTTTTTTTTAATTGGTCTTTTTTAAGTAATTTGAGGCATTACAACTGTATTACAACTGAGCTATTAATCTTGTAGTTTCAACAACATTAACTGGGTCATTTTCGTAATGCTACTAATGAACCAGTTGTTTCTGCAGAGGTCCAAAGGAAAGGCATTTTTGAGGAGTGTGCAAGTTCTTTTTGTGTATCTACAAAAGCTTTATTTTCTCTTTGAACTTTTTCATCATTGTAATGGTTAAGATTGTGTGTCACCTTGGCTGGGCCATGATTCTCAGTGTTTATATGTGATCACCCCCATGATGGGATCTGCTGTGAGTAGCCAGTCAGTTGAAAGGGAGTTTCCTTGGATATGTGGCCTGCATCTGAATATAAGTGGACATTTTGTCTTTTGCCTGCACTGGGTTCTGCAGCTGCCTCCTGCTCATCTGACCCCTGGTTCTAGGGGTTTGAGCTAGCAGCTTCCTACCGATCTTTAGATTCATTGATCTTCAGAGCCTAAGAGCAAGAGCCCTGCTCTCTGACCTGCTGATCTTTGATTCGTCAGGCCCTGCAGCTGTGTGAATCAGGAGAAGCCTCTATCCTGATCCATGACTTGGAATATTCCAGCCTTTACAAGGAAAGCTGTTTCCTTGATATAAATACCTCTATCTCTCTCTATGTGTGTATATATATATATATATATATATATATATTTATATATATATATATACACACACATATATGCTTTACTGGTTTTGCTTCTCTAGAGAACCCAGCCTAAGACAATTATTCACAATATTTATCTTCTTAAGATTTGTAGTAACTAAATAGACAACAGATAAGTGGTAACTTTGGTGAAGGCTAAGACAGTACACAGTACTGGGGAAGCCAGCACAACCTATAGAAGGCAAGGTCATGAAAGTCCCATAGATACATCCAAACTCCTGGAGGGACTGAATTACTGGGCTGAGGGCTATGAAAACCATGGTCTTGGGCAATATCTAGCTCAATTGGCATAACATAGTTTATAAAGAAAAAATCCTACATTCTACTTTGGTGAGTAGCGTCTGTTGTCTTAAATGCTTGTAAGCAGCCACCTAAGATATTCCACTTGTTTCATCCCATCAGAAGCAAAGGAGAATGAATAAAACTAAAGACACAAGGGAAAGGTTAGTCCAAAGGACTAATGGACTACAACCTTCACCAGACTGAGACCAGCACAACTAGATGGTGCCCGGCTACCGCCACTGACTGCTGTGACAGGGATCACAAGAGAGGGTCCTGGAGAGAGCTGGAGAAAAATGTAGAACAAAATTCTAACTCACAGAAAAGATCAGACTTACTGGCCTGACAAAGACTAGAGAAACCCCGAAAGTATGTCCCCCAGACATCCTTTTAGCTCAGTAATGAAGTCATTCCTGAGGTTCACCTCTCAGTCAAAGATTAGGCAGGCCCATAAAACAAAATGAGACTAAAGGGGCACATCAGCCCAAAGGCAAGGACTAGAAGGCAGAAGAAAACAGGAAGGCTGGTAATAGGAAACCCAAGGTCGAGAAGGGAGAGTGTTGACATGTAGTGAGGTTGGTAACCAATGTCATAAAACAATATGTGTACTAATTATTAATGAGAAGCTAGTTTATTTTGTACATGTTCATCTAAAGTATAATAATAAAAAAGTCAACATAAAAAAAAGATTTGTAGTAACCAGTTTTACTTTGTTCCTAGACTTCAAGGTTTTTTGGCTAGCTATCCTTCAACGAGATGGATTGATACAGTGACTACAACGATGGGCTCAAGTATAACAAGGATTGTGAGGACTGTGCAGGACCAGGCAGTGTTTTGTCCTGTTGTACACAGGGTAGCTATCAGTTGGAACAAAGTCAATGGCATCTAACAAAAACAATGATGTGAAGTACAATCCTGGACTTCTCTATTAGTTTAGTCCTGGTTACTGTTTTCGATATCCCCGTGCAGCTGCTCAAGCCCTGGGTGACATCATCTACATGAACAGGGTCTAGACTTTACTATTTTCAATTTCTCTTACTCTTTGTTATTCTGCATGGTGACTATTATGTGTCTCTGTGTGTACTCTTTGTATTTATCCTGCTTGAATCTGTGAGGTGATGTTTTTAATCCATTTGGAAAATTCATGGCCATTATTTCTCAAATACTTCCTTTGACTCATTTTCTCTCTCTCGCCTCTTTCTGAAACTCCAATTTCATGTATGACAGGCCATTTGATGTTATCCCACAGATCTGATCCTCTCTTTTTATTTTTTTGTTCTATATTTCAGTTTGAATTATTTTTATTGATATGTATTTTAGTTCACTAATTCTCCTATACTGTCTAGTCTGCTGTTAAGTCCACTGGAATTTTTTTTTTCAGGTATTATAGTTTTTATTCCCAAAATTTACATTGCTTCTTTTTTAAAAACTTCATTTCTCTCTTAAATCCTTTATCTTTTCACCCATTTCATTCTTTTCCTCTAAAATTTTAAAAAACATATTTATAATAATTATTTTGAAGTCCTTTTCTACTAATTCTAACATCTGTCTCATCTGTGAGACATCTTGTATTTTTTTTATTATTATTATAGACCATATTTTTCAGCTTCTTTGTGTGTCTTCTATTGCATGTTAGGCATTGTGTATGAAAGAAGTCAAAATGGAAGTAGTTGGTATTTTTCCATAGAAACAGCTCTTCTTTTCTTCATCAGATATCAGAATAGAAGGGTAAGCTCTTCCATCTAATAAGGATTTGAATAAGTTGAGGCTTGTTTGCCAATTTAGTTGTTTTAATTCACTTCTAGTTTCAAATGTCTCAAGATGGGTATCAGGCCAGTTCTTCAGCAGGAGTTTGGGATCTAAGGACCTTGTGAAATCTCTGCCTGCCTTCCAGCCTAGGCCCTAGGTTCTCGTGCACCTGCATATTCAGCAGAATTCCAGTAGAGAAGAATTGGCAGTTGGGGTGGACAAGCTCTGTGTTTGCATCTCCACTGAATTCCAAACCTGCTATGACAGACATCACAGTAACAACCACTGAAAGTTCAACCACTCTCTTCTTGTCCCAGCATATTTCCTCTGCCTATGGCAGGATTTCTCCTCCATCCACTGATTTTTCCAGTCTCAGAAAATGCTCCAGGAATGAAAGTGGCCACCAGTTTCTGCTCATCTAGGAACAGCTTGTCCCTCCTAAAGTATAGTTCTTTTACGTTTCTTTGCATTTGTAGTGCTTTGATGCTTTTAAAGAAAACACATTTATTTTAGGTTTATTCAGTGAGTTCAAATTGTCATGGCAGAAGCAATGATCTTTTGTGACCTTCTATAT
Organism: Elephas maximus indicus; assembly: GCF_024166365.1. Classification (NCBI taxonomy): domain Eukaryota; kingdom Metazoa; phylum Chordata; class Mammalia; order Proboscidea; family Elephantidae; genus Elephas; species Elephas maximus. Next base: position 144,074,952 of record NC_064819.1, on the reverse strand, counting down.
TCTAACTGGAAGCAGAACCGATAGTAAGAAATGTAGAAGACATTCAGTCAGGCCTGAAGCAAATGTAAATGATTTATGAATTAGACATGAATTGTTATATAGATAGGAGCATATACTTTTCCTTTTAAATAGATTAATTGAAGTTGAAGAAAGAGAAACCTAGAATATACTTAATGTTTTACATTATAGAAGAGCTTGCTTCCAGAAACCATCACAGCTACTCTATTCTTGAAATTATGCAGAGAGAAAACTCCCTCTTGGTCCTGAATCTTCCAAATGTTTCCTTGTTTTGCAACAAGGACGGATATGAAGACCACTTCAGGATTTTTTCAGTGTGTGGTTCTAGAATTGATGGATCTTCTGTTTCATCCAAAGTCCTGCTAAATGATGTATGAATGGGAAAAAAGGTATAACAAGAGAAGCAGAAGAGAAAAATAAAAGATGAGGAGAAGTAGGAATTATATTCAAATAACAGAGGAAAAAATAAGATAATGTTTAGTCATGATAACACACAAAATTTGTTGAGCAGTTAACCTTACACCAAGAACTGTGAATGCTTTACAAAAATTGTACTTATTTTACAGAGGAGGAAATTGAGGTTCAGAGAAGTTAAGTAATGAGACCAAAGTTACAGATAATAAGTGACTGAGCCAGATTTGCACCAAAACCTGTGGAATTCAAAAGTGTATAATGAACCAGCATAATGTACTGTGTTCCTAAAACATTAACAAATCCTTATAGGTAGCCTTGGCTTCAGCAGTTACAATCAGTGGGGCAGATTTAGGAGGTAGTTTTGCACATAACATAGTTTTAGTAAAAACAAAGATTCCAACTGAAGTCTGTTACATCTATTTACATTAACTTTATAACATTAGATTATATTTTTACATTTTGTAAAAAATACCCTCTTAGTTTGTCTCCTTGTTTATTTTATTAACATCAAAACTTTTAAAGGAAAATTCTGTTTCCAATGATTCAAAGCTCTATGAAGTATATCCTAGATTATACAAATTTTACATACACATGGAGGAGAAATGAAGAAACTAGAAAAAAATAGGTTTCAGAGCCTAAACATCAGGGGAACAATTTCCTAAGAAGTCAACCTTCACTTTTAATAACATCAAGGGCAAATTTAGGCAGTGTCAGGCAAATCAGGTGAAAAACCCTATTTTTCCATCCTTATCTTTCACCTGCATCCTCTTAGGCATGACAATTCTTTTGCATGCATAATCCTCTATGCAATTTCTGTCTTCATAGTAACAGTATTTCTTCAATCTGATATTTTTCTTTTTTATCCATTTTTCATTTTAAATGCATCACTCTGAGCATGGTTTTTCATTTCCCAAGGCTTTTCCAAGTCATTCTCACTCCTTGTTTAGACCCTTGACTTTTGAGATGTTTATAAATATCCAACCATGTTTGTCAATATGAAACTTCTAGATCAATTATCACTTAGTAATCACACACACTTTGAAGTCTGTGTATGGAACCAGATGGACTGAATTGAGAAAGAAACAGCTGTATAAAAATTTAGGAGTAGGCATAGTCCTTGGGAAAATAAAACTTCATCCACCAATCGGTGCATCTTCTCCACAAAACCAGCAGACTATCGGCAAAGGATTTTACTCTATCATCTCCGGAAGTAATGTTTTCTAAATTTTTCATATATGATTTATTTAGACTACTCATAATTTTTTTGGAATTCAATAAATAAGGAAGTCAGTTATTACCATTTCTTTCCACAATCACCAAAGTAAAAGCTGGCAATTTTCTGAATAAAATGGTGGAGGATGAGACAGTGTTAAACAGTGTAGGATAAAACTAAATAGCTTTACTACAAATAATAATACTTACATCAGTTGCTACTGTCCTTTTTTTTTTTTTTTAATTCTTTAGAACAAATAACCCCCCCCCTTTTTTTTTTTTAAATGACTATATAGACGTCCTGGACTGTCCATAAAAAAGAGGCAGTAAAACAAGGCAACCAAGATAAATAGCAGTACTTACATAAAAGACTGGTATACATCTCAGTAAGAAAAGATAAAAGGTGTTTGTACTCTACTTTAACATAGTAGTTAAAAGAACGGAGAGAGGTAAACACATTAAAACCCCAAAGTAAGATTTATCACCACTCAGATGCATCTTTTTTGGGGGGGTGTGGTATAAAATGTAAGAGCAGCTCCTGTGTTAGATCTGGCAAGTGTGCTGTTTAGCAAAGAGTACAACCCAGGATCTGTAATTGCTTCTGAAAAGAACAGGTAGCAATTGAGTATGTTAACTTTCAATAAACATCTGTTAAAATAGTTAAAACCGAAAGATCCTTGGAACTCAAAATAGACATAACATCATCCATGCGACAGTGCAGTAAATGTTTTTTCTGAGGCATCAGATTAGTTTAGCCTTGTCTGACGGAAGTTTACCAGTTAAACTTTCCTAGTTTAGATTCTAAACTGGCTCCTTTACATAAGTATCAAGCATTTAAAGTCCTCTTTATTGGATGGTTTTAAAAAACTGTGGTCATTGGAATATTTGCATTCAAATACAAGGTGTCACATAGCCACACATAACTGAGCAACAGAAAGGGTGAAATAACTAAACAATCAAAAAAACTATCACATAATCCATCTTCTAAAGCCCTAAATTTACCGTAACGAGGGAACCACTGAGCATCTACTTGCTATTATTTTAAACGCCTTTCCAACAAATTTGTTTTTAGAATACGGCTTACGAGACTATATTCAAAATTGGACAGTTACATGTGGAAAAAAAAAAAAAAGATTAGGTGACTGCTGACAGCCAGGAATAGAAGAAAGAGAAGGGGGAGGCGATAGGAAGAATACAAAAAACACAAAGTATAGAAGTTGGAGTCAATTTTGTTCAAGAGGCAAACTAAGTGTTTCACTGACGCTGATCTTTTGTTCTTGTTACAATTGTAAAGCACTGAATTACATTCATATTAACATGTTGTTGTGAGGTGCCTGTCAAGTTGATTTCAGGTCATAGCAACCCCATGTGACAGAACAGAACTGCCCCACAGGGTTTTCTAGGCTGTGATCATTTTAACGTGTGGGCAATAACAATAAGATTATTTGAAGAGAATGTGTTTAGAAAGGAGAAAGCTAGGGAAACTGGAGACACTAGATGCCTGAGAGCCTCATTAGAAAGAGAAGAAATAGGGCACTAGAAAAGAGAAAAACAGTTCATAATGGGAAGGTTGGAATTACTGAAGACAAACATCCACTTCAATTTTTATACGCAGGACAATTTTGTTTTTAGTATTTAGATGGTTTGTAACAATTCCTGAGAGACCTATGCCTTCTCAGAAAGAGTTCAAGTTCTGTGTCACAGTCAGCTGAGAATCCCACATTCTAAGGTCCATTAATGTCTGCCACGGCCACTTTCTTGTGTGCCTGCACATATATGTAATTGGTAAAAGGAAATATACTCATGAACTCGCAGATTACAAATTGCAGCACATTGGCATGATGATTCCATCATAGTGACTCATATATACTGCCTGAGTTTTCTGTGAAATTACATTTGTTGTTAAGCTTTTAGCAATAGGTATAAAGTCAATATCAGTGTATCAGCATCATTTGTGAATAGGAAAATGCAAAAATCAAAACCATAATGAGATAACAATACCTCCTACCCAGTAGGAGGGCTATACTTTAAAAAAATGAATAAAAACAAATATTGGAGAGGATGTGGAGAAATTAGAACCTTCATACATTGCTGAATATGTATAAATATAAAATCACATAGCCACTATGAAAAACTAATTTGGCAGCTCTCATAAAAACTAAAGATAGAATTACCATGCGACCCAGCAATTACACTCCAGGTATATACACAAGAGAACTGAAAACACATGCTCACACAAAAACTTGTACATGAATGTTCATAGCAACATAATTCATAATAGCCCAAAACTGGAAACAATCAAAATGTCTAGCAACTAATAAATGGGTAAGTGAAATGTGGTATATCCGGACGATGACATATGATTTAGCCATAAAAAAAGAATAAAATACTGATCCATGTTAACACATAGATAAACCTTGAAAACATGCTGAGTGAAAGAAGCCAGGCGTAAAAGGCTACATATCGTATAATTCCGTTTATATGAAATACCCAGATTAAGCAAATCCATAGAGAAAGAATATAGATCAGTATTTGTCTGGAGATAGGGAGAAGAGGAATTAGGTTTCTTTGCAAGGGGTGATAGAAATATTCTGGAATTAGATGGTGGTGAGAGTTGTACAACATTGTGAATATACTAAAATCCACTGAATTGTATACTTTAAAGTGGTTAAAATGGAGTGTCTATGTTATGTGGATTTTATCTCAATAAAAAAAGAGAAAAAAATCAGCGTATGCACCTTTCGTTTCCATGTGAGCATTTTCTAACCCACTAGGTTTTAAATGCCCCCTGGAGATAATTAAATGCATTCTTAAAAATTAATAAATGTCCAACTCTGCTCTTACCAGCAGGGTTTCTTCTGAATGGTGCATAATTTTTTATTCTCAAAAGAATACATTTTACTTTACTCAACCTTATAAAACATTTAATGGGCTGTAAGACTTTTTTTTCAAGACTTTAATGTAGAACATTTTACCCGTACAGAAATAATCTACCATGCTACTTAGATTCTTTTCTGCAGAGTAAAACTTTCTTCTAATATTCTATATTTTCACAGAAAACAGAGAAGAAAAGGTAAAAATCACAACTGAAGTTCATGTAGGTCTGATAATAGCATCAATATTTATTATCCCTTTCATGACAATATATTTTAAAGGAGAGCAACTAAGAGTGGTTGAATATTTTCTAAGCAGGACGCTTCCGTTCCCCTTCTTTAGAGAGGCACTTTCTTTTCTCTGTCTTTAGTTTTTTGTTGTTGTTTGTTTGTTTGTTTTGTTTTTGTTTTTCAAAGGCTTAAATCATTACGGATTTTCTAAATGTTACTGAGACAAAGAATTAAACATCAAAGCACATTATCTTAGAGGTAATGGATATGGTGTTTTCCAAAAGTTTAACAATAATGGTGATTACTGAGCAATTCACTAACAAAGGCCAAAACCCTAGCTTGTGCTTTTAAAATCGTAGATCGATAGCCATTCATTCTGTCAAATGAATAGAAATCCAAACTACAATTTTATTTGAATACCCAGAGAATTCCCTCAGTTTCTTCAGGATCAGCAAACAAAATAGGCCAAGATGTCCCAATTGTTGGAGCATAGCTTGCTTACATTGTCCACTGGTAAAATGGGGATACCCTGTGCTCCACATCACCTTCAGGAATGTCTGTGTTTGATATATACACTAAAATCAGAATTCTCCTTGACTTGAGTGAGAACAGAGGGACAGAAATGTTCTTACACCTGACCCTTCATCTGCTGTTGTGAAGAGCCTGGACAAAGACAGGAGCAGACGAAGAGGGAGAGACAGAGCACTATAATGTGAGGCCGTCCTCGCATTACACTTTTGACTTTCAAAAGAAATAATCTGTAGTTGCCCTGCCTCTCCCCATCACTCCACCTTCTACCCTGATATAGCTATATTGGAAGAAAGGAAGGGGAAGTCAGATATTTCTCTGTATTAACTGAGGCTGAGAAAGAGGGGTGAGGAGGAATAGAACAGAAAAAAGGAACAGGAAGCAAAAAGAAGAAAAAGGGCAGCTGCCAGAGTTCAGTGGGTTTAGGAACAATTTCTCAGCCTGGGTGCCCCCGAAACATCATCTGTATAAGGAAAAGGAGCATGCGGTTCTTGGTTTGATCCACCTAGCATTCCTTCCTCTGCTTCAGGTACCAGCAAATAGCACCTCCCCATCTTTCTTTGCAAACTGGTCCTCCCTCATTCCATGTGGCTCTGGTGAGGCTGTCAATCACAAATAGCACTGGCAAAATAAAAATAAAACATACTCTTTTACTTACTCTTATATGTATACATATACATGTATATGTACAGGTGGGCACTTGAGCTGAGATCAGCTAATTGGATGCTCTCTTGAGATTTTAAATCCAAAGAGGACACCCACAAGGGTAAAAAGCAGCATCCTGCAATTTGGGCCTCAAGTTTCTTGGACTGGAGTCACTGAAGCTTCCCAGGTTTTATCTCTCTTATGGCATGATATTTCAGATTTTTCTTTAATTCTATGAACTACCTAGTATTCTCCAATATATCCCTTTTTTTTGCTTAACTTAGAGTCAGTGCCCCTTGGCTTACAGCCAGAGAACCATAACTAATGTAATGTCTTGATGCAGGGTTCCTGTACAGAGCATTTTAATGTGAATGTGACTTACGGCAATGGTCCTGGACTTAGGTGGCACTTACAACTCCTTCCAATCTTGGTTTTAACACTGATGTGTTATGTATTTTTGAGTAATCAGAGTGCCTTTCTTGGCCCCAGATTTCACAACTATAATATGTGGGGTTGAGCTTAAAGATGTCCTCATGCCCATTTCAAAAATTCTAAGTTTCATGAAGAAAAGGGAAGTGAGTAGGAGAATAGGAGTGTGGTGTTGGCATAGACTTGCTTTGCTAATACAATTTCAGGAGACTTGGAGGAACTTTTCTGGAAACGTTGTGGGGCATTTTAGCACTGTAGGCTCTACCACTGAGAAGACTCATCTATCAACTGACCTGGTGAAATCTGCTGCCAAAGTCCATGCCCACATTCATGCTAACCAGAGTTTCTACCCTTAAGGAGCTGATTCCGGAAACCTGTGCTGGGATCCTGCCAATAGCTGCCATTTCTAGAAGAGTGTCATTCCATGGAAACCTTATAGCACCGCGGTCTCAAAGACGGTGTTCTGTGTAAGTTAGTTCATTGAGATATTAATAAGTATATCACAAACAGGCCTTCCATGATCAAATAATTTGGAGAGCCAAGGACATTCCCTTCATGGAGATGCTCAATGTAAAGATTAAATGTTAAAGACTTTGGGAATCCCTGCATTAAAGCAGCCTGTTTTCCTTTGTATAAACTAGAGTTTCTAAAACACATTTAACCATAGAACCAATTTTTCATATAAAGTTATTAAAATACTTAGAAATAGAATTCCAAAGACTATAATTTATGAATTATATACCTACAAAAATTAATGAAGCTTTCTTAAAAGGTAAATTGTTAACAACTGCAGACGCAGAGATATCTTTTTCAATGTGTACATGGTACTAAATACAAGAAAATTACAAGCTCCATCTAGGCTTTAGTGACTCAGTACAAAATGTAGAGGTGCTTGAGAAACAAAGTTCTGATTCTGTTTCAGTCACTCATTGGCTCTTTGACACTGGACAAGTTAACCTCAATCAATCTCAGTCTGTAGGACTGAAAAAATAATTAAGATATGTATGTAAATCCTTAGCGCTGTATCCAGCATGCGTAGTAAATTCTAAAAAATAACTTAGGTATATACCTACTATAAGAAAATCAATGAAAAACAAAGAATTGTTATTGTTGTGTGCTGTCAAGTTAATTCTGACTCATAGCAGCACTACAGGACGAAGTAGAACTGCCCATAAGGTTTCCAAGGAGCAGCTGGTGGATTTGAATTGCCAACATTTTGGTTAGCAGCCTAAACTCTTAATGCTTCACCACCAGGACTCCATCCAACAAAGAACTAGATCCAAGAAAAAGACCTAGATCGAACCAGGAAAAAATTTCCTTAGAAAACCCAATGCACCAGTGTCCTGATGATTGGTATTTAACAACAGAACCAAATTCAACCCTGCTTATCCATTATTCTTATATGTCCATTTATTTGTATAACACTACACTCAAATTATTTGTGATCATCGAACAATTCAAGTGTTCTCTCACCTTGAAGTTTTCATACTCACTTCCTTTTATACGGAATACTCTTCTCCCAGGGGTACACATAACTTGTTTCCTCCTTTGCTTCAGAACCGTTGCCTGTGGGGTTCCTGACCGGTGAAGTTTTCTGTGATGCCTTCGTATAAAAAGCAATAGCCGCTAACCCCAAAACAGCATTTTCCACTATTTTTTCCACCAGCACTTATTTGACATACTATACATTTATTTATTATTTGTTTATTGCTGTTCTTCCTTCATGAATAATGGTCTATGCAGCCATGGGCTTTGTCTGTTTTGTTCATTTCAATGTCTTCAGTACCCGGCAGAGTTTCTGACACATAGTAGGTATCCATAAATATTTAAAAACTCTCCTTCACTCTTCTCATTAGTCTCCCAGAGACAAAAGTAAACTCTGGATACTGCTTTTAAAGTCAACGTTATATTCTTACTCTGTCTTTTTCTTAAAATGTTTTAAACTGACAGAATAAAATTTAAACTCTCATCTTAAAATTCCAACCCACAACTTTAATATAAATATCTGTTCCTTATAAATTGCAATATTATCATTTATGCTGTTTCTCCACACACTGTACAAAGCATACATCATTAATTTGCTGGGGGAAAAAATACTCTGGATTACATATACTTACCTTCACAATTTCTCTGAATGCCTTTCATATAAAATATATGGGGCATTATCTTTAAAATCATAAAGCTCTTCACATCAAGAAGATGACCCAACTGTGACAGTTAAGCAAGCAAATATCTATAAACTCATTGCCTAATGAATGTGTTTTATTATAGTTTTTCTTTATCTATTGAACAGTCTGATATTCATTGAAGTTAACATCTCATCTGGCCTTCCTCCAAGCCTTCTGTCCAGCCAATCCTAGGCTGTGTCCCTCTTGAAATTCTCCTTTTAACTTGTCATGTCTGTTACAAAAACTTATTGTATGACAGGTCTCTCACTCCTCCAAGTCCGTGGCACAACAGGCACTAAACACATGAAGTAACCTACACTTCAGTGGTTCCTTGTAAACAGGATGGCAACCTTTTTCACTATGCTAGTTTTGGAATTCACAGGTTCAAGACAGTACAGTTTATCTATATTTACCCTGGCAAACAAGATCGATTATGTTTAAAATTTATAAAACACAAGTCAGGATTTCCTCCAAAAAAGCCATGCTGTGCAAGCATGTATGTGAGAGTGTGCGTGTGTGTAAAAAGAGAATTTTAAAAATAGCTTCAGGGGGGCCAAGATGGCTGACTAGGCAGACGCTACCTCGGATCCCTCTTGCAACAAAGACTCGGAAAAACAAGTGAATCGATCACATACATAACAATCTACAAACCCTGAACAACAAACACAGATTTAAAGAGTTGACCTGAGTGACAGAGATGGAGAAGGGGCAGCTACGGGAAAGCAGCGACTGTTTTCGGAGCCTGGAGCCAAGTCCCAGTCAGGTAACCTTGGCGCCGGACTTAGGACTGGGTGCAGGGGAGCTGAACACAACATCTTGTGATGGCGCAAACACGGGGCCCAGCCCTACCCCCCTGAACTGATCCCAGGAGGAGGCCCAGCCAGTCAGCGCAGGCAGCGTGGCGACGCTGCGGGAGAAGTCGCTGGGAGGCAGTGACTGGTTTTGGAGCTGGGAGTGCAGCATCCCAGCCGGGGAACCTTGACGCTGGGCTTTGGACTGACAGCGGAGGATCTGACCGTGGCTTCAACGGGCCAGACCCTCGGGGGCAATCTCCACAGAGCCAGCACACATAGGCGACACGCCCCTTGGGAATCTCAGATAAAATAGTCACCCCAAGCAAGATAAGAAACTTTGGCTATATTCTGGGGTGCTACTCTCTCCTGTTTTTCTGAACCTTCCCCTCCCCTTCCCAGGCGGCTTCATTAACATTGGAATTTCCTGAGCCAAAGGGAGAACAGCTCCGGCTCACGGCTTTGCTTTTCCCTTTTTTTTTGGTCTTTTCCTAACCCATTCTTCCAGCCTGAAAGAAGCAACCACAAAATCCCAGGGACCAAAAATCCTTCCCTAATTGGACTAAAAACACAGAACCAGCTCTAGCCAAGCATATATGATCCAAATCTCGGGCTTTCATCCCTACAGGGAACAAGGTGGCTGTTATAATGCAAAGGCAGTTCTGATAGGGATCTGATTGCATTTTTTTTTAGTGGATTTACTGGAAAAACAAGTTTCCCAGGTCTGATATCTCTGCTTATTCAACAGAGCCCTAACTGACCCACAACAGGTAACTGAGGACTGAAGCTCCCCCCCACCTTAGGGGTCTAAGGAGGGTGACACCTACCAATCTGTAGAGGTACTTGCATTGGGGGCCTAAGGTACAGCTGCAGAGCCCTCCTACCAAGGTGCTTTAGGAATAGAGACACACCTACCTCACTGACACTTGGGGGAAGCCTGTCAGCATCCTGCCCCCCCTGGAGTGTGAACCCCAGCTGCTAATAGAATCTGGTGCACACAACTATCACCACTACTTCTCAAGGTGGATAGGTGTTAGGGTGCATCACACACTTGATGACCCAAAATCAGATTCTACTCAAGAATAATGAATAGACTCAGGCGTATATATCTGGCAACAGCCCAAACCAGCTATAATAGGTCATAAGTAAGTCAAGGACTACAACAAACAACACAGCACAATCTAGTAGCCCATCCATGTATATTGAAAGAAAACAAAACAAGATAAGACTCAGTGAGCAAATATAGAATAAATCACTACTATATCTTAGCAATGGCTCGGAGACAGCAGTCGATATCAAACCACATAAAGAAGCAGACCATGACAGCTTCTACAATCCGCCAAATAAAAGAATCAAAATCTTTCCCAAATGAAGGTACAATCCTGGAATTATCAGATACAGAATATAAAAAACTAATTTACAGAATGCTTCAAGACATCAGGGATGACCTCAGAAATGAAATAAGACAAACTGCAGAAAAAGCCAAGGAACACACTGATAAAACAGTTGAAGAACTCAAAAATATTATTCGAGAAAAGAGTGGAAAAATTAATAAGTTGCAAGAATCCATAGAGAGACAGCATTCAGAAATCCAAAAGATTAACAATAAAATTACAGAATTAGACAATGCAATAGGAAGTCAGAGGAGCAGACTCGAGCAATTAGAATGCAGACTGGGACATCTGGAGGACCAGGGAATCAACACCAACATAGCTGAAAAAAAATTAGATAAAAGAATTAAAAAAAATGAAGAAACCCTAAGAATCATGTGGGACTCTATCAAGAAGGATAACTTGCGTGTGATTGGAGTCCCAGAACAGGGAGGGAGGACAGAAAACACAGTGAAAATAGCTGAAGATCTGCTGACAGAAAACTTCCCTGACATCATGAAAGACGAAAGGATATCTATCCAAGATGCTCATCAAGCCCCATTTAAGATTGATCCAAAAAGAAAATCACCAAGACATATTATCATCAAACTTGCCAAACCCAAAGATAAAGAGAAAATTTTAAAAGCAGCCAAGGATAAAAGAAAGGTCTCCTACAAAGGAGAATCAATAAGAATAAATGCAGACTACTCAGCAGAAACCATGCAGGCAAGAAGGCAATGGGATGACATATACACAGCACTGAAGGAGAAAAACTGCCAGCCAAGGATCATATATCCAGCAAAACTCTCTCTGAAATATGAAGGCGAAATTAAGATATTTACAGACAAACACAAGTTTAGAGAATTTACAAAAACCAAACCAAAGCTACAAGAAATACTAAAGGAAATTGTTTGGTCCAAAAAACAATAATATCAGATACCAGCACAACACAAGGTCACAGAACAGAACATCCTGATATCAAATCAAATAGGGAAATCACAAAAACAAATTAAGATTAATTTAAAAAAAAATGCTCAAAACAGGGAATCATTAAAGTCAATATGTAAAAGATCACAATAATCAAAAAGAGGGACTAAATACAGGTGACACAGAACTGCCATATGGAGAGGGATACAAGGCGATATAGGACAATACAAGTGAGGTTTTTACTTAGAAAAATAGGGGTAAATATTAAGGTAACCACAAAGAGGTATAACAACTCCATAACTCAAAATAAAAGCCAAGAAAACGTAACAAATCAACAAACATAAAGTCAAATACTATGAAAATGAGGATCCCACAATTTACAAAGAAAAACGTCTCAGCACAAAAAAGTAAGTGGAAAAATGAAACTGTCAACCACACACATAAAAAGGCATCAAAATGACAACAGTAAACACTTATTTATCTATAATTACGCTGAATATAAATGGACTAAACGCACCAATAAAGAGACAGAGAGTCTCAGATTGGATAAAGAAACACGATCCGTCTATATGCTGCCAAAAGAGACACACCTTAGACTTAGAGACACAAACAAAATAAAACTCAAAGGATGGAAAAAAATATATCAAGCAAAAAAGAAGAGGAGTAACAATATTAATTTCTGACAAAATACACTTTAAACTTAAATCCACCACAAAGGATAAAGAAGGACACCACATAATGATAAAAGGGACAATTGATCAGGAAGATATAACCATATTAAATACTTATGAACCCAATGACAGGGCTGCAAGATACATAAAACAAATTTTAACAGAACTGAAAAGTGAGATAGACACCTCCACAATTCTAGTAAGAGACTTCAACCCACCACTTTCGGAGAAGGACAGGACATCCAGTAAGAAGCTCAATACGGACACGGAAGACCTAATTACAACAATCAACCAACTTGACCTCATTGACTTCTACAGAACTCTCCACCCAACTGCTGCAAAGTACACTTTTTTTTCTAGCGCACATGGAACATTCTCTAGAATAGACCACATATTAGGTCATAAAACAAACCTTTGCAGAATCCAATACATTGAAATATTACAAAGCATCTTCTCAGACCACAAGGCCATAAAAGTGGAAATCAATAACAGAAAAATTAGGGAAAAGAAATCAAATACTTGGAAACTGAAAAATACCCTCCTGAAAAAAGACTGGGTTATAGAAGACATTAAGGAGGGAATAAGGAAATTCATAGAATGCAACGAGAATGAAAATACTTCCTGTCAAAACCTCTGGGACACAGCAAAAGCAGTGCTCAGAGGCCAATTTATATCAATAAATGCACACATACAAAAAGAAGAAAGAGCCAAAATCAGAGAACTGTCCCTACAACTTGAACAAATAGAAAGGGAGCAACAAAAGAATCCATCAGGCACCAGAAGAAAACAAATAATAAAAATTAGAGCTGAACTAAATGAATTAGAGAACAGGAAAACAATTGAAAGAATTAACAGAGCCAAAAGCTGGTTCTTTGAAAAAATTAACAAAATTGATAAACCATTGGCTAGACTGACTAAAGAAACACAGGAAAGGAAACAAATAACCTGAATAAGAAACGAGAAGGGCCACATCACAACAGACCCAACTAAAATTAAAAGAATCACATCGGATTATTACAAAAAATTGTACTGTAACAAATTTGCAAACCTAGAAGAAATGGATGAATTCCTAGAAAAACACTTCCTACTTAACTAACACAGTCAGAAGTAGAACAACTAAATAGACCCATAACAAAAAAAACAGATTGAAACGGTAATCAAAAAACTCCCAACCAAAAAAAGCTCTGGCCTGGATGGCTATACTGCAGAGTTCTACCAAACTTTCAGAGAAGAGTTAACACCACTACTACTAAAGGTATTCCAAAGCATAGAAAATGATGGAATACTACCTAACTCATTCTATGAAGCCACCATCTCCCTGATACCAAAACCAGGTAAAGACACCACAAAAAAAGAAAATTACAGACCTATATCCCTCATGAACATTGATGCAAAAATCCTCAACAAAATTTTAGCCAATAGAATTCAACAACATATCAAAAAAATAATTCACCACGACCAAGTGGGATTTATACCAGACATGCAAGGCTGGTTTAATATTAGAAAAACCATTCATGTAATCCACCATATAAATAAAACAAAAGACAAAAAACACATGATCTTATCAATTGATGCACAAAAGGCATTTGACAAAGTCCAACACCCATTCATGATAAAAACTCTCAGCAAAATAGGAATTGAAGGAAAATTCCTCAACATAATAAAGGGCATCTATGCAAAGCCAACAGCCAATATCACTCTAAATGGAGAGAGCATGAAAGCATTTCCCTTAAGAACGGGAACCAGACAAGGATGCCCTTTATCACTGCTCTTATTCAACATTGTGCTAGAAGTCCTAGCCAGAGCAATTAGGCTAGACAAAGAAATAAAGGGCATCCGGATTGGCAAAGAGGAAGTAAAATTATCTCTATTTGCAGATGATATGATCTTATACACAGAAAACCCTAAGGAATCCTCCAGAAAACTACTGAAACTAATAGAAGAGTTTGGCAGAGTCTCAGGTTATAAAATAAACATACAAAAATCACTTGGATTCCTCTACATCAACAAAAAGAACATCGAAGAGGAAATCACCAAATTAATACCATTCACAGTAGCCCCCAAGAAGATAAAATACTTAGGAATAAATCTTACCAAGGATGTAAAAGACCTATACAAAGAAAACTACAAAGCTCTACTATAAGAAATTCAAAAGGACATACTTAAGTGGAAAAACATACCTTGCTCATGGATAGGAAGACAACATAGTAAAAATGTCTATTCTACCAAAAGCCATCTATACATACAATGCACTTCCTATCCAAATTCCAATGTCATTTTTTACTGTGATAGAGAAACAAATCACCAACTTCATATGGAAGGGAAAGAAGCCTCGGATAAGCAAAGCATTGCTGAAAAAGAAGAAGAAAGTGGGAGGCCTCACTCTACCTGATTTCAGAACCTATTATAAAGCGACAGTAGTCAAAACAGCCTGGTACTGGTACACATAGACCAATGGAATGGAATTGAGAACCCAGATATAAATCCATCCACATATGAGCAGCTGATATTTGACAAAGGCCCAGTGTCAGTTAATTGGGGAAAAGATAGTCTTTTTAACAAATGGTGCTGGCATAATTGGATATCCATTTGCAAAAAAATGAAACAGGACCCATACCTCACACCATGCACAAAAACTAACTCCAAGTGGATCAAAGACCTAAACATAAAGACTAAGATGATAAAGATCATGGAAGAAAAAATAGGGACAACCCTAGGAGCCCTAATACAAGGCATAAACAGAATACAAAACATTACCAAAAATGATGAAGAGAAAACAGATAACTGGGAGCTCCTAAAAATCAAACACCTATGCTCATCTAAAGACTTCACCAAAAGAGTAAAAAGACCACCTACAGACTGGGAAAGAATTTTCAGTGATGACATCTCTGACCAGTGCCTGATCTCTAAAATCTATATGATTTTGTCAAAACTCAACCACAAAAAGACAACCCAATCAAGAAGTGGGCAAAGGGTATGAACACACACTTCACTAAAGAAGATATTCAGGCAGCTAACAGATACATGAGAAAATGCTCTCGATCATTCGCCATTAGAGAAATGCAAATTAAAACTATGATGAGATTCCATCTCACTCCAACAAGGCTGGCATTAATCCAAAAAACACAAAATAATAAATGTTGGAGAGGCTGTGGAGAGATTGGAACTCTTATACACTGCTGGTGGGAATGTAAAATGGTTCAACCACTTTAGAAAGCTATCTGGCATTACCTTAAACAGTTAGAAATAGAACTACCATACAACCCAGAAATCCCACTCCTTGGAATATACCCTAGAGAAATAAGAGCCTTCACACAAACAGATATATGCACACCCATGTTTATTGCAGCTCTGTTCACAATAGCAAAAAGCTGGAAGCAACCAAGGTGTCCATCAACAGATGAATGGTTAAATAAATTGTGGTATATCCCTACAATGGAATACTACGCATCGTTAAAGAACAGTGACGAATCTCTGAAACATTTCATAACATGGAGGAACCTGGAAGGCATTATGCTGAGCGAAATTAGTCAGAGGCAAAAGGGCAAATATTGTATAAGACCACTATTATAAGATCTTGAGAAATAGTATAAACTGAGAAGAACATATACTTTTGTGGTTACGAGGGGGAGAGGGAGGGAGGGTGGGAGAGGGTTTTGTACTGATTAATTAGTAGATAAGAACTGCTTTAGGTGAAGGGAAGGACAGTACTCAATACATGGAAGGTCAGCTCAACTGGACTGGACCAAAAGCAAAGAAGTTTCCGGGATAAACTGAATGCTTCAAAGGTCAGCGGAGCAAGGGCGGGGGTTTGGGGACCATGGTTTAAGGGGACTTCTAAGTCAACTGGCAAAAGAATTCTATTATGAAAACATTCTGCATCCCACTGTGAAATGTGGCGTCTGGGGTCTTAAATGCTAACAAGCGGCCATCTAAAATGCATCAATTGGTCTCAACCCACCTGGATCAAAGGAGAATGAAGAATACCAAGGTCACACGATAACTAAGAGCCCAAGAGACAGAAAAGGCCACATGAACCAGAGACCTACATCATCCTGAGACCAGAAGAACTAGTTGGTGCCTGGCCACAAGTGATGACTGCCCTGACAGGGAGCACAACAGAGAACCCCTGAGGGAGCAGGAGATCAGTGGGATGCAGACCCCAAATTCTCATAAAAAGACGATATTGAGACCATTAGAGGAATCCCGGCGGTCACGGTCCCCAAACCTTCTGTTGGCCCAGGACAGGAACCATTCCCGAAGACAACTCATCAGACATGAAAGGGACTGGACAGTGGGTAGGAGAGAGATGCTGATGAAGAGTGAGCTAATTATATCAGGTGGACACTTGAGACTGTGTTGGCATCTCCTGTCTGGAGGGGGGGATGGGAGGATAGAGAGAGTTGGAAGCTGGCAAAATTGTCACAAAAGGAGAGACTGGAAGGGCTGACTCATTAGGGGGAGAGCAAGTGGGAGTACAGAGTAAGGTGTATATAAACTTATATGTGACAGTCTGACTTGATTTGTAAACGTTCACTTGAAGCTCAATAAAAGTTAATAAAAAAAAAAAAATAGCTTCAGCTTTCACGACATTTTATATACCCACTTAACTTCCAGTCCTGAGGATCAAACTTTATGATTCGTGTAGTCAGACGATCCATGGTTTTGTTAGTCATTTATATTAATAGAACATTTTTGTTTCCACGTTAATCAAGTGTGGGCTTTAATTTTTACTTTAATTCAAGTAATGAAGACTTAGCTAGTAGTATTCAGAGAAGTGCCAGTTTTGGATGTTTCTGCTCTTAATTTTCTGTTAATAAATGTTCATTGAGCATATATTATTAGTTTAGAGAATACAGCAAAATATCTATTTCTGGTATGTGAAAATTTATGTTTACCCACATACCTCTATAACTAAGTAATGTGATTGCCATTTATGGTGTATTAGTATTCACACTTGAAAAATGATTGAAGAATAGAGGCTTGGGGGTTATGTAGCTCTCATGATATTACAAGGCAAATTATTAAAAAAAAAAAAAAAGTCTGTTCCTCTGCTGTTGCTTAGGAGTGGTTGTTTTTGTTGTAACATGGGAAATTCAAACACAATATGGTAATCAATACGGATCCTTGGTTGCCCATTCAATAGCCAACTCCTCCACCCCGGTCAGAGAGTGGAAATGACAGAAACTTATTTTTCCACCCTTCTTTGTAGTGTAAGGCAGCCATGAGATAGAATTCTGAAAAATACTGTTTTAAAAAAATAGTGAAGCTCTTCTGGGAAACATGTTACCCTTAAAAATAAGGTACAAACTGGTACAACAGCAGATACATAGACCAATGGAACAGAATTGAGAATCCAGACATAAATCCATCCACATATAAGCGTTTGATATTTGACAAAGGTCCCAAAACAGTTAAATGCGGAAAAGATAGTCTCTTTACCAAATGGTGCTGGCAGATAAAAAACTGGATATCCACCTGCAAAAAAATGAAACAAGGCCCATACCTCACTCCATGCACAAAAATGAACTCAAAGTGGATCAAAGACCTAAATGTAAAATCTAAAATGATAAAGATCATGGAAGAAAAAATAGAGGGAACATTAGGAGCCCTAATACACGGGCATAAACAGTATACAAAACATTACTAACAAAGCAGAAGAAAAACTAGATAACTGGAAGCTCCTAAAAATCAAACACCTATGTTTATCCAAAGACTTCATCAAAAGAGTAAAAAGATTACCTACAGACTGGGAACAAGTTTTAGCTATGACATTTCCGATCAGCACCTGATCTCTAAAATCTACGTGATACTGCAAAAACTCAAGTACAAAAAGACAAAAAAACCAATTAAAAAATGGGCAAAAGAAATGAACAGACACTTCACTAAAGAAGACATTCAGGTAGCTAACAGATACACGAGGAAATGCTCACGATCATTAGCCATTAGAGCAATGCAAATCAAAACTACAATGAGATTTCATCTCGCTCCAACAAGGCTGGCATTAATCCAAAAAACACAAAACAATAAATGTTAGAGAGGCTGTGGAGAGACTGAAACACTTATGCACTGCTGTTGGGAATGTAAAACAGTACAACCACTTTGGAAATCAATTCAGCACTTCCTTAAAAAGCTAGAAATAGAACTACCATACGATCTAGCATTTCCACTCCTTGGAATATATCCTAGAGAAATAAGAGCCTTTACATGAACAGATATATGCACACTCATGTTCACTGCTGCACTGTTTACAATAGCTAAAAGTTGGAAGCAACCAAGGTTCCCGTCAATGGATGAATGGATAAATTATGGTATATTAACACAATGGAATACTACGCATCAATAAAGAACAGTGAGCAATCTGTGAAACATTTCATAACGTGGAGGAATCTGGAAGGCATTATGCTGAGTGAAATTAGTCAGTTGCAAAAGGACAAGTATTGTATAAGACCACTATTAAGAGAACTCAAGAAATAGTTTAAACGGAGAAGAAAATATTCTTTGATGGTTATGCGAGGGGGGAGGGAGGGAGAGTGGGAGAGGGGTATCCACTAACTAGATAGTAGATAAGAACTACTTTATGTGGTGGGAAAGATAACACACAATACAGGCAAGGTCAGCACAACTGGACTAAACCAAAGAAGTTTCCTGAATAAACTGAATGCTTCAAAGGCCAGTGTAGCAGGGGCAGGGGTTTGGGGACCATGGTTTCAGGGGACATCTAAGTCAACTGGCATAATAAAATCTATTAAGAAACCATTCTGCATCCTACCTTGGAGAGAGGCACCTGGGGTCTTAAATGCTAGCAAACAGCCATCTAAGATGCATCAATTTGTCTTGACCCACCTGGATCAAAGGAGAATGAAGAACACCAAGGACACAAGGTAATTATGAGCCCAAGAGACAGAAAGGGCCACATAAACCAGAGACTACATCAGCCTGAGACCAGAAGAGCTAGATGGTGCCCGGCTACAACCAATGACTGCCCTGACAGGGAACACAACAGAGAACCCCTGAGGAAGCAGGAGAGTAGTGAGATGCAGACTCCAAATTCTCATAAAAAGACTAGACTTAATGGCCTGACTGAGACTAGAAGGACCCCTGTGGTCAAGGTCCCCAGACATTCTGTTGGCCCAGGACAGGAACCATTCCCAAAGTCAACTTTTCAGACAGGGATTGGACTGGACAATGGGTTGGACAGCGATGCTGGTGAGGAGTGAGCTTCTTGGATCAGGTGGGCTAAGTTGGCATCTCCTCCCTGGAGGGGAGATGAGAGGGTAGAGGGCGTTAGAAGCTGGTGGAATGGACATGAAAAGAGAGAGTGGAGGCAGGGAGCGGGCTGTCTCACTAGATGGAGAGCAATTGGGAGCATGTAGCAAGGTGTATATAAGTTTTTGTGTAAGAGACTGACTTAATTTGTAAACTTTCACTTAAAGCATAATTAAAATTTTTAAAAAAGTGGAAAAAAAAATAAGATACAAATATGGAGTGATCCCCTATGCCTCCCTTTCTCCTCTTTCTGTTCTAGAAGTTCTGGATACAGCCCCCCTGTCATCATATAGGAATGAACCTAAGGACAAAGCCAACATGCTGAGCAAAGACTCAAAGAGCCTGGGGGGTTCTTCCTGGCATCACTGAGCCACATACTACTCCCTACCTCTGGGCTACTTATCAATCAGATAATAAACACCCTAATGGTTTAAGACATTCTCGGTTTTCTGTTACCTGTGGTCAAAAAGATTTTTTCTGATTTATTGAGCATCCAATTTCAGCTGGACCTCAAACAGAAATCAAAGAGAATTTCCCATCAAAAAGAATGAGTTGTAAACTCTATATAGTGAGCCAGAGAAAGCAGGCAGCAGAAAAAAATAGTGAAATAGATACATAGATCAAAAATTATTCAGTATGCTAACAAGCGGCCATCTAAGATGCATCAATTGGTCTCAACCCACCTGGAGCAAAGGAAAATGAAGAACACCAAGGCCACACGACAACTAAGAGCCCAAGAGACAGAAAGGGCCACATGAACCAGAGAGCTACATCATCCTGAGACCAGAAGAACTAGTTGGTGCCCGGCCACAATCGATGACTGCCCTGACAGGGAGCACAGCAGAGGACCCCTGAGGGAGCAGGAGATCAGTGGGATACAGACCCCAAATTCTCATAAAAAGACCAAACTTAATGGTCTGACTGAGACTAGAGGAATCCCGGCGGCCATGCTCCCCAGACCTTCTGTTAGCACAGGACAGGAACCATCCCCGAAGACAACTCATCAGACATGAAAGGGACTGGTCAGCGGGTGGGAGAGAGACACTGATGAAGAGTGAGCTAATTGTATCAGGTGGACACTTGAGATTGTGTTGGCAACTCTTGTCTGGAGAGGGGATGGGAGGATAGAGAGAGAGGGAAGCCAGCAAAATTGTCAAGAAAGGAGAGACTGAAAGGGCTGACTCAAGAGGGGGAGAGCAAGTGGGAGTAGGGAGTGAGATGTATGTAAACTTATATGTGACAGACTGATTGCATTTGTAAACGTTCACTTGAAGCTTAATAAAACTTATTAAAAAAAAAATATATAGCACACTAAAAAAAAAAAATTATTCAGTAAACTATGAGGTTAAATAAATACATAGAAATTGTGAGGTTAAGCAGTCAGAATTTTTGCTGAGGTTATAGGAGTGAAGCAAAGCATCTATATAAATCAACTGATGAAAAGTCCATTCGATCAAATTTATAATAAAAAACTTAGACTAAAGTCCTGAACCTGAACACCTACAGTCTCAAGGTCAATATCCATGGAACTCTCAGGAAAATTCTAGCAGAACTGGGACTACACAAAAAATGGGGCGTTCAGATTGATCAAATTATCTCCCAGGAAATTCTTGGCTTTCCTTTACTGCTTAGAGACGTATCACATGGTTCTGCCTTCCCCCTGTGTGTGTGACTCTGTTTCTGTGTTTGTCCTATTTTATAAAATGCCATTCAGAAGGGATTCAGGTTAGGGCCCACCCTACTCCAGCATGACTTCATTAACTGATAACATTTGCAAAGAAAAATACCATTTGCCAAACAATATCATGTTTACCGCTGCAGGGATTAGAACTTCAACTTCTCTTTTGAGGGGGACATGATTCGACTCATAACACACAATGTCTCCAAAGAGAAAAATCTCACTCTTTCCCCACTGCTTCTCAGAGTTAGAATTTTTATATTCCAAAATCATTTGGGTGCATGTTGGTGAATATTGGAAAGAGTCAAAAGGAGTTAACTCCTTCTCCTTGTCCAAGAAGATGCATTACTGACATTTTTCTGAAGAGACGAGAGACTATTGTGTAAAGACTATTCAATATCCCTTCCTGGGCATAATGAGCTAATTTAAAATGCATACCAGTCTGCTCCAGTAGTAGAAAATATAGTATAATGACAAAATATCTTTCTTTCAGAGATCAGAGGATTTTTCCATGCTAAATACAAAATATCTCTTAAGGGCGTTTTATATGATGTATCTATTTATGTACGCCCAATTTCAACATGTAATTTAGAAATCTGAAAATAAGGCTACATACAGTCTTTTGTATTGACTCTTTTGTGTTAGAAGTAATTCATGCTATTCAAGTATTACTTGGTGGATTTTCTATTGATAGAGACAGTTTAATTTTCTCAACACTAGCATCTCCTGGACTATAATTTTACCAGTACTTCTGTTAGAAAATCTGGTCAACGTTGAGTTCTAAATATATAAATTTGAAAGTATTACATTGCATGATACACCATTGTATGTGAATATTAACATCAATGACAAATAGCATGTATTATACACTGTGTGTCAAGCCTTGCCTGGCCATTTTACATAAGATAAATTTATGCTTTATTCAAGGCCTTTCTTTCCAGAGGTTTCCACTAATGTTTTCACCATTTGTACTTCCATGTGATAACTCAAAGGCAAACATTATTTCTTTCTTTCACATATGGAAAAGACTGTGGGAAAGTTCATGCCTCTGTTTATACAAAAGTAAAGTAACAGTTTAATGTTGGCAGAACTAAATTGAATGTTTTTATACTCTTCTAATTCTCCCCTTATAAAATACCTTTTTTTAAATTAAAATCATTATAGTTGCCCAGCATTAGAGTTCTGAAACTGGTTTTTCACAAACTCTCTCACTTGAACCTCATGATCAACCTACGATGTATGTATATACATGTTTTGCAAGTGGTACAATAACATTTTGCCTGATCTTTCAAAAGTAAAAACAACCCCATTTTTAAGATGAGAAAAACACGTACTATAAGATGTTAAAGTAACTTAAAAAAAAAAAGTTGCCATCAAGTTGGTGCCAACTTATGGCGACCTCATGTGTTATAGAATAGAACTGCTCCATAGGGTTTTCTTGGTTCTAATCTTTATGGAATCCATGGCACCACTTGGGTGAGTTGAGAGCATCAACCTTTAGATCAGTAGATGGGTGCAAACTGTTTATTCCACCCAGAGGCTTACCTATGTTTATATAGCTTCTAAGAGGAGAGAATGTGGATAAGTACCCTCATCTCTGATACCATGCCCTTTCCCCTATCACAACAAAAACTTGATGTTTTCCTTATTCATACAAATATAAATGTATATTATTCTCACATCTTAAAAATCAACAATGAATTTGTACAAGATATCACTATCCCTCTACTTTTTAAATTAAAACTATAAACACCATGAGACTGGCTTTTTAGCTGGCATGTCTAAACTCATTCTAAAGTGTCCTTCAAAGCATTCATCTTAAGAATCTTTAGTCCCATTACAAGCATACCCTCACTGGTCAAAAAATGCTTAAAATGCTTTGGGAATTACTTTGAAAGCCAGGTTACAAGCCACAAAAGAACATCATTTGCTTTACTTAATAGTTACACCTCATTTTTTAAAAATTAGTAACAGTTTAATCACTCATTTTATTTACCAGATGAGGCTCTGCTTTCTTTGGACTTTTCCCAAATATAATATTTTCACTCAAAGGATGAAAAATATTCACAGTTAAATATAATTTTCAAAGTTTGTCATGGTCTCAGGGGACAAATCCACATGAGAAATTCCAAGAATGAGTTGTCCAAAGGCAGCATCCCTGAAATGACTATGAAACCTGCCAAGGCGATGTCTTTGATGGAAATAACTTTTCTCTTCGTGTATAAGTTTTGAAATAAAAATCAAGTTGTCGCATTTTATAGTCAAAAGTCATGTGCAGTATGAGTTTCTATACACACAGTGCCTAAGGACAAATTTTACATAGATGTTGCCTAAAGAAGGGAGACTGTCTACACGGCTGCCAAAATCAAGTTCTCCAGAGGTGGTGATCTTCTGAACTGGCAACAGTTCCATTGCCAAATGACTTGTTTCTTAAAATTTATCAAGTATTCAATTCAACTTTCCCATTATGCCACTTGTAAGAGAGATCATCTTAACCCCAGCAGAACATTTCAATAAATTGCCCACTATAAAAATGCTAAGGATATGTTATAACACCTCTTTCCTTCCACAGAAATAATACCTTTCTGACATTTTGACAAGTTAATGAAGCATTTTCGCATCTGAAAAAGTCAGTTGGCATTCCTTCACCAAGAAGTGAGCTTCCAAGCGTTTCTTCATTTGACCTTCAAAATACCTTTTAACACTTTTCTTATGAGTGATGTCAATCGGTGTGCAAGCCACTTGGTACAGTCCCAGTCCCTTTAAAAATAACCCCATCATATTGGCTAATCCTGGGCGGGGGGGGATCTCTCTAGAACTAAGTGCACTTATAAAACTATTCATAAAAAAAAGGCCTCCTATTTCTGTTTCTACTTCCTCTAACACCCTGGTTATATTTTACTTGGACCAAGAAACACGTCAAATCTCAAAGCTTAGAATATTGGGCCATTTTTCAACTTCTTCAAGCAGCCTGTTTTCTGCACCCTCATCCTTCTTACTAAATTTGATTAAGAAAAATTTCCCTTTTGTGAAACCAGAAACCAAATTTTTCTGCTATACCCTCAGTGCTTACATTTGGCTTCAGTCTCCATCAATTAACCACTTGGATATTTAAAAGTCTTCACGCCTTTTTCCTAGTCTATGTATATATTCTTTAAAAGCCTGTCAGCTGAAATGTTTAGTCTTGCTTGAAACTAATTTTCCACTTTTATTACTCCAATTATTTGGCAGATTTCATGGCTTTATAATAATTCACCAGAGCTCTTTGAACCTGTTATTCTTTTTATGTTTGTGTTTGATGTGTTTCCTTAGCAACATTTTGGCCAACCTGTCTAGTGTATGAGATTTAGGGAGTGAACATGTTCAAAATGTGAATATGAAATGACTGTTGTAGGTTATGACATTTTGATGATCCCCAAAATAGTTTTTAAATTATGGTTGCAATCAGAAGATATATCTTTTAATTCAACCTTGTTTTGTTTTTTTTTAACCAATGAGCTTTTTGTGTTTATTTGATCCATTTCTACTTTCTTTACTAAAACAAGTTTTTAAGGCTTAATAAGGCCATGGAAATATTACAAGAGGAAGATTTTATCAATTTCAGAAAAACAAGTAGCTTCTACAAATCCCACTATTTTGGTGAACAAGATTTATAAACCAGTGAATTAATAATGCTAACACCTCATAATATTATCACTTGACTGCAGAAATACTATCCATTCATCCATTCAAAAAACATTAATATAGCAGTGTTATATATAGATTTTTGAAATTACTGAGTGTGATGGCTATGGTTGTATGTCAACTTGGCTGGGCCATGATTATCAGTAGTTTGGCAGTTATATAATGACATAATTTGGCTGTTATGTAATAATGTAGTCATCCCATCCTGTGATCTGATGTGATCAGCCAATCAGTTGTAAGAGAAGTTTTATTGGGGGTGTGGCCTGCATCCTACACACACACACACACACACACACACACACATATATATATAGAGAGAGAGAGAGAGACTTTCTGGCAAAGCCCTCTTGCTTGCTTTGGATCCTGCATTCAGCTCATCATCGTCTGACCTCTTGTTCTTGGAACTTGAGCCAGCTGCCTGCCGTATTGCCTGCCAATCTTGAGAGAGATTCATTGACCTCCATAGCCTGTGAGCCAGCAGCCTGCCATCTTACCTGCCAATCTTGGATTCATCAGCCTCTGCAGCCTGTGAGCCAGCAGGCTTCTGTCTGATCTGATCGTGGATATGGTCAGCCCCTGGCAGC
The DNA here is from genome assembly GCF_024166365.1 of Elephas maximus indicus. Classification (NCBI taxonomy): domain Eukaryota; kingdom Metazoa; phylum Chordata; class Mammalia; order Proboscidea; family Elephantidae; genus Elephas; species Elephas maximus. The sequence continues at coordinate 144,049,460 of NC_064819.1, read as the reverse complement.
TATGTGAGTCAGGAGAAGCCTCTAGCCTTGCCTGACCCACATACTTGGGATATGCCAGCCTCTACAACTGCATGAGCCATTTCCTTGAAATAAATTTCTCTCTATATATGTGTATGTGCGTATGTGTGTGTATGCACTTCACTGGTTTTGCTCTTCTAGAGCCCAGCCTATGACACACAGGATGTATTTCTGAAAGCTTTGCATGATTTCTTGCAGATCCTTAGACTATGTTAGTATCTATGGCTCATTTACAATGGGGGAGGGGACCCCACCCAAAATAAATGGGTCATTGCAAGTAGGTTTCTAAGGAAAAAGCAGTTAACCAACAAGTGGCATTTCTCTCCTTTACAATCTCCTTGCTGAGTCAAAAGATGACCATCACTTTTATTGATACCCAAATTAGAGCTCATTAAGGAAAAAAAAAAAAATCATTTCAAATCCTTGTGTGTCTTCCAGAGAGACATTGTGATGTGGTGGAAAGATCATGGACTTAGCAGCAAATAGGCCTGAGTTCAAATCATGGCTGTATCCTTTATTGTGTGACCCTAGCAAGTGTATAATCTCATTGTATCCCAGTTTCCTTATTCATGATATGGGTTATTATGCTGATTAAATAACATATATAAAGTGCTCTGTATATAGTTGGTATCTTTTGGATAAATATTTTAATTAATTCTCTTACTGAATGTATTAACAATGGAAATTAAGAGTTTTGTCTTCAGATAGGCAGTACATGTGTTAATGATTCAAATTTTATACAATAATACCTTCTCATCCATGAGATTTATTTTCTTGTAAATTCTAATAGCAAGAAAATTGCTGTTGAGATGCTTAAAAGCTTGTAACTAAAATTGTGCTCAGTTCTATCAGTTTTTTCTTCATGTATTTTGAAGCTGCTAGCTGCATGAACATTTAGGATTATTATACCCTCTTGGCAAATTGATTCCTTTGTCAATATACAATGTCCCTCTGTAATCCTGGTAATCTTCCTTGTTTAGCAGTATACTTTGTCTAATATTAATATAGCCTCCCCTGGTTTCTTCTGATTAGTTTTTGCATGATAAATCTTTCACATACATTTAACTCATCTGTGACTTTATATTTAAAGTTAATCTCTTGTAAAGAGGATATAGTTGTGTCTTGCTTTTTATTCAGTCTGACAATCTGCTTTTTATATGGGATATAATTGCATATATACTTATATATTAAAACCAAACCAAACCCAGTGCTGTCGAGTCAATTCTGACTCATAGTGACCCTGTAGGACAGAGTAGAACTGCCCCATAGAGTTTCCAAGGAGCACCTGGCAGATTCGAACTGCTGACCCTTTAGTTAGCAGCCGTAGCACTTAACCACTATGCCACCAGGGTTTCCACTTATATATTAAAAAGCATATAATTATTGATTTGTTTTTGTTAAAAGTCTACCATCTTTGTAACAGTTTTCTGTGTCTCATCTGTTCTTTGCTCCTTATTCTACTTTTCCTGATAATTTTGGATTAACAATTATTTATATTCTATTTTATCTTCACTAATTTTTCAGCTGCTAACCAAAAGGTTAGCAGTTCAAATTCACCATCTGTTCCTTGGAAACCCTATGGGGCAGTTCTACCCTGTCGTATAGGGTTGCTATGAGCTGGAGGTAACTCGACCACCACAGGTTTGGGTTTTTTTTTTTTTTTTTAATGGCTTACTAACTATCTCTCTGTTTTATCTTTTTTGGTGATGGCTCAAAGTTTACAGCGCACACTTTTAATCATCACACACTAACCTCAAGTAATAGATCATTACAGAAGAACTAGATGGTGCCCGGCTACCACCAATGACCGCCTTGAACACAACAGACAGTCCCAGATGAAACAGGCGAGAAGTGTGGAGCAGAACTCAAATTCACATAAAAAGACCAGATTTAATGGTCTGACAGAGATTGGAAGAACTCCCGAAACTATGGCCTCTGAACACTCTGTTAACCCAGAACTGAAAACATTCCTGAAGCCTACGCTTCAGACAAAGATTAGACAGGACTATAAAATTAAAAAGACTGCACAGGAGGAATACACTTCTTAGTTCACTGAGGTACACAATACCAAATGGATGGCTACTGTCTGGAGGCAGGATGAGAAGGCAGGAAGGGATAGGAACTGGTCAAGTAGATACAGGGAACCTGGGATAGAAAGGGGTAGTATGCTGTCACATTGTGGGGATTGCAACTAATGTCACATTAGTGTTTATTTTTTTGTATAAATTTTTGTATAAGAAATTAACTTGAGCGGTAAACTTTCATCTAAACCACAATAAAAAATAATAATAATAATAGATCTTTATACACACAGTAAGAAACCTACAGCGGTATACTTCCATTTTTACTTTTCTTTTGTGGTATTATTGCTATACATTTCTCTTCTGCATATGCCATAAGCCTCACAACTCACTGCTATTATTTGGCTTCAAACAGAGAATTATCTTTTATAGATATTTTTTAATGAGTGAAGTGTCTTTTATATCAACGAACACTTTACCATTTCCACCACTCTTCATTCTATTGTGTAGGTCTAAATTTCATCTGGTATCATTTTCCCTCTGCCTGAAGAACTTTCCTCTTTTAATGCAGGTCTAACGGCAATATAGTCTCTTGGCTTTTATCTTGACTTTAAAAAAGGTTTTTCTTGCCTTCATTTTTGAAAGATAATTTCACTGGATGTAGAAGTCTGAAGAATTAGATTCTAATTAAAAATTCTGTCCTATGTTTGATATGAGATTATCGTTCTGAGTGAGAGTTACTGGTCCCAAGCAATTTTAAAATATAGGCAGGCAAACCCTGTTTGGCTTTAAGACTGGGAATAACCTCTGTAGATTGAAGCTCAAAAAGGGCAGGTGGAGGGCCACTTTTAAAACCTTTTTTCTGTGAAGTAATTAACTGTGAGTCTTTTTTTTTCCCCAAGACATAAAGTTGACTTAAATGAATGAGACATATAAACAGATATTATAGCCGGTAAAATAGATATATTTCATGGAAAATATGTAATCCCATAGGCTGGAATTTAGGATGCTTCTTTCATTTCTTTCTTTTTTTATAACTATAAAACTAAAAATTACAATATTTAGGGGGAGCTTTTTTTAGTCATTATTAAATACTTAGAAGAACTTTTTTTTAATTAAATTTCTATGTAGGCATTTTGAATAATAAATATACTTTCAGAAATTGTCCTAAATACAACAAAAATTCTGGTTCTGGAGAAAAGGAAGTAATAAACATGCATATCACACCATTTATTCTCTAATTAAGCATCACTTAGGAGCTATACAAACTACAAAGAATAAAGCATGACTTTTTGAGTTCAGTAGACAGAACTCAAGAGAACTGATTAATTCTTGTTTTGTTTTTACTTTTTCTGTTTTTTTAGCTAGGCCTTTTTTTAATAGCTATATGGAGGTATAAGTTACATATGATAAAAATTCACTTGGTTAAAGTGTACAATTCAATAGTTTTTAGTATATCTACAGAGTTGTGTAATTATTACCGTAATCTAATTTTAGAACAGTTTCACGGCTCCAAAAGGAAACCTCTTAGCCATTAATAGTCACTTCCCATCCTCCCCACCCCAAAGCCATCACCACCACCACCACCCATTGCCATTGAGTCGGTTCCGACTCATAGTGACCCTAGAGGACAGAGTAGAATTGCCCCATAGGGTTTCCAAGGAGTGCCTGGTGGATTTGAACTGCTGACCTCTTGGTTAGCAGCCATAGCTCTTACCCACTGTGCCACCAGAGTTCCCAAATCCATAGATAACTATTAATCTAGTTTCTGTCTCTACAGATTTGCCTATTCTAAGGCATTTCATATCAGTGAAATCAAACAATATGTGGACATTTGTGACTCACTTCTTAACTTTGATGTTACCAGCTAAAAGTTATTTCCTAAAATGTGAATTGATGTCAACATTCCATGAATGTAGAGATAAAACTATAACACTTTAGACATTTCTCCAAAGAAGATATACAAATGGCCAATGAGCACACAAAAAGATGTTCAACATCATTATCATCAGAAAAGTGAAAATTAAACCTACAATGAGATACCACTATATACAGTGAAACCTGTGAAAGCTAGAACTTGATAGGACTGCCTTGTTATTCTGGGTCTCACAGGTTTTCTGCCTTTGACAAGGTGCAGTCTTACCACTTTTCTGTTGCTCTCTATTAGTGGAAAGTATTTGAGTTTTCCTTCTCTGACAGGTTTCTGCCTTACCCACGTTCCAGCTTTCACAGGCGTTACTGTGCCCATTAAACCAAAAACCAAACCTATTGCCATCGAGTCAATTCTGACTCATAGCGACCCTGTAGGAAGAGTAGAACTGTCCCACAGGGTTTCCAAGGTTAGTTGGTGGATTTGAACTGCTGCCATTTTTGGTTAACAGCCAAACTCTTAACAACTGTGCCACCAGGGCTCCACTGCGTCCATTAGGATGGCTATAGTCAAAAGACAGATGAGTGTTAGTAAGGATGTGGAGAAGTTGGAAACCTCACACATTACTGGTGGGAGTTAAAATGTAAAATGGTGCAGCCACTTTGGAAAACAGTCTGGAAATCCCTCAAACTGTTAAACATAGAGTTACCACAGGATCCGGCAATTTCACTCATAAGTATATACCTAAAAGAAATATAAAAATACATCCACCCAAAAACTTGTACATGAAAATTCATAGCAGCAGTATTCACAATAACCAAAAAATGGAACAACCCACATGTCCATCAGCTGATAAATGTGTAAATAAAATATGTATATCCATACAATGAAATATATTCAGCAATAAAAAAGTAAGTACTAATACATGCTGCAACTTGGATGAACCTTGAAAATATTATGCTAAATGAAAGAAGCCAGACACAAAAGGCCAGATATTTTATGGTTCCATTTATATAAAATGTCTAGAATAGGCAAGCCAGTAAGGCTCATATTTTTTAGGCAACAATTATTCACTCAGAGCCCACAGTGTTCTGATTGCTAGCATACACCGGGAAACAAGACAGACAAAATCCCTGCACTTCAGGAGATTTTAATTCTAATTTTTATAAGACACAAACACAACCTTCTCTTTCCATCTCACAAGGTATAATGGGATGTAACCAGAGAAACCATGTCCCAGTCTGAAGTTTCATCTGGTGCACTTAGGAATCTTGACATCATGAATGGTAATAAATCACTTTAGACTGGTTCTTAGATACATAGAAAAACTAGATACACTCAACACGGTAGCCAACTTTCTATACAGTTTGCAAATCTCAGGCCTAATAAAAGTATTTTTTCTACTTTACTGTGAGAGAAAACACTGGCAAAGCTTTTTCATTACTGAATTCTCAGGTACATGGATTGTTTTCAGAGCCAATGGGAGTGTATGTGTATTTAAGTGTGTTAGGGGATTGGTGTGCAGGTGGACACTTAGTATCTGATGTGACAGAATGGAAAAGTCATAGGACTGACAACCCGAATACTTGCCAAATCTTGGGAAAATCTCAATGCTTTTGGCTGTGTTGACTTGTTCCTTTTAAAATAAAGATTTGAACTACATCACATTCAGGTTTAATTCCCTGTACAAACCTAAGGCTACCTGCTGAGCCTTACTCACAGTGACCCAGAAGAAGACTGTATTTCAAACTATAAGAGGAGTAAACAATAAGGTAAACAGATAATTATATTAGGCCTACCTTTCTCTCTTCCACTCAGTTGCTTCCTGTGGCTTGTGTATTTTGAAAATCTGATCCAAAAAACAGGTTGTAGGAGGAGAGTTCAAGATTAGCATGTGTAGGAGATGAGGAGGTAGGGGGATTGGTTGCAGGTGTGTGTATGGGTGATGGGTGTCAGTTAATCCTTAGAACTCTTCGGAGAAAAGGGAAAGAAGAGTGTTGGGGTGAGGAGAGATGTGAAATTATAATTAGGACAAAAAGCAAAGAGAAGAAATTATGTGAAATCAAAGACAACTGTTCTCATCATGGCCTTCCCCATCTCATTCCTTTGTTGTTATTCCCCACAATGGGCCACTTGTTGAAGACCTACAGTGCTCTCTGGAGGACCTACAGCACCCTCTTGCCACTTTGGACTCTAAGGACTTCCTCCCTGTGGTTATCCCCTGCTCTACTTGCTGTCTCCCAGCTGCAGGTAATTTTAATACAAGCCCTTCCCTAACATGTTTACCTGAAAAAGAACCTAATTAATTCATTAATTCTCATTGGGTATGAATGAGCAAGTATAATTTTATCACCAGTCCCAAGGTTGTTCATTTTAACAGGGATGATCTGCGCCCAAAGGGTTGTTAGAGTTGGGAAGAACCTTAAAAGTACACAGAACTGAGCCCATCCTATTCCCTCTGCACCTCATTGTCACGTTCCCCTCAGCCACACAGGCACTGATGCTGTCTGCTAATCTTTCCCTATACTGCATTGCCTCAGATGGTGGGGTCCCCAGCACCAGGAGAGGTGTGTTAAGGATCTTCTTGAAGAGAGGTTTTCCAGCACCTTAAACGATTCCCTGGAGGCTTCTTGGCTCACGTGTGAGTTGGCGTTGAGAGAACAGATAACACCACCTTTGGCACTCAGTATGAAGACTTACCTGTAACACCAAGCAAGTCCACTTTACTTTAAAACTGTTAGATTTTTTGATGAAAAGCTGTGGCTAAAAAATCTATCCTTACTTTTTTACTACACTCCAGGTTTTCAAATTACTTCCCATTCATCAAACTTGCTATCTCTGAAGATAATCATGTGAAGTCCTTGGAGAAATTACTGGATTAGAGCTTAGAACAACGATTTGTGGCTTGAACATATAAAAAATAGTGGTTTAGAGCAGAGTATCTGGACTAGATTGCCTGTTAAAATGAACTGCTTTGGGATTCCTAATAAAATTAAACCCGATCACTCATACCTGGTGAGAATTAATGAATTAATTAGGTTCAATACTGTGTCTGACTCTGGAAAGTAACTTACCCACTCTGTTCCTCAATCTGCTCGTCTGTAAAAACGGGGAGAAATAAAAATTACTTCTTAGGGTGCTATGAGTTGAAATGACTCAATGGTTACGGGTTTTTTCTTAGGGTGCTTTGAGGATCAAATGAATTAATGCAAGAATGGTACTTAGAACAGTGCCTGACACCTGGTAAACACTCAATAAATGCTAGGTGTTATTAATATAATTGTCATCATCGTTATTATCATCTGGGATGGCTAACTACCCAGAGAAAATTAATCGTATGATTTAATGTGACTGCTCACTGCTAACATCATCTTTGTCTTTGACAATTACTTTCCTCTTCACTTTTGCCACAATTGATCTCGAGAAACAGGCTGAGTGGTTTCAGGGAACTAAATGAATTCAACCAGTCATTTTTGTCTCCATTTTAAAAAAGAAAGTAATATTTGAAGTGTCAGCTTGTTGAATGGAGATTTTCTCCATATCTGAAAAGTAATATTAAAATATTTTCAGGACTACAATTAAGTTCTATAGCCTATTCAAAAGTTTCTACAGATCCTTACATTCGGGCTTCCACTTTAAGCTACAATGTCCTTTATACTGTCCTTTACATATATTCTTACAGTTTTATATACTGTAAAATAATACATTCGTTTTAAGGCTCCCAGAAATTGGGTCCAGAACAATGGAAAAATCAGCTCAGTTTCTGCCCTTGGGCAGTAAGTTAATATCAATAACTTATAATTAAAAAAAATTTTTTTAATTAGTTCCACAATTATAATGGCACTAATAGAAATTGTCTTCATTTAACAAAGTTAGGATTTAAAAAAAGACAAGCAATGTTTTTGTTGAAATACTTTATAGGAATTGGTTCTTTTTGTTTGTTTTTTAATCCAGTTCCAAAAGATACAGGTACCAAAATGCATCTCTCTTACAACAGTCAAATTAGAGAGTGCATATTTGACAATGTAGCCTAGGAAAATTTAGCAACTCAAACTATAGGTAATGGCCCATAATCTAAACACCTACTGTTTTCATCAAAGTCAAATTTACTGTATTTAGCCCTTTTTTCCATTCTTAAACTATTAAAAATTATTTAAATGATGATTATAATCTCAGAGCCAAATATATTTTGTCAGCATCTAGCAATATACTTTTGAAAATTGCTACCTAACCTGAGGTATGCAAACTCATACCACTCAACTGAGGAGAGGTGACCCTGTCTTTGGGCACCTGTGTTTCCTGACTCCCTTTATTTTCACAAGATAATGTAAATCCAAAGCCAGCGCCTGCATCTATTAACGTGAATGTTTCTGATGCCTACTCTCCAGGCTCTTTTCAGGACTTAGTCCCTATCAAAAACCAAGTTAAGGAAAACAATAAATTATACAATGGTGCCTGAAGAATGCCAGGGGTCAGTCCCACCACATACTCTAAACTCTGTCCTTGGATTAAGCTAGGCCAGAAGTACATTGACCACTTGGACTGAATTATCAAATTATACAAATTTCCCATTTTTCTTTCTCATCCCTTTGGTTTGTATCAAGGAATATTGTAAGAAATAGCCTTATTAGAAATACTTTTTACCATTAGGATGTTAGTTCACTGCTTATTACTTGACACAAAACTGTCATTGTAGAATGGGGGGAAGAATTTGAGGCAAGCAACTCAATGAACAGTAATCAGAGTGCATTCAAGATGGCAATGATGTTCGATATAGAGATACTCATATCCTCAAAGCCAGCTCCTCTAACTTCTCTGATTGAGAAAAGCATTTTTATCCCAAAGATTTTTTGTCTGGGCTTGAAGTCCTACCAGAAGTGTAACCACCTCTATTGGTCTTATCTAGCCTCCAATTTGTTGCCTAGGTTTCAGGTTATCCTGAAGAATCATTCTGAAGAAAGTTTTGTTTTTGTAAATCCTACCCTGTACGCAGCTTCATTCTCTCACCAGTTGGAGGAGGTTAAACCTTAAGGTGGAACTGGATTTCTTACCATATAGTGGCTATGGTCCCAAAACAAACACCACATTCCCAGAAGTGATGCTGCCCTGTGTCTTAGGTCTGTAACTTTCCCCAGCCCAATGACTTTTTATGGTTCACCATATCCTCACTTTTTCCTAGATGTCCCATCATCAAAGTGTTTTAGAAAAATAAAAGAATTTTTGCAAACCTGATATCCCAAACTGCCAAACTAGCGGCCTGACTGATAGTCCAGAAAAAAAAAAAAAAATAGAAACACAATAGAAATATCATGAGAAAATACAATCAGATATTTAAATTGTGAAACACAATTTATGTTTCTTGTTGTGACAGTGTAAAATTTAAAGTTTTTATTAAGAAAATAACATTTAAAAAATATATACGAATGGCATTCCATGGAGACCCACTACTACTGTGCACATTATCTGTGCCCCTCCTCCAAATTATTTCTTCCACAATCTGACATAATTTCTTGGTCACGGTTGAATTTTAGATTTATGTCCAGTATGTATATATACTGACTGGCATCTGGGACTTGGCTTTTGGAATGTTCTCTATGTTAGTAAGTTTACTTTACCCACCTTGGGTACTGAGCGCTGCTGTGCCAGCTTGCCTAGGCTGCTTATATGAACCATGATTTGTGGTGTATATCTGCTTTCCTCATCGGAGTTGAAATTTTGCTACTTGTGGCTGGTTGTAGCAGCAGAAGATGCTCATGTGTCCGACTCCAATAAAAACTCTAAATTCTGAGCCTCTAGCAAGCTTCCCTGGGCCAAAATACTGCACATATGTTGCTGAATTTTACTGGTGGAGAAAGCAGCACATTCTGTGTGATTCCCTACTGAGAGGAAAATGTTGAAAGCCTGCACTAGAATTTCTCCAGGGTGCCCGATGTGCCTTTTTTCCATTGTTAATCACTTCAATAAAATATAACTAAGTACAGCTGCCTCTAAGACCTGTGAGTCTTACTAATGACTCACAAATGTGTGAGTGTGAGTAGTCTTGCAATCCCTGAACCATATGTATATGTGTATCTGTACATATGTGGGTATGTATATTATCATGGGCAAAATCTTTGAACAAACATTTCGTGAATGAAGATATATGGGTGACAAACAAGCACAGGAATATATGCTCAATGCCATTAGTTATTAAGGAGCTACAAATTAAAACCACAATGAGATATCACCACACATCTATCAGAACGGCTAAAATTAAAAGACTTAGCATACTAAGTGTTGTCAAGGAAGTGGAGCAATTAGAGCTCTCATGCACTGCTGGGGGGAATGTAAAATGCTAAAACCACTTTAGAAAACAATGCGGCAGTTTCTTTAAAAATTAAACATACACCTGTAATAAAATCCAGTCATTCCACTCATATATTTACCAAGAAAAGTAAAAGAATATATTCATACAAGGACTTCATAGCAGCTGTATTAATAATAGCCAAAAAAAATTAAAGCAATTCCAATTTCCATCAACAAATGAGTGGATAAACATATTGTGAACAGCCATATAATGGAAAACTGCTCAGCAATAAAAAGGAATGAACTCTTCATATATATGATAACATGGATGAATCTCAAAATACCTAGGCTGAGTTAAAGAAGCCAGACCAAAAAAAATACATATATATTGCATATGGTATGATTTCATTTAACTAAAAGCCTAGAAAATACAAACTAACCTATACTGACAGAAATCGGATCAGTGCTTGCCTTGGAATGGGACCAGAGGGTAATCAGAAAAGGCAGGAGGGAAGGTTTAACAGCACAGGAAGCTTCTAGGTGTGATGAATATGTTTATTATCCTCGCTGTAGTGATGGTTTCCCATCTATATGCATATAACAAAACTTAAATTGTATACTTTATGTTCAGTTAAATATTTGTTAGTGATACATAAATGAAACTTTTTAAAAAATTATCATAGCCCTTTTAGGCTCAGGTTACAGGCTATTAACAACACCACCTATCCTAGGTTTCCTATGACAATATACGTAGGTTTATTAATAATAATTTAAAAGTAATAGAAAGTAATCTTTGAGAACTTTAGCAATGGGTATAAATATAACATCTACCATTAAAAAATATATCTAAAAATTATATCAGAAGAAAAGAGAAATATAGAAAGATAACGACAGGACACATTTAGTTTTGTGTTACAAATTTCTGGTCAAAATTGTGCAACATAATCATTAGTTACCCCTGTTGTCGTTGCTGTCATTAGGTGCCATTGAGTTGATTCCAACTCATAGTGACCCTAAATGACAGAGTAGGACTGACAAGGTTTTCTCAGCCGTAATCTTTGTGGAAGCAGATCGCCAGGTCTTTCTCCTGTGGAGCTGGTAGGTAGGTTTAACTGCCAATCTTTGGCTAGCATTTGAGCACATAAACATTTGGGCCACCAGGGATCCTTATTAGTTACTATACCTGTTACCATTGTGTCAGTTTCGACTCATAGTGACCCCATAGGACAGAGTGGAACCGCCCACTAGGGTTTCCAAGGCTGTAAATCTTTACAGGTGCAGACTGACATATCTTTCTCCCGCAGAGGGGCTGATGAACCACTGACATTTTGGTTAATAAATTCTCAAAATAATTTTATATATCCACAGAGGAAATAAAGCATATTTATTGAAATCATAGCTGTTTTAGTAAGCACAATATTTTTAATTGACAAAATTCAGATGTGTAAAATAACATATCTCTCTATAATTGAGCTTAGTTTCTTGATTAAGTTAGTTCCTTTTTTTTCCCCTCTCAGTCACTTTAGGGTTCTTCTTAGTCATGGGGGGCATAAACCCAGTCAATTCAGAATTGTTTTTTTCCTTCCCCTGGTATGTCCCGTAACGGGGAGAGGGTAAACATGTCTAATGTTAAGTTTGTGATTGGCCTCAGCCATGACCATTCCTCCACACTAGCGTTCACTGAAGGAGCCCTGGTGGCACAGTGATTAAGATATATAGATGCTAACCAAAAGTTCAGCAGTTCAAATCCATGGAAACCCGTGGGGACAGTTGGAAACCCTATGGGGCAGTTCTACACTGTTCTACAGGGTCACTACAAGTCAGAATTGGCTTGTCATTACCAGATTTCATCTGCTGCTGAGGTGTATGATGTCTATGTGCTCTGCAGCCACCTAGTCCAAACCCACTTTCTCCCTGTCATCCTCTCATCACAACCCAGAGAGCTCTTGAAGGATCACTAGCTTCTAACTAACCACTGAACCATTTTGAAGGCAAAATGTTCTGGAATCCTGATTATATTGGTGCATTACAATGTCATCAACACAGTGACAGGAATCTTGGTGGTCAAAGTCATTTTCTCAGGCCCCAAGAAAGAGGCAAGTAAGGTCCTCCAGGCTCTCATGTTACCAAACGTTTCTTTATTTGGCGGGAGTGGGTTGAGGCTTAGAGGGTGGATTTATTTGTCCTTCTGAGACTCTTTGCTCCAAGACTTCCAAGTCTCACTCTCTTGCTTCCTTTAAAACTGTCCCTTTCCACCCCCTCTGAGAGTTTCTATCTAGTACATCAGGAGTGGTTTATAACAAAAGTTATTTTCTGTAACTTCATCTGTAGGAGATACATTCAACAAATAATAGTTGCAAACAAAATAGACACAATCTGAATTATTTATATCTTAATCAAAATGCATTCAAAGCAAGCATCTGACACACTTTGCCACTAGTCTTGGAAACCACTCCGTAAAACAACTGTGTTTATATTCTTCTAAAACAGGCTACCACCTCTCAGTAAAAGCTCATCAAATTTAACTTTCCTAGATAAAACGTAAACATTGTTTACATATACAGTGTGTTGTATATCACCACCACCACCCCCTTGCCGTCAAGTCGATTTCAACTCATAGTGACCCTATAGGACAGGGTAGAACTGCCCTATAGAGCTTCCAGGAGCACCTAGTGGATTCAAACTGCTGACCTTTTGGTTACCAGCTGTAGCTTTAACCATTACGCCACCAGGGTTTCCGCCTTGTATATGGTGATTCTTAATAAATGCATTAGAAAAAAAATTTTTTTTTTAGATGAGTAATCAACTCGACAGCACTGAGTTAGTTTTTTTAGTGAGTAGATGAGTAGTGTCTTCTTGAAGTAATTCTTTCCGTATAATTTATTATAGTGTTCTTTTCAGAACTTACACAAAAGATACATTAATATTTGATAGTGCCACCACCACATCTAATTGTTTTAATTTGGAGTCACATCTGATCCAAAACAGCTTGGTCTTCCAGGTAAACAGCTACTGTCCTACAGCTAAACAGCTAAACACTATTGGCATTTAAGTGAGTACTTGTTCTGTTTAGACCTGGTATCAAAATGAAAGACTGCTTAGTAAAATCCAGGTGTTTTCAAGAGCAAAAGTGGAGAAGGGAAAATTCTACTGTGATTCTAAAAATATAAGTGCCTTAAAAAACCCTTAGGAGGCACTTTTTTTTTTTTTTCATTTCGCTATGATACAAGCTATTTTGCCATGTTACCCACATAGCCAGAAATTATAGGCATCATGAATTGGAATCAGCTGGATGCCAAATGAGGTGCTTATGCCCACTTTCCTATTCAAGGTGGCCTTAGGAACTGCCATCCTTTCATTAGCTGTTTCATTGTCCTGGGAACATCCCGAGTCAATATTTTTATTTCCTGTTTTCACCTGCCAGTGAGTGAATATTTTTCTCCCTATTCTGAACATCTGACTAAATTTAACACGGTAGTTATGACAAGACAGACATGCAGGCAGCTGCCCAGGTCAAATGAACTGGAAGACTTTAACAATTTAAAATATGCCTTTTCGTCTTGAAGGAAATCTTTAAGTTCTGGAGCTCCTTAACATGTCTTAATTTTATTTGATGCTACCAGTAGATTTAAGAAAAAATTTCCAAACTCCTACAAAGTTCAAAGCTAGAGCATTTCAATTCTGTATCATAAGAATAAAGTGAAACTCTACGCATTTATTTTGATAAATTAATTTTAAAAAGTCTGTGGTATCAACCATTTTTTACTCTAGCTTCCTGAAAGCAACATAATAAACTTTAAATGAAATTCTTTGTAGTTTCACACTCCTAAAATATATTTTCACACAAAGGGTCTTTGAAACTTTTACAATTTCTTTTAGCATCCTTTTATGACTAAAGACTCAATTAGACTCAGGCAGGATATTAAGCCATCACACTTTTATTATTTCTCAGTAAGTTATTATTTATCTATCCAAAAACATGTGACTCTTTTAACCTGAAAATGAAACTGCTAACATAACAAAGACACGAAACATATCGGTTTTCATGATTTTTTGTACATTTCTTCTTTCCTTTTTCCAAGCAAATAGGTCTCATAAAACACACATACAAAAGTGAGTTTGCTCCTTTTGTATAAGCTAGCAGAATATCAACCAAAAAAAAAAATGTACCTGCCATGTACTGGGAACCCAAACTTCTTAGAATTAGGTGTAATGTTGCAGGAAATAAGTCTGCCTTTTTATGCTTCTTAAAATACACATGACAAATTTCTCAGCAAAGTAGCTAGGGGATCTGAATTAGAAATGAACAGCTGGTTCAAGAAGAAATGGAAATGTTGGGAGGGATGATAAGTAGGGTCCTCCTGACGCAGGCAAGCACACTGGTGGTGAGGGCAAAAAATGTAAGAGTAACTTGCCAATTGTATAGCAGGTCATGAGGAATCATTGTGGCAAACAGACCTTCAGTTCCTAGTGGACATCTAGAGCCAAGGGGTTCTATTACTTCTGAGCTTTGATGGCTTCTTCAATTGTTTTATTTCATTAGACCCAACTCCCATCTACACCTGTCATAAGGCTCATGTGCGTGCATGTGTGTGTATGCTTTTCTTAATCTTTACGGAGTTTGAAGAACAATACCAGACATCTTGCTCTGGTTTTACAAGTGGCCATTTATGTATCTGAAATAACTTCTTAACGCAGTGAAAGACTGAGAAATAGGCAGGTAATGCAATATTTTAGGACTTTCAAAAGAGTTGCTACGTAGTACTATGTTATAAATGCTAAGCAGGTATGTAATGAATGCATACTCAAATAGTTTCCCTGTACTGAGAAAAGTATTTTCACCCTCACAATAATATTAGCTAACATCCATGTGGCATAGTGGTTAAGTGTTGCAGCTGCTAACCAAAAGGCCTGCACTTCAAATGTACCAGGTGCTCCTTGGAAACTCTATGGAGCAGCTGTACTCTGTCCTGTAGGGCCTCAATGAGGCTGAATCAATGGCAATGGTTTTTTGTTTTTTTTTTTTTAACAGTTAGTAAGCACTACAAGATCCAGATATTGTTCTAAGTGTTGAGCACATACAGTCACTTAATCCTGACAACCCTATAAACTGGTCTTATTATTATATCCACAGAGCATAGGAAGGTGAAGCATTTGTCCAAGGCCAGCCAGCTGGTAAGTAGCAGAACCAGCAATCACCCTCAAGCAGTCTGATTCTGGAATACATGCTCTTACCACAATACTGTATAGCATCTTATTTGATCTAATTTATGGGTATTATTACATCAATTTTTTAGATATGGAAATTGAGGCTCATTGAGGTTAAATAATTTTCAAGTTTCTTCAGCTAATATGTGATAGACACCATGATTCAAGACTCATCTTTCCGATTCCAAAGGCCATGCTCATAATCACTCATGAGCTCAGAAAACGAATACAGCCTCCTAACTACAGAATAACAGTATAAAATGTGAAACTTATTGTGACTCTCAAATATAACAGAAGCAAAAGTGAACAAGTTATATAAGTAGTCCAATCCACACCATCTCACTGAGGTGACCCAGCCCAGATAGGAACACTATTTCCATAACACTCAATCATAAGGCAATAGTCCCAGAATAAACTTCCCATCCAGCCCAGCTGCCATTGTCAACATTAGAGATGGCCTTCATTTTTCTGATCCTTACACTTCACATAATAGGTCCTCTGTTTCAGGAGTGGCCACAAGCCTAGCCAGAAGGAAATTTAACCCAGAGACCCAAAGTTGGAGTTAAAATGGGAACTGCCCACAAAACTGAGTCAGAAATTGCATCCCCACAGAGCTCTTTGATGCTGGGACAGATAACTCACTGGCATAAAGGAAGAGAGAAGTAGATCATAGAAGAGAAGTCCTTTGTTGCTAGGGACCTTTTCCTTCTAGAGGAGCATTCTGGATTTCAGAATGGCTGGTTCCCGCTGAGCTTCAATGGGCTCATGTTCTGTCCCTGCACGAATGAGAAGAATTTTGAACTCAAACATAAAAACACAGCAGCAGGCCACAGAGTCCACAGCTCTCAGGCATGCTGGGAGGCCCAGCCAGTTCATACACCATATGTGCCCTGCTTATCCATCTGGCTTGTTGGACTTGGCCAAACAAAATAGTGAAAGCAAATGGCAGAGCAGAGTCTTTTGCCCTGGCCTTGGCCTTAAAGCACACACTGACTTCACAGAACTGTGAAGTTCATTTACGGAAAGAACCGTGAATCATTTTGGTTATAAGTAGTTTGATATAAGGTATAAGCAACCCAATCTATTCAAAGCTTTTTTACAAGGGAAGTTCCAAAGCTACATCTGATTAGCAGACTAATCTCCTTATATCAATCCTTCCATTTACCAATATTATTCCACAAAGCAAAACCTGAAATTCAGTGAAACCATGGAAACATATAAATCCAAACCAAAACCATCACAATTTTTATGGCCACCACAAAAGCCTTTGCGTTATTACACTATTTCTTAGATACATGACAAGGCTGATTTAACTAAATAAAATTCAAAACAGTAAATTTCAATATAATAAAAGTTTATGATCTCTAAAAGGTCATTATTCTATATCTTAATTATGCTTTATGTAATTTCCACTTTAATTAACTTTAGATTACTTTCTGAAACTACTGCTAAATGCCTGTGGCAGATACTTTCACTGAACTTAGCACATATATGGAAACCCTGGTGGTGTAGTGGTTAAGAGCTATGGCTGCTAATCAAAAGGTCAGCAGTAAAACAGTCTGGTCTATACCGACTTTCTCAACCTTGACACTCTTAACGTTTTGTACCAGATAATTCTTTGTTGTGAGAGACTATCCTGGTATTGTAGAATGTTTAGCATCATCCCTGGCCTCTACCCACTAAATTCCGGTGGTATCCCGGCCCCAGTTGTGACAACCCAAAATGTCTCCAGCATTGTTGGATGTCCCCAAGAAGTAGATTATTCCATGGTTGAAAGCTATTGGTCTATACCCATTGCTATCAAGTCAATTTCAACTCATAGCAACCCTATAGGACAGAGTAGAAGTGCCCCATAGTATTTCCAAGGAGCAGCTGGTGGATTCGAACTGCCGGCCTTTTGGTTAGCAGCCAAAACTCTTAACCACTCTGCCACCAGCACTCCACTGGTCTATAAAGGATATTGAAAATCAGTTCTGAATACTGATCAACCCATTGTCATTTATACACAGTCATTCAGTAATACTTAATACTAATCAGATAAGACAATGACAAGACCCATTATTGAGTTTCTTAATCCACAATAACCATATATCTTTTGGGGTCATAAAAATGATGTCATAATGGTTTTGCTTTTCTGAATATCATGAGAATCCAATCATAACATATATCTCTGTATTATATAATGGAATGAATATGCAATACATATAATATGCAACTAAGTATTAGAATTCTTAAAATATAAATTTTCCAAATAGTCTCTTTGTAAAAATGGCATGAGGGCGTTATCTGACCTCCTCCAAAAAGGGGGAAGGAGAAACAAGATAAACAGTGCAAAGCTGACTCCCATGAGGGGGCCCGAGAAGCCTCCTTGCTCTGCCATCTTTACTAGTTCTAACACAAACCATCCCTCCCACAGCACTCTCTACTTCTGTGCTGGGTTTGATAATTCATTGCAATGGCCACACAGAACTCACAGGTAGTACTCATGATTGTGGGGTTTATGGGAAATAACAGGTTACAATTTAGGCTTTGGAACATTCAAGGATACAGTTCTTCCATCCTGACAGCCTCTTCCCAGCCATGCTCGCAGGTACACCTCTCCCTGGCCCTTGGCCTCTACCCAAAGGTACTCATCTTTCTTTCTCTATTGGCCAGGAAGCCCACCACACTGTTTCCTTCTGCCAGGTCTCTGCCACCGCTTCCTGCCATCTTCAGGGTTACAGTTCACTCTCTGCCTCCTGGGTCCAGGGGCTTCTCAGCATAGGAATCCTGGGTCCAAAGGTTGTGCTGGCTCCTGGCTGTTCTTATGTGGTGATGGTGGTATCTTCTTTCTCTTCTGCCTCTGGGATGGCTCACATCAAGCCCAGAGGGATGCCAAAACTGACGAATCACTTTGGCGGGCCACAATTATCATACATGTACAATTCTACCAGTCACTTGGGTGGGAGTTACAAGGCCATGGCTAGAAAGTCCACACAAAAGTAATCAATCGCACCACACTCTTAATCTACTAATGAGGCAGCATAGCTTACCCAAGAAGGATATGGATTTTTTTCCTTCAAATCTTATAAAGTGCATGAAAACTCAAAATGTTGGCAAATTAATGTAGTTTTAAAATATTGAGAACTTTAATAAATTAGGTGTCTTAGTTATCTAGTGCTGTTATAACAGAAATACCACAAGTGGATGGCTTTAACAAAGGGAAATTTATTTTCTCACGGTAAAGTAGGCAAAAAGTCCAAATTCAAGGTATCAGCTCCAAGGGAAGTCTTTCTCTCTGTGTTGGCTCTGGAAGAAGTTCCTTGTCCTCAGTCTTTCCACGGTCGAGGATCTTCTCAGGCAGAGGGGCCCCAGATCCAAAGGACACACTCTGCTCCTGGTGCTGCTTTCTTGGTGGTATGAGATCCTCAACTCTCTGCTTGCTTCTCTTTCCTTTTGTCTCTTAAGAGATAAAAGATTGTGCAGGCCACACACCAGGAAAACTCCCTTTACCTTGGATCAGGGAGGTGACCTGAGTAAGGGTGGTGTTACAATCCCACCCTAATCCTCTCAACATAAAATTACAACCACATAATAGAAGACAACCACAAAATCATGGTCTAACCAAGTTAATACACATATTTCGGGTGGGACACAATTCAATCTATGAGATTAGGTCAATAGAAACAATCTTAAAAACCTGTGTTTTTCTGATTTTTTGAAAAGCTCAATAAAATCAATAAAATGCAGCTAGACTGACAATGAAAAGAGAGAGAAGATGCAAATAACTAAAATCAGAAATGAAAGTGGGGACTTTACTATCAACCCTACAGAAATAAAGATTATAAGAGAATACTATGAACAATTGCATACCAACAAGTTAGATAATCTAGATGAAGTAGACAAATTCTTAGAAACACATGAACTACTAAAATTGACTCAAGAAGAAATAGAAAATCTTCACAGACCCGTAACAAGTGAAGAGATTGAATCAGTGTGATGGCTAAGGCTGTGTGTCAACTTGGCTGGGCCATGATTGTCAGTGGTTTGGCAGTTATGATGTAGTTTGGCAGCTATGTAATGATGTAATCACCTCCATAGTGAGATCTGATATAATGCAATCACCGCCATGATGAGATATGTTATGAGCAGCCAATCAGTTGAAAGGGAGTTTTCTTTGGGGTTTGGCCTTCATCTAATATAGGTGGACTTTCTGGCAAAGCTGGAGGACTTTTGCTCACTCTGGATCCTGCAGCTGGCTCCTGTTCATCTGATCTCCTGTTCTTGGGTCTTGAGCTAGCAGCTTACCTGCAGTCTTACTGGCTGATCTTGGGTTTGCCAATTCCTTCATCGACGTGAGTCAGGAAAAGCTTCCAGCCTGACCCCCAGACTTGGGACTTTCCAGTCTCTACAGCCACATGAGCAATTCCCTTGATATAAATCTCTCTCTATATATATTTATAAGCTTCACTGGTTTTGCTTCTCTCTAGTGAACCCAGCCTAAGACAATCACTTATCAAAAATCTCCCAACAAAGGAAAATCCAGGAAAAGATGGTTTCACTGGGGAATTCTACTAAACATTTAAGGAAGAATTAACAGAAATTCCAATCAAACTCTTCCAAAAAAATAAGAATAAGGAACACTTCCTAACTCATTACTTATGGTCAGATAAAGACAGCATAAGACAAGAAGATAGCAGATCAGCATCCCTTATGAATATAGATGCAGAAATTCTCAACGAAATGCCATAAAACTAAGTCCCACAACATAGTAAAAGGATTATACACCATGTTCGAGTGGGATTTATTCCATAAATGCAAAGATGGATCAACATAAGTAAACAAATAATTTATTTTATAAAGATCAGCACAAAGCTGGTTCCTGTGAGGCGGAAGATAAAGATGTTCCAAATTTCTAACTTTTCCAAGTTGCTGTACCACTCCATCATCTTTAACATTAACTACTTCCTCTTTCCTCAGTATCCTCCCTCCTGTCTTTGGGTTCCTAATTGCTTGCAACGTCTCACGGAACTCACGGATCATACAAAGGAAATGGCTCATGAGATTTTGGAGACTGGCAAGACCCAAATTCACGGGTCAGGCATAGACTTCCCCCTGGCCCTCAGTCTTCCCAAAGGCACTCAGGTTTCTTGCTCTACTCTTCACTCTGGAATTGGATCTAGTTTAGGGCAAAACTGACCAATCCCTTTGGTAGGCCACAATTACCCTATCACACAATCATCTGGGTGGGAGTTACAACACCATGGCTATAAAGGCCAAACACAAAAGCAATTAATCCACCACAATAAGAAAGTCAATCAATGTAATATGTCACATTAACATGATGAAGGAAAAAAATCACATGGTCATCTCAAATGATGCAGAAAAAGCACTTGGCAATATCTTACATTCTTTCATGATAAAAAGTATTCATAAAACGAGGAATATAAAGGAAATTTCTCAACATGATAAAGAGTACTTATGAAAAGCCCATAGCTAACATCAAATGTAACAGAGAACTAAAAACAGAAACAAGACAAGGATGCTTGCTTTCAGCCCTGATATTCAACATTGCACTGGAAGTTTTAGCCAGAGCAATTTGGCAAAAAAGAAAATAAAAGGTATCTAAGTCATAAATGGAGAAGTAAAATAATCTTTGTCACAGATGACATGCTCCGTATATAGGAAACCCAGAGAATCTCAATAAAATCGAAAATATTGAAATAATACAAAGCATTTTCTCTGGTCACAACGCCATAAAAGAAGAAATCTATAACAGGAAGAGCAAGAAAAAAAAATCAAATACATGGAAACTGAATAACACCTAGCTTAAAAACCACTGGGTAATAAAAGAAATCAAAGATGAAATTAAAATTTTCCTAGAATCAAATGAGAATGAAAACATAACATACCAAAACATTTTGGACACAGCAAAACCAGTGCTCATAGGTAAATTTATAGCAATAAATATACAAATAAAAAAGGAGAATGGGCTAAATTCAAAGCATTATGCCTACAACTCAAACAGAGAGCAGTAAAAGAGGTCCGCAGTCACTAGAAGAAAGGAGATAATAAAGATTAGAAAAAAAAAAAAGAGATAAAAACTCCCAACAAAAAAAGTCCTGGCCTGGATGGCTTCACTGAAGAACTCTAATAAACATTCAGAGAAGAGCTCACACCAATGCTACTCAAACTATTTCAGAGCATAGAAAAGGAAGGAATATGCCTGAATTTATTAAACCCTACATAATCCTGATGCTAAAGCCAGGCAAAGACACCACAAAAAAGAAAATTACGGACCAATATGCCTCATGAATATAGATGAAAATTCTCAAAAAAATTCTAGCCAACAGAATTCAACAGCATGTAAAAAATAATAATACATCATGACAAAGTGGGATTCATACCAGGTATGCAAAGATGGTTCAATATTAGAAAATCAACCAATGTAATCCACCATATAAATAAAACAAACGAAAAAAAACACAGGATCATTTCAATCAACTCAGAAAAGGCATTTGATAAAGTCCAACATCCATTCTTTTTTTTTTTTTAATTAGTTTGTATGGTGCTTTAAGTGAAAGTTTACAAATCAGGTCAGTCTCGAACAAAAATTTACAAACACCTTGCTATAAACTCCTAATTGCTCTCCCTCTAATGAGATAGCACAGTTCTTCCCTCCACTCTCTCTCCTCGTGTCCATTCGGGAAGCATCTGGCCCCCTCTGACCTCTCATCTCCCCTCCAGACAGGAGATGACAACACAGTCTCATGTGTCTACTGGATCCAAGAAGTTCGTTCTTCACCAGTATGATTTTCCATCCCATATTCCAGTTCAATCCCTGTCTGAAGAATTGACTTTCAGAAGGGTTCCTGTCTTGGGCTAACAGAAGGTCTGGGAACCATGGCCTCCGGGGTCCTTCTAGTCCCAGTATGACCATTAAGTCTGGTCTTTTTATGAGAATTTGGGGTCTACATCCCACCGCTGTCTTGCTCCCTCAGGGGTTCTCTGTTGTGTTCCCTGTCAGGGCAGTCATCAGTTGTAGTGGGGCACCATCTAGTTTTTCTGGTCTCAGGCTGATGCAGTCTCTAGTTTATGTGGTCCTTTCTGCCTCTTAGGCTCATAATTACCTTGTGTCTTTGGTGTTCTTCATTATTCCTTGTTCCAGGTGGGTTGAGACCAATTATGCATCTTAGATGGCCACTTGCTAGCATTTAAGACCCCAGATGCCACTCTCTAAAGTAGGATGCAGAGTGTATTCTGAATAGATTGTATTATGCCAATTGACTTAGATGTCCCCTGAAACCATGGTCCCCCAACCCCCACCCCTGCTACGCTGGCCTTTGAAGCATTCGGTTTATTCAGGAAACTTCTTTGCTTTTGGTTTAGTCTTTGCTTTTTGTGTTGACACCTCCTGTATTGTGTATTGTCTTTCCCTTCACCTAAAATAAAACTTATCCACCATCTAATTAGTGAGTACCCCCTCCCTCCTTTCCTCTTTCCCCCCTTTCATAACTATCAAAGAATATTTTCTTCTTTGTTTAAACCAATTCTCAAGTTCTTATAATAGTGGTCTTATACAATATTTGTCCTTTTGCAACTAATTTCACTCAGCATAATGTCCTCCAGATTTCTCCATGTTATGAAATGTTTCATGGATTCATCATTGTTCTTTATTGATGCATAGTATTCCATTGTGCGACTATACCGTAATTTATTTATCCATTCATCTGTTGATGGGCACCTTGGTTGCTTTCAACTTTTTGCTATTGTAAACAGTGCTACAATGAACATGAGTGTGTATATATCTGTTCATGTAAAGGCTCTTATTTCTCTAGGATATATTCCAAGGAGTGGAATTGCTGGATCATATGGTAGTTCTATTTCTAGTTTTTTTAAGGAAGTACCAAATTGATTTCCAAAGTGGTTGTACCATCTTACATTCCCACCAGCAGTGTATAAGTGTTCCAGTCTCTCCACAACCTCTCCAACATTTACTATTATGTGTTTTTTGGATTAATGCCAGCCTTGTTGGAGTGAGATGGAATCTTATTGCAGTTTTGATTTGCATTTCTCTAATGGCTAATGATCGTGAGCATTTCCTCATGTATCTGTTAGCTACCTGAATGTTTTCTTTACTGAAGTGCCTGTTCATACCCTTTGCCCATTTTTTAATTGGGTTATTTCTCTTTTTGTAGTTGAGTTTTAGTAGGATCATGTAGATTTTAGAAATCAGGTACTGACTGGAAACGTCACACCCAGTAAAAAAATGTCACAGCTAAAAACTTTTTTCCAGGCTGTAGGTAGTCCTTTTACTCTTCTGGTGAAGTCTTTGTATGAGCGTGTTTGATTTTTAGAAGCTCCCAATTATCTGGTTTCTTTTCTGCATTTTTAGTAATGTTTTGTATACTGTTTATGCCATGTATTAGGGCTCCTAATGTTGTCCCTATTTTTTGTTCCATGATCTTTATCATTTTAGATTTTATGTCTAGGTCTTTAATCCATTTTGAGTTAGTTTTCATGCATGATGTGAGGTATGGGCCTTGTTTCATTTTTTTGCAGATGGATGTCGAGTTATGCCAGCACCATTTGTTAAAAAGGCTGCCTTTTCCCTAATTAAGTGACTTTGGGCCTTTGTCAAATATCGGCTGCTCATATGTGGATGGATTTATGTCTGAATTCTCAATTCTGTTCCATTGGTCTATGTATCTGTTGTTGTACCAGTACCAGGCGTTTTGACTACTGTGGCAGTATAATACGTTCTAAAATCAAGTAGAGTGAGGCCTCTCACTTTGTTCTTCCTTTTCAGTAATGCTTTACTTACCCGGGGTTTCTTGCCCTTCCATGTGAAGTTGGTGATTTTTCTCTCCATCTCATTAAAAAAGGTTGTTGAAATTTGGATCAGAATTGCATTGTATCTATAGATTGCTTTGGGTAGAACAGACATTTTTATAATGTTTAGACTTTCTATCCATGAGCAAGGCATGTTTTTCCACTCATGTACATCTCTTTTGTTTTCCTGCAGTACTTGTAGTTTTCTTTGTACAGGTCTTTCACGTCTCTGGTAAGATTTATTCCTAAGTATTTTATCTTCCTGGGGGCTACTGTAAATGGTATTGATTTGGTGATTTCCTCTTCGATGTTCTTTTTCTTGGTGTAGAGGAATCCAACTGATTTTTGTATGTTTATCTTGTATCCTGATTCTCTGCTGAACTCTTCTATTAGTTTCAGTAGTTTTTTTGAGGATTCTTTAAGGTTTTCTGTGTATAAGATCATGTCATCTGCAAATAGAGATATTTTTACTTCCTCCTTACCAATCTGGACGCCTTTTATTTCTTTTCCTAGCCTAATTGCTCTGGCTAGGACTTCCAGCACAATGTTGAATAAGACTGGTGATAAGGGGCATCCTTGTCTGGTCCCCATTCTCAAGGGGAATGCTTTCAGAATCTCTCCATTTAGGATGACGTTGGCTGTTGGCTTTGTATAAATGCCCTTTTTTATGTTAAGGAATTTTCCTTCTACCCCTATTTTGCTGAAAAAACTCCCAACAAAAAATCATGTGATTCTTGTCTTTTGCTTTATTTATATGATGGATTACATTAATTGTCTTTCTAATATTGAACAATCCTTGAATACCTGATATGAATCCCATTTGGGCATGGTAAATTATTTTTTTGATACGTTGTTGAATTCTGTTGGCTAGAATTTTATTGAGGATTTTTGCATCTATGCTCATGAGGGATATAGATCTCTAATTTTCTTTTTTTGTGGTGTCTTAACCTGGTTTTTGTATCACGGATATGCTGGCTTCATTAATTAGTTTGGGAGTATTCCGTTCTTTTCTATGCTCTGCAATACCTTTAGTGGTAGTGATGTTACCTCTTTTCTGAAAGTCTAGTAGAAACCTGCAGTGAAGCCATCAGGGCCAGAGCTTTTTTTTTGTTAGGAGTTTTTTGATTACCTTTTCAATCTCTCTTTTGTTATGGGTCTATTTAGTTGTTCTACCTCTGTTTGTGTTAGTTTAGGTAGGTACTGTGTTTCTAGGAATTCATCCATTTCTTCTAGGTTTTCAAATTTGTCAAGAGTATAATTTTTCGTAGTAATCTAATATGATTCTTTTAATTTCTGTTGGGTCTAAAAAAAAATTTTTTTTTTTTTTCTATTGTGATATTCCCCATCTCATTTCTTATTCGGGTTTTATGTTTCCTTTCCTGTTTTTCTTTTGTGAGTCTGGCCAATGGTTTATCAATTTTGTTAATTTTTTCAAAGAACCAACTTTTGGTCTTGTTAACTCTTTCTCTAATTCATTTAATTCTCCTCTAATTTTTATTATTTATTTTCTTCTGGTGCCTGAGGGTTTCTTTTGATGCTCTCTTTATGTTTGTTCAAGTTGTAGAGACATCTTTGATTTTGGCCCTTTCTTCTTTTTGTATGTGTGCGTTTATTGATATAAATTAACCTCTAAGCACTGCTTTGGCTGTATCCCAAAGGTTCTGATAGGAAGTCTTTTCATTCTCATTGGATTCTATGAATTTCTTTATTCTATCCTTAATGTCCTCTATGACCCAGTCTTCATGGAGCAGGGTATTATTCACTTTCCAAGTGTTTGATTTCCTTTCCCTGCTTTTTCTGTTATTGGTTTCCACTTTTATGGCCTTATGGTCAGAGAAGATGCTTTGTAGTATTTCAGTGTTTTGGATTCTGCTAAGGCTTGCTTTATTACCTAATATGTGGTCTATTCTAGAGAATGTTCCATGTGCACCAGAAAAGAAAGCATACTTGGTTGCTGTTGGGTAGACTGTTCTATATATGTCTATTAGGTCAAGTTGGTTGATTGTGGCATTTAGATCTTCTAGGTCTTTACTGAGCTCCTTTCTGGATGGCCTGTCCTTCACCGAAAGTCGTGTGTTGAAGTCTCTTACTATAATTGTGGTGCTGTCTATGTCACTTTTCAATGCTGTTAGACTTTGTTTTATGTATCCTGCATCCCTATCATTGGGTGCATAAATATTTAATATGGTTATATCTTCCTGGTAACTTGTCCCTTTAACCATTATGTAGTGTCTTTCTTTATCCTTTGTGGTGAATTTAACTTTAAAGCCTAATTTCCAGAAATTAATATTGCCATTCTTGCTCTTTTTTGATTGTTGTTTGCTTGACATATTTTTTTCCATTCTTTGAGTTTTAGTTTGTGTCTCTAAGGTGTGTCTCTTGTAGGCAGCATATAACTGCATTATGTTTTTTTTTTTCCCAATCTGAAACTCTCCGTTTAGCCTATTTATATTCAGCATAATTATAGATAGCTATGAGTTTAGTGCTGTCATTTTGATGCCTTTTTGTGTGTGTTGTTCACAATTTCATTTTTCCACTTACTTCTTTGTGCTGAGAAGTTTTTCCTTGTAATTTGTGTGTTCCTCTTTTTCATTGTAGTTGAATTTGTTTTTGCTGAGTCTTTATGTTTATCTTGGTTTTTATTTTGAAATACAGGATTGTTAGTCTTCTTTGTGGTTGTCTTAATATTTACCCCTATTTTTCAAAATATAAATCCAACTTGTATCTCCTTATATTGCCTTGATTTCCTCTCCATTTGGAAGATCTATGCCTCCTGTACTTGTCGTTGTTGTTGCTAGGTGCCGTCGAGTCAGTTTTGACTCTTAGTGACTCTATGCACAACAGAACAAAACACTGCCCGGTCCTGCGCCATCCTTATAATCGTTGTTATGATTGAGCTCATTGTTCAAGCCACTGTGTCAATCCACCTCGTTGAGGGTCTTCCTCTTTTCCACTGACCGTGTACTTTGCCAAGCATGATGTCCTTTTCCAGGGACTGATCCCTCCTGACAACATGTCCAAAGTATGTAAGACGCAGCCTCACCATCCTTGACTCTAAGAAGCATTCTGGCCGCACTTCGTCCAAGACAGATTTGTTCGTTCTTTTGGAAGTCCATAAAAACCAAACCAAAGCCAGTGCCTTCGAGTCGACTCCATGGTATATTCAATATTCTTCGCCAACACCAAAATTCAAAGGCATCAACTCTTCTTCGGTCTTCCTTATTCATTGTCCAGCTTTGATATGCATATGATGTGATTGAAAATACTATGGCTTGGGTCAGACGTACCTTAGCCTTCAGGGTGACATCCTTGCTCCTCAACACTTTGAAGAGGTCCTTTGCAGCAGATTTGCCCAGTGCAATGCGTCTTTTGATTTCTAGACTGCTGCTTCCACAGCTGTTGATTGTGGGTCCAAGTAAAATGAAATCCTTGACAACTTCAATCTCTTCTCCATTTATCATGATGTTGCCATTGGTCCAGTTGTGAGGATTTTTGTTTTCTTTATGTTGAGGTGGAATCCATACTGAAGGCTGCGGTCTTTGATCTTCATTAGTAAGTGCTTCAAGTCCTCTTCCCTTTCAGCAAGCAAGGTTGTGTCATCTGCATAATGCAGGTTATTAATGAGTCTTCCTCTAATCCTGATGCCCTGTTCTTCTTCATACAGTCCAGCTTCTCAGATTATTTGTTCAACATACAGATTAAATAGGTATGGTGAAAGAATACAACTCTGACACACACCTTTCCTGACTTTAAACCAATCAGTATCCCCTTGTTCTGTCTGAACAACTGCCTCTTGATCTATGTAAAGGTTCCTCACGAGCACAATTAACTGTTCGGGAATTCCCATTCTTCACAGTGTTATCCATAGGTTATTATGATCCACACAGTCGAATGCCTTTGCATAGTCAATAAAACACAGGAAAACGTCCTTCTGGTATTCTCTGCTTTCAGCCAGGATCCATCTGACGTCAGCAACGATATCCCTGGTTCCACGTCCTCTTCTGAATCCAGCCTGAATTTCTGGCAGTTCCCTGTCGATATACTGCTGCAGCCGTTTTTGAATGATCTTCAGCAAAATTTTGCTTGCATGTGATATTAATGATATTGTTCTATAATTTCCACATTCTGTTGGATCACCTTTCTTGGGAATAGGCATAAATATGGATCTCTTCTAGTCAGTTGTCCAGGAAGCTGTCTTCCATACTTCTTGCCATAGATGAGTAAGCACCTCCAGAGCTGCATCTGTTTGTTGAAAAATTTCAATTGATATTCCATCAATTCCTGGAGCCTTGTTTTTCACCAATGCCTTCAGAGCAGCTTGGACATCTTCCTTCAGTACCATCGGTTCCTGATCATATGCCACCTCTTGAAATGGTTGAATATCGACTAATTCTTTTTGGTATAATGACTCTGTGTATTCCTTCCATCTTCTTTTGATGCTTCCTGCACCATTTACTATTTTCCCCATGGAATCATTCAGTATTGGAACTCGAGGCTTGAATTTTTTCTTCAGTTCTTTCAGCTTGAGAAATGCCAAGCGTGTTCTTCCCTTTTGGTTTTCCATCTCCAGCTCTTTGCACATGTCATTATAATATTTTATTTTGTCTTCTCAAGAGGCCCTTTGAAATCTTCTGTTCAGTTCTTTTACTTCATGAATTCTTCCTTTTGCTTTAGCTGCTCGAGGCTCAAGAGCAAGATTCAGAGTCTACTCTGACATCCACCTTGGTCTTTTCTTTCTTTTCCATCTTTTCAGTGACCTCTTGCTTTCTTCATGGATGATGTCCTTGATGTCATTTCACAACTCGTCTGGTCTTTGGTCACTAGTGTTCAATGTGTCAAATCTATTCTTGAGATGGTCTCTAAATTCAGGTGGGATATATTCAAGGTCATATTTTGGCTCTCGTGGACTTGCTCTGATTTTCTTCAGTTTCAGCTTGAACTTGCATATGAGCAATTGATGGTCTGTTCCACAGTTGGCCCCTGGCCTTGTTCTAACTGATGATATTGAGTTTGTCCATCGTCTCTTTCCACAGATGTAGTCAATTCGATTTCCGTGTGTTCCATCTGGCGAGGTCTATGTGTACAGCTGCCATGTATGTTGGTGAAAGAAGGTATTTGTAATGAAGAAGTCGTTGGTCTTGCAAAATTCTATCATTCCATCTCCGGCATTGTTTCTATCACCGAGGCCATATTTTCCAACTACTGATCCTTCTTCTGTGTTTCCAACTTTCACATTCCAACGGCCGGTAATTATCAATGCATCTTGATTGCATGTTTGATCAATTTCAGAGTGCAGCAGTTGATAAAAATCTTCTATTTCTTTATCTTTGGCCCTAGTGGTTGGTGCATAAATTTGAATAACAGTCATATTAACTGGTCTTCCTTGTAGGCGTGTGGATATTATCCTATCACTGACAGCTTTGTACTTCAGGATAGATCTTGAAACATTCTTTTTGACGATGAATGCAACACCATTCCTCTTTGAGTTGTCATTCCCACCATAGTAGACTATATGATTGTCCGATTCAAAATGGCCAATACCAGTCCATTTCAGCTCACTAATGCCTAGGATACCGATGTTTATGCGTTCCATTTCATTTTTGATGATTCCAATTTTCCTAGATTCATACTTCGTACATTCCAGGTTCTGATTATTAATGGATGTTTGTAGCTGTTTCTTCTCATTTTGAGTCTTGCCACATCAGCAAATGAAGGTCCCGAAAGCTTTACTCCATCTATGTCATTAAGGTCGACTCTACTTTGAGGAGGCAGCTCTGCCCTAGTCATCTTTTGAGTGCCTTCCAACCTGGGGGGCTCATCTTCCAGCAGTATATCAGACAATGTTCCGCTGCTATTCATAAGGTTTTCACTGGCTAATGCTTTTCAGAAGTAGACTTCCGGGTCCTTCTTCCTAGTCTGTCTTAGTCTGGAAGCTCAGCTGAAACCCGTCCTCCGTGGATGACCCTGCTAGTATCTGAATACCGGTGGCATAGCTCCTCCTGTACTTAGTCCCTCTTTATTGATTATTCTCATCTTTTACATAATGACAGCAGTGATGCCCCGTTTTGAACTTTTTTTTTTAATCTTATTTTATTTCTGTGAATTCCCTGTCAGGGTTGATGTCCGGATGCTCTGTTCTGTGTCCTTGTGTTGCGCTAATATCTGATATTATTGATTTTCTAACCAAAGAATTTCCTTTAATAATTCTTGTAGCTTTGGTTTGGATTTTGCAAATTCTCTAAGCTTGCGTTTTTCTGTAAATGACTTAATCTCACCTTCATATTTGAGAGAGAGTTTTGCTCCATATATGATTCCTGGCTGGCAATTTTTCTCCTTCAGTGCTCTATATATGTGATCCCATTGCCTTCTTGCCTTTGTGGTTTCTGCCTAGTAGTCCAACCTTATTCGTGTTGATTTTCCTTTGTAGGTGACTTTTCATTTATCCCTGGCTGCTTTTAAAATTTCCTCTTTATCTTCGGTGTTGGCAAGTTTGATTATAATATGTCTTGGTGATATTCTTTTAAGATCTACCTTGCATGAGATTCAATAAGCATCTTGGATAGATAGTCTTTCATCTTCCACGATGTCAGGGAAGTTTTCTGCCAACAAATCTTCAACAATTCTCTCTGTTTTTTCTGTTATCCCTCCCTGTTCTGGAATTCCAACCACACACAAGTTATTCTTCTTGATAGAGTCCCACATGATTCTTAGGGTTTCTTCATTTTTTTAAATTCTTTTATCTGATTTTTCTTCAAAATATATTGATGTCAATTGCTTTATCCTCCATTTCCCCAATTCTGCATTCCAATTGCTTACTTCTGCTCCTCTGACTTCCTTTTCAGTAGTCTAATACTGAAATTTTATTGTTAATCTTTTGAACTTCTGAATACTGTCTCTCTATGGATTCTTGCAGCTTATTAAATTTTTCATTATGTTCTTGAATAATGTTTTTAATTTCTACAACTGCTTTGTCTGTGTGTTCCTTGGCTTTTTCTGTACATTGCCTGATTTCATTTCTGATGTCATCCCTCATGTCTTAAAGCATTCTGTATATTAATCTTTCGTATTCTACATCTGGCAATTCCAGGAATATATCTTCATCTGGGAGATATCTTGATTCTCTGTATTGGGAGTTCGTTGAAGCAATCATGGTCTGATTCTTTATGTGATTTGATATCGACTGCTGTCTCCAAGCCGTTTATAAGTTATTGTTGTAATTTGTTTTATATTTGCTCACTGAGTCCTGTCTTCTTGTTTTGTTTCAGTATACCCGGATAGACTACTAGAGTGCTCTGACTTGATTATTGGAGCCTTTGAAGCACTAATGTCCTGTTACCAGATGGTTAGTGCTGTTACCAGGTATATGAGCCTATGAGTCCATGCACTATTCTTGAATAGAATCAGCTCAGGTGTCCTGATAATCAGTCACGTAGTGTGTGGTATAGGTTCTCACCTACTATCTTAGAGGAGTAGTCCTGATGGTTGTATGCACTGGTTTCTGGTATCAGCAGGTGATTACACTCTGAGGAGGGCAGGGTGCTGACAGCTTTCCCGCAAGCGTCAGTGAGGAAGGAGCGTCCGTTCTCTAGAGTGCTCTGGTGGGTGGGCTCTGCAGCTGTACCTTAGGCACCCAATGTTTATACCTGTAAAGACTGGTAGGCACCACTATCCTCAGGCCTCTTTCACGGGTGGCTAGGTGATGTGGATGGAGCCTCAGCCCTCAAGTCCCTGCTGTGGGTAGGTGAGGGCTCTGTTTAATAGGTAGAGGGGTATCACACCTCCAAAATCTGCCTCCCCACCACTCAACTAAAACAACTATAGTCAGACCTTTAACAGATTTGCCTTTGTATTATAATAGACACCTGGTTCCTTGCAGGGGTGAAAGCCAAATCCTGTGGATCTCTTACGCCTAGACTGGAGCTGCTTCTGCTCTGATCTTCCAGTTTAGGGGAGTTTATCCCCTAGTTATGCCCCCCATTTGTTAATTTGATACTTCTCACAGGCCAGGAGAATGGGTCAGAAAAAGTACTGCACTTCAACCTCAGGCCCAGGGAATTTGAATGTTAATGAAGCCAGCTGGGGCAGGGAGGGGTGGGATCAGATAGATAGGAGAGAGCAGCACAGTAAAATAGAAAAAATCACTTATCTTGTTTCGAGAGTGCTGTTTTATCTCAGATTCCAGAGGTGTGTGTAGCCTGCGTGCACTGGCTGGGTCCCCACCAAGATTGCCCCAGGGGGTTAGGGCTGCATCCCCTGCTTGCCGTGTCTCAGTAAACCACCATCAGCCCCACCACACTCATGCCAAAGAACAGGACCAAGGAATCAGAGCTGGGGTGCTCTGAGGGTTCGGAAACTAGTCACTGCTTCTGCGCAGTCTCTCGCTCCCTTTGTCACTCAGGTCAGTTCCTTAATTCTGTGTTTGATAGTCAGGGTTCGTAGACTGTCACATATGTAATCGATTCACTGTTTTTTTGGGGGGGTCTTTGTTGCAAGAGGGTTCAGCGGAAGCTTCTACCTAGTCAGCTATCTTGTCCCCCTACAATCCCAACATCCATTCTTGATGAAAACTCTCAGCAAAATAGAAATAGAAGGGAAATTCCTCAACATGAAAAGGGCATTTATACAAACCAACCACCAATATCATTCTAAACGGAGAGAGACTGAAACTATTCCCCCTGAGAATGGGAACCAGACAAGGATGCCCTTTATTGCCACTCTTATTCAAAATTGTACTGCAAGTCCTAGTTAGAGCAACAATGCAAGAAAAGGAAATAAAAGTCATTCAAAGTGGTAAGAAAGAAGAAAAATTATTCCTATTCACAAATGATATAATCCTATACATAGAAAATCCCAAAGATTCCACAAGAAAGCTACTGGAACTAATAGAAGAATTCAGCAAAGTAGCAGGATACAAGATCAACATATAAAAGTCAGTTGGATTCCTATACACCAACAAAGAGAGCTTTGAAAAGTAAATCAGGAAAACAATACCATTCACAATAGTCCCCTCCCCTCCAAAAAAAAAAAAAAGATAAGATACTTGGCAATAAATCTAACCAGGGATGTAAAATACCTATACAAAGAAAACTAAAAAACACTACTGCAAGACACGAAAAGAGATGTACATAAATGGGAAAATATACCAAGCTTATACATAGGAAGGCTTAACATAGTGAAAATGTCAATACTACCCAAAGCAATCTCTAAATATACTGTAATCCCGATCCACATTTCAATAGTATTCTTTAACGAGATGGAAAAACTAATCCCTAACTTTATATGGAAAGGAAAGAGGCCACAGATAAGTAAAACATCACTGACGAAGAACAAAGTAGAAGGTCTTACGCTACCTGATCTCAGAACTTACTATACAGTCCCAATAGTCAAAACAGCCTGATACTGGTACAATGACAGATACATATACAAATGGAATAGAATTGAGAACACAGATATACATCCATCCACCTATGGAGAGCTGATCGTCAACAAAGGGCCAAAGTCTATTAAATGTGGAAGACAGTCTCTGACAAATGGTGCTGGCAAAACTGGATGTCTATCTGTAGAAAAATGAAACAAGACCCATACCTTACAATATACACAAAAACTAACTCGAAGTGGATGAAGGGCCTATATATAACATCTAAAACTGTAAAGATCATGGAAGACAAAATAGGGACAATATTGTTGTCGTTGTTGTTAGGTGCCATCAAGTCAATTCCGACTCATAGCAACCCTGTGTACAACAGAACGAAACACTGCCCGGTCCTGCACTATCCTCACAATCATTATGTTTGAGCCCATTGTTGCAGCCACTGTGTCAATCCACCTTGTTGAGGCTCTTCCTCTTTTTCACTGACCCTTTACTTTATGAAGCGCGATGTCCTTCTCCAGGGGCTGATCCTTCCTGATAGCATGTCCGAGGTATGTGAGATGTAGTCTCCCCATCTTTGCTTCTAAGGAGCATTCTGTTTGTACTTCCTCCAAGACAGATTTGTTCATTCTTTTGGCAAGCCATGGTATATTCCATATTCTTTGCCTAAACCATAATTCAAAGGCATCAGTTCTTCTTTGGTCTTCTTTATTCACCACCCAGCTTTCAAATGCATATGAGGTGATTGAAAACCTCATGGCTTGGGTCAGGCACACTTCAGTCTTTAAGGTGACATCTTTGCTTTTAAATGCTTTAAGGAGGTCTTTTGCAGCAGATTTGCCCAATGCAATGTATCCTGATTTCTTGACTGCTGCTTTCATGGGTGTTGATTTTGGATCTAAGTAAAATGAAGCCCTTGACAACTTCAATCTTTACTCTGTTTACTATGATGTTGCTTATTGGTCCAGTTGTGAGGATTTTTGTTTTCTTTATGTTGAGGTGGAATCCATACTGAAGACTAGTATTTGATCTTCATAAGTAGGTACTTCAAGTTCCCTTCACTTTCAGCAAGTACGGTTGTGTTATCTGCGTAACACAGGTTGTTAA
Source organism: Elephas maximus indicus (assembly GCF_024166365.1). Taxonomy (NCBI): domain Eukaryota; kingdom Metazoa; phylum Chordata; class Mammalia; order Proboscidea; family Elephantidae; genus Elephas; species Elephas maximus. The sequence continues at coordinate 144,014,770 of NC_064819.1, read as the reverse complement.
TGAGAAAACCTAGCAATAGAAATACCATAAGATCCAGCAGTCCCACTCCTGAGTGTATAACCTAAAGAAATAAGAGCCGTGACTTGAATAGGCATATGCATACCCATGTTCATTACAGCATTATTTACAATAGCAAAAAGATGGAAATAACACAAGTGCCTATCAACAGATGACTGAATAAGCAAACTGTAGTACATTCACACAATGGAACACTAAGCAACGATAAAGAATAATGATGAATCCACAAAACATCTCACAACATGGATGAATATGGAGGACGTTATGCTGAGTGAAATAAGTCAATTACAAAACTCGAGAAAAGATTTACACAGAAAAAAGCATTCTTTGATGGACGAATATGGAGGAGATTGTGCTGAGTGAAATAAGTCAATCACAATAGGACAAATATTGTATGAGACCAATATTATAAGAACTCGAGAAAAGATTTACACACAGAAAAAAGCATTCTTTGACAGTTACAAAGGTAGGGAGGAAGAAGGAGGGGAAATCACTAACTAGAAAGTAGGCAAGTGTCCACTTCGGTGAAGGGAAATATAGTTGCATTTCAGACTGCAAGAGTTGGTGATAATTTTCAATTTCTTCATCTTTGGCTTTAGTGGTTGGTGCATAAGTCTGAACAATAGTCATATTAACTGGTCTTCCTTTTGGAGTATGGATACTATCTTATCACTGACAGTGTTGTACTTCAGCATAGGTCTTAAGTGTTCTTTTTGACCATCAATGCCACACCAATCCTCTTCAATTTGTCATACCTGGCATAGTAGACCACATCATTTTCTAATTCAAAATGGCCAATACCAGTCCATTTCAGCTCACTAATGCCTACGATATCAATATGTACATGGTCCATTTCATTTTGATGTCTTCCAATTTTCCTAGATTCATACATCCTATTTTCCACATTCTGATTATTAACAGATGTTTGCAGTTGTTTCTTCTCATTTTGAGTCATGCCACATCAGCAAATGAAGGTCCCAAAAGCTTGGCTCTATCTGTCATTAAGGCCAACTCTCCTTTGAGGAGGCAGCTCTTCTCCAGTCACCTTTTGAGCACCTTCCAACCTGGGGGGCTCATCTTCCAGCACTATACCAGACAATGTTCCCCTGCTATTCATAAGGTTTTCACTGGCCAATATTTTCAGAAGCAGACTGTCAGATCCTCTTTCTTAGTCTGCCTTAGTCTGGAAGCTCAGCTGAAACCTGTCTACCAAGGGTGACCCTGCTGGTATTTGAAATACCAATGGCAAAGCTTCCAGTATCACAGCAACATTCAAGCCACCACAGTATGACAAACTGACAGACAGGTGGTGGGGATCAAGCCTAGGTTATAGAATTGCAGGCTCCATGCATGGCAAGTAGGTAGAGGAGTTAGGGGAAAAAAAGATGTGATAAGGAGGAGTGAGAAATAGGATTAAAAAATAGTTGGCACCCCCAGCTATCACCAATGACCACCCTGATAGGGAACACAACAGAGAGTCCCTGACAGAACAGGAGAACGCTGTAGAGCAAAACTCAAGTTCATGTAAAAACACCAGACTTAACAGTTTGACTGAGACCAGAGGAACCCCCAAAGCCATGGTCCCAGACGCTCTGTTAGCCCAGAACTAAAGCCATCCCTGAAACCCACTCTTTAGACAAAGATTAGATTGAACTGTAAAACATAAAACAATACTCGTGAAGAGTGTGCTTCTTAGTTCAAGCAGATACATGAGACCAAATAGGTGGCTCCTGTCTGGAGGCAGAATGAGAAGGCAGCAAGGTACAGGACCTGGTTGGAGGGACACAGGAAACCGGGGGTGGAAAGGGGGAGTGTGCTATCATATTATAGGGATTAAACTAGCGTCACATAACAATATGTATATAGATTTTTGTATGAGAAATTAACTTGAGCTGTAAACCTTCACCTAAAGCACAATAAAATAAAGTAGTTGACACCAAGTCATAAAAGGCCTTAAATGTCAGATTAGTGAGTCCAACTTGTTATAAAATTCATAAAGACCCATTGAGAAATGGATCAAAATGAGATCACAGTTAGACATTAAGAAGATGTTTATTTGTTTAGGTCTCAAACTTTAATCCACCTTGAAGCTACATGTAAACAACTTGACCATCATCACCTATAGAGAGAACCTGGTCCATTATGAAACTATGCTCTGATTCTGAGACCTAGGATCAAGTCACTTTTGTGACTTACCTCCCTCTCGGTTTGTACTTATATGCAATAATTGGCTATCTTGTTTTTAAGACCAAATCTACCTTATTCCCAATTCTAGAAATTGATTCCTGGCTTGTTCCCTTTACTGACAAGCCTACTAATATGGGGCACATACTGGGCCTGAGACTCTTCTGCCACAGACAGGAAGTATAATCCAACCTGCTATGGCCAGGGACTGCTATGGCCGACATGACTTCTCTCCAACAGCCTGGGTGCATCTTCCAGTATTGCTTAATTTGTTTTCTATATGGTCACGTTCTTCCAGTTTCCTGGCCACCTGTTTTACTCTGGGTTGAAACTTGTTGATGCACAAAGGTCGACCTAGATGTATCTCCTGCTCCCCGTTGCCATGTTCTGTAGACACTGAGTTTTCCGAACTTCTTCTCCTACTTCCTGTAACACTGTAGTGGGCAGGTTTGTTCCAGGTTCCATATCAAGTCACCCTTGCCCTGCTGAGGTTAACTCTCCATGCATAGGTAGGGTATGTGATGGCAGATCATTGACAATTGGAAAGAATGGATGGGCAGGGGAAGAGAAGCAGCAAGATTACTGACTAGTCTGTGAGCAGTACTGAGGGTGGCTGAACCATATTAGTAATATTTTTTAAGAAAACTGGAAAAATATGTTTTAATGCAAAAGAAAACTATTTTTATAATGTGTTTTATATAAAAACGCTCTTTTCACAATTAAATATGGTGCATAAAATTCTTTTAACGTTCTAAACTTACTATTTTAACCTAAGACCATTTTTACTAAGCCTCTTATAATATTGCTTTGCTTAAATCATCATAGTCTCTTTTTTCCAGATGGTACATTTCCCTTAAATAACTGCAAAGATGTCAGGTCAAATTAGCCCCTCCATTTCAAAAGTGAAAAGCTCCAGTGAGCAAAGACAAATTTTTATGGAAAATTAGTTAATAAAGTGCTGTCTCATAAGAACTAGACTTTAAACTAGAAAATCGACTCCTAATATTTAACATTTCCTTTAGCAATCTAGATTCTTGGTGAAGTCACTGAAAATTATTTCTGGTTTAACCACAACTCATCACACTGTACACATTGGGATTGCTTTTTATTCCTCCATTAAATTAAAAACAAAAATAAACAAACAAAAAATATGGACTCTGCTAAAATAATCTGGTTTAGTTGCATCATTATGCACCATTATTTTTCATCAACCTCCGTGACTACATTTTCTTACCATTTAACCAAATTGTAGTGCTTCTTAGCTTTCAAGGTGCTTCTCAACCGTGGCTTTCAAAAAATACTCATAAATTAATGTGAATAAAAAGCTCATAGTAGTGCCTGTCATAGTGCATTATATAGTGAGAGCTATGTAAGTAAGTGTTCCCACCACTCTTCTGTCTCTTTGACATACTGAGGTGACATGCATGTTGCTGTGATGCTGAATGCTATGTCACAGGTACTTCAAATACCAGCAGGGTCACCCATGGTAAACAAGATTCACTGGAGCTTCCAGACTAAGACAGACTAGGAAGAAGGACCTAATGATTTACTTCCCAAAAAATTGGCAAATGAAAACCTTTTGAATAGCAGCAGAACATTGTCTGACATAGTGCTGGAAGATAAGCCACTGAGGTTAGAAAGCATTCAAAATATGAGTAGGGAAGAACTGCTTCCTCAAAATAGAGTTGATCATAATGATGTCAATGGAACCACGATTTCGGGGCCTTCATTTGCTGATGTGGCATGACTCAAAATGAGAAGAAACGGTTGCAAACATCCATTAATAATTGGAATATGGAGTGTATAATGTATGAATCTAGGAAAATTGGAAGTTGTAAAAAATGAAATGGAACACTTGAAGATTGACGTCCTAGGTACTAGTGAGCTGATGGATTGGCATCGGCCATTTTGAATTAGACAATCATCTGGTATACTATGCCAGAATGACAAACTGAAGAGGACCAGCATCACATTCACTGTTAAAAAGAACATTTCATGACCTATCCTGAAGTACAACACTGTTAGTTATAGGATAATATTCATATGTCTACAAGGAAGACCAGTTAATATGACTATTATTCAAATTTATGCACTGACCACTAATGCCAAAGATGAGGAAATTGAATATTATTACCAACTTCTGCAGGGTAAAATTGATCAAGCATGCAATCAAGATGCATTAATAATTACTGGTGATTGGAATGCAAAAGATGGAAACAAAAAAGAATGAACAGTAGTCAGAAAGCATGGCCTTCATGATAAGAACAACTCCAGAGATCACATGATAGAATTTTGGAAGGCCAACAAGTTCTTCACTGCAAATACCTTTTTTCAACAACATATATGGCAACCACATACATGGACCTCTTGCCAGATGGAATATACAGGAATCCAGTTAACTACATCTGTGGAAAGAGACAATGGAAAAGCTCCATATCATCAATCAGAACAAGGCCAGGGGCCAACTGTGAAACAGACCATCAATTGCTCCTATGCAAGTTCAAGTTGAAGCTGAAGAAAATAAAAACAAGTCTATGAGAGCCAAAGTACAACCTTGAATGTATCCCACTTGAATTTAGAGACCTCTCAAGAACAGACCTGATGCATTGAACACTACTGACCAAAGACCAGAGAAGTTGTGGGACAACATACATGAAGAAAGCAAAAGGTTATAAAAAAGACAGAAAAGGAAGAAAAGACCAAAACGGATGTCAGAAGAAACTCTGAAAGTTGCTCTTGAATGTAAAGTAGCTAAAGCGAAAGGAAGAAATAACTAAGTAAAAGAGCTGAATGGAAGATTTCAAAGGGTGGGTCGAGAAAACAAAGTATTATAATGAAATGTGCAAAGATCTGGAGTTGGAAAACCAAAAGGGGAGAATACACTGAGCATTTCTCAAGCTGAAAGAATTGAAGAAGAAATTCAAGCCTCAAGCTGCAGTATTGAAGGATTCTATGGGAAAAATAGAGAATGACACAGGCAGCAACAAAAGAAGATGGAAGGAATGCACAGAGTCACTATACCAAAGGGATTGGTCAATGTTCAACCATTTTGGGAGATAGCATATGATCAAGAACTGACGGTATTGAAGGAAGAAGTCCAAGCTGCACAGAAGGCATTGGTGAAAAACAAGCCTCCAGGAATTGACAGAGTACCAATTGAGATGTTTCAACAAACAGATGCAACATTGGAAGTGCTCACTTGTCTATGCCAAGAAATTTGAAAGATACCTATGTGGCCAACCAGTTGGAAAGGATCCATATTTCTGCCCATTCCAAAGAAAAATGATCCAAGTGAATGTGGAAATTATCGAACAATATCATTCATATCACACGCAAGTAAAATTTTGCTAAAGTTAATTTAAAAACTGCTGCAGCAATACATTGACAGGGAACTGCCAGAGATTCAAACCAGATTCAGAAGAGGACGTGGATCAAGGAATATCATCGGTGATGTCAGATGGATCTTGGCTGAAAGGAGAGAATACTAGAAAGATGTTTACCTGTTTTTTATTGACTATGCAAAGGCATTCGACAGTGTGTGAAACATAACAAATTATGGATAACATTGGGAAGAATGGGAATTCCAGAACACTTAATTGTGCTCATGAGGAACCTGTATATAGACCAAAAGGCCGTCGCTCAAACAAAACAAGGAGATACTGCTGGTTTAAAATCAGGAAAGGTGTGTCAGCATTCGTGCTTTCACCATACTTATTCAATCTGTATACTGAGCAAATAATCTGAGAAGGAGGGTTATATAGAGAAGAATGTGGAATCGGTTTTGGAGAAAGACACATTAACAAGTTGAGATATGCAGATGACACAACCCTGCTTGCTCAAAGTTAAGAGGACTTGAAGCACTTACTGATGAAGATCAAAGACCACAGCCTTCAGTATGGATTACACCTCAACGTAAAGAAAACAAAAATCCTCACAAATGGATAAACAACATCATGATAAATGGAGAAAACATTGAAGTTTTCAAGGTTTTCATTTTACTTGGATCCACAATCAATGCCCATGGAAGCAACAATCAAGAAATCACGGGACATATTTTGCTGAGCAAATCTGCCTCAAAAGACCTCTTTAAAGTGTTGAAAATCAAAGATGTCACTTTGAGGACTAAGGTGCATCTGACCCAAGCCATGGAATTTTCAATTGCCTCATATTCAAACAAAAACCAGACAACGAATAAGGAAGACCAAAGAAGAATTGATGCATTTGAATTACAGTGATGATGAGTAAACTATGGACTGCCAGAGCCCTGGTGGTGTAATGGTTAAGAGCTCATCTGCTAAAAGGTCAACAGTTTGAATCCACCAGTCAATCCTTGGAAACCCTATGGGGCAGTTCTACTCTGTCCTATAGGGTTGCTATGAGTCAGAATTGGCTGGATGGAAACGGGTTTGGTTTTTTTTTTTTTTTGTACTGCCAGAAGAAGAAACAAATCTGTGTTGGAAGAAGTACAGCCAGAATGTTCCTTAGTAGCGACTTTGTCTTGTGTATTTTGGATATGTTATCAGGCGGGACCATTTCCTGGAGAAGGACATCATTCTTGGTAAAGTAGAGGGTCAGAGAAAAACAAGACACTGAACAATGTGGACTGACACAGTGGCTGAAACAATGGGCTCAAAGATAGCAAGAACTGTGAGGATGGCACAGGACCGGGCAGTGTTTCGTACTGTTGTACATAGGGTCCCTGTAAGTCGAAACTGACTTGGCCTCACCTAACAACAACGTGGAAATGTTTGGTATTATTATTACTGGCCCTGGGGCCCCACCCAAGACCAAATAATTTCAAATCTCTAGAGATTAGGTGTAGCCATCAGTATCCTTCTGCTCCACAAGAGTACTTTTTCAAAATTCTCTATGTGATTCTAATGACCAACCAGTATTGAGAAACACTAAGCTTGAACCAAGTGCCACAGAAACAAATTTCATGGCTTGAATCTCAGAAAAGCTGACCATTCCCATTCTATGCTCCACTGATTAAAAACTCCTACCATGTGACAGGTACTGTTTATAACAAACAAGATATCAAAAATGGAGTAAGACAATCTTTAACCCTGCTGCAGCTAGCAATCATTTAAGTGAAACAAACTGTAGCCAAACAAATATGGTGCTATAATTTTAGGGTAAGAATAGTGATATTGACAAAGAGGCAGGATCAGATAGGGAAAAGAATAGACAAAAGACTCCATGAGAAAACTACTGGAACTAATAGAAATATTCAGCACAGTAGCAGCATATAAGATAAACATACAAAAATCAGTTGGATTCCTATATAACAATAAAGAGAATGACAAAAAGGAAATTAGGAAAAGAATACCATTTATAATAGCCCCTAAAAAAAAAAAAAAATACTCAGGAATAAATCTAACCAGGAATGTAAAAGACCTAAACAAAGAAAACTACAAAACACTACAAGAAACCAAAAGAGACCTACACAGATGGAAAAACATTCCATGCTAATGGACAGGAAGATTCAACATTGTGAAAATGTCAATTCTACCCAAAGCAATTGACAAATTCAATGCAATCCCAAGCCAAACAAATACCAACAGCATTCTTTAAGGAGATGAAAAAACTAATCATTAACTTTATATGGAAAGGGAAGAGTCCCCGGATAAATAAAGCACTACTGAAGAAGAAGAATAAAGTGAGAGGACGAGTACTACCCAACTTCAGAACCTACTATACAGCTACAGTAGTCAAAAAAGCCTGGTACTGGTACAACAACAGATACATTGACCAATGGAACAGAATTGAGAACCCAGATGTAAATCCATCCACCTATGGTCACCTGATATTTGACAAGAGCCCAAAGTACTTCAAATGGGGAAAATTTTTGTGCCAACAAAACTAGATGTTCATCTGCAAAAAAAATGAAACAGGACCCACACCTTGCACCATACACAGAAACTAATTTAAAATGGACCGAAGACCTAAATATAAACCCCAAAACTATAAAGATCACAGAAAAAAAAATAGGATCAATGCTAGAGGCCCTCTACATTGGATTAACAGGGTACAAACTATAACTAACAACACACACACTTCAGAAGATAAGCTAGATAACTCTGATCTTCTAAAAATTAAACACTTAAATGCTCATCAAAAGACTTCACCAAAAGAAAAAAAAAAAGAACCTACAGACTGGGAAAAATGTTTGACTATGACAAATTTGACAAGGGTCCAATCTCTAAAATCTACAGGAAAATCCAACACCTCTACAACAAAAAGACAAATAATCCAATTAAAAAATCGGTGAAGGAAATGAACAGACACTTCACCAAAGAAGACATTCAAGAGGCTAACAGACACGTGAGGAAATGCTCGTAATCACTAGCCATTAGAGAAATGCAAATCAAAATCATGAGATATCATCTCACCCTGGCATTACTAGCACAAATCAAAAAAACAGAAAATAACAAATGTTAGAAAGTCTGTGGGGAGATTGGAAGCCTTATGCACTGCTAATGGGAATGCAAAATGGTACAACCATTTTGGAAAATGGTATGTCGCCTCCTTAAAAAGGTAGAAATAGAAATATCATGTGATTCAGCAATCCCACTCCTACAAATGTATCCTAGAGAAATAAGAGCCATCACACGAATAGACATATGCACACCCATGTTCATTGCAGCATTGTTCACAATAGCAAAAAGAAGGAAGCAACCTAGATGCCCATCAACAGATGAATGGATAAACTATGGTATGTACACACAATGAAGTACTACAAAATGATAAAGAAAAATGATGAATCTGCAAAGCATCTCACAACATGGATGAATCTGGAGGGCATTATGAACGAAATAAGTTAATTACAAAAGGACAAATATTACAAGGAGACCACTACTATAAAAACCCATGAAAAGGTTTACATATACAAAAAGAAACAACCTTTGATGGTTACAAGGGAGAGTTGAGGATGGAAAAATTGTAAACAGACAGTAGAAAAGTGGTAACTTTGGTGAAGGGTAAGGGTACACGATACTGAGGAACCTAGCACAATTTGTACAAGACAAGGTCATGGAAGCTCCATAGATGCCGGCAAACTCCCTGAGGGACTGAATTACTGGGCTGAGGGCTGTGGGGACCATGGTCTTGGGGAACATCTAGTTAAACTGGCATAACATAGTTTATAAAGAAAATGTTATACATTCTACTTTTATGAGTAACACCTGGGGTCTTGTGAGCAGCTATCTAAGATACTCCACTGGTCTCACCACATTGGGAGCAAGGGAGAATGAAGAAAACTAAAGACACAAGGGAAAGATTAGCCCAAAGGACTAATGAACCACAACTGTCATTGCCTCCACCAGACTGAGTTCAGTACAACTAGATGGTGCCCAGCTACCACCACCAACGGTTCTGACAGGGATTACAATAGAAGGCCCCAGACAGAGCTGGAGAAAAATGTAGAACAAAATTCTAACTCACAAAAAAAGACCAGACTTACTGACCTGACAGAGACTGGGGCAACCCTGAGAGTATGGCCCCCGGACATCATTTTAGCTGAGTAATGAAGTCATTCCTGAGGTTCACCCTTCAGCCAAAGATTATACAGGTCCAAAAAACAAAACCAGACTAAAGGGGCACAGCAACTCAGGGGCAAGGACTAGAAGGCAGGAGGGGACAGGAAAGCTGGTAACAGGGAACTCAAGGTGGAGAAGGGAGAGTGCTGACATGTTGTGGGTAACCAATGACACAAAATGATATATGTATTAATTGTTTAATGAGAAGCTAGCTTGTTCTGTAAACCATAATCTAAAGTACAGTAATAAATAAAAACAAAAAGAATCTCTGCTTTCTAAATGAAAAACACAACCTCTGGAGGATCACGGATCTCTTTATGCTGTGAGGAAAGTTGTAAAGACATGAGGAACATAATGCCAGAACCATTGGTATAAGAAATATGTATATATATTCCAGGATATTCCTGAACGTTTTCTCTAGATGTTGAGTTTTCATTCTAGTCTGACTTACATAGTAGATGAAGCGTATTTAAATACTATGTCAATAGTGTAGCTGAATATCCCATTTTCCTGCTGTAAGCTATTTGAACCGTTGGACTTTGTGTTCAAGAGACATTAAAGTGTGGAAAACATAATCATAATTTATGTCCTTCTTCAGCCTAAGAAATCACAGGCTTTCTTATTTTGCTAGTCAGAGGTTAACAAAGCTATTGTTTCAAGTACAACAAAAGCCCACATCTGCTCTTGTGCAAGTTCCTTCTGTCCGCACCAGGCTTTTCAAAGGCTGATTGTGGATGTGCGTGCAAAGCTACACCCTCTCCTGGTTAGAACACATCTGGCATTCCTGTCTGTTTTGTCTTCATTCTCATCCTGCCCTTCAGGAGCTCACTGTTGAGGAGACTGTGCTGCTGTAGCCTGGGGTCAAAGTCAATGAGAATACCAGTTCCCCTCTCAAAGTCCATGTACATGGAGAGCCAGATCGTTAGACAATGGCAAAGGATTCTTTACCTATTCAATATTCACATCTAATTTTTTGATCATCACAATGTCCACTGCTAAAGATAAATAGTGTTTACTGACCTCCTAGAACAGTAGTGGTGACTTGGAAAAGGAAAATGGTTTCATCTGATCTTAACCTGTAAACACTCAGTAAGCCTCAGCAGGAATGCTAGCTTGAAGAGCTGCAGACGACGCTATGCAAAAGCCAAAGATTCATTTCTGCACACTAGGAAGGCCAATTTCCTGTTTCAAGCTCTGCAAGCAACCATCCTCAACAAATAAGACCTGCCGGAGATTCCTTTCTGTTTCTGAGAAACAAAGTGTTAAGCCTGACATGGGTCAGTGAAATCATTTTTTGCTTTAGAGCATGCCCAAGAAGAGGAGATTAAGTCTCTTCCAGGATTTGAAATCTGTCCTAAATCCCTGGCCCATGTGGATGCTAGTATGCTGCTTGGTATTTGGGGATTTCTTGCTGATGAATATAATACGGCCAAAGCTTTGCTTGGCTGCAAAGAGAAAACCAGAGAAAAATAAAGATGTGCTTTCGTTGGTAACATATTGTGGGGTCAGGATGTTGTTCTAGTGACTCACTTGAAAAAAAAAATGTGGTAGGAAAACTAAATTCAACCCCATGACAAAGTGCTATGGCTTTTGTTTAGCAATAATTCCTGCCAACTAACTGACCAAGGTTCTTTTTGTATTGGCTGGATCTACATGACGCCAAAAAAAAAAAAAAGATCCAGTAAATTTGGCTCTAAAATTTGATTCAGTAACCTGGCTATTTTGTGCGTGAACTGTTAAACTTGAACTAAACTGCTTTGGGCAAATAATATATGTGGCATATACAATGAGTGATTAATTATTTGATTAGTTAAGAGTGCCCTAATGTTTGGTGTTTTATAGACAGATTCATAGAGCTCACTGCTTCTGGAACCTGCAACCCTATTATCATCTCTGTCTCTTGGCCCTCTAGGTTAGACAATACATTACACAACTAGAATAGCCTCATTGTCGCCGGGGTGAAGGAGGACGTGTGTGGGAAGGTGTTACTCTGTCTCAGTTCCATGCCTTCTGTCTTTCAGGCATTCTGCCAAGCGCTTCTTTTGTTTGTTTGTTTTTACTCCTTTATTTGATTCTTTGCTATAGTCTGATTTTTTTTCTTTATATTAATGCATCTTCCAAACCATAATTTATGGCATACACATTTCTACACAGGCATGCTTTCCTCCTCTACTACCTGGACTGAAAACAACCTTTCCTTCTAGCTTCACTGTTCAGATATTATCCATACTCTGAAGTCCAGCTCAAGGCTATCTCTTGTATGAAAGTATGAGTTCCCTCTTGTTTCATGCAGTGGTGGCATTAAACTACATTTTTAGTTTTATCATAGCATACTCTGCCTTTTGTTATGTCTTTGTGCCCATGTCGGTGTTACCATTAAGTTGTTAGCTCCTTGAGAACTGCACTTCTCTATCTGCAGGGGCCATTTCTTCTTCAATTCCTGTATGTTATGTACCAACCTCAATTATTCACCCATAGTAGGTAAGTAAAAAATATTTATTGAATTTAGCAATGCCCACATCCTCCAAATAAATATACCAGTTGACAAGGTGGTTCTGGGTGTGAGGGGGTGGGGAAGAGAGGAAGGAACCCTGTCAAATTGGAAATCCAACCTGATTTAACATCTAACACATAATTACTCCATGAACCCTCATGGCGCAGTGGTTAAGCACTCGGCTGCTAACCGAAAATTGGCAGTTTCAACCCATCAGCCGCTCTGTGGGAGAAAGAGGTTGCACTCTGCTTCCATAACGATGTACAGCCTTGGAAACCCTATGGGGCAGTTCTACTCTGTCCTATAGGGTCGCTATCAGTTGGAATCAACGGCAATGGGTTTTTTGTTTTGTTTTGCTACATAATTACTTATGTTGGCAAACATCATAAGGAAGAACCTAAATACAATGGCTCTGCGTTTTAAAATGCCTTATTTTTTCCTGCAGGACATTTATTCATGCACAAAACAATATTTTTCTCTGATTAAAATATGGGTGTTTCTACTTGGTTTCCTTTTGGACAAACTGCTTCAGAACAAACTGGTTGTGACAATAAAGTAAATCTTCTCTCTTCTCACTGCCCTGACCAACACCCACCCCTTGTTTTAAAACAACAACTGGATGCGTAAATACTGCCTTTCCTTCAAGCCAATTCAGGGAGAAGACAGAGCCAGTGAACGCTAATACAAAACAGCATTACTGGTTAAAATACAATCTCCATCAGCATGGAAGCGACTGTGAGTGGGTGGTTACTGCTACCAAAAAAAAAAAAAAGTTCATACACAAAAATGAACTACCTGTAACATAAGAGTGAGATATTTTTGTAATAAATTTAAAAAGGCAGTACTATCCTAAGTGCATTTTTTAATAAGATTCCTTACCGGGAGGAATTCGAGAAACAGATTATTTTCAGTCAGTGAACTAACTCACTGGTAATTTTATTTCCAATTTTGTGAACGTTCAGGATTCATGTTTGGTCACCTAGATTGATACTTGACTCTGTTTTCTTCCCAATAAACTTGGAGGTTTGATGGTCTTGTTTTCTAATAGAGATTTAACTGTCTCCAACATTTTGATTTGGGTTGACTATTGAAAACAGGGTCTAGGGTTTTTACCATGCATCACAAATTATGAGCCTTTGCTCTCTGCCAGTATTGTACTTAAGATTTCTAACACTTAGCAATTTTCTTGCATTGCGGTTGAGGTCCTCTTAAAAGACCTACATTTATATTTTCCCCTTGTGATACAAAAATCGCTACTTCACTCGCTGAGAAAAAGTGAGGCACTCCATTCATGTTAGACTGCTGAGTGAAAACGCAAATGACTAGGCAGCAAATCTTTACGTGTTATGGAAGCACAGAAGCTTAAAAAAAGTACTGCTGATTGCTGACTCTTTTGTTGGAAATATTAAATTTGTCCATGTTTCACTTTTGTGAAATCTCATCTTTCAGCACTCCTTTTTAAAAGAAGCTGCATATAGTGTGCATAATTACCAGAAGAAACCTACAGTTTTCATGCAATACCTCACGTAAGAATTTTTATTAACTTTCCACATGCTTTCTACAATGCCAAATCTTTTTTTAACAGTAAAAAAAATCAAATAATATCCAGCACATATCAATGACAGTTATACACACTATATCATAGAAAATCAACTAATTGATACAACGTAGCAAGGAGGACTACAAATATAAGTAAGTAAAATTAAATCTTTGGAGTTTAGGATAGTCCTGAAAAGTTGCCCAAAAGAGCATCACATTTAACTTTGCCTTATGTCTACAGATATAAAAAGAGGAAACTGATTGCAATCAATACAGGGAGCTTGAAGATTTAATAATGTGCTTTAGTGTATTTCTTTTTTCTTCAAGAATAGCAGCACACTTCACAAGGTGCTTCTGTTTACACACAGAGGAACCTTCCCCCTTGGTGTCACTGAACATCACATTCTTAAAGTGCTTCCTTTTAGAGATGTGTTTCTCAAACTTAAGCTGTATCAGAATCCCCTGGAGATCTTGTTAAACTACAGACTGCTGGGCTCCACCCCCAGGTTTCTGATTTAGGAGGTCTGAGGTGGGAGGCAGCTGTTGCTCGGTGGTACGATTCTTGCCTTCCATGTGGGAGGTTGGGTTTTATTCCCGGTCAGTGTACCTCATGCACAGCCACCACCCATTTGTCAGTTTGTGTGTTGCTATGATGCTAAATAGGTTTCAGCAGAGCTTTCAGGCTAAGAAAAAAGGCTTGACAATATGCTTCTGAAAATTAGACAGTGAAAACCCTATGGATCACAACAGTCTGATTCTGTTGTGCCTGAGGTCCCCACATGTCAGGGCTGACTCTGAAGGCAGCTAACGACAGGTCTGAGATTGGACCTGAGAATTTCCAGTTCTAACAAGTTTCCAGTTGCTGTTGATGCTGCTGATCTGGAGACCACACTTTGGACGCCACTGCTTTGGGAAGGACTCAGCTTGGAGGAGCCCAGAGGAGGGCGTAGGGGAGAGTGAACGGAGAAGCTGGCAGAGAGTGATGTGAAAAGTAATTGAACCTGTGAGGTCTTAGAAACCATAGGCTGCCTTGGAAGCCAATCTATGAAGAATTATGATCTTGGAAATATTCCATGTGGTCATTTGAATCAAGAGATACACTAATGAGGAAGACAATGAAATATCTGAAAGAAAAACTCCCAAGGGAAAAGTGAGAGCACAGACCAATCACTTTATAAAATAACTGCAACTAAGATAGGTTACGAGGAAAAATTATCCTACCACTATGAAATATTACAGCCTTCATTCTAATGATATGTGGTAGAAACCTTCTTTAAGCTAACAACACGTGTGAATCTCAGCCCACCATTTTCTTGACTATCTAGGACTCAACTTTATTCCTAAATTCAAGTACTATTCCAGAGTTACCCCAGTTATTTGTGATGTTTTCCCCTTTCCCTAGGGCTTTGATATGGTTCAGGAATCTTAGGCTAGGCCAAGGCTTGGGGTGGGGTCAGAGCTCTGTGGTCCTCAATCTTTGGTTATCAATCCACACAGGTCATGATCAGGATGTCCTTGGGCCTTGTTCTACACCCTTATGTGCTTCCTTCTTTCTTAATACCATGAGAATCTCTCGTGAGTCACCTATAGTCCAGTCTGACTAAATTCACTGCACAGCAGTTCTCTCCTGGGTCTCTCACTGTCTCCAAGTCACAAGCAATTCTCTACTTCCCTGGGATTCATAGACTGTTCACTCCTCTCCCTCCCTCAGGCTGCAGAGAAATTTCTTTCTAAGTTTTGGGTTGAGATCTCTGAATTCTCCAGCTTCTACGTTCAAACTTCTTCAAAGCCCGAGAACTTCTTTTTCACTTTTGTATCTTTCAAAACCATCTGAGTTTTCAGCGTTTAGGCCCAGATATCTCAGAGTTCAGAGCCTACAGGAGCCAGGAGGGTAAAGTAAATGACAGAATCAGGAAAGGTGTAATACAATAAAGAGTGATGGTCAGTTCTGTGCACTGGGAAGAGAGTGAACCTCCAAAGGCATTCGTTTTTGTTTTTTTTTTTCTTTAATTGTCCAGGCCAAACAACACACATATTTAGGCCAAAAGCCCAGCAGGCCTCTCATTTGTAAGCAGGGCCAAAGTTAATGGAAAACAAATCCGATGTCTATTTCTTCTTTCCTCTCACCTATTCCCGAGGCATTGAGAATAGTGTGAGCTCTGTTTTCTCTAAGGCAGGAATATGGGTTTGTCTTGTTCACTGCTGTATTTCCAGCATGTAGAACATTGCCTAGTATACTGTAGGCACTCAGTAAATATTTGTTGATTGAATGAATGAAGAAAGGAATGAATGAGTGAATGCATAATAGAAACAAGTACATTATTATCTTAGAATATTATCAAGCTTTACTATCTTTAGTCTGTACAAATCACAGTGATGATTAAATGCCACAGTCTATAGAAGAGCAAATGACACAAGAATCAAATATAAGGGGCTTTTACAAGTCTGTATATTTCCAAGAGGACAAAGCCCATGTCTTGTTCTTCTTTGCACCACCCACCATAGCACTACCTGGAAACTATACTAAGATTATAAATTCTTCATGAAATGTTGAATGTATTGGACTAGAACTAAGCTAGGCAAATATTTTCATGTCTGAGGGTGGCCTACATGGTATCTAAAGAAAAACAGAAGCTTGGATAATATGGGATGTTTTTATAGATTTCAGTGATCTATACACTTTCTCTTAGGAAAAATTATCATTATATTGTTACCACCTATTCACCTTCCTGCTCCAGTCAGCCTCTGAAGTTCATGGTTTTCTGCCTGCAGCTTTCTCTTTTATCTGTGATGATTCTGCAAGACCCTGATCCACTGGAAAGAGAGTTAATCTTCTCTGATCTGCATGGTTGCTTCCACCTATGGATGGCTTCCCTTGGTGAACCATTTTAGCCCTAAGCCAGGAGCACATGTGCTCTGATAAAACACTCTGCAGGAAGACAGAATTTGCTGTTGCAGCTGTTCATTATTTGTGAGCCTCTGCAATGTTTGTCCTGTTAATATTATGCAGTTTGAGGAGTACTTTGGTAAGAGAAAAAAAAATATTTTGGAGTCCATGTACATTTAAGCATGAATATCTTGAGAGCCATCAGCATTCCTACTTTGTAGCAAGGCTAATTGCCACCTATTTGGGCTCCATGATCAATTCAGTGGACATTATAAACTATCTCTCATGCACCCACTAATCCAGGACTTGCAACACTGGAACTGCTGCTTCTGAGAGACAATGTATAAGAGCTACAACTTGCAGCACAGTGTAATGGAAAGAGCATGAGATATAGGGTTAGAAACTCTGGATTGAAGTTACATTTTCACCACTTACCCAAGTGGTCTTGGATGAGTCACTAACGTCTACAATATATCCATTAATGAAGATTTAAGATAAAAGACTGCAGCATGGTTATGAGGTACAAATAGAAGAATGAGTAAGTACTTTGGTAAGAAGTAGAAATCAGTGAAAATGTTAGTCATTGCTGTGATGGTATTAATAAAAGGATGAAGTGGGAAGCAAGAAGGTAGATGTGAATGGGAAATTAATTGTGGTGATAGCAAGAAAGCCAAAAGCAGGAGTTCCAGGGCTGCGTGATAAGTGGTAGTGGGGTGGGGGAAAGGATGAAGCATCAGGGAATCAGAACTGACTAATCACTGAACTGAGTAATCAGCTATTCATTGCCCCAATAGAAGAAAACATTCAAATTGGCCCACAAAATGGAAGGAGTGGGAAGATGAGACACGAAAGGTAGTAACTTAATATTTTGTGTCATCATTCTAATACAGTAGGTGCTGCATGAAATCGTGCAGGAAGAATTTAATGTAAGGATTGTATGTAAGCCTAAGAAGAAATAATGGTGCGATTGTGCTGGCACTTCTTATAGTTTACGGTTGATAACAGAAAACACTTTTTGTCTGTCCTGCCATCTTCCCAGACTCAGACAGATCTAGACTGTGACAGAGGCTGCTGATTACCTACCCAAACATCCGTTCTCCCCATAGTTCTCTGTACCCCAATTTTTTGATGGGTGTATTATCACCCAAAGGAAAAGGCTACATTCCCAGCCTGCCTTACACCTAGATGTGCGGATAAGATTAACTTCTATCCATGACATACAGTGGAAGTATCTGTGAGATTTCAGGTGGGCTCCTTAAGTAGAGCTTATTCAGCTAGAAAGGTTCCTTTCATGTCATTCTGCCATTCTTCCTTTCTCTGGACAGCTATGTGGGCATTATGATGGGACATCCACTTCTCTACCATGTCTCTTCCATTACTTATGTCAGCCATAGTTGAGCTTCCACCAATGCATCCACATTTGTTCAAACAGCACCCCCTCCCCCAGAAATAAAAGAGCAATGATATGGACCATCACTCCAAATCAAGCAATAAAACAGTACAGAGGGAGAAAGATCCTTGATGGCAATGTGTACCCTAATGGCGAAGCATAGTGTTTGCAAAGAACTAAGCTGTAAGAATAAGAGAAAATGGAATGTACAAGACAGCATTACCCAAAATGAAAGCTTCCAAAAATCTGGAAATAGATTGGGGTGAGGACCAGGCTTAACAAACACCCTTGCAGGCCTACAAAACAATAATGCGGAAAAAGGGAAAAGAACTTTCAACCTAAAGACACAGAGAAAGAGCTGACCTCTGACAATTATCTACTATAGAAAACCCAACCCCATTGCTGTGGAGTCGATTTCAATTCACAGTGACCCTATAGGACAGAGTAGAACTGCCCCATAGGGTTTCCAAGAAGCATGTAACCACTGGGCAACCAGCGCTTCTATCTACTACAGAGCACAGAAAAATATTCAAGAAAATTCACCAAATTAATCCTCCGTCTTTTATTTTCTGTTGTGGTTGTTATGTTGCTGCTTATGCTGTTTTTTTTTCTTCTGACACCCTCCAGAAAATGCAAAGGAGTTGGCTTCTGTGGCACAAGAGCAGAAAGCCATAAGAAGTGCAAAATCTAAACCGTAAAAACTTCAGGATGAGTAAAAAAAAAAAAGGTAACAGAAGTTTCAATAAATAAAAAAAGAATCAATAGGAAAATGTAAGGCAGAACATTATCTAATATAGTGCTGGAAGATGAGCCCCTCGAGTTGGAAGGCACTCAAAATATGACTGGGGAAGAGCTATCTCCTCAAAGTAAAGTTGATCTTAATGACGTGGATGGAGCCAAGCTTTCGGGATTTTGATTTGCTGATGTGGCACAACTCAAAATGAGAAGAAACAGCTGCAAATACACATTAGTAATCAGAACATGGAATATACAGAGTATAAGTCTATAGTCTACTATGCTGGGAATGATGAAAAGTAGAGGAATGTTGTCATATTCATCATCTAAAAGAACACTTCAAGATCTATCCTGAAGTACAGTGTTGTCAGTGATACATAATCAGTTAATACGACTATAATTGAAATTCACACACCACATACTAATGCCAAAGATGAAGAAATTGAACATTTTTCCCAAGTTCTGCAGTCTGAAATTTATCAAATCTGCAATCAAGATTAATTGATAATTACTGGTGATTGGAATGTAAAAGTTGGAAGCAAACAAGAAGGATCAGTAGTTAGAAAATATGGCCTTGGTGATAGAAATGATGCCAGAGATTGCATGATAGAATTTTGCAAGACCAACAACTTCTTCATTGCAAATATCTTCTTTCAAAAACATAAACAGCAATTATACACATGAACCTAGCTGTATGGAATACACAGAAATCAAATTGACTACATCTATGGAAAGAGACAATGGAGGAATTCAATAACATTAGCCAGAATAAGGCCAAGGGCCAACATCAGAACAGACCATGAATTGCTCATATGCAAGTTCAAGTTGAAACTGAAAAAAATTAAAACAAGCCCACGAGAGCCAAAGTACATCCTTGAGTATGTCCCACCTGAATTTAGAGACCATCTCAAGAATAGATTTGACACATTGAACATTTATGGCCAAATACCAGACAAGTTACAGAAGGACATCATACATGAAGAAAGCAAAAGTTCATTAAAAAGACAGGAAAGGAAGAAAAGACTAAAATGGATGTCAAAAGAGACTTGCTATTGAGCATAGAGTACCCAAAGTGAGTGGAAGAAATGATGAAGTGAAAGAGCTGAACAGAAGATTCCTAAGGGCAGCTCAAGAAGGCGAAGTATAATAATGACATGTACAAAGACCTGGAGATGGAAAACCAATAGGGAAGAACATGCTCTGCATTTCTCAAGCTGAAAGAACTGAAGAAAAAATTCAAGCCTCAAGTTGCAATATTGAAAGATTCTATGGGCAAAATATTAAACTAGAAAGCATCAAAAGAAGATGGAAGGAACACACAGAGTCACTATACAAAAAGGAATTGGTCAACATTCAACCATTTCAGGAGGTACATATGAGCAGGAACCAATGCTACTGAAGGAAGAAGTCCAAGCTGCACTGAAGCCATTAGCGAAAAATAAGACTCCAGGAATTGAAAGAATACCCATTGAGATCTTTCAACAAGCAGATGCAGCCCTGGAAGTACTCACTTGTCTATGCCAAGAAATTTTGAAAACAGCTACCTGGCCAACTCTCTGGAAGAGATCTATATTTATGCCTATTCCCCCAAAAAAGCGATCCTGCCTAATGTGGAAATTATTAAACAATATCATGAATATCACAGGAAAGCAAAATTTTGCTGACGATCATTCAAAAGCGACTGTAGCAATAATTGCCAGAAATTCAAGCCAGATTCAGAAGAGAACGTGGAAGCAGGGATATCATTGCTGATGTCAGACAGACTCTGGCTGAAAGCAGAGAATACCAGAAGGATAGTAACCTGTGTTTTATTGACTAAGCAAAGGCATTCAACTGTGTGGATCATAACAAATTATGGATTACATTGCAAAGAATGGGAAATCCAAAACAGTTAATTGTGCTCATGAGGAACCTGTACATAGACCAAAAGGCAGTCATTCAAACAAAACAGGGAGATACTGCTGATTTAAAATCAGGAAAGGCATGTGTCAGGGTTGTATCCTTTCATCATACCTATTCAGTCTATATGCTGAGCAAATAATCCCAGAAGCTGGACTATTTGAAGAACGGGCAACAGGACTGGAGGAAGACTCATTAACAACCTGTGATACGCAGATGACACAACCTTGCTTACTGAAAGTGAAGAGGACTTAAAGCATTTACTGATGGAAGATCAAATAACACAGCCTTCAGTGTGGATTATACCTCAACATAAAGAAAACAAAAATCCTCACAACTGGACCAATAAACAAAAAACAAAAACAAAAAAAAAAACAGGGAAAAGATTGACGCTATCAAGGATTTCATTTTACTTCAATTGACCATCAACATCCGTGGGAGCAGCAGTCAAGAAATCAAAAGACACATTGCATTGGGCAAATACACTGCAAAAAACCTCTTTTTAAAGTATTTAAAAACAAGGATGTCACCTTGAAGACTAAGGTACGCCTGACCCAAGCCATGGTATTTTTAATTGCTTTCTATGCATACGAAAGCTGGATTATGAATAAAGAAGATGGAAGAAGAATAGATGCCTTTGAATTGTTGTGTTGGAGAAGAATACTGAATATGCCATGGACTGCCAAAAGAACGAACAAATTCATCTTGGAAGAAGTACAACCAGAATGCTCCTTAGAAGCAAAGATGGCGAGACTGTGTCTCACATACTTTAGACATGTTGTCAGGAGCGATTAGTCCCTGGAGAAGGACATCATGCTTGGTAAAGTCATGCTTGGTAAGGTCAGCAAAAAAGAAGAAGGCCTTCAATGAGATGGACTGACACAGTGACTGCAACAACGGGCTTAAGCATAACAACGATTGTGAGGATGGCGCAGGACCGGACAGTGTTTCATTCCATTGTACATAGGGATGCTATGAGTCAGAATCAACTCAATGGCACCTAACAACAACAACACTAACTTCATTAATTCTCTTATATGCAAAAAAAAATTATTAAAAATGGCACATATTATTATTTTTTTTAAAGTATCTTTGTCCATATATCCTTCTATTTGTATGTATACATAAATGTTGTCTGGAATGTTGTTCACCTATGGTTAGCAACGGTTCTTTTGTGTTGACGTATTAAATACATTTCTCGTGTTAGTCATATATAATTTTTACAAAAATCAAGAATATCATTTTTCTGAAAATAATAAACAAAAACTATAATTTCATTCACCTGGTGAAATCTCTTTGCTACAACTTTATACCTTTCCAAATACATACACACCCATACACAGATATACTCATGTACACAGACTTGCTCACAGACACACTCACACATACATATGCACACTCCCACTCTTTTAACAAATTCATTCTATATTTACTGCCTTTTCACCAAATTAATATAAACATATTAGTAAATAGGAAACCCTGGTGGCATAGTGGTTAAGTGCTATGGGTGCTAACCAAAGGGTTGGCAGTTCGAGTCCACCAGGCGCTCCTTGGAAACTGTGGGGCAGTTCTACTCTGTCCTACAGGGCCACTATGAGTCGGCATCGACTCGACGGCACTGGGTTTGGTTTTATTAGTAAACACAACTTTGTAACATCTTCTTACTGTTTGCTTAATCTCCACTGGGGATACATGCTTTGATTTATTTAACCAATATTCTAGTCTTGGATATTTAAGTTGTTGACAAATCTTTGCTTTCATACACACTGCTACAATAAACATTCTTGTAGCTACTTGTTTTTGCCTACTTTTTTTTTTAATAGTGAGTTCAAAAGAATATCAAAAGAATAAAATACCAGGACCAAAAAGGATTTATTCAGAAATGCAATGATGACTTAAAATAAGGAATTATATTAATATAATTTGTCATATTAGTAGATATAAGAAGAAAAATTAAATGATCATGTTGATATAAGACCAAAAGATCTTGGCTTAAACACAATATCTAAACACCATTAGTAAACAAATATTTTCTTAAAGAATATCTATCTTAACTAACCAAAAAAAAACCAAACCCATTGCCTTTGAGTCAATTCTGACTCACAGGAGCCCTATAAGACAGAGTAGAACTGCCCCATAGAGTTTCCAAGGAGTGCCTGGTGGATTGGAACTGCCGACCTTTTAGTTAGCAGCCATAGCACTTAATCACTATGCCACCAGAGTTTCCATCTTAACTAAGGAGGTATTATAATTAACATGTCAAAATAACTAATAAATAAATATACCAAATTCAATAGCTCTCCTGTATACTAGTAATAAAGATATAAAAACTCAATAGGAAAAAAATGCTCTTTGCAGTAACAACAAAATAAAATATAAACAGAAAACATTAATAACAAATACATAAAAAATATAGAGAGAAAACTATAAAAATTTTCCTGAGAAATATAAAGATTACTTGAATAATGAAAAGATATATACCATGACTCCAAATGCCAAAATTCAATATAGTAAAGGTAAAAATTATCCGAAATGAACCTATACGATGGGATTGTATTGGAACTTGCATAATGAAATTCGTTTTTGGAGAGCATGATAAAACAAACATTTTTATTTCTGGTAGGAGTATAGATGTAGATAAACTTTCTGGAATATAATTGTGACATTTATATCAAAAGAACTTTTAAAATATCTGCTCCTTGACCAGCAATGACAGAAATATTTACATATATGTAGCAAGATTTTTCCAAAAAAGTCTAATATTGCGTAGGGAGCAAAGATAAGCATTTCACAATAGCTGAGACTAAAGATCTCTGAGGTCAATACTGGAAAAATGTATATATATATGTATATATAGAAGTATTTTTATACACATACATATTCACGAAAACAAGTGTTATAAACAGGGCAGCATAAGATAAAGTAACTGACACAAGACAGGTGCAATGTAATAGACATGTGCAAACAATACAGTAGAAAGGTCTTTAAGGAGAGAAAGACCCCATCATTCGAGAAAAAGGTAGAGCCTGGGAGCAGAGCAATGAATTTACTGTGAAGCTGACCAAACTTAAGCTCCAGGTTTTTCGTGTATACAAGACCCTTCCGAGGCCCTGGGTAGGGAAGTTAGCAGTGTGCTCACATAAACATGGTTTGTTTGCAAAATTTTCGGTTAGTAGAGCTTTTGCTTCTTTCTACTTCATTCCCCCAGCTCACTTCTCCTCACAGCGTGGCCAAGGGTATCAACTAAAGAAATGTTAAGTTGGGGGTACATTTGTTGGGTTTAGTAGTGTATATTTATGTGATTGGCAGTTAATTCTATATGTAGTCAAGTTGCTGCTCACCTTCACAGCACAGAAATGGCTTTCCGGAAATACTCCTATCACTATGCTGACCCACTCCATACCCTGACACAAAGGAGCAAGACTAGACTATATAAGCATGCCCATCCCAGGAAATGTGTGAGTCATATGGGAGAAACAAGACTTTTAAATGTATGGACTCAGAAACTAGCCTATGGAAAACTCTTCTGATCATACCTTTAGCCATAAGCATATTAGGATGCCTCAAAACAAAAGTTCTTTTCTGACAGAAATGTACTCAATAAAGCAAAGCAAACAATTATAAATACAACAAACTCTTTTTTTCTTTTTCGATGTCAGCTGTGAGAAAAGAAATTTATTAGACTGTGTTCGTATAATGCAAACCTATAAAAAAAACAAACAATAATGCAAACCTATAGCAGAACTGTAAACAGAAAGCACATCTGTGTGTGATGTTTTATCAATCCCAACTCACAATGACAAAACACAAATTTCATTCAACCATGCTAAAGGAAAGACTATTTTCTGTACGGAAAATAATATTAGAAAATTGTTGTCATGTAAGAAGGCAATCAAGGATTATGCAGCCAAAAATAATGACAGAAACAAAAGCATTCTAGATATGTGTCAGGCACTTAATTAATACAAATGCTGTGTTATTTTTGGAATTTTGTTACATTCGTGGGAATTGTCAGCTTTTTAAACTTTCAGATTCAGTGTCTTTTCTCATTTTTAATAGTCACTTTTGTACATAATTTTTGTATATGTAATTTTAACGGCACTGGGTTGGGTTTAATTTTATATTCCTTTTCTTAAAGAGGATTCCAAAAATTATACAAATAGTGGGTTCCACAAAACCTGGATCTACTTCTGTTCAGGGGAAATAGTTGTAGGCAGAAAGAATTTACAAGCACAATGCATTATACTATTAAGGCGATTTATTTAAATGATTCAGGTCTCCGAATATCAGAGAAAATATTTAAAGAGCAGGAACTTCAGCCATGTAGGGTTACCTGAGATCCACATGTGTCAGTAGCAGCCTACAGAGATTGAATCCTTGCTTTAGCAAGGTCCAACAAATAGTTCATCCCCTTTTCTTCTAGCATCCCCTGAACATAGGTAGACCACCATCCTATGAAATACCTTTTTTTATAGTGTTTGTGCAAGTTTTCTCTTAAGCACAGTATAGTAGAGCATATCACAACATAGCACAACTTGTTATTGAATCTCATGCATTATATGGGGCCCTGGTGGTGAAGTGGTTAAGAGCTATGGCTGCTAACCAAAAGGCAGGTAGTTTGAATCCACCAGCCTGCTCCTGGGAAACCCTATGGGGCAGTTCTACTCTGTCCTATATGGTCACTACGAGTCAGAACTTACTCAACGGCACACAACAACACGCATTATATAGGAAGATGTTTGCAATCATCCTATCCTTGTGTCCTGTCCCTCTTTCCCAAAACATAGTAGAGCAACATAGCACATTTCTTCCATAATGCTGCTCCCATGATTGCCTCTTCATTCCTGTTCCTCCAATTTCACAACCCTTTACAGTGGCATTTGAGAAGAGCCACAGTGTCTGGGTGGGCTTTCTGCCATGGGAGCTGTGTTTAGGAGGAAATATGAGGCAGAGTGAGCAAAGTGAACCGTAGATACTTGACTGTTCCCTACAGTCTGAAGCAAAAGTGAACGAATACCTTGCTTGTTAGCTGTTTCCAGAACTTTGGAGTCAGAGACTGGATGTAGGTACAAAGGCAGATCTAATTTTAGTTCCTGATCGGAAGCCAAGAGCCTCAACATATGATATCTGTTTCCTAACTCTGCCTCCTAAAATGCCCATCACAGGGGTAAATGATGATATGGAAAACCCCATTTTGAATCATAAATACAGATTTCTATAGGCTGGCACTTTGTTCAAAATTATATTTATTACCATTTCTACCTCAGGCTTTTTATCATCCAGGCAAGGATCTTACCCAGTTCATTAATTAAGGATCGGGAATTCAAAGAAATGCAGTTAAACAGTAATAAAATTATGAACAGTCTCTTACTTGTGGTTTTTGTTTTTCCGTTTTGTTCTTTTAATTCAAGCAGACAAATAGGACAAGAAGAACGTGATAAAGCATTCAGTATGTTCAAGAACCCAAGCCTGGTAACTTCCTCAGTGGATAGCATTACTTATATAAATATCAAAAAATCCAAGGGATTTAAGATTTGAACTAATAATAGAAATTAACAATGATAAATAAGTTTACTGAATTAAAAAATAATTAGAGGATTATTGAAATGTCTTTGCCTAAAAACATACCAAGAAGTCATTCTAGAACTTGCTAACGTAGATACTACTATAAAGATAAGCTAAACAACAAACGTAAGAATGCTGCTTCAAATTTTCACTAATATATGAAAGATAGTTACAATTACTTTAATGTTTCCCAAAACTTAAAAAAAAATCACTATTAGTGAAGAAAAATTAGTGTATTCCTAAAATGTCAACACTTAATAATTCCCAACTCTTTAGGACATTCTAGCAAAATATCCTTAGGATTACGTAATTCTGGGATACGAATGGCTCAGTTATTCTTTGGTATGTTTTTATACTTATCTTCTATTATTTGATTAAAAGGTATATTATAGTCTAAAAGGCATAGAAGAAGATCTTCTATCAATGTATCTGCAGCTTCAAGAAAAACAATGTTTACTAGTGAAGAAGTCATTCTTTATAGTTCCAGAACAGCAGTTTCCAGAGGGTATCTAGTCCACCACTCTGCTTCAAAGATTACAGAAGCTTAACATCCAGTCCAAAGTAGAGGGTGATGAACAGCAGTATGTTTGGCTAGATGCTACACCTAGAAGCTAATGCAGCTTGTAAGTTAGTTATACCGTTCAAACAACATCCACTTAATATTAACTGGACATCTGCTATATCACAAACACTGCTAGAAGCTGAAGCTAAAGATACATAGTTGGAATATAGATTTGAAGTTAGTTGGACCTGGCTCTGCCACTTACAACCTTAGTGGTCTGGGATAGTTTACTCAGCCTCACAGGGTCATGGCTTGCACTTTATAAAGCACTGCTCATAATATCTACTGGAAAGTATTGATATAAGGGTGAAATGATATAAGAATTAGCAACCTGAAAGTTGGCGGTTCAAACACACATGGTATGCTGTGGAAGAAAGTCCTGGTGATCTGCTTCCATAAAAGATTATAGCCAAGAAAACCCTGTGGAGCTGTTCTACTCTATGACACATGGAGCCACCATGAGTCAGCATCAACTCAACGACAACGATTGTCCTTTTTTTTTTTATGGTTTCATTTATTTAAAAACTTTGCTCAGCCATGATCCTAATAAGAATCAGACTCAGCATTCCTTTAGGGTGCCCCCAAGAATCCTCCAGAACAGCACAGTAAGACACTAACACAGTCTTCACAATTTGAGATGGAAAATGACTACAGAGAGATGGAGTGAAAAATAAAAAGCCGGTGGGGGAAAAGAGAGAAGCCAAATATTTCCTTTTGTTTTCTCCCATGCCTTTCAGAGCAGAATATACCTCTGAAAATAGAAGATTATTTTCATCCTAAAAATCTGGAAAAGAGACATTGCAGCTACCCTCCAAAGTCTATTCACATGCTGTGGTAAAAACCTATCTGTGTAGAAATTAATGCAACTTTTTTTAGTGTGCTCAGATTTCTCCTTGGAGAAAATGCTTATTAATACATAAAAACCTGTTGAAAGCTCATAATTATCTACATACATTTCATACACTTTGTAGACCATCCACAGCATATTTTAAATTCAGGCTGGCGTTGCCACAAATATGGCTAACCAACAACTGGTGTGTTCTCAAGAAACACAGACTTCAACATCAATGCAAAGTAAAAGAAGTTCTATGCAAGATCAAAGGGAAATGATTTGGGAATTATCCACCAATTTTGTTTTATCTATTCCATTACTCTCTTCACTTCACTGGATAATTAAGAGTTGTCGCTTATTTGCCCATTTCTCTATAAAATTGCAGGGAAAGTAACAAAGATAACTAAAAAAATTGAAACTTAGAGACAGCCTATAGGATCTCAGAAAACCCTTTAACTGGAGTTTTTCTGTCCTTTTGAACCCCTATAAAATTGTATGTAAATATATGTATGCAAATGCCTGCTGCTATGAGAGCTTGTACAGAGAGTTTCCAAAACTTTTTTCAGACTCTCTATTGTCTATGACTAGGAAAATGTTCAAAAACTACCACTTCTTACGGATGCAGAGGTTTTTGTCTTTCTATTTTGGTATTTGATTACCATAGCCAACTTAATGAAACTTTTTAACTTTGTTTTATAAGTTGTTCTCTAAGCCTATAGTATTTTCAAAACTAATTTTTAGAAATGTACAACCAAGACAAAAATATCACTTAATTCAGAAACACACAAAAAGTACTTATTGCCTACAAAAGAAATAAAAGTAATTTTTTCATGTAAAGCCTTGTCATCCTTGAGAAGCCATTTTTTAGTTTGTAACATACAACTTTTATTTCATACATTTTATTCACAGCACCAACAGTCTTCAAACTTGTTTATGGAGCAAAAGTTTACCTGTGTCTGGGAAACTGGAAACTTATCCATTGCTGGTAGGAATACAGAATGTTACAACTATTGTGGAAAACAGCATGGCAGTTCCTCAAAAATATTAAAAACAGAGCTACCATACGATCCAGCAAACCCACTTCTAGGTATATACTCAAGGGACCTGAGGGCAGCAACACTCACCAATGTACACCAATATGTACACCCACATTTCATTGCAGCACTATTCAAAATACCCAAAAGGTGGCAACAACCTAAATGTCCATCAATGGATGAACAGATAAGTAAAATGTGGTACATAGATACAATGGAATACTACTAAGTCAGAAAGAGAAACGAAGTCCTGATATATGGTACGACATGAATGAACCTCGAAGACATGATGCTGAGTAAAATAAGTCAGTCACGAAAGGACAAATATTATATGATCTCACTTATATAAAATGACAAGGATAGAAAAATACATAGAGACCAAAGTTTTTAGTGGTTATCAGGGGCAGGAGGAAGGAGGACAACAGAAGCCATTGTCTGGGAATCAGTGATTTTCTGTTATGGTGATGGGAAATTTGACACCAATGAATGGGTAACGGTCAGAGCCCTGGTGGCATAGTGGTTAAGAGCTCCGCTGCTAACCAAAAGGTCGGCAGTTCTAATCCACCAGCTGCTCTTTAGAAATTCTATGTGGCAGTTCTACTCTGTGTTATAGGGTTGCTATCAGTCAGAATCAACTGGACGGCACTGGGTTGGGTTTGGTTTGGTTAGGGGTAATGGTTGTACAACCGGTTAACAATAATTGATATTACTAAGCTACATACCTGAAAAAATGTTGAATTGGCAAATATTGTGTTTTTCTTTACCAAAAAAAAAAAAAAAAAAGCAGCTTTTGAAGCACCTTCTGCACAACCAAAACAACAAATTTACCTACATGATAGAAAGGATTTGTAATCACTGCAAAGCACCCAGATTTCTAATCAGATCTGCTTAGAAAGCAGAAGACAAACTTGAAATGGTGCTGAAAATATCTCCACTTTGCTTGGGCTGAGTTTTACTTCTGGAAGAGATTTTAGAAAGTATATAATAAGACATTATAATTTTCACCTTTGGTAAACTGAAGCCCACAAAATTTCAGTGACCCTCCCCAAGATTAAATTCCTTGTTAGTGACAAAGTCACGACTATAACTCAATCTCCTTTCTAATCCATTACTTATAATTTTAAAATATTGGAACTAAACACAGTCAAATACAGTGTGTGAATACAAAACTGTTATTAATGACAACGATTATTTTTAATTCACTTCTAATCAAGTTCACTATTTCTTGAATTTATCCTCTTAAGTATATACTTCAAACCACCCAACGTCTTAGAAAATGTAATATCTGAAAACCCATTTTAAGTTTTTCTAAACCAAGAAATTTAAACCCACTAGCTGCTGATTCTATCCTTGGGACCCACTGCATGCATTTTGTTTGGCAGCCCAATAAAAACCTCACATGTTGGAATAATTTATTTCTGAACCTAATATCCCTCTGCAAATTCTTCCATTTGATTAACTTTTTCTCTTTATTATCTCATAGATCTGCTAAGAGAATAGGAAAATTGCTCATTTCTCCAATTATAAAAATAAATTAAATGAGGGAATTTGAGAAAGGGAGAAATGAAGAGAAAGAAATGAAGAATTAACTTTTATAAATTTCTGGGACATTATACATAGTTCAAGTAATCTCAAGATAGCTTCTTGGGGATTTTATGTATAATCTAGTTATAATTTAGAATAGATTAGGTTACAAAAAGTTCTTTCAAAATTCATTTCCCTGAACTTTTAAAGTAACCGTCTATAAGCAGAGCCTGCAGCCACTGGTTGGTGGGTGGTGGCAGAGTTGAGGCCCTTTTACTGTGCTTTGTAACATTTTTCATATTTATAAAGTTTGCAGGTTAAACATTTGCAAGAAAGAAGATATTTTCATGATTATGTTGGATATTTCCATTGGGATATTCTGGAGTATAAATGAGGGAAACTGTACAAAGACTGGTTGAGTTAAAATTAAGGGAAGTTTAACTAGAAATTGAGTCTCTGAGTGGTAAGCAGTTAATACACTAGGCTACTAACCAAAAGGTTGACAGCTCGAGTTCCCTCAGAGTCATCGTGGAAGAAAGGCCTGGTGATCTACTTCTGAAAAACCAGCCATTGAAAACCCTATGGCACACAGTTCTACTCTGATACACATAGGGCTGCCATGAGTCAGCACCTGGTTTCACCAGGATGTTAAGCACTGGATCCCTCCCTGACCGTGACCTTCAAAAAGCCCTCTTCCATCAAGGAAAAAGCTGGCACCGGAGGTTCTTGTCTACCCTTCATTGACACGACTCCAAAAAAGAGGGGGGATAGGAAATCCCCTTCAAGCTGGTCCCCCATTTCTCCAGCTCTCCCTACCACTGATACTTGAATGGGCAAGTACTAGCAAAAACGACTTTCCAGAGCCCAAAGTCTGAGCATTCTATCTCTCCAAGAGCACCCAGGGAAGACCTGGGTACACAGAACCAAATGACTAAATTTTGAATGGAATGAATTGACAGCTCAGCAAAGAGAGGAGGTAGTTATAAATATTTGATGAAGTTAATGGAAAACTCACCAAAGAGAAGCCAACAGCGTCACAGTATGCACCGATGGATGCAACGCGCCTCCTGAGGCATTTTCCAGTTAGCTTTGCCTTTTTGTACCTTGGGTGCTAGGCATCACTTAAGCCTTATTTGTTTCTGATTAGCATTGGCAGGAGATCGGCTTCGCTATTTACATTCCTATTACCGATGTGTGGACAGTACGTTTTGGTTAGAACCAGAGGATATGCAATTTTGAGAG
The DNA here is from genome assembly GCF_024166365.1 of Elephas maximus indicus. Lineage (NCBI taxonomy): Eukaryota > Metazoa > Chordata > Mammalia > Proboscidea > Elephantidae > Elephas > Elephas maximus. The sequence continues at coordinate 143,983,327 of NC_064819.1, read as the reverse complement.
CCGTAAACAACCTCTCAGACCCTGGATACAACCTCTCAGACCCTGGATAAATCTGTGGAGATTTTAAAACCTGTGTTGACACACTAAGGTACATATTCTGCGTAGAACAGTACCTAAGCAACTATCACGTAATCTGATCCTGAAAGAGAACAAATGACGACTATTTACTCTCTCTCATCCCACTCACATTTTGGAATGTCCAAATGAAAAGCATTTACAAAAAGCAGAACACATGGAGCCTGAGTCATTGGCTTAATGGTAGTGATATACTCATGTATTGCTCTAATTTAAGGAGACTTTCAAATGTTCTAATACATTTCCACTATACGGGAGGATTTTTATCTTTATTAAGTCAACTACAATTATTTTATATAAGCCACCTGTCCGACTACATGCATAAGAAATATTAGTGTACGTGGCGTTTAGTGTTAGTGCCAAAAACCCAGGGTGAGATGCTATTTCAGAGTGTACTGTGAAAGGATAAATAAAGCTGGGAAAAATGTACTTCATGGGAGCCCTGTTCAGAGGTCCAGATTCTGGATAGTATTGACAAGGCTCATAAATTTGCAGAGAAACATGAGTATTCCCTAAAAACCTAAATCAGATCTTTGGAAATAGTTGAAAACAATATTATTATAAAATACGACCTAATATCAAGAATTAATCAACAAAAAGGAACAAGAAATTAAGCCAGAGTAAGCAAATGAACATGATTTGAAATTCAGACAATCCTATTTGACAAGAAAAATACAGAATACAGGTCTTAATTCAGGTCCAGTCTCTCTGTCCAACTTCCACTTTTGCTTTACACATTGAGAGCTCTTCAAGTGGAAAAGCACAAGAACTTAGCAAAAGTTGAAATTGCCACAAGAATGCTGAGAGGATAAGTCAGTGAGGGGTCTTCTGTACAGTCATGGACAATTTGGAGGCCACAGAGAACCTAAAAAGGGAAATTCTGATCAAGGCTCAGCAGCCTATGATTTCTCCTCAGCACCTTGATGACACTTCTTGAAGAGCAAATCTGTTTGCACTGCATAGGGTTTTGCCAGATGAAAAAATGTCTTCCACATTAAGATTATGGAAGTTGTGCAGAAGTTCCTGAGTTTACTGGAGTTGTTAAGTATTTTTGTAGCCCAGAAATAACCTCCAGTTACCACAGTTTCTAGTAGCATCATGCTTTTTCTAAGTCACGAGAACTGAAAAAACCCAAGGGCTTCCCAGACTTCTTTGGAGCAAGTTCTAAAGGGTAGATATAAATGAAACCCAGTGTATTGCTGCTGCTTCAGCTAAGAATTTTCTAAGAGTGAATGAAAGTTTCTTCATGGAAAATACTAGTTAATTCTTGGTTTAGTGTTAGGTTTATTTCAAGTGATTTCAGAGCAAACAATTCATTACTGAAAAAAAAATCACAAATATCATTACCTTCTTTTCTGATGAAAAGACATTGAAATCATGAAAACATGGACAAATGCCCTTTTCCTTAGGACATGGTCAGCCACTAAAGTGAGCAGCTGTCTGCCAAAACCACCCTCCTCCCCCAGCATGTCACAAGCTATGTTATGAGACCTTCAAAAAGAAGGTACTTGGAGAAGAATCCTGTGTGCCCACAGAGAGTTTTAAGAGATTTCCTCACCGTTCAGTTCAAGTCAAAAACATTCCCAGTGCTATATATGCCATTAAGAATTTTCAACTATATGGCAACATCCACTATTATAAAACCAATCACAGCTGTTGCCCCCAGCCCCGTATCACTCTGTAGCCCCTTATCCTGCTTTATATTCTTATGGAACTTTTTTTTATCACTTAACATATTGCATACCTTTTTATCTTTTCATTATCACAACAAAGACTTTGTTTTATTCACTTTGATTTATATCTCTAGTATCTCAATTATGTAAGACACATATTAACCTGTTGCTGTCAGTAGATTCTGATTCATAGCAACCCTACAGGACCGAGTAGAACTGCCCCATAGTGTTTCCAAGGCTGTAAATCTTTACAGAAGTAGACTGCCACATCTTTCTCCTGTGGAGTGGCTGGCGGGTTCAAATCGTCCGTCAACGTTTTGGTTAGCAACAGAGCACTTTAGCCACTGCACTACCAGGGCTCCTTAGACACATATTAGTTACTTTATATACATCTTTTGAATAAATGAATATCTTAAATTCATATTCTCATTCCTGTTTTAGAAGAAGAAGAAAAAATAAAAAAACCTGAGGCTCAGAAAATTTAAGTAACTTACCCAAAGACATACAGAGAGTAATGTGGCAGAGCCAAGAGTCTAGCCACATTGCTGCAAAACTTCAGAGCCTGTGTTTTTTCCCAAATGTTGAGAACTTTAGCTACTGGTAGAAAAACCCATTTAGCAGAATTAATGCTATATTTGGGAGAACACATAGAATCTAATATTCGCTACATATTAATGAATCCATCAAGCTTTTCCTGGCCCATATAATCTGGGCTGTAAAAGAGGGCTGCCTCAACAGGGAAGATTTTCAGGAAAATTCTAGAAATGATTTTTAAACCTTTATTTTGTGTGTTCTTTGAAGTGAGCACTGATCTTCAGATGCCAATACATTAAACGTCAGCAAGTCATAATGAGCTCCCCATTTGTTTTGGAAGGATCATTTGAGAACCAGGACTTCTAACAAGCTCCCTGCTGAGAATTTGCATTTCTACCCCAAACACGCTGAATCAGAATCTACAGTTTAACAAGATCTCCAGGTGATTCTTATGTATAACTAACTTCCTGGGAACTTGTTAGAAACGCAAATTCTCAGCAGAGGTTCGAACCAGAACTATCAGGTTCAAAGCCCTGATGAGAACAACACCACTTCAGCATCAGACTTCATACCAAGCACTGTTCCAAGCATACGTAGTTGTCACTAATCTCATCCACACAGAAACGCTATGGGACATATATTATCATCCCCATTTCACTGCTAAGAAAAGTAAAGCACCAAGAAGTTAGGTAATTTGCTCAGGGACAGACATCTAGTAGAGAGTAGTTGGTCAAGATTCAAGTTCAGATGGACTTAGTTTGAAGGTCTGTGCTTAAGCACTGCACTCTCCTGCCTCAGAAAAATGGCAAAGTGTGTCTTTATTCAGCAAGTCACTTGGCGATGCTTGGTCATGTGGACAATATAAGAAGTGTAGGTGGAATTAAAGCAAATCAACAGGATTTATATTTTATTAAACAAATTTTGCCAGAGAATACTAATTAATGAGACAAGTCACCCTAGGGAAAGATTCCTAGACTCATGCCTGTTCTGTTCAGTATTTGTGTCAAGCACTTGAACGAATATACAGAATGGATGCTTTTCCAACTTGATGATGATACAAAGCTGAGAGGTTCTGCGAAGTCCAGGATGACATAAGTTAAAAACAATTTGTGCAGCACACTGACTGGAAGGTGAGGGACAGATATTCAGAGAAGGACATCCAGCCTTTTCTTGCATTCCCCATCAACCTTGCTGCTCTTCTCTTCCTCTCTCCTTAACCCCACTTCACTTTCCTTTCTTTTAGGCTACAGCCTGCATCACGGCCTGTTGACAAATTACCTCTTACAATGTGTTTGCTGTAATTCAGGATTACTGATGGTGGTGATCTTTCTGTTCCTTGCTCCCTTCTGAATACTGATCAGTCTGCCTGATACCCAGGTGATAAAAATAAAACAGCTAAGGCAAAATAACTTTCTAGTTCCCCATCTTCTCGTAAAACGTAAGTGGCATTCTGTTCCTACGCCATCATCTGAGCACATTAATATTTAGTGTTTTGTTGATTTAAATGCACAGAGTTGCAACGTGCACAGATAAATTATCGGTAGTTCTCATTAGAAAATAGAAGGATGACTCATCAGGCTTTCCTTTTCCTGTAAACACTCTTGGTGCAAAACACTTGAACTCTGTGTGTTTTCAATGTATCTAACTTCCAAATGTTCCTGTGTGATAAAAAAAAAAAAAGGCGCTGTTAATCGGCTACAGCCATATAACATTGGGTTGAGAACAAACTTTAGAGCTAGAAGCGGCGTTGTAGGTTTCCTCTAACCCAGACACCCAGTTTCCTCTAGGCAGGTGGTTTTCTCCTTGTCTTCGAAAAATAAATAAATAAAAATAAAATTTTTATAATTTTTTTTTTTTTTCGGGCTGAGGGATGCGCCCTCTGCTGGCTCTAGACCTGCTCCGCCTGCCTTCGGGGCTTCCCAGCATCCACAGCCGGAGTTGAAGAGATAACTTGGGAAATGAATGCGAGGCAGCAGTTAATGAGTTCCGGAAACTCTACCATTTCCTAACGGAGATCGGCGTTTATTATAATAGTGCACTTTCACCTCACCACATGTGCCCTGTATTGCTGACCCGAATCCTGCGCCATTAGGGAAAACACGACAGCAAGTCCCCAAGTGGACTGCAGAGAAATTTGTTAGAATTGGTTTTTCACTGGGTTTGACACTGACGTGGGGCAGGATGGGGAGGGGTGGGAAGGGCAAGCATCTAAACTACGTTTAACAAACAGCATCATTTATTAATGCTTCTCCGTGCCGTTCGTTGGTTACAATACCTGGGAACACCGCAGTTGAGCTCACTTCTAAAGAACAAGGAAGGACACGAGAAAGTGTTTCCTCTCAGGCAGACAGGCTGAGGAAAAGTTGTTTGGTGTACTTCCAGATTTCTGCCTCTTGCTGAATTTTTAATCTTGTTTCTCTTGGAAGAGCCCCCACCTCTGTAGTTTTGACCACTGATACATGTGTAGGGGTTACTCTATCCCCAACTATAGATTTTGTTTGAGAGCGGCAGACGCTACACCTGGGAAAATTGGCTGGAAAAACTGTGGTATTCTTTTATTAACTCCCCAAGTACAATCTCTATTTTTTATGGCTTTCTTGAGAAATTGTGCTAGTAATAAAACCCATGAGCAATTATAGTTCACAGACTTTTGCTTTGCTGAAAAGGAATTACCTTCACATGGATGTGAAGTAGCAATGCTCTCTGTGCATTCAAATAGAGAGGGGGAGCTATGTGTTGTACAACTACCTAAATCACTCCTATAATCTGCAATGCCAAAAAGGGAGTAAATGTCCTTATGTAAAATTCAAAAGAAATACGGGGGTAATATCTCCCGTAGCAACAGCTGTATTAGAAGTTCCAGCATGATTAACAAGCGTCTGTTTCATCTTTTCCTTTGTTTAAAATCAGACCACAGCCTGCTAAATCAGGAGGTCAAAATAATACAGACTTTCACAAAAGAAAAATGTGATAACTATGGACTTGTTTTACTTTTCTGATGAGTTCGGTTATTTGCCATATTGTTCATGTGCTTTTAACTACTTACTAGCTAACCATGATTAAGTGAAGAAGCAGATTGTTTTAAAGAATTAGAAAATATTAGTAAAATGGAAATGCTATATCTTCATTAATATTTACATCTATCAACCCACCAGAATAAATTTCAATGCAGTCATAGCTCCTAGTACTTACTGTCAATATGTAATATCATCACGACACTTGACTTCTGAGTCAATAAACATGTTTCACAGCTTGGCTTTCCTGGGCAACTGACTGATGGAGTGTTTATTTGGGAACGCTCTTAGGATAAACACCTGTGGAAGGGTGGGGTGGAGAAGGAAAGATTGGGCAGAGGGAGAAATTGAGCCATGATGCAATCCCAACAACACAAACAGCCTCAGCTGACCTCACAGAGGGCTCTGGAGCTAAAGATGTCCAGAGTTGGAATGAGAGAGCCGGGCCTGATCTTCACATCAGGGTTGATAAGCCATCGATGCAGGCTGCCCCTGACAGAGAGTGTGACACAAACCCCAAAGAGGACTGACATCTGATGACCCTCTTCCAGCAGCACAACAACTAGAACAATAATTTCTGTAATCCAAAAATGGATGGCACTTCACAGGGTCCACCACAGTATATATGCATAAAATGTAGCACTCATTGTCTATTCAAAAGGAGACACAGAAATTAGGGAATATAATATCCAAAATAAGTCCAGCCAATCAATATATACAAAAATGATTAAGTATAATTTTGTTTGGGCTGGGAGTAAAGCATCAGCTCAGAGTTACAGTATCTGTTGTTAGACGCCCCAGAGTCTGCTCAGACTTAGAGCGACCCCATGCATAACAGAAGAGAAACATTACCCAACCCCGTACCCTCCTCATGATCGTTGACTATGTTTGAGCCCATTGTTGTGGCTATTGTGTCCAGCCATCGCATCGAGGGTTTTCCTCGTTTTCGCTGACCCTCTACTTTATCAACCATGATGTAGTTTTCTAGCAATTGGTCTTTCCTGATGACATGTCCAAAGTAAACAAACCTACATCTCCACACCCTCACTTCTAAGTAGCTTTCTGGTTGTATTTTTACAATATCTACTAAAACCAAAAGAGCCAAACCCGTTGCCCTCAAGTTCATTCTGACTCATAGCCACCCTATAGGACAGAGTAGAACTGCCCCATAGGGTTTCCAAGGAGTGGCTGGTGGATTCAAACTACCAACCTTTTGGTTAGCAGCCATAGCACTTAACCTCTGTACCATCAGGGCGCCACACTAGCTACTAGTTTTTCAATATACCTGGAAAAGGAACAAAATTTACCTTATTGAATATTCATGAAAAGTAAATGAAATAACTACTTCTGAGAAGAAAAAGATATTGTAATACAATTACTCAGAACATACGGAAATTAAAAATTTCCTCCTGTCAGTTTCTAAAGTAAACTCTCATTCAAAGGTTATTTTAATTATCCAGCATCCACATGTGTTATAAATATGCTTAACATGATAAATATGCCTTCTATACTGTCCTTTATTAGTATAATGTCAGCTATATTAATTATCATTTGTGTCTGCCTTTGATTTAAGTATGTTTGCTTGAAATACAATTTAAATATACATACATTCCACAACAATGGACTCAGACTTTACGAATATTTATAGACTGTATTATTTAACAATTATTTGTACTTTTATTTGCTAGTAATAAAATTTAAACATTAAGCAACAAAATTTAAACTGTGAGTTTACATAAGATTGTTTAAAGAAGCATTTCATAAAGACTAAACATAGTATTTTGAATCACTATATATACTTGATTCAGGAAACCCTGGTGGCATAGTGGTTAAGTGCTATGGCTGCTATCCAAAAGGTAGGCAGTTTGAATCCACCAGGTGCTCCTTGGAAACTCTGTGGGGCAGTTCTCTGTCCATTAGGGTTGCTATGAGTCGGAATCAACTGGATGGCAGCAGATTTTTGGTTATACACTTGATTCACTCGTCATTTATGTGACATGATTAAAAGCACAGATTGTATCGATAGGTCGATTATATGTAATTACAGTATAAATTGCATTGCAGGAGAAAAAAGATGTGAAGAAAACATGTGACTCTCTTTTGTCAGCTCCCGGAAGCCAAGGCAGGGTCTCCCTCTGTTTTGTTCACTGCTGTATCCCCAGCCCCTGAGTAGTATCTGGCACATAGCAGGCTCTCACTAAACATTTGTTGAATGTTGAAAGTATTATAAATCTCAGGTTCAAAATACATGAATGAGTTGGTTTCCCTTTCCAAGCATGGAAGAAAATGGTTCCTAGTTGTTTTCAAGTTTAGATAAAAAGTTGAAAATGAACCTTTTTTAAAAAGCATATTTAAACTTACATGTTTAGGTTGATGAATTCTCTTTTTTTCTGTATTATTTCATAGATCGGGACACATATTCTTTTTATTTAAAAAATAAAAAGTTTGTTTCTGTTGTGGGAATGTCAAAATGAAGTCCAGTTCAGGTTTTAATATAATGTTATTTATATTTTAACCATACTAGGCAGCAAGTGTTTTTAAATATTTTGGAGAAAGAGGAATTAAAAATTTGCTAGTAAATGTAACAAAAAAGAGTGTAAGTTTTATATATTTGCGCTATACCTATTCACTCCCTAGTTTCCCAGAATGATCTTAGAACCCAAATGAATGTCTCCAAGAATGAGCAGGACACTTTTAAAGGAAAAATATAGAATGTGTATATAAACAGAATTGTCAAAGGCTAATCATGTTATCCGAAAGCACTCAGACACACTCAGAATGAACATGACCCTAAGAAGTTGCAAATAAGTATGGTTTGCAGATTTGGGAATACCAAAACCCAACCACCCCCATGTCTTAAGTACTATAGTTACTACACTTTTCTCTAGAAATAGGAACATAGCCACTCTGTATTTATGTTCTATTAGTGGCTGAGTTTTGGAAGTCATGCCAAGAGGATTCCAGAAATGAAAAAAAAAAAAAAAAGATTTTGTATGAATCATCTGTTATGATCCTCTATAAATCTACATCATTACCAAAATATGACCAAAATTGCTATATAAATACCCAAGAATTGGAACAGAGGAGGGAAATGGGGTATAATGTCAGAATTCAATTAGTTCTAATATGGTAGGAAAGCCACATTAATCTGGGGCTCTATGAAAAGTTTTTTGTTTGCTTTTTTTAATGATATGCTGACTTCTACATAAGGCAGAGGCAGAAGGTCCAAAGCACAGATTTGCACACAGGGTTGTGACCACATCAGTGTGAGCTGAGGCACTTCTCTGCCCTGCCCCTCTGGCCCCCTACCCCTGCGGATCAAGACCTAAAGCTGTCAGCACTTTTAGAATATAGGAAGGCAAGAATGTCATCCATTTTAGTCATAATCCTCCAAAAAATGACTTTCTGTTAATTTTTAATTTATGTTGGCCTAATTTTACCCTAGGAATCATATTCAATCAAATTGCATACTCAGGACTAGAGTTTTTGTTACAAATATGTATCTTATTCCCTTAAGCCTGTGGCTAAAAATCACTTGGAAAAAAACAAGCTTTTCCTAATATTTTACCTGTAATTTTATTTGCTTCAAAAATTTTACTGAAAAATCCTTTTAGAAAAAAAAAAAAAACTCTAGATATTCAGATAGTAATATTTTATATGATTAAAATTAGGTTGATTTCCAGCACTTAACTCAACTACCAAAAACTTCATAGTACACACACGGACTCCGACACAGCATCTGGCATCTAACAGGAGCTTAGTAAATGCTGCATCACAACGCAGCAACGCTTCCCGACATATAGGGGCCTAAGTCAGAAAGAAAGTTTTTTTTGTTTGTTTTTTTAAAACTTATCTGGAAGATGTCACTCTGAAACAATTTTCTGAGGGACAAGCTTTTAAATGTAATTCACTAGCTCAATTCTAAGATCAGAGCAATGTTAGTAAAAATGTGGTAGAATCACATGTAAAGGATGGTTTGCAATAGAGTATTTTAAGTTTGAAAGGCCTAGTTAAAACCAAAATACTGAGAACTTTATAGGCATGTATGAATTCTGCTATGATCTCCATTTTATAGGTGAGAAAATCCGAGCTTTGAAGGATTAGGTAAATTGCTCATGGCTCGATTGCTTGTAAGTGGTAGCCTCGATTCAAATTCAGGTTGTCAGGCTCCAGACCCATCATTCGTACGCCATGGTTATATAACAGAAAACACACACACACACACACACACACACACACACACTGTAAACCACTTTTTATTCAGTGATATTTAGATTATTCTGGGCTTAAAAAAAAATAACAAATGAGATGGCCTTTTCCTTGGCACATGCAACTTTTTAGAAAGACGACACTACAAACACATGGAACAGTTCAACAATGTGAGGCACTGCATGATTAATGTCCATGTTAAGGATTACAGACTAAGTACTATACAGAGGTCAGAAATCAGAGCAGTAACGTGGGTTGGAATAGTTAGAAAAAGACTTTAGGGAGGCAGTGGATTTGAACTGGATCCTGAAATACGAGTGAGAATTGGACAGTAATTTTGAAGAGGGGAGGATATTCCCACTAGGAAGAAAATTACGCAAGTGGCTTTCAGTACGATGAATAAAATTACAGAGGATCGCTTTTAGTTGCATAAAACTTGAAAAGCATATGAAGCCGTGTAGCACCATACTGAGGCCGTTAATACTAATTACATCTAAGGTTATCTATTTTGAATAACAGCCTTTGCTAGGTTAAAAATGATGTATTTGAATACTGCATGACTCCATGTGTTTGAACTTCAGGAACAGGAAAAACTAATCTCCTGATATAGAAGTCAAACTAGATGACTGCCCTTGGGAAGAGGGTTGACTGGGAAAGGACACGAGGAAATCTGAGGAGTTAAGAATATTCTCTGATGATCTGGGTGGTGGTTACGCAGATGCATGTAAAAATTCACTGAGCCCTACACTTAAGATTGGTGCACTTATAAACTTACTATTTGTAAGTTGTTGTTGATAGGTGCTGTCAAATCACCCCCTACTCATGGCGCCCCTGACTCATGGTGACCAGAAACGGAATGAAACTCTGGAGACCAGACCATTGTGATCCATAGGATTTTCTCTGGCTGCTTTTTGGAAGTAGATCAGCAGGCCCTTCTTTGTAGTCCATCTTAGCCTGGAGGCTCCCCTGAAACCTGTTCAGCATTATAGCACTACGCAAGCCTTCACTGACAGACAGGTGGTGGCTACCCACGAGGAACATTGGCCAAGAATTGAACCCAGGTCTCCCACATAAAAACGTAAGGATCCTACCACTGAACCACCACTGCCACCTCACTAAATAAATGACTGAGAGTTAGGTCTGTGGAAAGAGAGAGGGTTATTTATTTTAATAAAGTTAACATTAGAGAAACCTTTCAAAATTACGTACTTCAACTTTGTCCTCCACTGGTTAGGCAATTGGCACAAAAAGATACAGAGATTTGCCCTAGGTCACACAGAGATTGAGAGGCTGAGATGGTAACTGTCACTGAAAGTGTTTCACCCTTTGGTCATGTCACCAAAATATTTTTTTTGTGCTGTGTATTCCTAAAAAAAGAAGCCCCAGGTATGTTAGTGAATTCTTAGTAATATTCATTTATCAGTTTCCATATAATTGCTGAATCACATCACTAGCATTAAGCACATTTATTTTTCCTCCTTTTTTTGGTATCTCCAACCTTGATTTTTCCTTTATTTTCCTTTATTCATTTTCCTTCCTTTCATACCTACAATCAAACTAATGTACTTTCACTAAACCCAACCCAGTGCCGTCGAGTCGATTCCAACTCATAGCGACCCTGTAGGACAGAGTCTAAAGATGCTGTTTTTTTTTTTTTTTTTTTTTTAATATTTGTTTTTGTTTCTTTTTTATTTTTCTACAAACGCTGGAAAAAATTGATGTTTTTTAGATTAATACAGAAGAATATAAATTACTTTTTTTATTTTTTAATTTTTTATTGTACTTTAGATGAAGGTTTACAGAACAAACTAGCTTCTCATTAAACAGTTTGTGCACATATTGTTTTATGACATTGGTTAACAACCCCATGACATGTAAACGCTCTCCCTTCTCGGCTTTGGGTTCTCTACTACCAGCCTTCCTGTTCCCTCCTGCTTTCTTGTCCTTGCCCCTGGGCTGGTGTGCCCCTTTAGTCTCGTTTTGTTTTATGGGCAGATCTAACCTTTGGATGAAGGGTGAACCTCAGGAGTGATTTCGTTACTGAGCTAAAAAGGTGTCCGGGGCCATTTCTCGGGGTTTCTCCAGTCTCTGTCAGACCAGTAAGTCTGGTCTTTTTTTGTGAGTTAGAATTTTGTTCTACATTTTTCTCTAGCTCTGTCCAGGACCCTCTATTGTGATTCCTGTCAGAGCAGTCAGTGGTAGTAGCTGGGCACCATCTAGTTGTTCTGGACTTAGTCTGGTAGAGGCCATGGTAAATGTTGTCCATTAGTCCTTTGGACTAATCTTTCCCTTGTGTATTTAGTTTTCTTCATTCTCCCTTGCTCCCAAAGGGGTGAGACTAGTGGAGTTTCTTAGATGGCTGATTACAAGCTTTTAAGATCCCAGATGCTACTCACCAAAGTAGAATGTATTTTCTTTATAAACTATGTTATACCAATTGAGCTAGACTTTCCCTAAGACCATGGTCCCCACAGCCCTCAGCCCAGCAATTCGGGCCCTCAGGGAGTTCGGATGTGTGTATGGAGTTTCCATGACCTTGCCTTGTACAAGCAGTGCAGGCTTCCCGAGTATTGTGTACTGTCTTACCCTTCACGAAAATTACTACTTATCTATTATCTATTTAGTGTTTTTCCATCCCCAACACTCCCCTCCCTTGTGACCATCAAAACCAAAAAAACCAAACCCAGTGCCGTGGAGTCAATTCCAACTCATAGCAACCCTACAGGGCAGAGTAGAACTGCCCCATAGAGTTTCCAAGGAGTGCCTGGTGGATTCAAACTGCCGACCCTTTGGTTAGCAGCCGTAGCATTTAACCACTACGCCACCAGGGTTTCCAAGCATCCAAGGTTGTTTATTTTTGTGTGTAAACCTTTTTCATGAGTTTTTATAGTAGCAGTCCCACACAATATTTGTCCTTTTGTGATTGACTTGGAAACCCTGGTGGCATAGTGGTTAAGTGCTACAGCTGCTAACCAAAAGGTCAGCAGTTCAAATTCACCAAGTGCTCCTTGGAAACTTTATGGGGCAGTTCTGCTCTATCCTATAAGGCCGCTTGGAGCCGGAATTGACTAGACAGCAATGGGTTTTGGGTTTTGGTGACTGACTTATTTCACTCAGCATAATGCCCTCCAGATTCATCCATGTTGTCAGATACTTCGCAGATTCATCATTGTTCTTTATCATTGCGTGGTACTCCATTATGTACCATAGTTTGTTTATCCATTCATCTGTTGATGGGCATCTGGGTTGTTTCCATCTTTTTGCTATTGTGAACAATGCCACAGTGAACATCAACGTGCATATGTCTATTCGTGTGACGGCTCTTATTTATCTAGGATGTATTCCTAGGAGTGGGATTACTGAATCATATGGTATTTCTATTTCTGGCTTTCTAAGGAGGAAGCACCAAATCGTTTTCCAAAGTGGTTGTACCACTTTGCATTCTCACCAGCAGTGCATAAGAGTTCCAATCTCTCTGCAGCCTTTCCAACACTTGTTATTTTGATTCATGCCAGTAATGTGGGGGTGAGATGGTATCTCATTGTGGTTTTGACTTGCATTTCTCTAACTCTTATCTTCTGGAGTTTGTGTGTGTTAGTTATGGTTTGTATCCTGTTAATGCCACGTATCAGGGCCTCTAGAGTTGATCTTTTTTTTTTTTCTATGATCTTTATAGTTTCCGGTTTTATATTTAGGTCTTTGATCCATTTTGAATTAATTTTTGTGTATGGTGTGAGGTATGGTCCTATGTCATTTTTTTTGAAGATGGATGTCCAGTTTTGCCAGCACCATTTGTTAAAAAGACTGACTTTCCCCCGTTTGATGGACTTTGGACCCTTGTTGAAGATCAGCTGACTGTAGGTGGATGGGTTTACATCTGGATTCTCAATTCTGTTCCGTTGGTCCATGTATCTGTTGTTGTACCAGTACCAGGCTGTTTTGACTACCATGGTAGCTGTATGGTAGATCCTGAGGTCAGTTAGTGCAAGTCCTCCTACATTATTCTTCTTCAACAGTGCTTTACTTATCCGGGGCCTTTTCCCTTTCTGTATAAAGTTAATGATTAGTTTTTCCATCTCTTTAAAGAATGTCATTGGTATTTGGATTGGGATTGCATTGTATTTGTAAATTGCTTTTGGGTAGAATTGTCATTTTCACAATGTTGAGTCTACCTATCCATGAGCATGTTATGTTTTTCCATCTGTGTAGGTCTCTTTTGGTTTCTTTCAGTAGTGTTTTGTAGTTTTCTTTGTGTAGGTCTTTTACATCCCTGGTTAGATTTATTCCAAAGTATTTTATTTTTTTAGGGGCTGTTATAAATGGTGTTGTTTTCCTGATTTCCTTTTCGTAATTCTCTTTATTGGTATATAGAAATCCAGCTGATTTTTGCATATTTATCTTATATGCTGCTATTCTGCTGAATATTTCTATTACTTCCAGTAGTTTTCTCCTGGAGTCTTTTGGGTTTTCTGTGTATAATATCATATCATCTGCAAATAGGGACAGTTTTACTTCTTCAGTACCAATTTGGATGCCCTTTATTTCTTTTTCTGGACTTATTGCTCTAGCTAGGACTTCCAACACAATGTTAAATAAAAGTAGTGATAAAAGGCATCCTTGTTTTGTTCCTGTTCTCAGTGGGAATGTTTTCAGCCTCTCTTGATTAAGAATGATGTTGGCTATTGGTTTTGTATAGATGCCCTTTATTATGTTGAGGAATTTCCCTTCTGTACCTATTTTATTGAGAGTTTTTATCGGGCATGGATGTTGGACTTTGTCTAATGTCTTCTCTGTATCGATTGAGATGGTTATGTGATTTTTTTCTTTTCTGTTTTCTATGTGATGGATTATGTTGATTGATTTTCTAATGTTAAACCATCCTTGCATACCTGGTATGAATCCTACTTGGTCATGGTGTATTTTTTTTTTTTTTTGATATGCTGAACTATATTAGCTAGAATTTTGTTGAGAATTTTTGTAAAGATGCTGTTTTAAGTGTACAAATATAATCTTACTCATTTCATAGGATA